>NC_044554.1:80841449-82090824 GCF_007565055.1 Rhinopithecus roxellana
TCACTTGGTTCTGTGTGTCTTTGGGGACTCCAGTCTAGCTAATGGAAGTTAATTAGACAAAGAGCCTTCCCCGCTGCACAGGGCCTCTGAGCTCTGTTTGGGGTTGCTTAGTTCAAAAAGGGCAGGATGAAAGGATCCTGGGACCCGGATCACTTTCAAGATTTCCTGAGAGGAGTGGCATCTGACCCAGAGAAACAGACACGAGCCATGCCCACCTGGCTTCCCAGATGGATTGGAGCACCAGGTTGATTGGGAAGATGTATGCCGCGCTCCTGGGGAAGTCATTGTCCCTTGATTCGCTACCATTCCTTCCATAGTTCTTCTCTTTCCTCTCCTTCTCCTAACTTTGGATGCTGAATTCTTTCTCCTCCTCAATGAACTCAAAACCCCATGAGCTCCTACTTAGAGCAGATCATGGCCTAGGTTCTGAAAACTGGGAGGTCAATTTGGAGAGGTCTCTGCCGCAGCATTTGCTGTTGGTGGGGTTGTTCCCGCTTTCCTGTCTATCCACTGATTAATCACACTCTACGTGTTTCAGAAGACGCTACAGGAGAGGTCAGCGCATAAGCTCTGCAATGGGCTCTCTCCAAGCAGAGTTGGGGAAGTGAAAAGTTCCCAAAGGCAGTAAGAGGGTTGGTCAGTGTAAATGTGTCTGCCAGCTGGGAGTGATCAAAGTTATGATTCTGTCCTCCCAGTTGGGAGACTGCACCCCTGAGTGGAGGTGGGGTAGAGTCAGACCTGTGAGGGATGCAGGTGGAAACTCAGGACCCCTGTCTCTACCATTTACCTATGTGCCCAGGGGTTGGTCACCCTGCTGCCTCCTGGCTCTGACGTGGGAGCTCTGGGGTCTCCAACCTTGGAATGTTCACTTTGCATCGTTCTATAATTCTTACTATCATTCTCCGAAGCCACAGAAAAATCACACTTGGATCTCAGTGGTTACTAGGTAGGGGGTCTGTGAAAGTCCTGAATAGTTGTGACGCAGGCCAGGGAGCCTGTTCTGGGAGCTTTCTGGAGAGGAAGGGTAATGGTGTACCTGAGAGAAGGGCCCTGGGCAGAGGCCCCTGCCCACGGCATTGAGGCTGGCACCGCTGTGGATGAGCCTAGTCAGTCCATGGGCATGTGAAAAGCGCCAGTCGGGTGTGCCTGGACTAGTCTTTCTCTGGCCACCCTTCGGTCCCCTGAGTCCTTGTCAATGTCTCTTGCTACCAAATTGCTTTCATACATGGATCAATTTCTACTCCTCTTGAAGAGTGTGTCAGATGCTTTTTCACCTCCTGTGTTAACACTGGAATTATCCACACTTTTAATCCTTGCTAATTCCATAGGTCAAAAAGATAGCATCTCATTATTATAATCGGCAATGTTTTTGGCCTACGAATGGAGGTCAAACATTTGGTGGCGATTATCTTTTGAAGTCACCATTTAAAATGTCCTTGTTTGAGAGTATTTCATGTTATGATTTGTAACTGGAAGGTTTATAAAATCTAATAGAAAATTTTGACACAATGTAACTAATTTGAGCTGGAAGGCAACTCTGGGAATAACTGCTCTTCCTTTCAGTGTTGCTAGGGTAAAGCACTCCAACTTCATATTCTGTCAAAAGCAGTGTTAATATTAATAGATAAATACTGACCAGGCACACAATTTAGGAATAAGGCATCCCAAAACAGTGAGTGAGGAATTTGTTATTAAAAGCTGCACACATGTCAAGAATATCCTCTAATGAATATGCAGTGTGTTAATTCTGTAATATCACTGTTCTAAGAAACTTGGTGCTTGCTGGTGTCTAAAAGTTGGATAAGTTTATTTAGCGTATTGTTTTGACTTTGCTATTCTGTGAGTGATTTTACAGATCCCTAATTTCAGTGCCACACCAATGCCACAATCTCTTAGCAGGATGAAGTTGCTGTATTCTTCCAATCAATTAACCAACAAATTTAATTTCACACTACCGAGCTTTGGAATAGCTACTGTTTACTGAAATTACCATTGCAAATAACGAAACTGAATGTTTAAAGAACCAACGTTTAGTATTGTCAATTAAGTCTGGGCTAAATGTTAATAAATATAACACAGTGTGGTAAACCATCTGTGGATCCTCAGCTTCATGAGGGAATGCGCCAGGAGCAGCCCGGTTTAGACAGCTTGTTGATGTGACTCTGATCCCCCAGAAGCCAATGGCCAGTTAGCAACTTGTGAAGCAGCCACTTCCATCTGGGGACCCCATCACTAAACTCACACAAAAAAAGTCGCTAGGGTATTTCAGATTTTAAGTGGTTAGTTTATTGAATAATCAGCAACGTGACAACCATCTCATTTAAAAAATTTGCATATGATTTTGCCATGTGTCTGTCTCTCAGGTACCTTTCCAGCTTTTGTCCCTGGGTGTACACATGTCACATGTGTGCACATGGCACATATGCAATTTTCTGTCCTTGCATCAGATGTATATTTGTTAATTGCGACTTGGTCTCTAAATTGCCATTTTGATTTACTGTGATAATGTGTCACTGTGAATGGGATATGATTTGCTCCACCGACCTTCTATTGTTGCCATTTAAATTGAGTCTCAATGCTGATGATTATCAGCTATGAAGCATGTGGATTTTTCACAGCTTGGTATTATTTTCTTAGAACAAATTCTCAGCAGTTAGAACATCAAAAGAAAAGGGAATTAACGTTTTAATGGCTTTATGCTTCTCACCAACGTAGTCCTGTCCCGCTTATCCTCTTTTGGACACCCTTCCCATTGATTTCTTTGGATACAAAGATATCTAAAATAAAGAGGGCTTTTGCTTTCTGTTCTGTTTCTTTTCCAGGTTCTATTCTATCCCTTCTATCCGCTGCATTGCTCTACTTTCTCTAGTTTTCTGTTTTGCCTGCTGATCTTTCCGGTGGAGGCTGTCCTCCCATTTAAGACTGGGGAGCTCTAAAGCTGGTGGGATTACTTACTGGCGATTGGCCACTCACAAGTCTTCCTCCTATCACCGTCAGAAATCTTAATCTCTGGTGATGTCAGTTCTAAAAAAGGCAGTATTCCAAGGGTGCCTTGCTGGTGCTCAGGGAGCAGGCAGTGTGTGTACAAAAGGCTGTGGGTGTGAGGGTGCTTGTGTGTGTTCATGTAAGAGTCTTTGTGGGTACACATGTGCATGTACATGTTTGTGTATGCATGAGGCTTTGTGCATACACATTTGTGCATGTATGTGCATATGTGCACAGGTATATGAGGCTGTGTGCATGAAGCTGTGTGTGTGCATAAGGCTATGTGTGCCTGTGTGTATGTGTGTGTGTGTACACATGTGCATGAGGCTGTGCATGACCATGCATGGTGTTTGGGCTTCTCTGCAGCCCTGGCGAGGCAGCCTGGAGAACACTGTTGTTAGCAGCAGCACAACAAGCCCTGTGATTCCTGCATGATACTCAGGCTGCTCTAAATTTGCAGTGATCCCAAAGGCCAGCTTCAGCCAGTCTGCGCCTACCAAATAAACTTATGTGTTTAAATTTCCAGGTTTGTGGATTCTAGGAGTCCCAGTAATTTTCTTTGTTTCATTTTATTCATAACAAAATTTTCAAATGTGGAAAACTAAAGAATATATTCATTTGTTTAAAATGAATAATTATTTAAAAGTACATAATTTCTTTATTTTCCCATTGTTGGGCAATTAACTTGTTTAAGAAATTTTACTTCTATAAATCATGCCAGAAAAATACCTCTGCTGTGTGTTTTTCTCCCAATCTGTGTGGCTGCTTGTGCACACGATCCTCTGAGTTGGAGCATGTTGCCTAGCGACATTGCTAGATCGTAGAACTTTTACCACTAATATTACGGCCAAGTTGCTCTCCAAATGTTGTAGCACGTTAAGACTCCCACAGCAATCCTGAGAGTTCTGTTTTTCTTATATTTATGCCATTACCTGGTATCATCAGATTCCCTGTGCTGGCCCCCGCCCAGTCTCAACTGGAATTTTCTTGATTATTTGCTCACCCTAAATATTGCTTTTTTGTATATTGCCTATTTATTTCCTTGACTCTTTTTTTTTTCTTTTGAATGGTTGAAATTTTCCTTATGAAGTTGTTATTCTTTCTATATTTTGTCAGCAGTTTTTATCGTAACTACCTTTTCCCTGGGTTGTACATCTTTCGACTTAAAAAAATTATTGTATATTTGTAAATTGTAACTATGTATTTATGGGTACAAATGGCTTTATGAAATTAGTGTACAATGTGGAGTGACTGAATCAAGCTAACTAACATATCCATCACCTCAAATACTTATCACTTATTCCTCCTGTCTTAACTGAAACTTTGTACCTTTTGACCAATATCTCCCCATTTCTCCCACCCACCCCACGCCCCCTGGTAACCACCCTTCTACTCTCTGCTTCTGTGAGATCAGTTGTTTTGGATTCCACATATGAGAGCATGCAATGTTGGTCTTTCTGTACCTGGCTTAACTCACTTAGAATACTGTCCAGTTTCATCCACGTTGTCACAAATGACAGAATCTCCTTCTTTTTAAAGACTAAATAGTATTCTATTGTGTATATTCACCAGGTTTTCTTTATCCATTCATTCACTGATGGACTCTTAGTTTAATTCCATATCTTGGCTATTGTGAATAATGCTGCAGTGAATATGGAAGTGCAGGTATCCCTCCAATGTACTGATTTCATTTTTCTTTGGATATATACCCAGAAGTGGGATTGTTGGATCCTATGGTAATTCTAGTTTTAGTTTTGAGGAATTTCCATAGTTTTGTTTCCAAAATGGCTATACTAATTTACATTCCTACCAACAGAGTGCAAAGATTCTCTTTTTCCCCACAATCTCACCAACATTTATGTTTCATCTTTTTGCTAATAGCAGTTCTGACAGGTGTGAAGTGATATCTCATTGTGGTTTTAATTTGCATTTTCCTAATGGCTAGTGATATTGAGCATTTTTTCGTATATCTGCTGGCTGTTTCTGTGCCTTCTTTTGAGAAATGTCTATTCAGGTCCTTTGCACATTTTTTAGTTGGGTCATTTGTTTTCTTACTATTGAGTTGTTTGAATTCCTTATATTTTTGGATGTTAATTCCTTATCAGATGTATGGCTTACAAATATTTTCTCCTAGTCCACAGGGTTTTTTTTTCCACTTTATTTATTTATTTATTTATTTTGCTGAGTACAAAATCTTTAGTTTTATGTAATTCTTTTAGTCTATTTTTGCTTCTGTTGACTAAACTTTTGGGATAAAATTAAGAAATTATAGTCTAGACCAATGTTGTGTAATATTTTCCCCTATGTTTTCTTCTACTAGTTTTACATTTAAGGTCTTATGTTTAAGTCTTTAATTCATTTTGAGTTAATCTTTTTATATAGTTTGAGATAGGTTCTATTTCATTTTTATGCATGTGGATATCCACTTTTCCAACACCTTTTCTCATTGTGTATTCTTGGCAACTTTGATGAAAATCAGTTGACTGTTAATACATGGGCTTTTTTTTTCAGGACTACTTTGTTTTGTCGATCAATGTCTGTTTTTATGCCAGTACCATGCTATTTTGATTACTAGATCTTTGTAGTGTAGTTTGAAGTCAGGTGGTGTGATACCTCCAGCTTTGTTCTTCTTTGCTCAAGATTGCTTTGGCTATTTAGAGTCTTTTGTGGTTCCACATGAATTTTAGGATTGCTTTTTCTATTTCTGTGAAAAATGATTTTGGAATTTTTATAGGGATTGCATTGAATCTGTAGATTGCTTTGGGTACGATGGCCATTAACAGTATTAATTCTTTCAATCCATAAACATGAGATATCTTTCCATTTATTTGGGTCATCTTCAATTTCTTTCATCAATGTTTCATAGTTTCCAGTGTACAGATCTTTCATCTCTTTGGTTAAATTTACTCCTAAGTGTATTCTTTTTGTGTAGCTACTGGGAATTAAATTGTTTACTTGATTTATATTTTGTTATTTTATTATTAGTAAATAGAAACAGTGCTGATTTTTGAGTGCTGATTTCGTATCCTGCAACCTTACTGTATTCATTTATTAGTTCTAACAATTTTTTGGTGTAGTCTTTCGGGTTGTCTACACACAAGATTATGTCATCAGCAAACAGCAACAATTTCACTACTTCCTTTTCTATTTGGATGTCTTTTATTTCTTTCTGTTACCTAATTTCTCTGGCAAGGACTTTTAGTACTATGTTGAATAGAAGGGATGAGAGTGGACATCCTTGTCTTGTTCCAGATCTTAGAGGAAATGCTTTCAACTTTTCACTGTTGAGTATGATGTTACCTGTGGGTTTATCATATATGGCCTTCATTGTGTTGAGGTACATTTCTTCTGCCTCTGGTTTGTTGAGTGTTTTTATCATGAAAAGGTTATGAATTTTGTCAAATACTTTTTCTACATCTAATGGGATGCTTGTATGGTTTTTGCCCTTCATTCTGTTAATTGGCATATCACATAGATCACATACATTGAACCATCTTTGCATCCCTGGGATAAGTTCCACTTGATCATGGTGAATGATCCTTTTAATATATGGTTGATTTTGATTTGCTAATACTTTGCTGAAGATTTTTGCATCATTTTCATCAGGATATTGACCTATAATATTTTTCCCCTTGTAATGTCCTTGTCTGGCTTTAGTATAAGGGTAATGCTGGCCTCATAAAAAGAGTTTGGAAGTATTCTCTGCTCTTTAATTTTCTGGAAGAGTTTGAGAAGGATTGTTATTAGTTCTTTAAATGTTTGGTAAAATTTAGCAGTGAAGTCATCAGGTCCTGGGATTTTCTTTGATGGAAGAGTTTTTATTACTAATTAAATCTCCTTACTCACTATCAGTCTATTAAGATTTTCGATTCCTTCATTATTCAATCTTGGTTGATCATATATGTATAGAAATTTATCCATTTTTTCTAGGTCTTTTAACTTGTCGATGTATAATATTTCACAGTAATTTCTTATAATCCTTTTTACTTCTGTGGTGTCAGTTGTAATGTCTCCACTTTCATTTTCGATTCTATTTATTTGAGTCTTCTCTCTTTTTTCTTCATTTAGCTAAGGAGTTGTCAATTTTTCAAAAACTTTTTGAAAAATGGACTCAGTTTTGTTTATTTTTTCTGTTTTTTTTTTTCCTAGTCTCTATCTTATTTATTTCTACTCTGATCTTTGTTATTTTGTTTCTTCTGTCAACTTTGGGTTAAGTTTGTTCTTCTTTTTCTAGTTCCTTGAGGTGTAACATTAGGTTGTTTATTTGATATCTTTCTTTGTGGGTGTGTTTATTTATTTTAATCATTAAGAATTTTACAGAAAAAAATTTTACATTAAGTTCTACCCCATTGATCTTCTTTTTTACTATTAGGCACTTATTGCTATAAATTTCCCTCTTAGAATAACTTTTGCTGCATCCTATAAGTTTTGGTATGTTGTATTTCCATTTTTGTTGTCTTAAGACAGTTTTCATTTTTCCTTTTGATTTCTTCTTTGATCCATTGGTTGTTCAGGATCATGCTGTTTAATTTCCTTGTATTTGTGAAATTTTCAAGATTTTTCTTGTTATTCATTTCTAGTTTCATATCATTGTGATCAGAAAGGATACTTGATATTATTTCAGTCCTCTTAAACTTATTCAGACTTGTTTTTTTGGCCTAAAATGTAATCTATCCTGGATAATTTTCTGTGTGTACTTGAGAAGAATGTATGTTCTGTTGCTATTGGATGGAGTGTTCACTGTATGTATGTTCAGTCCATTTAGTCTAAAATGTAATTCACATTTGATTTTTCAAATTGATTTTCTGTCATGGATGATCTGCATATTGTTGAAAGTGGAATGTTAAAGTCCCTGATTATTATTGTGTTGCTGTATATTTCTCCCTTCAGATCTTTTAATATTTACTTTATATGCTTAGGTGCTCTGTTGGGTATAGATGTAACTGTCATAGCCTCTTGATAAATGGACACCTTTATTATTATATAATTATATTTTTGGTCTCTTTTTACAGTTATTGACTTAAAGTCTATTTTGTCTGATATGATTATAGCTACTCTTGTTCTCTTTTTATTTCTATTAACATAACGTACCTTTTTCCATCCCTTGACCTTAAGTCTACGTGTTTCTTTAAAGATGAAGTGACCCTCTTGGAGACAGCATATTATTGGGTCTTGTGGGTTTTTTAAAAAAATCCATTCAGCCACTGTATGTCTTTATTGGAGAATTTTATCCCTTTATATCCAAAGTAATTATTGATGGGTAAAAACTTAACTATTACCATTTTGCCATTTATTTTCCAGTTTTTTTACATATATTTTGTTTCTTTCTTCCTCTCTTTTTGTCTTCCTTTGTAGTTTGATGGTTTTCTGTAGTGGTATGCTTTGAATACTTTCTATTTATGCTTTGTGCATCTACTGTAGATTTTTGCTTTGTGGTTGCCATAAGGCTTACATAAAATGTCTTGTACTTATAACAGGCTATTTTAAGCTGATAATAAATTAACTTTGATTGCATACAGTAGCTCTATACTTTTATCAGCCAATAGGTGATAACATACATTTTATGTTTTTGACATAAAAATTGACATTTTAAAAAAAATTTGTATTCCTTGACAATTTATTTCAGTTTTTAAAGTTTTGTCTTTTAACCATAGTACTAGAGATGAAATTGCTTTACACACTAGTCCACTACAGTTCTACAGTATTCTGAATATGACTCTGTATTTGTTATACCATTGAGTTTTGTACTTCCATATGTTGTTAATTAGCAGCCTGTTTTTTCAGCTTAAAGGATTCCCTTTAGTAATTCCATGCCCTGGACCCTTCTCTGGCACCAAAAAAGTTTGGACGTTGCTGGGGGTGAGGTAGGAAACCTACCTTCACCCCTGAAACTGCACTGATGTCAGGCAGAAGTTGACTGTCCCAGACACTGCACTGACACTTGGAAAAAATGTCTGTCAGCTGGGCATTGTGGCTCATGTCTATAATCCTAGCACTTTGGGAGGCTGAGACAGGAGGATCATTTGAGCCCAGGAGTTCAAGACCACCCTGGGCAACAAAGCAAGACCCTGTCTCTAAAAAAAAAAAAAAAAAAAAAAAAAAAAAAAAAAATCTGTCCCTGGCAGAGAGGCAGGAAATCTGTATATGCCAGGATTCTGTTCTGAAACAAGACAGCATTTAGATACTACTGGTAGGAGGTGCAAGCCCTACCTACTCTGCAGGCCCTGTCCTGAGGAAGAGATTATATATACACACACACACACACACACACACACACACACACACATATATATACACACACACACACACACACATATACATATATATATATATATATTATGTATTGTTTTTTGGTATGAGGAGTACTGAGACATATATACCTAGAGACTTAGGATCCAGAAACCCTCACACTGCCCCCACCACAAGCTATGCACTGAGTAGAAACAACAGCAGGACCTCTGTGAGAGGAAAAAAATGGAGAAGGGTCTCTTCTTAGGTGCAGGTGTGTGACTTCTAGGGTAGCTGTGCAGCTTATAGGTGTAGGTGTTCCCCTCCTCGGTGCAGGATGTGCAGCTCCTAAGGCAGGTGTGACCCTCCTAGCACAGGTGTCTGGCTCCTAGGTAGAGAAGTAGGTACCTCCTTGGTATAGGTGTGCAGCTCCTAGTTGTAGGTGTATGGCTCCTAGTTTCAGGTCTGTGGCTCCTAGGGCAGATGTAGGCCTACAGAAGCTGAAGTGGAGCAAAGACACTGGGGACCCTTACACACCCCAGGCTTCACATAGAATAGTTAGTGGCTCTATTAGTCCCTTTTCACACTGCTGGTAAAGACATACCTGAGACCAGGCAATTTAAAAAGGAAAGAGGTTTAATGGGGAACTCATAGCTCCAAGTGGCTGGGGAAGCCTCACAATCATGGCAGAAGGCAAGGAGAAGCAAGTCACATCTTACGTGGATGGCAACAGGCAAAAAGAGCTTGTGCAGAGAAACTCCCATTTTTTAAAACCATCAGATCTTGTGAGACCATTCACTATTATGAGAACAGCATGGGAAAGACCCATCCCCATGATTCAATCATCTCCCATCTCCCATTCTCCCTCCCACAGCATGTGGAATTGATGGGATCTCCAGATGAGATTTGGATGGGGACACAGAGCCAAACCATATTATTCTGCCCGTGGCCCCTCCCAGATCTCATATCTTCGCATTTCAAAACCAATCATGTCTTCCTAACAGTCCCCTAAAGTCTCAACTCATTTCAGCATTAACTCAAAAGTCCACAGACCAAAGTCTCATTTGAGACAAGGCAAGTCCCTTCTGCCTATGATCCTATAAAATCAAAAGCAAGTTAGTTACTTCCTAAATACAGTAGAGATACAGGCATTGGGTAAATACAGCCATTCCAAGTGGGAGAAATTGGCAAAAACAAAGGGGATACAGGCCCCATGCAAGTCTGAAATCCAGTGAGGCAGTCAACTCCTAAAACTCCAAAATGATCTCCTTTGACTCCATGTCTCACATCTAGGTCATGCTGATGCAAGAGGTGGGTTCCCATGGTCTCAGGCAGCCCTGCCCCTGGGGCTTTGCAGAGTACACATCCCTCCCAGCTGCCTTCACGGGCTGGCGTTGACTGTCTGCAGCTTTTCCAGGTGCATGGTGCAAGCTGTCAGTAGATCTACCATTCTGTGGTCTGGAGGATGATGGTCCTCTTCTCACAGCTCCACTAGGCAGTGCCTCAGTAGGGACTCTGTGTGGGGGCTCTGACACCACATTTCCCTTCCACACTGCTCTAGCAGAAGTTCTCCATGAGGGCTCTGCCTCTGCAGCAAACTTGTGCCTGGGCATCCAGGTGCTTCCATACATCTTCTGAAATCTAGGCGGAGGTTCCCAAACCCCATTTCTTGACTTCTGTGCACTTGCAGGTTCAACACCACAAGAAAGCTGCCAAGGCTTGAGGCTTGTACCCTCTGAAGCTACAGCCTAAGCTCTATGTTGGCCCCTTCCAGCAACAGCTGGAACTGGCTGGGATGCAGGGCACCACGTCCCTAGGTTGCACACAGCACAGGGACCATGAGCTCAGCCCACAGAATCACTTTTTTCTCTTAGGTCTGTGATGGGAGGGGCTACCATGAAGACCTCTGACGTGCCCTGGAGAAATTTTCCCCATTGTTTAGGTGATTAACATTTGGCTTCTTGTTACTCATGCAAATTTCTGCGGCTGGCTTGAATTTCTCCTCAGAAAATGGGACTTTTTTTTCTATTGCGTTGTCAGGCTGCAAATTTTCCAAACTTTTATGCTCCTCTTTCTTTATAAAACTGAGTGCCTTTAACAGCACCCAAGTAACATCTTGAAGCTTTGCTATTTAGAAACTTCTTCTGCCAGATACCCTAAATCATCTCTCTCAAGTTCAAAGTTCCACAAGTCTCTAGGGCAGGGGCAAAATGCTGCCAGTCTCTTTGCTAAAACATAATAAGAGTCACCTTTGCTCCAGTTCCCAACGAGTTCTTCATCTCCATCTGAGACCACCTCAGACTGGACCTTATTGTTCATATAACAATCAACATTTTTGTCAAAGCCATTCAACAAGTCTCTAGGAAGTCCCAAACTTTTCCACATTTTCCTGTCTTCTGAGCCCTCCAAACTGCCAGCCTCTGCCTGTTACCCAGTTCCTAAGTTGCTTCCACATTTTTGGGTATCTTTTCAGTAATGCCCCATTCTACTGGTACCAATTTACTGTATTAGTTCGTTTTCATGCTGCTGATAAAGACATACCCAAGACTGGGCTGTTCACAAAGAAAAGAGGTTTAATGGAGAACTCACAGCTCCATGTGGCTGGGGAAGCCTCACAGTCATGGTGGAAGGTTGGGAGGAGCAAGTCACATCTTACGTGGATGGCAACAGGCAAAAAGAGCTTGTGCAGAGAAACTCCCATTTTCTTAAAACCATCAGATCTTGTGAGATCATTCACTATTATGAGAACAGCATGGGAAAGACCCACCCTCATGATTCAATCATCTCCCCCGGGCCCCTCCCACAACATGCGGGAATTATGGGAGCTACAAGATGAGATCTGGGTGGGGACAGAGAGCCAAATTACATCAGTAGCCATTCACTGTGATAGGAATTTGAAGGCTCCATTTTGCTGAAAATGATGTTAGAAGCAAGAAAACTCAAATCCAGCTCAACTACAGACTGCATGGATTTAATCCCTTATACTAATAGCATGACAAAGGAGGTATGCCCATTTTCAAGCATAAATGGTATTCATCTGACACACAATATCTTTTTTTTTCTTTCTTTTTTTTTTTATTATACTTTAAGTTCTAGGGTACATGTGCATAACGTGCAGGTTTGTTACATATGTATACTTGTGCCATGTTGGTGTGCTGCACCCATCAACTCGTCAGCACCCATCAATTCGTCATTTATATCAGGTATAACTCCCAATGCAATCCCTCCCCCCTCCCCCCTCCCTATGATAGGCCCCGATGTGTGATGTTCCCCTTCCCGAGTCCAAGTGATGTCATTGTTCAGTTCCCACCTATGGGTGAGAACATGCGGTGTTTGGTTTTCTGTTCTTGTGATAGTTTGCTAAGAATGATGGTTTCCAGCTGCATCCATGTCCCTACAAAGGACGCAAACTCATCCTTTTTTATGGCTGCATAATATTCCATGGTGTATATGTGCCACATTTTCTTAATCCAGTCTGTCACAGATGGACATTTGGGTTGATTCCAAGTCTTTGCTATTCTCACACACAATATCTTTACTATCTTTTACACACAATAAAAGTTTACAAGTCATATGAAATCAAGAAAATAAGACTTGTAAAGAGGTAAAATAATCAAAGAGGCCAGACCCAGAGATGGGTCTGGTGCTGGAAATGTTAATATCAGATTTAACCTTACTATACACATATAACATTACGATGACTAATATGTTAAAGGAGATACTGGAAAATGTGAGCAACAGGCATCAACAAACGAATTTCATCAACGTGACAGAAACTATAAAAAGAATAAAATAGAAATGCTAAAAGAGAGAAAACAATATTGGATGAAGAAGTCTCTTTAAGAGGCTTGTTGCATGTGGGCAGACTGGATGTAATACAGTAAAGAATCAGTGAACTTGAATGCAGGTAAATAGATATCATCCAAATTGCAACACAAAGGGAATATAAAGAATGAACAAAACAAAAGAGAATATCCATGATCAGTGGAACACAATAAAATGATCAAACTTAACATATAATTTATTGGAGTCACCAAGGGATGATGGATAGAGAGAATGGGGCAGCAGAATAGTTTAAAAGATAATGATGAGAATTTTCCAGACATAATGAAAGATAATAAACCACAGATCCAAGAACTGTTAAAAGGATAAGCACACAGAAGCTTAATGTTAAACACAGTCAAACTGTCAAAAACCAACATAAAGAAAAATATAAAGAGAAAAGTTTGAAAGCAGTTAGAGAAAAATGAAATGTCACATACAGAGGATCTAATAAAAATAATAGAAGACTTCTCATCAGAAATAGTTAATGCCAAGCTGGGTGTGGTGGCATGCAATCCTAGCACTTTGGGAGGCTGAGGCAGGTGGATCACCTGAGGTCAGGAGTTTGAGACCAGTCTAGCCAACATGGTGAAAGCTGTCTCTACTAAAAATACAAAAATTAGCCAGGCATGGTGGTGGGTGCCTGTAATCCCCGCTACTTGGGAGGCTGAGGAAGAAGAGTCGCTTGAATCCAGGAGGTGGAGTTTGCAGTGAGTCGAGATTGTGCCCTTGCACTCCAGCCTGGGTGACAGAGCAAAACTCTGTCTCAAAAAAAAAAAAAAAAAAAAAAAAAAAAAAAAAATTAATGCCAAATGACAATGAAATTACTTGTTTAAAATGCTGACCACTTAGAATTCTGTATCAGTGAAACTATCATTCAGAAATGAAGGCTAAAAAAGACTTCTTTAGACAGACAAAAGACAAAAAGTTCGTCTATGGCAAAATCCATTACTAAAAATGTTAAAAAGAAGACCTGAAGACTTAAGGGAGTGCTGCCATGTCCATGGTTCTATACGATGGAATGAAGGACCCCAGAAAGAATTAATAAGTAGTAAATACAGAAGATCTTTATATAATAAATATTACATATATATGTAAACACTTTGGCTATTTAAAAGAAAAATAAGAAATGATCATAAGTTATGCATGGAAACAAATACACAAACGGAAGAAAGTAATTAGAAATATATTGTCTTAAAGTTCTTAAATGGTTTGTGAACTAATATAACACTTTGGGAACATACTGTGATAAGATAAAGATGCTTGTTATAGTATCTAAAGCAATCACTGAAAATTAACCCAAAAACATATAACTAAAACATCGTTAGAGGAAATAAGATGAAATACTATGAATATTTGATTCATCTGCAATCCCCAACTGAAGGTGGCTGTACTCCATTAAAAATAAAAAAACACCAGTAGGCACATGAATTTCACATAATAGAAAGCTGAAGTGTCCAATCTAGTTTATAAAAGTATAACTTTAAAAGAGAGATGCTCAGCTCATATTACTTTGGTACAGAAGTCACTAGAATACCAAAAAATTAGAGTCCAGATCCATGTGGTATTCAGAACTGGGTCTATGAGGAGCTAAAGAATAAACCACCATTTTCTCAATGTGAGAACTGATTTCAGAGATGAACCATCCCAGCCCAGTATGTCATATATCATATGGTTAACAACTGGATTTAGAAAGTTTGCAGCTCCTTTTCCCCCACCCTCAGCTTTATTGAGGTAAAATTGATGAATAAAAATTGTGTATATTTAAGGTATACACGTGATGTTTTGGTACATATATATGTTTTTCTGTGCCTGACTTATTTTACTTAGCACGATGTCCTCCAACTTCATCCACGTTGTTCCAAGTGGCAGAATTTCCTTCTTTTTTTTTTTTTTTGAGACAGGGTTTCACTCTGTCACTCAGGCTGGAGTGCAGTGGTGTGATCATAATTTACTGTAACCTTGAACTTCTGGGCTCAAGCAATCCTCAAGAGAACTCCTGGGCTCAAGTCCCTCCTGCTGGGATCACAGGCACGTGTCACCATGCCCATTAATTTTTCATTTTTTTCTTAGAGATGGAGTCTTGCTATGTTGCCCAAGCTGCTATTGAACTCCTGGCTTTAAGTGTCCTCCTGCCCTTGGCCTCCCAAAGTGCTGAGATCACAGGCGTGAGTTGTTGTGCCCAGCCAAATTTCCTTCTCCTTTAAGGTTGAGGAGCATTCCATTTTGTATATATACACCAGATTTTCTTTATCCATTCTTTGATGAACCTTAATATCTTGGCTATTGTGAACATGGCTAATGTCGCAATGAACATTGGAATGCAGATACCTCTTTAACAGACTGATTTTATTTCCTTTGGATGTATACCTAGTAGTGGAATTGCTAGATCATATGTTAGTTCTATTTTTAATTTTTTGAGAAATCTCCATCCACTTTTTGAATGAAAGGTACTTAATGGAAGAGTCTTTTATAGTTACCCACATGGTCCAGGAAACTCTTCCATCCCTCTCTTTCTTACTCCCTCCCTCCCTCCCTCTCTTCTTCCTTTCCTTAGGCAGGGCCACACTCCTCCAAGCTCCTCTCCTTTGTGACTCATCTCATTGCATATCTTTCTGCAGGACTTAAGCACTGAGTGGCCAGCTTCGCACAGATCCCATGAGGTCACAGGAGAAGACTCAGCCCAGGATGTGAACGGACACCCAGCTGGGCAGAAGGGAGCCAGGTAAGAACTCGGGCCAACCACTGGCCACACACCTCGCAGGGGCTGCTGATCTGTCCAGTCAGAAAATAAGGGACCTGACTGGCTATTTTCCTCCATTAAAGTTTTCTGACTCCTATTTTTCAACAAATACTGCTCCTTTACAAAAATGTGTGCCTATGTTTGTTTTCACTGATGAACCTGTGTACAAAACAAATATAGTGCAAGAATTGTATTTTGAAGCATAAATTGATTATAATTCAAATAGTCATGTTTCTCAAGCCCTAAGTCATGATTTCAGTAGCACTCAGTAGCTTGAAAAAGCTGTTTGTGTGTGTGTGAGGGTGGGGGGGATCCTTAAACCACCATATCACTTAGTTTAAAATCAAGTGACCCACTTTACATTTTTCCAGTCTTTCTTAGCGATGAAATGTCAGTGACACCCACTTAAGGAATATCTGAGATGTCTGTGCACAAAGCATATCATAAGCCAGTACCTTAGCTAACACACAAGGAAGCCTGGTCCTGAGGCCCTGATCCTTCAGCACCAGTCAGGAGGTGATGCAGGGCTCCTGACCCACAGCTCAAATCTGTCTCTATGAAATATAATCCATGGATTTTAGCACTACAAGGGATCTCTGCGCTCGGCCTGCTGAACTGTCTTCTGCAGCCGCAGAAACTGAGGCCCGGAGCAGGGCAGGGACACATAGCAGGCTTGCATGGCTGGCACATGGTGAAAAGGGAGTGTCCCCTCCTGTGATACTGTCCTGTATCCATCAAGCAGCAAGTGTCCCACAAGCATGTGGGGTCTTAATGGCTCATCAGGGCAGTTCTCAGGGCTTGAGGCTCAGGGAAGGGTGTGGTTGGGATGTATAGGTTTCCTGGGGCAGGCAGAGGGAGATGGAAGAGGGCAGAAGGAAGGCAGCCAGGCAAAGGGAAGCCAAGAGAATGGCACAGGGGCCCAGCATTTCCTGGCACCTGCAGGGGACACAGGGGTCAGGAGTAGCTGGCTGGCCAGGGAGGGGAGAGAAAATGAGGAAATGTAAAGTATGTAGGGAATGGGAAGGTGGAAGGTTGAGCTAGAAGGGCCATCTGGACACACTCAGGCCTCTGGACATGAGGGTCCCCTGGGGTGTGACCATCTCCACACCTTCCTTTTATTGCTTTTAATTATTAGTTTACCTGGTATCTGAAGTAGTGTGGACATTTGCACTGAGCTGTACTAAATTCTGCACAGGTCATGCCTTACGTAGTTTGTGAGCAGAAAGGAATAGAGGGTTGTGAGGGCCCAGCGAGGACTGAGCCAGCTGGATGCAGCTCACAGCCTTCCTGTGGTGCAATTGGCGAGGGGAATCTGGAAGGCAACAACTGCTCATCCTGCCTGCTGTGGTATTTTTTTTTTTTTTTTTTATACTTTAAGTTCTGGGGTACATGTGCATAACGTGCAGGTTTGTTACATATGTATACTTGTGCCATGTTGGTGTGCTGCACCCATCAACTCATCAGCACCCATCAACTCGTCATTTACATCAGGTATAACTCCCCAATGCAATCCCTCCCCCCTACCCCCTCCCCATGATAGGCCCCGGTGTGTGATGTTCCCCTTCCCGAGACCAAGTGATCTCATTGTTCAGTTCCCACTTATGAGTGAGAACATGCGGTGTTTGGTTTTCTGTTCTTGTGATAGTTTGCTAAGAATGATGGTTTCCAGCTGCATCCATGTCCCTACAAAGGACACAAACTCATCCTTTTTTATGGCTGCATAGTATTCCATGGTGTATATGTGCCACATTTTCTTAATCCAGTCTGTCAATGATGGACATTTGGGTTGATTCCAAGTCTTTGCTATTGTGAATAGTGCTGCAATAAACATACGTGTGCATGTGTCTTTATAGCAGCATGATTTATGATCCTTTGGGTATACACCCAGTAATGGGATGGCTGGGTCATATGGTATATCTAGTTCTAGATCCTTGAGGAATCGCCATACTGTTTTCCATAATGGTTGAACTAGTTTACAATCCCACCAACAGTGTAAAAGTGTTCCTATTTCTCCACATCCTCTCCAGCACCTATTGTTTCCTGACTTTTTAATGATTGCCATTCTAACTGGTGTGAGATGGTATCTCATTGTGGTTTTGATTTGCATTTCTCTGATGGCCAGTGATGATGAGCATTTTTTCATGTGTCTGTTGGCTGTATGAATGTCTTCTTTTGAGAAATGTCTGTTCATCTCCTTTGCCCACTTTTTGATGGGGTTGTTTGTTTTTTTCTTGTAAATTTGTTTGAGTTCTTTGTAGGTTCTGGATATCAGCCCTTTGTCAGATGAGTAGATTGCAAAAATTTTCTCCCATTCTGTAGGTTGCCTGTTCACTCTGATGGTAGTTTCTTTTGCTGTGCAGAAGCTCTTTAGTTTAATGAGATCCCATTTGTCAATTTTGGCTTTTGCTGCCATTGCTTTTGGTGTTTTAGACATGAAGTCCTTGCCCATGCCTATGTCCTGAATGGTACTACCTAGGTTTTCTTCTAGGGTTTTTATGGTATTAGGTCTAACATTTAAGTCTCTAATCCATGTTGAATTAATTTTCGTATAAGGAGTAAGGAAAGGATCCAGTTTCAGCTTTCTACTTATGGCTAGCCAATTTTCCCAGCACCATTTATTAAATAGGGAATCCTTTCCCCATTTCTTGTTTCTGTCAGGTTTGTCAAAGATCAGATGGCTGTAGATGTGTGGTATTATTTCTGAGGACTCTGTTCTGTTCCATTGGTCTATATCTCTGTTTTGGTACCAGTACCATGCTGTTTTGGTTACTGTATCCTTGTAGTATAGTTTGAAGTCAGGTAGCGTGATGCCTCCAGCTTTGTTCTTTTGACTTAGGATTGTCTTGGCAATGCGGGCTCTTTTTTGGTTCCATATGAACTTTAAAGCAGTTTTTTCCGATTCTGTGAAGAAACTCATTGGCAGCTTGATGGGGATGGCATTGAATCTATAAATTACCTTGGGCAGTATGGCCATTTTCATGATATTGATTCTTCCTATCCATGAGCATGGTATGTTCTTCCATTTGTTTGTGTCCTCTTTGATTTCACTGAGCAGTGGTTTGTAGTTCTCCTTGAAGAGGTCCTTTACATCCCTTGTAAGTTGGATTCCTAGGTATTTTATTCTCTTTGAAGCAATTGTGAATGGAAGTTCATTCCTGATTTGGCTCTCTGTTTGTCTGTTACTGGTGTATAAGAATGCTTGTGATTTTTGCACATTAATTTTGTATCCTGAGACTTTGCTGAAGTTGCTTATCAGCTTAAGGAGATTTTGGGCTGAGACAATGGGGTTTTCTAAATATACAATCATGTCATCTGCAAACAGGGACAATTTGACTTCTTCTTTTCCTAACTGAATACCCTTGATTTCTTTCTCTTGCCTGATTGCCCTAGCCAGAACTTCCAACACTATGTTGAATAGGAGTGGTGAGAGAGGGCATCCCTGTCTTGTGCCAGATTTCAAAGGGAATTTTTTCAGTTTTTGCCCATTCAGTATGATATTGGCTGTGGGTTTGTCGTAAATAGCTCTTATTATTTTGAGGTACGTTCCATCAATACGGAATTTATTGAGCGTTTTTAGCATGAAGGGCTGTTGAATTTTGTCAAAGGCCTTTTCTGCATCTTTTGAGATAATCATGTGGTTCTTGTCTTTGGTTCTGTTTATATGCTGGATTACGTTTATTGATTTGTGTCTGTTGAACCAGCCTTGCATCCCAGGGATGAAGCCCACTTGATCATGGTGGATAAGCTTTTTGATGTGCTGCTGAATCCGGTTTGCCAGTATTTTATTGAGGATTTTTGCATCGATGTTCATCAGGGATATTGGTCTAAAATTCTCTTTTTTTGTTGTGTCTCTGCCAGGCTTTGGTATCAGGATGATGTTGGCCTCATAAAATGAGTTAGGGAGGATTCCCTCTTTTTCTATTGATTGGAATAGTTTCAGAAGGAATGGTACCAGCTCCTCCTTGTACCTCTGGTAGAATTCAGCTGTGAATCCATCTGGTCCTGGACTTTTTTTGGTTGGTAGGCTATTAATTATTGCCTCAATTTCAGAGCCTGCTATTGGTCTATTTAGGGATTCAACTTCTTCCTGGTTTAGTCTTGGAAGAGTGTAAGTGTCCAGGAAATTATCCATTTCTTCTAGATTTTCTAGTTGATTTGCGTAGAAGTGTTTATAGTATTCTCTGATGGTAGTTTGTATTTCTGTGGGGTCGGTGGTGATATCCCCTTTATCATTTTTTATTGCATCTATTTGATTCTTCTCTCTTCTCTTCTTTATTAGTCTTGCTAGCGGTCTATCAATTTTGTTGATCTTTCAAAAAACCAACTCCTGGATTCGTTGATTTTTTGGAGGATTTTTTGTGTCTCTATCTCCTTCAGTTCTGCTCTGATCTTAGTTATTTCTTGCCTTCTGCTAGCTTTTGAATGTATTTGCTCTTGCTTCTCTAGTTCTTTTAATTGTGATGTTAGAGTGTCAATTTTAGATCTTTCCTGCTTTCTCTTGTGGGCATTTAGTGCTATAAATTTCCCTCTACACACTGCTTTAAATGTGTCCCAGAGATTCTGGTATGTTGTATCTTTGTTCTCATTGGTTTCAAAGAACATCTTTATTTCTGCCTTCATTTCATTATGTACCCAGTAGTCATTCAGGAGCAGGTTGTTCAATTTCCATGTAGTTGAGCGGTTTTGATTGAGTTTCTTAGTCCTGAGTTGTAGTTTGATTGCACTGTGGTCTGAGAGACAGTTTGTTATAATTTTTGTTCTTGTACACTTGCTGAGGAGTGCTTTACTTCCAATTATGTGGTCAATTTTGGAATAAGTGCAATGTGGTGCTGAGAAGAATGTATATTCTGTTGATTTGGGGTGGAGAGTTCTATAGATGTATATTAGGTCCACTTGGTGCAGAGATGAGTTCAATTCCTGGATATCCTTGTTAACTTTCTGTCTCATTGATCTGTCTAATGTTGACAGTGGAGTGTTGAAGTCTCCCATTATGATTGTATGGGAGTCTAAGTCTCTTTGTAAGTCTCTAAGGACTTGCTTTATGAATCTGGGTGCTCCTGTATTGGGTGCATATATATTTAGGATAGTTAGCTCTTCCTGTTGAATTGATCCCTTTACCATTATGTAATGGCCTTCTTTGTCTCTTTTGATCTTTGATGGTTTAAAGTCTGTTTTATCAGAGACTAGGATTGCAACCCCTGCTTTTTTTTGTTCTCCATTTGCTTGGTAGATCTTTCTTCATCCCTTTATTTTGAGCCTATGTATGTCTCTGCATGTGAGATGGGTCTCCTGAATACAGCAGACTGATGGATCTTGACTCTTTATCCAGTTTGCCAGTCTGTGTCTTTTAATTGGAGCATTTAGTCCATTTACATTTAAGGTTAATATTGTTATGTGTGAACTTGATCCTGCCATTATGATATTAACTGGTTATTTTGCTCGTTAGTTGATGCAGTTTCTTCCTAGCCTCGATGGTCTTTACATTTTGGCATGTTTTTGCAATGGCTGGTACCGGTTGTTCCTTTCCATGTTTAGGGCTTCCTTCAGGGTCACTTGTAAGGCAGGCCTGGTGGTGACAAAATCTCTAAGCATTTGCTTATCTGTAAAGGATTTTATTTCTCCTTCACTTATGAAACTTAGTTTGGCTGGATATGAAATTCTGGGTTGAAAATTCTTTTCTTTAAGAATGTTGAATATTGGCCCCCACTCTCTTCTGGCTTGTAGAGTTTCTGCCAAGAGATCTGCTGTTAGTCTGATGGGCTTCCCTTTGTGGGTAACCCGACCTTTCTCTCTGGCTGCCCTTAAGATTTTTTCCTTCATTTCAACTTTGGTGAATCTGGCAATTATGTGTCTTGGAGTTGCTCTTCTCGAGGAGTATCTTTGTGGCATTCTCTGTATTTCCTGAATTTGAATGTTGGCCTGCCCTACTAGGTTGGGGAAGTTCTCCTGGATGATATCCTGAAGAGTGTTTTCCAACTTGGTTCCATTTTCCCCCTCACTTTCAGGCACCCCAATCAGATGTAGATTTGGTCTTTTTACATAATCCCATACTTCTTGCAGGCTTTGTTCATTTCTTTTTCTTCTTTTTTCTTTAGGTTTCTCTTCTCACTTCATTTCATTCATTTGATCCTCAATCGCTGATACTCTTTCTTCCAGTTGATCGAGTCGGTTACTGGAGCTTGTGCGTTTGTCACGTATTTCTCGTGTCATGGTTTTCATCTCTGTCATTTCGTTTATGACCTTCTCTGCATTAATTATTCTAGCTATCAATTCTTCCACTCTTTTTTCAAGATTTTTAGTTTCTTTGCACTGGGTACGTAATTCCTCCTTTAGCTCTGAGAAGTTTGATGGACTGAAGCCTTCTTCTCTCATCTCGTCAAAGTCATTCTCTGACCAGCTTTGATCTGTTGCTGGTGATGGGCTGCGCTCCTTTGCAGGGGGAGATGCGCTCTTATTTTTTGAATTTCCAGCTTTTCTGCCCTGCTTCTTCCCCATCTTTGTGGTTTTATCTGCCTCTGGTCTTTGGTGATGGTGACGTACTGATGGGGTTTTGGTGTAGGTGTCCTTCCTGTTTGATAGTTTTCCTTCTAACAGTCAGGACCCTCAGCTGTAGGTCTGTTGGAGATTGCTTGAGGTCCACTGCAGACCCTGTTTGCCTGGGTATCAGCAGCAGAGGCTGCAGAAGATAGAATATTGCTGCACAGCGAGTGTACCTGTCTGATTCTTACTTTGGAAGCTTCCTCTCAGGAGTGTACTCCACCGTATGAGGTGTGAGGTGTCAGTCTGCCCCTAGTGGGGGATGTCTCCCAGTTAGGCTACTCAGGGGTCAGGGACCCACTTGAGCAGTCAGTCTGTCCCTTCTCAGATCACAACCTCCGTGTTGGGAGATCCACTGCTCTCTTCAAAGCTGTCAGACAGAGTCGTTTGTGTCTGCAGAGGTTTCTGCTGCTCTTTGTTGTTGTTGTTGTTGTTTAGCTGTGCCCTGTCCCCAGAGGTGGAGTCTACAGAGACAGGCAGGCTTCCTTGAGCTGCTGTGAGCTCCACCCAGTTCGAGCTTCCCAGCAGCTTTGTTTACCTACTTAAGCCTCAGCAATGGCGGGCGCCCCTCCCCCAGCCTCGCTGCTGCCTTGTGGTTTTATCGCAGACTGCTGTGCTAGCAATGAGCGAGGCTCCATGGGCGTGGGACCCAGGTGTGGGATATAATCTCCTGGTGTGCCCGTTTGCTTAAAGCACAGTATTGGGGTGGGAGTTACCCGATTTTCCAGGTGTTGTGTGTCTCAGTTCCCCTGGCTAGGGAAAGGGATTCCCTTCCCCCTTGCGCTTCCCAGGTGAGGCGATGCCTCGCCCTGCTTCAGCTCTCGCTGTTCGGGCTGCAGACGCTGACCAGCATCGATTATCCGGCACTCCCTAGTGAGATGAACCCAGTACCTCAGTTGAAAATGCAGAAATCGCCGGTCTTCTGTGTCGCTCACGCTGGGAGTTGGAGACTGGAGCTGTTCCTATTCGGCCATCTTGTTCCGCCCCCTGCTGTGGTTTGAATGAGTCCCCCAAAGCCTCATGTGTTCATCCCTCATGTGGCAGTGCTTGGAGGTGGGGCCTAGTGAGAGGTGATCCGGTTTAATAGGATTAATGTCGTTATAGCAGGAGTGGGATTGTGAGAGTGAGTGCGTTATAAAAGCGAGTTCAGTTCTCTTACCCTTTCGCCTTCAGCCATGGGATGACCTAGATAGAAGGCCTTTGCCCGATGCAGACACCTTGGTATCGGACTTTCCAACCTCCAGAACTGTGAGCCAAATAAATTTCTACTCATTGTAAATGACTCAGTCTGTGGTATTCTGCTAGAGTAGCACAGATGAACTAAGATGTGCCCCTTCACCTGGTGTCCCTCCTTCATACTCACCCCCGCATACTCTGAGTCCTGATGTTGCGTTTCCTGCCAGCTCCATCTGTTAGGGGTCTGTGTACACATCTATCTGCTCAGCTAACTTCGGAACGTCTGCCTCTGTGGGTTCCAGATTTGCTCATGCTTGGCTGGTCCAGAGGGTGTTACAGGTGTCAGGATAGAGCCTTCCAACCTGGCCCCCTGCCTCATCCCAAAGAGCAACAAAAGACAAATGGAAGTTGTCTTTGTCTATGAGCTCTGGGCTCTATGTTCTGAGCAGGTATTGGGCACCTGAGACATGTGGATGAGGAGGAATCCTGAGTCCCACATCCCACTCCCCAGGTGAGCAGCCCCTGTCTTGGCCCAGACCACTAGTGACCTTCCCCCACCCAACTCTGCTTGCTACATACAGACACCTGGATGCTCCTGAGGGTATCCTGGGGCCCCTGCCCAGATGACACTGGGCTTAGCAGGCTCCCCTCCTGCCTGGACCCCAACATATCCCGGCACCCAAGCCCCCACCTCCTGCCATGAGTCAGGATGCCAGCCACACCCCTGATACACTGTGCTCCTGCTTTAACCCTGGCAATGAGACAAGGACGTGGACTTCAGCCCTGTTAGCCACTCATCCACACCTTCACTGTGGGGATGACAGAGCAGGAATGATTTGTTGTACCTTGTGGGTATAGGACTCAAGAGTGAGCTGACATCTCTGACAAGGAGCTGGACTTTCCATGGGTCCCTTGGGCCCCAGGTTGCTCTGCCCACCATGGTCACCCTGGCAGCTCCTGGGCTCTACCAGTATCAGCAGAGGTTGCACTCTTCCCATGGCAGATGCCTGGTTCAGAAGCCTTAGGCATGTTTAACGTTTTGGGTACCCAAAACGTTTGGGTACACAATAATTAAATGAGGCTAAAGCACTTGCTCCTACCGAAATGAAAATGATCTGAAGAAATAACCCACATACAAAGTTAATGCATGGACTGGCCCGGCCTGGTCTGTATTTACTTTGGGGGATCCCTGGGCCTGTACGGGGCCTCAGGTGGACCCCAGAACTCCTAGCTGCACACCATCCTTCTTCTATCTCCCTGTCTACACCTCCTCCCAGCCCACTTATCAATTCATCTAAAGGACCAAGGTGCTGCTCTTGGCTCCAAGGTCCCCAGCCAGTATAGAACAGTAAAGCCAAAAATAAGTAGATAAACAAAGGAATAAACAAGCAAGCAAATAAATATTATAAGGACTGGAAATAAATTTTAAAAATCTTTTAGTATTCATACATGATAGGAGTGTATACGTGGAAGGTATGAAGCAGTCTTAAATGAAGTGTGACAACTAATAATAGGGCTTAGTGATATTGCTGGAATTAAAATCAACATACAGAATTAGCTGTTTCTACATACTAGCAACATATCTGTTGTGAAATGAATTTTTTATTCATTTGTAAAAATGAAAAAATCTATTTACACTAAAAAATATGAATGACTCAAGAATAAAGTAACACATCTAGAAGATATTCTATACTGTTATGGGAAAAATTACAAAAAAATCACAACAAATAGGCAGGAAATCACTGAAAAGTACTGAAATAAATGTAGAGGTATAATATGATCTTAGACTGGAAAACACATTTTTAAAGGGCAATTCTGCACAAATTGATCTATATTAAAAAAAACTCCCTCTCTGAGCCACACCCTGTGTTAAGCATGAGGACGCTGATCTTTGGGCTTATGTTTTAATGATTTTTGTTCATGCCGCTTCTCCTCCGTCAGACCAGGAACCCCTCAGGGTAGGAACCTCACACAGGGCCAACATCACAATAGGAGTCAAACTATCATCTGGTATAGTTGCAAAACACAATTTTCTTAACAGCAAATTGTTATAAAATGCACAGCTGTTTCCTGTCATATATCGTGAGAATAAACACTTGTTTGCAAGGAAAAAAAAGTGTCCTGTCCAAATGGATCCTGTAAACAGAACCACAATGAGTCCCACTGGACTTGGACTAACAGCGGTCCTGCGGGATAAGTTAAGATGTAATCTCTGCTTTGTGGAATCAGCCAAGATGATGGGTTACAAAAGCCGAGGGAATTTTGATCAGACGTCAGGAAGACCACATATTGGAAAACAGATAACACTCTTGCTAGGATGACTGGAGAGGCCAGAGGCATTAGGAATAATATCACAGGGCATAAGTAATGAAGTCTTCAAAATGACTTCATGACTCTGGAGGTAGACGTGGCCGGGGAGTGAGCCAGTGCCTGCCTCCAGGGAGCTACTCAGCCTGCCTGAGCCTGGAGGCCTAACGTGCCCAACACCTGAGTAACCAGACAGTCCATAGCCATCAGTGCTCTAAACTGATTGGCAAACCTTTTCTGCAAAACAGGGTAAACAAATGGGGCAAATGTGTTCTAATAAAACTTTATGGACACTCAAATCTGAATTTCATATTGTTTTCAGGTGTCACGAAAGAGTATTCTTCTAATTTTCATCAGACTGTTAAAAATGTAAAAATAATCCTAGCTTGTGAGTCATACAAAAAGGTGTGGGCTGGATTTGGCCCATGGGGCCATAATTCACAGACCCATGTTCTTAGGTAATACCTCTTGTTTCTTTCCAGATTAGCCCCTTCTTCACCGGGCATCCTGGGTTGTTCTAAGTTGCCTCTTGCCTTCAGAGTTTTCCAAGAGATAAGCAGTATCTTAGGTTGAGTTCCCCAAGAACTCTATCTGCATGGTTCAACCCCATCCTGGAGAGTAAAGTCCCGGTCTTCCCTCGTGCAGGCTCCCCAGTTACGGTTCCTCTGCGTGGCATCTGAAGCTTCTTGGAGTGGCTTGGGCAACAACCCTTCCTATAATGGCAGAGAGCTTGGATCCTTTTCCTCCCAACATGTTGGCGGGGGGGGGGGGGGGGGGGGGGGGGGAACAGACCTGGGAGCCACTGAGGAAGATGGGAAGGAGGCGGAGGAAGGTGGCCTGAGAAACTAGTCCTTCTTCCCTAGAGCAGGAGCCCGTGACAGAGTTCAGGATGGTGCAGAAGGAACAAAGAGACTTGCAATTGGATATTGAGTTGAAGTTTTGATTTGTACGAGATCAGGCTTTCAATGTGAGAAAGTCCTAATTTCCAACTGAGACTCTTCCAGCCACAGAATCTCCCTGAGCTATTGTGTTGTGGGAACCTGGAGAAGGCAGTGAAGAGAAGAGGATGTTTGAGGCTGTGTTTGGAGGAAAACAAAGCAGTTGAGGAATGTTCATACTGCTTGATAAATTGGTCACAGAAGTTTTTTAAAAACAACTTTATTGAAGTCTAATTTACATACCATAAACTCTACCAACTGTAAAATTCAATGATTCTTAGTAAGTTTACAGAGCTTTGAAACCATTGCCAAGATCTAATTTTAGAAATTTACATCAACCCAAAAACATCTCTCATGTCCAATTGCAGTCAATTCCTTATTCCAACAACAATCTCTTCCTCTCAGTGGTCCCCCCATATTCAAGGTTCCACCTTCCGCGGTTTCAGTTACCCATGGTCAACCATGGTCTGAAAATACTGAATGGAAAATCCCAGAAATAAACCATTTCTAAGTTTTATACTGAACACTGTTCTGAGTAGCACGATGAAATCTCAGGCGGTCTCACTCCGTTCTGCCCAGGACATGAATAACCCCTTTGTCTAGCATATCCATGCTGTACCCACACATTATTGTATAGTGAAAAACAGTTTATATAGGGTTTGGTACTTTTCGTGGTTTCAGGCATCCATCGGGGGTCTTGGAAGGCATCTGTCGTGAATAAGAGTGTACTAGCTCTTCTACTGGCACTGCAAAATGGAGACAGGGCTTCCTTATCTCCCCAAGGGAAGGCTGAGAAAGATCTTTCTCAAGTCAGACCCTGCTTGTCTCATCTTGGGGAAAAAGTGGGGAGGTGGAGGAGATGTCCCAACCATCCCCTCTAAAAGAGTTGGGTCAGGCTCCTCCTAGTGGCCTTCAAAAAATGAAAACAAAAAACTGCCCCTACCACTGAAATAGGAAACCTGTAAGGGCATAAAGGCGGCTACTGGAGGACTGACAAAGAAACTGCTCCAATTTATCAAACCATTTGAATAAACCACAGGCTGAACAAAATTATTTACAGTTCATTTACTTAATTGTGCCTTTTGAAATAAAAAGTTTTAAATGTTGATGAGGTCCAATCGATCCAGTATTTTCTTTTGTAAATCATGCTTGTGACATAACTAAATCCTCTCTGCCTAACCCAAGGTCATGAAGATTTTTCCTGTTTTGTGTCAAAAGTTTTACGGGCTTAGCACTTACACTTAAGTCTATGATACATTTTGAGTTACTTTGTTCGTATGACTATGACTTTAAGTAGGAGTTTAGATTTATCTTTTTGCATGTGGATATTCAATTTATCCAATATCATTTGTTGCAAATTCCTTTCTCCATTGAATTACTCTGACAACTTTGTTGAATGTTAGTTGACCATAGCTATAAAGGCTCATTATTTTATTCTGTTCTGTAGACTATCTGGACCATATTGTTCTGTTTCATTGATTGACATGTCTATCCTTATACAAGCACCACTGTACTGATGATTTAGATTTATAGTAGGTTTTGAAATTGGGAAGCATAGTCCTCTTTGTTCTTCTTTTTTTTTTCAAGACTGGCTGTTTTGGGGAATTTAGTTGTTCATTCTACAGGAAAGCCTCTTGGGGTTTTATAGAGTTTGTGTTAAATCTATAGATCAATTTGGGAAGAATTGCCATTTTAATGATACTGTGTCTTTTAGTCCATGAACATAGAGCATTTCCTCATTTATTTTGATCTTCCTTAATTTCCCTCAGAAATATTTATAGTCTTATACTTTCTTTTACATTTTTATTCATAAGTATTTAATATTTTTGATGATTTTGTGAATAGGAATTTAATTTCATTTAAGATTCTTTATTGCTAGTATATAAAAATGCAATTGAATTTTATATACTGATCTTGTATCATGCAACCTTGCTGAACTTGTTCATTAGTTCTTATAGGGATTTCTTTGTGGGTGTGGATTACTTAGGATTTACACATATGGGACCATGTCATCTGTACATAAAGACAGTTTTTCTTTTTTCTTTTTCAATTTGGATGCTTTTTATTCCTTCTTCTTGCCTTAATGCACTGGCTAGAGCTTCCTATACAATGTTGAATAAAAGTGGTGTGATTGGATGTAGTTGCCATTTCCTGATGTTAGGGAGAAAATATTTGCTCCTTGATTTGTAAGTATGATACTAGTGATGGATTTTTCTTTTTTTAAAATTTTCTTTAAGTTCTGGGCTACACGTGCAGAATGTGCAGGCTTGTTACATAGGTATACATGAGCCATGGTGGTTTGTTGCACGTATCAATCTGTCATCTAGGTAGCCATGGACTTTTCATAAATGTCCTTGATGAAGCTGAGGAAGTTCCCTTCCATTGCTAGTCTAAAGTTTGTATCTTAGGTGGGTGTTGCATTTTGTCAGATGCTTTCTCCGCATCATGGGTTCCCCCCGCTTTATTCTATTTATTTTCTGTATTAATTGATTTTTAATGATTAAAACCACTTTGAATTCCTGGAGCAAAGCCCACCTAATGATGAATATAACTCTTTTTATATGTTTCTGGATTTGGTTTGTTAATATTTTATTGAGGATTTTTGTGTCCATATTCATAAGGAACGTTAGTTTATAGTTGTCTGTGGGGGGTCTGTCCTGCAGACCCCAGGTTGCACAATGGATGAATAATGTACCCAGACACTGATATTCAGTGAAAGAGTGGCTAGGAGTTTGAGAGTCACTCACAGTCACCAAGGAAGGTGCTGTAAAGAGTCAGCAGCCATGGCCCTGACTAGCTGGCCCTGTGGGCATTTATTCAGCACAGGTTTAATGACAAAGGCTTTAAATCAACACACCTGTGGATAATTAATCTTGTCACCCCCCCCCCCCCACCCTGGGAGAGCCATCTTGCTGGTGAGTGATCAAAGGTTAGTTTTAGGACCACAAGAGTAAACAAGCTCTTTAGATAAACTCCTCTACATTCCTATGTATCTATGCCCTAAGCAATTAAGTGGATTTGCTGCCTTCAGCCAAACACTTTATGCAAACCTCCAGGCCTTCCAAGAGGGGTTGTATTTATATCCTATAACTTCATCTTAAATTTTTTCCTACCAGCCTGACTGAACTCCCACAGTTGTCTTTTCTTATGATGTCTCACAGATTGGCCTCATAGAATGAGCTGGCAAATATTCTCTCCTCCTCTATTTCCTGGAAAAGTTTGTAAAGAATTGGTAATATTTATTTTCTAAATGTTTGGTTGAATTAACAACGAGGCCATTTGGGCCTGGGTTTTCTTGTAGGAATATCTTAAATTATTAAGGTATTCACCTGTTATATTAAACTCCCCAGTTCCTTTCTAGTATCTTTCCGATTAGGGTGGACTGTAAGGGCTATTCCCTTGAGAAAGCTGGAGGATGTAAGAGAGGAAGCAACCATTTTGTACACCTGTTCCCAGTTATTCAATTGAACACTCATCCGGCTGCTGCTGTGAAGGAATTTTGCAGATGTAATTAAAGTCAGCTGACATTAGTTCAACAAAAGGTAGACTATTCTGGGTAGATCTGATTTAAGTAGTTGCAAGCACTTAATAGGAGGACCTAAGTCTTCCCTGAGTTTAGAAACTCCAAGCAGTAGTGTGGAAGAGAAGTTGTAGACCTTTCTACCTACCGGGGCCTCCATAGTCTTGTTGTTGTTGTTCATTTGCTTATTTACCTCACTGGTGTGAAGCAGCAGATGGTTCTGCATTTGCTCCCAAGTTGTTTTATGGCCTACCACATGGTGTTTTCTGGAGACTGCTCTGTGTGTGCTTGAGAAGAATTTCATTGATAGAGTTGCACCAATCTCCTGTGTCCTTGGTTTTCTGTCTAGTTGTTCTGTCCATTATTGAGAGTGAGGTATTGAACCACCTCCTGGTGACCACCTCCCTGTGGGACAACTGGATGCAACCTACTTGACTCACCCTGATGACTCCTACACCCCGTGTGGATTGTTTATTTTTTCCCTTGAGTTCTGTTGGGGTTTACATTTTCATATTTTGGGGTTCTGTTAAATACATATATGTTTGTAATTATTATACCTTCCTGACGAATTGGCTTTTTCATCATTATAAAATGACCCTTTGTTTTCTCGTAAAAATTTTCATCTTTTTTTTTAGACAGGGTCTCACTCTGTCACCCAGGCTGGAGTGCAGTGGCACAATCTCGGCTCACTGCAACCTTTGCCTCCTTTGCCTCCTGGGCTCAAGTGATTCTCCCATACAGCATTCCAAGTAGCTAGGTCTACAGGTGCAGGCTACCATGCCTGGCTAATTTTTGTATTTTTTGTAGAGTGGGATCTCACCATGTTGCTCAGGCTGGTCTTAAACTCCTGGGCTTAAGTAATCTGCCTATCTCAGCCTCCCAAAGTGCTGGAATTACAGGCATGAGCCACGGTGCCTGGTCAAGTTTTTCACCTTAAGGCCTTTTTTGCCTGATATTACTATAGTCATGTCAGCCATCTTATTGTAGTGAATTCCTATAATTATATGTTGCCCTGGCATTCATTTTGAATATAAGTTGGACTTCTTTTTGGCAAAAAGTCACTCTTGACATAGTTTCCATTTCTCTACCTCCTCCCAGTTTCTCAAGGTGATCAATCCAGACCTCTGCCTTATGCAACCACCTCCTGGTGACCACCTCCCTGTGGGACAGCTGGATGCAACCTACTTGACTCACCCCGATGACTCCCACACCCTGTACGGACTATGCAGATATGTCACAGTGACCACCTCTCAGTCGCTGTATGACTCCGTGGAGCTGGTGCTTGCTTGCTCTAAACTCAATTAGGACTCCCCTTGGGAAACCTGCCTTGGTAATGTCCTGGACCCCAATAAAAGCCTCTGCCCACAAGTCCCTCTCTCTTGCTCCCCACCCAGAGGTTGAATGTGTGTTTCCTGGATGACTCTCTTCTTCCCATCAGCCCTGGTGAGGTGTCCTGCCCTCTTCTCTCTGGATTTGTAAGTAATAAACTGCTTCTGTTACTTTGTGTGTTTTGGTGAATTGCCCAAACCTAACTTCTTCTCTGGACAAGGCTCTCCTGGAGAGTGGCTATCTTGGTAGGAATTAACTGCACACAGGTAAGACAAGAGCCACAAGCTTGCTAGCATAAACAAGTTTCCTGTGAGAGAGACACCTGGTCTTGGATCCAATACTTAGGCATTAGACCATCCACCAGGATAAAGAAGTATCCTGCGGGAGTCATGGTCCACCATGGCTTCCTCTTCTTGCTCCAACTCTAATGATCCTATGATATGACCACTCTTTAGGGTCTATCTGCCATCTCTGGAGACTGTGGATCAATGCTCCCTTGACAAGGGGACACAGTCCTCTCCTCTGCCACTTCAAGTTGAAATGCGTGTGTATTTTCCCAGTTTTCCCCAGAACAACCGTGGCTCTTACCAAAGCTTTAAGGAAAACTGGGGTTAATTGAGAATACGTTGGATGAGTTAGGGTCCTAAGTGAGATGAAGCCCTAGTGTCAAGGAACAGAAACTGACTCCGATTCAGTCAGACCAGGATTCATTGAAAGGATATTTGGCAGATTGGGAAATAAACAGAAGCAAAGGGAGGGCAGGAACCTGAACCACAGGCAAAACAACACTGCCATCAACACATCAAAATCTCCTTTTTTCCAGCTCTTGGCTCCTCTTTCTCTCTTACTTCCTTTCCTCCTTTCCTCCCTCTCCTCCCTTTGCTCCCTTTCTTCTCCTTTTCTTCCTTCCTTCCTTCCTTCCTTCCTTCCTTCCTTCCTTCCTTCCTCTTTTCTTTCTTCTTTCTTTCTTTCTTTCTTTCTTTCTTTCTTCTTCTTTCTTTTCTTTCTTTCTTTTTTCTTCTTTCTTTCTTCTTCCTCTTTCCTTCCTTCCTTCCTTCCTTCTTCCTTCCTTCCTTCCTTCCTCTTTCTTTCCTTTCTTTCTTTCTTTCTTTCTTTCTTTCTTTCTTTCTTTCTTTCTTTCTTTCTTCTTGTCTTTCTGTCTTTCTTTCTTTTCTTTCTTTCCTTCTTCCTTCCTTCTTCCTTCTTTCCTTCTTTCTTCTTTTCTTTCTTTCTTTCTTTCTTTCTTCTTTCTTTCTTTCTTTCTTTCTTTCTTTCTTTCTTTCTTTCTTTCTTCTCTCTTTCTTTTTTTTTCTTTCTTTCTTGAGACAGAGTCTCACTTTGTCACTCAGGCTGGAGTGCAGTGGTGTGATCTTGACATCTTGCCCTCAGTGCAACCTCTACCTCCCGGGTCCTGCCTAGGCCTCCCGAGTAGCTGGGACTACAGGCACCTGACACCATGCCCAGCTAATTTTTTTGGATTTTTAGTAGAGACAGGGTTTCACCATGTTGGCCAGGCTGGTCTAAACTGACCTCAAGTGATCTGCCTGCCTTAGCCTCCCAAAGTGCTGGGATTACAGGCATGAGCCACTGTGCCTGGACCTCCGTTTTCAAGTTATCTGATTGGCCAGGGTTAGGTCATGTACCTGGTCAACAGCTGTCAGAGGCTTGGCTTTGGGGTTACTTTAGTGGGCAGAGTTGTAGCCCTCAGGCCAAGCCTGGAATCCAGAGTTTTTCATTAAAAGAGTGTGTGTCTTATGCATCTTGCATCCCTGAGTGCTCAACACAGTGGCTGCCCCACAGCATGTGCTCAGTCTACAGTTATTGAAATGGATCGAGAGAAATTAACCTTCTAACAGTCGACATACCAATGGGATTGGGAACATCCATGCTTCCTCATAGATATTCGGTACCTATTGCCCTGGAATCATACAGACCCTGTCACAAGATTATAGTTCACCTTAACTACCCTATAGATCACAACTTAAGCATTGTGAAATGCTAAGGTTTCTTTTTGAGATGAGCTACCTTTACAGAAAGGAGGGCAGAGTCTTTTGTCATCGTCTCATACTAGTGCATGTACCAGTCTCACTCTTGGCTTCTATACCTTGGTATTGCCCCTGAGCCCCATCCTATTTATGTCATCCCTTCATGGTTTTTGTATCATTCAAACACAAACTCAAGGAGAACCCTTTCTCTGAGGCAGGCGCTTTTTCCTTTCTTTGTAACAATCAGTGCTAAGGAAGAGGGACCCTACCTTCTGTACATACAGTGGCAACAGCAGAGCTCCCAGAGGTCTCTGACAGGTGGAAAGCCTACCCTCACCCACAAGGCTGAGTCCTCTGGCTCCCCAGAGCTCACACAGTGGTTGCTTGGGGAAGGTCTCATGAAAGGATAAGTCAAGATACATCTAGATGAATGGGTTTGCAGGAATTCAAAAGTCCAGAAAGCTGTATGTGGCACTGCTTAAAACTAGCTTCGAGGAAGACTCTCATTTCTTCCTGTGAAAAATAGCTTTAGATGAACAATTCCAGAGGATCTGTTACTTCTGCTCTCCAGCAATTTAAACAGTACCTTCAGATTCCTGCTACTAAAATAGAGCCCAGTGTTGGTCTTAGAAGCCAGTATCTGGGGGTTTCTGTGGGTGGGTAAGCCTCCTTGCCGCTCTGAGGCCACGGGTGGCTCTCACAATCTCGGACGCCTCAAGATTGTGATAGGAACTCTCTTTCCTCTACTGTTTCTTCTGAGGTTGGAGTAACCTGCCAAGAACCAGGTGATGTTCACTTTACCATTCATCCCTAAGGCACCTAGCAAGGCAGGGATTATTATTCCTATTTTAAAGGTGAGGAGGCCAAAGTTGGGGTCATGACAGGAAGAAGGGCTTCTGAGCCTCTCATGCCTTCACAGTGGTTGGGCTTTCCTGGACAAGATACACAGTGCCAACTAGTCAATTGTTAGTATTTATTTTTTATTCATTCCTTCATTCACTCATCTCAAGTTCATGAGATGAACACCAAGCCTTATGCTGGAAGCAGGGAGGAAAATAAGACAAAAAACTGGTCCCCATGTGGTTCAGCAGGTAGAGGAAGCTTTGGGGTTAATGAGTGAATGAATAATGGAGGACACAGTGATGATTGCAGCGGTGGCCGGTCAGGAGCAGCCACTGCGAAGATGCTGGCTGCAGTGGGGAAGGTGCGGCCAGGGCTGTGTGCTGGGGAAGCCAGGAACAGGTCGGAGCCCCGCCCCCTTCCAAGTTGGCTGGGTGGGAGCCCCGCCCTCCCGGGCACAACTGCAGCTACCCAGCCCAGGCTGGGGACCTGGTTATCCCTGTACTCTCGGGGGGCCCAGGAAGCACCCCCTCCCCCTGCAGGCTCGGAAGTGCCTGCTCCCACTGCCTGGCCTTTCCCCACTCCCGGTGCCCGCTCTGATTTTGGAGCAAAGTTGAGGCCGGGCCTGGGCACTGTTGTGATCCTGCCAGGTGTACGCGTACTTGGGGTGGTGTTGAGAGGCCAGCCCCCTGCTGCCTTGGCTCCCTCCAGACTTTGGGCGCTGACAAGCGTGGGAGAAAGGCCGAGAGGAACTGAAGGCGGCTCCTCACCGGCCTCTAGGCACCCCTCAGAACGAACAGCCTGGGTACATGATTGGACTACATGATTGATGGTGGCAGGAGGCAGATAGGCTCCTGGGTAGAAAGGAGTGGGTTTCGACCGGGCGCGGTGGCTCACGCCTGTAATCCCAGCACTTTGGGAGGCCGAGGCGGGTGCGGATCACGAGATAGGGAGATCAAGACCATCCTGGTTAACACGGTGAAGCCCCGTCTGTACTAAAAATACAAAAAATTAGCCTGGCGTGGTGCCGGGCGCCTGTAGTCCCAGCTACTTGGGAGGGTGAGGCAGGAGAATGGCCTGAACTCAGGAGGCGGAGCTTGCAGTGAGCCGAGATCGCGCCACTGCACTCCAGCCTGGGCGACAGAGCGAGACTCCGTCTCAAAAAAAAAAAAAAAAAAAAAAAAAAGAAAAGAGTGGGTTTCTGGTGAAGCCCCACCTTCAGGCCAGGGATGGCCTGAAGCATGGGGGCTGGGCTATCAGTTCCCTCAGTCTGAGCCCCGAATGAGAACTTACAGTGCTTTTTCCAGGTCCGCCCATGGCCACCCATAGACCAATCAGCACACACTTCCTCCCTTCTGAAGGCCATAAACCTCCCCTCCCCCGCGCCCTCCCCATCCCCATCCCAACCAGCCAGACACACAGAGGTGTTGGGATGACCTGCTTGTAGATAGGAGCTACCCACCCCCGGTTTTCCTCTTTGCTGAGGGCTACAGGCATTAGGATGACCTGCCTGTGCAAAGGTTACCTACTTTGGGTCTCCCAAGAGCCGTTATGTTGCTCAATGAAGCTCCTTTCTGCCTTGCTCACCCTCCGGTTGTCTGTGTACCTCATTCTTCCTGGATGGCCAAGAATTTGGGACACACCAAATGTTAGGACTGAAAGAGCTGTAATAACACAAACAGGGCTGAACACCCCCCCTCACCTCACCACCTCAGCACATTCAGGTGATAAGAAGGAGAGAAGAGCTGCGGCTCTTCAGGGAGCCTAGACCTAGGACCTTCCTGAACCGGGGCTGTAACATCCTCTTTGGGGCTCTGTGGTTCCTGGTAGCTCCAAGCTTCCGGGTGCCACTGCGTTCCCCTCATCCAGACACGGGTGCCTGCAGCAGAAGCTGTGTGCAGTACATCCAGTCCAGCCACAGTCTTAGGTGGAGCCAGTACCTGTGCTGGCTCCTAGAGCTGCTTGCCCTGCTACAGCAGCCAGCATGCCTGTGGCTTGACCCTGCACTTGTTTGCCCACACACCCCTCACCACTCTGCCTCGCTCGCCCTTGGCAGATGTGGAATCCAGGCCAGTAGCTAGAGCCGAGCGCAGCCTGCCGGGCTGAGTGGGAGGAACACACACAGCAGGTGTGAGCAGTACTCAGGCAGAAGGTGCTGCCAGCCACAGAGGTTTCTGGCTGGCGAAGCAACACTCCAAGGATCCCATGACAACGGGACCCATGGAGGGGATAAAGCATGACTCTGCTGGGGTCTCCAGGCTCTGCAGAAGACTGAAATTTCATCAGAAGAAAGGTGAGTGGAATAGCAATGCTGGCAGAAAGAACAGCAGAAGCCAAGGTGGGAGGACTTAAGAACAAGACACATTCAGGAAATGGCAAGATCCCCAGGTGGTCATCATATGGAGCTCAGTGCAGGAGGATGGTGGGCCACCAAATCATTCAACCCTGGGTCCTGAGTATGGCCTCCAACCTGGCAGATCAAGGCAGGAAGGAGACTTAGGGACGATCAACCCCAAGCACTTCACTCTATAGATAAGCCATCTGTGTAACCTGGGGTGGCAGTAGAGAGGTGAAGCCAGACTCTGGGGCAAGCCCAGATTACTCCTGGTCCTGACACCCTGATCTCACTGCTGAGGACCAGAGCCCTGAGCTCCACGTGGTCATGGACAAAAATAGGTGTGGCTTAACAGCAGAAAATTCCATGAACCATAGGCTTATGTGTGGTCCCCCCATAGAGGAAGTTGCTGAGCAGGCCAAGTAGATCCTGGGTTGCAGCAATAGAGAAGAGTGTGTTGAACAAGGTAGGAGACTCTAGCTTGGTCTGTGTGGACGAGTTGGAGAGCACATGGAGAAAAACGGCCAGGCTGCTTCTGCGGCCAGTGGCAATGGAGTGTGGAACCAACCACACCTCTGGCATTTCAGACCCGGGAGGACATGGGGTTCCCACTGAAAGAGCTGGCAGGAAAGTGAGAGAGAGAGCTGCCTAAAATCAGAGTTTTCTTCTCACACTTACCATCCCCAAGTCTGCAGAAGCATCGTGATGTAGTTCAGGACTCACTCAAAATTTAATTTCTCAAGATACCTCTCTGTCCAGCACAGATTCTGTAATTATAATTTTATTTTTTTAATGGCTTATTTATTTCAGGAGACACATTCCAAGGGGCTACATTGTTGTGGGCTGGTTTCTTTAGACACTTATTTTCAAGTCTGTGAGACCTCTGTTACACAGCATCTACACAACATCTGTGCTTTCCTGTGCCCCTCTTCCAGTTATGGAAGTTAGCATGGCTGTGTTACTGGAAATGGTTCCCAATTGGACACAGCCATGCACAGGGTAGATACCACTTGACCCAAAATAATTTTCTCTCCTGCCATGTTGGATTTCAAAACAGACCAATCCTTACTGTGAAATCCAAGTAGGGGAAAACCAAGCACTGCATTCAAAGAAGGAAACTATTGTTGGCAGGATATTTACTTTCATTAGGATAACTCCTTACCATTTTAACTAATTGTGATATATACTAATCATCTCAGATTAACAGATGTAATTTAAAGAATTAGCTGTGTATTGCAGGATGGAGGAAGAGGTGTCTGATGTCTGGAGATAAAATTAAAGCTAACGTATCACCCCATAAGTCTATGTTAGCAGACTCAAAAATGTAATTCTGATCTCCCAGTGTCTGCTGATCTCCTAGTGCCTGGTAGCAAGCCATGTTTTTTATTGCATGTATTTAAAAATTCATTCAAGTGTGGAAAAAATTATGATCAGAGAGCTATAAGAAAGACTCCTATGTAACTCAGTTTGGAGGGTTCTTCACATGCTGCGGGACATAATGAGAGAGGAATAAAGTTGTCAGATTATGAATCAATTTGTCTCAATCCCACTCCCAGGACCATGAAGTTCAGAAGCGCACAACCTGCTGAACCACCATCACTGCCCTCTGCACTGCCCTGTGAAACCATCCCAATAAACTTTACAAAATTAGTCAGGGAAGAAAGAGGGGAAGAAATAAAAATAAACCAAGCTTGCAACACGTTCAGCATTAATCTTTAGGTCAGCCTGCTCTCTGACCTGCTTCCTCATGATTGTTCACTGCCCATTGCCCCAGAATCATGAGGACCCTGTCACGAGATTAGAGTTCACCTTAACTGCCCTATAGATAACAACTTAAGCACTGTGAAATGTGAAGTTTTCTTTCAAGGAGATATTCTTTCAAGGTCTTGCATAATAGTGAAACTACTGACACCAGTGGTCTGAAGGACCCCACAAGGGGCTGACTCACCAAACAACGGAGTTTCCACATCCTGATGATTTTATTCCCCACACCCTGACCAACAATGACTCCAATCTTCTAGCCCCTTGCCCTCTTAAAACCCCCAGCCCAGAACTCCTCCAAGAGATGGATTTCTTTCTTTCTTTTTTTTCTTTCTTGAGATGGAGTCACACTCTGTCACCCAGGCAGGAGTGCAGTGGTGCTTTCTTGGCTCACTGCAACTTCCACCCCCTGGATTCAAGCAATTCTCCTGCTTCAGCCTCCCAAGTAGCTGGGACTACAGATGTGTGCCACCACACCTGGCTAATTTTTGTATTTTTAGTAGAGACAGGGTTTCACCATGTTGGTCAGGCTGGTCTTGAACTCCTGACCTCAGGTGATCCCTTGCCTTGGCCTTCCAAAGTGCTGGGATTATAGAGGTGAGCCACTGTCACTGGACCAGGAGATGGATTTGAGAGTCCCTCCCATCTCCTTGCTTGGCTGCTCTGTGACCATTAAATTCTTCCTCTGCTGCAAATCTTGCTGTCTCGGTGTATTGATTTGTTACTGGACAGTGGGCATACAAAGCAGGTGGACTTGTAACATTATCAATGTCTTATAGTCTTCTTAACTTACTGACCTCTAAAAATTGGAGGTCCCCAAAGCCCAGTCCTCAGGCCTCTTCTCTTTTCTTTCCATATTCACCTTGCAGGTGATCTCATGTCATCCAATGTCTTTGAACACTATCAGCTGCAATGATAACACTCATCTATGCCACTTACCTGAACTCCTTCCCAACTTCAGACTCCACTCTTCCATCTCCACTTGGAACCCTGAGACACAGTGCACATGTAAGTGTTCACACTTAATCTCTGAATTTTAGCTCTCTCCACACCTCTTTCCTCTGCCCTCTACCCCCTCACAGTCATTCTTGTCTCAAAATGGCAGCCTGAAATTGAACTCTACAACCATCTGCAGACACTAAAACCTGGCATCATCTTTTACACCTAGCCTGAGCCAGATCAGCAGTGGGACATGGAAGAGACCAGATTCCTGGTCTCTTTATGGCCAACTTGCCACAACAAATGCCAACTTAAGAAATCATTTTATCAGCAGCTCTAAGTTCTCCTTGTTCCTCCTGCAAGTAATCTGCTTAAATGCCCCATTGCCTGTGAGACCCCACTGATCGCATGGAGAAGCAGGACCTTCTGCTGTGTAAGGGCTTGAGATTCAGACTCTGCTGGGGGTGAATTATCACCCCATCCTCCAACATTTCCTTTGGAATTGGGACCTTAGTTACTAACCGATAAGACTAGATGGCCCCTTCCCCCAAATACATAAACAAATTTGTATGGAAGAGATCCTCCTGGGAAGAAAGGGATTTGAATTCTGCTCTTACCCAATTCCCTCCTTGAATTGAAGGTTTAAAAAAAGAAAGAAAAAAACACCTGTATAAGAGATTCAGTAGCCCTGACTGAAACTTAACTGCTGGTGCTGCAATTTCATGGGGTTGGATCATTGAAAGGACTTAGCAGGCTCCATGTATTATAAATGAAGTTAAAGGATATTGTGGGAGGAAGGAAGCAAAGGCAAGCATAGGAAGGTATGAAACTTCCAGAAGCAGACTCCAAGGGTCCTTGCTCAGTTACACAAGACATTTTTCATCTTTGAAATAGGAATCACTGAGATATATATGAGATTTCCTGTTGGTCTTGTGGGAGCCAAAGCACAATTGAGCTGGGAATGAGGTGCGGGCTCCAGGTACATGGTCATGACTTGGGCAATAGAGCAAGTGTCTAACGTGATAAAATCTTACACTCAAGAGTTGCAACACCTGCCAACTGGGGAGTTTTTTAAATTTTAATTTTATGTTTTAGAGACAGAGTCTTGCTCTGTCATCCAAGCTGGAGTGCAGTGGTGCAATCATAGATCACTCTAACCTCGAACTCCTGGGCTCAAGTGATCCTGCTCCCAAAGTGCGGGGATTACAACGTATAACTTAATTCTTGAATTTTTTCACTATCTCTGCACCTGCTGTCGTCATCCTATTCCAAGCTACCATCATTTCTCACCTGGATTGTTACAATTGCCTCCTGCTTGGAGTTCCCACTACACATTGGTTACCTGTGGTGGAAATGGTGAATTGACACCCACAGTCATTCCAACTCTTGCCAGGTATATCTTCTTCTATTACAGAGGCTGGGAAGCAAAAATTAAACTTTCAAATTGCTTTGCACCTGTTCCAGTGCAAATTAGTTTCCACCTATTAAGTGCATTCATGCAGGGTAAAAAAGAAATTCAGGGGTCCTCCTTCTTTTGTTTCAGCTGTTTCTGTTGGCAAAAATGGGAGATTTTTCAACGGTAGTAGTCCAGGGTCCTTTTACCAGCTTTATGAATATTTGGAGGCAGGACTTTAGTGACAGCAGTGGGCTTCTAATATTGGATCACAGCTCAGGTGTATTTTCCCCAGGAGGAAGTGCAGAATATGACATAATATTTGACTAGATTACAAATGTTTGAAACAACTTCACTGAAGTGAGTGGGGCAAAGGTGTTGATCTAAGAAACTTTGGAAACGAAAAAAGTTTGTAAGACTTCTCTCATTTGTAAGACAAAAGGAACCGTATATAAGGATGGCATTTTAATTGGTGCAGTTGTTTCTCACAAGGCGACATGGGTTAACAGTTCTAAAGTCACTATGCATGGACACCAGACCTGAAGAATTAAGTCAATGGATGGTAGCTAGTGGGAGCAGATTTCTTACAGAGTTAGATGTCCCTGAAAAGCTGGGGGAGATGGTTAGAACAAGCCATGTGATACTGCACAAAAATTGAAGACATAATTATGAACTCTTATTTAGCCTAAGAAAGATATGGATGGATGCGTGTGTACATGTGTGTGCATGGATTACACACACAGGATTCCTAGCTATGTCTATTAAGAAGGTCTAGAAGCAATGACACCTTTTTATCAACAAGCACACCCAGTGCCCACTTCTTGGTTTTTGATATCATTCTTCAGGAAAAGGAACCAGGGATCCTTAAAGGAATGGATGACACCAGGGCTGGGGCAGGGAACAGGTGTCTTGCATTGAAAAAGCAAGTAAGTGCTTCAAAAAGCAAAATGAAACATAGCAAAACAATGGAGGCATGTCAAAGGGACACAGGGGCCAAATAAAATAACTCCCAATGGTGAGGTTCCATGGTGTAGAGGCTAGTACTTTAGACTCCAAAACAGCTCCCAATGGCCAATGCTGCAACAACTTGCACAACAAAATAAACAATGTGCTATATCTAACCCAAAGTATAATATTTATAACCTTGAGTCCACACTGATGTGAATGATTGGATAAATGAATAGATGGGTGAGAAAGGGCAGGTCTTTTGTAAAGCAGGGTTCCCAAGTGTTGAGGTAAATATTCCTTCCTCAGGGCAATGGCACATTCTGGACCCCAAACACAACCCTTACCCCCTGATGTCCAGTGGCAAATCCTGCAACGCCCAGAGCCCAAACATCCAACACCACTCAACATGTATGTATGTTTCACACAGTCACTGTAACAGTGACAAAATGAGCAGGGCACTGTCTGGACACAATTAAAGTTAACACTACCCCTCTCTTAGAATGCAAATCAGAATTACAGCTCAATAGCTGTTCTCTAAAGCTCTGTCCAGCCATGGAAAGACTATCCTACTTGACAGGGCAAGTGAGGATAGGGCTTTGTTTCCAAATCACCTGTTTTCAGAATATCTAAACTCAAAGGAATTTTCTGGAACTCAAGAGTTAGGCTGAAGCCCCTCCATTCTGTCCATAAAGATAGAACCTCCCACCTTAAAATAGGCACAGTAGGGAGCAGTGTGAATACAAGGGTGCATTTGCATTGAAATCAGGGGAAACAGCAGCTGTATCTTGTCTATGGGGCACATCTGGACACTCCAGCATCCATGACCACTCAGAGGACATCCACCATTGGGGACCAAAGAGGCAGGACTTAGAACCGGATAGACGCAGAGGAGGGAGTCCAGCTGCACACCTGCATCCTGAGGCAGAGGTTTGCAGCGCCCTTGTGAACATAACTAAGAGTCTTTAAATGCTATACATATATATTTTTAAAAAGTCTTCTCTCTTTTTTAACTAATCATTTAAAGTTATCCTAAAGGACAAGCTCTCTTATTACTTTTCATTTTTAAAAGTTTCTCAGCAATCTCATTATTTAGTCTTTCAGATGAATTTTAGGAACACATTTTTTAGTTCAAATGAATTCCACTGGAGTGCAATTGCATTAAATCTCTATGCTAATTCAGAAAGAATGCATATCTTTATGGAAGTTGCTCATCCAGAAACATTATACTGCAATGCAGGTAGCAGTATGAACAGGGTATTTCGGGAAGAGACGACTTAAATGAAGATTTGAAAGTCAGTATCTGTGACATTTCATGTAGAAAGCTGCATTTCTTTGTATTTTGCTTTTAATAAAAATGGAATTTAAAGCACTTACATCACTCACTATGAAGCTTTAAGCTTGTTTTCTTCATGTATTTAAAGCTTTTATTTTAATAGCATCTTCTAATCTGCTATTTCTGAGAAGAAGGCTCAACTTCATTTTATTTGCTTTTTTGTTTGTGGTGATTAGAAGGCAATGAGATGGGATAGGAAGGGCGAGTTGCAGGCTCTGCTCTCGGATCGCACAAGGGTGGAGTTTGAGATGGGCCAGAGCTGCGGCACCCCCAGGGACCTCTTCAGCAGGGGCGCTGCCTCTGCCACTCCCTGGTTTTGTTTTCTCCTGGGTCAGAGTCAGCGCTGCGCACGCGGACGGCACATGGCCGACCCTCTCCTCAAACGGCTGCCATGGGCAGGGGCATTTAATGTACTTCCTATAAACTGAAAAGGCAGAACCCTCTCCCCCCAAGCCCTTCCGCGTCCCAAAGGTGGAGGGAGCATTCTCGTCGCCGTGGACTTGCAGGAGAGGCCCCACAGGCCCTGCTCTTGCCTGATGGGGATGCTGTGACCATGCGGGGCCTCGGTAGGACTTGGCTGCATCAGGCTACCTCCGCAGAAACTAACAAGCACTGGTTACCTTCCCGGAACGCCCATCTGCTTCCAAGCCCCTGGAGCCTCCGCCTTCCGCCCCTCTGCTCCTTCCCTCCAACCTCCTCCACTTGCTAGCACCCTCTCTTCCATGGCTCTGGGGACACCCTGCTCCCCATCTCTTCAGTTTCGGGCCCAGAATAGCTACTGCTCCAGATGGCTGGTGCACGCAGCCCAGTGTTCCTCCAGCCTCTTCGCCAATCCTTCCATCTTCCAAGCAACTGAGATACAGCCTCCTGCACGAAGCTAGCAAGCGGGAGCTGGTCCAGCCTCTGCTGAATCCCCCTTCCCCCTCCAGTTCTTGCCTGGCAACTGCCCCTAAACCCCTGCCCTTATCAAAACAACAACATCCCTTTGCCTCTCCTGGGAGCCTCCTCTGCACCAGGCCCAGCCATGCTCCCTGCAACCTGAGGAAGTCCCCAGAGCTGCGCACCGACCGCGCCACTGTGCCCGGTGCGCTCCTCTTTCAGCCTTTACTGTTTTCCAATTTGCTCCTCTCTGGTCCTCCCCTTCCTGCATCGTCTCTTTTGTTTGGGGTGGAGTGAAAGGAGATGAGGGTGACCATCTCCTGTTTAAAAATGACAAAAATGACAAGGAAAAAAGGGCAGGAGAACCTCAGGCAGATGCATGGACATGGCACTGTACAGGCATTTCCTCCCTCGAGGCTTGTAGAACTCCTTCAAATACACAGTTATTTCTTGCCACTTTTCATAGGTGATATAATGGGAGCCCAGACTTGCCCTGGTACTAGAACCCAGTGCTTCACAATGCCAGTGTTTGCATCTTTCTATTCTGCATGCAATGCTGATTTTTGAACAAAAGAAACCATAAAAGGAAGAGGCAGAAATAAATTGAAAATACAACGAAAAGGCAAAGTCATTTCACTCTTAGGTAAGACGTTTTAAAAGAATCATCACCATGCATGGTTTGGTACAAGTCTGCAGGAACAGGGTGTCTGACGAACTATGGATCTGTATAAAGCACACCCCATAAAAAGATCAGTGTATTTTTCTAATGTCATTGAGTCCACAAATGAATTTTCATGAGGTCTAAGCATCAAAGACAGTGCCTTCAACTCAGCAGAATTCCATTAACCATCACAAAAATTTTAAGTCTCACTAAAATGTAAAGAAATTTCTCAGTTTGCCTTTGATTTAGTATCCATGGCTTGGGTTTGTAATTGACTACTCTGCTTTATTTATTCTCATCTCCTTTGGTATAATTCTCATTAGGTGAAATTGCCAAGAGGGTCAGACAATGGGAAGAGGACTAGTAAGGTTCTTGTGAATGCGGACAGACCTCTCCGTAGAACAGCACTGGTCCTGGAGGGACTTGGGGGCATGTGGGCAAGGCACAGGGGCACTCCAGCAGCACCAGGTAGGAGCTGGGTGATGGCCTGAGTCACCTGCCAGCAGTACAGGCTGGGCTGGGAGCATTCAGTTGGGACTCTCAGACAGTGTCTTCTTCCACCACACTCAGCTACCTCCTATACTTTCCCTAACTAGACTAGGAAGGTCTATGCTTCCTAGACCTTCCTAGACCTTCTATGCTACAGGAAGGTCTATGTTTTGATTTGTAAAGATCTTTCATAGATCTGTAGGAGATATTGTGGCTGTAAGACTAACAATAGCCATAAGGCCCACTCAAACATCTTGCAGGGCTGGCACTATGTGTCTCTTAGCAGTATGAGGCAACTTGGCTTGGGGATTTCCAACCCTGGCCCCAGGATTTCTAGGAGATAAGGCCACCTCAGCACAGATACAGCTTTCATAAACCTTGAAACTATTTCTGTAAGCTTACCCTTACAGAAATAGCTTAAGCTGCCTTTATGAAAGAAACACCTGGTAATGGACCCAGACTGAATACAGGATTAAGAAAGGGGGAAGAGGTCGGGCATGGTGGCTCACGCCTGTAATCCCAGCACTTTGGGAGGCCAAGGTGGGTGGATCATGAGGTCAGGAGATTGAGACCATCCTGGCTAACATGGTGAAACCTCGTCCCTACTAAAACTATAAAAAATTAACCAGATGTGGTGGCACACACCTGTAGTCCCAGCTATTTGGGAGGCTGAGGCAGGAGAATCGCTTGAATTCAGGAGGCAGAGGTTGCAGTGAGCTGAGATCATGCCACTGCACTCCAGCCTGGGTGACAGAGCAAGATTCCATCTCAAAAAAGAAAAAAAAAAAAGGATGGAAGAAGTCAGGCACAATGGCACATGCCTGTAGTGCCAGCTACTTGGGAGGCTGAGGCAGGAGGATCTCTTGAGCCCAGGAACTTGGCTGTAGTGACCTATGGTTGTGCTATTGCACTCCAGCCTGGGAAACATAGCATGACCCCACCTCTTAGAAAAAAGGTGTCAGGGGGAGAATCCCCCAAACTCGGAGAACGGTCTTCAGACAGAGACCCTCTCAGTCAGTTGATCATCTGACCCCTGACTGAATCTAGCCCAGGCACTAGCCTGCTCCCAATATCCATCTTGTAAGAGCGATGCCAGAATAAACTGAGCATCAGACAGTGTCTAAGCCTCATCTTTGACACGCATTGGACCAAAGGGGAAATATCGCACCTGGGAAGCCGGCTAGCTAGGACTACCTGAGAGCTCCGAACACAACAAAATTCCTTCCAACTCAAGACTATCACATCTGGACAGGCCTCACAGGACCTTTCTGGGCAGATAGAAGCACTCAGAGCATGACCAGTGCCATCTGGCTTGGGTTTGAAAAATGTAAGTAGTAGAAGAAGCTGAATATTGATATTTCAGATAATTATGATTATAGAGGTTCAGAGATGAAAGAACAAGAGCTATTACTTGGTTAATTCCTTTGTCTAATTCCTTATTTAGCACCATCCTAGCTCCCTGCAGCCTTGAGCTCCTGGGCTCAGGCGATCCTTCCACCTCAGCCTCCCCAGCAGCTGGGACCACAGGTGGCAGACTGCTTTTTGTTTCGATATTGTATGAATTTCCTGGGGCTGCCCTAACAATTGACCACAAACTGGGTGGCTTAAAGTAACAGATTCTTATTTCCTGTTGTAGGGGCTGGGAAGTCCAAAATCATGGAGTTAGCAGGGCCATGCTCTCTCTGGAGGCTCCAAGGGCAGTTCCTTCCTCACCTCTTCTAGGGTCTGGCAGTTGCCAGCTCTCTTTGGTGTTCCTTGGTTTGTAGGTGTGTCTCTCCAATCCTTGGCTCTTTCACCACAGGGCCTTCTCCCTATGTGTGTCCACACCTCTGCGTGTCTCCAAATCTCTCTCTCCTCATTAGTCATTAGACTAGGGCCTACCCTAATCCATCACGACCTCATCTTAATTTGACTGCATCTACAAAGATCCTGTTTCCAAACAATGTCACACTCACAGGTACAGGAGTTAAGACTTGATGTATTTTTTGAGGGGACACAATTCATTCCACAACATACATTTTTACATAATTTTTATCACACTTTTGATACGATTTGAAGCCTACACATTCTACCTAACATTTTAATACATTTCTTTATTAGTTCTCATTGCAAATAACGATTTTTAATGCTCAATCATACTCTGCAGTGCACGTGTGTGCTTGTGGTGTGTGTCTGCCTGGTCACCTGTGCACATGTGTGGAACATGTGGCTTAGCATGTACATGTGCCTAGGTGAGTGAGTGTATGTATATGTGAGTGTAGATGTCTTCACGTGCAGCAAGATCCAGTTAAATGTGCCATTTGTGTCTTTCTGTAGTGGGATGTTTCCCCAGCACCAAAATATGCATGATCTCATTTCATCTTCACAACTGCCCTGGGAGTTGGGAAGGGAGGGGTGATTACATCTCCATCCAAAGGAGGAAAATGAGACTTAGAAAACCAATGGGTGCTTGAGATTATTAAGCTAGTGAGTGACAAAACCAGGACACAAATCCAGCTGTTCTGTAGGCAAAACTGTTGTCTTTTATGTTCCAGTGGGCTCTTCAAATATGTCCTCATGAACGTTGTCACATATGGGGCCCAAAAAGATCCACCCAAGCACCTCTGGTGCCTTGGTTCCAACCACATAAAAATGGAAGATTGTGAAATTCACTGTGCGTTTTTTCCACATATCCTTGATTTTGTTCATGCAGTTGACTCTGCCTGAAACCCCATATGCCCTGTTTGCTCATCTGATTAGATGTGGATCTGACAACACTTGGATCAAACATCACTACCTCCAGGGAGCCTTCCTGACTCTACTGGCCATGCTTGGAAGCTCCCTGAGGGCTCTCAGAAACTGAGCAGATGCTGGCATCATGCTTCCTGTGCAGCCTGCAGAACCGTGAGCCAATTAAACCTCTTGTCTTTCTAAATTACCCATCCTCAGGCACTTCTTTATAGCAACACAAGAATAGCCTAACACACAGCCTGTGCCTTGCTCAGCTCTGTGCCTGTAACTCACAGCCCCACCGTGGGGTTGGGCTCAGAGACAAATGCTGACATCGCACCATCAGCTAGGAAGATGGTTATGAGGAATTTGGACTCAGAACTAACATGAAACACTGGCTACTGATGCAGGGCTCTCCAAAGTGTTCCTGGGAGCTGAGAAGACACTAAGACAGGCCCAGGTTCACTGTTCACTTCCTCCTGAGATGTTTATTGGCTTTTCCATTTCTAGCAACAATCACCTCCCTGGCATCTAGAAGGTTCCCCGCAAACACTATGGATCCTGAAGTCCTGGGTGACATATACAAAGTGCAAACAGAAGATCAGATGCCACTCAAGGGCCAGCTGTGCGCCCTTGTGCTTGCAGCCCCTGCTGCCCCGCAGACCCTGTGCATGGCATTGCCTTATCCCAGATCAGGCTGGTGTCCACATGAAACAGGCACTTCACAGGTATCATGTGCAACTGTGCGGTCATTATCTTCCTGGGGTCCCCTGGAAAGCTGGACAACTCTGGCTTGTGAAATACCAAAGAAGCTATTGATCTCTTGATGGACACCAGCATCATGATTAACAAGCAAATACAGTTGGACGTGGTCTATGCTGGGGACTTGAGAAATCAATTCTACCCATTTAAACAGAAAAGTTATTTAATCCTGGATGGTAACAGCCATTTCAAGTTGAGCTGGGGGTGGTTGGCAAGAGGCTTAGAGCCTGTGGGGCCAGGACCGCTGCCCCTTCCCAGTGCTGAGCTGCCCCAGAGCTGGCACCATGCTAGGACCCTGCAGCAGGCACTGCCGGGGTCAGGTTCAGCATGCTGTCTCAGGACTTTTGCCACTAGTGTCCTATGGGCCAGGCATGGCAGCTGCTACCCTTGCCCTAATGGATACCATATACCTGCTTCTCCCAGTGGGCAATCCCAGGGGCCTGTGCCTGTTATCCACTGTAGAGGGTCTGTGCTAGGAGGATGCTGCATCAGAAGGGGGAGGATCCCCCAGCCCCGTGAAGGCACTCAGTAACACTGGGTGGCCCACTCTCTTCAAAGCCTTCCTTTCATGCCCATAACAGCCCAGCCTGAGAGAGGTGGCCAGGGACTGTGTGGAGGAGGGTGGAGCAGAGACCTTCTCCTCCCAATTCCCTGGCATTGCCCTTAGGGGCTTTGCCCTGATTCCTTCTTCTTGTGAGATCTCTGTGTCGTTGGACAATTGGCTGCCTCCCATTGGGACCGAGAAGGTTCTAAATGTTCCCACAGCTTTAGATCACGATCTCACTTGTGTCCTTTCAGATTTCACAGAGAAAATTGGAGCCCCTAAACTCACCATCCATTGCTGTGGTCCCAGAATTACCAGAGGGAAGGCTGATTATGGCCGGGATGGTAGCAGTTTGTGAGCTGTCCTGGGACATCTGGTGAAGGGGAATCCAGAGTCCTGGCCACTGGGGGGTGAGTATAGGCCCCCGAATCTAGGTACTCCTCCTTTCTACCTCCTGACAGAACAAGGGAATATGTGCAAAATTCAGCACAGGTAGTGGCGGTTAGTTTGTTTGATGTGGAAGTGGGCAGGTACTTGCACTGGTTTTTGGAACAGATGTGGGGTCAGGGTGACCGGGAGCCAGACAGGTCACATGGGTGTGAGGTCACATGGGTGTGTGTCCCTGGACAGGGCATGGCCCACACGACTGGGCTGTAGACTCAGCGAGCGGTAGAGGGGAGAGGCTGTGGGACTCACCAGGGGCTGGGGAAAGCCCATCAGACCCTAGACTATGTGGCTGCCTTCCCTCCTTCAGGCCACACTGACACAGTGACCGGCACTGCAGACAGGACCTGAGGTTCCTGGAGGGTGAGCATGCTGCCCAAGGTTGCATAGGACAAGAAGGAGGTGGGACTAGGGTCCAGATTGCATTCATAAAATGGGCACCAGCTACCAGCTCTGGAAACCATAGTGAGGTGACTGGTGCTGCCCAAGAGAATGGAGACATTCTCCTGGGCCCCTGGAAAGAGAAAAATGCCTCCTCCAGGCCCTTGATGCCCACAGAAATGCTATCTTCCAGAGATGCTGTCTTCAGAATGAGGCTGCGGGCAAGACTTCTTCCAAAGGGCACAGGCATGTGCCTTATTGTTTATTTCTATAGCAACAGAAACAGCTCCAAAAAATTAAAAATAATAATCCAATGTAATTGGTGAAGCAATCCTATGGCTTCAGAAAATTTTAACATTTCTCATTCATTATTATTCTGTTGGCCTTTAATTACCCTACATTGGTAATGCCAGCTAAGCCAATCATGATAATTCCAAGTAACTTAGTTAATCCCTCCTTTTGTAGGATGTAGTCAGGAGTACTGAAAATGTCCTATCTAGATAATATATGAGTCAGTGTTGGGGCCCTGCTATAAAACAGGGGGGGCAGTGAACATTCGAGCATGGACATGGCACGCTGCATGGTGATCTGCAAAGATTCCCTTATTTTACAAAAGATTCTATAATGTGAGATATGCCCTTATACCCCCTCTAGGTCTCCCCAGTCACATCACTGTCTCTCCACATGGAGCTAACTAGCTTCCTGAATTTTGTCTTAATCTTTTTCCTTTCTTTGCTTTATAGTTTTTGAATCCCTGTATTTGAGTCCCTGAGCAGCATGTTGTATAGTTTTGCCTGCTTTTGACCTTCCCTGGATGGACTCATACTGTATTGATAATTGTGTGACTTGCTTCTTCCAGGGACGTTGTGTCTCTTCCAGCCCTCCACACCTGTGCCTGTAGCAACTGTGCATTTGGTCTTGCTGCAGGTCAGTCACTCATGTGTGAAGACGGGGCTATTCGTCCCAGAATGAGGCCAACTTGGAGCCAGCTGGGCCCCAGCCACTAGTTATGCATATCATAACTAGCTTAAACTGACTACATACACACAGAATACCAGTTGACACCAAAAAAATTAAATCTAAAAGAACATTTTCAAATACCTAATAAATTATAGGAAAATACAGTTTTTGTTTGATGAGAAAAGGAAAAAAAAAAAAACAATACACATTTAAAATATTTAATTTAATGAATTCTAAGACTTGTCAAGCTTGGGTTTGAAAGTTAACAAAAACTAACAAAAATCAGCTAATTAGATATAATATTTCAATAATGATATTGAAGACTCAGCTGATAAAAGACAAATAGATATACAAAAATTACAGGCAGTTATGTAAGGACTGGAATAAAAAAATTATGTTTAATTGTTTTAAATTGATGAATGACAGAATTGTATATATTTATGATGCAAAATGTGATGTTTTTATATATGTATACATTGTGGAATGATTAAATCAAGCTAGTTAACATATCCATCACCTCACATATTTATTATTTTCATGATGAGAATATTTTCTACTCTCTTAGTGATTTTCAGATAGACAGTACTTTACTATTTCTGTAGTCACCATGCTGTGCAATAGATTTCTGAGTTTATTCCTCCTGTTGAACTGAAACTTTGCACCCTTGAACTAACATCTCCCCAACTGGCTCCCCACTGCCCCAGCCTCTGGCAACCACCATTTCACTCTCTGTTTCTATGAGTTCTTCTTCTTCGTCTTTTTTTTTTTAAGATTTCACATAAAAGTGAGATTATGCACTATTTATCTTCCTATGCCAGGCTTATCTTACTAAGTATAATGTCATTTTTACCGTTAGTATGCCACAGAAACAGAGAAATTATTCAGAACCATAAGTAATTTCACTGATAGTACGGGAAAATTTCTACTATTTATAACTACAAGTCACCCAATGGCTACCAACTTAATGGGGAAATTAGTGAAAGAGCTGGAAAAACTTCCATGTTAAATCATGGCACCATTTTGCTTGTAACAGCTTCAGCAGACAAAATATTGAACAAATACTTTCTTTAAAAAATTAGAAACCACAGTGAGATATTACCTCACACCCATCAGGATGGCTACTATGTAAAAACAAAAAAACAAACCACAGGAGGAAAATAACAAGTGTTGGTGAGGCTGTGGAGAATTGGGAACTCTTGTGCACTATTAGTGGGAAGGTAAAATGGTGCAGTTGCTATGGAAACCAATATGGCAATTCCTTAAAAAATTGAAAATAAAATTACCACAAGATCCAGTAATTCCACTACTGGGCATATGCCCAGAAGAACTGAAAGCACATGGAAGAATCTCAAGGAAATTGTGCTAAGTGAAAGAAGCCAGACGTGAAAGGACAAATACAGTGTGATTCTACTCATGTAAGGTAATTAGTGTAGTGACACGCACAGAAACAGAAGGTAGAATGGTGTTTGTCAGGGGCTGGGTATAGGAGAGAATAGGGAGTTAATGTTTAACGGGCACAGCTTCAGTTTTGCAAGATGTAAATAATTCTGGAAATGGATGGTGGTGATGGTTGCACAATAATATGAATATATTTAATGCCATTGAACTGTACCCTTGAGAAGGGTTAAGACGGTGACTTTTGCTATCTGCATTTTGCCACAATTAACATTTCTTTTTAAATTAGAAATTATTAGAGTTGATAAAAAGTTTACAGTCTAATTTACATTGCTTGGTAAGCACTACGTAATATAATATTGTTCTATCTAAAAAAGGGAATTTTTACTTATGTTTATGTATTAATAACTAATACCATGCAAGTTGTTAAATATTGTCTCTCATCGCTGTAAATACCACAACCACGTTTACTTATCACAATTTTCTAGGAGAGACCTGGCCTCTACAACCTTCTTAAAGATAATTTCCTGTGCAGCGCGTGGACAAGAGCTTCTGCATCTGGAATCTAGAGCTAGGATGAGAAGTACCTTGTTTTGGGATATGTGCACTTTCAACTTTATTAAGTCAGCACAGAAGTTATAAATTTCCATGTCAGTCATATTTTAACTGCATCCCACAAATTATGATAAATGTCATTCTTATCCTCCCTCAGTTTTAAATATGATCTTGTTCCCATTATTTCATTTTTTGTCCATAAATTCAGATATTGTATGAGGTTTTATTTCCAAATGTGTGATGTTTTTCTCATTTTCTTTTTGCTATTGATTTCTAACTTAATTGAATTGTGGTCAGAGAATGGGGTTTACCATTTGAAATTTACTGAAGTTAGCAAGTGCTTAACAAGAATGCGTACTGCATAATTGCTAAGTGCAATGTTCTATAAATGTTTATTAGATCCAGATTGTTAACTTTGTTGTTCAGATCTACATTTCTGCTGAGTTTTTGGCCTGCTTGATCTACCTATTAATGAAAAAAGTGGTTTAAATCCTCCATTTTGATAGTGCACTTGTCAAATGTTCTTAGTTTCCCGATAGTTTTTGCTATGTACAATTCGAGACTATTTTATCAGACACTTACAAGCTTAGAGATGTTATATCTTACTGCTAAATTGAACCTTTTGTCAAAGACTAATGTGTCTGATATTCAAATAACCGCATTAGCTTTCTTCTGGTTAGTATTTGTCTAATGTACATTTTTTCTATCCTTAGGTTTTAACTGTCTCTGTGTCCTTAAGCTTTTGTTGTATCTTTTTGTAAAGTAAAAAATTGTTAGGCTTGTTTTAAAAAGACACAGTCTGATGTTTCTGTCTTGTAACTGAAATTTATATAGTTACATTTATTTTGATTACTCATATATTTGTATATAATTTTATCATCTTAGGTTTTTTTTTTTTTTTTTTTTTTTGGTCTGCTCTGTTTTCTATTTCCTTCTTTCATGCCATCATTTTCATTGACTTTCTTTTGTCTTTTTTCTGGTTCCATTTATTTCCTATCACCAGGTTGGCAGTTGTGTGTTCTGTCCCTCTTATTTAAGTGGCTGTGCCAGGTACATTAACATGTATACTTAATTTTACAGTGCGACATTAATTACCTTCACCCTAATAATTCAAGGACTTTAGAATGTTTTATTGCGTATCAGCCTCGCCCAGCTTATGCTATTGTTTTAATTTTCATTTTTCATTTTTATATTTTATCTAGTGTTTTAGTTGATTTGGTCAGAAAGGTCATTTTAATCCTCTTTAATCCCCTACTTTCCAGGTCTTTCTTTGGTTCTTACAGAAAAAAATCACATGAAATTGTATAAGTTTTCATTCTTTTAGTGGGCACTTATAGGAACTCTCCTAAATAGATGCACGCTTCCTTCTGTGCATGCGCATGGTTGAAATTACTAAAAGTTGAGGAAATGATGCTTTATAATAACTGCCAGTTTATGGTTAGTCATGAATTTCATGAATTTTTTTTTTTTTTTTTTTTTTTTTTTTTTTTTGAGATAGGGTCTCACTATGTTGCCAGGCTGGACTTGAACTTCTGGGCTCAAGTGACTCCCCTGCTTTGGCCCCTGAATAGGTGGGACTATAGGCACTTGCCACCATGCCCATCTTTGATATTCTTATTTTTAAAATTTAAATTACTAAAAATATTGCTACATGATTATTGACTTAATTTGTTTATGTTTGTTTGGTTAACTTTACAGTATATAGTGGTGCATTATTGTGTCAACTTCATTTTGGTTTGTTTTTCAATGAGTAGACTAAAGACTTACACAGAGATCAACCATGAATCATCTTTTCTCTTATTGATAAAACATAAGTAATAAATAACTCATCTGCAAAATTTAATTTATGCAGTGACAATTTTTACTCAAGTTCTTTCTTTACGTGAAATAGGAATAATGGGGTAGGTGGGTCATGGGGTTGTTTGTCTCACTTAGGTTAAAGACTCTGGTGTGGAGGAGAGACAGGAGATGCTGAATCTGATGCCTCGGACTCCAGTTCTGGATCTACTGCTGATAACAGTGACGCTGGACATATCATCTCACTGTACCTTGCTGCAGCAACTGTTCTGAACATGATCTAAGCTTACACTCATCCATCATGAGTGTGCGTCTAAGTTCATCAAGACCAAGACCAAGATATGTGAACTTGCAGGAATCTCCAATGTTCACTCTGGGAATATCAGCATTCCATCACCAACGGCACACAGGAAAAGCAAAGGGGAAAACAGGACGCCTACTGCAGGATTGCTGCTGACACTAGGTGCAGACTTCCTTTTCATGAAATTCAAGACAGAGCCTGGACTAAGAAGAAGGCACTGGGACAGGCAGGTCCTGTTATGACATACAATATAGACTTTAAATGGGACCTCAAGTCCAGCAGGTCCTAAGACTTCCAGCAGCCCCTATGTGTACCATTATACTTATAAATGTCACTAGTTTCAAATTGACACACCACTTGAGTAATTAAAACAATGGACTTTACACTGTTTTGTTTATGTACCCTCAGAATAATATGGATAAAAATTCTTTTTAAGTTGATATATAAAACCATTCATCATAGGGTTAAATATTGCAAAGAATGTAATTTTTGGAGTAACGTAAATATTAACATTTTAAAGTAAAACTGTGACATCATTTTCAAATATATCTGATGAAACAGGAATACAATAGCATTTAGATATGCACCATTTATCCATTTGGAAATGTATGGAAAAGACTTCCACATTTGGTAAGGATGGAGTAACGAAGACCAGCCTACCCTCCTTTACAAACAACACCCCCACTCCAAAAAAAAAAAAAGAAAAAAGAAAAAAACAGATAAAAGGTATGAAACACTGGTTTTCAAGCCATTGTCTTACATTGGACATCAAGTAATGTAAGACAGTGATCTCTGAGAGGCAGAAAATAAGAGAGATAAGGCCCTGACTGCCCGAGCTCACAGCCCTATGACAGTTTCCAGGCCAAGGCACAGGGATGGGGATGCCAGGAGGAGCCTGGGTGTGGTATTGGCATTAAAATAGATCAGTGGAATAGGTAGAATATCCAGAAAAAAAATCAGACATATATGGTCAAATAATTTTTTGATACTTATTTTATTAAACTTATAATTTTGAGGTAATTTAAGGTTCACGTACTGTTGTAATAATACAAAGAATTCCTTTGCGCCCCTTTAACAGTTTCCCCCAAAAGTAACATTTTACAAAAGTCAGTACGGTAGCACAGCCAGGATATTGACACTGATATGGATAAGATACAGAATATTTTAATCAACACAAGTACCTCTTAGGTTCCCCTTTTATTAATAGTTTCACAACCAACTTGCTCTTTCAGTCCTTTAACCCTTGGCAACAACTAATTTGTTCTCTATTTTGATAAACTATTAATTTGTTCTCCATTTTGATGATTTTATCATTTTAAGAGTGTTATAGAAATGGAATCTTACCATATGCAACCTTCTGAAACTGGATTTTCTCACTCTGCATAATTCTCTGGAGATTCATTCAAGTTGTGTGTCTCAGCAGTTCATTCCTTGTTACTGCTGGCTGGTATTCCCTAGCATGAATATACCACTGTGTTTTTAATGACTCACCCACTTAAGGGCACCTGAATTGTTTCCAGTGTGTGGCTTACAAATACAGTTGCTATGAACATTTATGTAGAAGTTTTTGTGTGCACACAAACTTTCATTGCTCTGAGATTGTCCAGGAGTGCAATTGTTGGGCTCTAGCAGTACACAAAATGTAATAGTTGCGTGTTTAGGTTTGCAAGAAATTTCCAGGCCCTTTTCCAGAGTGACTGTACTCCTTTACATTCCTATCAGCAATGTCTAAGAGATCTAGTTTCTCCACAACCTCACCAGAATTTGGTGTTATCACTAATGTGTATTTTGGCTATTGTAATAATGTGTAATGATATCATATTGTGATTTTAATTTGGATTTTTCTAATAGCTAAAGATATTGGGCATCCTTTCATGTTTGACATATTTATATCCTCTCTGGTAAAATGTCTGTTCACATTTTTTACACGCTTTCAAATTGATTATTTGGCTTTTACTTTTGAGTTTTGAGAGTTCTTTAGATATACTAGATACCAGTTCTTTGTCAGAAGTGTGGTTTCTGTATATTTTCTTGCAGCCTGTAGCTTGACACTTAATTCTGTGAGGCCTTTTTGCAGAGCAAAAGTTTTAAATTTCGATTAAGTCTAATTTAGCACTTTCTCCTTTAATGGATAGTGCTGTTAGTGTCAGGTTTAACAACACTTTGCCTAGTGCTAGATTCCTAAAATTTTCTCCTGTTTTTCTATGAAAGCTGTATATTTAAGTCTATGCTATATTTTGAGTTAATTTTCGTGTAAGATTAAAGTTGAGGTCTTTCTCTTGCTGATGGTTATTCAGTTGCTCTTGCATCATTTGTTGGAAGGGCTATTTCTCTCCACTGAATTGTTTTTGCACCTTTGTCAAAAATCAGTTGCGCATATTTGTATGAGTCTATTTCTATATTCTCTTTTCTGCTCCATTGATCTATGTCTATCCTTCTGTCCATATCACATGTTCTTGATTACCATAGTATGTAGTAGGAATTAATATCAGATAGAGTGAGTCCTCTCACTGAATTCTTTCCAGAAGAGTTTTTGCTATTCTAGGGCCTGTGCTGTTCCATATAAATTTTAAAATGATCTTGTCTATATTTAATAAAAAATATTTTCTGGGATTTTGATAGGAAATGCATTAAAGCTGTACATGAATTTTGCGGGAAGTGACATCTTTACTATGTAGAGTCTTCCAATCCATGAATACAGTAGATCTCTCTGTTCATTTAGATCTTTTCTTTCTTTCATTAGCATTTTGTAATTTTTAGCATACTAGTACTAGACATGTTTTGTTACATCTAAGTGTTTCTTTTATTTTTGAGCAATTGCAAATAGCATTACATTACTGATATTAATTTCAGTTTCTATATGTTCTTTGTTAGTATACAAAAGCAATGGATTTTTCAATGTTTATCTTACATCCTGTGGCTTTGCTGAACTCATTAGTGTAGAAGTTTTGTGTAGCTTCTTTGGTGCTTTCTGTGTAGACGATCGTGTCATCTGCAAATAGGGATGATTTTATTTCTTCCTTTCTGATTGGTGTGCTTTCTAATTCTATTTTGTTGCCTTATAGCTTGGACATCCAGTGTTATTATGACTAAGAGTAGAGAGATCTGACATGTATACCTTGTTCCACATTTGAGAGGAAAAGCTTCCAGTCTTCCACTGTTAGCTATGCTCGCTGTAAACTTTTTAGATCCTTTCTCAAGTTGAGAGGTTTTCCCTCAATGCCTGTTTCACTGAGAATTATTTTAAAAATCACGAATTGGTATTGATTTTTTTCAAAATTTTTTCAACATTCATTCATAAACATATTCCTTTTGTTAAATATTTATTAAACCCAAAACATTAAAATATTAGTGAAAATGTATTTCTTCCTTTTTTTTTTTTTTTTTTTTTTTTTTTTTTGAGATGGAGTCTCTGTTGCCCAGGCTGGAATGCAGTGGCACGATCTCGGCTCACTGCAACCTCCACTTCCCGGGTTCAAGAGATTCTTCTGCCTCAGCCTCCCAAGTAGCTGGGATTACAGGCATGCGCCACCAAGCCCAGCTGATTTTTGTATTTTTTAGTAGAGATGGGGTTTTACTATATTGGCCAGGCTGGTCTCAAGCTCCTGACCTCATGATTCACCTGCCTTGGCCTTTGAAAGTGTTGGGATTACAGGCGTGAGCCACTGTGCCTGGACAAAAATGTATTTGTTAATGAGATACACAGGTTTGAGCTGTTTTTCTATCTGTTTTTCTATCAATGGTTAAATATTATCTATGTTTTAAGTGTTTATTTTTCTTCATTATGGAAGTAAGCCCCGAGAGACTGTTCACATAGTTAACTAGTTGGAACTGAGAAGTGTTTTTCAGGTAATGTTACGCAATTATTTCAACTCTTTTAAACTTCTGTGTCAAAAATTACACAGAGTTTCTAATGATCTATAAGCTAATAATACCCTTGTGCTTTCTTTCAATTGTGTTGAAAGCAAACAATTGGAATTTCTATGACTTGCCAAGGGGTTTTTAAGGTCTAGGCATTAGAATAGGCAAAATGTGATCTCTCTTTACACCTCCACATGAAAGCTGACAGAAGGGAGTCAGCTCAGGTGCAAAGCAGAGCAGAGTCATCATCTCCGTGGCTGCTGGACAGACGTGGGGTAGGTACCAGTAGAGGCCACTGGCACCCACTCATGGGTGTGTGATGCAATGCTGCCGCCTGGGCAGGGGAGGACCCTGTCTGTGCTTCAGGAAGCTCCAATGTCCCTCTGGGTCATCTCATTCTGCCCTCCTGGCTCTGCCCCCATACCTCTCACATCACAGACAACCAAGAGCGTGGAGCAGTGCAAGACACGCCACACCCAAGGCTCCCAACTACCTCTGCCAGTTCACATTCTTTCCTGAACCTTGATCTGCAGAACCCAGCGTTAGATTTGCCAGAAAGACAATTATGTCTTAGACATCATCCCGAGAAGGTCTTAGAGAAGATCTAGAGGCTAACTTGCTCCCCTCTCTGCTGCCCCACTGCGATGGTTTGGACTGTCCTTGTCAGTGGGCTGTGCGGCCTTTCTCTATACCAGCACTCAACTTGGGATGGGGATGGTGGAATCAGGTGTGTAGCGGTGGGAAGTAACTATGAACCCCATATTTACCAAGCAGTCACCACGCAGCCCTGAGAAAGTCAACGAGTGTCCTGGAGCAGTTGCCTCACGGGCAAACTGTGAGAGTTTGACTGCAGGACCCATGAGACTCTGCCTTAGTCGGCTTGGGCTGCCATGATAAAATATCATAGACTGGGTGGCCTAAATGTGTGATTTTCTTTTCTCATAGTTCTTAAGGCTAGATGTACCAGCATGGTTGGTTCCTGGTGAGGGCTTGCTTCCGGGCTTTCAGATCGGCCACCTTTTCACTGTGTCATCACATGGTGGGGAGGGAGGGAGGAAGAGAGAGAGAGAGAGAGATCTTGTGTATCCTCCTCCTTTTATAAGAGTACCAGTCCCGTTGGATTAGGATTCCACCTTTCCTACCTCATTTAACTTTAATTAGCTGCTTATGGGCTCAGTCTCCAAATACCATGAGACTGGGGGTTAGGGTTTCAACATATGAATTTTGGGGGGCACAATTTAGTCCATGACAGACCCCTTCCACTTCAATGTTGTGAGATTCTAAAGTCACATTAGTGCTTCTTAAACAGAGGTTTCTAAACAACAATAGTACCCAGAATGGCAGTGAAACAGATTAGGCATTACCACGGTAAAGTCTTCCAGATTGTTATGGAAAATTATATTATTCAAGAAATAGTTCTGTTTACTTTTACATTTTCATAACTACTACTACATGACTTAAGAAAATCAAGCAACATTCAGCATCCTGCAGGCATTGTTTAATTGCAAAATAGCCTAATAGCTTCTCATATATTTTGTGCCCTCAGTGTCCTGTGTGCTTCAGCCTCATCCCATCTGGGCTCTGACTGACGTAGGAGGGAGAATTGCACAGGATGTGACTGGAGTAGAGAGATTAGTAGAGAGACGAGAGCAAGGGTTTTCAACTTAGGCACTGTTGACATTTTGGGCTGGATAATTCTTTTGAGGGAGCTGGATGGTGTTTAGCAGCATCCCTAACATCTAACCACCGATGCCAGTAGTACCCTCTCCCCACTTTTGGCAACGAAAAATATCTCCAGACATTGCCAAATGTCTCCTGGGGTGGGGTCAACATCCCCCATGGTTGAAAGCCTCTGGGTCGGAGGAAAGCCAGAGGCTTGCAGATGCTCTGAGCTGGCTGCAGTGAGCTCAGCCTGGAGGCTGACGGAGACAAGGATAAAGTAACAAGCACTTGTTGGATTTGTCAACATGGGAGTCATCAGTCACTAGAGCTGGTGTGTTGGTACCCACTGGGACCTTCTCAGCTTATCACTGCCTTGTTCTCTAGCTTAACTCCCAGCAGCGGAGAGACTTTCTTCAGCCACCTGATCTGATCTGTCTGTGCATGGGGTAGCCCAGAGGCTCTAGGGGATTAATACTCCCAGGTGTCCCCCAGCCAGAGGCTGACAGGAGTTGGTGGGTATGCACCCCGCTCCATCGTTCTCTGAGGTGTATGTTTTATGCATTCTCACAACGTTCCCAGCAGGACCAAGTTTCAGTTGCCCATAGAGTAACTTGTTGAATACTGCATCCTTTACTGGCTTTTTCCCAGTCTCTCATTCCCAATCCCAATCTCTCATTCCCAATATACTTCTCAAATCCCTGCTTCAGTATTGGCTTCTGGAAAACAAAACAAAGGAAAAACCTCTCTAAGGTTTGTGTTCTCTTAATTTTTGACAAGAAGCTCTCAGTAATGCAGTGAGGAATGGATGACCTTTTATTAACAATGTTGGTTCACTTGATATTGATGTGGAGAAAATTCATCAACGCCTGTCTCATACCATGCACAAAATAATTTAGGTGAATAGGTCTAAATACAAAATGTAAAACAACAAAGCTTCTAGAAGTTATCATTGGAGAATGTCTTAATGGCCTAGATCTAGGGAGAGATTAAACAGAAAAAAAACCACTAACCTACAAGAAAAAAAAAAAAAAGGAAATATTGATAAAATAGGCCACATTAAAACTATAAGCCTCTGTTGAACAAGGAAAACAAGAGAGAGATTAAAGGCAAGTCACAGAAAGAAAGAAATTTGCTAGACATAACTGACAAAGGAAATTCATGAAAATAAATTAGATGAAGAAAGATAACCCAATAGAAAGACACACTTCTCAAAAGAGGAAATTCAAAAGGTCCAGTGAACACGGGAGTATATGCCCAACCTCATTAGTTAAACAACAAAAGCAAATTAGATGCCTCTGTACATCAACCTAAATGCCTATCATTTAAAAGATTGGCAATATTGAATATGATATACTCCTACCTAGGACACAGCAATCCATGCACAAAGACATGCACAGGAACATTCGCAGAAACGTTATTTCTAATACACCGCCACCCCCTGTCCCAGATTGGAGATCACCCAAATGTCCATCAATACTAGCATGGATAATTAAACTGCAGCGTTTGCATACAGAGCAGTACGGTATAGCAATAAATTGCTGCTATAATCAACAAAGATACATCTCACAAATATAATATTGATAGAAAAAATAAATACAAAAATACATATTGAATGGTAATATTTATATAAAGTTCAAAAACAAGTACAATTGATCCATTATATAAGTTAAGGGGTTGGGCCTGGTGGCTCACACCTGTAATCCCAGCACTTTGGGAGGCCAAGGCGGGTGGATCACCTGAGGCCCGGAGTTCGAGACCAGCCTGGCCAACATGGTGAAACCTCATCTCTACTAAAAATACAAAAAAATTCGTCAGGTGTGGTGTCTCATGCCTGTAATCCCAGCTACTCGGGAGGCTGAGGCAGGGGAATTGCTTGAACCCAGGAGGTGGAGGTTGCAGTGAGCCGATCATGCCACTGCACTCCAGCCTGGGCAACAAGAGCAAAACTCCGTCTCAAAAATAAAAAGAAGTTAGGATAATCATTGTATTTGGGGAGGAAGAAAGGGGCGGTGACGTGGGAGAGTGAAGGGATATTCTTAGTGCTGGGAATAGTTTGCTTCTTGACTTGAATATTGGCTATATGGATGTTTTTGCTTTGCACATTTTCATCGAGCGGTTACTTATTATTCTTGTGCTTTTCTCTCTCTGTGTGTATGTGTGTATATATATATATATATATGCTTTACTTCAAGATGGACAAATATTTTTTAAAGTACCAGGATAAATGAGAAATATTATAAAGAACTGTGCGCCAATAAATTGGAAAATTTAGTTGAAATGAGTAAACACCTAGAAAAAAATAAAATCTTAAAAAGGAATAGAAAACCTCAGTAGCCTTATATATATATATTAATATAATTGAATCAGTAATTTAAAATCTTCTCATGAGAAAACATCAGACCCAGAGGATTTTAAGTAGCAAGTTCTAAAATTTCAAATAACAGATCATTCCAATATTATAAAAATATTCCAGAGAATAAAAACATAGGAAATATTCTCTGAATCTTTCTAAAAGGCCAGTAAAATCTTGATCTCAATTAAGCATGAGACAGAAAACGTTATTGACCAGTCTTCACAAACTTAGATGCAAAAATCCTAAGCAAAATAATAGCAACATTAATCCATCAGTGATTTGAAAAATAATATTATATGAATTGAACTTAACCCAGGAATACCATATGGTTTAACACTAGAAGATATATAAATAAAATTCGCCATATTAAGAAACCAAAGGGAAATATATAATCAACTCAACGGATTAAAAAAAGGGCAAACAGTATTTGATAAAATTCATCATCAATAAGCTAAAAATTATATTTTCTTAAACTTAGAAATCAAAGGCATCTTCTGTAACCTGAAAAATAGTAATTATCTATGTAATCCTTTACATCTTTCTAAATGCAGAATGACTTTAAGAAAAGAATGTCTACTTTTGCTACTTCTCTGCAATCTTGTATGGAAGGTCCTGGTTAGTTCAATAAGGCACAAGGAAACAAAATAAAAGCAGAAGAATTGTTATAGAAAACACAAAGCTCTATCCATTTGCAGACAGTATCTTTGTTTAAATAGAAAACTTAAAAGGATCTACACACATACTATTAGAAATAGAGAATTAGTGGCTGCACGTGGTGGGTCACGCCTGTAATCCCAGCACTCTGGGAGGCCGAGGTGGGTGGATCTCCTGAGGTCAGGAGTTCGAGACCAGCCTGGCCAACATGGCAAAACCCCATCTCTATTAAAAATACAAAAATTAGCTGGGTGTGGTGACGGGTGCCTGTAACCCCAGCTACTCGGGAGGCTGAGGCAGGGGACTTACTTGAACCCAGGAAGCAGAGGTTGCAGTGAGCTGAGATCACACCATTGCATTCCAGCCTGGGTGACAAGAGTGAAATTCCATCTAAAAAAAAAAAAAGAGATTTAGCAAGGGGATTGTCTATAAGCCAAAATTAAAGAAAATCAATTGCATTTTTATACTACAGCAACAACTATTTAGAAAATAAAATGTTATTAAAAAGGCAACATTTATAAGAACCTCCAAATTATCAGTACCCGAGAATTAATATTGAAAATGATGTGCAAGGTGAGACTGGTATTAAACAAAGAGAAAGAAGAAAAAACAATTTTTATCAAAAGGCATTAATGAAGACCTAAATGAATGGGTTGAATTCCTAGGTTGGTGGATAAGAAGAATCAACAGTGTAAATATGTCAATTCTTCCCCAAATTATCTGTGTATTCCAAATAATGGCTATCAGAATCTCCACGGGGGTTTCCGTGAACTAGACAAGAGATTGCTTAGACTAAGAACAAAGTTGTTCTGGATTAAAGACTTACAAATCCTCAGTAAACAGCAGCAACAACAACGAGATAGCATCGGTGCAGAGACAAAAAGTCAACCAGTGGAAAAGAAATTGAAAACAGAAACTGGAAATTGATTTTGCTCATAACACTTAAGTGGAAAACGTGTGTAAGACATGATACTGCAAATCAGAAAGGAGGTGGTTAGCTATGTAATAAGCAAAGCTGAAGCAATTGGTTATTCCTCTGGGGGGAAATGGGATCTTCATATCACATAGAAAAATTAATTGTACTTCGATTACATATCTAAATATAAAAAGCAAGACTTTAAAATCCATGGGGAAGGAAACATAGAGAATACATTTAGTACTTCTAAGCAGGGGACATTTAGTTATACAAGAGAGACAGAGCAAATCATAAAGAAAAATTTGGCTATATTAATATTTTAAACTTATGCTCACTACAAGACACCAGTTAACAGGTGGAAAGACCAGTTATGGGTTAGTAGAAGGTAAATGCAAAACACATGTCAACTTACAATAATCACAAGGCTCAGGATCTGATTAAAAGAGTTCTTTCAAGCACAAAGCGTGGGGAAAAATGAAGATTGTTGATGTATGCAAAAAATGAAGGTGGTGAACCGAATTGCATTTTTCATATAAAGGCTGACGTACACAAAGAAGATTTGATTGGCTACCATTGATTCCACTCTAAGGGGGCTGCCGAATATTCTATTGTAAAGACGTAACACTCACAGGGGTGGCTATCTCCATGGCATTTAGTCTAGGCTTGTGTAAGGATAGGGAGTACGGTTAATGTATAAAATGTCAACACAAAGGTTGGGAAGCAATGATCACGCACCACGGAAGAGTTGGGTCATGTGACTCAGTTTCTAGTTTTCTCCTTGCCATATTTGGAAGGTTCTGAAATTTTATTTTCTTTTACGTATACAATTGGCAGACGGTTTGTATCCAGATACATTAAAAATTCCTATGAGCCAATAAGAGGAATATAAACCACCCAATAAAATAATGGGCAAAATAGAAAAGTAGTTCAATGTTAGATGTTATATATTGGGAAATATGTATTTGATCTTCCTTCTCCATTTCCTGATTACAGCTCCAAAGATCCTTGGAGTCTCCAGAGTGAGATATATATATATATGAGTGTCTTCTGTGCACTAACAAGTTGAACGATGCCTGGCAGCCTCTAAGTAGCGTCAGGACGGGGCTGGTCACTGGAAAGATCAAGGCAGGATTAGATGGTTGTGACTTTCAGCCCCACCCTCTCACCTCGGGGAAGGCTGAAAGTTGAGTTGGTCACCAAAGACCAGTAATGTAATAAATCATGCTTACATGAAGAAACTTTTATACAAACCCAAAAGGGCTGGGTTTGGGTGAGCTTCTGAAGAGCAGAACACAGGGAGGTTCCTGGAAGGTGGTGCACCCTGAGAGGGCATGGAAACACCAAGCCTCGCCAACCCCACTTTTCTCACCTATGCATCTCTTCCATCTGGTTGTTTATTTGTGTGCTTTCTAATATTCTTTATAACAAACTTGTAAATGTAAGTATGTGTTTCCCTGAGTTCTGTGAGCCACTCTAGCAAATTAATCTAACCAGAGGGAGGACTGTGGAAATCTGATTTATAGCCGATGGGTCAGAAGTTATGGAAGTCTAGACTTGTGACTGGCGTCTGAAGTGGGGGTAATTTTGTGGGACTGAGCCCTCAGCCTGTGGGAGCTGGTGCTATCTCTAGGTAGACAGTGCCAGAATTAAATAAGAAGACACTCAGCTGGTGCCTGCTGCAGAATTGATTGGTTGCCAGTGAGGAGAAATCCCCACACACATTTTGGTGACCAGAGAGGTGAAGCATTCTGTGTTGATTGTTGTGACAGTAACAGGAAAAACTGAGTATTCTTTTCTTATATCTTAACAACATGCCAGTTAAACCCAGAACAATCTAGGTTTTATTTACTTTATTCATTTGATTTGCAAAAATTAAAAAGTCTAACAAAATTATGTGTTAGCAAGGATGTTGAAAAATAGGAACTTGGGATGGAGGAGTGTTATGGGTCATATTGTGTACCCCACAAAATTCATATGTTGAAGTCCTAACCCCCAGGACCTTAGGATGTGACTGTATTTGGAGACGGGGTCTTTAAGAAGGCAATTAAGTTAAAATGAGGTCATTAGGGTGGGCCCTAATCCAGTATGACTGGTGTCCTCATAAGAAGAGGAGATTAGGATACAGACACACAGAGGGAAGACCACGTGCGGACACAGGGAGAAGGCGGCTATGAACACACCAAGAGGGGAGGAGAAACAAACCTGCCGACACCTTGATCTTGGACTTCTGGCCTCCAGGACTATGAGAAATAAAATGTCTATCATTTAAGCTGCCCAGTCCATGATATTTGTTACACAGTCTGAGCCAACTAATACAGGAGTATGCTACTTTGCATAGCGAGTTGGCAATATAAAATAATAGCAATGTCCACACATAGATCTAATAATTTCAAACTTTGATACTTTCCTAGAGAAAGCCTCACACATGTGCACAGGTGGATAAATGAGAGAAAGTCTCCTGTAGTGTTCTTTACAATGAGGGAGGGGAGAAGCATGAGAGGGAGTGGGAGAGGAGGGAGTGGGGCACCTGTTCAGGCCTGGACATGTGGGGAAAAGGAAAGGGCTGCCTTTCACTGAAATCTCCCAGGACTGAGCTTACAAAGTTGCTTGGCAACGTCAGATCACAGGTTGTGTTTTAACTCCTGCTGATTGAGGAACCAGTTCCCAGCTGAGTCAGAGCTGAGGCCACCATGCTTGGGGATGGTGGGAAGAGGGAGACCACTGAACAGAGGTGGCAACTGCTAAATACTTGGCTGTGTATGACGATAAGGAATTCCAATTCTCCTCTTTTGCTTCAAGAAGACAGTGTATAACTTTAATTTCAAAACAAAACAAAACCCATGACTCTCATACAAATATGAAATGAAACTGAGTCAAAAATTTTCAGTCTTTAAATGATGAAAGAACTAATGAGATGTTAATCCTGATTCAAAAGTGAATTCGAGGAGGACATTTTAGAGTTTTTCAGCCAAACAAATACTGAAATGAATTTCCTAAAAGATACAAACAAGCTGAGGCACTAAGAGATATAATGGCAACTAATTCTACCCTCTGGAGTTAGCCTTTCTACCCTGTGGAGACGATTTGCCCTGCTGCTGGACAAGAACCATCTGCCCTATTCCCAGTTTCCCAGTTTTCTACAACGTAACCTCTACCTTCACAGAATTGTAAACTATCCCGAACAATAGAAAATAGAAAGTTGGACAAAGGACACAGGTCTAGAAAATACAAAATCACCAGGAGTGGTGGGCTGGCCCAGCAGGATGTGAGAAAACACCCGTAACAGATGCTGCTCAGCTCATGGTGGGACCACATCCTGATAATCCCATCATAAACTGAAAATATTCTCAGTTAAAATACATTTAATGTACCTAAGCTACCAATCACAGCTTAGCCTAGCCTACCTTAAACACGCCCGGAACACTCACCTTAGCCTGCATTTGAACAAAACCATCTGGCAACACAGTACCCTTTAGAGTGTCTGCTGTTTACACTCATGACTGTCCAGCCCCACAGCGATTATGGTTCCTTCCTTCCTTCCTTCCTTCCTTCCTTCCTTCCTTCCTTCCTTCCTTCCTTCCTTCCTTCCTTCCTTCCTCCCTCCCTCCCTCCCTCCCTCCCTCCCTCCCTCCCTCCCTCCCTCTCTCTCTCTCTCTCTCTCTCTCTCTCTCTCTCTCTCTCTCTCTCTCTCTCTCTCTCTTTCTTTCTTTCTTTCTTTCTTTCTTTCTTTCTTTCTTTCTTTCTTTCTTCTCTCTTTCTCTCTTTCTTGTCTTTCTGTCTTTCTTCTTTCCTTTTTCTGACAGAGTCTCACCCTGTCACCCAGGCTGGAGTGTAATGGTGCATCTTGGCTCACTGCAACCTCCACTTCCTGGGTTCAACTGATTCTCCTGCCTCAGCCTCCTGAGTAGCTGGGATTCCAGGCACCCGCCACCATATCAGGCTAATTTTTTGTATTTTTGGTAGAGATGGGGTTTCCCCATGTTGGCTAGGCTAGTCTTGAGCTGCTGACCTCAGGTGATTCAACCACCTCTGCCTCCCAAAGTGCTGGTATTACAGGCGTGAGCCACCACACCCGGTCCTATGGTCCTGCTTTCTACTGAACTGTTTTGCCCTGTCACAAAGTCGAACCGTCATGAGTGGAGCAACACCTGTATACCGCTTGTCTGTTTCCAAGTTTTGGATACTGCCATGTGGAGGCCAGGCCAGGAAGGAGTGGGCTCCACGATGCCTCCCCAAATAGCCATGCAGCCAGCTTGGCAGGGGCTGGACAGATGGAGGAGAGCAAAAGAAGAACCAGAAAAGCAGAGGAGGGACCAGGAGAGCGGAGGAAGGACCAGGAGAGCGGAGGAGGGACCAGGAGAGCGGCATGAGGAGGCTCCCTCCTCTCTCCCTTCCCTCCTTCCCCTCCTTTTTCCTCTCCCTCCTCCCTGGCTGGAACTCCTCCTGGCAGCCAACTGCCATTGCACGGGTGCTTGCCTTTTTGTCCTCCTCTTCCTTTTCTGCAGGAAGAGCCTACACTTGCCAGTGTAATTCCATCCAAGCATCCACCTTCCTCCTTTCAGGGTAAAGCCCAAGTGCCTGAGGATGACCCTGAATGACCACTTCTCTCTCCTCTTTCCCATGTCTTACCTTTCCTTGAATGGAATAGTGTGTGGGTACTCCCATCTATTCCCTTACTTACCTGGGGCCTACCTAATTCACAAAAAGGGTGAAGATATAGCTGATTTTGCAAACACTGTTCCCCCAACCACCGCCGGGTGGGCTTCTAGACCTTCTCTTCATTCTGCAGATCATGGTGCAGCCTGGCCACTCTCTAGAAGCTTCCCTTGCTTGTGCCATTCCTACCTTTGTTTCTCCCTGTTCTGCTCACATATACATTACATGCTATCACTCTACTGTCATTTTTTTTCTTCTGTGGATCCTACAAGACTGTGGGCTCTTTCAGGGTCAGAACCATATCTGACCCTTTTGATTCCCCAGCTGTGAATGCAAGGTCTGTCACAGAGTGAATGCTCAATAAATATACGGTGAGTTTAGCTGGATTTGAATTATTGCTCCAGTAATAGGCATATACAATTGTGACATTTCTATTCTGGCAAGCACAACTTAGGCAGGGCTGGAATTTGTGTAGTGTATTAGGATGACGTGCTTTCCTAAAGCAGGTTGTCAACAGCAGCCTCTTATGGCAAAACTCAGCTGTCGAAACCAGGCTTTAACACTTCCTAAAAGCCTTAGTCGTAACCTTCCTAAAGCTAGGGAGTTATCTATGGCTTATACTTGTGCTTCCTGAAGCACGTTTGTTCCAAATTTTACCAACTTCATAACAACTAACAACTACCCCCCCATAACTTAAAGTGGTAGAACATATTACACAGAATTGGCTATGCAAGGGCTTTCCCTCCACCGCACATGTGATCCAGCTGTCTCACTAGTTACTGATGGACTACGAACTAAAAACTCCCCAGAATAACTTGCACATGAATTTTAATGAGTACTGGAAACTGACGAAAACTCTTCCCTCAAGCAGTATTTCCAAGCTCATGAAGTATTAATGTCCCCATCAAAGATGTATATCTGCTTTAAAAACCTCTTAGAGATGGAGGTTCCCACTGCGCAAGGTGACATCTGCCACCACAGAGATCATATCCTATTCAGAGTGTGCATGCATGTGCGGTGCATGATTTACATATATGGGCCACACCAACCCTTTAAGAACTAATGCCAAATGACAAGCTGTAGCACTCTATTATGCACAACAGTGAACATAATAAATTATGGAACAACTTGAGTCTTGTGGGCACAATCTGTATTGACAGAAGGGAGAGATGCGATCAAATGGTATACACCTTGAAAATGAAAGAACAGTCCCCTTTTCTCGTGTGTAAGCACTGAAACTTCCCCCACGAACATGAAGAAATCTGTATGAGGTGTCATCTCCATATAGTCAATGCCACTGAAAATGTGGCACAGTAAAGACTGCCCAGACCCACAACTTTGGGGCCTCAGCACAGCAGTAGCTCAATGGTTGAACCTTCAGGGGGGATGAAAAGGCAGATACCAGCAAGTGGTGCAGGAATGGAATCCTGGAGCATGAGCAAAAGTTCACCAGCCACATCTTCACGATACCTTTGCAAGGCATATGTATACATAGAGTGACTCTATGTCCCAATTGCCTCATGATGATCCTAGTGTCCTGGACTCCCACGTATTTATCCTGGGTTTTCAGCTTTTAATTAAGTCTTACGACAAATAGTTCTATAAAAATATGCTGGGATGAGATGGGTAGAACACCACTTTGCACTTCCAGTGGTGGACTTGTCTAACAGTGTGTGAGATGCATGTGCAGTGAGTAGAGTGCCAGCTTGAACACATGATTAAATCTGAAGGATGAGCAGCATGGCATACATCGGAGACATGAAGTTTTTAAAAGGCTGCCAGTCTCCAAAAGAAAAAAAATTGCTGAGAAATCATCAGCTTTTGCTTTAAAAGTTAGCAGTTATTTTAAGAACATGGTGCTCAAAGGTGAAAAATTAATGACAGAGTGACACGATGACAGAAGCTGCATGAAGACATCACTTTAAGAAGCATGACTTTTTAGATCAAATGGCTGCTGTTCTAAATCAACTTTTTCTTCAGTTCTAGATTTTTGCATGTATGAAAAGCCAAGCCAAGCCATATTTATTATTATGTGGCCTCCATTTTCAGACAAAGAACTTCAAAATCAGTCACATCATGTTGGTTTTGTTGGGGTCATCAGGTACCTTAAATAGAAAATTAATTAATAAAAAGTATTTAATTTTTAAATCTAATTCATGGAATCAGCACAAAGCTTTTAGAAGTTTATGCCATAGGAAATAAAACATCTGAAATAATTGTGAATGCTATTGTAAATTTAATTTAAAAATTGATATTGAAGATACGACTTTTTTGTGGTAAATGTGAACCCACATTTTAGTGGAGTACAGGTCATAGAAAACCAATGTTCTTACTAAATTGATAAATCATGGCACAGGAATGTATTTAGTAAATAAGTGAAGAAACTATGACTCACAGTCAAGAAAAATTAGTCATTAGAAATAGACTCGCAAAGACCCAGATGCTGGGCTCAGCATCAAGGATTTTGAAATGCTTGTGGTAAACATGCTTATACAGTCCACAGGAATAACTGAATATAATAAATGGAGGGGGAAGGAAATTTCAGGAGAGATTTGAAAGCTATAAAAAGAACCTAATGAAAATCTCAGAGGTGAAAAGTACAATATCTGAAGTAGAAAATTCACTGGATAGGCTTAACAGGAGATTGGATGTAACAGAAGAAAGGATTAGAGATTTTAAAGAAAGAACAACGGAAACCTTCCAAACTGAAGCACAGGCACAAAGATAAGGAAGGCAGCAAAAAATGAATGGCACTTCAATGATGTGTTTAACTGTACCAAGCAGTCTAACATACACATACATGGTGTCCAGAGGTAGAAGAGAAGGAAAAGATGGAGTATACATGTGTTTAATAAAACATGCATATATTCATGGGAAGATCAAACTCATTAACCCACTAATTTAGGAATCCCAAATTGCATGAATACATTCATCACCCCAAGTCCTCCACCCCGCAAAAAGAATCACATCAAGGCAAACCAAATAAAAACTGCTGAAAACTAGAGACAAAGGGGGAAAACAATATTTAAAATAGCCAGAGAAAAGAGACATATGATATACTGGGAGCAATAATAAAAACTCATCATCACTCACTGCTCGTCATCAATATAGAGACCAAGTGCTGATGGAGAAGCAAATGTTGTATGTACAATGTCACATGTATCATGTGTAATGTTGCATTATACATGTGGCAGAATACTGTTTAATCAAGGTACATTTTGTCAGTCATGGGTGTTTAGTGTTGTCCGTTGAGTAACCCCTAAGACATACTACAGAGATGCAGCTAGAATGTAAATAGAGGAGAGAAAATGAGAAAATAACCAATTACTACTTCAAGAAAGACAGGAAAGATGAACCAGTGATAAGAGGTGGGGCAGCAGAAAACAAATGGCAAGTTGGTTGTGTTGTCTATTGCTGAGTAACAAATCACCCAAAATGGAGTGGCTTAAAACAACTAATATTGATTATCTCTCACAGTTGCTGGGGGTCAAGAATTTGGAATTGACTTGGAAGGGCCTTTTGGCGTTCCTGGCTAGGGGTCTTTAACAAGATTGCAGTTAAATGTCAGCCAGGGCAGCAGTCAGTTGGAGGTTCCCCTGGGACCGCGATGTCTCTTTCCAAGATGGCTCATTCACAAGGCTGCAAGTCCATGTGGCTGTTGATGTGACAGTACATTAGAAATGCATTGGTTGGCCGGGCACGGTGGCTCAAGCCTGTAATTCCAGCACTTTGGGAGGCCGAGACAGGCGGATCACGAGGTCAGGAGATCGAGACCATCCTGGCTAACACGGTGAAACCCCGTCTCTACTAAAAACACAAAAAAACTAGCCGGGCGAGGTGGCGGCACCTGTAGTCCCAGCTACCCGGGAGGCTGAGACAGGAGAATGGCGTGAACCCGGGAGGCGGAGCTTGCAGTGAGCTGAGATCCGGCCACAGCACTCCAGCCTGGGTGACAGAGCGAGACTCCGTCTCAAAAAAAAAAAAAAAAAAAAAAAAAAAAAAAAAAAAAAAGAAATGCATTGGTTATGGAACGTATTCAAGAAGTATAGAGACATGCCAGATGTTCCCTCATGCTATATTTTTTAAAATCTTTAGATAAAACTATTGTTTAAAATTGGGAATTACAGGAAAGCTTTTCTTTTACTACAATATAGACCAATATGTTATTTTTTAGAAAAAACAATTTTTACAATATTTTGCAACTAGACCTCTTTTATTTTATGTGTACCATGTTAAAAACCAATTTGTTAGTTACAAAATACATACATACATGTGTATGTATATATATATTTAAGAAACTACATAATTCCAATTAGTTTTACACCTTCCCTTTATCCTAAAATGTTTCTTGGCTTGGCATATACATTTTATGGTTATATGATTTATATAACTGAAACCACCACTGTGTACTTTGGGAGGCTAAAGTGGGAGTATTTACATGCATACAGATAGACTTAACATTTCGAATAATTTCCTTGAAATAGGTAGCAAGGAAATACTGGATTGGAGAATGCAGATACATAAGAATTTTGAACTTTTTAGCCAAATATCAATTGATGGTTTTTTCTTTTGTGTGTTCAGATTTAAAATGAGAAGTTGTGAAGTGAATTTGTAATTTAAACAGGTGAAATGTTTAGACTGTAGGTTATTATTGACTGTGGGAGATTATTTGTCAGTGTAACCCCTTTTAATTGCATCCTTCATGGAGATCTCAGCTCACAGCACACTCCAAGAATTTCTGATGGTAGAGGCCAGTGCCATGAGCCTGGAAACACCATGCATTCTGAGGTGCACTGGCCACTGCCCTGTAACAGTGTCTAAATCAATCTGCTCCTTTGAGGGCAACAGATGCATGGCTAATCGCTTGACAGGCAGGACCCTTCCACCAAAACACACCGTGCGCCATGTTGTTGTTGGAGTGGAAATCACTAAATCATTAAGAAACAGCTTCTTTTTTTCATTTCTGTTTTTCATAGTAGCAAATATTAACCTACATATGGCCTTCTGCGTGTTTTGGGTGGCTGGGTGAGATTTTGTTAGAAAAGAGAAGTGGAGGTGGTGATAGAAAATTTAAGTCTCAATGAAATTATAGAAACTCAATATTTCATTAGATGAACACCTTGTGACTCCTTTCGAATTTATGTAATTGGCAACTCACTCAAAAGGCCTTTGGAGTCTTTGCTACCTTCAGACTGCAAACTTCAGATTCCACCCCGACTCCCCCTCCTGATACCATGAGCCTCCTCCTGGTATCTGAGCATTGAGGACTCTAAATGGCAACTCTTGCAAGTTATCTTATGTGTTTTTTCATATAAACTGTGCTTATAATTTTAATACATTTAGGAACTATCATGGCACCACCCTCTTTCTTCCTGCAATGTGGGCCTTTGTAAATTACCAAGTCTTATTTTTAAATTCAGAGCCACAGTAATTTGTGAGAGAATCTGAAAACAGCTCAGGGAAGCTTCAGGAAGAGGTTGTTGTGTGCAGGTGGTGAGGTGGGTTCTTGCTTTCCTCCTGTCTGCCTCCTCTTAGCCACATGAGGATCCTTGCTCTGTCCCCAAACAGGGTAAATTCAGAAAGCTCTTTTCATTTGAGGCTAGGATCACAACTTGAGTTTCTCTCTGTCTGTGTTGTCCCCATCTCTTATATCTTTCCTAGTGACCCATAACAATAAGACATTCTGTTTCTAACTCTAGGCTAGTTTGGTGAACTATAGTTCTCCTCAGTTCAAGAATCAAGAAGGAAGCCCAGTCTGCTAGATGCCCCTTAAACAATGTGGTTCCTTGGTAAAAACAAAAAACAAAAAACAAACAAACAAACAAAAATCATCATTTCAACTGATGCTGAAAAAGCATTTGATAAAATTCAATATCTCTTCATGATAAAAACCCTCAAAAAACACAGAAAGAACATACCTCAACATAAAATCCATATATGATAGACCCACAACTAATGTCATACTGAAAGGGGACAAACTGAAAGGCTTTTCTTTAATACCTGGAACATGACAAGGTGCCCACTGTGCCACTTTTATCCAATGTAGTGCTGGAAGTCCTAGCTAGAGCAATCAGACAAGAGAAAGAAATAAAGGGCATCCAAATTTTAAAGGAAGAAATCAAATTATCATTGTTTTCAGATGATACGGATTATATTTGGAAAAACCCAAAGACTCCACACAAAAACTACTAGAACTGATAAACAAATTCAGTAAAGTTTCAGGATATAAAATCAACATAAAAAATCAGTAGCATTCTGATATGCCAACAATGAACAATGTGAAAAAGAAATTTTAAAAAGTAATCCCATTTACAAAAGCCACATATAAAAGTAAATACCTAGGAATTAACTAAAGAAGTGAAAGATCTCTATAATGAAAACTATAAAACAGAAATGAATGAAATTGAAGAGAACACCCCAAAAATGGAAAAACGTTCCACGTTCATGGATTGGAAGAATCAATATTATTAAAATGGCCATACTACCCAAAGCAATTTACAGATTTAATGCAATCCCTATGAAATTCCAATGGCATTCTTCACAGAAATAGAAAAAAAAAATCCCTAAAATTTACATGAAACCACAAGAGACCAGAACAACCAAAGCTATCCTAAGCAAAAAGAACAAAACTGGAGGAATCACATTATCTGACTTCAAATTATACTACAGAACTATAGTAAACAAAACAGCATGGTACTGGCATAGAAACAGACACACAGACCAATAGAACAAAACAGAGAACCCAGAAATAAATCTATACACCTACAGTGAACTCATTTTGGACAAAAGTGCCAAGAACATATACTGAGAAAAGACAGCCTCTTCAATTAATGGTGCTGAGAAAGCTGGATATCCATATGCAGGAGAATGAAACTAGATCCTCTTTCTCTCTATGTACAAAAGTCAAATCAAAGTGGACTAAAGACTTAAATCTAAGACCTCAAACTGTGAAATAAAACTACTACAATAAAACGTTGGAGAAAATCTCCAGGACATTGGTCTGATCAAAAATTTCTTGAGCGATACCCCACAGACTCAGGCAACCAGAGCAAAAATGGACAAATGGGATCACATCAAGTTAAAAAGCTTCTGCACAGCAAAGGGTACAGTCAACAAAGTCAAGACACAACCCACTGAAAGGGAGAAAATATTCGCAAACTACCTGTTTGACAAGGAATTAATAACTGGGATAAATAAGGATCTCAAATAACTCTGTAGAAAAAATATCTAATAACCCAATCAAAGAAATGGGCAAAAGATTTGAATAGACATTTCTCAAAAGAAGACATATAAATGTCCAACAGGCATATGAGAAGGTGCTTAACATCACTGATCATCAGAGAAATGCAAATCAAAACTACAATGAGATATCATCTCACCCCAGTTAAAAAAATGGCTTTTATCCAAAAGACAGGTGATAACAAATGCTGGAGAAAAGGGAACCTTTGTACACTGTTGGTGGGAATGCAAATTAGTACAATCACTATGGAGAACAGTTTGGAGGTTCCTCAAAAAACTAAAAATTGAGCTACCATGTGATCCAGCAATCCCACTGCTGAGTAGATGCCCAAAAGAAAAGAAATCAGTATATGGAAGTACATACTCCATATACTGCACAAACACTCCTATGTTTGTTGCAGCACTGTTTACAGTAGCCAAGATTTGAAAGCAACCTAAGTGTCCATCAACAGATGAATGGACAAAGAAAGTGTGATACATTTACACAGTGGAGTACTATTCAGCTGTAAAAAACATGAGATCTTGTCATTTGCAAAGATGTGGATGGAACTGGAGGCCATTAAGTGAAATAAGCCAGGCACAGAAAGAGAAACATCACATGTTCTCACTTATTTGTGGGACCTAAAAATCAAAACAATCAAACTGAATAAAAAATCAAAAAATCAAAAAAATCAAAGCTTATTTGTGGGACCAGAAAATCAAAACAAAACAATTGAACTTCTGGACATAGAGAGTAGAAGGATGATTACCAGGGGCTGAGAAGGGTAGTGGGGAGGTGCAGGGGAGAGATGGGGATGACTAATAGATACAAAAAAACCAGAAAGAATAAATAAGACCTACTATTTGACAGCACAACAGGGAGACCATGGTCAATTATAACGTAATTGTACAGTTCAAAATAGCTTAAAGATTGTAACTGGATTGTTTATAACTCCAAGGATACATGCTTGAGGGGATATCCATCCCCATTCACCATGATGTGCTTATTTCACATTGCATACTTGTATCTAAACCTCTCATGTATCCCATAAATATATACACCTACTATATACCCACAAAAATAAAAAAAAAATAAAATAAACAACTAAAAAAAACCAATGTGGTTTCTGAAGTCACACCAATACTGTAGTCAGTTGATGGAATAATTGATCCAATCATTCATTCAACAAACATTCGATGAGCACTAAGTGTGTATCAAGCACTGTTCTGAGCATTGGAGAGATACAGCAGCAAGCAAAACAGGCAGAAGTCTCCACTCTCATGTTTACAGTGTACTGGAAAAAGATGATAAACGGTGGATAAAAATAGAGAGAGTTAGATGCTGTATTTTTCTAAAGCTATATTGAATACCTCTTATGTCTGTCTCACATGCTTTGAACCAGCCTTTTACTCTGGCTACAGATACAGCAAATAACCCAGTGGAACCCTGACTGGAAGCCAGCAGTGCTCTTACTTGTGCGACAGGGTAAACATCCCATGGATTGACCCTCGAGCAGTGGGGGATGGACGACCACAGACAAATTCTCCCCTGCTCCCAGGGGAGTGGCAGTAAGCATGGTGAGGAGTCAGGTTCTGGATCAATTTTGAAGGCAAATCCTGGGTTTAATGTGCTGCCATCTCCATCTTGAAATTCTGAATAATTTACCATCAAGGGATCCCACATTTTTATTTTGCATGGGGCCCCATAATTTTGTCAAAAAACAAAATTACAGCAAAGTTAGGTTAAAGATCGAATTGGCTTTTATTTGCAATTCCAGAATCGGGCAACACCTCATTCTATAAAATATAATGAAGGCAGCAGGTGGTGGCTCATGCTTATAGTTCCAGCACTTTGGGTGTCTGAGGCAAGAGGCTTCACTTGAGCCCAGGAAGTCAATGCTGCAGTGAGCTGTAATAGTGTCACTGCACTTCAGCCTGTGTGACAAAGCGAAAACCTGTTTTTTAACAATTTTTTAAACAAAAAATTATATATATATGTAGATGTTTCAGTTTGCTTATAGTATATAGTTATATATAATATTTATATATAATATATTATATATTATATAATTTACATATAATATGTGTTTATATATAATATATAAATTATATAAAATAGTACATGTAAATCATATATAATATATTGTAAATATATAATATACAATTTATACATAATATAATAATTATATATAAGTATATGTAATTATATATGTATATGTGTATATATACATGTATATATCTTTATAGGCAGAAAGGGCTGAAGAAAGCAGAAACAGAGAATGATAAAAGGATTGGTTATTGAAGTTACTTTCCTTACAGGGTTAAATCAGAAGGGACTTCCTTATCATGTGGCTAAGGTACATGTCCTCTTCCGATTGGTTGCTATGAATCTCCTGTTTTTTTGGAAAGCTGGCCTGCTTCAAGGTTTAGTTTGATTACGTGGCACTTAGCACGAGTGACTCCATACTGATTCGCTCTGGTTTGCTGGGGCCAGTGCAGGTGATTACTCCAAAACAGTAGCCTCCCATAAATTTATTTAACAGCTAACAGACAAGAGACAAGAAAGAGGAATCGAGGTTGAAGCCAAGGACTTTGCTATTATCCAAGGTGGTGAGTATTTGAAGCAGAGGAAAGGGGAGAAGAGGAAGGATTATCTGAAACCTCATTATAGTACAAAGCATGATAATAGGTTGCTAAAGGAATGCTGCATTTTATAAGAAGGAAGAAAGAGCTTGCAGCTTGGAAAGAAAGCAAGACCGTTTAAAAACTTTCAATCATGACAGTAGATTTAGAAGTTAGTTAAGTATGTGGAGGCATGTGGGTTTTTAATACTATTAAATAATAACTGGAGGAAGCAAAATTGGCTTGTCCAACAAGAACAGAGAATTTCTACACTTAAAATTAGGCATGAAGTCCTCGAGATGACCAGATGGTGGTAAAATAAAACTTTGCTCAAATCTTTCTGCTGTCTCGAAATGATCAGAGGCCCTCCCTTCTTCTCCAGTAACTGAGTATCACCAAGAATAGGCTGGTAGCTGACAGCCACCATCTTCTAGGAACCTAGATCTGTCGGCTAATAGAATGTCAGCACATTTAAACTGAAAGCAAACTGAAATAATCTGATCATATAGCTTACAAAAGAAGTCCTTCTACTGTCACACAGACAGAGAAACCATGAGTCATCTCAGAACAAACTGATTTGACTACACATTCTTAGAGGGGCTCATTCTAAAGACAAAAGGAGCCTCCCAAGAAATTTGAAAGCTGCATTCTGTAGTAGTTTGTTCATAATGATATTGGTATCTTTATTATCATTTTTCTTTCCTTACATTTCATATAAATCACCTACTGTTTAAGAATCGAGATTTTTAAAGTATAATAAAAAAAGCAAGTACAATTACTAGGATAAAAATAATTTTTAGGTAGGCATGCAGTCATGTTAAAACTGAACTGGAGATATCAATATAAATTTGTGCTTTTATGAAAAGTTACCTTGTCCTGCTCTGACTACTGAAATGGCCTTACAGCAATGCTACCTCCCTACACACATGGGGAGCCCAGAAATGGTATCCAGTACCTCTCTGCAATGACAGCCAGGAAGGGATATGTTTGCCTGGAGTATTTATGTGTCTCTCTCTCTGTGTGTGTGTGTGCCAGAAAGTAAGAAAAAATTAAACACTAAAGCTATTACAAATAATTAAAGATTAAGGGACACAAAAGCCAACCTTCAAGGGACTCTCACAAGTGAAAGTTGTGGCAATTTGCCCACAAAAGGAGAATGATGGTAGTGATCGAAAGCACTTAAACGTATAAAAATCCATTAGCCCATGTTCTTAGAAAGAATGAACAATCATGAGTCCATGCTGATAATAAATAGATAACTAAATAAACAAATAGGAGAGAAGAGAGGGAAGTAGAATGCCAAAGGTTTAGCTGTCAACTTTTTTATAGTAGAATGCCAAATGTTTAGTTATCAACGTCAGTAAATTTAACATACTATCCATTGTTCAATTTTATCAGTAGCCCCAATAATGTTTTTAGTCGAGTTTTTTAATCCTCCTCCCATAATAATTGCATAATTCTTGCCTGGGATCAGTATTGCATGTGTCATATCTTTCCAGTCTGCTGTAACCTAGACCTTTCTTTGGGCTTTTTTTTTTTTTTTTTAACTTTTATAACATGGACATTTAAAATAATTTACTCTCTCATCTTTTATCCTTGTATTAGAATGGTCCTCATTTGGGGTTTATCTGATATTTCTTCATGAGAAGATTCAGGTTATGCATATTTATTCCAGGCCAGAATAAAGCACTTAAGTAAGTTGTATATCTTCCGTTAAAGATTGTTGCATGGACCAATGTTTACTATGATGGTTGAAGAATGATGGTTTCTCAACTTAAGATGCTTTCCACCTTTACCATTTGGTCCTCAGAATTCTACTGTGACAAGAGCTCTCCCTTCACTCCCACTTATTTATCTATAAATCATCATTCTATTTGATTATTTTGTCGACTCAAATTGTCCCAGATTTGGCTTGTTGGAGCACCTTAAAGCAGGCCCTTGTGCCCTTGAGCTATTCCTGCATCATTTTTTTTTTGAGCATTTCCTTATGTTTCGTTACAACAAGATGCCCTTGGCTCATTTTGTACTCACTCTGCCACAGCCTGGAATCAACCATTTTTCCAAGGAGCCCTAAATTGTTTTGGCAATGGTAATAGTGACCAAGATTTTGGGCTGTTTTTGCTTCTTTACCCTCTCAGGAAATATATCAATAGATAAATAGATCATAGCTAAATAGATGGATAAATGATAGATTATAGACAGATGATTGATAGATTGGAGATTATAGATAGGTTATAAATAGATAATAGATAGGTTATAGACAGATAATAGGTTATAGAGATACACACACTTCCACACAGACCTCCATACGCACATCAGTATACCCACATACATCCATGTGTTCATTCATACATGTATGTAATTCAGGAATCATGAATTTACCTTCATACTTCCAATTCCAACTCTTGCCTTCTGGCATTCCATGTTTGTTACCTTTCATTCTCCACAGCAAGAACCTGACTCCCAACAATATCAACATATTGGCTGAATTGCCCAATCCTACTATAATCTAAAATAATTTCAGGCCAGGCATGGTGGCTCATGCCTGTAATCCCAGCACTTTGGGAGGCTGAGGTGGGTGGATCACTTGAGGCCAGGAGTTCAAGACCAGTCTGGACAACATGGTGAAACCCTGTCTCTGCTAAAAATACAAAAATTAGCTTGGCCTGATTTTGCATTCCTGTAATCCCAGCTACTTGGGAGGCTGAGACACAAGAATCACTTGAGCCTGGGAGGTGAAGGTTGCAGTGAGCTGAGATTATGCCACTGAACTCCAACCTGGGCAATAGAACAAGACTCTGTCTAAAATATATTAAAATAAAATAATTTCAGAATTGCTTTGCCCATGCCACTAGAAAAATCAAACAGACTGAAAAGAGATTAGCATCTAATTGCCATGCTACTGAAATTGCCTTTGCAAAATTGTAACAGTGAGAGAAATCTAACATAGGTGACTCTCTCCTCCTTCTAACCTTGCCAGCTAACTGCCTCTCTTCATTTTTTCATGTAGGCCAAACTAAATATGGGAGGGATTTATACTTTAACTTTAAAGCAAGAGTGATAATATTCTCTTCCCAAAACTAATCCCTTCTTTTTGGGGGATCAAAACTGTCCTTTGAAAAGCTAATAAAAGGCCACAAGCTTAGAATCAGGATAGGGGCTTGAACTTTGCTGAAGAATAGGGACAGTGAAACAACAGCATGCCATTACTTGCTTAGCTTGCTTTCCTATAGTGCTTACTGCCCCAGAGTCACATAACTGGAGGTTGCAAGATTTGTAACTTCCCCAACCACCCCTATAGAGGACATCACTATCATGAAACCTAAATAATTTGTAATTGAGATATTTTTCAGATTTAGTATTTTGGTAGACCGAGAGACACCACCTGGATCTGTGACCCACACCAAGGAACTGACTCAACTGCTCCTGTAACTCCCTCCTGGGAACTGACTCAGCTGCATGAAGACAGTTTCAACACCTCTGTGATTTCATTCTCAGTCAATCAATTGTTTCAGTTCCCCAGCCCCCTGCCCACCAAAATACCCTTAAAACCCATAGCCTCTGAATTTTCAGGGAGGCAAATTTGAGAAATATCTCATGTCTCCTCTCTTGGCTGGCCTTGTGATTATTATACTCTTTCTCTACTGTAACTCCTGCTATTCTCAGTATATTGGCTTTTCTGGGCTGCTGGCAAGAAGAACCCCTTGGGCAATCACACTCCCTTCCACATCCCTTCCAGCAGTGTCGTTCTATAGTGCAATGCTGCTTTCAGAAGTTTCTAGGACTAGTTGTTATCTGTCCCCTATCTGCTATAAGTTTTGGTGCTTATTTGAAATACTGCAGGGCTCATTAGTTTCCACCTGCTTTTGGTTTTAGTTTCTTACAACTTTCCCTTCTTGTTGATTTCTCTTTAGTTTTTCAAATATATAGAACCTTATTATGTTTCCAAAAGTCAAAATTATGTAAAAAGGCACACTCAGAGAAATATCTCTGCCTCAGACACCTCATTCCTTCCCCTGCTCTGCTTTTGTTTTTCTTTTCTAGTTTATTCTTCCTGTTTTTTAAAAGATAAGCAGATACATGTATTTTTAAATTTCCCCTTCTAACAAAAAGTAGCATATGACATATACTACTTCAACACAACATTTTTTTCATTTAATCCTATCTCTTGACAATCACTCCACAGTCTTTCAGAGAGCTCTTTTTCATTCCTTTTTATACCTGTGTTACTCCATTTTATGTATATTCCATAGTTTATTCAACCAATTTCCTATATGTATGGGCATTAAATAATTTCCAATATTTGCAATTGCAATGAACGATCTTTGTGTATATATATTCATGTTGTTGGAAGTATATTTTCAGCGTCAAGTCCTGGAAGTGGATTGCTGGGCCGAAGGGTAAATGCATATCTACTTGAATAATGTGAAAACTAATGGTCTCCTACTGCACTCTTAATATACTCTCAATACTCCCAGAATACTTCACCTCTGACATCACATCCAATACACAACACTCCAACCAACAACAGCAGAATACACATTCTTCTCAAGTGCAACATGGAACATGCTCCAGATGGGGATCACATGTTAGGCCACAAAACAAGTCTTAACAAATTTAAGAAGATTGAAATGATACCAACTCTCTCTTCTGATCACAACGGAATGAAGCTAGAAACCAATAGCTCAAGGGAAAGTAGAAAATTTAAAAATATGTAGAAATTATAGCACATACTCTGAACACCAATGGGTCAAGAAGTCAAGAGGGAAACTAAAAAATGTCTTGAGACAAAAGAAAATGAAAACACAGAACACCAAAAAGTATGAGATGCAGAAAAAGCAGTACCAAGAGGAAAGTTTATAGCAGTAAACATCTACATTAAGAAAGTAATAAAGTATCAAATCAACAACCTAACTTCATACCTCAAGGAACTAGAAAAAGAACAAACTAAACCCACAGTTAGGGGAAAGCAGAAAACAATAATTATTAGAGCAAAAATAAATAGAACAGAATAAAAAAATAGAGTAGATTGGATAATCTAGAAGAAATGGATAAATTTCCAGAAACAGACTGAAAGAAATAAAAATATTTTACCCCAAAATATATTTAACGTATTTTGAGATGGCTGCCAGGGGGCCAGCAAAAAGAAGTGGCCCTGCAAGGCTGTCTTTTGTGGCAGAGAGTTGCATCTGGAGATCTGTGGAGAATGTGCCTTAATGCTGCCAGCCCTTTCCTTGTCTGGATCTGGGAAAGATTCACCGAGAGCCGGGTGCCTTAAAAATCTGAAAGAAACATTTAGCATCTATTTTGTCTGAGGACTTCTACCCGTGAGGTTTCATCCACATAACAAGACCATCTTTGCTAGCTAAGGCTCTTCCTTTCCCCCTTCCATCACCTGTCTGACTACTAAAACCTGACTTACCATCTTAACCTGTTTTTGACCAAGCTCTGAGGCCTCATTCTTTCTGTAACCTCAAGATGGTATATCAACGCCTGTACCAAATTGAGGGATTGAGTCTTCATTCTGAGGACTCCTGTGCATACACATTAAATGAATTTGCGTGTGTTTTCTCTAACCAATCAGGTTTTTATGAGTTGATATTTCAGTGAACATTTTGAGGGCCAAGGGCCTTAGCTGCCTACAATACAACCTACCAAGACTAAATTATGAAGAAATAAAAAATATAAACAGATCTATAACTAGTAAGGAGATTAAATCAGGAATCAAAAACTTCCCAAAAAAGAAAAGCCCAGGACCAGATGACTTCACTGGAGAATTCTGCCAAACATTTAAAGAATTAACACCAATCCTTCTCAAACTGTTACACAAAATTGAAGAGGAAGAAACACTTCCTAACTTATTTTGTGATTCTAGCACTACCCTGAGACCAAAATTAGACAAAGATCCTAGAAAAAAAGAAAATTAAGTACAGGATGGGTCCCTCGAGTGTCCTTGGCCCATCCAGCTCTCCCTCTTGTAGTTCTTTGGATAACTCTAGGGTGTGCTGAGGGCATAGCACCCTGAGATGGGGAGTAACTGTCCAGAACAGCCTGTGCTTTGTCTTCATCCCTGATAGGAGGTTCTGCAAAGCTTTTGCTCAGTTATCTCACTTGTCCCTGAAGTATAAAAGCCCAGACTGTTTTCAGGTCCTAGAAAGTGGGGTGTGCACAGACAATATTCTATTCACCCTGGGCAGTTTTCCTGAGCCATTCTTAGCCATGGGTCCTTGACTTCTGTTGGTTCTTGCTGTTTTCCTATAAGTAATAAAATTGCTTTGCATGACTTGTTGTGTGTATATCTTAGCAGACTTGTTACATGGCAGCAGGGTTTGTGCATAACCTCCTCCAGATCTTAGGAACCTAAGCAGAAAGTGGCAAGGTGGTTTTAGAGTCCTTCCCTAGGAGTGAATTCTGCTTAACGCTATAGACAAATATCCCTCATTAATATTAATGCAAAAACATAAACAAAACACCAAGAATATGAATTCAATAATATATTAAAAGAATTATAGTCTATGACCAAGTAGAAATTAAAAATGATTCTAAATGTGAAAAACAATCAATTCAATATACTACATTAACAGAATGAAGAAAAAAACCCCATAAGGTCGACTCAACTGATGCAGAAAAAGCATTTGACAAGAGTCAACACTCTTTAATGATAACAAAAAAACTTTTACAAACATGGAATAGAAGGAAATTACCTCAACATAATAAAGGCCATATATTAAAAGCCCACAGCAAACATCATACTCAACAGTGAAAAATTGAAAGTCTTTCCTTTAAGATTAAGAATGAGGCAAGTATATGCCCACTCTCAGCACTTCTATTCAACATAGTACTGAGGGTCCTGGCCAGAACAATTCGGCAAGAAAAGAACATGAAAGGCTTCCAAATAAGAAAGAAAGAAGTTAAATTTTCTCTGTTTACAGATGATATAATCTTATATGTAAAAACCCTAAAAATTCCACAAAAAAAGTTAGAACTAATACATGAATTCAGTAGAGTTGCAGGATACAAGACCAATACACAAAAATCATCAGTGATTCTGTACAATAATAATGAATGATACATAAAGAAAAGTAATAAAACAATCCCATTTATCATAGAATCAATATCTAAAATAATAGTCAAAAGAATTGACAGTAGGATCTTTAATAGATATCTGCACATTCATGTTCATTGCAGCGTTAATCACAATAGCTAAGAGGTGGAAGCCACCTAAATGTCCATTTACAGATGAATAAAGAAAAGGTGGCATGCACATACAATAAAATGTTATTCAGCCTTTAAAAGGAAGGAAATTCGGCCGGGCGCGGTGGCTCAAGCCTGTAATCCCAGCACTTTGGGAGGCCGAGACGGGCGGATCACAAGGTCAGGAGATCGAGACCATCCTGGCTAATACGGTGAAACCCCGTCTCTACTAAAGAATACAAAAAACTAGCCGGGCGACGAGGCGGGCGCCTGTAGTCCCAGCTACTTGGGAGGCGGAGGCAGGAGAATGGCGTAAACCTGGGAGGCGGAGCTTGCAGTGAGCTGAGATCCGGCCACCGCATTCCAGCCTGGGCGACAGAGCCAGACTCCGTCTCAAAAAAAAAAAAAAAAAAAAAAAAGGGAAGGAAATTCTGACACATGCTGCAACATGGATGAAACTTGAGAGCATTACGCCAAGTGAAGTCAGTCAGTCACAAAAAGACAAATACAAGTACAATATGATTTCATTTATATGAGGTATCTAAAGTAGTCAAACTCTTAGAAAAATGGCTCTCACACACTGAGTCTACGTCTGGGTGGGGGCCACAGGACTTATTGTCATGAGTCTCAGGTTTAGGTGGGGGTCAGTCAGTTGCCAGAATGCAAAAATCTGAAAAATATCTCAAAAGGCCAACCTTAAGTTCTACAATAGTGATGTCATCTACAGGAGCAATTAGGTAAGTCACAAATCTTGTGACCTCTGGCCACATGACTCTAGAGCAGTAATAGTTTATAGAAACTATGCCTACACTTTCGGAGAATTCAGGTCCCTCTGCGCCTAATCTTGTGGACTTTCATGCATCTGATAAAGGTGGTTTCAGCCCCAGAACAAGGAGGGGACCAGCTTTAGGGAGGACTAATAATATCCTCTCTTCAAAGTTAAATTACAAACTACATTCATTGCATGATTAGCATGGCCTACACCGAGGAATGAATGAGAACAGCCAGACTGTGAGGCAAGAAGCAAGGTGGAGTCAGCCATGTTAGATTTCTTTCACTGTCATAATCTTTGCAAAGGCAATTTCAAAGATATTCACAATACAAATATAGCCTATTCTTATTATTTATGAATTCTGTTATTTGTGAATTCACCTATGTGCTGAAATGTATCTATAACATCAATATCAATATGCATGGCTGTTCTGTAAAATTTGAGTCTGATATGCATGTTCCCAGCAGAGGTCTAACAAGGTGACACTCTGCCTTCTTATATCAGCTCTTTTGCTAAGAACGAGTGTCTTTAGCATAATCTATTTAGTGCCACTTTTTTTCTTTTCTTTTTTTCCATTTTTGTGCTTTCTGTTGGTGATTTTACTGTTTAAAAAGCCTCCCAAGTGTAGTGCTGAACTGTTGTCTAGTGTCCCTGGGAGCAAAAAGGCTGTGATGTGCCTTAAGGAGGACGTAAGTTTGTTAGATAAGCTTTGTTTAGGCATGAGCTATAGTGCTGGTGGCTGTGAGTTCAGTGTCAATGAATCAACAGTACAATAAGCTGCATCCAGAAAAAGGAAAAGGAAATTGACCAATCTGTGATGTGAGGCTGTTCTTCGAAGTGCTAAAGTAACATCTAGAGTGTGTGATTAAGCTAGGGAAAAGATGGAAAATCAGCTACATTTGTAGATTCATGAAATGACAACCGACTTTTTAAAAAGTACAGTGGACTGCATTGTTGTGAGGCTGAAAGCCAAAGAAATTTATGGTCATGTGACTCGGGGAGACGAAATGTTAATCCTTCTCAGCTAGTGCTGGCTGACTCACACATTTCAAAGGCAATACAGTATGAAAAATAAACTTGCAGGTGAGGCAGATTCTGCAGATTAGGAGGCTGTGGAAGGTTTTTTTTGATACCTGCTAAGTATTATACTAAGAAAAAGATTGTATGGAAAATCAGATTTTAAAAGCTGATAAGATTGTTTTGTTTTATGAGGACATTGGCAAATGAACCCATATAATACAAATACCATTTGGGTTGATGAAAATGTTGTGATCAGAGGCTCTCAGGAAGTGAACTCTATGTTTCTTAAGAGCAATAGTTTAATATTTTCTAATTCAGTGTTCACAATGACTTTACAGAACATAAATATCACAAATAAGGGGAATAGATGTAGTTGACATGGGAGTTACATCCTATATGTATGAAGAACTCCTACTACTCAGTAATAAGAAGACAGCACATTAGAAAAACAGCAAAAGACTTAAGAAGACATTTTAAAATTGAAGAAGATGACCAATAGACATATGACATATGTCCATTTTATTAGAGGTGTGGGAGATGCAAATAAAAATCACAATGTGATACCACTGTATACCCACCAGAAGACTAACAGGTCACCTTTTAACAGAATATTTAAAACAACCTAAATTTTCAACTTTGGGGGGAGGTTGCTGAACAATGACAAATTCATGGTAGCAATATTGAACAGCTAATAATATGTTTATTTCACAGAAGAAAGGCTGAAAAGAAATATACCAATATATTAAAAATGGTGATCTTTGGCTGGCAGGATTAGAGGTAACTTATTTCCTTTATATTTTTCTCAAATATTTCAAGATTCATCACATAAGTATAATTATTTTTGTTTAAAAAATTACATGTGCTACTTTCTGAAAAAAGAATGACAATTTTATCATTCACATTTTTCTAACTTACAAAGATATCTCTTGTTTTTCTTTTTATGCCAATAGCCAATTTGGGTATCTCTGCAGGGTAGTTACTGGCATGGAAATTACTTTTCAAATTAAAATTTAAAATGCATTATGAAACATTGTAAATGAATTCTGAAAGAAGAAATTGCATCTTAGTCAAAATAAACATTCTGATTTCTGTGTCGTAATTCTGAATAATAATAATCTCATCACAGAAATAAAAAGAAAATTGCCTCAGTCATCGAACTGATAGAATATAGACAATGATAAACCTCATGGTATACAATAGAACTAGACAATTGATCAATAATCAATATTGGGCACACGGCCAGGGTTTTATTACCATATTTTATTGGCAATAAATATTCTGTCTTGTCTTCTTATAGGAAACAGAGAAGAAAGGTAAGAATACAAAATTCATATTTTGAAAATTCAGATGCATTACCTGTCATTGTCAGTGCTCTAAAAGAAGCTGAATGGAGCAATTCAATGGTGCAAAAGCCAAATCTTAGCTCTTGAATTGTAGCATTAATAGACACTTGACTTTCATAAGTCTCCTGTGAGATGTTCCGTCATTGACTAGTCCCTGCATTTGACAGGGGCCTAGGGCTCCCCAGAACGTGGGGAGATCTTACCCAAGGCCCCCTGGCTGCCTGCCTGTAGAGCATCTCAAGACTGCACAATGATTATTTCCTGATTTGGTGAATCTCTTGAGGCCTGTCTGCCGAGCTCCTAACTGGCTGACCGGTGAAGGGTGAGGATGCTAGCAGAGTGCACCAGCTCACAGACAGAACAGACTCTGCAGACTCACTGGACCACATCCAGGAGGGAGAAGCCATGGGCTTCGCCATGCACCATAGGAAGCTCCTGGTTCTGGTGGTTGGGGGGCAGGAGAAGGGATGGGGAGGGATGGAAACAAAGTATTTTCCAAGATGATACAAATGAGAATTATCAGTTTGTCCTGTGATCAAAAAGAAAATAAATCTGAGTGAAATTTTGGAAATAAAGATATATGGTCCACTATCCCAATGTGAGATGGCAAGGTGGCCATTGAGGCTTCAGAGAGGGAAGTCAGATAGCTCCTGGCTCAGTTCAGTGTAATGGCCATGGCCGGGAGCATCAGGATCCTCCTGGACTCAGACCACATTCTCTCTGGGAGGGCTTGAGCAGAGGGCTGCCTCTGCACATCCACCCTGCAGGGAGAATCAGCAGAACCCATGGTGCCACCTGCACATCCCGCAGCAGGGGTCCCAAGCTGCTGCTGCATGCTTGTGATCTGCAATTCTGCTCACACAAAAAGATGTCCAGGAAGGGTTCTGGTAAGCAGACATGGGCGTTGAGCATGGAACTCCTCCTGATCCTCTGATGCCCTCTCATCCTCTGGAGAACCTCCCCATTGCCAGCTGTCCTGCTGGGGTCTCCTGCAGATGGACCTGCAGCTCAGGGAGAAGGGGGACCCCAGCAGTCAGAGCCTGTGGCGTGGTCCCCACGAGGCCACAAGCTGTGGGCTGTGAGCTGGGCATTGTGGACACTGTAGCCACCTTCAGGGAGGCAGCTTCCCCCTTGGCCAAAAGCAGAGAATGTACCCACTCTGACCTGGGATGGTTGTAAAGGGTGAGCTGGCTCAGCCCTGTGTCTGCCCCAGGGATATACAGCCTTTGCTAGAGAAGACCCAGTGTGCACAGGACATTGGTGTGGTGACTTTTGGGCCTAATGTTCTAATTTTTAAGTTGAAATTATGTTCTGTGATGTATAGACCTATTTATCTAAGAGATGGAGGCCCACATTTTTAGAGGTAGGGGATTTTAAAAGGAGTGAGAGACACCAGAAGACAACCACACAAAGCTATTGTTTGATGAAGCCATGGACTGTATTTATCTCACATGTGCACTGCACTGAGAAAAGCCTGTAACAGACTGGGAGGGTTTTGCCCAGCACAATGATGTCGGGCCCAAGCTCTCCCTGGCCTCTGGTACTGTGCAGGCTGCTAGAAGCTTACAACACAGTCACCCACAGGATGTACTTCTTTGAGGAGAAATTCTTCAATTAAAATTTAAGAAATGATCTGAGCGGGTATTTCTTAAATTCAAAATGACAATTCAACATTCAAAGTGAATGACAGAAAGTTACATGCCTGTGTAATTTAATATCAGAGGGGCTCCTATGTCACACAAAGCATCCTGTTATCCTTGTATCTGACCTGGCAGTGTTGAATGTACCTGAGCCTGTGGGAACGCAGGGACAGATAAAGAATTCCTCCACCAACCCCTCCCACCTCCCTCTCCCATCCCTCTACTCCCTCACCCAACTTTTGTGGCCACTAAATAAAAGCCCCTTCCCTATGCGCCTTAGATGAGACTGGAGGTGCCCCTTGTTCGCCTAGGACTAGGCCAGAGCCAGACTCTGCACATTTCCATCTTTGCTGCATAAATGCTTTGCTGAGTTGCTCATGCCTGCTGATTAGTCAGAACAAAATGATTTTTAACCCCATGTTGGTTCAGCTTCTGTCTTTCAGGCCCCTGCACCTCGGCCCCGCCTCCCCTGCCTTAACTTGAACCACTCAGGGGCCTCCTGAGCACACGTGACCTCGGGTCAAACCTTCTCTGATCTATGTCCATACTTGCCACCCACAGCCCATTTTCCCAAAGCAGCTCCTTCTAGCCTTATTTAGTCCTCTCTGTACAAGAAAAAATGATTTGCCTAACCCTTGAGTTTGTTCTCACCAAGTCTGGATTTGTTTTTTATGTGACAAACTTTGCTAGTTCTATGGCCTGTGGAAGCCCCAGCCTTCTCTCAGGTCAGGTCTGGCCTGAGCACGCAGTGTAGGGAGCACAGTGAAATTACAGGTTGCATGCAAATGTCTGAGATAAAAAGCAAGCTGTAAGTCAAGCCAGCAAACATTTAAACAAAACATACCCTCTTCTCACCTTCACAAAGAAACCTTCCCAATGACCTGAAGTCCAGGTTTAGATTTAGAACAGTAGCACAGCAACATAGCGGAGAACCGGCTACTCTCCCTGACCCATGGGCTCAGGAGGCCCCTAAAAGGCCTGGCCTGCAGGGGTGTGGCCACACAGCTCATGTGCCCTTTGGACATCAGCTGGACATGGCCATGCATGGCCAGCCCCGTAAAGGATGAGCCAAGGGGTCCTGCAGGCCATGGGGCTTGCTCTGGTGGTGAGTAGGAATTCTGGGTTCAGTGCTCAAGCCGAGTGCCTTGGCCCACAGACTCGCTGGCCAGGAGAGGGTGGGCGTCAGGGACAGTGGAGCCCACAGCGGGCAGCTGGGAGGGGCTCTGAGAAGGGCTTTCTCCAGGCTTCTCCACCTCCTGGACTGTTGGTTCAGGCTGTCATTGCACTTGTCATACTGACCTAGACATAAAAATCACCCTCTTTGAATTGCCGAAGCTAATGGATTTCCTCAAACCATCTTTGACCCCTGGAGATATAAACAAGCTTTCACAGAGGGGCTGGCCAGGCACTGGGGACAGGAGCTTTCTTCAACATTGTGTCACCCTGGTGGGCAGGTCCTGCTGCTGGCCTCACCTTCTGCCCGGCCCACGGGCTCCAGGTTCCTCGCGCTTTTCTCCTCCTGCGGTTGCCCTCCCTCCATTCCAAGAGGAAGATGATTCCCTTTGCTCAGCCCCATGTGCAGTATTTCAGGCCTCTCTCTCCAGGAAAACCCAATGCCAAGAGGAGCTCTCAGGGGCTGTGGGGCTAGCACAGGTGTTCATGTTTGACCTCAGGCACTTTCAGGGCAATCTTGCGAAGAGAAGGCTTGGGTATGCGGGTGGGGGAATTTGTCCTGTTGTGGTAGAGACAGCTGCTTTTCAGATTGTAAAGCCCATGCTGTTCCTCACCTTGAAGCTCACTGCAGTGATGGGAAATGGGGTCTCACAGAGGCACGTGCTCAGGCCAGAGAGGCAATGGCCAAGCCCACAACCCTCACAGCGGGGGTCAGGACTGTGACTGAGTCAGCAGGCACTGCTCCCCTTCCCTTGCCCCCCACCCTTGGCTCAGACATATTCTTCCCCATTGGATGCCATAAGAGGATTTTACCAAGTGCTCCTCAGATTATTACTGGCCGATGCCTTAACCTCCCAGGAAGCCTCTCATTCCCAGTCAGCCAACACTAAACCACATGCAGCTAATGACTACCCAGATATGGAATTACTCCCCATCAGCTGCAGGCCCTACCTCCAACTCCACCCGCAACTTTCCCGTCTCATCTACCTCTGGAGAGATGATTCCTTTGGAGAAACTCCTGGCTCACTTGATGGCTCCTTTTGTTTGGACTGAGTGATACCAGGGAGCTGGAAGAGGTCCCCAAATGCCAGGGGACCTCGCCCCGGCTGGTGTCCAGGCTCTTGACACCATCGCCAGAAGGAATTCAAGGATGAGTCATAAAATAGTGAAAGTACAGAGACTTATTGCAAAGCAAAAAGTACACTCTCCAGAAACGGGAGTGTGCATGTGCTCAAGACAGAGTCGTGCCATGGGGCCTGGGGCTGCTGTCTTTATGGGTTTCTTTAACCAAGGGATGGAATATTCATGAAAATTCCTGGAAAAAGATGGCGATTTCTCAGAACTGTGGTGCTGACTTGATAGCATCACAGCCTTTTCTGTAACTGCAGTTGACTGCTCCATGCATTATTTTTAACTGATCATGAAATCTAAAAAGCAATAAGCAAGTACTTACCATTTACATGGCAAAGCAAATTCATTTGCAAAACCCTCTTTGTTCCCATGACAGGAAAAATGTAAAGTGAAAGAGGGAGTATAAGATACAGCAAACCTCAGTGTAAGATGCATGTGTCTGGTGACAAGAAAGGAACACAATGAAAATCTAGCAGTGCTAGCTCTGTGGGTCACAGGGCTCCCATGGGGCACACACCGTGAATGTGCTCTGGGCAAGGAGGGGTCTAAGGCAGACACCAAGGGGCTGTGCGCTGGGGCTCAGCTGCCACCTGCCAGCTGGGAGTTACATTGTCACCAGGGCCCTAAAGAGGCTGCCTGCAGGGTCAGATCTACAAGATCCCAGCAGGGGCTAGTGGAGACAGCCTAGAGCAGGTGTTCACAGAAGGAGAGAGCAAGGGGAAGCAAGAGGAGAGAGTGAAACAAAAATCCACCCACTCCAAGGAGCCTGCAGTCTCAAATTCCAAACCAACAGCAGAGGCAGAGGTTAACAAATCCAGAAGGCAAGTTCATTAAAATAAAGTTGAGGAGGTCCATGGTCAAATGGGTTCTCTTTTCTTACACTCCATCCATTGTGCAAAATCTGGCCACACTGCAATTTGCTTTGTATTTTCTTTCTAGTATATAACATTTTAGCAGAGCTTTTTTTTCCCTCTGGAGATTCTTTTCCTATTCCATTCTGCAAGAGAGTAATGTGTTTTGTCCAAACCATTTCTACCCATGGAGCCCCCTTCCCTCACCTCTCCCTCCCTGTGAATCAGCACTGCCTTCAGTGGTTCCCACTCCTCTCTGGACCTAGGGGCATACCCAGGGGCAATCAAAATCCCACATTTATTGCTTCCCTCATTTTCAAGGAACTTCCTAAGAAAGGGTGCAGGAATGACTTCATTTTTGAAGCTCCTGCATGCCTGAAAATACATCAGTGGACCCTTATAGTTGATTGACGGTTTGGTGGCAGAGTGCTAGGTTTAACCTTACTTAGAATGTAGAATTACTAGGGAGCATTCTCATGCCCCTTTAGCTCTCATTCCTTTGCAGGTGAGCTGCTTTTTTCTATGAAAGCTTCTAGAAACTTCTCTTTATCCTTGACATTTTCACAGTCTATTAAAAATTCTGAATACGAGGGTCCATTTCAATCATCGTGGGTACAGACAGGTTCCTTGTAGGGTCGCCTGGTGGGAGCCCAGCAAGGGTAGGGAGGGCTTATCTGGTGCTACACCCACTGTGGAAGCTTGGAGCTCCCAGGAAGGAAGGTCCGTTTTTTTCAAGGAAGAGCCCTCAGGTTTTTTCCAAGGTGTAAGTACCTCTCACAGGTGCCTCTCTTTGCAGAGGGATTGGGGAGTTGCTGGAGGCTCCACTTGCTCCACAGACAGCTCTCGAGTGAACCCCACTCCTGGCCTCCACTGTTGCCACTGACCTTGAGCTTGGGAGCTCAGGGCGGTTTCTGGAAGGGTGTTCACTGTGTCCTCCTTGGCTCTGTCCATCTGTTCACTTGTGCCCTTCCATGTAGGTTTGCCTGTCTTAAGTCATCCATAAGCTTGGAGACCCCTTTCCTTGCTTTGCTGCTGTGAGTTTATTCTTTTCTGTGCATTTATAGGGTCATTCACTGGGGTTTCAAGAAGGGTAAAAGCAAATGCAATATTAACTTTTAAATTATTGCTAGAAGCATAGGTAACAAAAACCCATCTCTTTATTTTATATTTCTTGGCTTACTAGTGAAATTTCATTTTTATTATATACTCACTGGTCATTTGTATCTCCTTTGGGACTTGACTCTCCATGTTTGTTGACAACTAAAGTATTTGGGACCTAATAGTTTTCTTAATAATTTGCGTGTACTCTTTGTATATAAAAAGTTGTCTACCTCTGTCATAATGTTTGCTACAAATGTTTGTTACAAAAAGTGTAATTTCAGAACAGTGGACTCCAGGAGAGGAAAATGATGGCTGCCAATGTGCTCCGAACATTCTCTGCCTTATCTGCATTTTAGTTAGGACCACAGAGCCGTTCATATATCTCCCGGAATTCTTCCCAAGCTGCTTGAGCACATCATTTTGAAAGCCTCACTCCACCTCTTTCTGATTCAGCTGAGCAACACAGAAACCAGATTAAACGTGGGTAGTCTGCATTGCCCAGAGAGAATATCATGTGCTCCCTTTAATTACTTGTTACTTAACAACTTGATCTATTTATGTTTATAGGAATCAGGTGGTGCCAATCTGGTTCATGAAAAAGCCACTTGATGGAGTTCCATGTAATTGCACATGGGCTAATTACATAAATCAGCTATTTGTGTTCCAAATTGAGCTTTGGAAGCTGCTTGAACTCCTTCGATTGTTCCCCACAAGCAAATAGAATTATACCCAGAAAGCCAAACTGCCTAAACTATTAGAGAGGTTGCCGCATCATTACAGCCTGGCTGTCTGCCGTAAGAGTCCACACCTGAGCCTGAACAGCCCTCTCTGTCAAGGTGGCGGATGCACTACCTTCCTCCCAGAGTCACAGGGTGGATTAAATGAGATGGCCCATTCATCAGCCTGCTAGGGCTGCTGAAACAGTACTTCAAATTGGGTGTCTTCAACAACAGGAATTTATTCTCCCACAGTTTGGGAGGCTGGAAGTCAGAGATTAAGGTGATTGCAGAGTTGGTTCCCTCTGAAGCCTCTGGCTGTAGAGAGCCATCTCTTTGCTATGTCATCATATTTTCTCCTCTCTGTACATGTCTGTGTCCTAATTTCCTCTTAATAAGGGCACCATTCATATTGGGCTCGTGCCCACACTGATGACCTGATTTTACCTTAGTTACTTCTTTAAAGACCCTATCTCCAAATACAGTCACATTCTGAGGTGCCAGGGGCTAGACTCTAGCCCATCACTTCCTGGGGGGACACAATTCAGCCCCTAACAGCCTGCGGAATAATTGCTTAATGGGATTTGGTGTGCAGTTCGTACACCATAAATGTCTGCGAATATTTTAGAAAGTCTCCTTAGAAGGATGATGTGAAAAACATAAAAGAATTATCAAGGTCCCTCTCTCTGCATCACAGCCCCTGGGACAGTGGTTGTTGTTGAAGGTTTACCCACTGCCGAGAAAGCTTGCCTGTGGCATTTGGGGAGATTATTTCCTCCATGTAATGCCCGGCCTAAATATTTGCTTTTCAGTATTAATCATCGTGGCAGCTCTGGAGAGTTTTGAAACAGAATCATCCAATCTTTACTAAAAGTGCACCAGGCCAAAGAAGATACACTGGAAGATGTTATTACCTCCTGAAATTTGATAACAAGAAAGGCCTTTAAAGTCCCCAGGACTTTAGCTCCTTAGTGGTGGGACTATGCTTGAGATAGAAGGTGACTAGTAAATATTGATTGAATGAATACATCCAGACAAAGAAGATAGAGTGTTTGGAATCTTGGCCCATCCTGCTCACCTCCCTAGCTCCCATTCTGGTCTGTCTTCATCATGGGAAATGCTTGCTGCATTGGCCAGAATGAGCATCAGAACATGCAAGAGCCCAGGTATGAATTCTGTTCTTGATTCACTCACTGACTTGATGTGTGATTTTAAGGCAATCCCTTTCCCAGTGTGAGCCTTGGTATTCCCATCTGGAGAAAGTGGTTGTTGGCCTCTGAGGGCTTTCTAGCACTGACTGGAGCTCTGAGATGAGGATGTCCCGTCTCAAGACAGAGGGTCTCCTGCTAGAGTGTCCTGGCCAACACTGATCTTCCTGTCTCCTGCTCCTACCTCAAAAAGCAGAATTGAGTGGGTAAATGTGATACCCACCAACTTCACAACAAGAACAGGAGTTGACTTATGTCCCCTTCCGATTAGGAACTTGATAGTTGCCTAAGGGGCCAAAACTTTGAAAACCCTGGGGAAACTGCTTTTGAATAAATGACAGCTTTCTGATTTTATTTAGTAGTAAGAGAGAAATTTTCTTGTGAAACTTGAACTTTGTTTTAGAAGAGTCTGTTCAATCCACAAATGAGAAATCCTTATTTCTCTTATAAAAGCAACACATACTATGCTTCATAGAATATGGCGGTTGGTGGGAGCTGGCTAACCCTGATTTAGGAGAACCAGATGCCAAATAGGCAGGAATCTGGGGAGCCAATTGTTCAACACAGACACTATCAAAACTTAAGTTATATAAATCATACATAATTTTGAAAAAAGGCAAAACGCAGTCAAACTGCATCACTTTCTAATGATTACATTTTAATATTATCTTGAGCTAACTTTCACATCTATTGCATGTGTAGTGGATATACCATGTAATGTATCCATAAGACTATGTGTCTGTCTCTCTCTCTATCTCTCTCCCCTTGTTTTTCTGAGAGCTGATTGTTCAACATTTACCAATACACAACTGATTATACTACATAAAAACATTACATCACTTCCTTGCTTTGAAACTTCCATTGGATTTTCCTTGCTTAGGAGAGAGAAGTTAATTTCCTCATTGTTCATTCTGGAATCTGCCCATATTGGCTTTTACTTCCTCCCTGAGCAACTATCCCAACATTTTTCCTTCTCTGTTTATCCTCTTATTCTAGTCCCATAAATTTCCAATTGGCATTAACTTCTAAATCTCTATCTCCAGCCTGGCCCTCTCACTCAAGTGCTAGTTGACTATTTGATATGGCATCCCTATGGTATCCCCATTTGGATGTTTAATAAAAATTTCAACCTTTTTGGCCAAAAGAAAGTTGATTTCAAAGTCACCTTAGCCACTCGCCCCCCACACGCATCTCATGCCAACATATGGCATCACATTCACCATTTTCTTAAGCTAGAAGTTTAGGAATCATCTTTGAATCTTTTATTTTCCTCACCTCATATACAAAATTCATCAGCAAGTTCTACCAAGTTTACCTCAAACATGTATCCTGAAAACTGTCATTTCTCACCATTTTCAATGCCATGTTTGTAATCTGCATTATTCATCTCTTTTTCAGTCTTATTCATGCCACACTCTTCTTACTTCAGTGGTTTCTAAAGAGAAGTCCAATCATGGCATCATGAACTGGGTATTTTCTGACCCATTGCAATGGACTGAATGCTTATGATCCCCCTAAATTCATATACAATCCTAGCCCCCCACTCTAAGGGTGGTATTAGGAGGTGGGGCCTTGGGGAGCTGATCAGGTTATACATTCCCTCATGAGCAGAATTAGTGTATTTATAATAGAGACCCCTGAGAGCTGTCTTGCCCCTCCCATGATGTGAGGACCCAGCTAGAAGGCTTCATCTGTGACCAGGAAGCGGGTCATCACCAGACATCAAATCCGCCAGTGCCTTGATTTTGTACTTCCCAGTGTCCAGACTGTGAAAAATAAATTCCTATTATTTGTAAGTTTCCCAGTCTATGGTATTTTGTTGCGGCAGCTCAAACAGACTAAGATACACACAAAATCATAAAGTTGCACATGCACAGCATCACTCCTTCATGAAATGAAAGTGGTGCATATGTGACTGGGCCTAAGCAGACCTTAAAATCACAAGTAAATGACAGGACAAAGTGGCCCCAACGCCCATGGTCCTGGCTGCCTTTGCTCTCCCAGCCTCCAGCTATGGCCTCATGGAGAGCTCCCCATGATTAGTTGACAGACGAAGAGATGACTCAGGCCTGGTTTACAGATGGTTTTGCTCCAGCGCCAACCACAAGTGGGCAGCTGCAGCTTTACAGCCCCTCCATGACGCATCCCTGAAGGACAGTGGTGAAGGAAAATCCCCCCAGTGGGAAGAACTCTGGGCAGTGTGCCTGGGTGTGGACTTTGCTTGGAAGGAGAAATGGCTAGATGTGCAACTATATACTGATTTATGGGATATGGTCAATGGTTTGACTGGATGGTGTCAGGGATTTGGAAGGTGCATGATCGGAAAATTAGTGACAAGGAGGTCCAGAGAAGATGTATGTGGATGGACCTCTCCACATGGGAAAAAAACCATAAAGATATATGTGTTCCATATGGATGTTCAACAAAGGATAGCCTCAGCAAAGGAAGATTTGAATAATCCAGGGAATAGGGTGAGCCATTCTGTGGATACCAGTCAGCCTCTTTCCCCAGCCACCCCTGTCATCTCCCAATGGGCTCATGAACAAAGTGGTGGCAAGGATGGGTGTTATGCATGGGCTCGGAAAATGAAATGGACTTCCACTCACCAAGACTGACCTGGCTATGACCACCACTAACTGCCCAATCTGCCAGCAGCAGAGACCAAACAGAGCCACTGTACAGTACTACTCCCTGGCGTGATCAACCAGCTTCCTGGTGGCAGGTGATTAGACTGGACCCCTTCCATCATGGAATAGGCAGCATTTTTTTGTGTGTGTACTGGAATAAACACTTTGGATTTGGTTTGCTTTCCCTGCACGCAATGCATCTGCCAAAACTACCATCTGTGGACTTACAGAATGCCTTCTCTACTGTGATGGTATTCCACAGAGCATTGCTTCTGATAAAGAGACTCACTTTACAGTTAAAGAAGTGCAGCAATGGGCCCATGCCCATGGAGTTCACTGGTCTTACCATGTTCCCCATCATCCTGAAACAGTTGTCTGTTAAAATTGTGAAATGGCCATTTGAGAATACAATTACAGGGCCAGCTGGATGACAATATCTTGCAGAACTGGAACAAGGCTTTCCAAGAGGGCTGAGTAAGGGTCCAACATATGATGCCATATCGTTCATAGGCATAATTAATAAGCCCAGGAGCCAAGAGATGAAAATGGAAGTCTCACTTTTACCCCTAGTGATTCCCCAGAAAAAGATTTTTCTTACTGTTTCCTCATCCTTATGCTCTGCTGGCCTAGAGGTCTTAGTTGCAAAAGGAGGAAGAATTCCATTAAGAAAAACAATAACTTCATTGAATTGGAAGTTAAGATTACCACCCAGCCATTTGGAACTCCTTTTGCCTCTAATTAATAGGCCAAGAAGGGAGTTCCTGTGTTGGCTGGGATAATTAATCCTGACTTCCAATGGGAAATTGCACTTCCTTACCACAATGGAGGTAAGAAAGAGTATGTCTTGAATTTAGAAGATCCTCTTACTACTACCATGCCCTGTGATTAAGGCCAATGGAAAACCACAGCAACCCAATCTAGGCAGGACTATTAATGGCCCAGACTCCTCAGGAATAAAGTATTTGTTGTCTTTATTTGGATATTAAGTGTGGTTTAAGATGTAAAAAAAAGTATGGTTTAAGGAAGTATGTATGTATGCCAAGTTGACTAGGAGTGAACGACAATGCTTTATTTTATGTGTCAACTTGGTTAGGCCATAGTGCCCAGCTGCTTTGACAAACACTGCTTTAGATATTGCTGTGAAGGTGTTTTTCAGAGGTGATTAACATTTGCAATGAGTAGACTTTAAGTAAAGTAGATAACCCTTCATAATGTGGATAGGCCTCATCCACTCAGGTGAAAGCCTTAGGAGCAGACAGGTTTCCTGAAGAAGAAAGAATTCTGCCTCAAGACTGTAATATATAAATCTTGCCTTAGTTTCTAGCCTGCTCTCCTGCCCTGCAAATTTCAGACTTGCCAGCATCCAGAAACATGTGAGCCAACTTCTTAAAACAGTCATTTTATTCTCTCCCTCCCGTTTTGTCTTTTTCTCTTATATTAGTTCTGTTTGTCTAAATAACTCTGGTTAACACATTAAGGAAAGAATCACTAAACTTGAATGATGTCAATAGAAGCTTCCCAAATAGTAATACAAAAGGAGAAGAAAGAAGAAGAGGAAAGAAGAATAAGGAAGGAGAAGAAGAAAGATGGAGGAGAGAGAAGAAGGAGGACAAGGAGAAGAAGGAGGAATAGGAACAGAAGAAGAGGAAGAAGGAGGAGGAGGAGGAGGAGGAGGAGAAAAAGAAATAGTCATGTAAGAATGTAAGAACCATGGGACAGTATCAAAGGTGTAACGTATGCATAAATGGGATACCAGAAGGAGAAGACAGAAAGAGGAGAAGGCAGAAATATATTTGAAGTAATAATAGCTGAAAACTTTACAACGTTAATGACAGACACAAAAACCTCAGGAATTTCTGAGAACATCAGGCAGAACAGAAGGGGAAAAATCCACTTTAACTACAGATGAACAAGTATGAGAATTAGCATACAAGTTCTGTCAGAAAACATGCAAGCAAGAAGAATGAGATATTTAAAGAATTGAAAGAAACAAAACCACAAACTCAGAATTATATATCCAGATACATTATTTTCAAAAATGAATGAGAGATATAAAGGGTTTCCAAGAGAAAGAAAAAATAAAGGACTCATCACAACCAGACATGTCATGTAAGAAATGTTGAGAGGCTGGGTGCAGTGGCCCACATCTGTAATTCCAGCACTTTTGGAGGCCGAGGCAGGCGGATCATGAGATCAGGAGATCGAGACTATCCTGGCTAACACTGTGATACTCCGTCTCTACTAAAAATACAAAAATTAGCCGGGTGTGGTGGTGGGTGCCTGTAGTCCCAGCTACTTGGGAGGCTGAAGCAGGAGAATGGCATGAACCCGGGAGGCGGAGCTTGCAGTGAGCTGAGATCACGCCACTGCACCCCAGCCTGGGCGACAGAGCGAGACTCCATCTCAAAACAAACAAACAAACAAACAACAAACAAACAACAAACAAACAAAAAGAAATGTTGAAAAAAGTTTTTCAGGGAGAAAAGAAAGTAGGTCGAAAACTTGAAACTACATAGAGACAGGAGGCCCATTGGACAAGGAATACATAAAGGCAAAAAAAAAAAAATCTATTTTACCTCCTCTAATTGATCTAAAAAACGATTTTTAATCCCAAATTATAGTAATGATGTATTGGATGACTAAGTGAGATGAATGATAGCAATGGCAAAGGGAAAAGAGAAAAAAAAGTGCTCAGTGGCTGCACTACACATGAAGCAGTGGGATAGTATTTGAAGGTAGACTAAGACCAGTTAAAATGTATAGTGTAATATCTAAGAAAACTATTAAACATCTTTTAAAGTATAAATTATATCCTAAGAAGGGATATTAAATCCAATAATATAAAATGCTCAATTAAAACCACAGAAGGAAGCAAAATAAGAAAAAGAAGCAAATAAAATGAATGAAAAATAGTTAAAAAGATAGTAGATATCAATCTAACTATGTCAATAATCACTTTAAACTTTAATGCTCTAAGTACACCAATTAAAAAACAGATTTTCAGAGTGGGTAAAAACAAAATGAAAACCAACTGTATTCTGCCTGTAAGAAACACACTTTAAATATAAAGATTCAGGTAATTAAATTAAAGGAATAGAATGGAAAAATGTCATAATACTATAACTTATCAAAAGAAAGCTAGAGGAAGTATATTAATTTCAGACAAAGTAGACCAGATATTATCAAGGATAAAGACTTACATTCATTATATAGTAAAAGGGGTTGATTTTCTGATAACCCACAAAAATGCTACATATGTATGCACCTAATAATGAATCAAAGATGTCAAAGTACATATGGCAAAAACTAACAGAACTGAAAAGAAAAATGTACAAATCCAAGGAGGCTTCAGCATCCCTCTGTTAGTAATTCATAGATCAAAACAGGCAGAAAATCAGTATAGCTACAGATTACCTTCAGAGTGCAATCAACTCACTTGATCTAATTAAAGTTTATAGAAGTCTTCAGCCAACAACAGAATATTATTTTTTCCTCAAACTCACATAGGACATTCACAAAGATAGATCATATTCCAAGCCAAAAAAATACAACCAATTTAAAAGAATAGAAATCACACAATGTATGTTCTCATAAAACAAAGGAATTAAACTAGAAGTAAATAAATAACAGAAAGATAGCTTCAAAAGATTTTCAAATATACAGAGATTTCAAAATACTCTTCTCTCAGATGAATTCATTGGTCAACTCTACCAAACATCTGAGGAACAAATTATACCAATTCTTTACAATATCTTCCAGAAAATAGAAGCAGAGGGACTACTTCCAAGCTCATTATATTAAACCAACATTATCCTAATACTAAAACAAGATTAAGACATTACAAGAAAAAACGAAAACACTATACACCAACATCTTTCATGAACATAGATGCAAAAATCTTCAATAAAATATTATCAAATTGAACCAAACAACATATAAAAAGAATTATACATCATGATCATGTGGCATTTATTCCAGGTAGTCAAGACTGGTTTATCATTTAAAAATTAATTAATGTAATTCACCACATGAACAGAATAAAGAAGAAAAACCACAAGATTATATTAATAGATGTAAAAAAATCATTTGTCAAAATCCACCACCCATCTATGATGAAAAACTCTCAAGAACTGGGAACAGAGGGTTGGACTGAATAAGGAACACTTACAAACAACCCAACAGCTAACTTCATAGTAAATACTGAGAAATTAGAAGCTTTCTTGCTAAGATCAGGAACAAAGCAAGTGTGTCCCTTCTCACCACTTCTTTTCAACATTGTACTGGAAGTCTTAGCAATCACGCAAGGAAAGGAAATAAAAGGTATACAGATTAGCAAGGAAGAAACAGAACGGCCTTTTTTGTTTTTGTTTTTTTGCAGATGACATGATTTTCTACACAAAAAATGCCCAAAAATCAACAAAATACTACGCAATATTATCAAGATTGCAAAATACAATATAAATATATAAAAGTTAATCACTTTCCTATATACCAGCAATGGACAAATGGAATTTGAAATTAAAAACACAGTACTATTTACATTAGCATCTGAAAATAAAATACTTACACATAAATCTAATAAAATGGCTGCAAGTTTTATTTGAGGAAAGCTATAAAACCTTGATGAGAGAAATAAAAAGAGAATTACATAAGTGGAGAGATATTCCATTTTCATGGATAAGAAGACTCAATATTGTCAAGCTGTCAGTTCTTCCCAACTTAATCTATGGATTCAATGCAATTTCAATCAAAATACCAGAAAGTTGTTTTGTGAATATGAACAAATTTATTATAAAGTTTATTTGGAGAGACAAAAGATCCAGAATAGCAAACACAATACCAAAGGAGAAGAACAAAGTCAGAGGACTAACACTAACTTCAAGACTTACTATAGGCTGGGCATGGTGGCTCATGCCTGTAATCCCAGCACTTTGGGAAGCCAAGGTGGGCAGATCACTTGAGGTCAGGAGTTCGAGACCAGCATGGCCAACATGTTGAAACCTTGTCTCTACTAAAAATACAAAAAATTAGCTGGGCATGGTGGCAGGCACCTGTAACCCCAGCTATTTGGAAGACTGAGACAGGAGAATCTCTTGAACCTGGGAGTTGAAGGTTTCAATGAGCCGAGACTGTAGCACTGCACTCCAGCCTGGGCAACAGAGCAAGACTCCATCTCAAAAAATAAAATAAACAAAATAAAGACTTACTATAAAGATACAGAAATCAAGACAGTGTGGTATCGGTGAAAGAACAGACAAATAGGTCAATGGGCCAGAGTAACGAACGCAGAGATAGATTCACACAAATATAGTCCACAGATCTTTGAAAAATGAACAAAGGCAATACAATGGAGAAGAAAGTGCTGGTGGAACAACTGGACATCCATGTGCAAAAAAATGAACCAAGACACAAATCTTACACCATTCACAAAAGTTAACTCAAAATGGATCATAGACTTCAATGTAAAATACAAAACTGTAAAACTCCTAAAAGATAATATAGGAGAAAATCTAGATGATCTTGGGTTTGGTGATGACGTTTTAGATTCAGCACCAGAGGCACAATTTATAAAGAAAATAATACGCTGGACTGCATTAAAATTAAAAACCTCTGACATACATAAGACAATGTTGAAAGAATGAGAAAAGCAGCCATACACTGGGAGAAAATATTTGCAAAAGACATATCTGATAAAGTACCGTTATCCAAAGTATGCAAAGAACACTTAAAACTCAACAACAAGAAAATGAACAAACCAATAAAAAATGGGCAAATACCTCATCAAAGAAGATATACAGATGGAAAATAAGCATATGAAAAGATGCTCAACATCATATGGAACTGTAAATTAAAAAGAGATACCACCATACACCTATTAAAATGGAAAAAAGTCCAAAACACTGACAACACCCAATGCTGTCAAGAATGTGGAGCAAGAGGAACTCCCACCCATTGCTGATGGGAATGCAAAATGGCACAACCACTATGAAAAACAGATTAGCAGCTTCCTACAAAACTAAACATAGACTTACTATATAATCCAGCAATTGCATTTACCCAAAGGAATTGGAACTTACGTTTATGCACAAACTTGCATATGGATGTTTATAGTACCTTTACTGATAATGGCCAAAACTTGAAAACAACCAAGATGCCTTTCAGTAGGTTAGTGGATAAACTGTGGCACATCTAGACGGTGAAATTTTATTCAGCACTAAAAAGAAATCAGCTATCAAACCATTAAGTATTAGGTACAGCTATGCCAATAAGGCAGAGGAAACTTAAATGCATATTACTAAATGAAAGAAGTCAACATTAAAAGGCTACATACTATATGATTACAACTCTATGAGATTCTAGAAAAGGAAAACTATGAGAGTAGTAAAAAGATCAGTGGTTGCTAGAGGTTGGGGGGCTGTCAGGGGAGAGAGAGATGAGTAGGTGGAGCACAGAGGTTTTTTAGAACAGTGAAATTATGCTACATGATATTACAATGATGAATTCTCATTATTGGACATTTGTCAACACCAAGAGTATGTACAACACCATACAACACCAAGAGTCAACCCTAACGAAAACTATGGACTTTGGGTGATGATGTGTCATTATAGGTTAATCAATTGCAACAAGTGTATCACTCTGGTGCAAGATGTTGATTGGTGGTGGAGGGGGTTGGGACAGAGAAATGGGTAGTTTGGAGGGGATATATGCTTAATTCTGCTGGGAACCTAACACTGCTCTAAAAGATAAAGTCTATTTTTTTTTTTAAACTTCTAAGTAACACATGGATCAAATAAGAAGTTTTCAGAGATATTTAAAAATATTTTGAATTAAGTATAAATGGACATAGGATGCAGCTAAAGTAATGCTTGCAGGGGACTTTTTAAAGTGCAACATGCTTGCATAATAAGAAAAATCTCCTCAGATCAATAATCTGTGTTACTACTTCAAGAATCTAGAAAAAGGAGAGCAAAAACCATCACCACCACCACTACCACCACCACCACCACCAGCAGCAAATCCCAAAGCAAGTAGAAGGAAGGAAATAGGCCGGGTGCGGTGGCTCAAGCCTGTAATCCCAGCACTTTGGGAGGCCGAGACGGGCGGATCATGAGGTCAGGAGATCGAGACCATCCTGGCTAACACGGTGAAACCCCGTCTCTACTAAAAAATACAAAAAACTAGCCGGGCGAGGTGGTGGCGCCTGTAGCCCCAGCTACTCGGGAGGCTGAGGCAGGAGAATGGCGGGAACCCGGGAGGTGGAGCTTGCAGTGAGCTGAGATCCGGCCACTGTACTCCAGCCTGGGTGACAGAGCAAGACTCCGTCTCAAAAAAAAAAAAAAAAAAAAAAAAAAAAAGAAGGAAGGAAATAAAAGACAAGAGCAGAATCAATGAAATTGAAAACACAAAGGCAATAGGGAAAATTAATGAAAACAAAAGGTGGTTCTTCAAAAATATTAATAGAATTGATAAACCACTAGCCACACTAACCAAGAATAAAAGAGAGAACACACAAATTACTAACATTAGAAATGAAAGTGAAATCATCCTTACTTGTCCCATAGCCATTAAAAGGATCATATGGAAATATCTTTAATGGCTCTGTGACCACAATTTGATGCTTTAGTTGAAATGGACAAATTTCTTGAAAGGCGTGATCCTAAACTTTGCTCCAGAAGGAAAAAATAATCTAACTCTCTTTGTCTCTGTTGAGAGAAATGAGTTGGTTTTAAAAAAAAAAAAAAATTTCAAAAATAAATAAATAAATAAATGAAGCATCATGGCTACATGGCTGTACTGGTGATTTTTGTCAAATATTTAAAGAAATAACATGAATTCTCCACAGTATCTCCTATAAGGTTAAAGAGCAACAGTTTCTAACTAATTTTTTGAGGCTAGCATTATCCTAATAGCAAAAGCAAATGGAGACATTGTAAGAAAGGAAGAGTAAAGACCAATATCTCTTCTGAATTTAGACTCTAAATCCTCAGAAAAATCACAAATTGAATCCAGCAATGTACAAAAAAGATAACACATCATGACCAAGTGGGATTCACTATAGGAATGCAAGGGTAGTTCAGCATTCGTAAGTCAATCTATGTAACTCATCATATTAACAGATTAGGGAGAAAACCATGTGTTCATATCAATAGATGCAGTAAAAGACAAATAGCAAAAGAAATGGCACATTAAGCATTGGACTGTAGTTAATAAAGTTCTTCCCCTGGGGGTTTGTGTTAATAATTTTGAAACCACATCTGCACAATAGATGCAGAAAAGTATTCAACAAAATTCAATACCCATGATAAAAACTAAAAAATTAGGAATAGAAGAAAATTTCCTAACCCTCATTAAGTGTATAGGAATTTTATAAAAATTCAAAACTTTTGCTCTGTGAAATATATTGTTAAGGGAATTAAGAAAACAAGTTTTACACCTGGAGAAAATATTTTTAAGTCATGCACAGAATAAAGGAGTTGTATCTAAAACATACAAAAACCTCTTAAAACTCAATAAGAAGAAAACAAGCAATCCAATTAAAATAGGCAAAAAGGCTGAGCTTGGTGGCTCATGCCTGTAATCCCAGCACTTTGGGAGGCCGAGGTGGACGAATCACGACGTCAGGAGTTCGAGACTGAGCGTGATCAACATGGTAAAACCCCGTCTCTACTAAAAACACAAAAATTAGCCAGGCATGGTGGTGCTTGCCTGTAATCTCAGCTACTCAGGAGGCTGAGGCAGGATAATAGCTTGAAGCCGGGAGGTGGAGGTTGCAGTGAGCCGAGATTGTGCCACTGCACTCTAGCCTTTGAGACTTTTTCTCAAAAAAAAAAAAAAAAAAAAAAAGAAAGAAAGAAAGATCTGAAAAGACACTCACCAGGGAAGACATGTAGGAAGGAAATAAGGATATGAAATTATACCCAATATCATTTGTCATTAAAGCATCGCAAATTAAAGTGACAATGTGATGCCACTACATATCTGCTAGAATGGTAAAGTGAAACAAACAACTCACCTTACCAACTGCTGATGAGGATATAGAGCAACAAGGAACTCATTCATTGCTGGAGGGAATGCAAATGGTATAAACACTTTGGATGACAGGTGATTTTTTTACAAAGCGAAACACATAAATGGTAATTTTTCTTGCACGTGCACATGCTCACTCTCTCCTGTCACCATATGAAAAGGTCCAAGTTTGCTTCACCTTCTGCCATGATTGTAAGTTCCCTGAGGCTTCCCCAGCCATGTGGAACTGTGAGTCAATTAAACCTCTTTTCTTTATAAATTACCCGATGTGATTTATAGCAGTGTGAAAATGATGCAACTATCAAGCCATGAAGAGGAGCTTTAAATGCATACTGCTAAGTGAATAAGCAATTCATATAAGAATTCACAGAAGAACATAGTCTGAAAAAGTTACATAGTGTATGATCCCATTTATATGAAATTCCAGAAAAGGTAAAACTATCTATAGATCATGGTTGCCAGAAATTCAGAGAAGAGAGTTGAATGGGTGAAGCATAGGACATTTTTAGGATGAGAAAGCTATTTTGTGTGATTTTGCTATGGTGAATACATGACACTATGGATTTGTCAAAACCCATAGAGGTTTACAGTCTGAACAACAGTCAATACCAATGAATGCAAATTTCAGAAAACATTTAGGAGGTTAGGGGATTCTGAGAAGATATTCAGATTAAAACAAAATAATCTAACTGAATTAAAAATGCAGAAAACAGTATCACTGAAGGGAATGGTGGGGGAAAGGTGCCGACATTAAGTAATTTTGGAAATTAGTGGAGTCTGCAAGACAAATAGCAAAAGAAATGGCACATTAAGCATTGGACTGTAGTTAATAAAGTTCTTCCCCTGGGGGTATGTGTTAATAATTTTGAAACCACTATAAATACACACTGGAAATGAAAAAGTAAGAAATAAAGAGTGGGTGTTGGTAGCTAAGTTTGTTACTGTTGATTGGAAAGGGAAGTTATAGGTAAGTAAGAGAAACGGGCTAGAATGGTTTATGTGGAGTGGGAGTAGAGTTAGGAGCTCATGGATAGCTTAATTGAGATTCAGATCAACACATATAGAAACATTTATAGTTATGAGTCTATACATGGGTTAATATAGACACATTTATTCCCTTGCTGATCAACTGAGGAAATCTAAATACAATGAAACTCTGGTTGTATCTAAAACATACAAAAACCTCTTAAAACTCAATAAGAAGAAAACAAGCAATCCAATTAAAATAGGCAAAAAGGCTGAGCTTGGTGGCTCATGCCTGTAATCCCAGCACTTTGGGAGGCCGAGGTGGATGAAGTGGCAATGAGCACACTTGGTGCCTAGATTTTGTGTTTTATACTATTCTTAAATAAAAGGAACTAGGAATCCATAGAGAAATGTCTGATTCTAGAGCTGGGGCAGGCAATATACAAAGTGAGCCTGAAGCATCTCCTAGCGACGGGGAAGCAAGGAAGTGCTAACAATAGCAATAATGACCATAACAGTGGAACCACAATGATGGGGCATGTCAAAGGGACACAGGAGCCTACTGAAAGAGCTACCAATGGCCAAGACTGGAACAACTTGGGCAACAAAGTTAGTAAAATAGTATTGAATCATAACCCAAAGTATAAAATAAATATTCATGAGTATATGTATATGCACACATACATAATATATACACACGTATAACTTGTGTATGTACATTTATATAAATAAATGATCAAATGAATAAACAAATGAGGAAGCACAGAGAAATTTCTTACTCAGAAGAATCCCACATAATTTATGTAGATATTCCCCACCTGTGTTAGTCAGGACACTCCAAAGAAGCAGAACCAATAGGATGTGTACATATTGAAAGAGATTTATGATAGGAAATTGGCTCCGTGATTACAGAGGCGGAGAAGTCCCAAGATCTGCAGCCAGCAAGCTGGAGATGCAAGAGAACAGACAGTATAAGTAATAGTCTGAAGACTAGTAAGCTCAAGACTCAGGAAAAACTGATGTCTCAGTCCCCGTCTAAAGGCAGAAAAAGACATATGTCCCAGCTCAAAGTGGATAGAGATAGTGGTTGCCAGCGATTCAGGGGAGATAGTTGAATGGGTGAAGCACAGGGTACCGGGTACCTTTGGGATAACAAAGATATTCTCTATGATTCTGTAAGGGTAAATATATAATACTACGGATTTGCCAAATCCGTGGAACAGGAGTTCCCTTTTAATCAGAGACCCTTTTATTTCTGTTCAGACATTCAATTGATTGGATGAGGCCCACCCACATTAGAATGTGATTCAAATGCTAATCTCATTCAGAAACACCCTGAGAGACAGATCCAGGGTGATATTTGACCAAATATTTGGGTACTCCATGGCCCAGTCAAGTTGTCACATAAATTAACCACCACAACCCTCAAGGAGGAGGAGCATAACTGCCACCCTTACGTCTAGACAATGAATAGTTACTTTCTTCTAAAACACACGTCATGGAAAGAATGGGGAGAGGAACTTTACAATGGAGAAACCTGACAAACATGACCTCAGCCAGGTGATCAAGGTCAACATCAAGGGTCATAAGTCATGTCAGTAGTATGTGCTCTTGATATGATGTGATGGGGAAAATGATACTTACCTTTGTGGTCTTCCCTATGTGTCCTCCAGGCTGGGTTCTTGATGTGCAAAAAGCTCACAAACAGTCTAGAATCTTCACTCAGGCAATAGCCTGGCCTTCAGACCCATTTGCATGTCACATAACAGTAGTTTACACAGTAAATCCCAAAATTCCCTCTTTATTTCCTCTTAAATTCACTTGCTGTAAATTTTAAGTCCTGCTCCCTAATGTCTCCCCAATGGATTTGGTGGGCCAATAAAGGCCAGGATTTCAGAAAGGGAAAAGAAGTTGCCTATGATGGATCTCGGAATGCCCTCCCATACCAGCCTGGAAGGATAGTCTTAGAAGAGACTCACACAAAACCTATTTGCCATTTCTGCCCTAGCACCTGATTTACAGAACCTTCCCCACCCCGCTCCCTCTGCTTTAAGTTGTCTGGCTCTCCAGTGTTCCCTCCAGTCCTCCAAGGCAGAGTAGCTCTGGATGATCTCTGTCCTGGGTTTCAGCACTGTGTTTCCATGGAGGTGTCCATGGCTGCTACAGCATCACTGGTGGACACGCCACACAGTTACCTTTTATAGCCTTGCAATTCACAGAGTCTCCCACATCTTTTGTTAATGAGCTACTGTTGAGCCACGATCTTTTTCTTTACTGTTTTACTTTTCAGTATGAAATTTTTCAGAAATACACGAAAGTGGCTGGGTGCAGTGGCTCACATCTGTAATCCCAGCTACTCAGGAGGCTGAGGCAGGAGAATTGCTTGAACCCCGGAGGCAGAGGTTGTAGTGAGCTGAGATTGCGCCACTGCACTCCAACTTGAGCAACAGAGTGAGACTCTGTCTCAAAAAAAAAAAAAAAAAAAAAAGAAAGAAAAAGAAAAAAGAAAGCACTGGAAAGTAGAGTGTATATGAAAATGAACATCCATAGACTCATCACCTAGATTTCATGAACACATTGCCCTGCTTACTACAGCTATTGTTTTTAACCAAAGTATTTTAGAGTGAATTACAAATAATGTGGCATTTTACCCCACTTTTGTTTTCTCCTACAAAAATTGAGGACATTTTCCTATGTAATCCCAATCCTTTTGTTCACACCTAAGAACATCAGCAAGCATTTCTTAATATTATGTAATACCCATTCAAAAATCAAATGTCTCCAATTGTCTCCAAGATGTTTTTAAAATGTGATTTGGGCAAATCAATGACAAAACTTTTGGTTGTATGTTTTCATAGCTCTTTAAAGCTAATTAATCTTTCCTCCTGCAACTCTTTTTCATTATGTTGACTTGTTGAAGAGACCAGGCCAGTTGTCTCATAACGAGTCCCGCCTTCTCACTGTTGCCATTCGTTCCTGCTGCAGTGTGTAACTGGTTCCCTATCTTCTGTGTTGCCTTTAAACTGGAAGTGAGGCCCCCAACGACCGGTTGTGATCTAGTCAAGCAATTTAGGCAAGAAGGACACATAGGGAATGGATCATATCAGGAGCCATGCATTGCCTGGTGGCCTACAATAGCTTAAAATATGCTAAAATAGCTCTCCGGATAAGTTGCATCCTCCATCGCAACATTGTCTTTCCCCTAGGTGTTGGCCAGAAATCTATGGGATGTGCATCTGGAACCCTGAGAGTATCCAGCATCCCATCAACCTCCTTAGCATCCCTGGATGTGCCTTGCTTACATCAATTATTTTGCTAGGAATGTTAAAGAGGATTTTCTTACTCTATCAATTCAGTTTATTAGCTGACCTTATTCCATAAGGAAGAATTTTATCTCATCTGCTAAGCCTATTCAGTAACCACAAATATAAAGTCTGCCGGAAAGGTGGCACAAGTGCTTCATTCTCCTAATTGTGAATTTTCAGAGGAAAGAGCTGGCTTAATACTTCATTCCAACAGGCACCAGTTAGGACAGATTGTTTTTGCTCTCTTCTTTGAGAATTAATATGGGGTCACGGATTTCCAGAAATTGAACACGTTTTAGTCAGTGACAGCCATTATTTTTTCTAATGCCCTTATTAACCCAACTTTGATAGGGGGCTCCCTGTTGAGCTGTCTCTTGCTTCGTTTCTCCTTACTTAGTATTTGTGATGTTGGAAACATTTTGGGAGCAAATCTCAAGACTTTGCATTTATTTCAGTCAAATAGGATCCCTTGCCCAAGACTGTGAAGGTATCATTTTAGATCTGATATCCACCCTCCATTGCCAATCCCCACGTCAGCCCCAAACCAACCCAGCTACTATCATTTGCAAACTTGCTGAGTTATTTCAAGACAATCTCAAGAGAACAAGAAAATACAATTCAAGTTTATTCACATTGGGCAAAACAGGTTCAAAGATATGATTTTCCCTCAGCATCATGAGAACTATGAGGTGTCCTTCAGGGCTGATTTGCCCCCAGGCGTCACAGTGTGTAAGTCAAAGTGACAGGGTCAAGGGTGGGGTTCTCATCAATGGAAATAGTCTTAATTTGTCACATGAGAGGCATTCTGAAGAATGCCCAGAGAGTAATGGCTTAGACATGTGGCCAATTTGCAGAAGGCTCAGCTGGAGCTAGCAGGAGAGCCGTGGATCGCACCTTGGTCCCGAGAACTGCCCCACAGGGGGAGGCACGGGAGTCACTGTGCTTCCGTGAGATAGTGATGGGCAAAGAAGCAGGAATAGCAAGGAAAACGGAGGGGATCTTCACCTGGGAGTAGACTACCACTCTCTACTGAGAATCTGCTGCCATGTTTAGAGTGCCCTGCTAGATGCTGATTAGAGCTCAGACACTGAGGGTGACATCACATAATTTTTCCTGCAATCATACAACAGCAGCACTGCTTTATCTCCATAGCATAAGCGAGGAAAGGAAGGCACAGACATGCCCAGTAACATGTCCAAGTATCATAGCCAGAAGGGTGTGGAAGCCAGAATCACCTGGCTCTGCTTGTCCCAAACACCTGCTCTGAAGGCCACCTGTTTGATAGACCCCCCTACACCATCCAGAGTTGATTTGGTTATCAAGAGGAATAGCAGGAAAGAGGAAAAGGAGGCAGGAAGCACTGTCTCTGATCACTCCATGCAAACTCACTTCTCAGAATCACTGCACAAGGAAAATAGGATTTCTGTTAGTTAAGCACTAGAGCATTGCAGCTGAAGGCCATCGCCTCACACTACTACCAGTGGCTCAGTTCAGTCACCTCCTGAGGGAGCTGTGGCTCTCCCCACTGTCTGCTCACCCCTGCAGGGAATCGATGGGAAGCACTTCCTTTGCTGGATGGCTCAGGGCTTGTTTGCAGCCTGCTGAGAAATTTTAGTGTTCTTTTCTTCTCATTACAACTACATTATTAGTCCTCGTAGTCCTGGTGCAAGCTGGGAGGAGTTCCCCTGATTATAGGTTATAAAACAGCATTTTCCCTCTAACAGCCTGAATGGCTTTCACAAAAAGAATTAGGAAGTTTGTTATTTCACTTGATGTGCCAAAATATGCCCATTAAATTCAGCAAATTGATAGAAAAGATACCACACACATCGTCCTGCAGTCTGCATTTACAACATCACAATATTTGTATTCTAAAGTGTTGCCTGGAACGCATTCTCCATATTTGACTTTCCAGACCTGATTATGCGCTTCATTCAGTTTTTATTTCTACTTTAGTATCAAAGCAGTCTAAGATTTTAAAATTGAAGAAAATATGTTTTCAAGTATGTTTTGAAATGTCATTAACAGTTCCCTTTGAAGGCTAAATATGTTTTTTAAAATAAAAAGGGTGTGCATTTTCCAGACGCTAGCCAACCTGCAGAATTTATCCTGAGCTCTTTAGGGTCTCCACTATTTGGCCACTTATGTCACACCTTTTATCTTTATCCCTTACACAAGGACATGCCATTTTTCCAGACACTGGTGTTGCCCATGACCTGATGTTAGGCTCTGCAATATTTTCAGAGATCCGTGAGAGAAGAGCAGCACTCGTGGCTCAAATAAACAAGAAGTCTGGGGCTTTGCGCAGCAGCTCAGTGGTGTCAGGGCAATTCTCTTAGTAATCCCCTTGGTTTGTTTCTCACAAGCCGCAGAGTAGCCACTGCAGCTGTAGCCATCACATCACCTTCAAGGCAGGAGCATAGCTCAGACCTCTGCCTACCTCTCAGTGCTCTCCAGACTCTGTCAAGTGGCTCCCACAGCAGGAAGGGCTAGAAGGCAGGTGCACCATTCAACTTTTGAAATACCTGTGTGTGTGTGTGTGTGTGTGTATATATATACACACACACACATATACACACACATATATACACACATATATATACACTATAAGTATACACGCATACATACATATGTGTATATATATGCATATGTATGTAAAATATTTTCAAAACTCTTGAGTTTTAAAATAGAGAAGAAAAAACTTCTGTGTTATGGACTGAATATTTACGTCCTCTCAAAATTCATGTGTTGAAGCCCTAATCCCTCAACGTGATGGCATTTGGAAGAAGAGGTGGGGCCTTTGGGAGGTAATTAGGTCAAGAGAGTGGAGCTTCCATGATGGGATTAATTTGTGTTTTCATAAAAGAGACACCAGAGAGCTCTCTCACCTTCTTTCCACTATGTGAGGACGGAATAAGAAGGCAACTGTTAGGGCCGGGCACAGTGGCTCACGCCTGTAATCACAGCACTTTGGGAGGCTGAAGCAGGCGGATCACTTGAGGTCGAGAGTTTGAGACCAGCCAGACCAACATGGAAAAACCTCATCTCTACTAAAAACAAAAAACAAAATTAGCTGGGTGTGGTGGTGCATGCCTGTAATCCCAGCTACTCCGGAGGCTGAGGCAGGAGAATCACTTGAATCCGGGAAGTGCAGATTGTGGTGAGCCAAGATGGCGCCTTTGCACTCTAGCCTGGGCAACAAGAGTGAAACTCTCTCTACAAAAAAAAAAAAGAAGGCAGCTGTTTGCCAGCCAGGAAGAGAGCCCTCAACAAGAACCAAATCAACCAGCACCTTGATCTTGGACTTCCCAGCCTGTAGACTGTGAGAAATTAAGTTGTTTAAGCCACTCAGTCTATAGTATTTTTTGTTATAGCAGCCCAATCTGACTAAAACATTCTGCATATACATCTCAGGGAACAGTCTGTAAAACTTTTTATTAATTTTTCCTAAATTGGAAACTTTAAGAATAATTTCTGCTCACATTTTAGGAAATGGATAAAACTCATTTGATTATCAGTCATGCTTAAGAACAGATTCAGGCTATCATTATTATTATTTTTTCTTAATATAAAGGCCATGCTTGTCTCTAGAAAATGCAGTGTAAGGAGAGGTGAAATTGGTGAGTTCTGTCAGGGCAGGGCTGCTGGACTTAGATCATAAAAGTATTGATATTCATTTAAGTTCTTTCTAATTAGCTATGTATATATTCATTGATATAAAAGAAACATATTGCATGGATATATTTATACTAAGAATTATTCATCATTTAGCTGAAGTAAATTATAAGAATCTAAGTTACATACCTCTCTTTTATTACATTTTCTTGATGATTTGGTTCTCCTTAGCCATTTCTTGTTTGTAGAACTTGTTTTAAAAATTCCTTCAGTGATAGCTCATTTTCCGTTTCTATTGTAACATACCTTCTATGTTGGTCACATCTACTTTAGTCACTCTTCTGCCCACTGGCTATCATTAATGAGAACAACTGTGCAACATTAGCATTCTGAGCTGGCACACTGAGCACACCCCAGCATAAAGTTAGCAACTCTGAAAACCGCCCTTGGGGTTCGATTTGTTGAGGTGCATAATAACACCTCTTTAGTATAGCTTGCTTTTTCACTCTTAGAGATTCCATTGTATCTCTCATTCATCAACTTTTGAAGATGTGGTCCACCACCAACAACAAAAAGGGAAGTCAATTTTTATTCCCTTTAACCTTACACATGATGTTTCTGCTTGTTTCCGGGTTGGAAGAGTATTAGCAACATTCATGTAAAAGAAAGGAATTCTTAAAGGGATGAAATCCATTTCAAAGATAGTTATGGCGAATGCCATAATAATTATCCACTTTGAGCCAGAATTTCCTTTTCTGCTCATAATTAATGTTGTCCCTTTGAAGAACAGCCATGACACTTAACGGCATAAATATTTCTTTAATGGTTTCCTTAATGTATTCACAAGTTCCTTTAGGCAATAGAGTCCTTCAATAACACTGTTTGCTCTTCTCTCAATTTGCATAATCTTATTGCTAAGGGGATACTGAAAACTCTGAGCAAGAAATCAGTAGGCTTCACTCAGTAAATTATTTATAAAGTCAAGAAGAAATTTTAGTGCCTTTTCTTCAGAATTAGAGTATGATTTCAGTGCTTCAAATCAACTGAGGAGTCTCTCAACTGAATTTGTTAAAGAGAGACAACAGTTTTTGAATGTGAGTGAATTGAGCACTACAGAATGCCCAGAAAATTACCAAAGCCCTTTAATTACTCAGTTCAAACAGCATTAATGCTGAAATTAGAGAACAATTTTATGACAATTACTTTGATGTCAATAGAAAGAACATCAGCTGCTGTTTGAGCAGCATTATGCAGAATATGGGCAGGACAGCCAACCCTGCCACAGAATCATTTATTATGCCGCTTTCAATAAACATTGTCTTCTGCACCTTTACACAAACATCCAGCAAAATGTGTCCTTGTATTATTTCCATCAAAAGAAGTACCTTTTTTTTCATGAACCGCTAAGTCAATAAGATAATCTCTGTGAAAATCTGCTAACATTATTGATGTCTCCTCTGAAAGATATCTTACTTGGGACAGCCATAGAAGCAAGCGTTTCACAGGGGAAACATATTGCATGAGCAAAGGGAATTCATATTTCTGCATTGTGATTACTTGGTTTTGTCTCTGGGTCTGTGCTGTAAAAAGGTGAGGTAGTTGGAGCTTTGATAATCTCTGTGGTAGCAAATGGAGTGGTTACATATTTTATTATTGCAGGAGATTTTGTGTTGGCACTTGTAAATTTTCTTGCAATGTTGGAATCAGAAAACACTTTTGGCAGCAGTACATTAAGGCAGTCATTTGAGCTGAAAGACTGAAGGTGATATACAGTGTGGAAGTCATCACAACTTCTGCAAGTATTTTATCTTCATGTGAATTCCTGTAAAGCAAAAAAAAAAAAAAAAAAAAAAAAAAAAAAAAAAGTTGGTTTATCACTTCCTTTGGTACTAGTTGAGGAAATCACACATCTCTTATGTTTATCTGTTAGCCTGTGCTAGTTTATGGCTGACTTTCCACTCTTTCTATATTGAATGAACGATTGCATCCCGAACAAAGAGTTTTGTGGGGGCCAAGGCCCTTGGTCCCCTGGAGGTTTGCTGAAAATCACTGACATGAGGCAGATTAATTAATAGGAGAAAAGTGTCGACAAAAAGGAGTCAAACTCTAAAATGTTTGAAGAGATTTATTCTGAGTCAAATGTGAGGACCATGAGCCATGACATAGCCCTAGGAGGTCCTGTGAACATGTGCTCAAGGTGGTTAGGTGACAGCTTGGTTTTCTATGTTTTAGGGAGACATGAGACATCAATCAATACATGTAAAATATGCATTGGTTCAATTGGTTCAGTCCAGAAAGGTAGGACAACTTGAAATGGCCAGCGGGGTGTGGGGAGGGGGGAGCTTATGGGTCATAGGTGGATTCTAAGATTTTTCTGATTGGCAATTGGTTGAAAGAGTTGAGTTATTACCTAAAGACCTAGAATCAATAGAAAGGAGTGTCCAGGTTAAGATAAGGGGAAATGTGTGTGGAGACCAAGGTTATTATTGTATAGAGTAGATGGCAAATATCTCTTATCAGGACTTAAAAGGTGACAGAGTCACCTTTTATCTCTCCTGGGTCAGGAAAAGACCTGGAAAGAGGACAGGACTCTACAGAATATAGATTTCCCCACAATAGACAGCTTTGCAGGGGCATTTAAAAATACGTCAAAATATATTTTGGGGTAAAATACTTTGATTTATTTCAGGGCCTTGTATCTGCATGTGATGCTATACTATAGTCAGGTTGGAATTTGGCATCTTATTGCTACAAATAGTTTGTTTTGTGTGTTTTTTGTTTTTGATTTTTTTTTTTTTTTTTAGGCCGAGTCTCACTTTGTCCTCCAGGCTGGAGGGCAGTGGCATGATCTTGGCTCACTGCAACCTCTGCCTCCTGGGTTCCAGCAATTCTCCTGCCTCAGCCTCCTGAGTAGCTGGGATTATAGGTGCACACCACGAAGCCCAGTTAATTTTTGTATTTTTAGTAGAGATGGGGTTTCCCCATGTTGACCAGGCTCATCTTGAACTCCTGACCTCAAGTGATCTGCCTGCCTCGGCCTTCATTTTTTTAAAAATCTTAGTTTATTTTATTACTTTACATCTCAGAGAGTTCTCCTATCTAAAGAACAGATAAATATTTGCCTATATTTTCACCTAGATTATTTTATTTCATTTTAAGTTCCAGAATATGTGCAGAATGTGCAGGTTTGTTACATTTGTAAACGTGTCATGATGGTTTGCTGCACCACCTATCAATCTATCACCTAGGTATTAAGCCCAGCATGCATTAGATATTTTTCCTGACACTCTACCTCTCAGCTCACGACATTCCCCTGAATGGGCAAAGATCATACTGAATGGGCAAAAACTGGAAGCATTCCTCTTGAAAATTGGCACAAGACAAGGATGCCCTCTCTCATCACTCCTATTCAACATAGTATTGGAAGTTCTGACCAGGGCAATCAGGCAAGAGAAAGAAATAAAGGGTATTCAAATAGAAAGAGAGGAGGTTGAATTGTCTCTGTTTGCAGATGATATGATCCTATAGCTAAAAAAACCACATCGTCCCAGCCCAAAAGCTGTGTTTTTCCCCTCCCTGTGTCCATGTGTTATAATCATTCAGCTCTTACTTATAAGTGAGAACATGCGATGTTTGGTTTTCTGTTCCTGCGTTAGTTTGCTGAGGATAATGGCTTGCAGCTTCATCCATGTCCCTGCAAAGAACACGATCTCATTCCTTCTTATGGTTGCATAGTATTCCATGGTGTATATGTACCCCATTTTCTTTATCCAGTCTATCATTGATGGGCATTTGGGTTGATTCTATGTCTTTGCTATTGTGAGTAGTGCTGCAATGAACATACATGTGCATCTATCTTTATAGTAGCATGATTTATATTCTTTTGGGTATATACCCAGTAATGGGATTGCTGAGTCAAATATTATTTCTGGTTCTAGGTCTTTGAGGAATCACCACACTGTCTTCCACAATGTTTTAACTAATTTACATCCCACCAACAGTATCAAAGCCTTCCTATTTCTTCACAGTCTTGTCAACATCTGTTGTTTCTTCACTTTTTAATAATTGCCATTCTGAAAGGCATGAGATTGTATCTTATTGTGGTTTTGATTTGCATTTCTCTGAAAATCAGTGATGTCAAGCTTTTTTCCCTATGTTTGTTGACTGCATAAATGTCTTCTTTTTTTTTTTTTTTTTTTTTTTTTTTTTTTTTTTTTTTTTTTTTTTTTTTTTTTTTTTTTTTGAGACGGAGTCTCGCTCTGTCGCCCGGGCTGGAGTGCAGTGGCCGGATCTCAGCTCACTGCAAGCTCCGCCTCCCGGGTTTACGCCATTCTCCTGCCTCAGCCTCCCGAGTAGCTGGGACTACAGGCGCCCGCCACCTCACCCGGCTAGTTTTTTGTATTTTTTAGTAGAGACGGGGTTTCACCATGTTAGCCAGGATGGTCTCGATCTTCTGACCTCGTGATCCGCCCGTCTCGGCCTCCCAAAGCGCTGGGATTACAGGCTTGAGCCACCGCGCCCGGCCATAAATGTCTTCTTTTGAGAAGTGTCTGTTTATGTCCTTCGTCCACTTCTTAATCGGATTGTTTGTACTTTTCTTGTAAATTTGTTTAAGTTTCTTTTGTAGATTCTGGATATTAGACCTATGTCAGATGGATAGATTTCAAGAATTTTCTCCCATTCTGTAGGTTGTCTGTTCACTCTGACGATAGTTTATTTTGCCGTGTAGAGCTCTTTAGTTTAATTAGATCCCATTTGTCAGTTTTTGCTTTTGTTGCAACTGCTTTTGACGTTTTTGTCATGAAATCTTGCCGGTGCCTATGCCCTGAATGGTACTGCCTAGATTTTCTCATAGTGTTTTTATAGTTTTGGGTTTTACATTTAAGTCTTTACTCCTTCATGAGTTAATTTTTGTATAAGGTAGAAGGAAGGGGTCTAGTTTCAGTTTCTATGGCTAGCCACCTCTCCCAGCACTATTTGTTAAATAGGGAATTCATTCCCCACTGCTTGTTTTTGTCAGGTTTGTCAAAGATCAGATGGTTGTAGATGTGTGGTCTTATTTCTGAGTTCTCTATTCTGTTCTATTGGTCTATGTGTCTGTTTTTGCACCAGCACCATGCTGTTTTGGTTACTGTAGCCTTGCAGTAGAGTTTGAAGTTGGGTTGTGTGATGCCTCCAGCTTTGTTCTTTTTGGTTAGGACTTGTCTTGGCTATGTGGGCTCTGTTTTGGTTCAATATGAATTTTAAAGTAGTTTTTTTCTAATTCTGTAAAGAATGTCAATGGTAATTTAATGGGAATAGCATTGAAACTATAAATTACTTGGGCAATTTAGCCATTTTCACGATATTGATTCTTCCTATCCATGAACAAGGAATATTTTTCCATTTGTTTGTGTCCTCTCTAACTTCCTTGATCAGTAGTTTGTAGTTCTATTTGAAGTGGTCCTTCACTTCCTTTGTTAGTCGTATTCCCCGGTATTTTATTCCCTTTGTAGCAATTATGAATGGGAGTTCATTCATGATTCGGTTTCCTGCCTGTCTGTTATTGGTGTATATGAATGCTTGTGATTTTTGAACATTGATTTTGTATCCTGAGACTTTGCTTATTGCTTATCAGCTTAAGAAGCTTTTGGGCTGGGACGATGTGGTTTTTTTAGCTATAGGATCATATCATCTGCAAACAGAGACAATTCAACCTCCTCTCTTTCTATTTGAATACCCTTTATTTCTTTCTCTTGCCTGATTGCCCTGGTCAGAACTTCCAATACTATGTTGAATAGGAGTGATGAAAGAGGGCATCCTTGCCTTGTGCCAGTTTTCAAGAGGAATGCTTCTAGTTTTTGCCCATTCAGTATGATCTTGGCTGTGGGTTTGTCATAAATGGTTTTTATTATTTTGAGGGTATGTTCCATCAGTACCTAGTTTATTTAGAGTTTTTAACATGAAGGGATGTTGAATTTTATTGGAGGCCTTTTCTGCATCTATTGAGATAATCATAAGGTTTTTATCTTTAGTTCTGTTTACGTGATGAATTACATTTATTGATTTGTGTATGTTGAACAAGCCTTCATCCCAGGGATGAAGCCAAGTTGATCCTGGTGGATAAGCTTTTTTGATGTGCTGCTGGATTCAGTTTGCCAGTATTTTATTGAGGATTTTTGCATGGATGTTCATCAGGGACATTGGCCTGAAATTTTCTTTTTCTGTTGTATCTCTGCCAGGTTTTGGTATCAGGATGATGGTAGCCTCATAAAATGAGTTAGAGAGGAGTCCCTTCTTTTCAATTGTTTGGAATAGTTTGAGAAGAAATGGTACCATCTCCTCTTTGTACCTCTGGTAGAATTCAGCTGTAAATCTGTCTGGTTCTGAGCTTTTTCTAGTTGGTAGGCTATTTATTACTGCCTCAATTTCAGAGCTTGTTATTGGTCTATTCAGGGATTCAACGTCTTCCTGGTTCAGTCTTGGGAGGGTGTATGTGTCCAGGAATTTATCCATTTCACCTAGATTTTCTAGTTTATTTGCATAGGGGTGTTTATAGTATTCTGTAATGGTAGTTTGTATTTCTGTGGGATCAGTGATGATATCCCCTTCATTATTTTTAATTATGTCTAATTGATTCTTCTTTATCAGTCCAGCTAGCAGTCTATCTATTTTATTAATTTTTTTTTCAAAAAACTAGCTCCTAGATTCATTGACTTTTTTGAAGGGTTTTTTTGTGTCTCTACCTCCTTCAGTTCTGCTCTCATTTTCAGTATTTCTTGTCTCCTGCCAGCTTTGAGGTTTGTTTGCTCTTGGTTCTTGTTCTTTTAGTTGTGATGTTAGGATGTCAATTTGAGTTCTTTCTAGCTCTTTGATATGGGCATTTAGTGCTATAAATTTCCCGCTCAACACTACTTTAGTTGCATCCCAGAGATTCTGGTACATTGTCTCTTTGTTCTCACTGGTTTCAAAGAATGTCTTGGTTTCTGCCTTAATTTTATTAGTTACCCAGGAATCATTCAAGAGCAGGTTGATCAATTTCCATATAGTTGTGTAGTTTTGAGTGAGTTTCTTAATCTTGAGTTCTAACTTGATCATACTGTGGTCTGAGAAACTGTTATGATTTCAGTTCTTTTGAATTTGCTGAGGCATGTTTTACTTCCAATTATATGATCCATTTTAGAGTAAGTGCCATGTGGTGCTAAGAAGGATGTACATTCTGTTGTTTTTGGGTAGAGAGTTCTGTAGATATCTATCAGGTCCACTTGATTCAGAGCTGAGTTCAAGTCCTGAATATCTTTGTTAATTTTCTGTCTTGATGATCTGTCTAATACTGACAGTGTAGCGTTAGGAGGGGGGAGGAGGGAGGGATTGCATTGGGGAGTTATACATGATATAAATGATGAATTGATGGGTGCTGACGAGTTGATGGGTGCAGCACACCAACATGGCACAAGTATACATATGTAACAAACCTGCACGTTATGCACATGTACCCTAGAACTTAAAGTATAATAAAAAAAAAAAAAAAAAAGTCTCCTGCTATTATTGTGTGGGAGTCTAAGTCTCTTTGTAGGTCTCTAAGAACTTGCTTTATGCATCTGGGTGCTCCTGTATTGGGTGCATATATATTTAGGATAGTTAGCTCTTCTTGAATTGAACCCTCTACCATTATGCCCTTCTTTGTCATTTTTGATCTTTGTTGATTTAAATTCTGTTTTGTCAGAAACTAGGATAGCAACTGCCACTTTTTTCTGCTTTCCATTTGCTTGGTAGACTTGCCTCCATTCCTTTACTTTGAGCCTATGTGTGTCTTTGCACATGAGATGAGTCTCTTGAATTCAACACACAGATGGGTCTTGACCCTATGCAGCTTGCCATTTTGTGTCTTTTAATTAGGCATTTAGCCCATTTACATTTAAGGTTAATATTGTTATGTGTGAATTTGATCCTGTCATCATGATTCTAGCTGGTTATTTTGCAGACTTGTTGATGTAGTTGTTTCTAGTGTCATTGGTCTGTGTAGTTCAGTGTGTTTTTGTAATGGCTGGTAGTAATGGTTCTTCTTTTACATATTTAGTGCTTCCTTCAGGAACTCTTGCAGTGCAGTCCTGGTGGTAATGAATTCCCTCAACATTTGCTTATCTGAAAAGGATTTTATTTTTCCTTTGCCTATAAAGCTTAGGTTGGCCAGATATGAAATTCTAAGTTGGAAGTTCTTTTCTTTATGAATGTTGAATATTGGCCCATAATCTCTTCTGGCTTGTAGGGTTTCTGCTGAGAGATCTGCTGTTAGTCTGATGGGCTTCCCTTTGTAGGTGATCAGGCCTTTCTCTCTGACTGCCCTTAACACTTTTTCTTTCATTTCCACATTGGAGAATCTAATGATTATGTGTCTTGGGATTGGTATTCTCATGGAGTATCTTACTGGGATTCTCTGTTCTCTGGATTTCCTGAATTTGAATGTTGGTCTGTCTTGCAAGGTTGGGGAAGTTCTCTTGGATGATGTCCTGAAGTATGTTTTCTAACTTGTTTCCAGTCTCCCCATCTCTTTCAGATACCCTAGTCAGTCATAGGTTCAGTTTTTTTACATAATCTCATAGTTCATGGAGGTTTTGTTCATTCCCTTTCATTCTTTTTTCTCTGATCTTGTCTGTCTTATTTCAGCAAAATAATCTTTAAGCTCTAAAATTATTTTCTCTGCTTGGTCTATTTGACTATTGATACTCGTGGTTGCATTGCGAAGTTCTCATGTTGTGTTTTTCAGCTCCATAAGGTCATTTATGTTCCTCTCTAAACTGGTTATTCTGGTTAATAGCTACTGTGATGTTTTATCATGGTTCTTAGCTTCTTTGCATTGGGTTAGAACATGCTCCTTTAGCTCAATGAAGTCTGTTATTATTCACCTTCTAAAGCCTTCTTCTGTCAGCTCATCCATCTCAGCCTCAGCCCAGTTCTGTGTCCTTGCTGCAGAGGTGTTGTGATCATTTGGAGGAGAAGGGGTACTCTGGCTTTTTCAGTTTTCAGATTTTTTTCATTGATTCTTTCACATCTTCACAAGTTTATCTACCTTTGATCTTTGAGGCTGCCAATTTTTCGGGGGGTTTTGTGGAGACTTTTTTGTTGATAATGTTGTTGTTTCTGTTTTTCTTTTAACAGTCAGGCCCCTCTTCCATAGGGCTGCTACAGTTTTCTGGGGGTCACTTCAGACCCTATTTGCCTGAGTCCCTCCTGAACCCAGAGGTGTCACCAGTGGAGGCTTCAGAACAGCAAAGATGGCTGCCTGCTCCTTCCTCTGGGAGCTCTGTTCCAGAAGGGCCCTAACATGATGCCAGTGAGAATACGCCTGTATAAGGTGTCTGGTGACCCCTGTTGGGGGTCTCACCCAGTCAGGATGCACAGGATCAGGGACCCACTTGATGAAGCACTCTGGCTGTCCCTTTGTGGAGGGGGTGTGCTGTGCTGGAGAGAATCCCACTCATTGGAACTGTCCAGATTCCTCAGAGCTAGCAGGGGAAAATACTAAGTCCACTGATCTGTGGAGACCACGGTCACCCCTCCTGACAGGGCCTTCATTTCAGGGAGATCAGATTTCTCCTGGCTGGAGTTCCTGAAATCCCCATAGGGAGACCCTGCCCGGTGAGAAGGGATGGGTCCGGGTCCGGCCTAAAGAGGCAGTCTGGCCAGGATCTGCCACAGTCACTGTACTGTGCTGTGGGGAATTCCTCCTGGGTCCAAACTGCCCAGTCTCCCCAGCACCAGCGGCAGAAAACAGCAGACTGGAGCTGCAGAGATAGCAGCCGTCCCTTTCCCCGGGAACTTGGTAGTCTCCAGCAGTCTCCAGCCAAGTGGCCACTGAGAATCTGTACAGCTCTGGGCTTGGGACCTAAGGCCCTGGTGGCGTGGGCTCATGAAGGGTGTCTCCTGATTAGCGGATTGCACAGATCCATGGAAAAAGTGTGGTTTCCCAGGTGGGGTAGCACAATCCCTCACTGCCTCCCTTTGCCCTGTGCAGCTCCCAGGTGGGTCACTGCTCCATCCTGTTTTTCCTTGCTCTCTGTAGGTTGTGCCAACTGCCTAGTGAGTCCCAATGAGTGAACCTAGATACCTTAGTTGCCAGTAAGGATTCACTCGCTGTTTTCATTCTTCTTGGTGGGAGCCTCCAACCGCAGCTATTCCTAGCCGGCCATCTTGCCCCCTCCCTCACCTCTGTTCTGTCATTCTTAAGAGCTTGGTTTTAATGTTAATGCTGGTCAGTTGTGCCTGAAATTCCAGAGGGAGGAGGGTATAATGAGGCACATTTGACACCCCTTTTTCATCATACCCTGAACTAATTTTTCAGGTTTCCTTTGGAACGCTCTTGGCTAAGAGTAGGGTCTATTCAGGTGGTTGGGGGGCTTAGAATTTTATTTTTGATTTACAAAAGGCATACAATTTAGTGTCTCTACACAGGTGTCTTCAGAATGAAGACCCAGCATCTCAATGAAGTACAGAAGCTTATATACCATTTTGAGGTTATAGAAAGAATAGAGGCTTGGATCCTGGCTAAAACAGGTTAAGGGAGTGGGAGAAGAGGAATTCTATTAAGGTGCAATAAATGACTATTAGGGAGAATGATTGGATGGGAAACAGCAATTAACTTGTAAATGGTTCTCTTTGGTATTTAAATGATCCTTGGGGACAGTCATTATCTTGAAAAAGGTCTCTTCAGGTGTGGTCACATCTTGGTCTTCTTTTCTGCGATAATGTGACAACAGGGAGGGGAAGAGAAATCATTTGTTTTCCACGGTGGCTGTGAACTTTAGACAGATGAAGGAACCTCAGCTTCTTTGGGAGAGGTGGTGGGGCCAGGGAGGGAGGTCAGCGAGAACTTGAGGCTTCTTCGGTTCAGCATCTTAAAGTGCCATATTTGGGGGTATCATTTTCTGAGCCCCAACAGATTCAAAGTACTTTTTTTTTCTCTTTAGTAAATGTTCATTGTTCAAATAAGTTACCACAAAATTTACACTTGTGTTTTGGCATTTTGGGACTTCAACACATAAACAAAACATAGACTAAAAAGACTGAGCTTCATAACCTCACAGCTGTCTAGGCACATCTATTACTCACAAGTCTGAACTCATAACTAATCATAAACAGGAGTTCGAACAGATGAAACGAAACGATTATGAGCTCATGAACTAAAAAAGGTTGAACTTGACGTTGGATACAAAAATATGGGCACTTCCCATTTGCCTGGCGGGCAGAGCTGTGTTTTTAGGGCTTGGGCTCCCAGATTGAAGCCAAGCTGACCTCATCTAGGGTTTTGGGGACTGTGGGCTTGGGCTGGGTGGACTGGAAAAAACAGCAGGTTTCAGGACTGGGGTTTATCGGAAGTTTGGGGTATTACCAACATGCTTCCTTTCAGAAGCCTGGCCTCGGATAGGAAGCTGGTCTTCAGAGCACAAGGACGGACCTGAAGTTAGCGCTGATTCGTCATGGTGACTTGTTCGTGACTTGGGGCTTTGGCCAAACAACAGTCTTTTCCTTTCTGGAATATGAAAAATAAATACTTTTAATTTTTAGCCCTTCCTCACCTCCCCCCACTCCCCCACCAGCCACCATCAGCCACACCCTCAGGCAAGGCTGTAAGGCTCACTCAGACCTTGGTTGTGAAGGTCCGGCTTTCTGTGAGTGGTGCCACTTTAGTGATTCAGACCTCAATTACTGTGGTGGTAAATTAGCTCTAACTGCCAAATTTTTGTAATTTATTGGAAAAAAAGAAGGCTGAATACAGGACATTTAGGGCATCCTGACAAAGCAATACAGGATGCAGGGCCAAAGCATTAAATACAGGACATGCCCTGTATATACAAGATGCCAGGTCACCCTAATTTAGGAGTCTGTGGAGCTGAAGTGGGTCATAGCTTTTTTTTTTTTTTTTGCTTCTACTCACTATTTTAAGACAAATGTGAAGTTTAACGACGAGACAGACTTTCAGATCCTTGATTTCTAAGTGAGCCATGATAGAATGGCTCCAGACAGCTGACTAGACAGTGGGGTCTTCCCTGAACATGCTGAAAGGTGATGAAAGGACACCGTGGTTGCAAAACTCCACTAAACGTCTCTCTTACGCAACTCCTCATCCCCAGGCATCAGCCAAACTCCTGTGTGCAGCATGGCCGGGGCCCTTCCCACAGAGAACAGGGCCAGCAGAGTTCCTCTGGGGATCTCTGCTTCTAGGAGCCCCAGAAGAGCACCTGGCAGTGTGTAGTCACAGAACCCTTTGTGCAGTTGGTGATGGGCAGGTGTTTCCCATAGTTTCTATAAAAACAATTAGACTGTGAGAGAGTTTAGAGAAAGACTAGCTTCACAGCAAATATGTTAAATAAAAAGCCCTCACTTTCCCAGGAACACCTGTCAGAGAGTGATGAGAAAAGCTATTCACTTGGAAACAGAAACAAAAAATACACAACGTGGATGAGAATGAGATTAATGAGAGCTGTGGGAGCAACCAGGGACCTTCTGGGAAATGTCAGGAGGGAAAGAAAACCGAGAAGAGAGAGATGGGAGACACGTTCAGGGACAAGAAGGTGGAACATTGCTAAATGCAATTGCTTTTCTCAAATTAACATGTGGGCTTAATGCAAATCCAAATCTTTGAAAGTATTAAAAGTATTCCAAGTGAATGAACATTTGAGAAAATAACCTTAAGAAAAAGACAAAGCATATGCACAAGATTATCAGAGATTCTGGAACCAAATAGAAGCGATCAAAAAATTCAAGTGCTATATAGATAGTGCTGTTGAATTAAGATATATAAGCAAAAGTATGGACACTTAGACTAAAGGTAAAGAATGAAAGCACAGCAGTGTCTGAAACTTGTCAGGGTAACTTTCTCAAAAAGGGAGAAGGGAAAGCTTATTTAATGAATGTATTTGGAATTACTGGATCTCCATCTTGGGAGGGAGCATAATGGGCTCTGTACCTTCTATCATACACTAAAATTAAAGTCAGCCAAATAAAAGAATTCCCTGGAAAAAAATAAGGCTTTAAAAACCAGCAGCAAATATAAAATTACAGTCTCATGGAAGACTAAAGTTAAAAGTTAAACAGTTTTTAAAATAAGGATGTTAAATTATATATCATTAAAAAAAGCCACTGAAGTCACAGGCATAGTGGCTCGAGCCCATAATTCCAGCTACTCAATAGGCTGGGGTGGGAGGACTGCTCAAACATTTTCCTATAGCAATGAGGCCGGGAATTGAGGGTGAATGATATAAAAATACCCCAAAATATATTTATTTGACATATTTTGAGATGGCTGTCACAGAGCCAGCAGACAGAAGTAGCCCTGCAAAGCTATCTTTTGAAGGTGGAAATTTATACCTGTAGAGCATCTGCAGGAAGCAGCTAGGTCTTCCCTTGTCCATCGCTAGGAAAGACTGAGTTTGATACCTTACAGATCTGAAAGAAATGTACCATCTATTCTTCAAAGGATGCAACCAGTGAGGTTTCATCTACATAACAAGACCACCGTTGGCAGCCAGGCCTCCTCTTCTCTCCCTCCCATTACTTGTTTTGCCATTATAACCTGATTTACCACCATAACATGTTTTTGCCTGTGCTCTGGACTCCCACTCTTTCTGTAACCTCAAGATGATATGGAAGCTTCTGCACCCCACTGGTGAGTTGAGCAATCACTCTGTGGTTCTCCCTGTGCTCACATTAATAAAATCTATATTCATTTTCTCCAATTACTCTGCCTTTTGTGAGTTTTCAGTGAGCCTTCAGAGGGTAAAGGAGAAGTTTTTCCCTTGTTCCCTACAAGAGTCGGGCAGGTTTGTTCAGAGTATCTACCTAGGGAATTTTCAGAAGTTGAGTTTCTTCAGTCATGTCAGGAACACAATAATCCCTACTTTCTTAGACTTGTGGAGGAAATGAACACTAAGGATACATTAACCTAAAGGGAAGAAGCTGAGGCAAACAATATAAGTAGAGAGTTTATTGGGGCCAGGCTTAAGGATTGCAACCCAAGACCATAGACTCAAGTTGCCCTGGATACACACTCCAATTAGCAGCACTTACAAGTGGATTTGTAAAGGCAAAAAAGGGGGTCAGGGAGTGAACTGATACAAAGTTGTTTACCAAGAATTCTCATTGGCTTACAGAAATAACATTGATTAGTGGTTGGCTACACATTGCTATTCTACAAGGTGTGAGTTACAGTGTCCAGCTTGGCATTGTTAGCTTAATTTATAGCTACTTGTGGCAATAGCAAGCAGTTCCAAGAGATGAAAACATAGCTCAAGGGGGAAGTAGGACATGATTGCTGTCTCATCTTAATGTTTCTCTGGGTCTGATAATTTAAAAGGACTTGCATTTCTCAGATAAAAGTTCTTTTCTTTTCTCATAACGAATATAGAGCATCTGACATACAGATGCTAAAAATAACTGATTATCACTACCACAAACACGACACCTGAAGCATTCACTGACATTTTTATGAGAAGAAAACTAAGGATATGAATAAATAAACTTATCCTTTCCCGTTTATCTTTTCATTCAATTTTTTCCTTCTTTATCTGTAAAAGAAAAGTGTAAATAGCAAACAATCATCTGTAAGCTGATCCACTCTTTTAAGATTTCCTAACATATAATTAAAGCATCTTTGAGGATGGGTAGTTCAAATTTTTAAAGAACTAAAAAGAATGAAAAATGCTTGACATTTGTATTAAAACCTGTTGTGTTAGCCTATTTTTGTATTGCTGTAAAGGAATACCTAAGACTGGGTAATTTATAAAGAAAAGAAGTTTATTTGACTCACTATTCTGCAGGCTGTACAAGCATGGCACCAATATCTGCTTGGCTTCTGGTGAGGGCTCAGGGAGCTAACAATCATGGCAGAAGGCTCAGGGGGAGCAGGTACATCATGTGACAAGAGAAGGAGCAAGAGAGCAAGGGGAGAGGCACTGCACACTTTTAAACAACCAGATCTCATGTGAGCTAACTGAAGAAGAACTCACTCATCATCAAGGGGAGGATGCTAAACCATTCATGAGAAATCCACGCCCATGATCCAATATCTCCCACCAGGTCCCACCTCTAACATTGGAAATCCCATTTCAACATGAGATTTGGAGGCAAACAACATCCAAACCATATCACCAGGACACATCTCAACTACTATGTCTACTGTCCATTCACATGTGTCACTTCAGAAGCAAAAGGCAGAGGTCAGCAGAGGGACCAGCATGCCAACAGCCTTATTGAGGGCTCAGAAAGCCCCAGGGACAGGGCTGGATGCTGTGGGTACAGACCCATTGCCCTGACTCTGAAGGCCTTATAATCTCGTGGGCCATGTAAGGGCAAATACAAATTTAAAATAAGATGCATAGTCTCCTGTAAAAAAGACTATGAGGGAAGAGACACCACCTCCTTCCTTCTCATTACAGTATCTACTTTGGAAAACTTTCAATAAATTCTCTGCCACTTTCAATGTAGATAGATCTGTTTAAAAGCTAAAAAGTCTCTTGCTGGTTTTACAACTGTGAACCAAAAATAAATCCTAAGCCCCTCAACTGACTGAATGGGCCCCCTTTTGGCCAATGGGACCCCGGAGAAATCTGAAAAACTAAATTCCAGGCCATGATGGGAAGGGAGATTGGTAACACCTCATTATTCCTCCCTCCCTTTTGGAGTTTAGGCACAACTGATTAGCATTAAGGTTAAAATAGAGATGGTAAGACTGACAAAACACACTCTTTGTGGTAATAACAAATTATAATTAAGACCTAGGGCCTCGCAAGGCAAGAGTTAAGTCACACCCTGTAAACCATAAAATCTTTTTAAATGAGTTTTAAAAATTAACCTAGTACAGGCCGGGTGCAGTGGCTCACGTCTGTAATCCCAGCACTTTGGGAGTGCGAGGCAGGTGGATCATGAGGTCAGGAGATCGAGACCATCCTGGCTAACACGGTTAAATACAAAATTAGCTGGGCATGGTGGCAGGCGCCTGTAGTCCCAGCTACTCAGGAGGCTGAGGCAGGAGAATGGAGTGAACCCGGGAGGCGGAACTTGGAGTGAGCCAAGATCTCACCACTGCACTCCAGCCTGGGCGACAGAGAGAGACTCTGTTTCAAAAAAATAAATAAATAAATAAAAATAAAAATTAAAATTAAAAAAATTTTAAAAACCCAGTACAATGTGTCTTACTGTCCAAGCTGACTCTGGTGTAACATCACAGGACAACAGACCCTGAAGGAAATCAAAATATTTTACCCCCAGATTTATTTCTTTGACATATTTTGAAATAACTCTGCAAAGGTGTCTTTTGTGGGAGAAATTTGCATCTGTAGAGAATCTCCATAAATGCAACCAGTTCTTATATTAACTGTGAGTCTGACACATTTAAGGTCTGAAAAGAGGCATTGACCATCTATTTTCTTTGAAGACTGCTGCCTATAAGGCTTCATCTACATAACAAGGGCCTTGACCCCCACAACTCCCACATCTTAACTCAAGCTTTCTTTCTATTGACTTCAAGTCTTTCAACAAAGCTCAATTCTCTCAACCAATTGTCAACTAAAGAATTCCTAAAACCCATCTACGACTTGTAAGCCCTCACTTTGAGTTGTCCCACCTTAGCAGGCTGAACAACAATGTACACCTTCCATGTATTGACTGATGCCTTTGCCTATAACTCCTGTCACCCTAAAATGTATAAAACCAGGCTGTAACCTAACTGCCTCAGGCACACTTACTCAGGACCTCTTGAGACAGTGTTGTCCAGGTCATGAGCACGCATATTGACTCAGAATAAACTTCTTTAAAATATATTACAGTTTGGTTTTTCTGTTAACACAGCCCAGGAATGCCCTTCTCAAAGACCTAGGAGCCATCTCTTTGTAAAGTCAGCATCCAAGGGAGATAGCATCCTATCTCAGATGCTATCTCCCAGTTTCTGTGGGATAGTAAGAGGCTAACATTGGTGGGCACTGGCTCCAAGTTGCAAACATACCTCCTGTCATGAAGATACGAATTTTTTTGTTTATTTTGTTTTTGTGTTTTTAGAAAGCCAACTGCTAACTCAGATTACCCTTGTGCAAGTGGTGCTGTCAAGTCCCCTTACTGGAGGACAATTTATAATTTATCTGGACAACATAGATAGAGTGGGTTGTCTCTGCCTGTCTATATTAGGGGACAAACATTCTCTCTGTCTTTCCAATCTCTTGCTAGGTTGCATATTATGTACACCACATTGTGGTATAATGCTTATTCAGTAATAAAACAGTTTTCTTTACTATCTATATGGATGTTGCAGGACTTTCTCCTTAGTTCAGCTAAAAGGCAGGTTCTTGTCACACAGCCATGAAAGATTAGGCTCGCAGACACTTTGATGGGTGAGAAAAATGGAATTTATTGGGCAAAAAAAAAAAAAAAAAAAAAAGAAACAGGAACTCTCAGCAAAGCGAGTCCACCCTGGAGCAGGAGAGTCCAGGCTCCTGTCCCCTGCAAATGGCGCAAACTTCCTGAGGCTCCACCCCAATGCACACTCCTCCCAGTGTGCAGGCTGGTTGGAGGTTCTCTGGTGACCCCGTTATACTTGGCTGTCTCACAGAGAGGTTTTGTGGTTTGGAAGATTTTTTTCTTAATTGTATTTCCCCCAAGTCATGAAGGGGTGCTGGGAGGGTCATGGTGTGCAGTAAGCACAAGAGTGGAGGGTTGCATGGTCATCAGTGAAATGAGAATAACAGTGTTACCCCCAGTGTTACAACAATAATTTACTTAAATAGCATATGCAGATTCCAGAAGCTGGGCCTGTGCTCAGCACTTGTGTGTTCCCAGTCCTCACTCTAGTACAGAAATAAAGGAAGATGACCCAGTAGAATGAGGAGCTTGGTCATGTCCCTGGAGTGATGGAACATGTGGCTCAGGCCATGCTGACTCCAAAACGTCGAGGGATTTGATGAATTGGATCGCTGCTGGGCTCCACCAACACAGACTTGCCAGGACAGATTTTACCTTGTACTTTTTTCACTGGTATGAGCCTCTCTGTGCCTAGCTGTGCTGAAAAGGGGAAATGCAACAAAATATGAGCAAGGGAGATATTTTGGCATTCTTTTCTAAGGAAGCCAAAAGAATTGCTGATTTTACAAGGAAACTTTGGTCTCTGAAGATTTTAATGCTAATTTTGCAGATTTGGAAATCTCATAAATGACTGGAAATCTCAGTCATTTATGGAGTATTTAAAGCAAAATCCCAAGTTCTGAGAATTATTGAATCACAGTCTTCCAAGCCTCATGAACTCTGAGTGAAATCACTTTTGCAAAGATTATAGCATTGAGAGAAGTCTAGCATGGCTGACTCCACCTTGCTTGTAGCCTCACAGGCTGTCTGTCCTCGCTCACTCCTAGGCATAGGCCAAGCTAACGAGAGGAGGAATTCACTTTACAGTTGAACTTTGAAGCAAGGATATTAATAGTTCTTCCCAGCCTGGCACGGTGGCTCACGCCTATAATCCCAGCACTTTGAGAGGCCGAAGCGGGTGGATCACAAGGTCAGGAGTTTGAGACCAGCCTGACCAACATGGTGAAACCCCGTCTCTACTAAAAATACAAAAATTAGCCAGATGTGCTGGCAGGCACCTGTAATCCCAGCTACTCAGGAGGCTGAGGTAGGAGAATCACTTGAACCCGCAAGGCAGAGGTTGCAGTGAGTCAAGACTGAACTACTGCACTCCAGCCTGGGTGACAGAGTGACTCCATCTCAAACAAACAAAAATAGTTCCTCCCTAAAACTGATCTCCCCTCGTTTGGGGGCCACAACGACCTTTGTAAGACTAGTGAAAGGCCACAAGATCACGATTATGGAAGGGGCCTGAACTCTGCTAAAATGTAGGCACAGTTTCTATAATTTCTTACTGCTCAGGAGTCACATGGCAAAGGTTACAAGATTTGTGATTTCCCCAATTGCTCCTATCCATAACGTCACCATTGTAAAAGCTAGGATTGGTCCTTTGAGATGTTTTTCAGACTGACCCCATCTGGACTCATGACTCACGACTCAACTCATCCTGTAGCTCCCAACCCAGAGGCATGCTCAGCACATGAAGACCATTTTCCACACCCCTATGATTGCATCCCAAACCAATCAGCAGCACCCTTTCCCTAGATCCCTGCCCACTTAACTATCCTTAAGAAATTCTGACCTCCAAGTCTTCAGGGAGATTGATTTGAGTGATAACTCCATCTTCCACATGGCCAGCCTCAGGATAACTAAACTCTTTCTTTACTGCAATATTATGGTCTCAGTGAATTGGTTTTGTCTCTGTAGTGGGCAGGAAGAAGCTGCCAGGTGATTACATGAACAAGGCCCATGTCTGGAGCCAGGATTCCCAGTGCTCAGGTGGCTGACTGCTGGTGACAATCCAGAGCACGACCTACCAACCTGTCTGTTGTAAAAAAGAGAGCCAGGGGCCAGGGACAACTGGGCTTAAAGGAACGCAGTAACATCTGTGGCCAAGGAGAGGGTACTTCAGAACCACCTTCTGAATCCCTATCCCTGGAAACAGACAAAAAACCAAGGGAAAACGAAACAGGGGGAAAATTCACAGCTCCCAAAGTAGAAAAAAGTGCCCAGATGCCACATGTTCCATGGAATGCCTGCTAGATGCACTAAAACTGGGGCCAGACCAGGGGCTGGACACATCCCTTCCCACGAGTTGGTGTATCCAGGGAGGTGTGTAGAGAAGGGACTGCAGAGGTCCACCCTTGGTCTCTCATTTGGAGGGAGGAGGTCAGGAGCCTGGCTGGATCATGGAAAACACCAGCTGCTTGAATAAGATGATGGGTCTGAATAAACAACTTGGAATCTATTAAATGGGATTTTAAAATAAAGGATGGTGGTGAGTCTAGCTTGTAAGAGGCTCAGATGTGCAGCATCCTTGTGAGAAGGGCACAGCAGTGTATGCTAAGCATTCTTAAGGAAATTAAGGGCACCAAAATAGATCAAAAGGGAGGCAAAGCAAATACCTTGAGATGACAAAGAGGACAAAATGTAATAGAAGCAGTGAGAGGTGACAATGTGCTACCAGCCCTCACTCTCAGTGCCTCCTCGGCCTTGGCGTCCACTCTGGCGGGGCTTGAGGAGCCCTTCAGCCCGCCAGGGCACTGTGGGAGCCCCTCTCTGGGCTGGCTGAGGCCAGAGCCTCCTCCCTCTGCTTGCAGGGTGGTGTGGAGGAAGAGGCGCAGGTGGGAACCCCAGCGCAGCCGGGTGTGAGTACTGGCAGGGGAGGGCGCAGGCTCAGGTGGGCCCCGCACAGGGAACAGCCCGCCAGCACGGCCACCCCAGGGCAGTGGGCTTAGCACCCGGGCCAGCAGCTGCGGAGGTTGCCAGGGTCCTCTAGCAGTGCCGGCCGGCAGGCGCCACACTCAAATTCTCACTGGGCCTTAGCTGCCTCCCTGCGGGGCAGGGCTCGGGACCTGCAGCCCGCCATGTCTGAGCTCCTCTCCCTGTGGTGGGCTCCCCGCGCGGCCTGAGCCTCCCCAACGTGTGGCACCTGGGCGCCCGGTCCCATCTACAGCCCAAGGGCTGAGGAGTGCAGGCGCCGCTCGGGACTGGCGGGCAGCTCCACCTGCAGCCCTAGCACAGAATCCACTGAGTGAAGCCAGCTGGGCTCCTGAACTGGATGGGGACTTGGAGAACTTTTATATCTAGCGGAAGGACCCTATGTGCACCAATCAGTATTCTGTATCTGGCTAACCTAGTAGGGGACTTGGAGAACTTTTGCATCTAGCACTCTGTGTCTAGCTCAAGGATTGTAAATGCACCAATCAGCACTCTGTGTCTAGCTCAGGGTTTGTAAATACACCAATCAGTACTCTGTGTCTAGCTCAAGGTTTGTAAATACACCAATTTGTACTTGGTATCTAGCTAACTCTGTATCCAGCTAACTAGCACTCTGTGACTGTGTCTAGCTCAAGGATTGTAAACACACCAATCAGCACTCTGTCAAAACGGGACCACTCAGTTCTCTGTGAAGTGGACCAATCAGCTCTCTGTAAAATGGACCAATCAGCAGCAGGATGTGGGTGGGGCCAGATAAGGGAATGAAAGCAGGCTGCCCCAGCCAGCAGTGGCAACCTGCTGGGGTCCTCTTCCTCACTGTGGAAGCTTTGTTCTTTCACTCTTTGCAATAAATCTTGCTGCTGCTCACTCTTCGGGTGCACGCTGCCTTTATGAGCTGTAGCACTCACCACGAAGGTCTGCAGCTTCACTCCTGAAGCCAGCGAGACCAGGAAACCACCAGGAAGAACGAACAATTCCAGACGCGCTGCCTTTAAGAGCTGTAACATTCACCAGGAAGGTCTGCAGCTTCACTCCTGACAGCGAGACCATGAACCCACCAGAAGGAAGAAGCTCCAGACACATCTGAACGTCTGAAGGAACAAACACCAGACACACCATCTTTAAGAACTGTAACACTCAATGCGAGGGTCTGCAGCTTCATTCTTGGAAGTCAGTGAGACCAAGAGTCCACCAATTCCGGACACAGGAGCATGAGGAAATAAATAATAAAGAGCAGCACTAGAAGCTCATTGATAGAGTGAGACACAGAAGGCAGTCTTCAGAGAAGAAAATTAGTGATATGTAAATAAAGTCTGGGAGGTTCTTGGAGATGGTGAAGAAAATGTCAAAAGTATAAAATGGATGAGAAAGAAGGTGAAAGAAAAAACAGGACTGCTGAGATCTCATACTGGCTCTCTTTGTTTCTAGACAAAAGAAAGGAAAAACTGAACAGACACAATATTCAATGATAACAAAAAAACATTTTCTTAATTTGAAAAGTGCAGTAGGGAGGAAGAGCAGGTGTGGAGATGATGACTGTGGGACTAAGTGGATGTTGGATGGCACAGCAGGGGCTTGGTCACCATAGTGGACACCATGGCAGGGCCAGGTAAAAATCCCAGGGCCTGGGCTTGTGTTCTTGGTCCCCCAACTCTTTCCATGTGGAGTGGTAGGTTGAGGAGGTCTGGATGTCCTGTCTCCTGGAGGTGGAATCTGGAGGATGGAGTGAGGTAAAACACAGAGTAAGGGCAGGACAGTGCCTGGCATAAGTGACAGTGCAAGCATACAGGCTGCTGTGACTTTCTGTCCTGGACACTGCCTGGCACTGCCCCAACAACATGGAGGCATGGGCTCTGTGAGGATGCACATTCCCTTCCAGGTCCAGGGCCCTTCCTGTCCAGTTCCTCTTTCTGCCCAGTTCCTCTTCCTGTACAGTTTCCCTTCCTGTCCAGTTTCCCTTTCTCACCAATTCCCCTTCCTGTCCAATTCCTCTTCCTCTCCAGTTCCTCTTCCTGTCCAGGTGCCCTTCTTGTCTAGTTCCCTTTCCTGTCCAGTTCCCCATCCTCTTCAGTTTCTCTTCCTGTCCAGATCCCCTTCCTCTCTAGTTCCCCTTCCTGTCCAGTTCCTCTCCCTCTCCAGTTCCTCTTCCTGTCCCGTTCCCCTTCCTCTCCAGTTCCCCTACCTCTCCAGTTCCTCTTCCTGTCCAGTTTCCCTTCTTGTCCACACCCCTTTCTGTTCAAGCCCCTTCCTGGTCTAGGGCTCAGCCCCCTGATCCAAGGCCCATCTCCCGCTGCCCCACAATCACACACACTTGTGTCAGCTGATCCTCAAAATCACCCACCTATACCAGGGAAAGTGACTCAAGCTGTCTTCTGCCTAGCCAGGGATCCCCTCTGGAAGATGCTGTGGCCTGCAGCCTACATGGCTTGGGTCCAGATGGCCAACATTTGTCGCTTTCTGCAGTTTGTAAAACTTCCTTTATCTGGCCCTACCATTGTGTCCACTATGGTGGCCAAGCCCCCACTGTGCCACCCAACATCCACTCAGCCCCAGTCATCATCCCCATACCTGCTCTTCTGCACATCTGTGGCTCATCTTTCTTTCTGTGGTACTGGGACTTATCTAGCCCCTTTTCAAGAGGGGCCAGGCCCCTGTGCTCATCCAGGGGTTCGCAGAGGGTGTGGAGCTCCAGTCCTAGCCCCTTCAGCAAGTTCAGCTAGCAGCTAGTCCCTGGGGAAGCTTTTGTGGCTGCCTGTCCCCTCATTGATAGGAGTCAAGCCCTGGATGTCTGGCTCCCTGGGCTTCTGTCCACTCTTTGGAAAGTGGGAACTAGATTCACCTCTACAGGGAATACATCTCAGAAAAAAACAGAAAGCCAGAACCTGGGGCTTGGCCTCACAGACACTCCGCTCATGTTGATATTACTATAACTCCTGTACTGCTGTTGCAACCAGGGCTCAGGGTGTTGTCCTTAACATCATTATTAGCATTCTCACTCTTTTTTCCCCCTAGTTCTTTTAGTTGCAAATACATATTATCAATCTTAAAGAAGTATTTTTAAAATTCACTGTTTTTTAATATTAGCAGTAAGCTAGCATAAGGCCCAGATAGTCATTCTTTTAAACCTTCAAATTCCGTTTATGTGATCTTATTGCTTTAGAACTAACTCTTAAAGGATTATACCCATAATGACCCTGTGGATTGCTTTAAGTTGTATGAAATTTTAAGAAAGTATTTGTGGTAGAATTGAGCCTACTTGCTAAGGTTTAATTTTTTTAAGACTTATTTTTTTTAGAGCAGTTTAAGATTCATAGCAAAACTGAGAGAGTGATACAGAGATTTCCTGTATGCCCCCTTCCCCAACACATGCAGAGCCTCCCCCATTGTCAATATCCCCAACCAGAAAGGTACATTTGTTACAGTCAATGAACCCACATCAGTACATCGTCACCCAAAATCCATATTTTTTTACACTACAGTTTATTCTTTGTGTTGTATGTACTGTGGGTTTGAACAAATGTATAACAACCTACATCCACCATTATGGCCTCAGGCTGACTTAAAAATCCTGTATGCTGTACCTGTTCATCGCTTTCTTTCCCTAGCCCTTGGTAACCACTGATCTTTCTACTCTCTCCACAATTTTGCCTTTTCCAGAAAGTCATATAGTCAGAATCATCCAGTGTACAGCCTTTTCAGATTGACTTCCTTCACTTAGTAACATGCATTTAAGGTTCCTCCATGTCTTTTCACGGCTTGATAGATCATTTCTTTTAGTGCTGAATAGTATTCCATGGTCTGGATGTACTGTCATTTATTTATCGAATCACCTACTGAAGGACATCTTGGTTGTTTCTAAGTTTTCATAATTATCAATAAAGCTGCTATAAATATCCCTGTGCAGGTTATTGTGTGGATATAAGTTTTCAACCCATTTGGATAAATACTGAGGAACACAGTTGCTGGATTTTGTGGCAAGAATATGTTTTAAGTTTTTAAAAAACCACCAAACTGTCTTCCAAGGTGGCTGTACCATTTTGCATTCCCACGTTCCCACCAGCAATGATGAGAATTGCTGTTCATCCACAGCCTCAACAGCATGTGGTGTTGTCAGCATTCCACATCTTGGTCATTCCAATTTGGCATTTAATGAAAGTGTTACTGAAATGCAGGGGTTTGATCTAGGTCTTATTGCTTGCTGCACAGAAAACCAATCACTGAGGCAACAAGTATTGCCAGGGAGGAAGGCTTTAATTGGGTAATGCAGCCAGGAAGAATGGAAAGTAAAGTCTCAAATTAGTCTCTCAGACTGACTAAAATTTGGGGGTTTATTTAGTGGGCAAGGCAGGAAAACAGAAATAGGAAGGGGTAAGGAAGCAATCATGATGAATGAGGGGCCTGGATGCAGTGATCTGGTGAGTTTCAGTCCCTTGCCTGAGGATTGGTTTCTTGAGGAAGGAGCTCAGATGAGACAAATGTAAGTTTCAAGTTTTAAGATCAGGGATGGTTCTCTGGGACAATATTAGTTCTCTGGGACAATTGAGCCAGTTTCAAACTAAGTGTTGTTAAAGATCAAAGAGTGTGTGCATTTCCTAGGTGCTTGTCCACTCCCAGGTCCGGCCTGTCAGGCTTCTTGGCACCCCTCAGGGAACAGTGGCTGTGCCCTACACACTGGAGCAAGTATCAACTTACATCTTTCCCCAGGAAACTGAGTTCCATGAAGACATCGCTTATATGTGGGTGATGTAGAAAAGGAATGAAGACAGATTTGACTGACTGAATGACACATTGTTGTCCCTGCCCCACCCCCATGTGGACCATTGAGGCTGACTCTGGCACTTGCTGGTATAGATAGCATTTTAGTAAATTTTCAGGCTAAATCTCCAGAAACATTGGCATCTGGTCCAAGTTGTGGCCACCAGAGGAGTCTGAGGGCAGGCCTGAGCACAGGCTGTCAACAGCAGGCCAACTTGGTGACTGTAGCCCCCGGGCAAGGGAGCAATGGGAGGCCTCACACCCTTGGTTAGAAGGTTTAAATGTTTACATGAATCATTCAAGCTCACCTAGTGTTAAATGAAATATGTTCCATTCTAATGACAACACTGGAAAATACGCACACAAGCCCAGGAAGTTAGCTACACAATGTCCTTTTCCCAGGGGTTGCACATGCGAGGCCCCCAGGGCCAGGCTTGGACCACAATGAGAGGAGCAGGTCAGGGGGTCACTGTGGGCTGCACCGGGTCAATGAGACTTGCTGCCATAAGAATTCGTCAGAATTTTTCAAACGCAACAAGAATCTAGGTTTTCATGTAAAAAGTCACAATTGTTAAATAATTGCTCACAAAACCCCACAAAACTTTAGATGCTATTTCCATGGGCTGGGTTTGGTCCACAAGCCTCTAGCCAGCAGCCTTGGCCTCATACCAGGTCGGAACAGTCTCCCTGGACACCTGCTCTGTGTCCTCCCCTAGTAAAGCCAGAAAGGTGGCCTAGGTCAGGGGTGACTCAGACAGGTGCTGCAGGCACAACACTGACCACCCAGAGCACATGTTTCTGGGAGCACTCCTCCCGAGGACAGGAGAGAACTTTATTATGGGAGGGAGTCTTATCAGCATGCCCTCCCCTAACAGATGGAGGGACAGTGGTAGGACTCTAGGCCTTGGCCTCCCCGAATTCTCTCCCTTGCATCTCAGGATGCACTTCCTCACTCCAGAAGGAAGGAACGTGGGCTCATGACATATATCACAGCGTCAGAGCCTGGGAGGAAGTAAATCCAGCAAAGTTGAGAAATGGAGAAAAGATGCTGCCTGGGACCTACAGGTGAGCAGCTGCATGCCCAGGTCTGCAGTCTCTTCAGCTCACACTGCCCAGGTCTCAAGTATGGGCTGAAAATACAAAACGCTGCTTCAGGTGTCCAGGTTAGCCTTGAGGGCATACAGCTTGACTAATCCTCATAGGAAGAGGCTCTGCTGATGGAACCGGGGCCATGGGAGGAGGCAGGAGCAGCTTTGGCTAGGGTGCCCAGGGAATGCAGGCTTCTGGCCATACTGGGGAATGCCAGCCTCAGTGTACTGGGAACCCAAGATCTCCTGATGCACCTAGGCCTCCTTGGAGTGACCGTGAGCCTCCTATCATTATTGCTGTGTCCGGCCTGGCACACAGATGCCCGTCACTATCTCCATTGCCCGGGAGACTGGACATGGAGGAGGAGGGGTACAGTAGAGATATGGGGTGGAGTGCTGTGGGAGAAAAGCAGGTAGGGGCGAGTGGCCCGTGGGACAGCTGACCAGGTGAGGGTGGGAGGTGGGCATGGGGAACAAGCGCCTGCAGGGGCATCTAGTGGGCGTCTGCCGATCACAGTGGCAGCATGAGAACACCTTAACTTGCACAGCACATCCAGGGTTCACGAAGTAGTTCTTCATGAGAGCCTTGGAACTTGGCTCTTTTAATAGCTCACTGCCCTGTGCTGCCCCACTGTTGACATAAAAAAGCAAGGCACCCCATTCATCTCTGTCCAGAGCCTGGAGGACAAAGTGTCCTGTTTAAGCTAAGTGGAGAAAATATGTGTGTTAAATATCTGAAAGAGGTGAGGTTAAGGACACTCCTGCCTCGGAGTGGAAGGGGATACAACCTAGCATCAGGTGGCAGGTCTGCACTTGGCCACCTCTCCTCCTTTGGCCCCAGGCTGTGTCAGTTTGTCTATATGTTGGAAGGACTGTGGAAAGTGGTGTGCTCTCCGTTGTGGCCACTAGCCTGGACAGAAAAGGGCTGAAGCCTGCTTGGTGCAAGCAATGCCCTGCTTCTTTCCCACCTCCCCTATAAACTGGGGGCCTCTTTGAAGGTCAGGTGTCCATCGGAATCAGACCCACCTCCCACTCTACCATGGCTTCACAAGGTGCTGATCCCAAGGAGAAACTCAGTGAATTTTCATCAAATTGGGTTGAGGCCAGTGGTGATTTTACTGAATCTCCAGAAAACCTGTCTCCAAAAGCTATTTGCCTCTTGAGTTCTAGGACAGAACTATTTTTAGTGAGTGTTTTGTTTTCTAAGGTGGATGACTATGGCAAAAGCCAGCTGGGGGCTTATCTAATCAAGACACTCTGGTAAGTGTTTATTCTAATCAGTGCTACCAATCCCATCTATTTGGGGGAAAAAACCCCTCAGCTCCTTCCAGCTCTGAGCATCCCAGATGTCTGCAAGCGGGTCAAGAAGCCTGGGCCTCGGGGTCCAAGCCCCACTTTCCACACTGGCATCTCCAGTCACATCGTATGCTTTCTTTCTTTAAATAAACCCTCTCATAGAGTCTTCTCTATGGAGGGGCCTAGAGATATGCTTGCTCACTCCAGTACCCAAATTTTTCGTATTTTCAGAAATGTCTGGATTACTGAGTGATAGAGATATGTCTGCTGGCAGACACTGCACAGAGACATATTTGTAATTCTCTGTCTTACCTCATTTAAGGCTGCCAATACTGTTTCAATCCCAAGAAGAAACGTTTGCTGTGACAAAGACCTTGCTTGAACAGACATTAGGCTCCTATGAACCCCATTCTCCACTAGGCCTTGTTCTTGGGCTTTTGTCCTTGCCAGGTCTGGTTTTAGCAAGAATCTCAATAAGCCAGTTTAGAGAGAAGCCTCCCAATCTTGCAATCTGATCAGGTTCCTTATCCTCTACCATCCCCCACGTGATGTCTGACCACCCTGGCTGTCTTCTGCAAGAATCCTGCTAGGTCAGTTTAGCCAGATCCCTGCTGCCCTGATGTTTCCTCTTGTGATTTTCCATCCACTGACCCTTGCGACCTGCTCTTTGGGTATAGGTTCCTACTTGTCCCTACTGTATTCAGAGTGGAGCCCAGTTCTATGCTGACGTTTCTTTTCCCCTATCGCAATCATTTCTGAATAAAATCTGTTTTTGCCGCTTCAGCTACCATCCAGTTCTGGTCTTTCTTAACAGCTGTTAGGGCAGACATTGTATCCCCTGAGCAACCATTATGCCTTTTTGCTCAGCAGCATGTGCTGCTTGTGTGTTCCAACACCAGTTCTCCCACACCAGCCAGTGTCTGACAATTCAATTCAAATCTGACACCAAACACCTGGAGTTAGTGCAGCTCTCACAGGTTAAAGGATAAAATCTCCAATAAGGCTGCCCCAGTTCAGACACCAGTCACAAGTGGGGTCCCTGCTTCTACTTTGCCCACTGCAAATTCATAAGTTCCCACAACAACTATTAGGTTTGCGAATTTGCTAGAATGACTCACAGAATGGTGAAACATGCTTATTTTCCATTACCATTTTATTATAAAGGATATAGATGAACAGCAAGATGAAGAGGTTGTAGGTGGGGTCAAGGAGGATTCTAAGCACAGGAGCTTCTGTCTCCACAGAGTTGGGGTGCCTTACCCTCCTGGTATATCTACGAGTTCACCAATCAGGAAGCTCCTTGAGCCTGATGTTCAGTTTTTATCCGTGCTCCCTGACACAGGCAAGCTTGGTTAAATCACTGCCATGTGATTAAAATTGGTGGCTAGCCCCCTTCCCTCCCTGGAGATGGATTGAAGGTGAAAGTTTCAACCCTCAAACCACGAGCTTGGTTTTTCTGGCCACCAGCTCCATCCTGAAGCTACATAGGGGCCACCAAGCATCATCTCATCAACACAACGAAGACAAGACACTCCTGAGGCCGGGTGAGGTGGCTCACACCTGTAATTCCAGCACTTTGGGAGGCCAAAGTGGGTGGATCAAGAGGTCAGGAGTTTGAGCTCAGTCTGGCCAACATGGTGAAACCTTGTCTCTACTAAAAATACAAAAATTAGCCGGGAGTGGTGGCATGCGCCTGTAGTCCCAGCTACTTGGGAGACTGAGGTGGGAGAATTGCTTGAACTTGGAAGGTGGAGGTTGCAGTGAGCTGAGACCGTGCCACTACACTCCAGCCTGGGCAACAGAACAAGACTCTATCTCAAAAAAAAAAAAAAAAGAAAAAAAAGACAAGATACTCCTGCCACTCAGGAAATTCAGTGTTCCCGAATCTCTGTGCTGGGAAGCAGGGATCAGATATATTTAAGATTTTAATGCAGTTTAAGAAAGAGGTAAAGTGTAAATAAATCAGTTGCACTCATTTTTTTCCTTCCTTTCATTTTTTTAAATCTTCCTCCCTCCTTTCCTTCCTCCCTCCTTTCCTTCCTTCCTTTCTACATGATGCTTTTGAAAAATCAACTGTCCCAGTTTGAGAGGTGAGTAGGGCAGATTGACATCAATTTGTAGGAAGAAGTTTTAGCAGGCCACTATCTTAATCAACACTGTGTGAAATAGTTTGCAAAGATTTAAATTGCCTTAATAGAAGAAAACCCTCTAGGAAATGGAGACGTGACCCACCATCGTTCTCTGCACACATAAAATGAGGATAATGAAAGTCCACCTCATTGTTATGGCCTGAATTATGTCTCCCCCAAATCCACATGTTGACGTGGACTTAAGAATGGACCCCAGGACCTCAGAATGTAATTATATTTGTGGGCAGGTTCTTTAAAGAGATGATTAAGCTAAAATTAGTTATTCAGAGTTGACCCTAACCCAATATAACCAGGGTCCTTATAGCAAGAGGAAATTAGGACACAGAAATGTACAGAGGGAAGACATGAGGATACAGCAAGAAGGCGGCCATCTACAAGCCAAGGAGAGAGGCCTCTGAAGGAATCAGCCCTGCTAACACCTTAGTCTCATACTCTCAGCCTCTGGAACTGTGAGAAAAGAAATTCTGTTGTTGAAATCACTCAGTCTATGGTGTTTGTTGCAGTGTCCAGGGCTGACTAATATTCTCACAGACCATTATGTGACCTGAACACAACAGATATGACCTATGCAGAACAGAGTTTGCCCTTACCACACCATGAGATGCTAGATGTCACTGTTCTGCTGCTGATGGTGTTGTCCCTCCTCCTTAAGAGAGACAGGGGCCATCTGAAAATCACTGAGATCCTGAGTGGTTGGTAAACCCTACTGTGTGAGGACAGGCCCAAGGCATCAGGAGCACTCTTAGGAGAGTGTCCTTAGACAGCAGACGGTGTGCAGGCAGATCTGGAGCAGACGTTCTAGCTGCATCCAGCAGGTACAACTAGGGCCACAAGGGCAGAAGCCACAGGGAGGCAGATTTTGGTGAAACTGTAGGAACACTGTCTAATAAATAAATCCTCTCCACAGTGGAATGAGCCCCTGGTGAGATGGTGTTTCCCCAGGATAAGAAGTTAAGCCAAGTTTGGTGACTGTTCAGCCAGCAGGCTGTAGGGCTACTCCTGCATTCAGCATGGTCATTTGCATCTAAGAAACTATGACCTGACATTTACAAAGTCCTGTGTTTGCTAAGTGGACTTACATGGTTTATATTAGCTTACATCACTTAGAGATAATATAATATTGAAGATACGGTTCTATATGTTTTCAACTTAATTTTATTTCATTTCATTTTCAAGAGGGTTTAAGACTCCATACTGCACATTTAAGTTTTAAGTGTTCCTTACATCGACAACCTACCTGAATTCCATAAACACAAAATGATTTATCCACTATACTCAATGTTGAAAGGTTTTCTTTGTTCTCTGGTTTCTTTCTCTCTTTTTCTTTTACAATCCCTAAGGAAGAATGCATGAGATTACATTTTAATGTGATTAAAACCCTGGAATGCAGCCAGCAGTTTCTTGGAGGTAATTTTCATGAGAGTCAAATCTAGAAGAGGTCTCCATAAAAAGCTGAAAGCCGGCAGTTTCTTGGAGGTAATTTTCACAAGAGTCAGATCTAGAAGGGGTCTCCATAAAAAGCTGAAAATAGTGAGGATTTTTGTGTTTTGATTTTTGATTAGCAATTGATTGTCTTATGAATTTTCTGTGCTTATCTTTCCCATGTTGTTATTAAACATGTCCCACCCCATCCCTTCTTGACACTTCAACTGGGGAAACCAGTTTCCCTGTCCCTGGTTATCAATCTTATTTTGAATTTCCTCTTGTTTGAGCAAAGACACATTCATCTTCCCTCAACCTCTGGCAGAGATTTTGGATTTGGAAGACAAATGGGTGTCTTCAACAGAGAGTAATCAAAGTAGGTGTGGTCTTCTACAGGACCTGGCCCAGCCCCAATTTCTTTCTTTCTTTCCTAGCCCAATTCTATGTCTTACAGATTATTAATCATGTGTATCCATACCACTTTACTTTAATGCTGAGCATATACAGGTATGTTTGGCTTCTTAGGTCACTTTCCTTGTCATTTTCGGAACTTCCTTGCCAACACATAAATAAAATCTTCCCAGTACCACCACACTGCCCCACATACACACATACTGCCTTTTCCTTTGACACACATATTGCCTTTTCCTTTGTGTTTTGGAAGGTAAGTATATATGTACACCTTCTCTGTTCTATTTTCTCTTCTGCTTCATTGATCTATCTGTGATCACACCAGTAGCCCATCCATTCGTTCATTATTTATATATTATGGAAGGCAACCCACCCCACATACCATCACTCCTCTTTCTAAAAAAATTTCTTTGGTCGACTCAATTACTTATTGTTTTCCTAGCAAACTTTTAGACGACCTTGCTAATAACTTAAAAAATCCCATTGTCATTTTCTTTGAATTCATTAAAGTTACATGTGAAATTAATCCAAGGAACAGCATGTGGAAAAAGATAAACTGTATAGTAAATTGTGTTGGAACATGGACTAGCCATATTATACAGTTGGAATCCATGTCTAATAACATCACTACAGATTTCATAGGGATAAAGATTCAAATGTAAAAAAAAAAAAAAGTTGTGTTTTAGTTATAGGTAAGTGGAGGCAGCAGACTCTGGTTGTCTGTTCCACTGAATGCAGCTAGGATGCCTGGACAGAGTGCATGGAGCAGTGACGAGAACCCTGTAAAGCAAATAATAGCAGATGAGTAGGGAAGTAGATGAGAATTTGAAGTACCACTAAACCAGTGATAGGTTCCTGTTCTATTTTCTGCCTTGATATCCCCAAGCTAAATTCAAGGCAGCCCAAACACCAGAAATGGACACTGACATGAGCAGGGAGAACTTCAGGAGAAGCCCTCTCGCTCTGACTCAAAGAATGGAAAAAGAAACTGTAACACTCAGAAAGAATGGGTGAAATCTTTCTACCATTTTCCTTTCCTTTTTTCTACTCTCCCATGCTCCAGCCCCAATCAATCTTCTAGTGTCAGAAGTGGTAGGAAGGACAACCACCATAATAGCAGCCATGGTGGCAGCAGGCGCAGCAGGGTCCCCAGGTGTTTAAAACTCTGTAGAAAGAAAACTCCCTCCCAAATCAGAGGAGCTGGTATCCCAAGAGAGTGCGGAAAACTCCTGCTACATCTCTCCTTGGTCTTCCAGGACTTGACCCAAGATGTCATAAGAAGTGCATGGCAGAGCAGAATAACCACAGCATCAGGTTCCAAAGTGATATCAACAGGGAATCAGAAAGTACCAGGGAGTTCACAAACAGGGAGGGATCCATAACATTGTTTGTGAGTTTTGTGAACTCCTGGGTTTACCCCCATGCTGTGCTTACACGGACCTGACTCTAAACAACATGCTGAAGATTCTGAGACCTGAAATACGGGATAAACCAGTGCCCAAAACCCAGCCTGGCCAGTGGATGGCACACAGGTGGGACAGATCAAAATAGCACCACAGAAGTTTCGAAAATGTAACTGACACCAACACCATGACTCACTGAAGGCAAGTTGGAACTTGTGGCCTGAACCTAACCTAATTCCACATGTTCAGGATACACTCCAAAATTACTCTGCACACAAAGAACCAGAAAAAATATCAATTTATATATGAAAAGACAATCAACAGAAGCCAATGCCAAAATGACAGAAATGATTGGTATTATCAAACAGACTTGAAAACTGCTACTATGAAAATGCTCCAAGAAGTAACAGTAAACAATCTTGAAACACATCGAAGGAAAGAAAATCTCAGAAAAGTAATAAAATATAAGAAGGAGAACTGAAAGGGAATTGTAAACCTGAAAAAATACAGTAACCAAAATTAAAAGATACACTGGATAGCAGAGTAGAGATGAGAGAAGAGTCAATTTCTAACACCGTAGAGAAAAAAGACTGAAAAAGAAGATAGTACCAGAAACTCAGTGACCTGTGGGATAATGCTACAAGGTCTAACATTTGTGCCTTGAGGTTCCCAGAAGGGGAGAAGAAAGAGGGTGTTGCAGAAGATGTATTTGAGGATATAATAGCTGAAAACATTTAAAATATGGTAAAAGATCTCAACCTACAGATTTAAGCAAAGCAAACTGCAAACAAAATAAGCCCATAGAGACTCAACAAGGACATATCATAGAGACACTAAAGACAAAAAATTTTTGAAAACACTTGTGAAAAATGATGCAGTACCTATAGGAAAACAATGGTTTAAATGATATAGATGCCTACCAAAACCATGGAAACCAGAAATAAGTGGAAAAACAGATCTGAAAGAAAAGAACAGTCAATCCACAATTCTACATCAAAAGGAGAATATCCTTCAGGAATGAAAGTGAAATAAAGACATTCTCAGATGAAGAGAATCTAAGAGAACTACATGCCAGCCAACCCATTCTAATAGAATAGCTAAAGAAAGTTATTTACAAAGAGCGAGAAAGTTACTAGAAGGAAATAGAACATTAGAAAAGGAGGGAATAGGCATGGTGGCTCATGCCTATAATCCCAGCACTTTAGGAGGCCAAAGCAGGTGGATTGCTTGAGTTTAGGAGTTCAAGACCATCCTGGGCAATGTGGCAAAACCCTACCTCTACAAAAAATGCAAAAATTAGCCAGGTGTGGTGGCACATGACTGACTTGGAGGCAGAGGTGGGAGGATCACTTGAACCTGGGAGGTCAAGCCTACGAGCCAAGATTGTGCCACTGCACTCCACCCTGGGTGACTGGACCCAGAGCAAGACCCTGTCAAAAAAAAAAAAAAAAAAAAAAAAAAAAAAAAAAAAAAAAAAATGGAGGAAGAGCAACACAAATGGTTTATAACTGAGTAAATATAATAGCTTATTTTTCTCTTGAATCCATTAAAATGTATTGACAAAGAGATAAAAAATTATAACATTTCTAGATGGAGTTGTCAAAGCGTATAGATGTAATTTATAAGAAAACAACATACAGGGGAAAGACAAATGAGTTTCTACCATGATAAAGATTCTGTATTCCAAATGAAGTAGTAAAATGTGGATTCTAAGTGGACTGAAAAAGTTAATTATGCATATTGTAATCCTAAGAACAAATGCTACAAAATATACAAAGAGGTATAATCAAAACCACAACAGATAATGGATTATTAAAAATGTTCAAATAGGCTGGCCATGGTGGTTCATGCCCATAATCACAGCACTTTTTGAGGTTGAGGCAAGCAGATTGCTTGAGCCCAAGAATTTGAGACCAGCCTGGGTAACATGGCAAAATCCAGTCTCTACTAAAAAAACCAAAAAATTAGCTGGGCATGGTGACACTCACCCGTAGTCCCAGCTGCTCAAGAGGCTAAAGTGATAAAATCACTTGAGCTTGGGAATTTGAGGCTGCAGTGAGCTATGATCATGCCACTGAACTCCAGTTTGGGCAAGAATGAGATTCTGTCTCAAAAAAAAAAAAAAAATGTTCAAATAATCTACATAAGGAGGAAAAGGGAAACAGAAGGATGAAAAGCACAAGAAACAAACAAAACAAGAAATAAAATGGTAGATCTAAATTCAAACCTAGCAATAATTACATTAAATATAAGTAGCCTAAACACAGCAATTAAGTTGACAGAGAATGTCAGAATGAATTTTAAAAGTGACCTAACTGTCCGCTGTTTGGAAGAAACTGACTTTAAATACTATGGTATATTTAAGTCTAAAGTGGAAGGCAGGAAAAGAATATCATATAAAAACTTCAATTAGGAAAAATCTAGTGACTGTATTGTTTTCAGACAGAGCAAAGATATTACTGAGGACAAAGAGTGGCATTACATAGTGATCAAAAGGGTAAATTTACCAAGAAAATGTAACAATCCTAAATGTACATGCATTTTAAAAATTACAAAAATTAAAAATATATGGAGCAAAAATGAGTAATAACCAACCTGGCAATTATAGCTGGAGATTTCAACCTTCCTCTCCTGGTAACTTATAAAACAAATAGAAAATCAGCAAGAATGTAAAAGAATTGAACCACACAATCAACCAATGGCATCTAATTGATATATAAAAGGCTCTGTCATAAAACAGAATAGGAGCTGAGTGCACTGGTTTATACCCATAATCTCAGTTGCTCAGGAAGCTGAGGTGGGAGGATTGTTTGAGCCCAGGAGTTTGAGGCTGCAGTGAGCTATGATCATGCCACTGCTCTTCAGTGGAGGTGACAAGAGTGAGGCTCAATCTCAAAAAAAGAAAAAGAAAAACAAAACAAAACAGAAAAACAAAATAGAAGAATACATCATAATCTTTTCCAGTGTCTGTGAAACATTCACCACAAAAAATCATATCCTGGGTCAAAATTAAACCTTAACGAATTTAAGAGAATTGAAATCATATAGAGAATGCTTTCTATGTATAATGATATTAAACTAGAAATACCATCCTGGCTAACACAGTGAAACCCTGTCTTTACTAAAAATACAAAAAATTAGCTGGGCATGGTGGCGGGCACCTGTAGTCCCAACAACTCAGGAGGCTGAGGCAGGAGAATGGCATGAACTTGCGAGGCAGAGCTTGCAGTGAGCTGAGACTGTGCCACTGCACTCCAGCCTGGGCAACAGAGCAAGACTCCATCTCAAAAAACAAAAACAAAAACAAAAAAACAGAATAAAAAACAGAAATAAAAGAGGAAAATCTCTAAATATTGGAAATTAAACAACATACTTCTAAATTATCCATTAGTCAAAGAGAAAGTCTCAAGGGAAACAGGGAAATATTTCAAACTGACCAAAATTTAAAACATGTTAAAATTTGTAGAATGCAGCTAAACCAGTGCTTGGAGGGAAATTTGTATGATTAAATGATTATATTAAAAAAGAATCCAGATGGTGGTGGCTCACACATGTAACCCTAGCACTTTGGGAGGCTGAAGCAGAAGGATCACAAATTTAAAAATTAGCTGTGCATGGTGGCACGCACCTGTAACCCCAGCTACTTGGGAGGCTGAGGTGGGAGGATTGCATGAGCTCAGGAGGTTGAGGTTGCAGTGAGCCATGATTGTACCACTGCACTCCAGCCTGGGTGACAGAACAAGACCCTGCCTAATCTTTCATATTAGGAAAGTAGAAAAAGAGGAGCGAAATAAACCCAAAGCAAGCATTTTCTAAGTTAGCCTTATATCTTTTGTAAAATTTTTGGTCCCTCCTTAATAATGTTTCTACTTCCCCCATCCCTGTTTTTATACTGCATTAGTTAGAAAGCCCAGGAAAAGTTCAGAATTTATTAGTGGTAGCAGATATTCTTATCTTATTGCTGATTTTAATAAAAATGTCTCCAATGTGTCACTATGAAGTAAAATGTTAGAAAATCATTTGAAATGGATTATTTATTACATTAAGCAATGCTTTTCTTCTATTACTAGCTCAAGAACATTTTTGAAAATTAAGAATAGATATTGAATTTGATTTTATTTATATATAATTTATTTAATTTATTATTATTATTTTTTGAGACAGGGTGTCTCTCTGTCACCCAGGCTGGAATGCAGTGATGCAATTACAGTTCGCTACAGTCTTGACTTCCTGGGCTCAAGTGATCCTTCCACATTAGCCTCCTGAGTAACTGGGACTGCAGGCATGTGCCACCATGCCTGGAGCAATTTCTTCATTTTTTGTAGAGATATGGGTCTTGTTATGTTACCCAGGCTGGTCTTGATCTCGTGGGCTCAAGTGATTTTTCCACCTGAGCTTCTCAAAGTGAAACACAGGTAAATGGAAAACAATTCTAATATTCTTCCTCATTAAAAGAGAAATGACTTTTTATGTCTTGAGGAGAGGAGAAGGAGAAGGTGAAATGAGATGTGAATAGGAACAGAAGAGAGGCTGTTATATTTACAGTAATAATTTTTAAAAAATCATTAGGACAGTTTTGTACTTAAACTTGGTAAGTCTATTTGTTGCTAAGAGGACCTGTAGAATAATCCCCAAAATGTACATTTTTCTTTAGAGAAATTTCAATACCAAAAGAATAATTTATATGATAATCTGAAGAGAAAGTAATTGAGAAGTCCATTCGTAAAAATGATTGCAATATCATCAACCTAATTTATATATTCTTAATACTTCAAAAGGTAATAAGCAATACTAGCCATCATCTCAATTTATTTCTCTGTTCACTGTCTTCAGAGTGGATAAAGTCAGGCATGTTTCAGAAATAGTCACAAAAGAAAAGAAACTTTAGAAAATTCATGGTGCAAGGAAAATGCCAACAGTTGGTATGAATGCTTGCTCCAGACCATGCATAACTGACTGCATGTCCTTTCCTAGAACACTGCTATCTCCAATACAGAAGGTTGTGCTGGATGTGAGAGGCTTGTCATGGAACGCTGAATCAAGTGCACCCATTGCACTGCCCATCACTGACAATGGGCTGCAGCTACTCTGCCCAGGATGCCATTTGGTTGAGACCTCCAGGATGACTGTGGCGTGTCTCAGTTTATTTGGGCTGTCAGAACAAAACACCACAGACTGAGGGGCTTAACCAGCAGACATTTACTTCTAACAGTTCTGGAGGATGGACCCCAGATCAAGGTGTGGGCAGATTGGATTACTGGTGAAGGCTCTCTTTCGGGCTTGCAGACAGCCACCTTCTCACTGTGTCCACATGGTGGAGAGAGCAAGCTCTGGTGTCTTTTCCTCTTCTCATAGGAATGCTAACCCATAAACATTCCATCCTCATTACAACTGGTCACCTCTCAAAGGGCCCATCTCCAGATGCCATCACAATGGGAACTGGGGCTTCAATGTATGATTTTGAAGAAGAAGAACACAAATATTCATCCCAAAACACAATGCATGCCCAGAATAAGGATGTGCAAGGGATGCAGGGTGTGGCCGACAGCTGTTCAGCCTCCATGGCTTGCACTGACCAAGCTCTTGACACTGGAGGAGTCTGGACACCCACTCCAGATACTCTGAGTTCTTCAGAGGTGTCTGCCTTGCGGGGGGTGCCATCCTTTGCATGCCTGCAATGCTCATGCATAATTTGTTTTATGGTAATTCTTGATATGCAGATGTATGCGTTTGCTAGGGCTGCCATAGCAAATTTCCACAGACTTGGTGGTTTAGAATAACAGAAATTAACTCTCTCACAAATCTGGAGGCCAAAGTCTGGAATCAAGGTCTGGGCAGGATAGTGCTTTCTCCAGAGGCTCTAGGGGAGGATCCTTCTTGCCTCTTTCAGCTTCTGATGGCTCCAAGTGTTTCTTGGCTTGTGGCTGCATCACTCCAACCTCTGCCTCCATTGTCACATGGTCTCCTCCTCCCTGTGTGCCTGAGTTCAAATTTCCCTCCTCTTATAAGGACACCAGTCCTTATACTGGTCCTTAACTAGTTACATCTGCAAAGACCTGATTTCCAAATTAGTTCATGTTCTGAGGTACTGAGTGGACATAAATTTTGGGGAGACACTGTCCAATCCCTGTAATAGGTAAGAAATGTTAGTCAATACTTCACCTTTTCCTGGAAATTTGGTCTTAGGTTCCTTAACCCATTTAACTAAGGTAACATGAGTGTAGCAAGGTAATGAAAGGCAGGTTGTTGCATTTATCTATGAATTTTTATAGTGTGTTTTTCTCTTCTCACTTCTGAATAATTTTCTTCTTTTTAAAGCTCCATCTCTTTTTCCTATTCATGCCCTGCAATATTTCCAAGGCCTGAGCTGCCTCTACAATGGACTTTTCTCCTGGATTATAGCCTCTGAGTGATATTCTAGAGAAGAGGCCAGCAGGGTGGATAACAGGCACTCTCCATGGGGAGGGAGCTATGGGAAGAGACATCTAAGAACAGTGGATGGCCCGTATGGCCCACGCTTAGGAATGGCATCAGTGATGGATGAAGTTGGAGAACAGAGCAGGGAGCTGGATTTTGCTCACAGGTCTAGGCAGTTGGAGTCCCTGGATTTTTCTGGGAAGAAGTCTAATGAGAACTTTGAGCTGCAGTTCAGGATACTTGGTATGGAGCAGCAGGGAGGGAGGGGAGAAACTCAAAGTAGGGCTGGTTGTTTGGGGGTTATTTGCTTAGTCCAGATGAGAGGTGATGAGTGTGCAAGGTGAGACCATGACACCAGAGCAAGAGGTAGGGTGGCAGCGTGCCCAGAAAGTGTAACCCAATATGATTTGGTTAGGATTTGTGGAGAAAGGGAGATGAAGGTACATCTGCAGCATGGAAACATGGTCTGATGGCCCAGGGGGATAGTGGCAGGAGTGGGGCAGGTAGCGGGGGACACCAGCGGGGGCATACAGAGCCAGCGTGTGAGGTTAAACCTGCTTCTCTACTCACCCGCTGCATGACCTTAGCCCTAGCCATCTGCTTGCCAGAGGCAGTGGTGGTCCCATGCTATGCCACATCCAGTGACTGACTGATGTAGGGATGACAACCTGCTTCCTCAGCCCAAGTGAGACATCTGCATGGGGCCATGTGGATTTTAGCTTCCTGTGGGGGGCTGCTAAGGTTTTTACTGTGGGGCCCTGGTGCCCTGGGAGTGCTGCATGGATCCCTTGCTCCCTCCTGCTTGCTTTTCTTCTCCCCTCTGCCAAAAGCAACCAGCACGTGAGTCTCCATCTCAGAAGCAACTGCACGGCCACCCAACCTGCACCAGGGCTTGGTAGTGATAATACTCCCTGGAATGTTGTAAGGTGAAACTGAGCTAGCGTTTGTAGGATACTGAAAACCCCTGGCAGATGTAACTGATTATGGGCATCATTTTCCAGGCAGAGCTCTGGAGTAGGCAGACGAATATTTAGTGTGGGGCCACAGAAGGAAGTCTAGGAAAGAGGTAGTGACTCCCCTCCTTATGAGTGGAGAGGGGGCACAGAGAGTGATTGCTTTATCTCCCAGGTGGCCAAGAACAGAAGCCACTGATTTTCTTTGTTTGCTGTAGATTTGCAAAGCAAGGCAAGGGCAAGCAGCAACCATGTTAGAGCCTGCGGAGAGTGCAGGGGGAGGCCAGAATTAGACTGCAGGTGGTCACAGAGCGGAGGCCAGCGGGAAGTAAGTGCCAAATACAACATGGGGATGTTAAAAAATACACACTTAATTGCTACAGAAAGTGCTGCGAGAATCAGAACTATATTTGGATTGGAATGACTTATTGGCAAAATATTGCAGCAGATGTGGGAAGGAGGCTTAATTGGAGGAGTCTGCCTGTTCAGTTCCCAGAGATTCTGAGTCTGATGCAATTTAATTTTTGCAAAATATAACATCTTTTAAAAGGTTGAGAGTGACAATATAAGCCATTTATAGTTGTTAGAGCAGCATTTTTCTTCTTAAGATAATTTGAAATAATCTCTAATGACTGGAAAAGAAAAGTGGTTTCTGGGAGAGGGGTGAAGGCAAAAGAATGAGTAGAAATGACGTGCTCCATGTTATTATTTAATTTACCCTTCACACTGAAACTCCTGAAAATTAAATAATTTTGTTTTCCTTTTCAAAATGAATTAGACATCACAGAGATTTGGTGAAGAAAATTGATTCTATCATTTCTAATGAGAAGAAAACATTGCACTTGCTAGCCATAAGACTCTCCAAGCACATTTGCATGCATCTTTACAGGATATGGCAGTAAAGAGTGGGTTGTCTGCCCTGCCCCAATTCTTTAAGAATTGCTTCATCATCCTGAAAGATGGACCCCCAGAGATTTTGCTTCCTGCCCCCAATCCCAGCTGCAGTTGGTTGGATAACTGGGAGGGGTGGTACCTGACCAAAAGTACAATCTCATTGTTTCTGCTGGGTGTAGAGAAAGGGACAGGGAGTCCACAGCAGCCAGACAATGAGACTGCAGTAAACGTAAAAGAAATATAAACTCTAGTCTGAGGGGTCTTCTTTAGACCTTTCATAAACCCCGAGAAGCAGAGAAAAATATGGGTTGCAGAAAGAAAAGAGCAAAACATGTGTGCAAAGAGAAAAAGGGCTGAGAGATGAGGAAGGAGATCCCTTGGACTCTGGCTGCCCCTTCTTGCTGGTTACAGTCCATCCCCAGTGCATTGCTGAGTGTCTCCTGAGTTCCTTGAGAAACCCCACTCTGTCTATAACTTCTGCCCTCAACACTTTTGCTCCTAAGCCTATTTAAACTGGATTCTAGAATTTAGAACTTTCCAAAAAAATTCTTTTTGGAGACAAGGTCTCGCTCTGTTGCCTACACTGGAGTGCAGTGGTGTGATCATGGCTCGCTACAGCCTTGAACCTCTTGGGCTCAAACTATTCTCCTGCCTCAGCCTTCTGGGTAGCTGGGACTACAGGTGTGTACCACCACACCTGGCTAATTTGTTTTATTTTTTGAAGAGCTGAGGTCTTGATATGTTCCACAGGCTGGTCTTGAACTCCTGGGCTCAAGTGATCCTCCCAACTCAGGCTCCCAAAGTGTTGGGATTACAGGCATGAGCAACTGTGCCTGGCCCAAAAAATTCTTAACCAAGCCAGAAACCATTCTCAGGACTGGGGCTACAGTCTAGACCTTAAGAGAGGTAGAGAGACCTATGAATTCCTCCTGGACAGCCTGACAAGCTCTCAGCCTCTATCACAAGGTGATGAAGTAAGGACTCAGGCCACCTTGACAGCAAAGTGTGCTGGGTTCTTCCTGTAGCCTCAGTGAAGCATAATGGAGAAGAGACCAGCTCAAGGGCAAAGCCGCTCAATTGCAGGAAGTCAGAGGAAGCAAGGCCATCAAACAAGGTCTGCCAATGTCTAGATCTAAGAATATACCTTGATAAAGTGTCAGACTCCCTGCTCACCTCTTCCTGCAGATGAAGCTCCAGCAGGCACCTGTAAATGGGTGATCCTGGTGACTAGAAGGGTCACACACTGGAATATCTGGAAATGCCAAGGGGATCCCAACTTCTAAGCCACCGCAAAGCGCCTCCCATTACTGACCCTGTCTCAGAGTTGGCTTCCTGGGGACCCAACCTGCAATAATGATTTGAGGTCAGAGGCCTTCCCCGTGTACCACAGAATGGCCTGGAGGGCCTGTTAAAAAACATATTGCTGGGCCCACCCTTAGAATTCCTGTTCCCGTTGGTCTGGGGTGTGGCCCAGGATCTGGATATCTAACAAGTTCCTAGATGTTGCTGATATGGGGAACCACATTTGAGATTCACTGGTCTAGACAAATGTGATGAAGCTTTTGATTCAAAAATAGCAATACAAATGATTAGCACAGAAATACTGTGTAGGAGCAAGGGAACGTTCTAGAAGGGAAGAGATAAAAAAACAGTTCCTCTGCCCTGTCTGTGGCCTGAGATCAAGACCTAGAAGAGAGAAAAATGGCTCCAGGTGGGTAGGAAGAATGACTTGCCCCTCAGGGAGGGTCCAGTCCTGGTAGTTTAGAAATTAACAAAACAGGACAAGAATTTTTCCTTTCCTTTTATTTTTAATGTAATGGATACACACATTTCTCTTAGGTGTACAGTTTGCTAATTATTTTACTTACAGACCTTGTACTACCGTATCAGCACCCAAGTGAAGAGCTATGGAACATTTTTATATTTTATGTCTCATTCATGTTCCTTCATCTCTCCAAAACCAAGTTAACTGCTGTTTGGTTTATGTCACCATCGATTAGTAGTGATTGTTCTTTGAGTTCTCACTAATGTAAGCATACAGCAGGTGCTCTTTGTGCCTGGCTTCTTTTGCTCAATATAATCTTCTGAGACACATCCATGTGCTGCAGAAGCCAGTAGTTTACTTTTATTTTTAAAAGTTGTACAGTGTTGGGTTTTAAAAAACTTTTTACTTTGAAATAATTGTGGATTGACAAGAAGTTGCAAAAATAGTACAGGGAGGTCTCCTGTACCTTTCAGCTGGTTTCCCTGGTTGCATCCTACCTGACTGTAGAGCAATATCAAAACCAGGAAGTTGACATTGGTACAATGCATGTGCACATAGTTCTGTATCACTTTATCATGTGTGTAGATCCATGTAAACATCACCACAATCAAATTATAGAAATATTCCTTTATGGAGATGATCTTTCTGTGCTATCCCTTTTTCTGTGAGATCCCTTTAATAGTCACAACTACTCTCTCCTTCCCACAACCTTCCCTAAGCCTTGGTAACCACTAATCTGTTCCCTATCCCTATAATTTTGTCATTTTGAGAATTATATATATGTAACATAATTATACACTGTAATTATATATTATAGAAATGGTATCATGAAGAATGTGATCTTCGGGGTTGCTTCTTCTTCACTCGGCACAATGTCCCTGAGATCTTGCCAAACTATTTCATACTTTTTCACTACTGAGTAATATTCTGTGGAATAGATGAACCACATTTAATTTTACTGGTCACCTGTTGAAAGACATTTTGGTTGTCTCCAGGGTTGCGCTATTACAAATAAAGCTAATAATATTCATGTACAGGTTTTTGTGTCGACTTAAGTTTTTATTTCTCTCGGATAAATACCCAGGAGTGTGATTGCTGGGTTGTATTTTAAGTGCATGTTTAGTTTTTAAAGAAACTACCAAACTATTTTTCAGAGTAGCTGTATTATTTTACCTTCCTATCAGCATCATGAGAGATCCAGTCTGCGTCCTTGTCAAGATCTGTTATCATCACTACTTTTTATTTTAGCCATCCCGATAGGTGTAAAGTGACATCTGCTTGTGGTTTTGATTTGCATTTCCTCTAGTGTCTAGAGATATCAAACTTCTTTATATGTGCCTATTTGCCTGTGGAGTATCCTCTTCCATGATTTCCTACCTCTTCATATCTTTTGTCCATTTTCTACTCTTGAGTTTTAAGAGTTCTTTATATGTTCTAGATACTAGTTTCTGTCAGATACATGGTTGCATTTTTTTTTTACACAGCTCATAACCTGTCTTTTAATCCAACAGTCTTCTACAGAGTTAAGGTTTTTAATTTTTATTGTTAAATTTATTCATTCTTCTGTAATGAGTTGTGTTTTTAGTGTCAAGTCTGAGAACTCTGTAACAAACCCTAGGTCCTAAAGATTTTCTACTAAAAGGTTTATAGTTTTACATTTTGCATTTAAGTCTGGATCCATATTGTGTTAATTTTATAGAGTGTAAAGTGTGAGACTTAGGTCAGTGTTTATCATTTTGCCTGTGGGTGTATAATTACTTTAGCTGCATTTGTCGAAAATACTATCCTTCTTCTACTGGATTGCTTTTACATCTTTCTCAAAAATTAGTTGGCTGTACTTGAGTAGGTCTATTTCTGGGTTCTCTATTCTGATCCATAGATCTATGTGTCCGTCTCTTTGCCAAGACCACACCATCTTCACTACTGTAGCTATATAAGTCTTAAAAGCAGGAAGAGTGATTCCTCTTGCTTTATTTTTCTTTATCAAAATTGTTTTATCTATTTTGGTTCCTTTGCCTTTCCTCGTAAATTTTAGAATAATCTTGTCCATATCTAGAAAGTCTTGCTGAGATTTTGATAGAATTACATTAAACCTGTCTATCACTTGGGGTAGGAGTAACATCTTTACTATATTGAGTTCTCCAATACAAAACACTGTATGTCTCTTGATTTGTTTAGGTTTTCTTTAACTTCTTCCACCAGAATTTTGTAGTTTTCAACATAAACGCTTTGTACATGTTTTGTTACATTTATATATACCTATTTCATTTTAAAACAATTATAAGTGAGCATTGTATTTTTAATTGGTTTGTATGTGTTCATTGCTAGCATAAAGAAATACAATTGATTTTGCATGTTGATACTGTGTTCTATCATGTTACTAAAATCACTTATTAATTTCTAAGTTTTTTTCATAGATTCTTGGGATTTTCTACGTAGACAATCATGCCATCTGCAAATAGAAATAATTTTACTTTTTCCTTTCTGATTTTCATGCTTTTCATTTGCCTTTTTTACCCTATTGCTCCAGGTAGAACCTCCAGCACTTTGTTGACTACAAGAGGTGAGAGCAGACATCTTTGGTTCATCTGTTCTGACCTTAACAGAAAAGCATTCACTGTTTCACAGTAAGTATAATGTTAGTTTTAGGTTTTTTAAAAATAAATCCTTTTTATCAAGTTGAGAAATTTTTTAAAAAGTTGATAAAGTTCCTCTGCGCCTGTAATCGCAGCACTTTGGGAGGCCGAGGCAGGCAGATCACGAGGTCAGAAGATCGAGACCATCCTGGTTAACACAGTGAAACCCCGTCTGTACAAAAAATACAAAAAAATTAGCCGAGCACAGTGGCAGTTGCCTGTAGTCCCAGCTACTCAGGAGGCTGAGACAGGAGAATGGCTTGAACCCGGGAAGCGGAGCTTGCAGTGAGCCGAGATTGCACCACTGCACTCCAGCCTGGGCGACAGAGCAAGACTCCACCTCAAAAAAAAAAGTTCCTCTGTACTCTTATTTTTTGAGTTTTTACAGAAACTAGTGATGTTGTCAAATGCTTTTTTCTGCATTAATTAATTTGATCTTGTGATTTTTATTCAATAGCCTATTAATATGGTGATCATATTGATTGAGTTTTAAATATTGAACTACCGTTGGAAATCTGGATTAAATTCCACTTGGTCATAAGGTATATATTTTTAATATATTGCTAAATTCTGTTTGGTAATATTTTGTTGAGGATTTTTTGCATCTACATGCATGAGGGATATTCATTTATTTATCTATTTATTAGTTTTTTTAGGGGAAGGTACTGTCATTATCTGGTTTTAGTATCAGGTTAATTCTGTCCTCATAAAATTAACTGAAAAGAGTTCATTCCTCTTCTATTTTCTTTAAAAGCTTGTGTAAAATTGGTGATAATTCTTTAAATATTTAGAAAAATTCTCCAATGAAACTATCTGGGCCTGGAAATGTCTTTTGTGGGGAAGTTTTATATTACAAATTCAATTTTCTTGATAGCTACAGGGCTATCCAAATTGTCTATTTTGTAATGTGTGGGTTCTGTAGTTTCTGGTTTTTTTTTTTTTTTTTTTTTTTTTTTTTTTTTGAGACGGAGTCTTGCTCTGCCACCCAGGCTGGAGTGCAGTGGCCGGATCTCGGCTCACTGCAAGCTCCGCCTCCCGGGTTTACGCCATTCTCCTGCCTCAGCCTCCCGAGTAGCTGGGACAATAGGCGCCGGCCTCGTTGCCCGGCCCGTTTTTTTGTATTTTTAAGTAGAGACGGGGTTTCACCGTGTTAGCCAGGATGGTCTCGATCTCCTGACCTCTTGATCCGCCCGTCTCGGCCTCCCAAAGTGCTGGGATTACAGGCTTGAGCCACCGCGCCCGGCCCGTTTCTGGTTTTTGAGATCTACCTCATGTACATTTTTAAATTCCTGTGTATGGAATCTTGTAATACATATTACTTTTCTTATTGAAGACTGCGAGATCTGTGGTGATCTCCTCTGTTTCATTCTGAACTTGGATCATTTGTGTCCTCCTTTTTCATCCGTCTTGCTAGAGGTTCGTTAATTTTACTAATTATTCAAAGACCCAATTTTGATTCATTGATTTTCTCTGATTTTTCTGGTTTTAATTTCATTAATTTCTCTTGTTTTCTTTACTAGTTTCCCCGCTGTACTTTCTTTGTGTTTATTTATTTTTCTTTTCCTTGAGGTGGGAGTTTAGGTGCTTGATTTGAGACTTTCCTCTATATCAATATAAACGTGTAGTGCTATGAAGTTCTCTTTCAGCCCTGTTTACCCTGGGTCCCACGGGTATGGATACATTGTCTTTTTTTTTCATTTTCACTCAGTTCCATGTATGCTTTTATATCCTCTGAGACCCTTTCTTTGGTCCGTTATTAACTTTAGAAGTGTGCTGTTTAGTTTCCAAGTGTTTGGAGCAATTCCTGTTATCTTTCAGTACTGATTTCCGATTTAATTCCATGGTGGTCTGAGAACACATTCATATAATTTTTAATTCTTTTACGTTTGTTAAGGTTTATTTTATGGCCTCTTCTTTAATAAGTGAGAGATTATTTTGGCCATTATATTTTTCTTGAATGGTAAAATTCTATCCTTTATTCCACAGATTTCAGGGTGGTGAAGTGTGACCCCTCTCCTGGATGAAGATCAAACCAGAGGATGGACGTTCATCCCTAGAGAGAGCACAGTGTAGCCAGTCATGGTGCCTCAATGCCCAAAGTCCCAGCACTTTGGGAGGCCAGGGTGGGCGGATCATTTAAGGTCAGGAGTTTGAGACCAGCCTGGCCAACATGGTGAAACCCTGTCTCTACTAAAATTACAAAAATTAGCCGGGTGTGGTGGCAGGTGCCTATAATCCCAGCTACTTGGGAAACTAAGGCATGAGAATCTCTTGAACCCAGGAGGTAGAGGCTGCAGTGACCTGAGATCACAGCCATTCCACTGCAGCCTGGGTGACAGAGTGAGACTTCGTCTCAAAAGAAAAAAAAAAAAGAAAGAGAGAGAGCACAGAGCAATGGTGGTAGGGCTTTGTCTGTGGATGTGACCTTGGACCTTGGGCTGATTCTCATTATGGAAAGGTGGACTCAATCACAGTTAGAGGTAAGGTGGTTATATCCTGTTAGGTATGAGTGTTCACAAGTGCAGTCAGGGTGTGGACTGTAATGTACAGTTAGTTATAGGCGATTAGCTTAGAACTTCCCTCACATTGAATTGCGGTGGGCCCCCAGGTGCCATCTGTGAGCCAGGTGGCTCCTTTCTGAACCTTGGCTCCTTGTTTGCTCTTGGTTTCTATGAGATATACTTGAAACTGATAATGAAATCCTTTCCCCTTTTGTTTTTTACCCAACTTAATTTGAGTTGCTTCTTGTAACTTAAAACCAGAGAATCTCAACTGAAACAGATTTACTTTTCATGGCAACCTAGTGATGTAGGAAGGCCAAGTACCAGCCTTAGTGAGCTGCCAACACTCGCACAGCTTCTAAGAGGTAGATCAGATACTGACTTAAACTCCATCTTCAGCCTACCACTCTTGTTTTATAATACTAAGGTTAGAGGGCATTTGTATTGCTATGGGAGGCAAGCATGCATCCCTCCTTCCTCACTAAGATAATAATAGAGAAGAGAGACAAACTAAGGCACCAAATCCTGCTTTAGAAAGGATTATTAGATACCTAGGTTATCTCCATTATATTCATGGTAGTCCGTAATTGTCATTTAAGTGTGTGTGTGTGTGTGTGTGTGTGTGTGTGAGAGAGAGAGAGAGAGAGAGAGAGAGAGAGAGAGAGAGAGAGAATGTCACTTTCTCCCTTTGGCTGTCTATTAATGCTTCCAGTCTGCATGAAATACTATTTTCTCACCTACTCAATAAATGCTACTGAAGTGAATTTATTATTGATTAGACCAATTTTTAGCTTTCAACTCTCCCAGATGCCCAAAGTCTCCCAAGAACCCCAGTAGACCTACAGACTCCAACAGTTCAATGGGGATCTCACCAACCCCAGAACGAGGCTCAGGTACCTACCGGCTAAGAAGCTCATCATGCAAAGCCATGCTAGCTCACCTGGGTATGGTCTGTTCACACTTACAACCTTGCTAGATTGGCAGCTCCCTGAGGCCAGGAATTGAGTCTCATTTACCTTTGCATCCCAAAAGCTAATATAGGGGAAATTGGAAAATGGGGAATGAATGAATTGATCAATGAAGTAACCAATTGATGGTCAGAAGCCTGTTTTCAAAGGAGAAAGATGTATTATCAGTGAGAGGAACTTGAATCCAGAATGTCTCATAACACATTATTAAACTAATGGCTTTATAAAAATTCACAGTTAAAATTGTATATGTATTAATTCATTGAAAAATCTACTCTGTTAAGAAGTAAGTATTATTTCCCTGTTCTACAGCTTGGGAGTATGAGTATCAAAGAGATTAACTGAGAACTCAGAGAGAATTCAAAAGAGCAACTGCACTCTAGCCTGGGCAACAGAGCAAGACTCCGCCTCAAAAAAAAAAAAAAAAAAAAAAAAAAAAGAGTAACTGCTGACTCCAAAGGCTGTGTTATTTCTACCATGTTCTATTTAATCATATACTTCTGTTTTTCTCTTTTCCCCCTAGCGAAATATTCACATTCACTTCCACATAAAATGCCCCTTTTCACTGGAAAAACTGCTGCTCATTCTTCAAAACCCAAGTTGAATGTCACCTCCTCAGGGAAGTCAGACTCAGCCTTAACCTTTTTGCAAACTTCTGCTTAACTGTATCTCATAAAGACTAGCTACCCATCTTTCTCCATCTTTAAGCTCCAAGCTTCTTCAGTTCTGAGTCATGATGGATGCCGGCAGTCACTCCTTTTTTTGTATTAAATAGAATGAGCCCATATATAGTTGATTATGAACATGAATATGGCTTGTTGGGACTAGATGCTGGGACTAGAACCCCAAATGCAATATTAGGCTCTGCTTCTGGTGAAGGTGAAGAGGTGACACCATTCTTGGCCCTGTGGGGCAGCCACAGCAGGGGCCTTGCCATCAGGTACTTTCTGTAGGGGCACTACCAGTGGGAAGATTTCCACAAAATGGGAATTTGCTCTACCTTCAAAAAAGAGGGTAGGGTAGAAAAGAGAAAGAGTGTGCTTAAGAGAGAGAGAGGACTTGGGGCAGGAGACAGACACAGAGGTTTCTTCTCACTCTCACTGCTGCTTCCTGAGCTCTGGCTGTCCCAGGGCAACACTGGAAAATTTGCCAGGTAGAAGACAAGTCACCTTGTTCTGTCTGACTCTGTAAGGCAAAATTAGCTCCAGGGGTGGAGGTGGCGATGTGGGGCACACAGAAGGTGGGGCTGTGTTTTGGGTAAGGAAAATTTTGTCCAGGGCGAATCTCCTGACCACAATGGACCAAGGCCTGGTGGCTTCAGGATCAGGGGCTATCAGCTATAGGAGCTGCTGGGCCAGCATGACAAGTAACTTGTCGGGGGCTACAGGGCTCATACAGACACAGGTAAAGCTTCAAGGAACACTGCTAGTCTTCTCCGATTCATCCAGTAAAACTTTAGACATCTTTTCATAGGGAATTTAGGGCCAGCTTTAAGGACAAAGTCCTTTTATCATTGTAATTTTCCGAGTCTATTTTATTCATCTGGCTAAGTCAGGGCCATGTTTTATAGCTTAAGTGTTTTTCCCTTTAAGTAAGAATTCTAATTCTGTATTATATTTATGAATTGTTTACAAACCCCTGCCTCAATGAGGCGAGATTTTGTGACCCCATTTTCCAGCGGAGATTCCCAAGGCCTAAATAACAGCCCCAGTCAGGGGCTTGGAACTAAGAATGTCAGAATGGGGCTGGAGCTGGGCTTCCAAATGCAACGATCAGAATTCCCATCTGTAGTTACAACCTTGAGCTTCAGACAAAGATCAACACTGCAGTTAGTGGATCATTGATTCAAAGGAGCAATCCTTAGACTCCAAATCAATTTACCTGATTCTCTGGTCCAGCTAGGGGTCTGGGAGCTTGCAGAGCCAACAGATTCACACGTCATTTGGCTGTGCAGTGGAAAGATGGGGAGGCCAAGCATGCACATTGTTTCATTCTTATTTACAATTTACAAGATTCAAAGCAAAAAATTAGCTTAACCAACCATCTTATATGAATAATGGAATAAATATAGTGGAGTCTTTTATGGTTACTTCTTGCTGACAATGCTTCAGGCACTGAGTTGTAATGAGACTTCTTGAAAGCTTAAAGAAAAGGGAAACTTAGACACCTCCCCTCAAGTGCAGGACCAAGTACAGAGTGGACTCTTTTTGGATGTTGTAGTCAGACAGGGTGCATCTATCTTCCAGCTGTGTCCCAGGAAAGATCAACCTCTCTGGTCAAGAGAGATGCCTTACTTGTCTTGGATCTTCGCCTACAGGGATGGTAGAGAGCCGTTCTTATTCTTAGAGAAGTCGCAGCCTCATGGGAAATGAAGATATTTAAATGGAGGATGCTCCACCATAGTTAACAGTTTAATAGAAAGATGTAACAGAATATTAACAACTATTATCTATTGAGCAGTGACCATTTGCTGGTGCTGTTCTAAGCAGGAAAACATTATTCCTCATAAAGATCCTTTGAGGTAGGCTGTTATAACCCCATTTTACAGATGGAGGAGTGCTTTGGTTTAAATATGTACCCCCAAAAGCCAGGATTGAAAACTTAATCCTCAATGCAGCAGTGTTGGGATAAGGGACCCAATGGGAAGTGTTTAGGTCATGAGGGGTCCACTGATTATAAAAGGGCTTGAGGCTGTGAGTTTCATCTCTTGCTTTCTCTTGCCATGTGATGCTTTCTGCTATGTTATGACACAGCAAGAAGGTCCTTATTACATGCTGCCCCTCAAACTTGGACTTCCCAGCCTCCAGAACTGTGAGAAAGAAACCTCTGTTCTTTCTAAGTAAACCCAGTCTGTGGTATTCTGTTATAGCAGCACAAAATGGACTAAGACAAACAGTCAAGGCTCAGAACAGTCAATCGACTTGTTTAGGGTCATTCGGCTATAAGGGTTGAAGGGGTCTTGAGCCAGGCAGCACAGCCCCATGGCCCACACTCTTGACCACTGAACAGAAGCTACTCTGGGAATAGAGCTTGGGTGTCTGTGAGTTGGGCTCAGAGGATGGGGCCCACTTATCCAGGGAAGGGGATCATCCATGTAGAACTCCCTAAGGTGAAGTTTATAAGCCAAGACTTTCTCAGATGGAGAGTGGGGTGGGGGTAGTGGACAGTGGAGAGGTTAAGCCAAAAAGATAGGTGGAACCCAGAGCATGATTTCCCTTTTGGGTCTGCACCTGGAAGTAGGGGACCCAGGAGGTCATATAGATCGAGTACTATAGTTAGGTGTATGAGTGAATTTAGGAAAAGAGAAGCAAGTAACATAATTTCCAGAATTTTTTCTTGGGTAACTGAGTAGGTGGAGGAATGATTTACTAGACTAAGACAAAACACAACACAACACAGCACAACACAACAAATTATAACAAAACAGTTCAGTTTAGGGGAGACACATGGGATTTAAATTTTGCAGACCAAATTTGAGAAGCTTTTGAGTTAACCAGATGAAGAGTCTTTAGACACGTCAGTGGAGTACAGAGCACAGTTGAGGACTCTTCAAGGGGTGGCAAGAGATTTGTCATCATAGCTGCTGAATTTTGTTCTATGTTTTGGATGATTCAGCTATGAAGATCTATAAAAAGCAAGAATAAATAGACTGGAGAACAACAACAACAAAAAGCATTAAAAACGATAGTGTGAGCCCAGTATGAGTAAATACTTCAGAATAAATGAGAGTAAATTCTCTCACATTCTTGAAACAACCCCACTACCTGATTACTGGAAATGTCCTTGGAGGTGGTGTACGGAGGGGAATGTAATAGGAAGCATTGGCTCTGGAACACTGTGTCAGTTAATTTGACTTTCTATTAACCCAGACTTTTACCAGATGCAGACTGATACTTGAACAGTGCCTCAGTGCCAGCAGGGAAGCCAGGCAGGATAGCCCCTGATGGATTTGAAAACATTGATAACTCTTCTGGCATTAGGCACAGAACAGACAGACTTGGGAGTGGACGTTTTGCTTAGGAAAGGCCGGGCAATGGGGGAATGCAGGGCCCTGGTGAGATCATTTCAAACAGACATTGGAAAATAAAAATAGATCTTTGGTTTTAAAATAAAGTCTCTTTAAAATAGTGGTTATTTTGAGGAAAGAATTAACTGGAGGGATGTGAGGGAGCCAGCTGGAGTGCTGGGAATGTTCGCTATCTTGATTTGAGTGGTGGTTACATGGGTTTATGTAAGTAAAAATTAATCAATCCATATTCTTACTGTCTACACTTATTCCTAAAGTATTTAAGCTGTTATGGGCTAAATTTTGTACCCCTAAAATTCACATGTTGATATCCTAATTTCTAGTACCTCATAATGTCACTGTATTTGAAAGTATGGTTATTGCAAATGTAATTAATTTATACTTAACTAGTTATACATAGTCAGGGTGGGCCCCTAACCAAATATGATTGGGGTCCATATTAAAAGAGAACATTTGGACACAGGTACACATGGGAAGAATGCCATGTGAGGACTGGAGTGATGCTGTCACAAGCCAATGGACCACCAGAAGCTGGAGAGAGGCTTGGGATATATGCTACCTCATGGCCTCAAAAGAAACCGGCCCTGCCAACAACTTGGTCTTGAACATCTAGCCTCCAGAACTGTGAGACAACAACTTTCTGTTTTTAAGCCACCCAGACTGTGATACTTTGTTACTGTTGCTACAGCTCCAGACAAATAATAAACAAGCTATACCACCAATTTTAATAATGTCTAACAGCTTCCAAAACAGCTCCCTCACCTTGCTGCCTACAAAGACGTAGTAAAAGAAAGTGATTAATTATCCATTAAATAACTTACTGAAGATTGAGTAGTCACCACATTGGCTTCTTTTTTAGGCTTTGACATATTTGGTGGATGTTTAATGTGGACTCTTATTCTTGGGAGGTATTTAGGAGTTCTTTGTTGCCCCACTGAGAAAATATACCTACCTACATTCCAATTAAGTCATTGTTAAAAGCTAAATTCACAGAGGTAAACATTTACATATTCTCAGCATGGGTAAGGATTTCTAATTATAGAAAATGGTAAATAAATTAAAAAGGAAGGTACATATTTGGCTACTTAAAAAGTAAAGACACTTTATCTAACAACAGCAAAATACACATTCTTCTCATATGCACATGAAATGATATCTAGACTAGACCATATATTAAGCTGTAAAACAGTTCTCAATAATTTTTAAAGGATTGAGATCAAAATAAGTTTTCTGACCAAAATGGAATAAAATTAGAAATTTACCTGAGAAAGAAATTTGAGAAATTCACAAATATGTGTAAATTTAGACATATTGCTAAATAAACAATAGGTTTAAAAAAATCAGAAGAGAGGTTAGAAACTACTTTGATATGAATAAAAATGAAAATCCAACATACTGAAACTGACGGGATGTTATGAAATCATTGCTTAGAGGGAAATCTATACCTGTAAAGGCCTGTACTTAAAAAAATTAATAACCAAACTGTATTATTCAGGGTTCTTCAGAGAAATAGAACCAATAGGATGTGTATATATACATATATATTTGTGTGTGCATGTGTATACATATACATATAAGCACACAAACATACATACAGAGAGGGAGAAAGAAAAAAGAGAGAAATTTATTTAATCCAATTAACTCACATGATTGTGGGGGCTGGCAAGTCCAAAGTCTGCAGGGTGGACCAGGGTGGACCAGTAGGGTGGACCCAGGGAAGAGTTGATATTGAAGTTCAAATCCAAAGGTAGCATAGATACAGAATTTCTCCTTCTTGGGGGAGGTCAGCTTTTTAAATTTCCCCTAAAGGTCTTCAACTGATTGGATGAGGCTCACTTACATTATGGAAGATAATGTGCTTTACTCAAGGCCTATGGATTTAAGTGTTAATCTCATCTAAAAAATATGTTCACAAAAACATGTAAAATAATGTTTTACCAAATTATCTGATCTAGTGAAGTTGATACATAAAATTAGTCATCACCCTAATATTCCACCTTAATAAACTACAAAAGAAGAGCAAACTAAATGCAGAGCAAGAATAAGGAAGGAAATAATAAATATTTGAATGAAATAGAGAATAGAAAAACGTAGAATCATTAAAATTGAAATTTGGTTCTTTGAAAAGATTAAACAAACTGACAAACCTTTAGCTACAATGACCAAGAAAAAGACTTAATTTATGAAAATCAAGAATTACAGGCCAATAAATTAGTTAAGCTGGATGAAATGAACAAGTTCCTGGAAAAACACAGATTGACTCAAGAAGAAAAGAAAATCTAAATAAATCTATAACAAATAACGTAATTGAATTAGTAACCAAAAAACTTCCAACAAACAAAAGCCTGGTGCCAGATGGTTTCACTGGTGAATTCTATTGAATGCTTAAGGAAAAATTAACACACATACATTGCAAACTTTTTGGAGCCACTATTACACTGGTACCAAAACCAGATAGAAAAAAGAAAACTAGAGACCAATATTCCTTATGAATAAGATGCAAAATCCTTAGCAAAATACCAGCAAACTTATTTTAACAGCTTATAAAAAGGATGATGCACCATGACCAAGTGGGATTTATTCCGGGAATGTAAGGATGGTTCAACATATGAGAAAATCAAACAATGCAATATACCACATTAACAGAACACAAGAGAAAAACACATGATCATTTCATAGCATTTAACCAAACACAACACCCTTTCATAATAAAGCACTTAACAAACTAGGAATAAAAGGAAACTTCCTCAATATGATACAGGATATCTAAGAAAAAACCCACAGCTAACATCACATGTGATGGTGAAATGATGAATGTTTCTCCTCTAAGGTCAGAAATAAAACAAAAATGTGTGCTCTTATCACTTCTATTCAACATTATACTGGAAGTTTTAGCCAGGGAAATTGAGCAATAAAAGAAATAAAAGGCATTGAAATTAGAAAGAAAAAAGTAAAACTATACTCTTTATACTTTTTGTTTGTAGATACTATGATCTTGTATGTAGAAAATCCTAAGAAACACACACACATAGATACACACACACATGCACACACACATACACACACAAACTAATAGAGCTAATAACAAGATGAGCACACTTGTAGGATACAAAATCAATATGCAAAATCAATGTAAATAAATGGGAATGGGAAGGCATTCTGTGTTCATGAGTTGGAAATCATATTATTGTTAAAATGCCAATACTCTGAATTATCTACAGATTTGATGCAATCTCTAGCAAAATTCCAATGGAGAAATCAACAAACTTATCTGAAAGTTTATACAGTAATACAATGGTCCAAAATAGCCCTAACACCTTAAAAAAGAGAAGCAAAGTTATAAGACTTATAGTTCCAGAATTCAAAAAGGTATTACAAACCTGTGATAATAAGGCCAGTATGGCACTGGCATAAGGACAAATATATACATCAAAGGGATAGAGCTGAGAGTCCAGAAATAGGCCCACATGGCTGTTGATTTCAACAAGGGTGTCAAGGTAGTTCAGTAGGGGAAAGAATAGTCTTTTCAATAAATGACACTGGAACAACTGAATATCCACATGAAAAATAATGAATTTTGAGCCTTACCTTACACCATATACAAATATTAACCCAAGTGAATCAAACACCTAAATGTAAGAGCTAAAACGATAAAGCTTTTAGAAGAAAACACAGATGTAAGTCTTTGTGACCTTGAATTAGGCTGCTGTTTCTTATTTGTTGGGAGCAGGCCCCCCCAAAATTGCCCATAAACAAAATCTCTGCAGCACTGTAACATGTTCATAATGGCCCTAACGCCCAAGCTGGAAGGTTGTGGGTTTATGGGAATGAGGGCAAGGAACACCTGGCCTGCCCTGGGTGGAAAACTGCTTAAAGACATTCTTAAGCCACAAACAATAGCATGAGCAATCTGTGCCTTAAGGGCATGTTCCTGCTGCAGTTAACTAGCCCAATCTATTCCTTTAATTTGGCCCATCTCTTCGTTTCCCATAAGGGATGCTTTTAGTTAATTTAATATCTATAGAAACAATGCTAATGACTGGTTGCTGTAGAAACAATGCTAATGACTGGTTGCTGTTAATAAATATGTGGGTAAATCTCTGTTTGGGGCTCTCAGCTCTGAAGGCTGTGAGACCCCTGATTTCCCACCTCACACCTCTATATTTCTGTGTGTGTGTCTTTAATTCCTCTAGCACCTCTGGGTTAGGGTCTCCTCAATCGAGCTGGTCTCGGCATTATTTATGCCACCTAAAGCACAAATGTCCAAAGAACAAATAGGTAATTTGAACTACATCAAAATTTAAAACTTTTGTGCCACAAAGGACATTATTAAGAAAATGAGAGTCTACAGAATGGGAGAAATTATTTGCAAATCATATATCTGATAATTGTCTAGTATCCAAAATATACAAAGAGTTCTTACAACTCAACAATTTAAATAACCCAGCTAAAAAGGATTTTTTTAAAAAAATTACAGAATACAGCATATTTTGCATTTTTTTGTATTTTTTATTTTTTATACTTTAAGTTCTAGGGTACATGTGCACAACATTTGTTGTATTTTTATTTTTATCTATTTATTTATTTTGAGACTGAGTTATGAGACTGGCTAATTTTTGTATTTTTCATAGAGATGGGATTTCTCCACATTGTCCAGGCTGGTCTCAAACTCCTGGCTTGAGTGATCCACCCACCTCAAACTCCCAAAGTGCTGGGATTACAAACATGAGTCACCACACCTGGACTGAGAAAGGATTTGAATAAACAGTTTTCCAAAGAATGTATGCACATGGCCACTAGGTACATGAAAAGATGCTCATTATCATTAGTGATTAGGAAAACTCAAAAAGCACAATGAGACACCATTTCACATTGGGATGGCTATAATAAATGACAAGTGTTGGTGGGAATATGGAAAATTGAAACCCCTATTTACTGCTGGTGGGAATGTGAATGGTGACCCTAGTTTTGAAAACACTTTGGCTCTTCCTGAAAATATTAAACATACGGTTACCAGAGGACCCAGTCATTCTACTCCTGGGTACATGCTCAAGAGAATCGAAAACACAAGTTCATGCAGGAAGTTGTATACACACATTCATAAAAGTATTGATCACAACAGCCAGAAAGCGGAAGTAATCCAAATGCCCATAAACTGATGGAAGGATAAATAAAATGTGTTATAGCCATATGATGGAATGTTATTCAGGCATAAAAAGTAATGCAATACCGACACTTGTTACAAGCCAGATTAACTTTGAAAATCATGTGCTAAATGAAAGAAACCAGACACAAAAGACCACAGAACACACAATTCAATTTATATGAAATGTCCAGGACAGACAAATCCAAAGACAGGCAGTAGATTAGTGTTTGCCAGGACCCAGGGGCTGGGGAGAATAGCGAATGACTGCTAATGGGTACAGAGTTTCTTTCTGGGGTGATGAAAATAGTATGGAATTAGTGGTGATTGCAAAACCTTGTAAATGTACTAAAAACCACTGAATTGTATACTTTCAAATGATGAATTTTACGGTAAATATATATTTTATGTTAAATGGTAAATATATTTTTAAAAAGTAAAGACCAAGTAAAATTAAAATGTAAATAACAAACCAGAAAATTATTCACAATCTTAACAACAAATAAAATGTTACTAACCTTAAGATACATAGAGTTCTGTTGAATTTTGTCTTTAAACACTGTATCTTGGCAAAAGACAAGAAAACACAGCAAACATTCTTACATAAAATGAAAAAAAATTAAAGGGTAAGAAGTAGATAGAGAAATATCTGTCTCACTAATAAATTAGTTCAAATTAAAAAGGGATATCATTGTTGATGTTCTTATAGTTCTCTATTTTTAAAAAATATTTTCTGCACTGTGTATTAATTTCCTATTTCAGAATCAGAAAAGTTCATTTAAAAGATATATAATGCAGTTAACCTAAGCCCCTGGAGAATGTTCAGGCTGCAGATTCATCAGCAGGTGGGAGGGGCTCTGACTATACATGCCCTGGTAGGTGCATTACACAGGCAGTTCCTTTTAATCCTATAATATTATATCAACCCTCTCTTTACAGGTGGAGAAACTGAGGTCCATCTCACCATGGAACTCACCAAAGGCCACATGTCAATAACTGGTAAATAACCTGGAAAGCAGTTTCAACTCAGAGCCCCCAAAGTCATGCACCTTCCTGCTCCAGGAAGCACCAGGAACACCCTTCTTCATTTTGTGCTGACAACATAACCTTAGAGATAAGGAGTCTTATCAGAAGCCATCTGAGTCCAGCCATCCCAAAAGCCTCCTGAGCTAAGGCCAAAGGATAGGACCCAGGCTGCTGGAGGGCTCAGATGTAGCCGAAACCTGGCACCATGAAGATGAAGAGCCTCATAGCCCCTCTCACAGTAATGAAGGTAGAAGATAAACAATGTAACACATCAGCAAGGAAGCAGCCCTTCATGTGCACCGCACAGGTGCAGAAGAGCCCAGGAGAAAACTGGGTGCAAGAGGCCCTCGCTCTAAGAACCCCAAAAGGCCAGAGCACCCACCAACAACTGTGAACAGAAATACTGCAGCAAAGATTTGAGACCTAGTGGAGACTCCCAAGGTACAGTGGAATGGGGTGCTTCTTCGGGGTGGGGGAGTGCATTTGACAGGGGAGACCCATCAGGAGTGGATATGGCTTCACAAGAATCCTCCTCCTTATGATTGCCAGACCATGTGTGTGCGTATGCCTGTTTGGGTGTGTGTGTATGTGTGTGCATGTGTGTGCTTGCATGTATCCATTGGAACCTACATGAGAGCATGGGTGCATCAATGGCAGCCTTGCATCAGAACACAGGTTTCTCACTGTCTGTGTGGCCTTGACAATATCCGTTTCTTTGGACCTCAACTTACAGACCCACATAGTGGGGCTAAGGCTACTCCATCCCAAAACCGGGTGTGGATCTCCTGGGGGCAGGTAACCACCTGCACAGTGCTGTTCTGGTGTGAAGGATCCCCTGTCCTTGGGTCAAGAGGCTAAGAAGGCCTTTCTTGACTCTGTTATTTGTCTCAGAGAAAAGTCCCCATGGGGATGACAGGCGTGAGCCCCTGCACCTGGCCATGATACTTGCATCTTTACAGTTAGCCACATTAAAAAGAGGCTGGTGCAGGAGTGACAGCAAGAATGCGGGGCCTGGGCTACCACTGTGGGACCTTGGGGAAGTTACCTACAACTCTGTGACTCAGTGTCCCCACATGCATCTACCTCCAGGAACACCATGAGGGCAACATGAGCTATGATATGAAAAGTGCTTAGAGCAGGGCTTGGCACATAGTGCAGGCTCTGAGTGTCAGTGACTATGATTTTTACTTATTGGAGAAAACATAGACATCTATATAGGAAGTCATATCTTCTGTACACGGGATATTTTAATGTGCTTAGACTCATACTGAGTGTACAATTTTCTTTTTCCATTTAACATTAATTCATAAAAGCCTGTCTATATAATTAATAATTTTAAGACTCTTGATGCACCAAAAGCTTCTACATTTTCATCCATGTAAATATGTGAGCTAGAAAGTGTTGGGAGAACAAGTACTTCTCCCATGGAAACTCTACTCATCCTGTAGCTCTATAGTATAAAACTCATTTAAATCATCAACGTGACTCTTTGGGGTTATGCAAAGCATTTAGGTAAACATTAAAGTCCTTTCTCCAGCTTTTAAATCAATTTAGTGACATGAATTATGAGTCCTCTGTTCGTTGGTGGTTGTGTGTGTGTGGATTGGGTCATTACGGTTTAATCCCAGCTGACCTGCTCAGAATGAGAGTAAATACATATACCACTGGGGATTTTAACAGGAAGAGTTATTGCTTCTATAATTACATAGCTAAAAATAGAACAGATTATGTCTATCAAATAGAATTGCTAATTTTTATTCCTGTTCAGCTAATAGAAAATGCAAATTTTAACTATTTAAAAATATTTTCCCAGCTTTTCAATGAGATTTTAGTCCTTCTAATCTTTTAAACAGAGTAAGGAAATAGGTAAGATATAGGCTCTTTAAGCAGAAAGTTTATAACAAATATAGTGGGGATTCTTAAAGTGGGGTACCTGGCATCATATCATCTAGGAGGTCATTTAAAATGCATATTCTCTGGCTCCACCGCAGACCGACTAAAAGAGAAACCTTGTGAGGGCATAGGAAGCAATTCAAGATTTTGCATGCCATCTAGGTGAGATGATTCTGATGCTGGCTCACATTTGAGAAGCACTCAGAATTACAGCAAAAAAATCAAGGTAGTATTCTTGGTTCTGTGATTCCCAAAATACATACATACATAATATACACTCATATAATACATACACATATATACAGACGTACATAATACACTTTCATGCATACACACATACACCCACATAACATACACATGCATAATACATATACACATTCACATATACACAATATACATAATATATACATACGAAAATAGTTTAAGGGTCTCTTGAGACCTTCACAGAACAGGTTCAGTCTGTGAATGACAGCCTAAACTTTTCTGCAGCTCAGTTTTTTTTGTCTGTAAAAACAGAGTCATGCCAACCTGTCAGTTCTCTAAGAAACTAGATTTGCCCAGATTTTGAAATGGAACATCACTGAATCCTGGGATCTGACATTGCATATTATCCCATTCAGCCCCAACCCAGTCTGTTATTGGTGACCTTCCACAGGGTTTTGGCTCAGCCTGTCAAAGGCGTTTGAACCAGAACAACTCTGTCTTGAATAGGGACTGGGTAAAACAAGGCTGAGACCTACTGGACTGCATTCCCAGGAGGTTAGGCATTCTAAGTCACCGGATTAGACAGGAGATTGGCACAAGAAACAGGTCATAAAGATCTTGCTGATAAAACAGGCTGTGGTAAAGAAGCTGGCCAAAGCCCACCAAAACCAAAATGGAGATGAAAGTGACCTCTGGTCATCCTCACTGCTCATTATAAGCTAATTATAATATATTAGCATGCCAAAAGATACTCCCACCAGTGCCATGACAGTTTACAAATACCATGAAAAGATCAGGAAGTTACCTTACATGGTCTAAAACATGGTCTAAAATTGCCCAGGCATTTCCTGGAAAACTCAGGAATAATCCACCTCTTATTTAGCATATAATCAATAAATAACCATAAAAATAGGCAATCAGCAGTCCTCAGGGCGGCTCTGCTTATGGAGTAGCCATTCTTTGTTCCTTTACTTTCTTAATAAATTTGCTTTCACTTTATGGACTCATCCTGAATTCTTTTTTGTGAGAGGTCCAAGAACCCTCTCTTGGGGTCTGGATTGGGAGCTCTTTCCGGTAACCTCTATTCAACATAGTACTGAAAGTCTTTGCCAGAGTAACCATGCAAGATAAAGAAATAAAAGGCATCTAAACAGAAAGAGAGGAAGTCAAACTGTCTCTTTTTGCAGATGATATGATTCTATATTGAGAAAACCCCATAAGCTCCTAGATCTGATGAAACAACTTCAGCAAAGTTTCAGGATACAAAATCAATGTACAAAAATCAGTAGCATTTCTATACACCAACAGTGTCCAACTTGAGTCATGGGTATTTCCTCCTTCTTTTGTGAAAAACATGTTTGTGCATGTACACACTTATACGAAGAAGATACCTTCATTTTATTTCCTTTCTCATACAACATAAGATTTATTGACTTCATATCAGCATTTAAGTATTGCTAACCTTATCTAATAATATTTGAGCTGGGGATTGATGCATTTCTGGTTGTACGAAGGATAGTTGTGATAGTTGTATTATGTTAGGCATAATTATGACCTTATTGTCTTTATTTGAAGATTATATATGATCTCAGGAGATGTATATGGGTTCAAGTGGACAAGGGGTGGACTCGTGATGGTTAATACTGAGTGTCAACTTGATTGGATTGAAGTATGCAAAATATTGATCTTGGGGTGTCTGTGAGGGTGTTGACAAAGGAGATTAACATTTGAGTCTGTGGGCTGGGGAAGGCAGACCCACCCTTAATCTGGTGGGTACAATCTAATCAGCTGCCAGCAAATATAAAGCAAGCAGAAAGATGTGAAAAGGCAAGACTGGCCTAGCCTCCCAACCTACATTTTTCTCCCATGCTAAATGCTTCCTGTTCTCAAACATCGGGCTCCACGTTCTTCAGTTTTGAGACTCGGACTGGCTCTCCTTACTCCTCAAGCTTGCAGCCAGCCTGCTGTGGAACTTTGAGATCATGTAAGTTAATACTTAATAAACTCCCCTATATATAGATATATCTATCCTATCTGTTCTATCCCTCTAGGGAACCCGAACTAATACAGATTTTGGTACTAGGAGTGGTTCTAGAGGAACAGAATATTAAGGATGGAGTTCTTTCATTGATTTTGGGGTTTCTGGAGTCGGCTGCTTAATATGATTAGATCCAAAAATGTTAAGGACTCTAATAGTATGGAGAACACTGATAGTTCTTGGCATGAACTGTTCAGAGGCTTATGCAAAATAAAAGTATTTGACACTCCTGATTCATTGCTTGTGAGAGGCTAGGAGTTTAGTGACTTTATACATAATACCTTTGATCATATGTGGAGAACCAAGGAACATAATGAAGCTGGTTGGTTGCTCCTAAGTTCAGTGGACAAAGTGATGAAAGAAAGTGATGAACTCAGCCAGGCACGGTGGCTCACGCCTGTAATCCCAGCACTTTGGGAGGCCGAGGTGGGCAGGTCATGAGGTCAGGAGTTCGAGACCAGTCTGGCCAATATGGTGAAACTCCGTCTCTACTAAAAATACAAAAAAAATTAGCTGGGTGTGGTGGCGCATACCTGTAGTCCCAGCTATTCGGAAGGCTAAGATAGAAGAATTGCTAGAACCCGGGAGGCAGAGGTTGCAGTGAGCCGAGATCGTGCCTCTGCACTCCAGCCTGGGTGACAGAACGAGACTCCATCTCAAAAAAAAAAAAAAGAAAGAAAATGATGAACTCAGAGATTCTGTCTCTTGGCTTCAGAAGCAGATACTGAGCCTCAAATCTGCTAAGACTGCCCTGAGTGAGAGTCTCATCTCCTGCAGAGAAAGAGCTGAAATTGTGGAAAAACAGACACAAGCTCTTATAAGAGAGGCTGACCTGTAATGAAAGGTGCACACTCAGCCTCGCCAGGCATCTACTGTTAAAGCGAGGGCATTGGTTGGAAAAGAATGGGACCGTGCAACTTGGAATGAGGAGTACCCTGAAGAAGCTGGGGACATTGAGTTTGTAAACTCTGACAAAACTTTTTTACCAGAAGAAACATCTTCCCCATCCCCAGTAGTGGCTACATCCCCTCCCTGACCCATGCTGCCATCAGCCTTTTCACCTTTGTCTGAGGAGATAAACTCTGCCCTGCCTAAGGCGACAGTGATGGCGTCCCCTGAGTCAGTTGCCAGGCAAAATAATGTTGATTCTCCTCAGAAGCCACCCCCAACACCTCTGCTTGCTTCTAGACTTATTACTAGAGTAAAGTCCTGGTGGGTCCCTAGAGGTCAGGTTGAGAGTGTTACCCATGAGGAGGTATGCTACACTCAAAAAGAACTGCTTGAGTTCTCTAATTTATGTAAACAGAAATCTGGAGAACAAGAATGCGAATGGATATTAAGGGTATGGGATAATAGAGGAAAGAACATAGAGTTGGATCAGGCTGAATTTATTGATTTGGGTTCACTGAGTAGGGACTCTGCATTTAATGTTGCAGTTCAGGGAGTTAAAAAAGGTTTTAATAGTTCATTTGCTTGGTTAGCTGAAATATGGATGAAAAGATGGCCCACGGTGAGTGAGCTGGAAATGCCTTATCTCCCTTGGTTTAGTGTAGAGGAAGGGATGCAAAGGCTTAGGGAGATTGGGATGGTGGAGTGGATTAGTTACTTTAGTCCTATTCATCACAGCTGGGAAGGTCCAAAAAATATACCCTTGACCAATGCCTTACAAAATTTATGAGGGCAGATTTATGAGGGCAGCACCTGCATCTTTGAAGAGGCCTGTAGTTGCTCTTCTCTGTTTGTCAGAGTGGGAACTGCAGTCACTCAACTACAAAATTTAAATACAATGGGAATAATTAGATCTGGATGTGGCGAGAGCCAAGTGGTGGCACTCGACTGTCAAAGGCAAGGTAGGCATAGCTACCATAATGGACAGCAAAGACAAAACAGCAGTCAGAATAGTTTGACTCATGTAGACCTCTGGCTTTGGCGAATTAATCACAGTGTCCCCAGAAGTGAAGTTGGTAGGAAGTCTATTGCATTCCCACTTAATTTACATGTGCAGAAAACTTAGATTGAATGGACAAAAGACTACTTTGAATTATAAAAACAGAAAACCATGGCCCCTCAATCAATTTCCAGACTTGAGCCAGTTTACAGACTCAGAACCCCTTGAATGAAGGGGAGGCTGGGTCCCCTTGAGGAAGGACCCACTACATTACCAACAATTTATGGAGTGAATCTTTCTCTCATCCTTCCCCAAGAAGGCCTCCAGCCTTTCACTAGGGTAACTATGCATTGGGGAAAGGGAAATGATCAGACATCTCGGGGACTACTGGACAGTGGCTCTGAGCTGATGTTGATTCCAGGGGACCCAAAATGTAATTGTCCCCCAGCTAAAGTAGGGACTTAATGGAGGTCAGGTAATTAATAGAGTTTTAGCTCACTTCTGACTTTTAGTGGGCCCAGTGGGTCCCCAGACTCATCCTGGGTAATTTTCGCAGTGCTAGAATGCCTAATTGATAAAGAAATACTTAGTAGCTGGCAGAACCCCCACATTGGCTCCCTGACTGGTAGTGTGAGGGCTACTATGGTGGTAAAGGCCAAATGGAAGCCATTAGAACTGCCTCTACCTAGAAAAATAGTAAATTAAAAACAATATCACATCCCTGCAGGGATTGTGGAGATTAGTTCCACCATCAAGGACTTGAAAGATGCAGGGGTGATGATTCCCACCACATCCCTGTTCTACTCTCCCATTTGGCCTGTGCAGAAGACAGATGGATCTTGGAGAATGACAGTGGATTATCATAAGCTTAACCAAGTGGTGACTCCAATTTTAGCTGCTATATCAGATGTGGTTTCATTGCTTGAGCAGATTAACACATCTCCTGGTACCTAGTAGGCAACGATTAACTTGGCAAATGCCTTTTTCCCCATTCCTGTCCATAAGGCCCTCCAGAAGCAATTTGCCTTCAGTTGGCAAGTCCAGCAATATACCTTTACTGTCCTACCTCGGGGGTATATCAACTCTCCAGGTTTGTGTCATAGTCTTATTCAGAGAGATCTTGGTCACTTTTCGCTTCTGCACGACATCACACTGGTCCATTACATTGATGACATTATGCTGGCTGGATCCAGTGAGCAAGAAGTAGCAAACAACTGGACTTATTGGTGAGACATTTGCATGCCAGAGGATGGGAAATAAATCTAAAATTCAGGGTCCTTCTACCTCAGTAAAATTTCTAGGGGTCCAGTGGTGTAGGGCCTGTTGAGATAATACTTCTAAGGTAAAGGATAAGTTGGTGCATTTGGCCCCTCCTACAACCAAGAAAGAGGTACAATACATAGTGGGTATATTTGCATTTTGGAGGCAACACATTTCTCCTTTGGGTGTGTTACTCCAGCCCATTTATCAAGTAACCTGAAAGGCTGCCAGTTTTGAGTGGGGTCAAGAATAGGAGAAGGGTCTGCAACAGGTCCAGGCTGTTGTGCAAGCTGCTCTGCCATTTGGGCCATATGACCCAGCAGATCCAATTGTTCTTGAGGTATCAGTGGCAGATAAGGATGCTGTTTGGAGTCTTTGGCAGGCCCCCATGGATGAATCACAGCAGAGGACTCTAGGATTTGGGAGCAAGGCCCTGCCATCTTCTGCAGGTAACTACTCTCCTTTTGAGAGACAGCTCTTGGCCTCTTACTGGGCTTTGGTGGAAACTGAACGTTTGATTATGGGTCTTTAAGTCACCATGCGACCTGAATTGCCTATCATGAACTGGGTGTTTTCTGAACTATCTAACCATAAAGTGGGTTGTGCACAGCAGCATTCCATCATCAAATGGAAGTGGCATATATCTGACTGGGTTCAAGCATGTCCTGAAGGCACAAGTAAGTTACATGAGGAAGTGGCTCAAATGCCCATGGTCTCCACTCCTGCCACTCTGCCTTGTCTTCTGTCTTCCCCAGCCTGCACTGATGGCCTCATAGGGAGTTTGCTATGATCAGTTGACAGAGGAAGAGAAGACTAGGGCCTAGTTCATAGATTGTTCTGCACAATATGCAGGCACCACCCAAAAGCAGACAGCTGCAGGACTATAGCCCCTTTCTAGGACATCCTTGAAGGACAGCAGTGAAGGGAAATCTTCCCAGCAGGCAGAACTTCGAGCAGTGCACCTGGTTGTGCACTTTGCATGGAAGGAGAAATGGCTATATGTGTGATTATATACTGATTCATAGGCTGCAGCCAATGGTTTGGCTGTATGGTCAGGGACTTGGAAGAAGCATGATTGGAAAATTGGTGACAAAGAAATTTGAGGAAGAGGTATGTGGATGGATTTCTCTGAGTGGTCAAAAACTGTGAAGATATTTGTATCACATGTGAGTGCTCACCAATGGGTGACCTCAGCAGAGGAGGATTTTAATAATCAAGTAGATAGGATGACCCATTCTGTGAACACCACTCAGCCTCTTTCCTTAGCCACCTCTTCATTGCCCAACGGGCCCATGAACAAAGTGGCCATGGTGGCAGGGATGGAGGTTATGTATGGGCTCAACAACATGGACTTCCACTCACCAAGGTTGACCTCGCTATGGCCACTGCTGACTGCCCAATTTGCCAGCAGCAGAGACCAACACTGAGCCCTCAGTATGGTACCATTCCTTGGGGTGATCAGCAAGTTACCTGGTGGCAGGTTGATTATACTGGACCTCTTCCTTCATGGAAAGGGCAGAGGTTTGTCCTCACTGGAATAGACACTTACTCCAGATATGGGTTCGCCTATTCTGCACTCAATTCTTCTGCCAAGACTAGCATCCGTGGACTCATGGAATGCCTTATCCACCATCGTGGTATTCCACACAGCATTACCTCTGACCAAGGCACTCACTTTACAGCTAAAACAGTGAGGCAGTGGACTCATGCTCATGAAATTCACTTGTCTTACCATGTTCCCCAAAATCCTGAGCAGTTGGACTGATTGAAAGTGGAATGGCCTTTTGAAGTCATAATTACAACACCAACTAGGTAACAACACTTTACAGGCTAGGGCAAAGTTCTCCAGAAGGCTATGTATGTTCTGAATCAGTGTCCAATATATGGCACTGTTTTTCCTATAGCCAGGATTCATGGGTCCAGGAATCAAGTGGTGGAAGTGGAAGTGGCACCACTCACCATCACCCCTAGTGATACACTAGCAAAGTTTTTGCTTCTTGTTCCTGTGACATTATGTTCTGCTTGCCTAGAGGTCTTAGTTCCAGAGGGAAGAACGTTGACACCAGGAGACACAACGATTCCATTAAACCAGAAGTTAAGATTGTCACATGGCCACTGTGGGCTCCTCCTTCCTTTAAGTCAACAGGCTAAGAAGGGAGTTACCGTGTTGGCTGGGGTGATTGACCCAGACTATCAACATGAAATCACTCTACTACTCCATAACAGAAATAATTCTACTACTCCTGCATGGAATACAGGAGATCCATTAGGGCATCTCTTAGTATTTCCATGCCTTGTGATTAAGGTCGATGGGAAACTACAACAACCCAATCCAGGCAGGACCCCAAATGGTCCAGACCCTTCAGAAATAAAGATTTGGGTCACTCCACCAGGAAAAAAAACACAACCTGCTGAGGTGCTTCCTGAAGGCAAAGCGAATACAGAATGGGTAGTAGAAGGTAGTCATCAATACCAGCTATGACTACGTGACCAGCTGCATAAATGAGAACTGTAACTGTCATGAGTATTTCCTTCTTCTTTTGTTAAAAACATGTTTGTGAATGTAAACACTTGTGCTAAGAAAAATCTTCAATTTATTTCCTTTTCCTTTATCATGTGGCATAAGATTTATTGACTTCATATTAGTATTTAAATATTGTTAACCTTATGTAATAGAATTTGGGCTGGGGATCAGTGTGTTTCTGGTTGTACAAAGGGTATTTGTATCATGTTAGGTGTAATTATGACCTTATTATTGTCTTTATTTGAAGATTATGTATGATCTCAGGAGATGTGTTTGGGTTTAAGTTGACAAGGGGTAGACTTGCGATGGTTAATACTGAGTGTCAACTTGATTAGATTGAAGAATGCAAAGTATTGATCCTGGGTGTGTCTGTGAGGGTGTTGACAAAGGAGATTAACATTTGAGTCAGTGGGCTGGGGAAGGCAGACCCACCCTTAATCTGGTGGACACAATCTAATCAGCTGCCAGCAAATATAAAGCAAGCAGTAAAACATGAAAAGGCAAGACTGGCCTAGCCTCCCAGCCTACATCTTTCTCCCATGCTGGATGCCTCCTGCTTTCAAACATTGGACTCCAAGTTCTTCAGTTTTGAGACTTGGACTGGCTCTCCTTGCTCCTCAAGCTTGCAGACATCCTATTGTCGAAACTTGTGATTGCATAAGTTAATACTTAATAAACTCTCCTGTATATATATATATATATATATATATATATATATATATATATATATATATCTAGGATCTTCTATATATACATATCCTATATATAGATATCCTATATATAGATAACCTATTAGTTCTGTACCTCTAGGGAACCCTCATACAAGGATGCAATCAAATTCACTATTATCATAAAAAGAAAATAATATGTAGAATACAGCTATCCAGAGAGGTGAAAGATCCCTACAATGAGAATTACAAAATGGTACTTGAAGAAATGAGGGATGACACAAACAAATAGAAAAATATTCCATGCTTATGGAGAGGAAGAATAAATATTGTCAAAATGGTCATATTGCCCAAAGCAATTTACAGATTCAATGCTATTCATATCAAACTACCAATGACATTCTTCACAGAATTAGAAAGAAACTATTTTAAAATTCATGTGGAACCAAAAAAGAGCCCAAATAGCCAAGGCAATCCTCAGCAAAAAGAACAAAGCTGGAGGCATCACATCACTGAACTTCAAACTATACTACAAGACTAAAGTAACCAAAACAGCATGGTACTGGTAGAGAAACAGACACATAGACCAATGAAACAGAATAGAGAGCCCAGAAATAATGCCACCCAGCTACAACCATCTAATCTTTGACAAAGTTGAAAAACAAGCAACGTGGAAAGGACTCCCTATTCAATAAATGGGGCTGGGATAACTGGCTAACCATACGCAGAAGATTCAGACTAGACCACACCTTTCTTACACCATACAAAAATCAACTCAAGATGGATTAAAGACTTAAATATAAAACCTAAAGCTATAAAAACCCTGGAGGGTAACCTACAAAATATCATTCTCAAAAAGATTTCATAATGAAGATGCCAAAACCAACTGCAACGAAAACAAAAATTGGCAAATGTGACCTAATTAAACTAAAGAGCTTCTGCACAGCAAAAGAAACTGTCAACAAACTGCAGAATGGGAGAAAATATTTGCAAACTCTGAATCCAACAAAGGCCTAATATCCAGAATACATAAGGAACTTAAATTAACAAACAACCAACGACCCCATTAAAAAGTGAGCAAAGGATGGAAACAGACACTTTTCAAAAGAAGACATACCCATGGTAAAGAAGCATATGAAAAAACACTCAACATCACTAATCATTGGAGAAATGCAAATCAAAACCACAATGAGATATTGTCTCACACCAGTGGCTATTATAAAATTTAAAAATAACAGATGCTGGTGAGGTTGCAGAGAAAAGGGAGTGCTTATATGCTGCTGGTGGGAAGTGTAAATTAGTTCAACCATTGTAGAAAGCAGCTTGGCAATTTCTCAAAGAACTTAAAACAGAATTATGATTTGACCCAGCAATCCCATTACTGGATATATACCCAAAGGAATGTAAGTCATTCTACCATAAAGACATATATATGTATATGTTTATCACAGCACCATTCACAATAGCAGACATGGAATTAACCTAAATGCCCATCAATGGACTGGATAAAGAGAATGTGGTACACATACACCGTGGAATACTATGAAACCACAGCTATAGAAAAGAATGAGATCATGTCCTTTGCAGAGACATGGATAGAGCTGGAGGCCATTATCCTATGTGAATAAATGCAGGAACAGAAAACCAAATACCATGTCTTCTTACTTGTAAGTGGAAACTAAACATTGAACACAGATGGGAACAAAGAAGGGAACAACAGACACTGTGGCCTACTTGAGGGTAGAAGGTGGTAGGAGGGTGAGGATAGAAAAATTGCCTATCAGATACTGTGCTTATTACCTGGGTAGCAAAATAATCTGTACACCAAACTGCTGTGACACACAATTTACCTATATAAAAAACCTGCACATGTAGCCCTGAGGCTACAATAGACTTTTTTTTTTTTAAAGCATACTAATGGCACAAATAAGAAGCATAGACCAATGTCACAGAATAGAAAACTCAGAAATAAACCCATGAATATACAGTCAACAAATTTTTGACAAGGTGTTAAGAATGCACAATGAGTAAAGGACAGTCTGTTTAATAAGTGGTGCCAAAAAACTGGATATCCACAAGCAAAAGAGTGAAACTGGACCCTTATCTTACACCATACACACACATCAACTCAAAATGGATTACAGACTTAAAACAAAACCTAAAACCATAAAACTATTAGAAGAAAACATAGAGGAAAAGTTTCTTGACATTGGTCTTGGCAATGATTTTTTTTTTTATTTGACACCAAAAGCACAGGCAATAAAAGCTAAAATAAAAAATGGGACTACTTCAAACTAAAAAGTTTCTGGTCAGCAAGTGAAACAATCAACAAAATTAAAAGGTGACCCATGAAATGGGAGAAAATATTTGCAAATTATATATCCAATAAGGGTTTAATGTCAAAATATATAAGGAACTCATACAACTCAACAGCAAAAACAAAACAAAAGAAAAACAAGTCAATTATAAAATGGAAAATATATCTGAATAGACATTTTTCAAAATAAGAATACAAATAGCTAACAGGTATATGAATACATGCTCAACATCACAAATCATCAGGGGAATGCAAATGAACACCACAATGAGATACAACCACATGCTTGTTATCAAACTGTCAAAAGATAACAAGTGCCAGTGAGGAAGTGGAGAAAAGGGGACCCTTGTATGCTGTTGGTGGGAATGTAGATTGGCACAGTCATTATGGTTCCTGAAAAAGCTAAATATAGAATTGCCATGTGATCCAGCAATTTCACCTCTGAGTATATAGCCAAAGGAAATGAAATCAGTATCTCAAAGAACTATCTGCACTCCTGTGTCTACTAGAGTATCATTCACAATAACATGAAACCATTCACAGTAGATATGGGATCAACCTAAGTGTCCATCAACAGAAGAATGAATAAAGCAAATGCAGCATATGTACACAATGGAATACTATTCAGCCATAAAAAGAAGGAAATGCTGTCATTTGCAGCAACATGGGTGAACCTGGAGAACAGTATGTTATATGAGATAAGGCAGGCAGAAAGACAAATATTGAGTGATCTCACTTATATGTGGAATCCAAAAATGTTGAACTTATAGATGCAGAGAGTAGAATGGTGGTTGCCAGGGGCTGGGGGGAAGGGGAAATGAGGCAATGTCAGTCAAAAGATACAAAGTTTCCATTGTGTAGGAGGAATAAGTTCTGGGGATCTAGTGTACAGCATGGTGACTGTAGTTAATAATAATGTATTGTATACCTGAAATTTGCTAGGAGAATAGATCTTGAGTGTTCTCACTGTACACTCAAAAATGGTGACTATATGAGGGGATGGATATATCAATTAGCTTGATTGTGGTAATCATTTCGCTATGTATATATATCAAAACATGTACACGTGAAATAGATACAATTTTTAATTGACCATTATACCTCAATAAAGCTAAAAGGAAAATTTGTTTACTTGTTTTCTATTTAATTAATTTCAGACTTTTCTTTACTAACATGGTTCTCATATGACATTTAAATTTATTCTATAGTTCTTTAACCTCTGAAGTTGGGTTCTTACCTTTTTTATTTTTAGCCTTCTTTCTTCCTATTTAAGTATTGGAAACCATAAATTTCTTATTAAGTACTGTTTCCATTGCATCTTTTAAGTTTTGATATTTTTCATTTATTTTTGTTCAGTGTTAAGTATCTATGATTTTTCTGTTACGTCATTTTGAGTCATGATTTATTTAGAAATGTGTTTAAAAATTATACATATGTAGGAACATCTCAGCAATTTTTTTTTATACTTTAAGTTCTGGGGTACATGTACATAACGTGCAGGTTTGTTATATAGGTATACATGTGCTGTGTTGGTTTGCTGCACCCATCAACTTGTCATCTACATTAGGTATTTCTCCTAATGCTATCCATCGCCCAACCCCCCATCCCCTGACAGGCCCCAGTGTGTGATGTTCCCCTCCCTGGTTCCATGTGTTCTCATTGTTCCACTCCCACTTAGTGAGTGAGAACATGCAGTGTTTGGTTTTCTCGTGTTACTTTGCTGAGAATGATGGTTTCTAGTTTCATCCATGTCCCTGCAAAGCACATGAACTCATCCTTTTTTATGGCTGCATAGTATTCCATGGTGTATATGTGCCATATTTTCTTTATCCAGTCTATCATTGATGGGCATTTGGGTTGGTTCCAAGACTTTGCTATTGTGAACAGTGGTGCAATAAACATACATGTGCATGTGTCTTTATGGTAGAATTACTTATAATCCTTTGGGTATATACCTAGTAATGGGATTCAGCAATTTTTTTTAAACAAAATACATTTTAATTGTGACCAGATAACTGGTCTGTAGGAATCCGAGCCTTTGAGACTTTTGAGGTTTGCTTTGTGAGCTAGTATCACATTTTTGTAAATGTTGCATATATGCCTAGAAGAATGTGTATTCTCTAATTGTGTACAGCACAGCTCTTGATACACAATAAATAAAACAAATTTGTTCACGGTGTTGTTCAAATCTCCATTATCTTTATTAATTTTTTGTCAGCTTTATCCTGAGTAATTGAGAGAGGTGGATTGAAATATACCACTCTAACGATAGGTTTGTCAGTTTATCTTTGTAATTCTAACAATTCTTACTTCATATACGTGGAGTTCACTCTTAGTTCACTTGAAAGTTTAGAAATTATTATATCTTCCTGACAAATTAAAGCTTTGGTCATTATGTTGTGAATTTCTGTATTCTTAATGCTTTCATTATTAAAGTTGATTTTGCCTTATACTAATATTGCCAGCCAGCATTCTTTGACCAGTGTTTGCATTGCTTTCCTGTTTCTTGACCTGCAACATGTGTGCGTTATTATCTGTAGAGCTCTTGCAAATAATATATTGCTTAATTTTGTTTGTAGCCCTGGGTATTTATCTTTTAGTTCACTGTACAATACAGATCATCTTTCTGGGTTCATTTTATTTTCCTCCTGGAGTACTTCTTTAGAAGTTTCATTATTGTAGTGCAATATTTTGGTGCAATTCTTTTGGTCTTTGATTTTCTTGGAATGTCTTTATTATGTTTTACATAATTTATTCTGCAAATTGCACAATTCTAGGTTGAGAGGTATTGTTTTCTCAGTTCTTTGAAATTATAATCCACATTTTATAACTTCTCTTTGTTGCTGTCAAAAAGTTTGTTTTCAGTCCACCTATTGCTCTTGCATAGGTGACAAGTCTTTCGCTTCTGGCTGCTTTTATGATCTCCTGTTTACTACATTCTCTATTGGTGGCTCACTTTTGTAACTACACCTTTAGTTCCTTAAAATGTGATTCACCATTATCTTTTTTTTGAGACAGAGTCGCGCTCTGTCACCCAGGTTGGAGTGCAATGGTGCAATCTCAGCTCACTGCAACCTCCATCTCCTGGATTCAAGCCATTCTGCCACCTCAGCCTCCCAAGTTGCTGGGATTACAGGCACCCGCCACCATGCACGGCTAATTTTTGTATATTTAGTAGAGAGGGGTTTCACCATGTTGACCAGGCTGGTCTTGAACTCCTGACCTTAGGTGATCCACCCGCTTCAGCCTCCCAAACTGCTGGGATTACAGGAGTGAGCCAATGTGCCCAGCCTCACCATTATCTTATATTCTCTGTCTGATAATTATAACATCTGGGGTCTTTGAAGATCTAAATCTATAATTTCTTTTTCTGCTGGCTGTCACTCTCAGTAGTTTGTTCCCTTATATCTTTGATTATCTCTAGTGTGTTTATCTTAATCTGTGGAGTACTGGGGGCCTAAATTTTGGATGCTTTCCCACAGAGAGTATTTAGGCTTCTACTGACAGCCAAGGGTACTTCTAATCTGATTCTCTAAGCAGATTCTTTCCTTTCTTCCCTCCCTCTTCCCTTTCTTAACCTTTGACAGGAAAACTTTTTTTTTTTTTTTTTGGAGTTTTTTTTTTTTTTTTGGAGACAGAGTCTTGCTCCATTGCCCAAGCTGGAGTGCAGTGGTATAATCTCAGCTCACTTCAACCTCCACCTCCCAGGTTTAAGAGATTCCCCTGCCTCCCGAGTAGCTGGGATTACAGGTGCATGCCACCATGCCCAGCTAATTTTTGTATTTCTAGTAGAGATGGGGTTTCCTCATGTTGTCCAGGCTGGTCTTGAACTCCTGACCTCAGGTGATTAGTCCACCTTGGCCTCCCAAAGTGCTGGGATTACAGCTTGAGCCACCATGCCTGGCAAAAACTTTCAAACATACCAAAAAATGGAAAGAGTTTTCATTGACTGAACCAACTCCATGAAAGTTATAGACACAGTGAAACTTCATCCCTGAGCACTTCAGCATGCATTGCCTAAAAATAGGGACATCAGTTCATCCTCCCAGGATCATTATCCATCTTAAGAAAATTAAGTCCACTGACCACTTAGTCATTCTCTAGTATCATTCAAGACCAGGCCATGCTCACATTTCCATCACTGTTCCCCAAAGGCTCTATTATGGGCTTGCTTATATAAACTGGGATCCAATCAAGATTCTTGGGTTGCAACTGGTGATCAGTATGTTTCTTTTATTCTAGAAGCAGTCCTCATGCCTTTTTGTATAAAATAGAAGGTTTTCTTTTCCTTCACACATAATCATCCAAATGGAAGTGAGTGGTCTAGGGCAGGCTCACCCACCTACATCATGGAATTCCATTCCTGGGTCCAAAGTGGTGGCTCCAGTTGTCATTTTCTACAGACATCAGGCAGGAAGAAAGGAGGAGTGGAAGAGGCACTCTCCTGCACCCGCTGCCCCCCAACAGTGGGGCCAATCCTCTCCTGAAACTGCCTCTGCAGATTACGGCAGTGAGAGAAGGCTAGCCTGGCTGACTCTACCTTGCATCTAGCCTCACAGCCTGGCTCTCCTTGCTCACTCCTGGGCATAGGCCAAGCTAACTAGGGGAGTAATTTAGTTTATAGTTTAACTTTGAAACAAGGATGATAATAGTTTCTGTCTAAAACTGACCCCCTTGTTTGGAGAGTGAAACTACCTTTGTAAAACTAATGGAAGTCCACAGGATTAGGATTATGGGAGGGGCCTGAATTCAGCTAAAATGTAGGCAGAGTTCAATGTTAACCAGCCACTGTTTTCTAGCTTGCTTTTCCATCATCCTTTGCTGCTCAGAAGTCATGTGGCCAGTGGTCACAAGATTGGTGACTCTCCTAACTGCTCTTATAGAGACTAAGATTGGTCTTTCGAGATGTTTTTCAGACTTTTGCATTATAATGGCCAACTGACTCCACCTGAACCCATGACTCATGACTCAACTGGTCCTGTGACCCCCACTCAGAGGCTGGCTTAGCACACAAGGACAGGTGTTCTACACCCCTGTGATTTCATCCCCAACCAATCAGCAGCACCCATTCCCTAAACCCCTGCCCACCAAATTATCCATAAAATCCCTAGCCTCTAAGTTCTCAGGAGGCTGATTTGAGTAATTACTCTCACCCTTCTGTTTGGCTAGCCCTGTGATTATTAAACCTTTTCTCTACTGCAATGCCACTGTCTCAGTGAATTGATTTTATCTGAGCAGCAGGTAGGAAGAATCCATCAGGCAATCATACTTCTCCCCATGCCCACTTCCCTGCAGTGGGGCTCACCTTCTCTTCTTCCCTTCACCCACTCTCTTGCTCCCTCCCCCCAGCGGGGCTGATGGTCTCCTCTTCCCCTCCCCTACTGTTACCGCTGCTGGGGCTGACCCTCTTCTCTTCCTATCTCCCATCCCTCTCAGTGGCTGATCCTGTCCTCAGAAGGCCCTGGCTGTGACAGTCTGGTTTCCCTCACTCCCCAGTCTCTCAGCACTTCCACAAAGGTCAATTAATCACTTCATTTCAGAGTCATCCTCCCCCTTACAGATGAAAAGGTTGAGACCTAGAGATTAGGGTCTCACCTGGACAGGTGAGCAGAAAGAGGTTGTGAAAGTAAGTAATTCAAAATTCAAGCTGTTAAAACTCTAAATTATTTTGATTATGGGGCCTGAGTCATGTGACAACACCTGTAACCTAGGCAAATGCAAACTTTTGTTACTCTGATTACAAAGTTAAGCCTTTCTATTACCTGCATTGTTTTGTAAAACATTGTAAACAGCCAAAGGGCACAAGGAAGACCCCTTTTCTCTCTGCCTCTGATTTTCATTGTGGATTAACCTCTCTCTTACCTTTCTAACCCAAAACTTCACGGCTATCACATTGCGTTAAGATAGAATGCTAAGGGAGTCAATGTGGCTCAGGATGGTTGCACTGGCACTCGGGGAGGCGAGGCTACACATTCGAGGCCAGCCTGGTCAACAATGATTAAAAAAAAAAAAAAATTAAAAAAGGCCAGACGCAGTGGCTCACACCTGTACTCCCAGTACTTTGGGAGGTCGAGGCGGATGGATCACAAGGTCAGGAGTTGAGACCAGCCTGGCCAATATGATGAAACTCCATCTCCACTAAAAATACAAAAAAATTAGCCAGGCGTGGTGGCACATGCCTGTAATCCCAGCTACTCAGGAGGCTGAGGCAGGAGAATTGCTTGAATCCGGGAGGTGGAGGTTGCAGTGAGCTGAGATCATGCCACTGCACTCTAGCCTGGGTGACAGAGTGAGACTCGGTCTCAAAAAAAAAAAAAAAAAAAAATGCTAAATATGATATACAAATATGATATTTTAAATTGGAAATAAAATGAAAACCAGTTATAAAGAAAACAAACCACATGGGGGAAAAAAAGCCAAATAATAACTAATCAGTTTGTTATAACTTATAAACCAGCCTTGTATAGAAAATGTCATGATGCTATAAAATTTCTTCATCTTCTTCCTATATAAGCAATAATGTTGCTTTTAACTTTGGAGCACTGACCCCATTTATCTGGAGTTTGTGTGTCCTGTTGTGGCCATCCCCAGCTTTTTGCTTCAAGAACTCTTTAAAATGGGATTCTGGCCCTTTTGATTATTTCAGGTTGACAAGGTCAAGGGCAAATAATAAACCTGTAGAGTGTGCACTGGCAGACACTGACCTTGGCAGATTTTCATAAAGCGAATGCCCCCTCCAAGTAACTCCCTCTAAAACGAAGGTACAGCACCCAGGAGCATCTCTAAGGCCTGCTTGGCATGCTCAAGGGCACAGGTGTGTGGCCCAGGGCCAGGGGCACAGGAGGCTGGGGTTTTGGGGCCGTGTTTCTCCCACTCCACTAGCCAAGAGCCAGCATGATCTGATGTTGCTGCATGTTTCAGGCCATTCTTGCATTGCTATAAAGAAATACCCATGCTGGGTAATTTGGATCATGGTTTTACAGTCTTTACAGGAGGAATGGTGCTGGTATCTGCTTCTGGGGAGCCCTCAGGGAGCTTTTACTCAGATGCAAGGTGAAGTGGGAGCAGAGACCATCACATGGTAAGAGCTGGAGCAAGAGTGAGGAATGGGTGAGGGTACCACACAATTTCAAACAACCAGATCTCATGAGAAATTATTCACCATCACAAGGACAGCACCAAGCAATGAGGGATCCACCCCCATGACCCAAGCACCTCCCGCCAGGCCCCACTTCCAACACGGGATTACATTTCAACATGAGATTTGAAGGAGACAAATATCCAAACTATATCACTGCACCCTTGTCAGCACTTCTGAATTGAGCCATTCTCCTGGGCACACATGTAGTGGCATCTCCTTGGAGTTTTAATTCTCCCATGATGACTTCAGTAGCATTTTGACTCTTTCAGTTTCTCCCTGTGAATGTTAATTAAGGAGTGATAACTAACCAGTTACCCCCTGCCTGTGTAAAGCACCAGAAGAAAAGCTGGTGAAAGAAAAGACAGACTTTGTCAGGAGAAGTTTGTCAGAGCTTGGCAAAGGTTTGCATGAGCCAATCCCACTGCTCTGGGCTTCTTTTCCTTTGAGTTGCAAGTGAAAGTTTTCTGGTAAATGCAATGGTAAAAGTATGTGCAAATATTAATAACATATATATACACACACATATATATGTGTGTGTGTGTCTATATATATATATATATATATATATATATGCGATCTTGGATTATTGAAACCTCCACCTCCCGGGTTCAAGCAATTCTCCTGCCTCAGCCTCCCTAGTAGCTGGGATTACAGGTGTGCACCATGATGCCTGGGTAATTTTTGTATTTTTAGTAGAGATGGGGTTTCAACATGTTGGCCAGGCTGGTCTCAAACTCCTGACCTCAGATGATCCGTCTGCCTCGGACTCCTAAAGTGCTGGAATTACAGGTGTGAGCTACCACGCCCCACAGAAATATATATATTTGGTCTCTGTCCACACATATGTGTTTCCTGGCACACAGTTCCTAGAACCCTTGGAATCTCTGAAGTGGTGAGTGTCTTTGTATTCTGATGAGATTACTGGTGGCTGGGGACACCTATATAGCTTCAGGATGGGGACTGGTTGCCAGGGGAACCAACCCTGTAGTTAGAGGGTTGGAACTTTCAGCCTTGCCTTTGAACTCTGGGGAGGGGAGAGTGGCTGATGGTTGGGTTGATCACCAATGGCCAACTGTGTAATCAATCTTGGTTATATAATAAAACCTCCAAAAGAACAGAGTTCAGAGAACTCAAGCACTGGTGAACAAGAACACATCCAGGTGCTAGGAGGATGGCACACGCCAAAACTCTACAGAGACAGAAGCTCCTGTGCTCCTGTAGCAGGACAAGCCACAGACAAAACTCCTCAGACACCGAGTTAAAGAAGGAAGGGGTTTATTCAGCCGGGGGCATCGGCAAGACTCCTGTCTCAAGAGCCGAGCTCCCTGAGTGAGCAATTCCTGTCCCTTTTAAGGGCTCACAACTCTAAGGGGGTGAACGTGAGAGAGTCGTGATTGATTGAGCAAGCAGAGGGTACATGATTGGGGGCTGCATGCACCGGTAATTAGATCGGAACAAAACAAGATAGGGATTTTCACAGTGCATTTCTATACAATGTCTGTAATCTATAGATAACATAACTGATTAGGTCGGGGGTCGATCTTTAACTACCACGCCCAGGGTGTGGCGCTGGGCTGTCTGCCTGTGGATTTCATTTCTGCCTTTTAGTTTTTACTTCTTCTTTCTTTGGAGGCAGAAATTGGGCATAAGATGATATGAGGGGTGGTCTTCTCCCTTATTTGGAACCCTTCCGAACCTCACGCTTCAGATCTCTTCATCTGGCTGTTCATTTTTATCTTTTCATATATCTTTTGCAATAAATTGGTAACTTAATAAATATACTGTTTTCCTGGGTTCTGTGACCCACTCTAGCAAATGATGGAAACTGAGACAGGGGTTGTGAGGGGTTGTGAGAACATCCAATTTGTAATCAAGTTGGATGGAAGGTGTGGGTGACCTGAGGGCCTATTACTTAAGATTGGTGCCTGAAGTAGTGGCAGTCTATGGGACCAAGATCTTAACTTGTGGGGTCTGAGGCCAACTCCAGCTAGATAGTGTCAGAATTGAATTGAATTGTTCTGCTCCAGCTGGTGGTGTGGAAAAAAACTCATACATTTTGATAACCAGAAATATTCTGTGTTGAGTATAAATATACAGTTGGGAAAAATAGTGGTTTTTTTCCTACATACTTTGCAAGGACAACAAGTGATTCCGAGGGGGCCCAGTCTCCCATGGAGAACAGCAAGGTACATATAGAGAAGGCAAGGAACAGATCAAGAGTCCCCAGTGGGGGATGCAGGTGACTGGAAGGCAGGTGTGCTGCGGGAGGGAGTACCCGGGGCTGAGATAGCACTGTCAGGATTCCACCAGGATTCCCATAAGTGGGTTTCCTGGCTGCAGCATTCCTCCAATGCATTCAAACACAGCATTTCTTTTTTTAGGGTTTTCCCCAGGACTTGTGTGCTGTAAAAACACACTCTAGGGGATGCTTTGAGGCACTAGGAAGTCATCAATTTTTTTAGAGCAAGAAATGGATAAGACCTTCTCTACATTTTAGGAAAAATGTGCTGGTTATTGAGTGGCAGAGGGAGAGGAGGCTGCAGGCAGAGGGCGACTGGTGGCAGCTCCAGAGGTCCTGGCAGGAATTGGCGGAGACCTGAATGAAGGCAACAGCGGTGGGCAAGGGGCGGAGATGCACAGGAGGAAGCTATTTCAGGATACATCTATAGGACTTGGTGACAGATTGGGTATGGGGAGGAGAGGGAGGCATGGAGTGTGGCTGCCGGGTTCCTGGCTGGGGTTAGGTGGTGTATGGAGATGCAAAGAATCCAGAATGGGTTGGCTAGGGTCCTGGCTCCTATTCACCACATGCTGACATGGGCATTGTAACGAACCTTTAATGTGATCAGAGCTACCACCCTTTCCTGGCTCTTTAGCATGAGAAGGGTCAGTTTAGCCAGAACTGTAAAAGCAGCCAGTGGGGACCACGCTGGGCACAGGTCCAGGGACAGGAGTGAGGCTCTGCCGAGCGGTCTGCTGAGACGCTGGCCCTCTCTGTGAACCTCACGCCTCATCTCTCAGGTCCCTTCAGTGCAGCCACTGCATTTATACAGTCTAAGTCCCCTTCCCTTAAAGGAGATGCAACATTTATTTTAAAATCTTTCTGAGGTTTTGGTTTTCCTTTTAATCCCAAATGGCCTTTTAAGCTTCTGGCTCCTATATTTAACCTATCTAATGAGATTTCTTTTCCAGTAATTCCTGAAACTGGTAATCTCTAATTGGGTCAAATTCTCTACCCACAAGCCAGCGATTCTATTTTTAGTGCAAATCCTCAGGCTGAAGCTCCTCCGGCCTTTCAGACGCAGCTGTCAGAGCCGACTTTCCGCCGTGCTCCGCTCTTCCGAGCCAGACCCTATTTTGAATATTTTCCCAGTGCATTTCAGAGTAGGCTGACTGTCCGGCCCTCCTGGCCTCCTCTCCATCTTCGGCCCCCAGGATGGCTTACACAAATCCACTTAGCGCTCATCAGCTTAGGTCTCCAGTGTTACCATAAATAACTGAGTCCAGGCTGCCAGCTTGGGGAAAGCACCTGAGCCCTCCCCATTCCAGTTGCCTTTTGTCCCAGTTGTGGGTGATCCACCTGGGAGAAGGACACGTAACACCGCAGAAAGACAACCCCAGCTTCTGTTACCAAGAGCGTTGTTGACCCTGAAAGTCGCTGGGGATTTGGAGAATTTCTTTCTGCCGTCCTCATTTGGCCAGGGGACTCCGCCCATTCTGAGGATGCATGCAGGCCCCCCAATCCTGCCTGCAGCCTTCTTGGGTGCTTCCAAGTGGGAAGTGGCCCCTTTTCCAAGCCCTGATATCAGTGTCCTCGCCAGTGTCAGATTTTACTGCCCTGGGTGCTGCTTGCTCTCCTGCCTCCCCACCTCCACCACCCCCCGCCCACCCCCCACCCCGCATTGTGAGCTCCTGGAGGGCAGGGTGGGCCCTGCCTCTATCTCTGTGTCTCCGCAACTGTGCACAGTGTGTCCTAGGCAAGTAATTGAACTTTCTCACAAGGCTACCCTCAGGGGGCCTCTGCCTGGGGAGACCCTGGCTCCAGCTCCTGTTTGAGATGCACACATCTCAGCTCAGCTTGAGGGGCCAGGGAGAGCACGAGCTGAGTTTGATATGGGTGTGCATGTGACCAGAGTCCCCCATGCTGAGCTGATTGCCAAGGGGACCAGGGCCAGGAAAGCCCCAGCCCTGTTTCTTTAAAAGCAAGGATGCTGGTGAGAAGGGAGGCAGGCTCAGGGTGTCCGTGGTTTCTCATCCCCTGTCCAGCTTTTCCCCCAGTGTCTTTACCCCTCAGCAGTCTCTGCTAAGCAATAGCCCTCCTCTGGGCTGTGTCCACAATGAGACTCTGCTCTCTCTGGAAGTTTCTTTCCCACTTCCCACCCTTACAGAGACACTCAAAAGGACACCAGACCAATTTCGCCTTCACCTCACAAACCTCAAGTCCTGGATTTAGGAAGACATTCCTAATTTCAAACAATTTGACCACTGGTAGTCTCTGGATGTGGCTTGATTTTGATTCACGAAAATAGAGTCACCATATCCATAGTTTTTTCCTTCTGTTGACTTTTGCCAGACTTTCCATGAGGGTTAATGTTATTGTCAACTTCACTGGGCCACAGTGCCCAGATATATTTGTAGTCAGACATTATTCTGTATGTTTCTGTGAAAGTGTTTTGGGAAGAAATTCACATTTAAATCAGTGGACTTTGAGTGAAGCAGCGTGCACTCCTTAATGTGGGTAGAAGTCGGCTGATCAGCTAAAGCCTGAAGAGAACAAAAAGACCAACCTTCCCCAAGGAAGAAGGAATTCTCCCACAGATGGGCATTAGACTTGAACTGCAGCATGGACTCTTCCCTGGGTCTCCAGCCTGCCAGCCCGCCCTTCAGATTTTGGACTTACCAGCTTCCATAATTACACAAGCCAATTCAGTAACATAAATCTATTTTTCCAAATATGTGTGTGTGTGTGTGTGTGTATATATATCTATATATATATATATATAGACATACACACATCCTATTAGCTCTGTTTCTCCGGGATGCCCTGACTAATATATTCCCCCTGTCTGGCAGACTCCAGATATTACTCCAAAGTGTTCTTCCTGAGAGAGCTGTGTGAACATTGTTCATAATCAACCAGGAGGTGCTGGAAGAAAGCAGGCAAGTTGTGGCCTGGTTGTACAAATGCTCCTGAGTGATGTGATGCTCAGCAGGGAAGGACCCTAGGGCAGCTGCAGCTTCTCTCAATGCCACATTCCCTGAGCACCTTTGGGCATCCTGGTCATGCCTGCCAAGAAATTGCTGTCCATTGAAAACACACCCAAACAGGATATGTGACAAAGACTGGGCACTACTTATAAAGTCAGCAGTCATTCCCAAGACCATCTGGGACAAGGAAAAGCCTGTCTCAAGAATCCACACTCAAGGCTGACATCCTTGATGGAAAGTCACACAGAACATGGACAGGGATGGACCTCAGGGAGCCCCCCTGAGGGTGATGTTTCCCCAGCTAGCTCCACTTTTTGACTGAAGGAGTCCTAAACAGATATACATGTCATGATTTCTAATTTGCAGCATCCCAGGGACCATAGCAAGGACAGAGCATGCACCACACACCATGTTTTCCACCAGACAGGAGCGCTCACCCTCACACTCGGAAGTGGAGAGTTGCAGTTCCTTAGCATACCTGCTGTAAATCTAATTTCTTTTGAATTTAGTAGAAAGAAATTGCAATTAGAAAGAACAAGACCAAGATGCACCTGCTTTAGGCTCTTGAGTGGTATGTGACATACATCAGGGAAGATAGCTCTGCCTTAGGAAAACCCGAGTGGGCATGGGTGGGCTGGAATTACCTGCTGTCTCCATCCAAGAGTTGGAACAGAATGGAACAGATAGGCTTCAGGGCTCTGCATAAGGATAGTATCGGGATGTTAAAGTTTTTGCTGGAAGTTAAAGAAGCTGGTGCATCAGTAAGCCTGAAATGCGGAGGGGGGAAAAAGAAAGGGTCTCAAAGGGACTTGTGGACATCAGGGTCCTAGTGCACTGGGGCTATAGAGTCCTGGCAAATGAAGTCTTAGGACTCCCGTATCTTACGTTCAGTTTGAAAATATCTCCCCTGAGCAGTGCTGTGTTCCCTCTTTCTCTCATCCTTTGTGAAGTTTGCTGTGCAGAAGAGCTTTGTTTGCTCTTAGAGGATAAAGGAATGTTAGAGGATAAAGGGATGAGGGGAAGGTGTATGGTGGGAGAAGACAGGAGTAAGAGGCCATCAAAGAAATGCAAGCCCCACCCATTCCTGCAGATGTCGGGGACACTGGTTTTCTCTCAACACAAGGGAGAATCCTCTGCTGGCCCCAGGGGAGAAGGTCATGTTGTAAACCAGCAGGACTGGGGACCACAGAATGCTGGCAATGGCTACTCATGGAATCCTGGAGATCAGTGCCCTCGTGCCACATGGGGCCTGAGGTTCCAGAGGCATCTCCAGCTGTGGGTTGAGTGAGATCATATTTACAGTAATCAATCCAATGTCCAGCACTCAGGCCTGGCCTGATGCACAGTCTCTAGCCTCCACCATGGTCTCCATGCCAGGATCATCCAGACCCTTCCACCCTGGCCCATGGCTGACATCCACTGCTGTAAGACCACTTGTCTCAGCAGTGCAACATAGAAACTTCACAGGGACTCCAGCTCCGTGTAGGAGGGGAGAGAAGCTTCTGCCCACCCAGTGTCAGGGTACCATGTCCTGCCCCTCTGGGAATACAGGTCTCCCTGCTGCTGCGTCTAGCCCTTCCTTTTTGGGGCTGAGAACTCTTACAGAACCCAGCATGGCCTTGATAACTTGCAGCTCCTCATGCACTGTTATCTCCTAAATCCATTGCTGCATTCCCTCAATTTGCACGGCCTTACCCTGGTGCAGTCCCCACCCCCCCACCTCCCACATTTGGACCTTGGTGATAGCCTCCTCATTCAGTCTTCTCAGAGAGCAGCATGAGGGCCAGCTGCCAACCAGCTGCCACCTCACCATCACGACTCCTTTTCTGCATGTTGGGGTGCACCTAAGCCATGCCAGAGCCATGCTCTTCTGCCTCCTTTCTCTAGAGAAACCGGGCATATTTATGGTCACATATTTAGGATTCTTGGGTTAGTATCTGCCTCTCCCACACGGCCAGGGTTCCTTATAGAGTGGACCCCACCTGCTCTGCTCAGTGCTGTATTATAAGTGACAAGGACCATACATAAACTTCCTTCTACCAACAAGTTCTCCCTGCAAGACAGGATACAAAATCATTTTTATCTGACTCCTGATGTCCCTTAGTCCAGCCTGAGACCGGGGCATGGCATTGAGGACAATGAGACCTCCAGGACCCACGAGCATTACCCACAGTCGCATGGAGGTGAATGGCAGAGCTAGCTCTGAAGGCTCACTCAGTCCTCTCACTGAGTCTGCTTCCCATGATGCAAGGGAACTCCACACAGTGCAAAACTGTGATGCTTGGAGTGGCCGAATTAGTGAGACCAGATCTTGCTGCCCTTATGCACACAGGCTGCTGCTGACTCACCCTCCAGCCCCTTTACCCAGTTGTAGCTCCTACCTTTAGATCTGGGACCCTTCCACCGGGTTCCAGCTGCCTGGGTGGTGCCCTCTCTCCCAGGTTCTAGGAGTGGAGGAAATGGGTGATGAGCAACCCTCACCATGGTCATGTAGCCTGGCCAGGCCAGGCAGGGTGACCTGGGCCAGTAGCGGGAGTCACCACCCACTGGCCGTCCCCAGACCGTAGAGCTGTGGGTCTGATTGAGCTCAGCTGTTCCCTGCTGATTGTTGATGTGATTCTGCCATTGCTGGCCCTTCTATTATGACAGCCAACACAGTCATAGTTTTGGATTAAGGTAGTTTGAGTTGGCGTTTTCTGTCCCTTTTTGACTGGAGGAGTCCTAAACAGATATACATACCATGGTTTCTAATTGCCATTGGGAATTAAAGACCCCGTCATTTGTCCCCACATGCTCCAAGAGGAAATAGTCAGAAGGGCTGGGTCCCACACTGTATCTTGCATCAGATGAAGTCAGGTGTTGGGAGCTGCCCCTATGAAGGGGAGAGTTGGGGAGGAGACTGCATCTTAGGGCCTGAGCTGTCTGGGCTGAGCCCCACTGATGTCAGCTGGTTTCCAGCGTTTCACGGTTTTAAGCCTGTTGTGTGGATCATTTGATTACCTAGAAAGTGCTGTGACAAAATTAACTTTACTGACTATCCTACAGGCACAAATCAACAACCTCTTTCCTAAGCAGCCTCATTTCCACAAGTGGCTCAGAGTCAATTGACCATACAGAGGCTGCTCTCTCTTTTACAAATTCACAAGGGAAATTTGTCCCAAAAGACAAAGCGGCAGTGGAGTACGATACACACTCATCTGGAAGCCAAATGTCTGACCAAAGTGAGTGGAAATCAATGAGCTCTCCCACGACAGAAGCTGGTTAGCTGGCTTCCCTGGCTGTCATGGCTGCTGTCCAGATGCCTAAATGGATATATTTCGCTCTAAGAGTTTAAATGACACTCACCCATTTCTGTCTACCCAGAACACTGAATTGTTAGAGGAAAAATTGTTGACAGGGCTGGTAGCTCTGCTTTATACTTTGTGCATATAAAGTACAGGCTCTGTGTGCATGCGGGCCTCTCTTCTGATGATAACTCTGGGGGCTAGGTGCTAAATTCCCAATCTACAGAAGAGGAGAAGCACAGAGAGGTTGAGTAACTTGCTAAAACTCACAGCTCAGAGGGGTGGTGTTGAGATGTTAGCCCAACAACCCACCTCAGGGGTCCACACTCTTTTAGCCATGATATCATGTAGTTTCCCCTGTGGTGGCTGTGAACTGGATCAGATGGGCTGAGGCTCCATGCTGGGCCCACCCTGCACCACCTCCATGATCTGGGCAATTCATTTAGTTTCTACAAAGGCCAGGACCTTCAACAGTTATGGGGCTCCAATGCAAAGGTAGACTAGAGAGATTTGTAAATGGTGAAAAGCCACACCCAGTGGTGTTATTGTAGCAAGAAGCACTGCACAGAAAACCAAATACCACATGTTCTTACTTATAGGTGGAAGCTAAACATTGAATATGCATGGACAAAAGGATGAGAACCATAGACACTGGGGACTGCTAGATGGGGAGGGAGGGGCACACAGACTGGAAAACTACCTATTGGGCACTGTGCTTATTACTTGGGAGATAGGATCTGTACCCCAAATCTCAGCATCATGAAATATACCCATGTAATGAACTTGCACATGCATCCCCCCGAATCTAAAAAAATAAGTTAAAAAAAAAAGAAGCATTGCAGTTATGTCTTGAATAAGGCACCAGCCTCTCATATTGGTGAGAGAGGGGGAAAGAACTAGAGCCCCCACCATGTGAACAAGCAGGCTCAAATTATCCAACGAGTTTGTTTTAATTGAGAAGTGTATCTGTGGCTATACGGAAGTAATTGCATGCCCATTCTCCCAGATGTGCAGACACAATGTCGCGGATGATGGTGCCCTGCTATTTGCTGACCTCTGATGAAGGAGGCAGGTGCTCCCCAGAAGAGCAGAATCGCTCACTGTGGTCCTCACAGCACTCCCCTCCCCCGCCCTTGGCTGTTGTTCTTTATTTACTCAGTGCAACACAAAACCTCAGCCAGGGTAGACTATATGTTAGGTGTATTTGTTGGCTTGGGCTGCCATACAAACCCACTGCAGACTGGGTGGGCTTACACAACAGACATTTACGGTTTTGAAGTTCTGGAGGCTGGAAGTCCGAGATCAAGGTGTCAGCAGGGCTGGTTGCTCTGAAGGTTCCAGGGGAGCATCTCTCCTGGTTTCTGGTAGTTCCTTGGCTTGTGGCAGCATCACTCCAATTTTCACACAGGCATTCTCCCTGTTTGTCTGTGTGTCCACATTTTTAATAAGACACCAGTCATATTGGAGCAGGGGCCCACACTACTCCAGTGTAGCCTCATCTTAACTAATTACATTGGAAATGACCTTATTTCCAGATAAGGCCACATTCTGAGGCGGGGATTAGGACTTCAGCATATGAATGATGGAGACAGGGGACCACAACTCAACTTTTGACACCCACTAAGAGGACACCTTGCAATCACTTCATTGTATCTCAGATAATTTCCCTGTTATGCCTGGTGCAGACTGCCCGTTTGAAGGCCTTCTTCTTCCAACCTGGGAAATGCGGAGATAGTACTAACATATTCGCAGCTCAAGTCCACACCACTGACAATAACAATTTTCAATTCTTACCCCTCCCAGGGTTTAATCTGGTCCTCTCTGCGCCTTGGGGCCAGCTCCAGAGCATCTCTAGATCTCTGCTTCTTCATCAACAAAATGAGGGTGATAAAATCTGCCTCCCAAGATGCCATGGAGAATCAATAACTACAGACACGAGAATGACATGTAAACCACACCACACCATGTAGCCCTGGATACTTTATTAGGACAAGCATGTGTGGCAATAAGCAAAGGGTACTGTACCTATGAGTAAACCTCTTTCCATCCAAACCCTAATCTAAATCCTTATAACCTCGTTTGAAAGCAATTGCTGTCAATCTTGCCACTGATTTTTTTTTTTTTTTTTAAAGAGACAGGCTCTTGTTAAAAGAGAAGTCACCTAGGCTGGAGTGTAAGATCATGGTTCACTGCAGCCTCAAACTCCTGGGCTTAAGTATTCCTCCCACCTTAGCCTCTCTTAAAACTCATTTGCCACTGGGAATACAGATATGTACCATCACACTCAGCTAATTTTTCAATTTTTTGTTGAGATGAGGCCTCTTTACATTGCTCAGACTGCTCTCGTATTCCTGGACTCAAATGATCCCCCTGCCTTGGCCTCCCAAAGTGCCGGGATTATAGGCATGAGCCACTGCACCCGTTTGAATGTCATTCTTTGAGTGAGGACAGAGTTGAGAGCCAAAACAGGTAAAAAGAAGGTGCCATTTATTTGTAAACTTTGCAACCAGATAACTTTATCATACGTTTTTCATTTTCATGTAGTTTGATCATTTTTGGATATTGTTTAGCTTTTCTTTAATAAAATTGTTAGGGATACAAAAATATACCACACCACTTAACAAGAAAATCTTCACTTCAATCTTAACACTTGAAAAGAAAAATCTTGCAGACTTTGCTACTATTTGGGGATAAGCAGGGGACTAGTGGATAGAAGAAGGTGCCTTCTCAAGTCAGTGACAGAGGTTGCGCCATGCCATCTTTTCAGAGCCAGTGCTGCCCTCTGAGGGCTTCAGCTCAAAGAGGGGAGGAAGACAAATGAACTGAAAATGAGGCTACAGAGCGGTGGGTATGAATTTTCATGGAAGACTGGGACTGGGGAGAAAGCAATGGGCTGTGCCAGAAGGAACCAGAAAGGTTTCAGAAAGGATGTTCTGTTGGGGATGCTATTCCAGGAGGAGGGACCAGCTGTCATCAAGTGTCTGCTGGGGGCCTTTGGTGTGAGCTACTGGGGACAAGGGATGGGAAAGTGCCCCTACTCTAGACAAAACCCAGAGGTGTCATCATCTGCAACTATTAAGTTGAAGTATATGAAAGAGTTGACATGTGACAACTTTGGTCCTTTTACAAAAATGGCAATTTTGTATGGTTCAACCTGACACCAATTCCAGACAAAATGGAAATGCCTCAAATTCTAATCTTTGTTCTGTATAACAACACGTGGAATCCCTGAGAGTCACTGGAATCCTTGGGGCATTTCTAAAATAGACCAATGCCTGGGGGAGATCCCTTAAATCCGGGTTTCTGGGAGTGGGGCCTTCTGCATGGGGCCTAGCTTCCTGGTCTCCATGATTTCATGGGATCCCAGTTCCTGGTTTATCCATACTGAGGGGAGGAGAAGCAGTCGGATAATGGAGGAGGCAGGGGTTCTTGCAGTGGCTACTCCTCTCCAGGCCCCCTGGAGGGAGCTGATCATCAGGGATCCTCACTGTAAGGGGGATGCAGGCAGCCTAGGGGCCTGTACCCCAGGGGCCGTCTGAGCACCAAATGACATCATGTACTTGAAGCACCAGCACAAAGTTGTCTCCCTCACAGTGAATGAATGTAAGCAGTGGAATTCGACTTGCGGGTTTTAACCCCCATGCGCCAGTGGGTCCTTTTCTCCCAATTGTCCTGCTAGAAGAAAACGTTTCGCTCTCTCTTGGGCAACCCTCCTCGTTAAGGCAAACAGCAGCGCCCCTTTTCCTTTCATCTCTTGCCCCATCTCTGCACCTACAGCCTCACACCTTCTTCCCAGGACACAGCACAGCCAGGACCCCATCCCGGTTCAGTTCAGTACCCACGAGGAACCCCTCGGGCCGACTCCTGGGACTTTGTTTCTTGGACTTGACGCCGCCCGCCGCCGCCCCAGCACAGCTCCCGCAGCCCACACCCGCCCACAGGGTCTCTGCCACCCTAGAGCTTAGGGAAGAATTGCTGGGTGGCTGGGAGTGAGGGGTCCCGCGTGCGCGTGGAAGGGACGTACGCCCTAGGCCTCCACCTTCTTCCTGACCCCGGGGGTCCTTGGACATCTATTCCCCGTTTCGCAGGGGCGAGGGCCCTGGGTTCGAAGTCAGACGCGGGCCCCTCTCAAATCGAGTGGCCTGGTTTTATTGAGGGGGGAAAGGCACATATTTTCCAGGATTAACTCCCCCCGCAACCGGGAGTTTCGCAGGATTTCAGCATTTTTGACTCCCCCGGTGACGCCAAGAGGGTGGGTTCCACGGTGCACGTTGGGGAAACTGAGGCTTGGAAGGGACAAGGCAGGTACTCGAGGTCACGCGGCTCCTCCGGCGGGCGGGAACGCAGGACCAGGAGTTGGGGCGCGGGCTGTGCGCGCCCAGGTTCGCGGCTCCCGGGGCTCGGCTGTCGCAGAGCGGTCGCCGCCGAGGACCGCGGTCGGGGCGCGGGCGGGCTCCAGTGCGCAGGCGCGGCGGGCGGGAGGGGACGCGCTCTGGGCGCGCGCGCGGGGCAGCCGGCGCCCCAACTCCGCCCGCCCCGCGCCCCGGCGCCTCGCCGCCCGCCGCCCGCCCGCCCCGGCGCCGCCGCCCGCGCCCCGGCGCCCCGGGCCGGCGAGGGGCGCGCCCGCGGCCGCGGCCGCTGCATGGCGCTGAGATGGCGGGGGCGCCGCGCGGCGGAGGCGGCGGCGGAGGCGGCGCGGGCGAGCCCGGGGGCGCCGAGCGGGCGGCCGGGCCAAGCCGCCGGCGCGGGCTCCGGGCGTGCGACGAGGAGTTCGCTTGCCCAGAGCTGGAGGCGCTGTTCCGCGGCTACACGCTGCGGCTGGAGCAGGCGGCCACGCTGAAGGCGCTGGCCGTTCTCAGCCTGCTGGCGGGCGCGCTGGCGCTGGCTGAGCTGCTGGGCGCGCCGGGGCCCGCGCCCGGCCTGGCCAAGGGCTCGCACCCGGTGCACTGCGTCCTCTTCCTGGCGCTGCTCGTGGTAACCAACGTCCGGTCCCTGCAGGTGCCCCAGCTGCAGCAGGTCGGCCAGCTGGCGCTGCTCTTCAGCCTCACCTTCGCGCTGCTCTGCTGTCCTTTCGCGCTGGGCGGCCCCGCCCGGGGTTCCGCCGGGGCCGCTGGGGGGCCAGCGGCTGCCGAACAAGGGGTTTGGCAGCTCCTTTTGGTCACCTTCGTGTCCTATGCCTTGCTGCCCGTGCGCAGCCTGCTGGCCATCGGCTTTGGGCTCGTGGTGGCTGCGTCGCACTTGCTGGTCACAGCCACCTTGGTCCCCGCCAAGCGCCCACGTCTCTGGAGGACGGTAAGTACAGCCGCGCACCCCTCATCTGGTCTCGGACACACTTGCTGGGACGATGCTGGGATCGCCCGGAGTCGGGCGCGCTTTTTCCTATGCGGCGGGTGGGGACACTGAGGCTCTTACTGGGGGTGTGTTCAAGGTCACTCCAGCGAGTTGGGGACGCAGTCGGAGCTGGCATCCTCCGGCCAGGGCTCTCTTCAGAGTTACAATCCACAAAGCGCCCCTGGCGTGAAGTGTGGAGAGGGGAGACAGGTGTGGAGAGAGAAAGGTTTGGCCAAGGTCAGGGAGCTGATGAGTGGCCAGACGGCGGCCAGAGGGGTCCGCCGGTCTTTTGCCGCACCCATCCCCACAGAGGGACTGAAAGTGGGCGAGGGGAGGAGACCCCCAGGGCGGGCTCCCAAGGCCGGCTCTGCGCGCAGCGCGGGGCTCTTCTCCTGCGCACCTAGAGCGCGTGCGGGGCTCGCCTCCCCGCCCTGCAGACCCGAGGGGAGTATATATGGGTGGTGGGAAAGGACTTCGCCTCTTCCAGCCTTGCTGGCAACCATATTGTGGACATGCTTCCGGCCCAGAAAGAGTGGGGTTTGCCAAGGTCAAACACAGTCTAGTCCCTGCCGCTGTCACTCGGCGGTTGCCCTGACCCTGCTTTTTCTGCGCCCGAACTTTGTCACTGTCTTCCCAGTCTGGCAGGCGAGATGGTTGCAAGGACGAAGACGCTGTCTGCCTCCCGCGGGCTCTTCTGGGCCCTGGAGGAGCCTGCTCTTCCAACTGCCGGGAGGTGGACGTGGACCAGAGGTCTTTGCCCCACGGCGGGGCTTTTAGAGCTTCCACTTGTGCCCATCTCCCAACGGGCCGCGGGGATGGGGATGGAGAGTGGGGGATGGGGAGATTTGGAAGACCCCGAGGAGGGTTTTGTTTCTGCCTGTAGCTGCAGTTTAGCAGGGGGATGGTATGAATTCAAATGGGGTGGGGGAGCCCATCTCAGGAAAGGAAGCAGTGGTGGGAGCAAATTGGGGAGAGGTAAGGGGTCGGAAGGGAAGCTGAATCCAGGGAGATTAGGGAAGAATAACTGGGGGGCGGTGGTGAGGAGTCCCACAGCCTGGCCCCAGGGGACCAGCACCCAAAGATCTAAGGAGGTGTCCTTAGACGGTGATGCCAGGGGCAGCACACACAGGAGCCATGAGATGCTCAACCTGGCAGCACAGGGATAGACACATCACTGGACTTGTGTGTTAGGGTCAGAGAGAGACCAGCATGTGCTCAACCCATGGGAAGGGAGGGGAGGGAAGAAGACAGGAGTACATGGAGAATTGTCAAAGAGGGCATCGTAAGAAGAGAGGAAGAGAGGTACAGGTGAAGGGCAGAGGCACAAAAGGATGTCTAAAGGCCGAGGAAAGGGGAAAGGAGCCAGAGGACTGCATATCCTGGAGGGGAAGGAGCCTGGGGTTCTTCCACAACCTCTTCCACAGCCTCCTGTGGGCAGCACGTGGGCCTTGCCTGATCATTCTCAGGGGGCATTCCTGTATCTCCTACCGCCCCCACCCCCCATCTGTTTGTGTTTAGCCTGGGCCTCATGCTGGCCCCCGCAGCCAGACCTGCAACCCCAAGACTCCCCAATCTGACCAGATGCTGGGGCAGCTCAGGAATAGGGAGGGGCTGAGCTTGGTCCCTTCCCAGCCACACTGCATTCTCTCTGTGTTATTACACCAGGGAGTCAGCTGGTGTAATAAAAGGCTGCATTGTTGTCTTTCTCTTTTAAAATAAAGACATTCCTATATAGCCTCTAGTCATTTCTTTTAGAGAATTAAAGATTAAAAAAGAGAGGGAGGGGAGAGAGTCTGTAAAGGAGTTTTTGGACACAGCTCTGTCCCTCCCCCTGGGATAAGATGAGTCCCTGTGACTGTCACTGTAGTGGGGAAGGAAGCCCATCCTGGGAGCAAGGATTCTTCGGGAGCAGACATCTGGGTTTCCCTGCTAGCTGTGACTCTCTGGGCAGTCCAAAGCTTTCCCTCACTGAGCCTCAGGTTTCTCACCTGTGTAAAGGGCAGAATAGCCCCCCTGCAGGGTTGTAGTGAAGACAAGCACTTCATATTGGAAAAGCACATATTGGCCTCTTTAGAATGTTCTATTCAAGTCCACGTGTCTATACAGGTGGTAGTGATATTGACAAACACATGGGGATCAGTGCAGGGAAACTTACAGTGTGGGGAATGGGGCAGATGATTCCCCAGGGATTCCGTTTTCCAATTAGAGAATTCCAGGAGCCTGTGAAATCTGTCCTTTATGAGCTCTGCAATTTGGTGCTTGAGATGGTGAAGAAGACAGCACACACATTTACACAGCATTGATGTTTCTGCTGCTCTTCACTGCTTTACCATCCACCTACTATTCGGACCTGTGCCACTGTGCAGTGCAGTCACTCGTTGACAGCACCTTGTCCTCCATACTGAGTTTTGGGCAGGTAGTAGCCATGCTGGGCATGGAGTGGATGCCCCAAAGAGGATGAAAGATGGAGTGAATGAACGAAGGAATCTTTGCAGGGGATTTCCCTCACTGCCTACGTAGCAGGATGCTGCTTCAGAGTATGAGATCTCCACGGTGATCTCCTGGTGCTGAGTCTAGTGACTAGTCAGCCCAGTGGGCTCCAGAGTCAGGTTAATTCCGTGGGGCAAAGGAGCTCCCTCCCTTGAATCCCACCCCTTTCTCTGAGACCCAAATGCCTTCTTGTCAAGGATAACCCCAAGGAGGCCTGGAAAAAGCCTATGCTTTCTGAGACCTGGTTTCAAGTCCCTGCTCTGAGCTATGGAGAACGTTCTTGTGTTCTCTTTCCAGAGCCTTTGCCCCTCTGAAGCAAGACCCTCAGGGTTCCCTAGAGCATTCATGTTCCACTTCTGGTGCACAGGGCTCTGGGAATGCAGCTTGGGTGCTTTGGGGCATCTGGTTCCTTTCCTGTAAAGCCCAAGCTGCCCCAGGACTCTGGGAGGCAGAGGAGAGAACTCTGAAAGCTAGCGTGCGTGACTGTTAGCACAGGTGGAATTGAGTAGCTAGGGCTTAGTTCCTCCCCTGGAGGAGTGCTTGATGCTGATGTCCCTGAGCAGAGAGGTCTTTAGGGGAACAGCCTTGTTCCTACCTGGGCCAGCACTGAGGAGGTACCCATAAATCTAAATGGACAGAACTGAGTTTCTTTCCTCTCCCAGCCCCTTGCTTTTGAGTCACTGATTGAACCTATATGAAATACAAATCATTTTTATTTAGCTGAGCACCTGTCAGAACTGAAAGCATCCTGTTCAAGACATCCATGGCTGCTCACAGTCAGTAGTGGGCAGGGCCTGCCAGGGTGGGCTGTAGATCATGGGGGTGGAGTAGGGGTGAGTGCCAAGGAACATGGGGGATGAGGAAGGCGGAGAAAGGGAAACACTGGATGTCTGGGCTTGGCCCCTTGTGATGCCATTCACAGACTCGGAGAGCCTCAGAGGGAGTAGCTTGGAATCTTGGGAAAGGGGGGCCTGGGCAGGGCCCCAGTCCTTCCCACAGGGGTCCCCCTCCCACCCTGCACCCTGCATTGCCTGGGGAGAACCAGGGTGCAGCACATGTGTGCTGGTCTCTGCCAGCTCTGAGCTTCCTCCCTTTGCTACTTTACTCTGCACAGCCTCGAAATACCCGCTTTTTGACCAGTGTGAATCAGGATGTTGTATTTTTACTTAATTTTTTTCTGAAGTAGGGATCCATTGCAGTGTGCAAATTATATGCTTTCAATTTGGTTGCTTATCAATGTAAATGAAATACATTTCAGTTTCTGCCGAGTTCTTGGCTGTAGGCAGGATAACAGAAATCATGATTATCATGGAGAAATGGGAGTCAGCTGAAATTTCCCTGTGCAGCTCCAGTTATGTCTGAGCTCTGGTTCAGAACCGTGGCTTGGTTGCTTGGAGGTGAAACAACCTAACCACAGCATGCAGAATCGTAGAGCGCAAGGGCCCCGGATGACCTGGTTGTTTATAGCAAAGCTCGCGGCATAGGTGTGTGCTGGTGACACCAATCTGCCAGCCCTCAGGCTGTGCCCCATAAGCCTTTGTGCTCCATGTGCCCACTGCCCAACACGCTGTCTCCTCCCAGTTTAACCATGCCCTGCCTCCCTTTTCCCAGCCTCTCCCTCTGCTGGCCCTACCTCCCCTGCTGGCCCCTCCTCTGGCTGGGCCTTCCTCTGCAGCTGGGATCCTCCTCCCCCACCAGCCCCTCCCGCTGCTGGTCCCTCCCCTGGCTGGGCCCCAACTCCTGTGGCTGGCCCCTACTCCCCCACAGACCCCTCCTCCACTTCCCCTTCCACCCGCCCCCTTATCTTTGTGGCCCGCAGCCTGGTTCTGTCACCATGGAGTACCCATCTGCTGCGCATCCATCTGCCTTGGTGGAGCCACTGCCTACAGCGACAGGGCTAGGGTTAGAGCTAGGTCAGGGAGGGTAACAGGTGGGTTGCTCCTCCTGGCACAGGGGTCAGGCTGTGTGAAGGCAGGGAGTGGGCTTCCCTGCCCCCTGCTGTGTGGCAGCCTGGTGACCTGAAGGTAGTCTCCTTGTCCTTGCCTGGACACTCTCCCTGAGGTCAGTTTTGCCGCGTCCTGGGCATGGCCCCCACGTTCCTGTGCTCCTGACTCTGGTTTCAGTCCTGTCGCAGCTTCGCTGCTCCCTCCAGCTCCACATTGCCCCCAGACCTGTGTTTAGTGGTTAGGGAGCAACAGCAGGGGACATCCATGCCCCTGGAACCTGCTCCCCCCTTTTTTCTCGTAGGGGTGGGTGGTTCCCCTGGTCCATTTTACTTCACCCCCTGGCTTATCCTCCCTCAAGGGCTGTTAACTTTAATTTAAAAAGCTTCCAGAATTGCCCCTGTCAGGGCAGCTGGGATGAGGGTGAGCAGGAATTGGGTCTGTACAAAAGAGAGGGAGAATGGTCCTGGACATCGGGCCAGGGGCTCCCATTCACTCCACCTCTGAGGTGGGCTGGAGGGCCCAGGGGCTTTTCTCTGTCCCTCCACAATGTGCCCAGCAGGGGCTGCACTGTGGAAGGAGCTCTAGACACGTGCTGAGTCTGGTCGCACTGATGGACTGTGGGGCAAGGGGGCAGCTCCTTCACGGACCTGAGAAGAGCTGGGAGCAGACACAGGGGGTGGAGTCTGCAGCTGCTGGGGCCTCCCTGCCTCTCTTCAATGGTTCCCATGACCCCACAGTGTTTAGGTGCCAGGCTTGAGCTGGGGGCTGGTTTACCAGGGGAATAAGACCTCCCTTCCTCTGGGAAGCTGCAGTCTACTGGCGAGACCCTGGTCAATAACTCGGACTGTAATCCTGCAGGGGGGGACATTCAGGTGACCTTTGAAGGTGTGCAGAGGGGACAGACCAGGCCTAACCGCTTGAGGCCGCTTTCCTGTGGACTAAGCGCTCAGCCAGGATCACTGGACCAAGCACATGGCTGTGAGCGAGCGAGAGTAGTGGGGCGAGTCCCGCAAAGGCCCAAGTGGAGCAAAACCACACTGTGGACTTGCCCTTTCTCCCAAGAGCAGTGCCGAGTGTGGCCACAAGGAGGTTGGAGTGGGCTGGGGGCTGTGTGAGGACCCGAGGGGACCACTCAGCAGGCTCCGGTCGGTGATGTCCGCTTGCCACTGTCACCGCTGGCTTTTAGAGTTGTTTGCCTGCCCTTTTGGGGTTCATGGTGGTTTTAGGTCGATGTCCCTCTCCTGTCACATCTCTGAGGTTGAGAGGGCCAGGGATCAACTCCTTAGGTTCACAGGTTCCCGCAGATGCCCAGAAATGTCCTTGGACCATTTCCTGACTCAGACGGAAGAGGGTGGGCGTGTGAGCTGGGTGACTCTCCTGGCATTTCAGGGGCTCCAGTATATCTGTGTGACTTTGGGCTTGGGATGATCCACATGCCTCTGTTTCTCCCTCACCAAAGGGAACAGTAGCTGCCTCCTGTGGTTTTGTAGAACAGATACATCCTCCAGTTAATATGAATGGATTGTGCCTGGGAGGCGTTCCCTGTCCTCCCCACACTGTTCTGGGCCCAGTGAAGTGGGACCTACCCCTTACTGTCACTTACATACATAGCTGTATGTAGCTGATGACCTACTAGTTAGTCTCTGACTTAGTAAAACGGAATAGTTGCAGTGAGGCGCTGGTCTTGCTCAGATGTTCGGAGAGACCCCCAAAATGCAGGTGGCAGGCATAGTGTGTTCAGCCCAAGTGTTCTCTGCCAAACTGTACTAGTGGGAACACCCTGTGGAACAGCCCCAGTCGGAGGTGGCCATGTGTCCACAGTGGAGACAGGCATCCCTGTGGCCATGATGCCAGGCTGACCCCTTTTCAGCTGGTTTTTGAACCCCAAGCAGCATGGGGGCTGAAGTGGCAGGGGCAGGGGTTTGGGCAAGGGTTTGGTCAGGAGAAGCAGCCTGGCCACCTAGCCATGTCCACATAACCCCCTTGGGGAGTTCACACGACCACAGGTCCTCTCTTTACCCTGAGGGGCTGAGCAAGGTAATGGGAGCAGACCTTTCCTGCTCTCCATGTAAGCATATGAGTTATATCCATCCCTGCTCTTTGCATAAACATATACAAACACACATGGTCATGCATAAACACATGCTCATACACACACATAAACACACACACACCCATACATGCACGTACCCACACAAAAACCCTCCCAGATGCATACACTCACACTCATTCTCCCCTCAAACATGCATGCACATAATCACACAGAAACTCACACTCATAAACTAGTGCATACTCACACATCCATGCCCACTTAGTGTGCATGCACTTACATATTCACATGCACCCTCACACTCATTTTATACCTACACACTAGCTCACACACTCACACAGTGCACTCACAAATACATGCATGCTCAGCCACTTACATAGGTTCACACACAAAGCAATGCACATTTGCACACTGATACAGTAAGTGCACTGACATGCACACTCATAAACTAATGCACACTCACATGCTCACGCTCACCTACACTCACTTCACTGTTACTAGTATGTGGGTCTTATGAGTAGATGTGTCATCCTGGTCTCTGAGGGAGGTCAGCCTGTGCCCTGTGTCTCAGCAGCACCACCACAGAGACCTGGGTTGAAGCCCAGTTCCTGCACCTCCAGCTCAGTGACCTTGGCAATCTCAGAATCTGGCCTGTGAAGGGAAGCCAGGCTGCCAGCCTTACCTGCATCACGGAGGTGTAGTGAGGGCTGGTGGGAGGGCAGGCATGTCTACATGGGACTTGGGAGCTCTGGAGGCAGGGACAGGCTAGGACTCTAAAGCCTTCCTTAGGGAAGGGAGTGGGGCTGCCTGCCACTTCTCTGTGCCCCTCTCCAGTGCAGGCCAGGGCAGGCACCTGGGGTTAGGGGGTGGGGTGGGAGGCCTGCCTCCACCACCCAGTCTTCCTGTTCTCCCTCCCAGTGTTTCTCCTCTGTCACCTTTAACCCTTCGGCTCCTTGTGCCCTCTTCAGGCTGACCTGGGCTCTTTTCTCAGTGGAGCATGGGGTGTCTTCTGCATTATTTTGCTAAGGGGGTCCCATCTGTCCTCCTACCCCATGTGTGTTTCCTTCTGCTGTGCAGAGATGCTAGCCCCAGGAAGGATGTATGAGGTGTGGGAGAATCCCTGGGGGCAGGGCAAGAAGAATAGGAGCCCACTGCTGCGGCCCATCTCTGGCTTTGTGCTGAAGGCAGCGCAGACCCTGGAACAATCCCATCTCCCCGGATTAAAGGGATGGCAGGAACTGCTTTGATCTCCAGGCTTTAGTGTTCACTCTGCCTTCAGTTTGGGTTGGGAAGAAAGCCTGGAGCTGAGAAGAGCTGTCTGCTTCCCAGAGCTCGGGTGTGACTTCGTAGAGCCTGAACACAGCTCTCTGGGTGGGGCCTCTGTGTGGGCATGTGCCTGTGTGCACACATGTGCATGTGGATACGTGTGACTGCAGTGTACACATCATGTGTGGATGTGTATGTTTGTGTGTCAGGGCATGCCCATGTGCATGTGTGCATGCATATGTTCTTACATGTGCATGTGTTTTCATGCATGTATGCTTGTGTGGGCATACAAGTGCAATAACATTGGCAACATTCAGAGGAACCTGGGAGCAGGTGGACAGGACGCTGCCAGCAGTGTGATGGGGTCCCTAGAAATGCTGGGAGCCCTACACTACAGCCTCCGAGCCCCATAGAGGAGAAAGTCCATGCTGGTGCACATTCTGAATCTGAGTACAACTTTTTGTTTTAGTTCTAAAAATACAGAGCAGCTCTTTTATCAGAGTACAGTGTTTCCTTGTTTCTTTCTCCGAAGTAGACTCTTCTCTGAAGTAGACTCTTCAGCCTTCGGGAAGTGGCTCAGCCTGAGAAAATGCAGATGCATGGTGCTTGGCTGGCCTGGCTTCCCGGTGCTTGGCCATCTGAGTGTTCTTTTATTTTCCCCTTTCTTTTTTTTTTTTTTTGAGATAGAGTTTCGCTCTTGTTGCCCAGGCTGGAGTGCAATGGCACGGTCTTGGCTCATCGCAACCTCTGAGTCCCAGGTTCAAGCAATTCTTCTGCCTCATCCTCCTGAGTAGCTGGGATTACAGGTATGCACCACCATGCCTGGCTAATTTTGTATTTTTAGTAGAGATGGGGTTTCTCCATATTGGCCAGGCTGGTCTCGAACTCCTGACCTCAGGTGAACCACCTGCCTCGGCCTCCCAAAGTGTTCAGATTATAGGCATGAGCCACCGCGCCCTGCTTTTATTTATTTATTTATTTTTATTTATTTATTTTTGAGACAAGGTCTCTCTCTGTAGCCAAGGCTGGAGTGCAGTAGCATTATCATGGTTCACTGCAGTCTTGAACTCCTGTGCTCAAGTGATCTTCCTGCGTCAGCTTCCAGAGTAGGTAGAGCTATAGGAGTGCACCATTATGCCTGGCTAATTTTATTTTTCGTAGATGGAGTGTCACTATGTTTCCCAGGCTGGTCTTGAATTCCTATGCTCAGGCGATCCCTCACCTTGGCCTCCCAGAGTGCTGGGATTACAGGTGTGAGCCACCATGCCAGGCCCTGAGTGCCCTTTTCTTACTGACCTGGTTCACCTGATTGCAGTCCTGCTGCATGTGGCACACCCTGGCTCTGGTGACCCCCACTTCCCGGGAGCATGGATGCTTCTGATCGATGGGGCATTGTTTACACAGCAGGTGGCACAGGGCCCAAGGCATCACATGTCCGACTGTGGGGATGTCAGATGCCCACTGTGGACAAAGAGGATGGCCACTTCACAGCAGGGCTGTGCCTGGGACAGAGCCCCCCGCTGCCCCCTGCTGTATATCTCTAACTGTGGTCCTCTGGCTGTCTCTTGCCCACTAGCCCTAAGGACTCACTTGACCTCTTGTCCCTGGACATGGTCCTTCTAGTGCCCTTCCCTGGCAACTGGGCTCAGTGCTTTCTCACTAAACCTGTTTAATACTGCATTCTTTACCCCCCATGTCCCCCACCTACCACACAGTCTGGAGTCGGGTCTAGGGGTCCCAGCCTGTGGTCAGCATCCAGCCTTTCCGTGTGAAGCATCACCTCGTTATGCTCAAGGAGGGCTTCTCTCCCAGCCTGTAGGGGCATCTGTGGATTTTCTCAGCGCTACTGTCTAGTTTCTGGAAGCAGCATTATTGTAATAAGCATGTAGCTGATGAGGGTGAGTCTGCTTAGGAGGATGGTGGAAAGTTCAGGAGATGCCAGGCAGTTGCAGGCATGCGCTGGGAGTCAGGGCAGCCTGCTCTGGAACATTCTGTTCCCCAGGGAGCATATGTCAGTGAGCATTCTGGTTGGTCACCTCGGTGTGCACCATATGCTGGCCAGTGCAGTGAGCCTGTGCTGGAGCCATGTTCAGTGATGATGCTCCCGGAAGTCATGGGTGCCTTTGCCTTCATTCCCCTATGAGAGGAATAGCCTCTTCTTAAGAGAACGCTTTGCCTTTCTGAAACAACCGTGGCCTGAGAAAGGGATCTGAAAGACTTGTTCGTTGAACTTGTTTTTTGTGCCAGCTGTTTTCTCAGACCCCACCTACCCTGCAGTGTTAGTAATTAACTGAAGGAACACATTTTAGGAAACATTGGCTGAGCCTGAGGATTTCGAAATATCTCTGATAGTTAATTTTTCAAAATCGGTACCTGCAGACATCAGAAATGTTTCATGAGCACTGATCATGTCCTGGTGCTAGGTGGGATCTCGTCACTGGCAGGGTCCTGCTGGGTGGGTACATCTTTTTTGTTTGTTTGTTTTTAAGATGAAGTTTTGCTCTTTTTACTCAGGCTGCAATGCAATGGCATGATCTCGTCTCACGGCAACCTCTGCCTCCTGGGTTCCAGCAATTCTCCTGCCTCAGCCTCCTGAGTAGCTGGGATTACAGGCATGCGCCACCATGCCTGGCTAATGTTGTATTTTTAGTAGAGATGGGGTTTCTCCATGTTGGTCAGGCTGGTCTTGAACTCCTGACCTCAGGTGATCTGCCCACCTTGGCCTCCCAAAGTGCTAGGGTTACAGGCATGAGCCACCATGCCTGGCCCAGGTGGGCACATCTTTTAGGCCAAGTGCCTTGGCTTCAGTTTGTTCAAGGGTCAGAAATGAGCAGTGCCTGAGAGCTCAGCTGATAGTGTGGCTCCTTGTGGCTGGTGTCACAGGTGCTGTGGGTGGGAGTGGACAAGCTGGAAGTGGCGCTGTTCTGAGGTTCTGGTGTCACCCTCTCTGGGAGGCTCAGATGGTCACTGTGTCATTCATTGATCTTCTGGGCAGGGATGTATTGAGACATGTGGGGAGCGGACTGTCTTTGATGGGAGCTGTCCCCAGGGTGCTCTGCCGCCTGGGGGCTTGCATCTGTCTTTCTGACTTCCCTGCCTCGTGTTCCTCACTTTCCTGCTAGTGTCCTCATGTCAGATTCTACCAATCTTTTCTCCCTCCTAAGCTGACCTCGTGAGTGTGTATGACCCGGGAGGGGAGACTGGGCTGGCTTGGAGAGGGGCACCATGGAGGAACAGGCTGCATGCGGCCCTAACGCCCCCTTGGAATTGAGGTGCCAGTGGTTACACAGGAAGCACCGAAGATGGCTGCTTTTCCAGATCCCGGTGAGAATCCTTTCCTAGGTCTGGTGAACATAGCTTCACGCGTTAGAAACCTGATGATGGGAGCTCAGAGAGAGCCTGTCAAATTCTTTTTAAAAAAAATTGTGTTGTTTTATTTTTATTATGGAAAATTCAAACATACACAAAAGTAGACAGACCAGCACAGTGATTTCTTGAGTACCCGTCACTGGCTTCAACAATTATCAGCATTCTGCTGGCCCTGTTTCAAATGATGCTAATTCTAAAACGCTTTTATTAATTCAAACACCAGAAGCTAACAAGCAATTACGTTAATTTAAAAACCCGCTTGTGTGAGACACTGAAGAAGCAGCCACGGTTTAAAGAGAATGGCATCACACCAGCACTGAGCCGCTGGTGAGCACCGTGGAGGGACTGGGTGGTGTCCACTGGGGGCTCAGTCAGGGAGGAGGGCCGAGGGACCACCCCACCATCCAGACACCTGGGAGATGGCAGGCTGATCGCAGTCTGGGAATTTACCAATGAGAACATGCCCAGTGCTGTGCAGGGAGCAGTCATGTGGAGTCAGCTCCTTTGCTGGCCTGTGGACCAAGTGCTGTTAGTTCATGTGAGAAAGCACTCCCTCCAGTAGGCCCCCAGGCTGTGCCTACACTCACGCTCTGCTCAGGAGAGGCTGGTTTGGAGGACTGTCCTGCAGTGGTTCTCCTGTCCCCATGGATAGTCTGAATGCCACCCAGGCTGAGGGACTGTGCTGGGGCAGCCCGGGTGATGGCACATTGAAAATGGGAGCAAATTCAATGGAGAGGTTTTCATACTCAATAGGAGTGATCTTGGGGTGAGAAGGGACCACCCAGACCAGTCTAGGGATCAGGAGGCTGCTCCGTGAAAGGAGGGAAAACCCTCTTGGCCAAGGGTGCAGTGAGGGTTGTAGGTCTGAGAGCATGCTCTGCCCAGAGCTGTGGCATGGCCAGGGCATGTGCTCCCATGTGTGTGCATGGCATGGCAGACAGGTCAGACAGTACAGGGCTCAGTGGCTCTCTAGCGTGCCAAGGAGGTGGCGCTCCATCCAATACCTGGGATGATGGGAGTATCTCACGGGGACTTTGACTATGGCCTGATTGTGAGTTGTGTCAGGCAATGGGATTAGAGAGAAGTTGGTGGTACAGGGGTGTCAGGGGCAGGACCCAATGAAGGCTTCAGAAGGACAGAGAGAGAAGATCAGGGGACTTGTGGGTTTGGCTTGGGCAGTGGCACCTGTCTCTGGAGGAGAGGAAGGACAGGTACCTGGGGGTGTGGGATGATGATGTCAGATTGGGATACTTTCTCTAAGGACTATGGGACATCTTGGGTTGGGGGAGGGGCGCAGGGCTCCTCCAGGGTGCTAGTCTAGTGACCACGGGTGGTGTCAGCCCAGTGACCATGATGGATGCTAGTCCAGTGACCCTCCAGTGTCTTATGATTTTCTCTTGGTTAGACTGGGGTATTGGTTTTCAGCAGGAGGCCTGGGAGGACATGCCCTCACCGCATTGTGTCAGGGCACATCTGTCAACAGGACTCATCATGGCCAGTGGTGGCAGTTACCAGCTGGCTAAGGTGGTATTGGCAGGTTTCTCCTCCTTTTCTCTTCCTTTTCCATTTGTGCTTTTCCGAAGGAAATTACTGTGCCGAGCCCATACTGAAGGAGTGGGGAGTTTACATTCTTGAGGGCGGAGTAGCTATAAATGATTTGGAATGCTCCAAATTTTTGCCTATTCGTCTGTTGTCCTTCATTTATTTTTTATTTAATCATTGATTTATGTCAGTACTGATGTTTATTTTATACTTTGGGTTACAATTCAATACTGCTTTGTGTTGCTCAAATTGTTCCAACTTTGACCATTGGGAGCTCTTTCAGTTGGCTCCTGTGTCCTTTGACACTCCCCCTTCCCTTCATTTGTGTGTGTGTTTGTGACACTTGCTTTGCTTTCTGGCCCTGCAAGGTGCTTCAGGCCCATCTGCTTGATTAGCAAATATTTTCTCTGCCTGAGCCCAAGAATCAGTCATTTCTCCAGGGAGCCCAGTTCCTTTTATTGGAGAATTTTATTAAAGACCATTACCTGGCCTCCTGGTGTCCTCATTGCTCCTGGGGAGCCATTGCTTCTAGTTTTCTCTCATTAGGTAGAGCTAGAATGTATATGTGCACACACATTTCTTTTTTTTTTTCTTTTTTTTCCTTTTTTTTTTTTGTTTGAGACAGAGTCTCGTTCTGTCGCCAAGGTTGGAGTGCAGTGGTGCAGTCTCGGCTCACTGCCAGCTCCGCCTGCCTGGTTCACGCCATTCTCCTGCCTCAGCCTCCTGGGTAGCTGGGACTACAGGCACCTGCCACCAGGCCCGGCTAATTTTTTGTATTTTTAGTAGAGATGGGGTTTCACCATGTTAGCCAGGATGGTTTCGATCTCCTGTCCTTGTGGTCTGCCTGCCTCAGCCTCCCAAAGTGCTGGGATTACAGGCGTGAGCCACCGTGCCCGGCCTGCACTCACATTTCTATAAACATTTGCATATGTACCCTCCTGTGAATTAAGCCAAACACGAGTTCATTCTGGTGCCTCAGAGTCTCACCTGCATCCTATAGCGGGGAGCCGGCCCTGGTGATGTTTTCAGGTGGTGCACAGTCGAGTAGAGATGCCCCAGGGCCTGCAGACAGGTGCTGTTCCTCCTGATTGCCTTTTCCGAGCACGCTGGTGCTCAGTCCAGCTGACTACCTGGGAAGCCCTTCTCTTCCTGGCTGTCTGGCTGAGTCCATCTGGCCCATGAAGGTTTCTTCAGGGTGTTTCTAGGTGCTCTTTGGCCACTGGGGGCTCTTTCAGTGGCTGCTGTGTCCTTTGACACACCCCCATCATTTCGTGTGTGTGTGTGTGTGTGTGTGTGTGTGTAATGCTTTCCTTACTTTCTGGCACTGCGTGGTGCTCCAGGCTCACCCTGATACCTCAGAGTCTAACTTGCGTCCCACGCAGTGTCCTTTTTTGGGTTTCTCCTTAGGTCTCCTTGATAACTTCATTTGTGAAGTTGCCACCAATCTGCCCATCTGTTGGCTGGAGAGACTGAGGCACAGAGGTGGTGTGGGCAGAAGGCAGGGGTAGGGCAGGGTGTGACCCTGGTGAGGATACCTGGATTCCTATCCTCACTCGCAGCCCAGCACAGCCCTTGCTGGGGTGAGGGCCTAAAAGGGTGTCCATACTGGGAGACCAGCAAGCCGGTACCACCCAGGGCCTGGCTGGTGTGGGCAGCATGTGACTCTGGGGCACCATGTGGTCAGGGAACGTGGTGATGGTGTACAGATGGCCTGGGCTGGGCTGGGGTTGGATCCTCTGCCCCAGGAGTGACCAGCGGGCTGTGGTGGGGAGGCCGCCTCTCACCCTGCAGCCCCTGGAGCCCCCATCTCTGAGTAGCTTGTGGTGACCCGAGCCTGCCTTTCTTGTCATTGTGACATGTGCTAAGCCATATCATGATTGCCTTACCCTGGGCAGGACATGCATCTTTTGGACCTAAATGCCCCTCTAACCGTGAGTTCAGAGAGCTTCATGGAGAGAATTGAGAGTTCCAGACCTTGGGGACAGGTTTGGAACTCTCAGTTCCAACACAGTGGATGCATTTGGTGGTTGAGGATGCTCATCTGGGAAATTGCGGGGGCATGGGTGTCTAGGCGGGTGAGACCTGTGCTCATGGCGGGTGTGGAGCACTTGGCAGATAACACCCAGCCCTACTGAAGTGTCCTTTCTGCAGCAATCCCTTCTCAACCACCCTCCTCCTCCATGGGGTTTTTGTTGTTGTTGTTGTTTGTTTGGTTTTTGAAGGGAGGCAGTGTCCAGCTCATAGAGGACTGGGTTGTTTGACGGTGCTTTTCCTTTCCAGGGGTCATAGGGGTCTGAAGCTTCCAATGCGAGTGTTGGTTTCATTGATGACAGTGCCCTTCAGATATCCCAAGGGCAGGTAGTAATGGTTCCCATTCTAGTGAGGACAGATTGTAGTTAACAGAAATGGGGAGGCAAGCTAATGGAAAGAGAGGAGCGGCTGGTTCCCTCTGAGAAAGGGTTCCCCGGGCCCTGGGAGGGCTTGCAGGGGCACCTCCATGTAGAGCAGAGATGAGGGGGACCAGCCGCCATTCCCCCCGGCCTCCATGGGCTGCTACCCTACACGGAACAGCTCTGATGCACACGGGGAGGGCCGGTCATCTTGACAACTGACCTGCCAGCTGTGCTATGTCCCCACCACCCATGGACTCCTTGTCATACGCTTGTAATCTAAGCCTATTATGCTCCAGGAGGAAACCAGGGGAGAAAGGAAGCTAAAATGTGGAAAATCTCCAAGGGAGGTTTTGTTGTTCCTAATTATCATTTTTGCTTTAAGGGCTGGAGTCCACCTGCCTTTCACTTCCATTAGAAAGTGGGTGGTGGCCTCCTATGCAGGCCCCTCTGCAGGCCTCGCTGGCTTAGCTTTGGCAGCTCCAGTGCCCCACATGTCCTTTGGCCCCTGGGTCCTCCAGCTCCCGGCTCCGGCCCTGACCCTTTCCAGACATCCATGGTGTTCGGTGATTCTGAGCACTGAACACACCCTAACATGCTTTGCATTTTGTTTGTGGAAAAAGCCAGATCTGAATGGTATCCACACCATGACGACAGCTCTGTCAAATGCACCGAGAGGGAAGCTAAATGGCCATGTTCAGGTACCATGGAGATCTTCAGGGTCATAGTGGAGATTTCAAGGTCACCTTCTTGATACTCAGGGTCTGGGAGATGCCATCCTATTGGATGTCTTGCTGCCTTCTCTGACCCCTCACAGGCGACAACCATCCCATTTCTGGCTTGCAGAGGCTGTGGTCAAGGTGGCGCTGTCCAGCAGGGGCAACTTCCTGCCTGTGCCTTTGCCAATGAGTGGTGTTTAATGTCATCAGCCCCACAGAGTCAGGTGGGGGTGTGTCTGGTGTGTGTGGGGAGATGCGCTGGGTGAGGGTCAGGTCCCCTGTGGAGGTGTCAGACAGAGGATGGCTGTCAGCTGGGGCCCTGCAGATTCGTGTTCCTCGTCCTCCCTCCCTGTCACCTCTTTGAGAGTGGCTCTGATTTTGTTTCCAGATTGCTTGTGACCATTGGTCCTAGGTTTGTTTTCCAGCCTCCTGATGGATGTGCCTTTGAGGCTATGTTATACACCTCGGGTTTGAAGGTGCTCCAAATCTGTCCTCTCCCCTCCCTGTGGCCCCTGCCCCTGATCAGTGTCAACTCTTCTGCCTGCTCCTAAGTCCCAGCATCCAGTAGGTGGCCAGGAGCTGCCAGGTCTCCCTCCTAAAGCCGTCTGGGGGCTCCCGTCCTGCTGCCTGTAGCTTGGCCCCATTGGGGTGACACCCATCTCTCCCGTCTCATGGTTCCACCTCCCGGACTCTCTTGGCTCCCTGTTAGGGGGCAGCTGCTCCCCACACTACTGGGTGAGTTGGTTTTTGATTTTAGTTCTGTTTCATAGTGTGCAGCAGACGTTCACATGTGGGGGTGTTTGTGGTTAATCCATGTGAGACAGTGACAGCCAGAGCCTGCAGGTTTCTGCTCCCTGGGGCACAGGTAGAAATGCCTGGGCTTAATCAGACATAGAAATTCTCCAATTTTGCAAGTGACCAAGGGACACCCGTTTCATACAATACTTACAAACTGCAGCCCTTCTTCAGGGCGTCTGGCAGGACATACCATAGCCCTGCATGGCTCGTCAGAGGGGCCTGTGTCCAGACACAGTGGTCTGCAAGATGTAGAGACAGACCAGATGAGACCGGTGGCAGGCAGTGGGGAGCGGAAAGTGATTGTGGAGGGGAAACCTGGGTCAGGCTGGCACCAGGTGCCTGATGCTTGGGTCTGAGCCTGGTCCTGAGCCTGGAGTGTGGGTGCACTGCTGGCGCTGGCTTCTTCTCAGGCTGGCCCGTTCCTTGTGTCTCATCTGTTGAAGCTGAAGTGGGGACAGGACTGAGGGAGTGTGCAGAGACTGGGCTCTGGACACTGCGTTTCCCCATCTTGTGCTGGTGCTCACTGTGTTCCCAAATCAACATCTGGGCTGGGTTTTTTTTTTTTTTTTTTTTTTTTGGTGAGCTCACCTTTCCTGAATCTTTCCAGAGGAGTCTGTGCAGGTTTTGTGGGAACAGCCACTCTACACATATGTATTCTCCAAGGGTCTTGGTTTTCTGAAGCTGCTATAACAAAGCACCACAGACTGGGCACCTTCAACAGCAGAAACAGATAATCTCGCAGTCCGGAGGCCGGAAGTCTACGATCAGGCTGTGAGCAGGGCTGGGCTCTCCCGAGACCTCGCTCCTGGGCTGCAGACAGCCGTCTTCTCTCTGTGCCCTCACAGAGTCTTCCCGCTGCCTGTGTCTGTGTCCTCATCTCCCTTCTTATAAGGACACCAGGCAGATTGGATTAGTGCCCACCCTGATGGCCTCATTTTAACCTAATTGCCTCTGTAAAGACCCCTGTTTTCAATTAGTCACATCCTGAGGTCCTGGGGGTTAGGACTTTGTGCATTTTGAGGGGCACAATTTGGCCTTGATACTAGGCCTGGTTACTCCTTGTCCCCTGACATGCTGTCTCACGGCCACCCGAACACGGTGAGGATGGGCTCCTGCCTAGCTGGCTCCCTGTGTCCCTGGCCCCATGCCATGGGTTTGGCCCCAGGCCGTGTGGCTTTTGGAGAGCTCTTGCTATGTTCTCCGGGCGGCCTGGGCCCTCTTCATGTGTGTGAGATGTCAGGCTCCACATGTTGCCTCCTTCTCTCCCTGCAGCTCGGCGCCAACGCCTTGCTCTTTGTCGGTGTGAACATGTATGGGGTCTTCGTGCGGATTCTGACTGAGCGTTCGCAGAGGAAGGCGTTCCTGCAGGCCCGGAGCTGCATTGAGGATCGACTGAGGCTGGAGGATGAGAACGAGAAGCAGGTCAGTGGCTTGGGCCAGTCAGCCTGGAGGGGTTGGCTGTGGTGCTGGGGAGGTGGAGGAAGCTGCCTTCCTGAGCCTCAGTTTACCTTGTGGTGACATGGGCCACAATTCCCAGTGGTACATGTTGGTATTTGAGGCTGTGGAGGAGATGCCCTGAGGTTTTATAGTTAGCAAATGGACAGGCAGGCTGGGTTTGCTGCCCATGGGATAGTGCTGGGATGGGACTGCTCTGGGGACAGCATTTGGGCGCACTGACTTCCAGTTACAGCTGGAATGAGTCAGGTGCCCAGGGACGACGAGGCAGGTCCTGGCTGGGCCTTGGGTGAATGTGACCGTGCAGGTGGCCCTGACCCACTGGCCTGAGGCTCCCACCAGCCCTGCCCTTGGCTCAGTGTGGCCAGCCCCACAGCACGCTGGCACTTGTGGAGGGCAGAGGTGCCCTTGTGCTGGGAGTTGTAGAAGGGTCACGGTGATCATGATACAGCACCCACAGCCCTTGGGGTTGCTCCAGTGGCTGACATCACCCCATTTTCAGGATGAAACAGCCACGAGGGAAAGAGCAGTGGCTTGGAGGGAGCCATGCCTAGGTTCCCACCGCCCTCTGTGACCCGTCTTCTGTGCTCCCTGTCTGCTGCCTGGGGCCTGTGCCCAGCACGTGGGCTTAGGAAGAACCATCTGGGAGCCCCTGGGATAAGCCTGGCACATTCCATGTGCTTCCACTGGAAGGATCTAGACTCTTCCCCCAGTCTTGGGGCTCACAGGCCTCTGTGACACAAAACTGCTTCTGTCTCAGGCCTGTGGCTGGCATGTAGGATCTCTTTCTCAACTATGTGAATACAAGGTATTATACCAAATATAAATGTAAAAACTCACAAACACATTTCATGTATAGACATTGTTGCGATCCCTAATAGTTACAATAAAAGTAGGATATAGTTGAGAAATAGATCACATATATATGTTTAGGTGGTGTGTGCATTGCCGTGTATGTGAACATGTAGGAGGGCGTGTCCATGTGGATGATATGTGGGCAGTGGTACATGTCTGTGTATATGTACATGTGCGTCCCTGTGGAGATGCATGTGTGGATATGTACACATTTGCCTTTGCCTCTGTACATGTGTGCATGTGTGTCTGTGAATGCCTGTGCTCATGTGTATGTGTGCATGTATGTGCCTGTCTGTACATCTGTGTGGTTGCATGTATGTGTGGTTTTGTATTCATGTAGATGTGTGTGTCTGTGTAGGCATGCCTGTATGTCTGTGTGTGTATGTCTGTGATATGCAGGGATATGTGTATATGTGTATATGCCCATATGTTGATGTGTTGTCTATGTGTGTGCGTGAATGTGTTGGTGTGTGTATAAATTGAGCATCTTTCGAGGCTGAACCCTGAGCATTTGCTCTTAGACTGGAGTCGGTCACACTGGGAGAGATACCTCCTTTGTGCTTTGTGAGAGGTGTATAGCCTTATTTTGTTACCTCCATAAAATCCCAGAAATGAATCTTTGGAAGCCCTGTTCTCCCCTTAGTTACATTCTCTGTAGTGGAGAAGGCAAAGGCTCTTTTCATGGGCCCTGCTTGTGTGCATTTCCGAATCATCCTTTTCTTTTCCTCTTTTATCTCCCTCCCATCTCCTTTTCCATACCTTCCTTTCCTGCTTCTGTGTTGGTCTTTTTTCACTTATTTTCTGATGTTTGCTGCCTCTCCTAAGGACTCTCTTTCCACCCAGTATTGTCTAGTCTAGCCTTTGCTGCTTGATGTGCAGCATTTCACTGGGTTTTATAGCAGCTCTGTGAGCAAGGGATTTTTTCCTCAGCCCTATGGAGGAGGCAGTCCACACTCAGGGAGGCTCAGAGATGTGTCCAAGTTCTAACTGCAGAGCGTACGTTCTTAAGCAGGACATTTTCAAAATGTCACCCAATCCAGTTAACCCAGCCGAATGCTATTTATTGTTCAGATGTTGTCTTTATGTGTATTTTTCCCCACGTGATTGCCATTTTGGTGTAGATGTAATTTTATTTTCTGTCTTTTTGCTTATCATTTTGCACAGACATAGCTACTGGTGTGATAAATGTGATTTAAAACATCTGCTTATTCTTCCCCTTAATGCATGTTCTGCAGTGTTCTCAGTGTCTGACATTTAGATACCACGTTCTAAAAGAGTTTTTTCTTCACGCACATGAAGTATTCACTGAGTAACATTTTTAGCAGTGCAAATATGTCGTTTCTCTCCCAGGTTTCTGAGGTATTTTCCCAAACTTGTGCTCTTTTACATCTTTATAAGTGATGTCTGCTTACATTCTGCTGTCTATAGCAGCCCAGGCCAACGGGGAGCCTGTTAGGAATGCAGATTGCCAGGCTTCGCCCAGCCCTGTAGGTGGGTCGGGGATCTGATGAGCTGCTCTGCAGTCCCTGTCTTTCTCCCTTCTCCTCTCCTTCTGCCTATTGGTTTCCGCCTTTCTCCCTCCCTGCCTCCCTCTCTCTCTGTGAGGACTTGGCACCTCCTGTTTCCCCTGCCCCTTTCTGTTTACTAAGGCTGACGGCAACTCCTTCATGCTTGTTCACTTTCTGTATTTCTTTGTGACTAGTATGCTCCAACCCTCCGTCCCGTAATATTCTGGCTTTCCTGGCAGTCAGATATAGTCAGAAACTATACAGTTTCTCATTGTATAACAGAAACACTGATGCCTCATCCCCACGTTTCCCCGGGTCTGTTCCTCTAGCTTTGCTTTTCCTTGTGTAAAAATTCAATCTTTTATGTTTTCAAATGGAAGGATCATTTTCCTTCATGATTTCCTCTGTTGCTTCAAAGCTGAGCTGATGTTTTGACACCTGAGCGCTGATTGAGGACATGCCTTCTGTGACTTTACCAAGTGTATCCTCAGACCTCAGCTGTCCTGACTTTTGCTGTATTTTTTCTGTCGACTCCCTTTGAGCCTGCAGAGTTGTATCTCACAATAACTGTCTGTCTAGATGGGCTGGTAATCAGCATTCAGCTTCCTCCTGGCCACCTGCTGCCCGATGTCAGCGCAAGGAGCCTTGTCTCTTTGGGATGGCAGAGGGGAGCACTTGGGGCCCAAGAGGGCCCTGCCCGCTCTTGGGTCTCTCAGGTACACAGGCACTTTGTCCCTCAGCATCTGCCTGGGGACTGCCTGGCCATCCAGAGAGCCTGGAGGTGGCCATGGCAGCCCTGCCCAGGCCTCACACGTGTCAGCATGAAATGCCAGTCTCCTGAATGACAGGTGAGGGAGCCTTACCATGTGGCTAGTTGTGAGCATCTGCCTTTCATATTTTAATTCCATTCATGACACATTTCCATTCAATACCTGTTCCCAGAGCCTTCCGCAGCCACTTGGACCATCCAGGCAACACAAGTGAGTGATAGGAGAGGATTGGAGGATGCCCTGAGGTTCTGAGAGGGGAGATGGGGGGATGTGAACTGATTCTACGGGGAGATCCAGGGAGACACACCTGGACCTGGGAGAGGATCTGGGTGTGGACACACCCCAGTCTGGGAGGGCTTCTGGGTGGATGTACCCTGGTCCTAAGAGGGGATACCCCTTGGTTTCAGGATGGGATCTGTGGGGGACATACCCCAGTCCTGAGAGGGATTCTGGATCAATGTACCCTGGTCCTGGAAGCTGATGTGGGCATCACTGGTAGGAGGCGGTGGAACGCAAGGCACGTCCAGAGGGACCGGAAGATGTGGGCTGAGTGAGGTCGAGTCGAGGGGAGGCGTGTGGGCAGACTCTGAGCCTTATGCTCCCATGCACAATGCTTTGAGGGAAATCATTTCATGTCCTGTGGCCTCAGCTGGAAGGAGATGGCTCTGACTGGTGGAGAGGGGGTCAGGGCTGGCTTCTGTGTGTCTGTGCTCACAGAGGGGAGCTCCTGAGCCTAGCGGGAAAGTGACATCATGAACACGGTTTGAGGGTCAGTGCACAGGCAAGGGCGTGGAGGCAGGGGAGCAGACACACTGGGGAGTTTGGTGGTGGTTTTCTTTTTGTTTCTTCCTGGGGGATGAATGCATAACTCAGAGGCACTGTGGTCAGCGGCTTTGTGAGCAGGGAGAACATTGTGTTCAGTTCATAAAACAGGAGTTCAGCTCAGGAGGCTCAGAAAACACCTCCCAGGGATGTGCCTGTGGACAGGTCCGCACTGTATGGCCCGCACTGACTGCCTGGGTTGACAGGAGAGCACAGTGGGGGACTGCTATTCTGAAATGCAAATTCCTAACATTAAAACCTCTCATCCTGTCCCAGCTGAACCAGTTTTGTTCCGGGATGGGAACTGATGGAACAGATGGAGATGGCTGTAGCAGCAGTGCCCTTGCTCCGAGCCTCCTGGCAGTGCCAGGGGTGGAGGCCGCTGGCTCTCACGCTCTTCTCCACTCTGTTTACACATTGGATGCCTCTGTTCCCCAATGCCAGGTCGTTCTTGCCTAGTTTGATAAGTTATGTTTCGACACCAGTAGTAGCGTGTGCTTCACCTTAAGTCCTGGGGAGCACCTCTTAATTTCCTGGTTTATGATGCCAGGGTTGGCTTTTACCAGCCAGGATGTATCCTTGGGTGCTCTGTGCCTACTTACTGCTAACTTTTGCAGCAACCCATGAAGAAGGTGACAACAGATACAGCCAATAGGAACTTTCTCCTTTCCCTCCTTTACTGTTTAGTTCCAGTAGCCCTGTGGTTGCCCTGCAGAATCTTTGAGGCTTTAAGGGTCTGGTCTGCTCCTGCTGAGGCAGGTGCCAGTCTCAAGGGGCTAGGCTTCTGCCAGCATTCTTCTGAGGGGAAATACTACAGTAGCTCTCACTGTCCTCTCCTCTACCTTTTCAGGGCAGCCCATGGAACAAGAGGCTCTGGAAGAGAAGGGTGGGGTGGGGAATAGCGGCTTGCCTGTTTCATTGCACTACTTCCTGTCTGTCTGGAAAGTTGTCTGCTGTACTTAGGAAAGGTTTACCTGAATTGTCAGTGTGCCTGAGACTGATTCCTTTCGGGGCATTTGAATGAGCTAAAATGACCCCTTCTCTCAACACAGCAAAACAAAGAAACAGAACAAAGGGTCACCGTGGGCCCCTGCCCTTCATCTGTCCTTGCCTGCAGGGTCTGGGCAGAATAGAAGAAGGTCAGGGTACCAAGATGTTCTTTCTAAGTTGTCAGATCTCTTTAAAATTAATTTCAGCCCTCTGTATCATGGTTAGGAATGTAAGGACTTTATTCTGCTTAATAAATCTGAGAACTGTGGCCCTGAAAATTTAAATAACCCAGGAAAGATAAAGGAGCAAATAACAGAGTTGCCAGTGGCAGAGCCAGGGTGAGCCCGGGATCTTCCAAGGAGACCACGTGGCTGTTTCCTCCTTTCGTGGCCACAGACTTCCTCAGCTAAAAAATGCTCACACAGACGTTTTAGGCTTACAAATAACCCAGCTAAAATGCTCCAAAGGGGTGTGAAGGTTCTTTTAACAGGACTTTTTCTGTTTCTGAACAAAAATGTCAAGAGTTGGTTTTCTGAAATAGAAAAGCCTTAGAGAGACTGATCAAGAAGAAAAAGAGCAGACACAAATAAGGAGCATGAGGGATGAGAAAGGCTGCAGATAAAGCAGGGATTAAAAATAGATAATGGGGAAATGCTGAGAATAATTTTATGCCAGTATATTTGAAGAGAGACAAAATGGCCAAATTTCCAGAAAAAGTGTGAGTTACCAAAGATGATCCCCAAAGAAAAAGAAAGCCTGAAAAATCCTATAATTATTAAAAAGATTGATTCAGTAATTTTCAAGCTCATCAAAAAGTAAACAGCAAGCCCAGATGGTTTTACAGATGAGTTAGACAGAACTTCAAGGAAAACGCAATTCCAGTTTGATCAGTCACAGCATGGAAAGCTCGCTCTCTGAGCCCAGGTCGAGCTGGCTGGTGATTATGGAGGACAGATCTCGGATTCCCACATCTCACAGAGGCCTGTCACGTGGACGGCGGGGAAAGCCTCTCTCTCAGCCCTGTTTTCATTAGCGGTTTGGCTTCTTGGTGTTGAAGTGGATTGGGTGGGCGTCAGGTGGACGCTTGGTCCCTGCGCTGCTGCTGTTTCATGCACCAGGTTCTAGGAGCGAGGGGCAGGGCATGCTGCCTGGTCAGGGCGACATAACTCCTGTGTGCTGTCAGCCCTCTGCCATTGCCAGGACACCCATGCAAGTGGAACTGAGGTCCAAGGTGTTTGTGGTCAGCATCAGAGGCTCTAGCTCCCGGCTCCCAATTTGTTGATCATATGCTGGGTAGTGGAGGTGACCTGCTCCATGGCCTCCTGGAGCAGCCCCTGCCCAGCCTCCTTCCTGCCTTGAATGCCAGCATCTCTTCTGGGGACCGTCAAAAGTGGTACCAGGGGGCATACCCCTCCTGCATGGATGTCACACATCTGGTTCCATGCTGAGGCATCCTGTTCCCCTGTGGCTGGCACAGCCTGCTGGGTTCTTCAGTCTCCTTAACTCTCCAGGAGCACCACATTGGGCCCCCCAGTCACCTCCTTCTGCTTGGTTTTTGTGGCTTGTGTGTCACAGTTTGCTCTGTATCAGCTCCGGGAATCCCAGAGTCTCCTCCCTGTCATTCTGTGGCCAGTGCTGCAATATTGTCGAGGAAGATGCCGGAGCTGGTTGTCACCTTGGACTGTCTGTGGGAGGCTGGCTCTCTGGCATGTCCTGGGGGACTGTGAGGAGGTTTGTGGGGACCTAGTTGTTTGCCACATGTGTCTGGTTTTTTTTTTTTGTTTGTTTGTTTGAGACAGAGTCTCATTCTGTCACCCCAGCTGGAGTACAGTGGCACTAGCTTGACTCACTGCAACCTCCGCCTCCCAGGTTCAAGCGATTCTTCTGCCTCAGCCTCCCGAGTAGCTGGGATTACAGGCATGTGCCACCATGCCCAGCTAATTTTATATTTTTAGTAGAGATGGGTTTTCACCATGTTGGTCAGGCTGATCTCAAACTCCTGACCTCCTGTGATCTGCCCGCCTCAGCCTCCCAAAGTGCTAGGATTAAAGGTGTGAGCCATCTTGAGTGGCCTTGCCACATCTGTCTTTTTCCTAGTTTGTTTGAAGTCTGCATGGCAGATGGAGGTGGTGGCCAACATGTGGCTCCTGGACACACTGGTCTTCTTGGTTTTCCCTGATGGAACAGCCCAGGCTCAGAAGCCACATGCCAAGATATAGAGCCCAGGTGTGGCTGGGAGAGGAAGGGTCCCTGAGCCTACCAGGGCCTACCTCCATGCTGATGAGGACATGGGATCTGCTGTGCTGTGGGCATCTGGTGGTCTGTGAGGGAGAGGGCAGATCTGCTACATGTGCAGCCTGGCCCTCTGATGACTAGGGAACTGGGCCCAGCTATGTCTAGTATAGTGACATGAAGTGACCCATGGAGGGGACCTCTGACAGGGTGAGGGACTCGGCACACACAGCTGCAGGCTGCAGGGAGCTTTGCAGTTTCCCACCGGGCTTTCCTGGAAGAGCCCGGGGAGCAGAGCCACAAGTGGGGGAGAGCAGCAACGGGAAGGCAGGCTCTGACCCTGCTCGCTGAGGAAGACATAGCTCAGAGAGCCTGTCTGGAGTAAAGTGGCCCCTTGGGACAGCATGTCAGTTAGAATATGGTTTGGCTGCTAGTAACTGACCTGGAAAATGGTGGCTTAAACAAAATAGAAATTGTCGTTCTCATGGGCAGAAGTCTGGAGGGAGGCAGCCCGGGGCTGGGGTAGTCAGCTTAGGCTGCGTAACAGAGACAGGGTGGCTGCAGCAAGAGAAGTGTATTTCCTCACAGTTCTGGAGGTTGCAGAGTCCAAGATCAAGGTATTATCAGGGCTGGTTCCATCTGAGGCCCCTCTCCTTGACTTACCGATGGCCATCTTCTCCCTGTGTCCTCACATGGTCTTCCCTCTGTGCACACACCCTTGGTGTCTCTCTGTGTCTCCTAATTTCCTCTTAGGAGGAGAAGAGGAATGCAGCCACATTGGATTAGGGCCCACCCAATTGCCTCATTTTAATTTAATACCTCCCTAAAGGCCCTGTCTTCAAATCGCCAGATTGGGTGTTAGGGCTTCAACCTATATATATGGAGGGGAGAGTCTATTTAGTCCATAGCAGCCACAAAACAACATGTTATTTTATTTCAAATAAAAGTCAAGTGTATGATTTAAAAATAAGGAGATGCTGCATGTGAGTCCTGGATGAGTGTGCCTGGAGTGGTGAGTGCCCAGCTCTGGGCTCCCTGGATGGCCAAGTGCAAATAGAAGTACACATCGCCACCCCTGTGCAGCTGGTGGACAAGCAGGCCTGGGCTGGGGGACGGCCCCTTCCTGCTGGGTTTCCTCCCTTTCCCCTATCCCCACTCTTACTTGAGCTGCATGTGGCAGGAGGCAGGAGAGGGGATCCTGCCAGATTCTCAACTGGCTCTGATGGGCTGTGGCTGGGCAGCTTCCTGACTGGCTCCAGGCCTCGGATCCACCAGCCCTGAGTGTGGCTGGTTGTGGGTGATGAGGGGCAGTGCTATCTATACATGACCACACTGCACCCTTAGCCTGCTCCTCTGCTCAGGGCCTGCTGTCCACCCTGGAAGGAGACTCCTTTTTGCAGCACTGCCACAACTTTAGAGGCCATTATTGTTTGTTTTTTTCCAACCTCCTTCTGGTTTGTCTCGTTGGTGATTTTACCTTGCAGAACAACGGCTGGTAGAGGCACAGTCATGAGTCCTCGTTAATAGGTGTGTAGTGAATGAATGCGATAGAGTGTGATTGGGGAATTGATCCTATAGCTTCCTTGGCCCAGCACTCCCAGCGGTGGCCTTTTTGTGTGTGCATCTCATACACATGCTTTTGTGACCTTGCCAGTCAACTTGGGGGTGAGAGGTATGGGTGAGGACAAGTGGATATGGCCCTCACCTTCCAGACATGTCCTGCCTGGAGTTGGTGCTAGGAGAAGGGAAGGGCCCTGAACCCCGCCAGCAGTGTGGATGGAGGACGCCATGGCTGAGAACACTCACCAGGCTTGGGGCAGGGTGGAGGGTACCAGGCTTGGGGCAGGGCAGAGGGTACCAGGGCTGTTCTGGCTATAGAGATGCTCTCAGAAGTGACCAGTGCCAGGGCTTCAGGAGGTGGCCTTGACTGAACTGAATAGGGACGTACTATGGGGAAGAGCAAGAATGATCAGGGCTTTAAGGGATGTGTAGGGATTTGCCAGGTAGAGGCAGGGAGGTGGGAACTGGAGGAGGCATTCAGGCAGCAAATTGAGGTGGAGGTGGTCACAGGCACTACTTTTGGTGAGCGTGAGCTCTGCCTCCCTTCTGCTTGGAGAGGATGGGGATATGGGCTGGAAGTGCAGCTCCACTGTGTGGTAAAGACCATTTGGGGGCTTCAGGGTGTTCATGGCCCCCAACAAGGGTCTAGCCTGAGGTCTGTGCCTGTCACAGCTGGAGAGCACAGGGTGAGAGGCATAGGAGGTCACCCTCAGCGTCCTCCTCCTCTGCCTACACCCTGTCCAGGAAGCCCTGTGTCCCTGAGTTCAGCTCCCTCTTCCATCTTATGGAGCTGGCCCCTCCCAGAGCCCTGGCTGTTCCTCAGATGCCATTATTAAATCAGAATTCCAAAAATAATATGCAGCTATTTAAAGCACACACTCAATTTGTTACCCTAACAAGGTAAATGGAACAATTTTGAGTTCTCATCATGTGAAGAAATTTATCAAGAGAAAGAAGACTTCCATTTAAGTGATGCAGTATGGATTTTTAAACAGGGCTAGCCCATGGACAGCACCTTCTCAAACCACTACACTTGTGATTTTTTTTCCATTTTTTAAACATCTTTATTGAGTTTATATACCATAAAGTTCAATTAAGTAAACTTTGTTCAATTGAATAAAGTTCAGTTAAATGCTATTTCCTGTATTTTAGAGTTATTATTATATAGAATTATCCAAAAAATCTTAATCTTATTACACATTAATCTTATTTCATACATATGTCAAATGATCTTATGATAGAAAATTAGTATACAATAATCTAAATTTAGGATATTTTTATTATCCCCCAAAGATACCTTGTATCCATTAGCAGTCACTCTCCGTATATACCCACACCTACCCTCCAGCAAGACGTAGGCACCTGCTAATTTATCTTCTGTCTCTATAGATTTGCCTGTTCTGGACCTTTCATACAAATGGAATCGTATAATAGGTGATCTTTTGTGACTGGCTCCTTCCACTTAGCATAATGTTTTTGAAGTGCATCCAGATCTTAGCATGTTTTAGTATTTCATTCTTTTATATGGACAAATAATATTCCATTGGATGGATGGATCACATTTTGTTTATCTGTTCACAGTTGATACGTATTTGGGTTGTTTCCACTCTGACTATAATAAGTAATGCTGCTATAAAAAATCACATGCAAGTTTTTGTGTGAACACATCTTCATTTCTTTTGGATAAATACCTAGGAATAGAATTGCTCGGTCTTATGGTAACTCTATGGTTAGCATTTTAAGGAGCTGCTCGACTCTTTTCTAAAGTGGCTGCACCATTTTCCATCCCTACCAGGAATATGCAAAGCCTCTAGTTTCTCTGTATTCAGAATCTTTTTTTGTTAGTTAAAATTAAACTGTTTTTATTTTTGACTACTTGTAGATTCACATGTAGTTGTAAGAAATAACACAGAGAGATCCCATGTGCCCTTTACCCAGCTTCCCCAATGGCAACATCTGCAGAACTGTGGAGCAATACCACAACCAGGATATTGACATTGGGAGAGCCAAGATATGGAACGTCCATCACCCTGAGGATCCCTCTTGTTCTCTTTAAATAGCCACACCCACTTCCCTCCACAACACCTTCATTCTGAAGACCTGGCAATCACTAACCTGTTAACCCATTTCTATAGATCTGTAATTTCAAAAAGTTCATATAAATGGAATCATATAATATGTAGACATTTGGGATTGGCTTTTTTTCACTCAACATAATTATTTGGAGATTCATCCATATTGTTGAATATATCAATATTTGTTTCTTTTTATTACTAAGTGGCATCCTATGGTGTGGCTATATCACAGTTTGTTTAATTGTTGGCCCATTGAAGAATGTCTTGGTAGTTTCCAGCTTTGGCCTATTAGGAATAAAGCTGCTATGAACATTCATGCACAGGTTTTTGCGTGAACATAGGCACTAATTTTTCTGGCACGAATACCTAAAAGTACAGTTGCTGGGTCATATGAAAGTTGCCTATTTAGTTTACTGAGAGATAGTGAAACTTTCCCAGAATGGTTGTACCATTTATGTACCCAGCAACATATCCATGTCTTTTGCCTACTTTCTAATTGGATTTTTTAAATTGCTGGGCCTTGAGAGTTCTTTATATGTTCTAGATAACAGTACTTTTTTGGATATGTGGTTTGTGAATATTTTCTCAAAGCTTGTAGTTTATCATTTCATTCTTTTAGCAGAGTCTTTTTGAGAGCAAATATTTTTAATTTTGATGAGGTTTAATTCACCAATTTTTTCTTTTGTACTTCTGGTGTCAAGTCTAAAGACTTCTTGCCTCACCTTAGTTCTTATGTGTTTTTCTAAAAGTTTTATCTTTTACGTTTAAATCTGTAACATGTTTTAATTTAATTTTTGCATAAGGTATGAGGTTTAGGTGAAGAGTCATTTTTTTTTTTTGTTTACGAATGTCAAGTTGCTGTAGCATTTGTTGAAAAGACTACCCTTCCTCCATTGAATTACTTTTGAACCTTTGTCAAAAATTTGTTGTGCATATTTGTGTGGTCTATTTGTAGATTCTAGATTCTGTTTTATTGTCTTATGTGTTTATCTGTCAACTAACATCACACTGTCTGGATTATTTTTGTTTTATAACAAGCCTTGAAATCAGGTAAGCTGATTTCTTCTACCTTATTGTTCATTTTCAAAATTATGTTAGGTCGTCTTATTCCTTTTCCTTTACATTTAAGTGTTAGAATAATTTTGCCTATAGGTACTAAAGAATTTGCTGGGATTTTGATAGGATTTATATTAAAACTGTATATCGATTTGGAGAGGGTTAACATCTTTACTAAGTTGAGTCTTCCAATTCATGGACATGGTATGTCTCTCCATTTATTTAGATCTTCTCTGATCTCTTTAATCAGTCTTTTACAGTTTTTAACATACAAGTCCTATATATGTTTTGTTAGATTTATACCGAAGTATTTCATTTTTGAGCAACAGTAAGTGGTATTGTATCTTAAATATCAGTGTCCATGTGTTTATTGCTAGTATATAGAAATGTAATTGACTTTTGTATATTGATCTTGTATCCTGTGACCTTCTGAACTTAATTATTTATTCTAGGAGTCTTTTTGGTACAATTTTCTTTTGTTTCTGCTTTTGTAACATCCATTGTATTTCCCATGTAGACCATCATATTACTTTTATTTCTTCCTTTCCAATCTGTATGTCTTTTCTTTCCTTTTCTGAACTTACTGCACTAATAAGACTTTCCCATGAGATGTTGAATATGAGTAATGGGAGCCAACATCCTTGCCTTGTTCCCAGTGAAAGCATTCAATGTTTGACTATTAAGTATAATGTTAGGTGTAGGCTTTTTCTGAATATTCCTTATCAAGAAGATGAAGTTTTTTTCTATTTTCATTTTTCTGAAAGTTTTCATCATAAATAGATGTTGAATTTTGTCAAATTCTTTTTTGATATCAATTGCTATGTGTTTTTTTTTTTTTATTCTGTTGATACGGTATGTAGCACTGATTGATGTTTCAATTTTGAATTAGCATTACATCCCTGGATTAAACCACATGTGTTTGGGGTATATACTTCTTGTTGCATATCACTGAATTGCTATCTTGTAAAAGATTTTTACATCTATATTTCTAAAGTGCATTTATAGTTCTTTATTTAGTCATTCTTATGATGGTTGCTTTACAGTCTTGATTAGTTATTTTGGCATCTGTCTTGGTATTGATGTGTGTTGACTGTCTTTGTTCACTTGATGAGCTTGTTCTAGTTCTTGGTTTGATGAGTGATGGTTTGCTGGAACCTAAGGAATGTTATGTATGAAGCTCTGTATGGTATTTGGACGTTTTGTTTTTGATGATTTTCTGTGACATGACTCTGGCTGGGAAAGGGGGCTGCTGTCTCTTTACTGCCAGATGGGGTTAGAAGTTTAGGCTCCACACTGGGCCTCTGTTGACACCATGTGGGGAGGGCTCCTTCTCACTGCTGAGCAGGAGTGAGGGTTCTAGTCCCTCATGGTCCCCACTAATAGCACCTGGCTCACAGGAGGAGAATGAGATCCCCTTGGTTCCCACTGACTCAGAGTTGGGGGATGCTTGTTACCAGCAGGTGGAGAAGAAAGACTTGGCTTACTCTGGGAGTGGGTGGGGCTGGGGCACAGAGTTTTCAGTGTCTCTGGCCTGGAGTAGGTAGGTTTATGTCTGAAAGTTTTCTTCTTGTGAGTTGCCCAGTCCTGGGCCTTTGGCTGAAGAGAGGGGCTTTTGTTGTGTTTTCCTTTGGTCTGTGCCCATTGGTGTTGCTGACTTGACCACTTCTCCAGCACTCAGTCTGGCATATATGAGGCTAAAGAAACCTCAGGAACTCACCTTTATGTCATTTCTTGGTCTCAAGATTTCTGCCTTCTTCCCTCTGACTTTTAGTCTTGCTTGTTTGATGTGTAACATCCAGGACTTTCAGTTGTGTTCAGCAGGAGGAGAAATAGGGAAAAATACTTCTCCATGTTCCCAGAAGTAGAGTCTTCACAATTGTCACTGAAATATCTAGTTTTTGTTAAGAGTACATTTAAGTCACATTTTGATAATCAAGATAAATGCGTTAAGATTTTTATATAACCTTCATAGGACACTGGGGTACTTTGTATGACCCATAGTCATATTAGCTTTTATACTTTTGATTTCTGGGTTTTTTAATTATTTTGTTGGCTAGAGCTTATTGATATGATCTGTTCTTGGCACTAATGTTTACTGCTGCTTGGGCCTTGAGGGTTTTGAGATTGGATGTGCATTTCAGTTGGAATCTTTATAATGTGAATGAACTATTTCGTCTTTTTTTTTTTTTTTAATCAGAAATGAATGCTAAGTCTTATCAGATGGCTGCTTGCTTCCTGTGGGAAAGGGTTTGTACCTTAGTCTGTGTTTATTAACTTATATTGGCTTAGGTGCTGCTGCAAATCCAATCGACGGAGCCAATGCTGAGCCCTTGGTTGGAAATGCAGTTGTCCTTAGGAATGTCATGTGACAGTGGCTTACAGAAGTGACATAGCTCTTTTTGTCTTACATATACATTCCAGGGTAGGCACTTTATGGTGGTGCGACAGGTGTGATCCATGAAACCCTCAGCAGTCTCCATCCAGCTCACCACCTGTGTCCCTAGTGTGTTGCCTTCATCTTCCTAAACCAAGATAGTAGGTGGAGATCTGACTGTTACGACTGTGTTCCCAACTACAGCAGGAGAAGAAGGGAAGAGGGACAAGCTGTTTTGTTTTTTAAATTTTACCCTTCATGTTAGATTGAGGGTACATGTACAGGTTTGTTATGTGAATGTACTGTGTGATACTCAGGTTTGAGGTACAATTGATCCCATAACCCAGATACTAGTACCCAATAGCTAGTTTTCAACCTTTGCCTCCCTCCTTCCCTGTCTCCCCCTTTTTGGAGTCCCCAGTGTCTGTTCTTCCCATAGTTATGTCTATATGTATCCAATGTTTAGCTTCCACTTAGAAGTGAGAACATGTGATATTTGGTTTTCTGTCTCTGTGTTACTTCAGTGGCCTCCAGCTGCATCCATGTTACTGTAAAGGACATCATTTCATTCTTTTTTATGACTGCATAGTATTCCATGGTGTATATGTACATTTTCTTTATCCAGCTCACCATTGATGGGTACCTGTGTTGATTTCATGTCTTTTATTGTAAATAGTGCTGTGATATACATACACATGTATGTGCCTTTTTGGTAGAATGATTTATTTTCCTTTGGATATGTACCCAGTATTGGGGTTGCTGGATTTGATGGCAGTTCTGTTTTAAGTTCTTTGTGAAATCTCCAAATTACTTTCCACAGTGGCTGAACTAATTTACATTCCCACTAGCAGTATATTCCCACCAAATGTTCCCTTTTCTCCGTGGCCTTACCAGCGTCTGTTGTTTTTGACTTTTTGATAATAGCCACTCTGACTGTTGTGAGATGGTATCTCATGGTGGTTTTGATTTGCATTTCTGTAATGATTAGTGGTGATGAGCATTTTTTCATGTTTGTTGGCTCCTTGTATTTCTTCTTTTGAGAAGTGACTGTTCATGTCCTTTGCCCAGTTTTTAATGAAGATTATTTGGTTTTTGCTAGAACAATATGTTTTTAAGGAACATTTCCAAAGTTTCCACATGACCTTTCAAGTTATGTCTCCTTGGCCATATCTAGCTGCATGGGAGGCTGGAAAATATGGTCTTTATTCCAGGTAGCCAAGAACCCCAGTGAAAATAAGGGGCTGTCTTGTGAGGCCAGCAGTGGAGCAGGGCTACTGGGGACAGCCAGCTGATGGCTAAGTAACTCTGCCACAACTGGTTCTTGCAGCACTCTATGCCACGGCTGGGGACCGTGTGCAGGAAGTTGGGGTGTGTGTCAGGGGCTTCCCAGCAGCCTTTCTTTCCTTCCTGGGATCAGCACTTGTGGCTCTGGATACTCCCCCATCACCTGTCACATTTTTGTTCTCCTTGGAGTTCAGTATCTTGCATTTTTCAGTTCCTCAGATATTGTCATTCCCTGAGCCAAGGTGGGCGCCAAGGTGGAGGCCACATGGTGGCTGCGACAGAGCTTCATGGGAGCTACTTGGGGGCTATAGTGAGGGCTCGGGTGGGGACTGCAGTGGGACCCTTGGTAGGGGCAGGTTCTCAGTGTAGACCTTGGCTTTGCTTAGGACACACCTCCAGGCCACAGACTCCGGGGCCAGGACTCAGGCAGCTGAGACATAGACTTAGTCCCACTTGGCATCAGGCAGGGCTGGACCTGGTCTTTCTCCTCCGGAGTTTATGTGGAAGTAACTTACCAGGGGAAACTTCAAATGTACCAAATTTGTTCTCCCATTGTAAAATGGGCTGCACACATGGAACGCTATCTGCCATGTGGAACAGAGAGGTGAGGCCCTTGTGGCCAGCTGGGCTTTCGGGATGTGGGTGGCTATTTTCATTGTGGCTGCTCCTATGGCCCCTGAATGTGAAGGTGTCTGGGCACCTGTGCTCCTTCTGAAAAAGTCACACAGGATGGCGGCTGCTCCTGGGTCAGGGATGTAGCCTATGCAGGAGAGACTCCCAGGGCTGTGCCTGGCAGGCCTGTGAGGCTGAGGATGGAGAGAAGGCAGAAGCATCTCAGTGCTGGGTGCCTGCGTGGCTCCTGCTGAGGCTCCTTGGAGGGAGGGAATGCTGTTGGCACTGAGTAAGGCAGGCCGCTGTGGAGGGGCTCGTAGCTGGAGGGCGCGGTGGGAGGGATGGGCCTTCTTCCCCTCTCCAGCCTGTTTCCTTGCTTGTCAGTGGGATGTTCTACCTGATTCTACGCAGGATTTAAACTCTGCTCTTTTGCTTTTCTTTTCAAAGCAGATGGGAGGGGCATGGGAGGGACTGAGGGATGAGTTGGGGACCCTCACACCATATTTTTGGAACATGGTCTCTCAGACATAGGGGTGTGCCCAACAGGTCAAGGGCCAGCTGGGGTTGGGGTCAGGGAACATCCAACTGGAGGATGAGAATCAAAGTCCTACTTACTCCCTCAGTCCAGACAAGGAAACTGATGCCTAGGAAGGGGAAAAGACTCTCCAGGATGGCATAGTTTGTTTTGAAAAATCCAAACATTTATTCTTTTCTCTTGGGGGAAAGAAGAAAATGCTTGACTTACACAGCTAAGGGAGAAATAAGAAGACAAAAACCAAGAAAGAGTGCCACGTGGTCCCCTAGGCTGCTTATCTGTGTAAGAACAAGGGTACTTTCTGGGTACCTCAGGAGGACAGCTTGTTTCTCTAAGCCAATGTGGAAGACTCTTTCTGGGGTGTTGTTGGAGCAGTAGGGGGAGGGAGAGAGGCCAGGTTGGGGCCCTGGTGGAGACAGCAGTGTTTTCGCAGCTGTAACCCTGCTGTATGCTGAAACATAGGTTAAGACTCAGCAGCGTGCCCAGGGAGTAATGTGAGGGGCGCCGCAGGGAGGCCTGGGTGTTGGGGAGGCTGTGCCAGCCCTGGCTAGTGCTCCTGGAGGGAGTTGCTTGTTCAGTAGCAGTCCAGGCCTGGACGTGGGCCTACCCAGGCTCAGAGGCAAGACACCCTTACTGGGGAGGGCGAGGTGAGGAGGAGTGGAGGGAGGGGGCCCTGCTGTCTAACCCGGTCCCTTCTCTTCTGTCCAGGAGCGGCTCCTCATGAGCCTCCTGCCCCGGAACGTTGCCATGGAGATGAAGGAGGACTTCCTGAAGCCCCCTGAGAGGATTTTCCACAAGATTTACATCCAGAGGCACGACAATGTGAGGTAGGGCTGGTGCTGACCCGGCACAACGGGGAGTCTGGGAAACTGAGGTGTGGAGGTAATGGTGAAGATGGGGAGATGATGACAGAAGTGGGGAAGGAATGGATGGAGGTGGGGAAAGAATGGGGGTGTGGAGGTAATGGTGGAGGTGGGGAAGTGATGTTGGAAGTGAGGAGGTGATAGGTGGAGGTGAGGAGGTGATAGTGGAGGTGTGGAGGTGATGGTGGAGGTGTGGAGGTGATGGTGGAGGTGAGGAGGTGATAGTGGAGATGTGGAGGTGGGGAGGTGATGTGGGAGGTGTAGAAGTGATGGTGGAGGTGAGATGATGATGGAGGTGTGGAGGTGATGGTGGAGGTGATGGAGAAGGTAAAGGGGTGATGGTGGAGATGGGGAGGTGATGCTGGAGGTGAAGGGGTGATGGTGGAGGTGAGGAGGTGATGGTGGAGGTAAGGAGGTGATGGTGGAGGTGTGGAGGTGATGATGGAGGTGTGGAGGTGATGGTGGAGGTGTGGAGGTGATAGTGTAGGTGTGGAGGTGAAGGGGTGACGGTGGAGGTGTGGAGGTGATGGTGGAGGTGTGGAGGTGACGGTAGAGGTGTGGAGGTGATGCTGGAGGTGTGGAGGTGATAGTGGAAGTGTGGAGGTGAAGGGGTGACAGTGGAGGTGTGGAGGTGATGGTGGAGGTGAGGAGGTGATGGTGGAAGTGGGGAGGTGATGGTGGAGTTGAAGGAGTGATGGTGGAGGTGGGGAGGTGATGGAGGTGAAGGGGTGCTGGTGGAGGTGGGGAGGTGGTGGTAGAGGTGAAGAAGTGATGGTGGAGGTGAGGAGGTGATGGTGCAGGTGTGGAGGTGATGATGCAGGTGAGGAGGTGATAGTGGAGGTGGAGAGGTGATGGTGGAGGTTGGGAGGTGATGGTGGAGGTGATGATGGAGGTGGGGAGGTGATGGTGGAGGTGATGATGGAGGTGGGGGGTGCTGGTGGTGAAGAGGTGATGGTGGTGGGGTGATGGTGTTGGGCGGTGATGGTGGAGGTTAGGAGGTGATGGTGGAGGTGGGGAGGTGATGGTGGAAGTGTGGAGGTGATAGTGGAAGTGTGGAGGTGATGGTGGAGGTGGGGAAGTGATGGTGGAGCTGGGGAGGTGATGGTGGAGGTATGGAGGTGATCTTGGAGATGCGGAGGTGATATTGGAGGTGTGGAGGTGGTGGTGGAGGTGAGGAGGTGATGATGGAGGTGGGAAGGTGATGGTCGAGGTGGGGAGGTGATAGTGGAAGTATGGAGGTGATAGTGGGGGTGTGGAGGTGATGGTGGAGGTGGGGAGGTGATAGTGGAAGTGTGGAAGTGACGTTGGAGGTGTGGAGGTGATGGTGGAGTTGGAGAAGTGATAATGAAAGTGAGGAGATGATAGTGGAAGTGTGGGGGCTGATGGTGGAGGTGGGGAAGTGATGGTGGAGGCGTGGAGGTGATAGTGGAGATGATAGTGGAGGTGCAGAGGTGATATTGGAGGTGTGGAGGTGATAGTGGAGGTGAGGAGGTGATGGTGGAGGTGGGAAGCTGATGGTGGAGATAGGGGAGGTGATAGTGGAAGTATGGAGGTGACGTTGAAGGTGAGGAGGTGATAGTGGAGGTGTGGAGGTGATGGTGGAGGATGGGAGGTGATGGTGGAGGTGTGGAGGTGATGGTGGAGGATGGGAGGTGATGATGGAGGTGTGGAGGTGATGGTGGAGGTGAGGAGTGATGGTGAAGGTGAGAAGGTGATGGTGGAGGATGGGAGGTGATAGTAGAAGTATGGAGGTGATGTTGGAGGTGAGGAGGTGATAGTGGAGGTGTGGAGGTGATGATGGAGGTGGGGAGGTGATAGTGGAAGTGTGGAAGTGATGGTGGAGGTGTGGAGGTGATGGTGGAGTTGGAAAAGTGATAATGGAAGTGAGGAGGTGATAGTGGAGGTGTGGGGGTGATATTGGAGGTGGGGAGGTGATGGTAGAGGTGTGGAGGTGATAGTGGAGGTGTGGAGGTGATAGTGGAGGTGCGGAGGTGATGGTGGAGGTGAGGAGGTGATGGAGGTGGGAAGGTGATGGTGGTGGTGGGGAGGTGATAGTAGAAGTATGGAGGTGATGATGGAGGTGTGGAGGTGATGGAGTTGGAGAAGTGATAATGGAAGTGAGGAGGTGATAGTGGAGGTGGGGAGGTGATGGTGGAGGTGATGGTGGAGGTGGGTAACTGATGATGGGAGTGAAGAGGTGATGGAGGAGGCGAGGAGGCAAGGAGGTGATGGTGGAGGTGGGGAGGTGATAGTGGAAGGTGATGGTGGAGGTGTGGAGGTAATGGCGGAGTTGGAGAAGGGATAATGGAAGTGAGGAGGTGATAGTAGAAGTGTGGGGGGTGATAGTGGAAGTATGGAGGTGATGGTGGAGGTGTGGAGGTGATGGTGGAGTTGGAGAAGTGATAAAAGTGAGGAGGTGATAGTGGAGGTATGGGGGATGATGGTGGAGGTGGGTAACTGATGATGGGAGTGAAGAGGTGATGGAGGAGGCAAGGAGGCGAGGAGGTGATGGTGGAGGTGGGGAGACAGGGGGAGTGTGTACAAAGGGTCTCAGTTGTGAAGGCAGATGTGGTCAGGAGGTTCAGGTGGACAACTGCCTAGCAGGGAAACAGGTCCCACATGTAGAGGGGCTGTTGGCTTCTTGGGTGATGCATGTTACAGTTATCTTTCCCATTTCTTATTTCAGTATTCTTACACTTCCTCTGTTGCCTGGAGAGGGTAAAAATATCTGTCCCTAAAACTGGCTTTGAGCAGTGACATTTTGGGCTTCGAATTTGCCATGTCAGAATAGTAGCTGAGCATTGTGCTAGTTGGTGCCAGGTCTGGGATATGTGTGCTCTTCTGTCTTACTCTATTCATTTCATGATAGCCCTAGGAGGCAGGGATTGTTCCCATTTTATAGGTGAGGAAACTAAGCCTTCAGAGTGAACCAACTTGCTTTAGACACTCTGAGGCTTGTTTGTTTTTAAAGATTCTGTTTAAAAGTATTTATTTTATTAAATTGTAGATTCCATTTAAAAATACTTTTCATGCAAGTATAATGTGCTTAGAATGGTCGAGTGTTGCCTATTTGGGATTAATGCTTTACATAAATATCACTGAGGTAGGAGATGATGTGTGAGGGACCTGAAGCACTTTCCTTTTCTGCTGTTTTTTGCTGGCCCTTCTGGGTGTTGGTGTCAGGCTTCTCTGCCCATTTGGCCTCTGAAGACACAAAAGGTCCATAGAAACTCTCATTCTTTCTTATGTTGAGCACCACAGACTGGGTTCCTGCAAACCAGCACTCATTCATTGGAAATGAGTTGAGGTTTGTGAGTCCATCAGAGTCAGTTGTCCTTGTTTGCCAAACCAGTATGGCTAATTGCTGTCTCGTTGAGAGCTCAGCAGTCACTGTTCTGAGCACACGTGTTCACTGCCCATTTTCATGCTGTTAAGTAAGGACCCGTGTTGTCCTCCTTCTGCAGAGGAGGATGCTGAAGCAGTGTGGGGTGAAGGCCCAAGTGGGTGGAAAGTAGCTGAAGAGCCAGCATTTGAGCCCAGCATGACTGCAGAATTTGTGCTCAGAAGCTCTCTGCTAAGTACTTGGTTCTGTGTAATATCATCATGCTTCTGTGAACTGCTGGCATTGTCACCTCCATTTTATAGATGAGGAAATTTAGGTTCAACAAAGTGAAACGTTTGTACGACTCCCTGGTCAGTGAGTGGCAGGCTGGGACAGGACCTGGGATTAGCTGACACTAATGTCTGCCTTGACTTTTCTCATTTCACTCACTGCCTCTTGTTACAAAATAAGGGATGACACACTGACCGAGTCCCCTGATGAGAAGAACAGACTACCAGAATAATCCTGGGAGCACCTCGAAGGGAGCCAGAGCCTCTCCATACTGCAGGAAAGGCATCAAAAGTCAAGAGCCTTTTGACAGCTAGAGCTGGCAGACATCACTGACCCTCTCCCCTGCTCAGCATAGAGTGAGCTGATGAAAAATCTCAGCTCTAAGCTTCCCTCTGGGGAGAGAAGGAGTCAGTGTGACCACTGCCCCAACTTTTATGGGGCTGCCCAAAGAACAAGCATCTATCTCTGCCCTGGATCTCTTGATAGGTCTTGTACAGTCGGGCTACCCAGGAGAGAACAGAGGTGGTAGTTTGGGGTGATAGATACCATAGCTTCCCCCCACCCACCCCCTGCTCAACACAGAGTGGGCAGACAAAATTAACAGCTGCCTGCTTTTCCCTCAGGAGAGAAAGGGTTGGTAAAGCACCAGAATCTGTGGGTGATTGGTGAGAGTCTTCTCCTGTACGGGGCCGGCCCATGAAGACTGAGAGAGGTACCTGCTTTGTCTAAATCTCAAGACACCAACACAGAGTTAAGGAAGATTAAGAATCAGATAAAGATGTTCCAAACAAAGGAATGAGATAAATATACAGAAACTGACTAATGAAACAGTTATATAATTTACCTGATAGATCATTTAAAATAACTCCTATAAAGATGCTCATTGAGGTCAAAAGAATAATGCATGAATAAAGTGAGAATTTCAACAAAGAAATAGAAAATATTAACAAGTGCCAGAGAACATGGAACTGAAGATCACAATTACTGAACTGAAAAATTCACTAGAAGGATTCAGCAGAAGACTAGATCAAGCAGAATAAAGAATCAATGAACTGGAAGACAAGTCACTGGACTCACTGGAAATAATTCTGTTAGAGGGGCAACAGGAAAAAGAAATGGAAAAGACTGAAGAAAGCTTAAGAAAGTTATGGGAAATAATTAGTGAACCAATATATACCTTATGGGAGTTACAGAAGAACAGTGAGCCACAGGACCAGAAATATATATATATATGTTTTCATCATATATTACATATATGATGTAAAAATGTATTGTTAAATATGAATATATATACACACACAGTGAAAATTTCCCAAATCTGGTTAAAGAAATGGACATGCAGTTATAAGAAACTCAGATGACACCAAATAAGATGAACACCCCAAAATTCACACCAAGATACATTTATCCAAATTCTCAAATGTCAAGGACAAAGGGAGAATTTTGAAAACAGAGAGGAAAAAGTGACTTGTCACATACCATACAACCAGCATAAGATAATGGGTTTTCCAGCAGAAACCTTGCAGGCCTGAAGGGAGTGGGATGATACATTTCAAGTGCTGAAAGAAAAAAACTGCTAAGCAAGAATACTATGCCTAGCAAAAGTCTCCTTAAAAACATGAAGGAATAAAGACCTCCCCAGACAATTAAAAGCTGAGGAAGTTCATGACCCCTAAACCTGCCTTACAAGCAATGCAAAAGGGAGTTCTTACATTGAAATGAAAGGATGCAAAACAACAACACAATAGCATAAGAAAATATGATACTTATTGGTAAAGATTTATACATCAACAAATACAAAATACTGTATTACTGTAATTGTAGTGCATAAATCACTTTTCATTCTAGCATAAAAGTTAAGAAAACAGAAGTATTAAAAATAACTATAACTGAAAGTATCTTAAAATATATACTATATGAATAAATATAAACTGTGACAACATAAAATAAATTATGAAGAAGTTAAAGTGTAGAGTGTCTGTATGTGATTGAACTTGTTATCAGCTCAAAATGGACAGTTATAGTTTTTATAAGCACCAAGGTAACCACAAAAAAAAAAATGGCTATAGAAACTACACAAAGGAGAAAGAAAAAGGAATCAAAGCACATCAAAGCAAAAAATTAACATAACACAAAGGAATTCAGAAAGAGAGGAAAAAACAAATAAAGAAATCCAAGACAAATAGAATACATTTAACAAAGCTACAATAGTAAGCCATTCCCTATCAATACTTAACGTGTAAATGGATTAAACTCCCCAGTCAAAACACATAGCATGGCTGAATGGATAAAAACAAAACCAAAACCAAGCCTGACTATATGCTGTCTATTTAAGGATGTACATAAACTGACAGTGAAGGGATGGAAAGAGATAGCTCATACAAATGAGACCCCAAATAGAGCAAAGATGGCTATGCTTGTATCAGAAAAAAAGGGACTTTAAGTAAAAAACTGCCAAAAGAGACAAGAAGTCTTTATTATGATAAAAGGGTCAACTCTCAGGAAGATAAAATAATTGTAAATATGTATGCATTCAGCATAAAAGCACCTAAGTATATGAAACAAGCATTGACAGAACCGTAAAAAAACAATAGTAGGAGACTTCAATAGTCTACTTTTGATAACAGACAGAGCATCCAGACAAGATCAAAAAGAAAGCAGAGGATTTCAATAACACTGTAGACTAAATAGACCTAACAGACATATAGGGGACATTACAAAACTCAAAAAGCAGAATACACATTCTTCCCAAGGGCACATGGATCTTTTTCCGGGAAAGGTCATATGTTAAGTCACGGAACAAGTCCTCACAGTTTTAAGAATTATATCAAATATCTTTTCTGATTACAGTGGGATGAAACTAGAAATTAATAGCAGAAAGAAAACTGAAAAATTCATAAAAGTGTTGAAATTAAAAACACATTCTTGAACAATTATTGGGTCAAAGAAGAAATCAAAAAGGATATTAGAAAATACTTCCAGGCTAGGCATGGTGGCTGACACCTGTAATCGCAGCACTTTGGGAGGCTGGGGTGGGAGGTTTGCTTTAGCCCAGGATTTCAAGACCAGCCTAGACAACATAATAACATAATCATCTCTACAAAAAAATTTAAAAATTATCCAGGCATGGTGACATGCACCTGTAGTCCCAGCTACCCAGGAGGCTGAAGTAGGAGGACTGCTTGAGCTCAGGATTTCAAGACCAGCCATGAGCTATGAGCACACCACTCTACTCTAGCAGCCTGGGTGACAGAGAAAGACCCTATCTCAACAAAACAAAACAAACAAACAAACAAAAAATCCTGAAAATACCTTCGAACAAAAGAAAGTGAAAACACAACATACTCAAACTTATGGGATGGAATAGAAGCAGTAATAAGAGGGAAGTTCATAGCAATAAATGCTTACATTAAAAAAGAAATATATCAGATTAACAATATTAACTTTGCACCTCAAGAAGCCAAAAAAAAGAAGAACATATTAAGCCTAAAATTATTAGAATGAAGGAAATAACAGAGATGAGAGCAGAAATAAATGAAACAGAAAATAAAAAACAAAAAATCTACAAAACCAAGAGTTGCTTTGTGAAACAGTAAATAAGATTTTGACATGTTCTTACCTAGACCGAAAACAAAGAGAGAAAACTCAAATCAAATAGTAAATGAAAGAAGAGATATTATAACTGAGGCCACAAAAATGAAAAAGGATCATAAGAGACTACTGTGAACACCAACAAACTGTATAACCTAGGAAAATTTGAAAAATGTCAAGAAACATACAACCAACCAAGACGAAGTCATTAAGAAGTAGAAAGTTTGAACAGACCTATGCATAGTATGGAGATTGAATCAGTTATCAAAACCCAACAAAGAAAAGTCCAGACCCAGATGGCTTCACCAGTAAATTCTACCAAACATTTAAAGAATTAATGGCAGTCCTTCTCCAAGTCTCTGAAATTGAAGAGGAGGGAACACTTTCAAACTATGAAGCCATCATTGTCCTGATACCAAAGTCAGACAAGAACACTACAAAAAAAAAAAAAAAAAAAAAAATTATAGGCAAATATCCCTGATAAATACAGATTCAAATATCCTCAGCCAAAATACTAGCAAATGCATCCAGGATCACATTGAATGCATCATACACCATGATCAATTGAGATTTATCCCTGAAATGCAAGGATAGTTCAACATGCAAAAATCAATTAGTGTGATAACAACATGTTAAGAGAATAAGGAATACAAATCATGTGATCATCTCAATAGATGCAGAAAAATATTTGACAAAATTTGACACCCTTTCGTGATCAAAATTCTCAACAAATTAGGATTAAAAAAACCCTCAACAAAATAAAGGCTATATATATGACAAGCCCACAGCTATGATCTTACTCAATGATGGAAAATAGAAAGCTTTCCCTCTAAAATCAGGAACAAGACAATGATATCCACGCCCACCACTTCTATTCAACATAGAACTGGAAGTCTTACCCAGAGCAATGAGAAAAGAAAGAACAGCAACAAAAAAAGGCCTCCTAAATGGAAAAGGGAAAACTAGGAAGCAGAAGGAAAACAGGCAACCCATGGGAGGGGTGAGTGAGAGTCTTTCTGCAACCCAGTTTCCCACTGGAGATCCAGGCAATGGGAGGGCACCTTCACCCTCCCAAGTTTTGCATCCATCTTAGGAAGCAGCTGGGAGGCCGTAAGCAGGAACTGCTCCAGGGAGGGAACTTGCCCTGGGTCCCATACCCATTCTACAACCTAAGTGGCTACAGCAAGATGCCATTTTTTAAATCCTAGCTTTTAGCAGAGTGTGCATTGTTTTGGGATCCAGCAGTGCCAGTCATAGGCATTCAGGGAACTTGGGCTATTTGCTTGTGGAACTGGAGCAAAGCAGGGGTGGGCTCCTGCAACTGTAACTGAGAAGCAATCATGGTGTGGTCTGCAGCCACTGGCACTGGCAAGCAGGCACCACTCCTGGGGCTTAAGCAGGATGTGAATTGCCACGGAGTCTTGGTCTTGAGTTGGGTAGGGGCTCGTATGGCCGGGGGCTGAGTTGCTGGCTAGGCATGGACTGCCCGGGTCTGAAGGGTCAGCTGTGACAGGTGGGACTGTGATGTGAGAGGGATGTGTTTAGTCCATCTGCTGGCCAAGGCTGTGACTGCTGGGGCTGACCCCACTTTCCCCATGGCAGGACCAAACTCTTAGAATTTGATAAATGAATTCAATCAAGTTGGAGAACAGAAAATCCATGTACAAAAATCAGTAGCATTTCCATACACTAGTAATGAGCTGAAAAAGAAGTCTAGAAGGCAATCCCAATTACAGTAGCTACAAAAAATAAAATAAATTTAACCAAGGATGTAAAAGATTTCTACAATAAAAACTATAAAATGATGAAGGATATTGAAGAGGACACATAAACATTGAAAGACATTTCACATTGGAAGAATACTGTTAAAATGACCATAATACCCAAAGTGGTCTACAGATTCAGTGCAATCTCTATCAAAATATCAGTGACATTCTTCACAAAAATAGAAAAAAAAAATTCCAAAATTCATATGGCACTACGGAAGACCCTGAATAGCCAAAGCAATCTTGAGCAAAAAGAAGAAAGCTAGAGTCGTTGCATTACCTGGCTTCAAGATATACTACCAACCTATATTAACTAAAACAGCATGGTACTGGCATGAAAACAGACATATAGACCAATAGAACAGAATAGAGAACCCAGAAGTAAATCCATGTAATTTTAGCCAACTGATTTTTGACAAAGATGCCAAGAACATGCATTGGGGAAAAGACAATCTCTTCAATAAATGGTGCTGGGAAAACTGGGTATGCATATACAGAAAATGAAACTAGACCCCTGTCTCTTACCATACACAAAAGTAAACTCAAAACGGACCAGACATAAATATAAGACCCAGACTATGAAATTTCTAGAAGGAAACATAGTGGAAATACTTCAGGATATTGGTCTAGACAGATGTTTTATGGCTAAGACCTCAAAAGCACAGGCAATGAGATAAAAACTAGAGAAATGGGATTATATCAAACTGAAAAATGTCTGCACAACAAAGAAAACAATCAACAGAGTGAATAGACAACAGGAGAATGGGATAAAACATTTGTAAACTATTAATTTGACAGGGGATTAATATCCAGAATATACAAGGAACTCAACTCAATAGCAAGAAAACAAATAATCTGATTTTAAAATGGGTGAAGCATCTGAATAGGCCTTTCTCAAAAGAAGACATCCAAATGACCAACAAGTATGTGATAGAATGGTCTACATCACTTATCATCATGGAAATGCAAATCCAAACCACAGTGAGAATCATCTCACCTCAGTAAGATTGGCTGTTATCAAAAAGACAAAAACAAATGCTGGTGAGGATGCAGTAAAAAGGGATCTCTTGTACTGGTTGGCAGGAATGTAAATTAGTACAACCATTGTGGAAAATAGAGTGGAAGTTTCTCAAAAAGTTAAAAATAGAACTATCATGATCCAGCAATCTCAATACTGGGTATATATCCAAAGGAAAATAAATCAGTATGTCAAAGAGATATCTGCTCTCCCTGTTTATTGCAGCACTATTCACAATAACCTAGATGTGTAATCAACCTAAGTGTCCAACAGCAGATGAATGGATAGAGAGAATGTGGTGTATTTACAGGATGGAATACTATTCAGGCATAAAAAAATGAAATTCTCTCATTCATGTCAACATGAGTGTGCCTGGGGGACGTTATATTAAGTGAAATAAGCCAGTCATAGAAAGGTAAATACTGAATGTGAGCCGAGATTGAGCCACTGCACTCCAGCCTGGGCTACAGAGCAAGACTCCGTCTCAAAAACAAACAAACAAACAAACAAAAAAACAAAACTACATAGTCTCGCTTTTATATGGAAGCTAAAATAGTTTATCTCTTAGATGTAGGCAGTGGAATAGTGGTTACTAGAGGTTGGGAAGAGTAGGAGGAAGGAAGCCACAGGGAGAGATTGGTTAATTAGTACAAAATTACAGGTAGATAGGAGACATAAGTTCTATTGTTCTATAGCATGTAGGGTGACTATAGTAAACAATAATTTAGTGCACTTTTCAAGTACCTAGAAGAGAGGATATTTGAATGTTACCAATACAAAGAAATAATAAAAATTGGAGGTGCTGGATATCCTAATCACCCTGATTTGATAACTGCGTGTTGTATACATATATTGAAGTAGCACACCATAACCCATAAGTATGTACATTTATGTGTCAGTTAATATATGTGCATATATACAAATATGCAGCACACACACATGTATAAGTAACAAAAAAGAAGAAAATCTTGCCATTTTCAACAATATGTATGGAGCTGGAGGACATTACTGTAACCTAAGTAAGACAGAAATATCTGCATGATCTCATTTGTATGTGGAACTAAAATAGTCAAATTCATAGGAGCAAAGTAGAATGGCGGTTGCTAGGGAATGAAGGCAGAGGAAAATGGGGTGATGTTGGTAAAAGGATACAAAATTTTAGTTAGGCAGCATGAATAAGTTCTGGAGATCTAACATACAGTGTGGTCACAATGTTTAACAATACTGTATTGTATATTTGAAATTTGCTCACGCACAGGTAGCTATGCAGAGGTAATGGCTCTTTTAATTACCTTGATTGTGTCAATTATTTCAACCTATGTAGGTTTATCAAAACATCAAATTGTACACCACATATACACATGAGTAAACACAATTTTTATGTCAGTGATATCTCAATAAAGGTGTTAAAAGAAAATGTGTTATGTACATAAAATGAAATGCTGTTAAGCCTTAAAATTGAAGGAAATTCTTCAATATGTGACAAAATAGATGAAACTTGAGGACATTATACAAGTGAAATAAGCCAGTTACATAAAGACAAGTACTGCAATATTACACTTACATGGGGTATTTAAAATAGTCGAAATCATAGAATTAAAGAGTGTCTTTGTGGTTATAGGGTCTTGGGGGAGGAAGAAATGGGGAGTTACCAGTCAGTGGCCATGAAGCTGTAGATATCTGCTGTACAATATTTTACCTGTAGTCAACAATAATGTAGAGTACACTTTAGAAAGAATTAGTGAACTTGGTAGCCCAGTTGAGATTATCCAGTCTGAAGAACAGAATGAAAAAAAGGATGAAGAAAATGAAGAGAATGTCAGGGACCTAAGGTACACCATCAATTGTGTCAGTACACACATATTGAGAGTCCCACAGGAGAGGAGAAAGAGAAAGGGGCAGAAAGAATATCTGAAGAAATAATGGCCATAAATGTCCCAACGTTTTTGGAAAATGTTAACCTACACGTCCAAGAAGCTGAGTGCACTCCAAGGTGGGTAGACTCAAAAAGACCCACCCTGAGACATGTCATTATCAAACTGTCAAAAACTAAAGACTTGAGGACAATTTTGAAAGCAGCAAGAGAAAAACGACTTATCATCTACAAGGGATCTTCAACAAGGTTATCAACTGATTTTTCATCAGAAACCAGGGAGCCCAGAAGGCAGTGGAATGGCATATTCAAAGGTTGAAATAAAAAGATAATTCTATATCCAGCAAAAATCACAAGAGCAGCAACTGCTGTTACCACCACGCAGAATCCTCTTCTCCCAGTGTCTGTGTGTCCCTTCCCCACCCCCCCGCCCCCTTCAGGACCCCCATGAGCAATCCTACTGGACAGTATACACAGGTCCATATCTGACTTCCCTGCTTTTCCATAGTTAGTTACATGTGTCACCTTTGATGTTCTCTGCTTGCTTGCCCCTTCCCTGAATAGAATGGAGTCTTTCTGAGGGCAATGAGGTTTGTTCAGATCCTTTTTTTTTGAGACGGGGTTGTACTGTGTCTGCCAGGCTGGAGTACAGTGGCATGCTTCGGCTCACTGCAACCTCCACCTCCCAGGCTCAAGCGATCCTCCCACCTCAGCCTCCTGAGTAGCTGGGACTGCAGGTGCATGCCAAGACACCTGGCTAATTTTTGTATTTTTTGTAGAGATGGGGTTTTGCCATGTTGCTCAGGCTGGTCTCAAACTCATGTACTTAAGTGATCCACCTGCCTTGTACTCCCAAAGTGCTGGGATTACAGGCATGAGCCAACATACCCTGCCATGAATCTTTTATTCCACTGCTAAATCCAAGCACCTAAAGCAATGCCAGCACATATAGCCCTCAATAAATACTTGTTGAATAAGCAAGTGAATAAATGAATTAGAATACTTAAAAAGTATTATAAATGATTGTAAACAATCACTGAGCTCTTACTAGGGGCAAGGTATGACCTGGGCTCTAGTCTTATTCCCATTTTACATGGCAGACATGTAGAACAGTTGGGTAAGTTGCTGTCAATGGTGAAGCTGGATAGTGCCCTTTGGAGTCCAGGTTCTGAACTCTGCCCCCTCCTGCCCTGCTGGCTGGCCCATCTTTGGAGATACCCTGTGTTGTGAACAAAATAGGTCATTTTCTTTTACTTTGCGTTTATTTCCTATAGTGGTGCTGGGGGCGTTCTGGGTTCAGGAAGCCTCAAAGTTAGAGAAAAAGCCGAGGACACTTTGAAAAAATGTGATTAAATGATTGGGACCCTGTGGAGAGATATCTTAAAGCTACAACATTTTTACAGAGAAAAATATATAATTAAATTTTTTTTTCTGATATTTTCAAAGAGCATGTTTTAATATTGCAAGAAGAGAAAACAATTGGAAACATCTTTTTAAAGTCTTATTATTCCAGAAAATATGCAAGTTCTGCCCTGTGGGTAGACACTGTGTTGTTTAGGGCTCACCCCAGTGCTATCATAGACACTCAGTACACAGAGGCTTTGATGCAAGACAGTGTGTTTCCTGCTGTCGTTGCAGACTGAGGGGCCGGCCCCTTTGCCCAGGAATTCGGGGACTCCCTCCCTTTTCATTGTGAAGCACTGATACCACACTCAGGGCCTTCGAGTTTCCTGCATTCAGGGGGCAGAAGGGGAATATTGGGGTGTGGAGGGGCCACCTGCTTAAAAGCACCTCACTTCTGCTCGGTGCCGCTGGCCACATCGTAACCTCCTCAAGAAGGGGAGGCAGGTCTAGCGGAGGGGAGATGGGCTTTCCCTATGTAGTGTGAGGGGTCAGCATGGGGGATGGTGAGCTGTGAATGGCCTCATTTACTCTCCCGGTGGCCAGGCATTCTGTGGCTTTTCTGAGCCTCAGTCTTCTCACCTATAGGATAGGAACCAGGAAGCCTTCATTTCTAGTCTGCATTGAGGAATAAATGGGGTGATTGATTCTGCAGTGATTTGGAGATGTAAACGTCTGTACACCTCTAGGAATTATTTCCTGAGTGATTGGGAGAAGGGCAGCCTGGCACCCCTTTCTCTTGCAGCATCCTGTTTGCTGACATCGTGGGTTTCACGGGCTTGGCATCCCAGTGCACGGCCCAGGAGCTGGTGAAACTCCTCAATGAGCTCTTCGGCAAGTTTGACGAATTAGCTACGGTAAGTGCAGTGTTTTTCTTTGTTCGAATTAAATTAGAATTGCTTCTGGAGTGATGATATGCCAGTGGATTCCCTGTATTTGGACCATGAACTACACTGATTGCTAAGCATTTCTTCCAGCAAGGTTATAAATCACCTGTTGTTTTTAGCCTCACCATTCATTGATTCCTTTCCTTGGACCGGAACCTTGCATTTACCAGATAAGAAAATGCTTGCACAAGCATGGCCAGCATGCTGTCGAATGGGGACTTCCATGCAGAAGGCTTCGTTGTGCAGGCCATATGTAGGTATGGGTCTGCCCTGTGCACCATCCTGCTGCCACTGTGTCCCACTGCAAACAGAGCTGGTGATTGCAACCCCTCGTTCTGGGCTCTACTGGAGCAGGCCTGATTCTGGGTCTGCCACCCTCCTGGGATTGAAACTTGTCAGCTGGGGGCCCAGTTGCTGATGCCTCCTGATGCCTGCAGGCAGTGACCACCCTTGCGTGCTGGGGTTTTGAAAGACCTTCCTTGGACCAGTCACATCTGGCAGCCAAGTTCTGCTGAACGTCGGGCCAAGGCCATACCAACAGCCTTGGCTTGTAATGCGCATGTTTGGAAGCAAAGATGAGCAAGCCAGCCAAACCTCCTTGTACAGAGGTTTGCCCTCCTGGGACTTACTCACATTGGCCATAAGGCTTCTGAGGGGCTGGCACAGTCACCCTTTCTCCCCACAGAATGTGCTGTGTTTAGAGACAGGACATGTGGGACTGGGATCTGAGCTGCAGAAGCCAACAGACGTTGCAGGCCCAGAGAGAGCACATCTGTTGCATGGCATCGATATCCTACCCCTCCTTTTCCTCTGCTGCCCATGGATACATTGTACTGCTCATCAGTCATCAGATTGAAAGCTAGAATGTGCCCTGGTTGCATGTGATGGAACTTCCCCTCTTGCCATTCACCTGGCGCATCCTCCCTGAGATTTTCACGTCCAGCCTGTGCAGGAAGGGTCGGCTTCTGCAGGACGACTGACCATGGACACAGAAAGTCTCCTCTTTCCAAGGGGGAAGGGGAGGAGGGAGTCTGGTGTCAGGAGAGCCCAGGATATGATGCTTTTCAGGGCCACTGACCCACCTGAGTTTCCTTGGACCCCAGACACCTAGCATCCCTGCCCTGTGAGGGTGTGAGAGGAGCACAGTGAGATGGAGCCCAGTTCAGGTTCACCTCTTGTCCAGCCTCCAGGTGGTCAGGGAGGGGCGCTGAGGTCAGTGTGAGACGAAGCAGTGAGGGGCAGTGAGCTCTGTTCAGCAAGGCAGAACCTTTTCAGAGGAGGTGGCAGTGAAGTGTCTTGGGGGAAAATGTGGATGCTCCCTCAATGAAGGAGGGGAGAGGAAGGCACCTTGATAAGGGGCTGGCTTGTGCAGAGTCCTGAGGGGCATTCTGAGCACAGGGCAGGGCTGGGCAGGACAGAGCCAGGCGGTGTCACACGATCTGAGGCCAGTGAGACTTGCCATACATGGCAGCAGTTAGCGGGACCCACTAGAGGTAGGAGAAAACTTGGGAGCCTGTTGCAGACACCTGATTAGGGAGAGAGGTTAAGGTAGGAGGGGTAGGGGGGAAAGAGGGTGGGCATGGGGGATTTTGGACGCTGCTTTCTTTGGAAGATCCCTGTGGGGAAGAAAAGGTCTTGAGATCCAGTTGTAAAGTCACTGTTTAGTTTTCCAGTAAACAGTGGAAAAGATCAGCACCTTTTACTTTTCCAATAAACAGTGGAAAAGTAAACTGACTTTACAACTGGATCTCAAGACCTTTTTTTCCCCACAGAAATCTTTGTGGGTAGTGACACCCCATTGATAGCCTGAGCCAATGTTCCACAGCAGCCCGTTTGGGAAAGCCCACTTCATCTTTCTGCTGGGCAATGCCCTTGCAGAGCTTCTGGTCTGCAGTGCCCTTGCAGTCTTATCTGGGCCATCCACTAGGCTTGTCCCCTGGACTGTGCAGCCAGTGTTGTGTCCTGGGCCTGCTCCTGCTTCCCACCCCTTCAGCAGGAAGCTAGTCATCTTGGGAGCTTTTCTCTGGAGGGTCCCGCTTGGCCCCACCTGGGCCTTTTCTCTCTCACTGTGCTTGGAGCTGGTGCTGGGTCCTCCACTCCTACCATCTGATTCTGTCTTCCTGGCAGTCCTGAGATCAGTACCTTTGTCTGTGAGGGGACAGGACCCACATTGGGCCAGCGCAGGCCCTTTGCAGTCCTGCTGTAGACTCCCTGGGGCTCTAGTTCTCTTATGAGGCACCTTATTTCAGCCCAGTTGCTTTGCAGTTTCTTTCTTTGATAAAGAAGTGCTGCCTCCTAGGAGAGGCTGAAGATGTTATGGAGAGCTGCCTGCTGCCCATGGTGCTGGACTGTCACCCTGGTCCCAGGCCTTGGCATCTGCTGTTCCTTTCTATCTGTGCCACTGTCCAGGGTATATGGGTGGGGGCTCTGGGCCTGTTTTGAGGCATCATCACATGCTCTCTCATCTCGTGTTTCCATGTTCCAAGTGACTCCTTGAAACCTACTTGGCTCTTTTGCCAGGACACTGATTCATGCCTAGGATGCTGGCTTACATACTTTTATCAAGAAGAATGTGCATGCATCAGAGAGTGGGTGATGTACATGGTGGAGAGGCCTGATGGGCCAAGTGGAGTGAGAGATGTGTTGAGATGTGTGTGCCTGTACATACGTGTGTGAGTGTGCGCATGTGTGAGCATGCATGTGCACACATGTATACACATAAATGTGTGAACATGGGTGTGCATGTGTGGGAATGTACGTGAGTGAGCCTGTGTGCCTGCAAATGCATGTGTGTTATGTGTGTATGTGTGTTACATGTGTGAGTGCTTACATGAACACACGTGTGTACGTGTTGTAGGTTAGCATGCATGTGGTATATATATAAGTATGTATGTATGTGTGTACCTGTGTGACTGTGCATCTGTACATGCATGTAAGTGCCTGTGTGTCCCCTGTGGGTCACCACCTTTGGTTGGGAACATTCTCCTGGAGTCCTTTGGCAACACAGAACACAGTCACCTCATGAGAAATGGGGACTAAGCTGACATGATTTTGTGTCAGGGGAGTCTGTCCTCTTGACTTCCCATGTATGCACAGATGTGTGTATTGCGGACACCGGCTGAAGCACAAAGCCCTGTGCTTCCCAGTGACCATGCAGGATTGTGGTGTTATCCCATGTCCAAGAGGAGACTGAGGGTCAGGGAGGACCAACTACTTCCTAGAGGCTTGATGGCTCTGGACCCAGCAGCCCCTAATGTGAGGCTCTCTGCCTGGGGTTAGCTGACTAGGTCTGTGAAGGGCAGATAGTAAATATTTCAGGCTCTGTGGGTTACATATGGTTTCTGTTGCAACAACTCAACTCTGCGTTGGAGCATGGAAGCAGCCACAAATACTTAAACAAATGGGTGTGACTGTTCACCCGTAGAACTTCACAAAACAAGGAGTGGTCCACGGCCTCAGCATGCCAGTCTCTGCTCTAAAGCATGACACCTGAACAGTGTTATGTTTAAAGACATCCATGCGCCCTGTCTTTGCTGTGTGTCTGCCCAGCAGCTGGGCAGTGGCTGATGTGTTGGCTTCTGGGCGGTGGAGTGTCCTGGGAATCAGCCCCATGGAGCCTCCAGGTTGTGCTGCTGGCCGCCTTTGTTCTTGGGGACGCTGTTTCTGCATAGCAGGGCTGACAGTGCTGGCAGAGGTTAGGATATCATTACAGCTGCAAGATGCCTTCATGTAGCCCTTGAATTCTGCCAGTTGAGAGCTCCAGGTGCCCATGAGGAGCACAGCAGAGAGAACTGGACCAGCAGTCCCTGCAGCAGCATAAATAGCATCACCCCCAATAACTACAACTCTGGTGTAAAGTGGCTGCTCAGTCCCAGCAACATTTGAGTCTGAGCTGAAGAGAATATTTTCTGGTTTCTAGGAACACATTATTGTAAATGGGATCCATTTGGGCATGAAGCCCTTGATCACATGGGAGCAGACAGGGGCTCGATTAGGGATCTCGCCAGCCAGGCAGAAAGGAGGATGGGGCCTTGCCCTAGTGCACTGATGCCACCACAGAGTGACAGCCTTGGGGTGTAGAGGGCGCGGCAGTGTGTGGGTGGGGGCACATATTGACCAGCAATTGTTTTATAGCACTAGAGGGCCAGGAGGTGATGCTCCGATGTGAGCAGATGCAGGCACAAGGGGCTGGGCCTGTTTCTTCTCTTGACCCCTGCCCTCAAAATCAGGGTGGAACTTTAAGAGCCTTAGTTGAAAGTCTTGAGTTTGGCTGCACTGTGCAACATGAGGAGACAAAGGCCAAGTTGGTGACCTCACAGAAGTCTTTGTAACATCCTGGCCAGGACATGATGTCATCTTCATTCTAAGAGTGAGCAGAATGAGGCTCATGTGATAAAGCAACATCCCCAGAGCCACAGCCAGGATTGGAAGTGGTGTCATTATGGCTCCAAAGCCTGTCTTCCTAGAAGAGAACTCCTACTCATCCTTGAAAGCCCCAAAGACCATCTTTTCTCTAGGTCTCTGCCCATTGGGCCTCTGACCTTTCATCAGCCTTCTGTGGAATGGGTGCATCCTGTCCAGCTAACCCTACTCATTCATCACAGTATGGCGGTTTTGCAGGGAGGCGCTGGCCTGTGGACAGCCCATACACATGTCTGAGTTGGCACTGAGTTCCAGTGCTGACCATGGAGCCTGGCACACAATGGCTATCCCTGCCTGTTTAAGTGGGATGGTGCCATGCCAGTGTGTCCACTCCAATGGATTCTAGACTCCTTGGCCTGTTACCTGAGGCTGGGGAACCTCTGATGGGGCCCACATATGAGAATGGCCAGAGGAGGGGCTGGGGTGGCCTACAACAGGCACTTGTTGGCCAGGAGCCTCATTTGGAGAAGCTGAGTTGGGCTGGGAGCAGGATCAGTACCTGGGAGAGCTGGCTGTGGGTTTATTAGGGCTCAGCTATCTGCGCATGATGGCTTTGAAGAGCACCGGCCACTCCTTACCCTCCCTGTTGCTGTAAATAGGCTCCAGAATCCACTCGTGGAGAGATGCATCTGCAGAGCAAGCACAAGTCTGACTGGCTGTCACCAGGTGGTAGTGAGTGCCCTGTGGGGATAGAGGGAGGATGCCAAGCTCCCCGAGACTCCCAGTGCCCACTTCACATATGCACAGCTGTGGCTGAGCGTGAGGCTGCCCCTGGCAGGCTCCTGGTGGGGTGGTTCTTTGCTGTTTCTCATGTGTGATTGAGAAGCAAGTGTCATGTCACCTAGGACACCTTAAGGTGGATTCTTGGGCCGTATCCAGAACCACTCATCAAAGTCCTAGGGATAAAGAATCTGCATTTTGCTAACTCCCTGGATTTTGCAGGCCAGAGGCTGAGAGCCACTCTCTAAAGCTTGTGCTCATATACAGACCGCTGGGCCTCAGAGGTGGGTCCCTTGGCATTCTCCACTCTGACCCCATGGGTTTTCCTCACACCCCAACCTTCCAGCCAAGTGAGCCTGTCGCTTTCCCTACATGGAGACCTCGGTTTCCACCATCCATCTCCATGCTCCTGCCCCTAATAGAGCCCCTCCAGGCCCCTGCACAGTTTACAGTGAGCAGAATGGAAACGCATATTTCTTCACACAGCAGGGAAAGTGTTTCCCTGTCCTGGGATCCTTGCAGAGTGACCTGCCCAGACCCTACCAGAGGTGGAGGGTGAGTGGTTTCTGGGGGAAGCGGGGTATATGAGGAGGCACCTCCACCTTCCCCAAGGCAGGACAGCCCATGGGCCATGTTTTGGTGTCTTTAGGAAAATTATTTATTAAGAAGTTCTCAAATATGTTTGGATGACTTTTTGAATACAAAGTGAATCTGTCAATTTTCCTGGGAAAGGTTTACGTAACACTCTGTCTTCTGCAACCTGGCATGCTTCTTTCTTCCAACAAACTGCACCACGTGTGGCCTAATAGTGCCCGCCTTCCAGTAATGTGTGTGAGTTCTGTGGTTCAGTGCCTCTGGGATATGTTACACCTCACCGGGATTTCCATAGCAGCTCCTCGTGGGGTGAGCACATGGAGCTCTGCTTCCCGTTTCAAACCTTTCCTCGGCTTCCCACTGTCCTTGGTGGCACAGGGGACTCCTTACTTTGGAGGTATGATTGACTGATAATGAGCTGCATGTGTGTATGGTTCTGTTCGTTTGGGCATATGTACACATGTGTGAAGCCATCACCACAGTCGAAATGCTGAGCATATCCTTCAGTGTTTCCCAGACCCTTTGCAATCCCTCTGTCCTCCCACTTCCTATTTTACTCTCTCCCTGTGTCCAGGCAACTACTAATCTGCTTTCTATCACTACAAATAAGTTTGAATTTTCTAGAATCTTATATATATGGAACAAGGCAATATGTACTCTACTTTGTCTGGCTTTTCTTCACTGAGCATAATTGTTTTGAGATTCATCCAATTTGTTGCATGTGTCCGTACTTCATTCCTTTTCATTGCTTAGAAGCATCCCATTTTGTAGCTGTACTGAAGCATGTCTGTTTATTCACTTTTTGATGGGCATTTGGGTTATTTCTAGGTTTGGGTTATTACAAATAAAGCTGCTATGGACATTCATGTACAAGTCTATGTATGGATATTCAATTCTCTGGGGTAAATACCTAGAAGTAGAATGCCTAAAAAACATGGTAGATGTATGCTTAACTTTTTATGAAACAGATACAATGTTTTCAGAGTTATTGTAGCATTTCACATTCCCATCAGCAGTGTATGAGTTCCAGTTGCTCCACATCCTCATCGGCACTTGATGTCAGTCTTTTTAATTTTAGTTTTTTTCCTAATAGGCATGTGGTGCTATTTTATTGTGGTTTTAATTTCCTATTTTTTAATAGCTGATGTGGTTGAGCATCTTTTCATTGCTTATTGGCCACTCATATTATCTTTTTGGTGAAGTGTCTGTTGAAACCTTTTGACCACTTCCTTTTATTTGGGTTGATTTTTTTCTTTTTGTAAAGTTTTGAGCATTCTTTATATGTTCTACATACAAGTCCTCCATCAGATATATGATCCCTCAGACTTTGGCTTGTTTATTCTCTTAACAGTGTTGTTTGAGGAGCAGGAAGTTTTAGTGTTTATGAAGTCCAATTTATCAGTTTTTTTAATGCATTGTAACTTCCATGTTGTATTTAAAAAAATCTTTGCCCAAAGTGCTGTAACTGTGCGTTGGCTTCCCAAGGCTACTGTGGTGCATTACCACAAACTTGGTGGCTTGAAACAAGAGAAATTTCTTTTCTCACAGTTTTGGAGGCCCAAATTCTGAAATCAATATTGCTTGGCCAAAATCCAGATATTCGCAGAACCATACTCCATCCAGAGGTTCCAAAGGAGAATTCGTCCCTTAACTCTTACATCCTCTCTTGGCTGTTGGAATTCCTTGGCTTGTGGGCACATCACTCCAGTCTCCCTCTGTCTTGATATTGCTGCCTGCTCCTCTTCATTATTCTGTTTTCTCTCTTTCTCTGCCTTTTCCCCCTCCCTCCCTCTTTCCTTCCCTTTCTCTGTATGTGTGTAAAATTTCCTCCTGCTTCATTTTTATAAGGGTACATGTCATTGTATTCAGGGCTCATCTGGATAATCCAAGATGGTTTCCCCATTTTAAGATCCTTAATTTATTACCTTACAAAGATCTTTGTTTTTGTTTGCTTTGTTTTGTGTTTTGCCATGTAAGTTTGCATTTACAGATTCCAGAAATTTGACCATGGGTGTCTTTGGGTGGTTGAGGAGGCATGGAATTTCAGCCTACCACACACTATGAGCAGCCATCCAAAATCTCCCTGGATTTCAGTCTCCTGATTCAAAAATAAGACTAAATATGACTATTTCGGTTGGTTAGTGAGAAAGTAATGGAAAGTAAAATAATAAAAAGTCTAAAGCATCTAGCACAGTGCCTAGGATAGGGTTTGCACTCAATGTATGATCATTATCATTGTTACCAGGAAAGCTGTGATCAGCGGGGTCAGTGTTTTTAAAACTATGTGAGTATTTGAAAATCCAACTTGAAAATCATTGAGACCCTCCAACATAAAGATAAACTCATTTTAAAAATCCCATCAAGTTCTTAATTATATAACCAGATAACATTTGATGCTAGAAATTGTCCATTTATCAGCTTTGTCTGTTTTAGAGAATTGTCAAATAACGCTATCCTTATTACCATTATAATGCAGTTGGATTCCATTTTAACTCTGCAAATGTCCTCTCATTCTGCTGTGTGCAGGAAACTGCTAATCACTGGTACGTGCATATGTAAGGAGAATACAATCTGTGACTTAGTCTGCCTCACAATCCATCAGGGGAACAAAAGTTTTCCTTAAATACTTGTTTTATAGAGCACATACTATATCACAAGTAAATTGAATATTATTTCACTTATTCACCATTTTATAAGCTCTGCATCCAAACTTGAAAACAAACGTCATCCACAAAAAGTCAAAGCATTTGATGGAATTATCAGATTAATGTTTAATAAGGTGTAAACACAACATAGAGTATTCATAATTTTTGTGCGCATGTGAATTTCCATAGCTTTACAAGTACACATTGTCCTAAGGAAAACTCACCTGAGAAAGATACACAAATAATCACAGTCATTTGTTTCATTTGCCAGCTATCTAAGCCAAGCCTGCATATCCCTTCATCTCAGAGTAAGGTTGCAAAGTAAATAAATATATACTTACGTAGAATAAAGTAAAAATCTTTGCCTAACCAAAGTCACACATTTTCTCCTGTGTTTTCTTCTAGGGGTTTTATAGTTTGAGGTTTTACATTTAAGTTTATAATACATTTGGAGTTAATTTTTGTATATGTTTCGAGGTATGGGTCAAAGCTGGATTTTTTGGGTTGTTATCTTGATATCTAATTGTCCCAGAATCATTTACTGAAAAGACCATCATTTCTCTACTGAATTCCCTTTCCAAAATGTTAGAAAAATCACTTGTCCATATGTAGTTGAATGTATTTCTGGATTTAAAAAAATTCTGTTCCATTAACCTATGTGTTTATCTTGACATCAAAAACCACATACCCTGGCCCTGTAGTTTTATGTTTTGTCTGGAATCAGGTCCTGTGTTTTATCCAACTTTATGGTTCTTTTTCAAAGTGATTTTGGCTATTCTAGGTGCTTTGCTTTTCCATGTGAATTTTATAATCAATTTGTCAGTTTCTGTAACAAAGCCTGCTGGAATTTTGTTTGGGATTTGTGTTGAATCTATGTTACCAACCTTGGGAGGATTAACATTTAAAAAATAGTCTTCTGATTCACAAACACCATATGTTTGTTTAGATTTATTTAGATATTCTTTAATTTTTTCTCAGAAAAAATGTATAGAAAAAAATTCTATGCATTTCTCAGAAATGTATAGTTTTCAGTGTATATGTAGTTCTTTTTTCTTTCTTTTTTCTTTTCTTTTTTTTTTTTTTGAGATAGGACCTCTTTCTGTTACCCAGGCTGGAGTGTAATGGTGCAATCACAGGTCACTGCAGCCTCCACCTCCTGGACTCAAGCAATCCTTCTGCTTCAGCATCCTGAGTAGCTGGGACGACAGGCACATGCTATCATGCTCAGCTAATTTTTAATTTTTTTTTTTTTTTTTTTTTTTTTTTTTGTGTGTGTGGATACTGGGTCTCACCATGTTGCCCAGGCTGGTCTCGAACTCCTGAGCTCGACGGATGCTCTTGTCTTGGCCTTGCAAAGTTGTAGGGATTACAGGCATGAACCACCATGCTCGGCCAGTGTATATGTATTTTATCAGATTTATTCCTAAGTAGCTCCTAGTTGTTTCTTTTTTAGATGGTAGGTCTTGCTGTGTTGCCTAGGTTGGAGTGCAGTGGTGTGATCTTGGCTCACTGCAATCTCTGCCTCCTAGGTTCAAGTGATTCTCCTACCTCAGCCTCCAGAGTAGCTGAGATTACAGGCACACACCACCATGTCCAGCTAATTTTTGTATTTTTGGTAAAGACGAGGTTTCACCATGTTGTCCAGGCTGGTCTCGAACTCCTGGCCTCAAGTGATCCGCCTGCCTCGGCCTTCCAAAAGTCCTAGTATTACAGGTGTGAGCCACCACACCTGGCCAATGCTACTGATTTTTAGCTTTTAATTTCTGATTGTTCATTACTAGTATAGCAAAATACAGTTGACCCTTGAACATCATGGATTTGAACTGTGTGGATCCACTTATACAAGGGTTTTTTTCAATAAATATATTGGAAAATATTTTGGAGATTTGTGATAGTTTGGAAAAACTCACAGATGAACTGCGTAGCCTAGAAATATTGAAAACGTTAAGAAAAGGTTGCATATGCCATGAGTGCATAAAGGATTATACATGTATTTAGGTTGGTGCAAAAGCAATTGTGGTTTTTGACTTTAAAAGTAATAGCAGGGCCGGGCGCGGTGGCTCACACCTGTAATCCCAGCACTTTGGGAGGCCGAGGCAGGCGGATCATGAGGTCAAGAGATCAAGACCATTCTGGCCAACATGGTGAAACCCCATCTCTACTAAAAGTACAAAAATTAGCTGAGTGTGGTGGCACGTACCTGTAGTCCCAGCTGCTTGGGAAGCTGAGGCAGGAGAATCGCTTGAACCCGGGAGGCAGAGGTTGCCGTGAACTGAGATCGTGCCACTGCACTCCAGCCTGGTGACAGAGCAAGACATCATCTAAAAAAAAAAAAAAAAAAAAAAAGGTAATAGCAAAAACCGTAATTACTTAAATTACTTACAGCAGCAAAAACCACAATTACTTTTGTACCAACCTAAATAGATACTAGCTTATTTATGTGTTAATCAACTGTTAATATTATTGGTAAGGTTTCTGCTCAATGGTAGCTATGTTTTTGGGGGTAGTCAAAAGTTATACATGGATTTTCAACTCTATGGGGGTTGTCACTCCTAACCTGTGTTTTGCTCAAGGGCCAACCGTACAGTTGAGTTTTTGTATTAGTAAACTATTCTGAAACTCTGCTGAACTCACTTATTTCTAGTAGGTTTCCGTATACATACATTTTCTGCATAAATCATCATGCTGTTTGCAAATGAAGACAGATTTTCTTCTTCCTTTCCCACTTGGGTGCCTTTTATTTCTGTTTTCTTGCCTTCTTTTACTGACTCGAACCGCCAGTACAATGTCGAATAGAAGTGTCAAGAGCAGGCATTCTTGTCTTGTTCCCAACATTAGGGGAAGGCATTCTGTCTTGCATCATTAAATATGATATTACCAGTTGGATTTTTTGTGGATACTTTTTATCAAGTTGAGCAAGTTTTCCTTTTATTTCTAGTTTGCTGAGTTTCTAATTTGCTGAGTTTTTTTTTTTTTTTTTTTTTTGAATCAGAAATGGATGTTGAAATCTGTCTAATTCTTTTGCATCTATTGGAAGGATCACATGGTTTTTCTTTTTAGTTTGCTCATAGAATGAATTACATCGATTGATGGTAGGATATCTAAACATCCTTTTGTTCCTTGGACAAGCCCTACTTGGACATAAAGATGGTCCCCGACTTATGATACTCCTGAGTAGCTGGGATTACAGGTGCCCGCAACCATGCCAAGCTGATTTTTGTAATTTTAGTAGAGAAGGGTTTTCACCATGTTGGCCAGGCTGGTCTCAAACTCCGAACCTCAGGGAATGCGTCCGCCTCAGCCTCCCAAGGTGCTGGGATTACAGATGTGAGCCTCCATGCCCAGCCTGTTTGTGTCTTTTTATTTAAAGTTTGTTCCTAGTTAGTTTTGCTTTTTTTTTTTTTTTTTTTTTTTTTTTTTAACCTAAGGTGACAATCTCTGCTTTCAACTGGGGTATTTGGACTATTTGTGTTAGTGATGTGGTTAGGTTTAGTCTGTCCTCTTGCCATTCACTTTCTGTTTGTCTCATTTGTTCTTTGTTCCCTTTTTTGTTTTCTTTGGCCATTTTGCCAATTTATTATGTTTTATGATTCCATCTCACTGCCTTTACTGGCTTATAACTCTTTGTGTTGTTATTTTTGTGGTTGCTTTAAAGTTTATAATAGATATTTTAACTTTTAGCAGTCTACCATCACATGATTTATTAATTACAGCATAAGAAACTTACAATTGTATACATCTGTTTCTTCCTTCTTGGCCTTTATGACGTTGTTGCTGTACATTTTACTTTTTCTTGTGTTATAAACTCCATTTTACATTTTATTTACACAGTCAGTTCTCTTTCAAAGCAATTTAAACAGTAAAAATATCTGATCTGTTTATTCATGTAGTAACTATTTCCTTTGCTTTTCATTCATTTATGCAGTCAATATTTCTTTGTGTTTTATATTTCTGCCTAAATAATTCCTTTTGGCTGGGTGTGGTGGCTCATACCTGTAATCCTAGCACTTTGGAAGCTGAGATGGGAGGATCACTTGAGGCCAGGAGTTTGAGACCAGACTGTACAACATAATGAGACCCCATTTCTACAGAAAAAAAGGAAAAAAAAACTTAACTGGGTGTGGTGGCACATACCTATAGTCCTACTTATTTGGGAGGCTGAGGCAGGAGGATCACTTGAGCCCAGGAGTTTGAGACTGCAGTGAACTATGATCACATCACTGCACTGCAGCCTAGGTAACAGAGTGAGACCCTGTGTGTGAAAAAGTAAATAAAAGAATTTAAAAAAACATCTCTGATAGTGCTGGTATGTTGGTGATGAATTCTTTCAGTTTTTATACTTCTGAAAGACTCTTTTTTTGCCTCAGTTTTTTAAAATGTATTTTCACCGCATGGAGAGTTCTAGGTTGATAGTTTTGCTTTGTTTTCTTCAGAACTTTGAAGATGTTGTTCTATTGTCTTCTCTCATGTTGTCTCCAACAAGAAGTCTGCCATCAACTCTCTTCCTTTGTTTGAAATAGGTCTTCTCTGTCTACTTTTTTCTTTTTCTTTTCATCACTGGTTGTAAGAAATTTGATTTTGATGTGAATTTGAGTTTTCTTCATGTTTCCTGTGCTTGCAGTGTGTTGAGCTTGCATCTGTAGTTTTACAGTTAAATTGGTAAAAACACACACACACACACACACACACACACACACACACACACAAACCTGGGTGATCCTTTTTCAAATACATTTTATGACTTCTTCTCTTCTTCCTTCTGGGACATCAATTCCACATGTATTAAGGAGCTCCACTCTTGAGGGAGCCTGCAGCTCATTGGTGATTTTCTTCAACATTTTTGGATTCTTTTCCTTTCTATTTCATTTGGATAGTAGCTATTTTCTTCTGCAGTGTATGTCCCATCATTAATTCTATCCAGTGTAGTTTCCATCTCAGACACTCTAGTTTTCATCTTCAGAAGTTCGATTTGAATCTTGTTTCCCCTTGTTGAGGTAACTGCCTAGAAGTTCAAAATTGGAATGACCCAGTTCGCTCCTTTTTTTTTTCTGTATTACTTGTTTGTATTTTCTTTGTTCATTGATGGTGTTACGTGTTTTTCAAGTGTATGTTTTACTCTAATCTGCGTGAGTCAATTTTTGAGGAGCACGTAGGAAGATGTGTGTGCCTCGTATGTGCTGATCTTGTGTATGAGTCCCTGGTGTTGGCCATGCAGATGGCCCCTGTGAAGTAGGAGCATGTGAGATGCGTGTCCCTCAGATGTGCTCACGTTGTGTCTGGCTGTATGGCAGCAATGGAGCATGTCTTTTAAATGCCTTGGTCTCCATAGGGGCATTATATGCAGGAAAGAGCTGCCTTTCTTTCTAATGGTTTATAGTGAGTCGTGGCTGCCAGATGTCCATGCATACTGAGGCCCCACTGAAAGCCAGGCTGGGTCATGTTTAGACTGTAGGCTACAGGTTGTATAATTGACGGCTGCAAGGGCCTGTTTCTGAGTCTCTGGTGTTGGAGATGCAGGTGGCCCCCAAGAAGTAGGACCACATGGGATGTGTGTACCACAGGTATACCTGTCGTATGTCTGAGGCCCTTGTGTTGGTGATGCAAGTGGCCCCTGTGAAGGGCAGGCTTGGAAAATTACACACAGCTGTAGTCCAAACATATCTTTCTCTATGAAGGCGTCTGTGGGAAGTTAAACAAACACAGAACATGTTTGCCTTAGTCTTGATAGTAGCTGATGGTTTATTTATCTCCTTAGCCATGGTTGGTAGTCACAGATGTGAACAATATTTTTGACCTTTTCCCCATTTATTGGATACTTGTTAGATTTACATTTGCTTTAATACCCATGTATATTTGGGAGACTGGCCACACCCCTTTGAATTGATGAGAAACACCTGCCGAAGCCCAGTCTCACTCCACCTTCACCTGCGGAGGGACAGGGCCCCTTCTCTGGATGTCCGTTTTCTTAACGGGAACATGAACTGGTTGAACTAAGCACACAGTTTCTTCATCCATTTCCAGAAGACTGTGGGGCAGCATGGAGGGGTTCACTGTGTGCCATCTGCAGAGATAAGACAATCTCAGCTTGGCCAGTTATCAGCTGGGCTGCCTGGGGCTCATCCTGATCCCATTCCTTAGGTGGATGGGAACACAGTCCCTTAGTTGTGGTCATAACTCCAAGAACCCTTTTGGGAACATTTTTTCCCAATGAGAGCACCTCACATTGTAAGTTCTCAGCCCCACAGTGACTGTTTCCTGGCGCATGCCAGAGGTGCATTCAGGTCCCTGACGGGGATCAGTACAAGAGTAGACTGGACAGTGTGGCAAGGTTAGACAACCCCCATGAGACATTCCCATTCCCTGGACTGGGCTTGAGGCTACCTGGATCTGAGTAATCCTGTGGGATATGCTGAGGCAGCTGATGGCCTCTGAAAGCCTGTGCTGACCCCAAACATGGACACATCAGTAGACATTCTGATCCATGGGGACCCAACACAGGAGTATTTGAGCAATGATTTCATGAGTGTTTAAGTTAGGATCACTTGCATTCATATAATTTGCTTTAAGGGAATATAAGACAAGTGTCGTGCCAGGTTTAAGAATCCTCTTGCAGGCTGACACAGCTCTGGACCTCCTAGTCACAGATGACAAGGCAAACATGCATGGCTTTACGGTGCAGTTGTTCCTCAACTGAGCCTAGGTATGATTGCCCAGCGCAGTAAAGCCAAAATATCTACATGGAGGGAGAAATATCTACAGCAGGAGGAGGAAGGGCCTTCATTTGCAGGGTGCCAAGGAAGGAGAATTGAGCAGCTCCCGCTTAAGACAGAACCTCTCCAATGGCTTGCAAGCAAGGTTTTTGAAGGCGGGGGTAAATTTCAGGAAAGCAGAAGTTACAGACAAAATCGTAAATCAATACATGGTAATTATACACTGGTTTGGCCTAAAAAGATGGGATATCTTGAATAAGGGTATCTTGAATAGGACTCCTAGGTAGAATCAAAGATTTTCTGATTTTTAATTGGTTAAAGAAGAGAAGTTTTGTTTAAAATGTCGGAGTCGACAGAAAAGAATGTCAGCTCTGGCTTGTGGGTGTGACTTCCTCTAGGCCCTTAAGGGAGAAATTTAGGACAAAGATTGGCAGTCAGAGTTCAGTCCTCAGTTCTCCATTATTTGAGGTCCCCAGCATATCCATTTGGGGTCTAGGTTTCTGAAAAACAACTCAGGGACATATGTTAAGATGTTATCTTTATTTTCTATAGGGAACAAAACATCCTGTGACTTTAACTTCCTTGGCTGTTGTTTTAAGCTACTGTTAACCTTCTTGCTTATCAAGTTGCTCATTTACCTCTCAGGGCTAGCCGGGAGCCTGGAATTTCCCTTGAAGGAACTCAGGATTTTCCTTTGATTTCCATGTTTGTGGGGTCCTGCAGACCCCTAAGAGGGGTCCCTCCTCTATCTCACAATCTGACCATTTCATTCAACCTTTAATTGCCAAAAGATGACATTATTATGTCTTGTGTTAGTGAGGTCATTATTTTTCATTTATTTTGTGTCTACTCTGGATATTTCCAAAAGGGACTTATGGAAGCCAACCCAGGAGACAGAGCTGTCCCTGTAAAGTCTCAGGCTCATGGAGCTGTGTATTCACTTCCATACTTCCTGAGCCCCTCCCAGCCTTTGCTCTCCTTGTGAATCCTTTCACTGGGCTTGATTCCGAGGCCAGGAATCAGCAGGCAGCTGCAAGGACTACACCCACGTCATCCTTACTTCTCATGTCTTGGTTTCTGTGACTATAAAATGTGAAAAGGACACTGGAGAGTCTGTACATCCTTTGCTGCTCCCACACCCCAGTTCTGTGAGCTGCTAAAAAACTGGCCACACAGGAGGACTGAAGTGAATTCTCACCCATAATGTAGCTCCAGCAATTGTTAATGTCTGGTTAGTCTTGTTTGGTCTCTACCCTCTGCCTTCCCTCAAATCCTAGACGTCATTTCACTTCCTCCATAAATCCTTTAACTCTATCATCTGAGAACATTTCACCTGGTACCACCGCGATACCATTATCATACCCAACCACACTGATGAAAGTTACATCATCTCTAATCCCAGTCTGGGCTCGGCTCACCCTTGTGTCTCAAAAATGTCTTTTCATCCTGGCTGATTTTTCTAGCCAGGATACAAATGAGATGGACATATGTCTTGATTGTCTTGTGGGATTTTAATATTTGGAGGTGACTGAACAATGACACAGAGAGGCCGTGTCGTTGACAGAAGTTTATTACTCACAGCCTGTAGACCAGAGGGCATGCATGCCATGCCAAACAGGGCCACACAGTGAGCACCCAGGTCATCAGCAGGCAGAATGAGGAAGGGGACAGTGTGGCCTTCATCATGGTTTCAGGGGAAGGAAGGGGTGGGGCAGGTTAAACAGCTTGTCAGGTTTAGGATTAGATAGTTGGAATAATGTGCATGGGCTCTGGGCTATAGGAGTGGGCCCTGGTTGGTACCGGGCCAGGGAGTAATTTAGGGCAGGTAGGTGAGAGTTAGATTAGACAAAGGGTGGTTAGGGCATGGACTGGGGATGGGTTGGTTTGCAAGTGAAAGTATTTACTGTTTCTAGGAATTAGCTAGTCTTGGGATTTCCCTTTTAATCTTTAACGGTGCCCCTCCCATTTTGGCCCCCCATCCTCTGTGACTTTTTTTTATGTGCTCCTCCTGCCCTGTCCTCGGCTTCTGTGAACTGGTAGATCTTCAGGAGACTTAGTAGTTTCTTGGATCTGCTTTTGTTGTTGTTGTTGTTGTTTTAATAACCCTTCCCTGGGTGGCTGTGCACTTCTCATTGCTTCTCTCTAGCAGGCAGGTGCTGGCTGCTTTTCTTCTTGCCAGGTTGAGATTGATGGTAGAGTGGTTATCCGTGTGACCTGTCCATCAATGGTCTCCCATCCACATTGCACCCAATGGTTTTATAGCAGCTTGCAAGCATGGCTGACATTTTTTGTTACATTTGACTTTGCAAGATGGAGGTTTTTAATTCCCTAATTTCTTCAGCATTATTAGCTCATGATTTTTTCTAAAAAAGAATACTTACTCAACTACTGGGTTATTCTAAAAAATAGTAAATGTTTGATTATTTTTACTTATCAGTTTTCAAAATAATAATCAGCACCCAGTTATGAAGTCATGGATTTTAAAAAATTTGATGTGTTTTGATCGATTGCCATCCTTTTATATTTTTGGTGTTAAATTTCCTGTTTTGGCAAGTGGGAGTCTGTTCAGGTTACTTTCTGTTTTCTGTCTTTTTTTTTTTTTTTAAGGTCAGTCATCTCTGAGCAGCATCTTCACACTAAGCATTTTTCTAGAAGGCCTGGTTTCTTTCAGTGGGAAATGGTTTTTCAGCCCTATAATCTGTGTTGTCATTGGTCCGAGGCTTTTTAGGGCACTGAGATAGGATTTTTTTTTTTAGGAAAATAAAAATAAATTATGAGTTTATATTGATATTTCCAATTCACTTCACTCCTTGGATTTTTATATTTGTATCTTTTCGGTGATGCTGAAAATTCTAATGACAGTAATATTATTTGTTTCATCCTTCTATATATAGTAGGCTCAAAATAACATTGCCAATATTATTTTCAACAATAAGTCTGCTGAATGCAATTGGAAATCTTTGTGGTTATTTTTGTCCTTGCATTATATTCTGCCAGACATACAGTCAAATATGTGTTTTCTCATCGCTTGGAATAATTCTTCTCTCTGTGATCATGCTGGTAACATGTTTATTTCATTTTGGTTTTGATCTTTTAGGTATCACTGTTTTTAAGTTTTCTTTTTAGGCATGTAAAATAATTGCATGGTTCATTCCACAGTGAAAAACTGAAGTCGAGGTACATGGAGAGACCCCTCCCCTCCCCACTGTTCCTCCTGCGTGTATAGTTAGACGTTTGTGTTGGGTTTCCCTTTCCCCTCCATGGTTCCTTTTTGTTCCTTTTTGATGCTGGTAGTGCACGCACTGTGAAACTGTTCCTGGAGAGCACTTCCCAACAGGGCACGCTGATTCTTCAGTCCTCCCCTGAGGCGGGGAGGCTTCCGGGGACCTGATTTGATCCTGTTGATGGACAGGTGTCTGCAGAGTTCTTATGTTTCAGCTCTTCTGCCCTATTTCTGTAGCAGGAAGCTTCCTCTGGAGTTTTCTAAAATTTCTTATTTCGTTTTTCCACTGAGAGCCAAACACTCCAGTCTTACAGAGTTAATTGGATTCGGCCGGTTTGGGTTTTGGATGCGGTCACTTTCAGGCAAAAACTGGATTGATTCAGGCTTCTCATCCTCTCCTTCTCCCAGGTACCTGTTTTCTCAGAATTAGGGTGCAGTGTGTGAGTCCATGCGTCGTCCTCTGGCCTCTCTGGACTCTACCATTTTAGAACTGGCCCTAGAGCAGCCTGGGCATGTCAGAGCTCTGGCATTGGCAGTGGATCTTCCTGAGCCACCGACTCTGCTTTCTTTTAGACGTTACCTCTGTGCCCTTCTGGGATGGGTCCTGGGGCTGGGCAGGGTCAGAGTGTACTGCCCTATGTGAGTTCTTGTTGTTCTAGACCCTTCCCTGTGGCTATCTGCTCAGACAAGGCCATGATGGGCCCAGACTGTCTGTGAGCTGGCTGCAGCTCTTTAGGCCACACCTGGAGTGAATCAGGAAACTTTCCTATCTGGATTCTCCTGCAGCCACTCTGTTGTACTGAGAAGCTTCTGTTGTCTCATCACCTGCCTGCAGTCCTGTCTCTTTCAAGCCTGTGAGGGAGGGGGCAACTCTTGTCCCTTAGGGCTGAACATGCCTCTGAGCCCCTGCCAACTCTCCATCTCATCTTCTTTCTTCGTTTGGAGGAGACACAACACTTCCTGTGGTGCTTATTGCAGTGGACTCTAGGTGCTGACTTTCCATATTTATACAAAAGAGTCTAAAATCAGAAACACTAAAACCAATTAGAAATACCTTTTTTGTTTCATTTTATTTATTTATTTATTTTTTTTGAGACGGAGTCTCGCTCTGTCGCCCGGGCTGGAGTGCAGTGGCCGGATCTCAGCTCACTGCAAGCTCCGCCTCCCAGGTTCACGCCATTCTTCTGGCTCAGCCTCCCGAGTAGCTGGGACTACAGGCGCCCGCCACCTCGCCCAGCTAATTTTTTTTGTATTTTTTAGTAGAGACAGGGTTTCACCGTGTTCGCCAGGATGGTCTCGATCTCCTGACCTCGTGATCCACCCGTCTCGGCCTCCCAAAGTGCTGGGATTACAGGCTTGAGCCACCGCGCCCGGCCTAGAAATACCTTTTTTGATCTCTTAAGCTTGCTAACAAAAGCCAGGGCCTCTGAGATTAAAGACAAAATAAAGCAATATATTCAACATTTGTCCTCAACTGTCTCCACTAGTGCCAGTGTGATGCAGGTGGGTGGGAAAGGGACACCGTGAGGGCCCAGGAGGGTCCTCAGCTTTGCATCTCAGAACAGTTTCCAGAGACTCATGTGTGATGCTGGGTGAGCTGGAATTGTGCACACATGTGTGTATGGTGTATGTTGCCCAGGTTCCAGGAGAGGATTGCTGTTCTAAAGACAACTGTTCTGGACAATTTCTTTAGAATACACAAGCCCTCATGTGCTTTAAGGCCTTCCACATGGCTGTGTGCATGTGGATAGTCTGTGCTAGATGGCTTTGCCCTTGGTCCTCTTGCAGAGATAGGTTCTCCCCACTCCCAGCTCGCCCACACCATGCAGTGACGGTCACACTTGAGGCTCCGTGGGTGTCTCTTTGGCCTTCATTCCCATGTGCTGTTTATGCCTCCTTTTACATAGGACTCCTGTAGGGATGGTAACTGATGATTCCACCCCAGCCAGCCCCACAGCAATGTCCTTTTCTGTGGTGGCCATGCCAAGTCTTGATGTCAAATAGGATAGTTGGGTTGACAGGGTGGGCTGTTTGGAGCGGCTGTACTGACAGGCCCCTCCTTTGCCTTTTGCCCTGGAGCCCTGCTACCATCAGATCTGACTGGCCTGTTCACTCATGCACACTCATCCCTTCAGCAGCCTTGTCCTGCAACCTGTCCCACTCCAGGAATAGGCTTGTTCTGGACTCACAGAGATGACCAGGAGGCCCTGGTACCCACTGGACCCTGGAAAGATGCTGGGAACACAGCTCAGAGCTGAGGTGGGGGCAGGGACACTGGCAGTTACCCACAATCCCTGAGTCCACTCCTGCGCATGAGATGCAGGGATGATCAGGGACCCGCATCAAAGTCCTCGATGCAAGAGCACAGGTTCTTACAGTTGGGGATTGGCGACCCTTCCAAAACCATGTGCAAGAAGAGTTCCAGCAGCCAGTGGGCATTGTGGCTCTTGTGGGCTCCCAGAGGGGTCTTGAGCCCTCCTTTGGGACCTCTGAGAAGAAATCCTGATGTGTCAGGGCCATCGTCACAGGTTGTGAGTGCTCACGGGGTTTCTAATCTCAGGGAGGGAGTGGGAAGCGGCAGGGGCTGGGCGGAGGAAGCCTGAGTGTGAGGGGTGGCCGCTTCTCCTTCCTGGCAGGCCTCGTGCATTCAGGCCTGCTTCTGACCACTGGGGACATTTGGGGGATGTTTGGAAGCAGGCCTGAATGCACGGGGCATGCCAGGGCAGTGCCAATGGGGACAGAGCAGTGTCCTAGGAGGGAGCCCAGAGCTGACTGTGGGCCTGGAGGCTCTGGTGAGGATGGCTTGAGAAGACTGGCCAGTCGCATCCCTGGTGAGGGGCCCTGTCTTCAGTTTTGCAGGACAGAGACTAGCGCTGGCAGCCCACCCTGGGGTCCAGTGAATAGTCATTCAGGCTGAGCCCTGAGGGGCTGCCACTGGAACCAGACAGCAACCCTGTGTCCGGGTCACTTTTTTTTTTGGTGGCCTCTTGGCTGTACCTTCTCTGGGACAGGACACAGTCCCTTCTGTGAGCACTGGCTGTGGTCCCAGGCCCTGTCCATTGCTGCAGTGACAGTAACCATGGTGCCAGCTACTGCACGGAGACCCTTGCCCAGATCATCACTGGTCCCCACAGGTAGCCTCCAAGCAGGCACATCCTGACCCCTTTGAAACATTTGGACACCTGGGAAACAGCAGCTGTGGGGCCAAGCAGCCTGCCCTTGGGTAGAGTGGACCTACCTACCCAGCTCTGAACTCGTGCTCCCAGGCCCCTGACACAGGCTCATGTCAGCTGCAGTTCAGCCTGCCGGGGGATGAGGGCAGGTGGGAAGAGCCCCTTCCGCAGATGAGGAGGCCAGGGTTCTAAGGGCTAAGTAGTTGTCACAGTCATGCAGAGATGGAGGAGACCCTAAGTGGCCAGACCCTGGACATCTTTGGACTGTCACCAGCTTCTCTGTGACCAGCTCCCTGTCAGCAGGAGGAGCCTGTTGGGCCCTGACGGAGCAGACTCGGCCCCTGGGCTTTACAAGGCTGGCCTCAGTGTCCATCTCACAGACTGAAGTCTCTGATCACCTCCTCCCCTTATCTCCCGTCCACAGTCTTAGAGTGCTGAGGGAGGCTCAGCGGTGGAAGGAGCTGGGCACAGAGCCAACTGTATGCCCAACAGTGCCCCCATCTCTGATGCTGGGCAGTGGCCAGGATCATCTCTCAAGGTCCCGGCAACTGCAGGCCTGAGGGCAGCTCAGGACAGCAGCAGGGTCATCAGCTGTCTACTCAGCTCTGGGAAGATACTTCGGTGGACAGGCCATTCAGCTGCTAGGCCAATCCCTGCTCAGCCTGGGAACTGGGGCTCCCAGTGGTCGGTGTGGCCTGGCTCTGCCCTGACTCACTCTGTGTTGGCCCTGGTTCCTCTTCTTTAAGAATGTGGGGCACAGGTGAGCACAGGGATCATGAGAGCTGATAACTCTCATCCCAAATGCACTTGTGTTAACTCAGCATTTGAGAGGACCTGCAGGGCCCCAGTCATTTGTAAGAAACCAAAGGATCACATTAAATATAAGCCACCGATGTGTTCTCAGAGTGGCTGGAGGGGTTCTGTGGCCTTATAAAACCATCTCAGGGGACTTGTGAGGTCCTTCCTCATCCAGCATTGTGCTTGTGTGAGGCTGGTTCCTTCACGGGCATCTGCAGAGACAGCACAGCATGAAGGCTGGATGCAGAAGTGGGTCACAGAATCCACTATCTGCCCTGGAGACGGCGGCACCACAGAGGCTCACAGAAGTGAACTGCAATACTGTGCTTCTCACTCATTGTCTTTTGTTTGGGGAAATGTCATGATTTTTCATAAAATGTTACTTGTGTTAACCTGCAGTGGATTCACTGTTATTTTAAATGCATTTGTACACAAAAAAATTCTTATTGTTAAATGTCAGTAGCTATAACCCACCCACACAAAAGGTTTTTGTTTTTAGTGAGTCCTCAGTGATTTCAAGACATAAAGGGGTCCTGAAATGGAAATGTTTTAAAGCTGCTGTTTTAATGTTGTCCCTGAAATAAACACAACAGTCGTGATGATAATCCCAGCTGACACTAATTGATCCAAGTAAGACAATACAGGGTCTTAGAGTTAACTCTCTCCACCTTCCATGTGCCCTGCAAGGCTGGTGCTGCTGTTCCTATTCACACCACTGTACAGATGAGCAAATGGACATTCAGCTTTGGCCAGTGCCTTCTGCCTCTGGGGAGTGTGCCCTATGGGTGGGGAGGTCAGAAGTCCCAGGGACACCCAGATGGGTGAGAGGTCCACCCTTCCTGGGGAGAAGCAGCTGCTGGGGGGAATCTAGCACGTTCTGGAGGGCTGTCCATGATGGTCTGCATGGCGGTTAAGGGAGGTGCCATGGGAATAAAGGGAGTTGGGGAAGATGCCCCTTGGAGGTGGCGTTCCAGCTGGACCTTGAAGGATCATCCTGTAGAGTTGGCTCAGTGAAACAGACAGGAGGGATGGACCCCCCAAGGGGAAAGAGGCCATGAGTGAGGTATGGGGAAAGGGAGAAGGAGATTGATGTGAGCCTGGTCCCAGCCCTCAAGACTGTGGTGACCACACAAGGGTGTGGCCTGGGCGGGAAGGTGTTAGCCCAGATGCAGTGTGTCTTGTCAGTGCTCTGTGGCCACCAGTGTCTAGAGGTGGTGGAGCCAGCAGAGATGCTCACAGCCACTGCAGTGCTGTCTTCTTACCGTGTGCCTTCCCCTTCCCTGAAGGAGAACCACTGTCGTCGCATCAAGATTCTCGGGGACTGCTACTACTGCGTGTCGGGACTCACCCAGCCCAAGACTGACCATGCCCACTGCTGTGTGGAGATGGGGCTCGACATGATTGATACCATCACGTAAGTACACCGTGGGGCTGAGAGGAGTGACCTGGAGCGACTACACATTGAAATCCTGGAAGCTGAGCAACCTGCCCCGTGTGGGCTCTGCTCTCAGGGCCTCGCTTTGTCCTGGTGGGTCTGTCTGAGGCTGTAGAGAATGATGCCAGCATTAGGAGGATGCTGGGTTCAGGAAAGCGTGAAAGGATGCTTCCGTGATTCCCCGCCTTTACATTTCATGTGTGACTGTATTTCTTTGTCCACAGGAATTCTGCATATTGTCAGGTATGCATGAGTCATGCAAAAATAAATTGGTTTTTAGCTTAACCAGATAAGACATTCGGAAAGGTTTGACCCCAATCTAGCTGAATTCGCTATTAAAAGGAAGTAAATGTATGTGTTTCTCTTCACTCAGCAAAGTGACTGGGTCTCAGGTGCTCTCTGTGTGGGGAGACAGGCTTGGGGTCCGGGCAGGTGAGTCTTCATGGAATGAATATTACACCTGTGAGGACAGGCCTGCCCATTTCTTGGTCAGTCTTATGTTGTCATTGTCCTTATCAGAGACTGGGATGAAGACATAGATGTTTTTGTCAAGTTAGGGAAGGTGTGGAGCTGGAAGGCTGAGCTAATGTGTGGAGTGTAGATCCAAACAGACATCTCCAAATGTGGAGAATTGGGTATGCTCCAACGAGATGGGGCCAACAGGGATGGAGCATAGCTTCATACCTGGAGTGGGAAAGTAGTAGCATAAGAATTGTGTAGGGAGACGATGGGTAGTTGCGGGTGAAAGGATGCACGGGCAAACACCCAGCCAGCGAGGCTGAGAGATGGGGTGAGACTGCTGGCTCCCTGTGCTACATCGCTGCCTCGTGGGCTGCCCTGTGGACTGCCCCATGCGGCGCTCCTGCAGACGGTGTGACTGGAAAGAGGCTGTCGGGAGGAGGCCAGCACCTTGAGCATTGCGCCCACTTCTGGCATCTGCATGTCAGGGACGTGTGAGCAAAGCTGAGCCCTCTGGGGCAGCGATTCTCCGACATGGTTTTGTGTCAGAGTCGCCTGTGAGAACCAAAGTCCCTGATGAACCAAAGAGCCCGAGGTGGCTGGTCTGGAGTGTGGTCTAGGACTGAGAGTAGAAAAGCCCCTTCAGCTGACCTCAGCACACAGCCTAACAGAGAGCCATTGCCCCGGAGAAAAGCAGCCTGGCTGGAGGAGATGCTGGGCAGAAGCAGGAAGGAAGGAAGGACGCCTGGCTTGAAGACTTAGAGGTGATGACCGTCACTTGTTCTCTGAAAGGATGGGACATTTTCACAGCACATCATATATATTGTATGTTGCATCTTAGATGACATCATACATCACCTTACATCACGTATCACTTATATATCATATGTCGTATCATGTCATATGTTACATGCCATGTCGTGTTTCATGTAATATGTATCACATATCACATCACATCATCTACCATATAACATGTCATATGTTGTATCAAATATCACACATCATATAATTGTCTTTCATATTTCATCATAGATCACATCATCATATCACATTGTCATAAATCACATTATGTCACATCACATATATATGCTATTTGTGTATATATAGATCATATATCATATCACATCTGGTTTTGTGTGATCTCTTTGGGCGAAAATGAGGCTCTGCAGGTAGATACTCTAAGGAGACAGATGTCAGTCCATTTGCTTAGTAAATATTTGGGAAGCCCCCACTCAGTGCTGAGCACAGACACAAGCAGAGTTGAATGATGTGAGCTGACCTGGCTGACCAGGTGGCTTAAGCAGTTGAACCGGATGGCCTTGTGCCCTTGAAGGTTGGTGACCCTGGCTGTACTGACTGGGGTACTCCTGAGAGGGGTCTGGTGCTCCTTGTTGGCCCCTGGTCTCCTCACCTGGCTGCGAATGCTCCTGTGCTCAGTGACACCCTATCTCTTGCTTGAGGTTCTGGGCCTTAAAGGGTGCTGTCCTTCCTTCTACTCCTGTTTCTGCCTTGCTCGATGCGCATGTTGATGGGTTATAAGCTGTTTCTGCGGGCACGCCTCTTCCTGGCTGCTGCCCAGGAAGCCCTGCGTCTGCCCTCTGGTTCTGCACCTGGCCTGGAGCTGCCTGGAGCTGCAAACTCACCTGGTTTGCTCCACTTTCTGGTTCACTTGCTCCATGAACCTGTGTCCTCTTGGCCAGCTCTCCTGGCATTCCAGCTGCTGGCTCTCAGTCTGTGAGATTCTCCAGGCTTTGGTGCCCCCAGCTCCACATCTCTGGCCCTGCTACCTGAAACTGGTCTACCCTAGTGCCAGGGGCATCTTCCTGGGCCTCCTGTAGCTGCTCTCTGCTTGGGCGCCCTGATTACCAGAGTATTTCCAGGGCCTCAGGAAGCTCTACACACCAAAGTTCCTGTCACTCAACTTCCTGGCTCTGGACCAGAAGAAAAGCCACCAAAGACTGAGCACCGAAGATACCTCCCAGCCAAACAAACCCTTCTTCCTCCTCAGACTGTCGCAGACCCTGGGACCCACCAGTGTGTGCTCTGCATGGCCGGCCTTCTACTGGGACCATCTTGGCATCTGACAGCCACATTGGGCTGTGTGTGTCCCTGCCGTGCACATGCAGGATAGAATACGTTTATCAACAGGGGGAGCTTGTTCAGGCAGAGGAGGACACTTTATATAATGTCTTTCTCTTCCCCCTACCTTGAAATGGAGTGTTTTATTTGAAACTTTGGAAACACAAAGTTTCAGGTGAACAGGTAAAGTGACCAGAGCTAACCTTTCCCCTCAGGGCCCATGCTGGGCCTCGCAGTTGTGCACACTGGTTCTGTTTGCTCCCTGCCACTCCTCAGTAGTGAGGTCTGCACTGTCAGCTGCATTTTTTTCCTGTCTTGAGTCTGATTCTGTTCCAGAAAGCCCTTTCCATCTCCAAGGGAGTGGGCTATGCCCCAAGACACTAATTTCAGTGGTTGCCCACTGACTTCCTCTTTTGGTAGAGCCCTGGGTGGTAGGTAGGCTCAGTGCCTGAGTGACCAGGAAGGAGAGGGGCCTGCAGGTCAGATATGTCCCTTTCCAAGGCCCACGGAGAAGTCTGTTCCAGGCTTGGGGAATTCTGAGTGGGCAGAGGAAATCCTAAGGCACATAAGGGATGTGTATTGTATTAGTCTGTTGTCACATTGCTATAAAGAACTACCTGAGACTGGGTAATTTAAGAAGAAAAGAGGTTTAATTGACTCATAGTTCTACAGGCTGTACAGGAGGCATAGCTGGGGAGGCCTCAGGAAACTTACAATCATGGTGGAAGGCAAAGGGGAGGCAAGCATGTCTTCTTATGGCCACAGGAGAGAGAGAGCAAAGGGGAAAGAGCTACACACTTTCAAACAACCGGATCTCATGAGAATTCACTCACTATCATGAGAACAGCAAGGGGGAAATCCGCCCCCATGATCCAATCACCTCCCACCAGGTCCCTCCCCCAACATTGGGAATTACAACTGGACATGAGATTTGGCTGGGGACGTAGAGCCAAATCATATCAGGATCGTTTGGCTGGTTGGAAGATTCCTGAAGCATCTGATGCAGACTCCGTGGTTCCAGAGGCTTTTCTGTTAGAGGGTGAGGGTTGGGGCTCCATTGTCAGCCTCTTTTCAGGCCAATGCTTTGCTGGTAGCACAAGTAAGAAATTGCTGCAGGTGCAGGCAAGCATGCAGCCAGAGCTGGGTCTTGATTTCTGAGGCTGGAGAAAGTCTTTCCCTTGTAGAACAAGTGGAAAAGATCTTGTTTTATCACTTAGAAGAATGTTTATTCCTATGGGAAAAATGGATAGACATATTTTCCTTTTCTGATCTCTAAACCTAGGCCTCCCCCGCCTTTCATCTAGTCCTTTTTCATGCAGATCAATCATTTAGGAAGAGTCTAGGACCCGTTTTGTCAAATGCCTATGGGCCTAGTGAGGCTCTAGTGTGAATCCAGGTGGGGCTGAGAGAGGCCTTCTGAAGTGCAGGGAGGGGCATCTCTTTGTAAAGACAAGGTGAAGACTGCTGGACTTGAAAGTGGGATCCCAGGGCCCGTACCTTCCTCAGCTACCCAGCTTAGCCAGCCTGGGCCCTCTAGGAGCCAAAGCATCCAGAGGCCAGAGCAGTGGGCTGGGGCATCTCCAAGGCTCTGGGCTCCTGCAGCTGGCCCTGAGCAGTCTGACCCTGCCCCCAGCTTACTTGCCCTGACCTCTATCACTAGATCAGATTCCCCTCTCTCTCAAACTTGGGCTTTATTTAGGAGTGTGGTATACTATTTTAAGGAAGTGCCCATTAATTTTTATTGGTATGATTCTTAGTGAATACTTTAAAAGTGATATACATTCCCTGTTTGGGCTAGGTTGTTCCTGTCTATAGGAGAGATGAAGATGGGATGAGAAGTATCCTAACTGTCCAGTGAGTTTGGTGACTTTGCTGGTCTTGCTCCTGAAGAGCTGTGTGACCCTGGACATGTCCCTTTTGTCTTGGAGCTTCAGTTTTCCCCCTCTGTAAACTGGCCTTTTCCACTTCATGACATCCTGTCTCTGAGCCCACAGAGCATTGGAAAGATGAGGGTGGCAGGACCAGTCTCCCAGCTGCTGCAGCCAGGCTGACAAGACCAGGCACTGTGTCCTGAGGTTTGGGACCAGTCCTTGACCTTGAATTTCCAGTGGGATTCTGCAGGACTCCCTGCAATGCCCAGGCTGCAGGGACATAGGCAGCACATCAGTCCCTGTGCCAATCTCTGACCTTCCATGCGATGAGAGGCTCAGTCTGAGGCTTCCCAATGCGCCCTCTCCATATTCCATACATGGGATCATGTGTGACACTCTTGGGGCAGAAAGAAGGGGGCGTTTTCTCCTGCTGGTGAAGTCAGATGAGGCCTGAACCCCTCCCTGGGGCCTGCCTTGGGGGATACTCAGGTTTGAGTCCCTCTCCCCCACTGGGATATTGCTCTGTGTGAGGTCTGTGCTCACCCACCTTCTTCTGCTCATACCCCTCTCCTCTGACACACACCACCAGCTCTGCTGCTCTCCCAGAGATGCCCTGAGTATTAGGTCACCCTAGCAAGTTGCTCCTAGCCAGCCAGTTCTGGCCTACCAAAATGGCATTTCATATGGTTTCAGCCACCTCATCCCCAGCTGCTGTGTTTCATGGGTGGGCTGAGGGGCTTCTGATTTCAGGAACCTGCCAGATTCCTGGCTCCCATACTTCAGGCGATGCTTCAGGTTCCTCGAGTCCTTTATTTTCTTTGCAGTAAAATGGAGAAATAGTGTTTGCATCTCTGAGTTGTTTTGATAATTTAATGAGATCTCAGATTAAATGGGCCTGCATAGACTGGGTTCTAGCAGCCACTGCAAGTATTGATTCATCAACTCCCAGAAAGAGGGAGCCGGTGGCCAATTCTGTAGGATTCTGTCTGAAGCCACATGGTTCTGTACACCCGTAGGAATGTGGATTTGTCTGTCCACTTCATGAGGGAAGCCTTGTCCATCACAGGTGATAGGCAAACCGTGAATCAGATTTTGAACAGGAACCTCATTATTCCACATGACCACCAAGTGTGCAAGCCACCATTTTTGCTAAATAGACTCAGTTGAGATGCCTTGCTGGCAGTGTGTATTTTTGGTTTACTACATTGAATTAAATTAGAAGTAAATGGCATGTGCTTTTCCTCCCTGACCCACTTTTGAGCTGCTAGGTTCAGCTTGTGTGTGCTGCGGTCATCAGTAGAACTCGATTGTCCCCTAGCCTGCATCCCTGGAGGTCGTGTGAGAAGGGATGCCTGCTAACCTTATTCACCTTGCACTTGGGCTGTCCCCAACAGTTCCTTACGTTTTAACAAGGGGGCTTGTGTGTGAACCATGGAGCATGCTTCAGTTTCTCAGCACGGAGAAACGTGGAGAATTACTTCCTCTAATTATTGGATGCTAGTTTTCAGAGCCAGACCTTTTGATACATTTAGGGATGGATTTTCTGTGGGAGAGGTGATGCCTGTGTGCACACTTTTACACCCACCACACATGGTTTTCCCTAAAATTTGAGGGGACATGGAGCTTCTGAATCTTTATATTCTAGATTGAGAAGCGCATTTTTACAGATGGGGAAACTGAGTCCTAGGTGGGGAAGGGAGGAGCCCAAGTTGAGGGGATGAGCTTGAACCACCTGAGGTTGAAACCATTTGCCCCACCCTTCCCACCACACAAGGATGGGGGCTTGGAGGCTGCTGCAGGCATGTGTGTTGTTGTTATTTCTAGAAATTCTGCCTAGGTGATGGTAAATCAGCCTCTATAGTGTCCTCTCTCCTCTTTTTTGCCCCTGTTATATGCACAGCTATAGCTGCAGTGCTTGAAATAATGGCTGACTGCTCAATAGACGTTCATTGAACAAATGAATGAATGTGTGCTTACCTGTCCTTTCACTTTTGAGCTTCAATGCAGCCGTGACTAGGTTTCAGCTCTGCCAGAATTTACTCATGCCAAGGGGCCAACAGTGGCCCCCTCTGCCCAAGATGGGCCGCTTCCTCTTTTCCTTCCTGTTGGGGTCCAGCTCAGAGGACCAAGGTCATGGCTGTAGGCGGTGGGCAAATGTCAGACTTTTCCTCTGCCTAAAAAGCACGTGCGATAAATAAGTGAACCTGAGAGCACAAATAAAGAAAAAACATAGTACAAATAAAGCCAAGAAAGTCCGTGGAAATTCTGTTCCTTGGAAATGAAGTTAAAGGTTGTGTTGGATTTAGACAAAGCCAGCTTGGGCATCCCGGGAATGGTGAGACCAGGAGGAGTCACTGTGAGAGCAGTTCTGGCTGCATCATTCTTTTAGAAGTAACTGTTCAGTTAACTGCAGATCTGATGTTACCAAGAATTGAGATATTTGAGGCAGAACCTACTGGGAAAGATTGAAGATGGAGAGTATTGGTAGAACGTGGTGGCGTGGATTTGGTTGGAGGCTGGCCGAGGTGCCACTTGCTGGGAGCCTAAAGCTTTGGTGAGCTCAAGGGGATCTGGGGATGAAGGTGGGCATGGGTCCCAGAGGTCTCCGTGCCATTTACCGTTTCATGGCTTCAGAGGTACAAACACTTACCAGTGCACAAAAACATTATTAGTATGTTTTGTTATTTACATTTTCCCATACTCACTTCCTTTTGTGAATTTTGAAAAATAAATTTTTATTTCAGCATTTGGTTTCAGTGCTCAAAGAAGATTGGCAAACAACTGAAAAAAAATTAAATAAAAAAGTATATTCAAAATGTATAAAACTACACAGGTATTAAATATATATCAGTAGTCTAACTTCCACATACTGTAAATCGGTGGCATGCATACTTCTGAGTTTACTGAGGTTTCTGAACTCAGAAATCTGCGCTGGGACTTGTGTGATTCTGTGGTCTGGGCAGCCATCTGCCTTGGAGTGGCTGCCAGGGCCTCCAAGTGCTGTGGTTTTCGGGGACAAGCCCTTGTAAGGATGAAGTGGGCAGTGACGGGCGGCTGGCAAGGGTTTCAGTGGAGGCTGGGGAAGCAGTGGGGTTGTGCTGAGCAGCTGCTTCCTGAGCCTTGGCTGGAGCTCCAGGAAGGAGGCCCCAGTGGGAAGTCGGAGTGAAGGTAAACCACACACAGTCTTCTCGGGTGGGTGGCACAGCCTTGCCTTGCACATACTGTGTTGTTATTGACAAATGTGATACACAGAGGCCTCCAGAATGGAACTCCAGGCTGAGCTGGTTTGCTGTCACCACATGATGGCCTGCCCCTCAGTCCTTCTTGGAACTTTTGTTAGTATTTCCATCCCGGATGGAATAGAAAGAGGAGGTTGGCATCTTAAGCCTTAAGATGCACTGGGTTAGAGTTTAAATGATTTCAGAGCTTGTCAAAGTGAATTTAGCTGGAACTGGGTTTACACACGAGGAAACTGAGACATAGAGATGGGCATCTAGATTTGGCCAGGCTGGGCTGGGGTTTCCCAGAAGCCTTCAGTTCTCTCACCACCTGCTCTGTCTCTGTTCCCTTCCCTAATGCCCCGTGCCGCACTCTGTTGTCCCCACCCCGGCTCCTGGTGAATGCCCCTCATGTCACCAGCCTGTCATGTCTGGATGTGGCCTCCAGGCCTTGACCATAAGTTTGTATTGAGGCCTAAGGTCGACTGTGTATCAGGAAGGGGTGGGAGGCCAGATGCCTGGGCTGCAGATTCTGTGGATGTTTCCAGTGGAGTGTCATCTTGCATCTGGCTGGCAAGCAGGCATGGGTCTCTGCGAGGGAGCAGTGGCCTCACAGAGCCCTATGTTAATCTGAACTGTCATGATGCCACACTCCACGGTAATGACCAGGTCCACCTGGGATTTGGGGACTGCCCTGGGCAGGGAGAGCCCTCTAGGAGACCATGAAGGGAACTCGTGGGTCTGGTGTGGACATGGTGTGAGCTGGCTGGGAGTTTGGGCCAGAGCCAACCCCTCCTGCCTACGGCCCTCAGCTGACAGGTGGGCAGGAAGGCACTGTGTCCACTGACTATGCCAGGAGACCTCCACGCTCAGGCCACATACAGCAAGGACAAGGCCCAGCTTCCGTGGTGCTCACAGCCTAGCGATGCAGAGCAAGGTGGCCCCTGGGGGGATACAAGGTGGGCCCCAGCCCCACGCTCTGTGTCTGTGTTGCAGATCCGTGGCTGAAGCCACTGAGGTGGACCTGAACATGCGCGTGGGTCTGCACACGGGCAGGGTCCTCTGTGGTGTCCTGGGCTTGCGCAAGTGGCAGTATGATGTGTGGTCCAATGATGTGACCTTGGCCAATGTCATGGAAGCCGCTGGCCTGCCAGGGTAAGTCGGGGATGAGGTGGGGAGGGGAGGGAGGTGGATGGTGGCTGCGTACCCCTGGGCTAAATCCGTGCTTCAGGTTCTGGGCTGTGCTCTTGAGGGCACTTGTGCGAGTGCTCCTAGAGAAGCCTGCCTGTCCCAGCCGCACCTGCCAACCAGACTCCCTGTGGTGGGCGTCCCACCCAGCCTGGCTGCCACTCTGTGCTGGGCCCAGTTGAGTCTGGCACACATCTACAAAAAGCTGTCATGGGACCAGAAGGCCAGAGCAGATGCGTGTGGGGACCTCTGCCCATGGTATGGTGTTGTCTTCATGGCTTCTTGTCACTGCATCACTTCTCTTTTTGCTGTCTTTGGTTTCATTTTCTCAAATATGCAAATGGAAAGTGCTGGGACTTTAGAGCTCCTTCTCCACCCCCAAGCTCCACACAGCCATCTAGGAGCTCATGGACATCTGGGTCACAGATGATGCCTTCTTTGAGCTCTCTGAGAAGTGCCACGGGCTGTTGACGGCTGTGCTCCGTGGCAGGCTCAGCCTTATCTTGAAGAAGATTTCCATGCACCCCTCTGCCACCTCCGGATCCTGTAATCTCCCTTTTGTATGATCTCGCAGTAGCTACCCTATAGGCAGCTTCTCCAGAACGCTGGCTACCCCTCAGCAGGCAACTTTTGCAGAACACTGGCCGCCCCACAGTGTGCCCTGGGCTCAGCATAAAGTAGGGGCTTCAGTGAGAGCTGGCGTTTTCCTCTCCCTGTTGGCTCCTGAGGCTGGGCTATGCAGCTGCTGTCTCCATTGCTCATGGAATGGATGAGGCATCAGCTGAACACAGTAATGCACAGACTCTTGCCTTTCTGGAGACTGTGGTGCCTGGAAGTTTCCAGACAACCTCGGTGACCTTTGTTGTTCAGGGCCGGGCTGATGGGGGTGACGGTGTCCCCAGGTGCTTCCAGAGCCCCTCCGGAGGGGCAGGAAGCAGCAAGGTTGAGGCGTTCCATGAGTGTCCTGCCTGCCCCAGGCCAATGGGAGCTGCTGATGGGGGCACTCAGAGAGCATCCCAGCAGGAACTGGGCCCAGGGATCCAAGCACTCTGAGTTGATGGCAGGAATCGGTCCCTGTAGATGGGGCAGCACAGGGATGAGCTGAGGCTGGAGTCAGAGAACCTGCCTATGCTGCCCTCTGGCCCCTTTGCAACCTCTCCTCTTCCTGGCCTGGCAGTCCCTCCCTGTCCCTCCCTTTCCCACCCCCCTGCTCCTCTGGGGATCCTGGTGGAGCCACTGCTGGGAAAGGCCTCATGACCTCTCAAGCCCTGTCCTCACCGTCTCAGGATCCCAGTGAGCATGGCAACTCTGCCTTCAACCGCCTCTCATCTGAGCCAGGCTCCCTGCTTTCGTCCTCAGCCAGCCTTAGAGTTTAATTATGAATCCCAAGCTTTTCCCCTGCGAGGAGTTCAGAAAGTTGTGCGGTGAAGTGAAGAGTTGGTTTGTAGGGAATGGTTTTGGAAGCTGGGGAGTTTGCTTCTCGCCCCATAAACCTGTGAGCTCAGGTGTTCCCTGCTAAGGAGCAGAGACTGGGTACTCGAGTTTTCTGCTGAGACAATGCCAACTGTGGGGGATTTTCCTGCCCTCACCAGAAGATTGGTTGGGGAGGCGTGAACGCCTGGGCTCCACAGCCTGTTTCTCACCACCCTGCTTCCCACCCCACCTCATGTGTGAACACTGTGGCCACCCCTGACTTCTTGCTACCCAGTGGGGTCTGCCCACTCCTTGTGCTGACCAGACCAAACCAGACTGTGGTATGGGAGGGACTCCTATGTCTCCTCTCCTCTTTCTCTTCTTCAAATCATTGCCACTTTTTCCTCAACTTCCCTTTTAAGTCCTGACACATTCTTTCTCTCTCTCCCTTGCTTCCTCTGCTCTCCCTCTGGCCCTGTGTCCCCCACCTCAGTCATCCCTGCTGTCCTGCTGGGCATGGTTCCTGATGGCCCTGCTGTATCTCTGCCTGAGCCCTCCCTCCTAGCATGGACGGACTTGCATGGGAGCGTGAATACTCCCTGTGGAGCCTGCCCTGGTGCAGGGAAGCCTCTGCCTGCGCCGCTTCCCCTCTGGCGAGGCCCTGCAGACTCTGATAACAGTGGCTCCCCACTCATCTGGCCTCTGCCTCCTTCTTTTGTAGGAAGGTTCATATCACAAAGACGACCCTAGCGTGCTTGAATGGGGACTACGAGGTAGAACCAGGTTATGGACATGAGAGGAACAGTTTCTTGAAAACTCATAACATTGAAACCTTTTTTATTGTGCCATCCCATCGCCGAAAGGTAGGCACCAGAGCCCCCATTATTTGGTTGATCCTTAGCTGCTGGGCCTGTGCAGAGCTTTACAGATGTGACTCCTCCTGCTTCCTCTCCAAGCACTGCTTCTCCGGGCTGTGAACTTGCTAAGATGGGGAGAGTTGTCCCCACTAACACGGTCCTGGGCCTTGTTTCTTATGGTGTGGGGAGGGGTCTAGGTAAGAGAGCCGGAACCCCTAGTCAGAGATCTGGGGTCACCTCAGGGCAGGCCATTCTGTGTCCTCCTTCCCCTCCCTGGGCCTTCACTGCCTGCCCTGCAAAGTGGGCATGAAACCTTGCAGGGGGGCCAGGGATAGGGAGCTCTGTGAACCGAGCAGTGCTGGGCACAGAGATGGGCTGTTACCATCTTACATGGGGCACTTGAGGTCACCCTGCCCAGAGAAAAGTGATCTGCTCATGATCAAGAGTGATCAAGTCACTTTCAGGGTCCAGGTGAGGGGTCAGGCTCGGGGGAGGGTGCAGGACTCAGGTGAGGGGATCAGGCTCAAATGAGGTGTTCAGGGCTCAGGTGAAGGGTTCAGGGCTCAGGTGAGGGTGCAGGACTCAGGTGAGGGTGTAGGGCTCAAATGAGGTGTTCAGGGCTCAGGTGAGGGGTTCAGGGCTCAGGTGAGGGGTTCTGGGCTCAGGTGAAGGGTTCAGGACTCAGGTGAGGGTATAGGCTCAGGTGAGGGTACAGGGCTCAGGTGAAGGGTTCAGGGCTCAGGTGAGGGTGCAGGACTCAGGTGAGGGGATCAGGCTCAAATGAGGTGTTCAGGGCTCAGGTGAGGGGTTCTGGGCTCAGGTGAATAGTTCAGGACTCAGGTGAGGGTATAGGGCTCAGGTGAGGGTGCAGGGCTCAGGTGAGGGGTTCAGGGCTCAGGTGAGGGTGCAGGACTCAGGTGAGGGGATCAGGCTCAAATGAGGTGTTCAGGGCTCAGGTGAGGGGTTCAGGGCTCAGGTGAGGGGTTCTGGGCTCAGGTGAAGGGTTCAGGACTCAGGTGAGGGTATAGGGCTCAAATGAGGTGTTCAGGGCTCAGGTGAGGGTGAAAGGGGGTGACAAGGTAGGTATAGTATACAGCCCCACTTTAGAGAATCTTGAATAGTGGGAGGGGAAGAGTGAGAATGCTCAGAAGAAGGGGGTTTTGTTGTTTTGAAGAGTGGAGATTTGTACCTACCTGTAGGGGCCAGAGAAAGTGAAGTTGAGAGGTAGGCAGCGAGGCCAAGGAAGGGGTGCCGCATTTCTGGAGAGGAGGTGGGGTCAGAGCTGCTGTGGGGGTGCAGGAACTTTGGCCTCGCTCAGAAGCCAGGCCGGCCAGCAGGAACGATGACAGGGGGCATTCATGGGGTCCCACTTTCCTATTACCTCATTTGACCTCGAGAAGACCCCCAGGGGTGAGTGGGTGATGTTCATCCGATTTTACAGATGGAATTTCACCCAGAACATGAGGACTGTGAGGGAATTGAGGTTCTGAGCCTCAGCTGGGTGCACTGCGCGGCCCTCCCCATCCTCCCCATGCGATTTCTTTCCTTGTCCGTAGAAGGGGACATGCTGGAAGCTGAATGAGGTAGCAAAGACCTTTATTTCAAGCCCTGGTTATCTTTCCTGACCAGGGCTTCTAGCCTCCCCTCTCTTTGCTTCAGGATTCCATGCATCACATTGGCTTTTAGAGGCCTTTGATGTGGTTTGAGAATCGAACCTTTTGGACGTGGGTTGTGGTTTTGTTTGCTGCTCCATTCTTGGCACGTTCCCCTATGCCTGGCGTGAAGTAGGCACCAAGCAAATGAATCCCAGTGCCCTGGGGTGGCTGTAGCTATCAGGATCGCATCCCCAGCCTGAGAGGCAGAATGTGTCTCATTCACAGCATTTCTCCTTGCCCCTTGTGTGTTTGAACAGATATTTCCAGGCTTAATTCTCTCAGATATAAAACCGGCCAAGAGGATGAAGTTCAAGACTGTCTGCTACCTGCTGGTGCAACTCATGCACTGCCGAAAGATGTTCAAGGCCGAGATCCCCTTCTCCAATGTCATGACCTGCGAGGACGATGACAAGGTAGGAACAGCCAGGGAACCTGCCATGCTGGAGCTGCCAGGGACTGATCTGTCTCCTGCCCTCCCAATATGGACCCCATGCGATTTGGCTAGATCAGAACTCCCTGTTTACATATGGGTAATCTTGTAAATGCTGCTCAGAGCTGAGCTACTTTTTATTTCCTGCAAAAATCATTATAGTGTACTTTTTTGCTCCTTGGCATTCTTTGTATTTATCCATAATCTATGTATTTATTTGTGTTTATCCATAAATACAAGCTAAAATTCCCCATCTGCTATCTAAATGGCCTCTGAGGGTATTCATTCTGGGCAGATGTGCTGGACCCTCCCTCCTTAGGTGGATCTCACACTAAGCCTGGCCCTACCCACCTGTCATCCTTGCCCCCAGCGTCCAAGCCTGTGCCTCATCTGTCTGTGCCTGTGCGGCTTCCTGGCTCCCTCTCTGTGCAGGAGTGCACTGCCTGCAGATGGCCTTCCCCTGTTACTCTCGGTCTGCAGCCCACCCAGGACGTCCAGATGGGCAAAACACCAAAACACTGTCTTCTCAGCAGTCTCCACCTCTGACTGCTCGCCCACAGTACCTGATTCCCTACCCCTCGACTTCAGGTTTCCCAGCTTTGCATTAGGTGCTGTGGGCAGGGTGAGCCTGGAAGCCCGGGCTTTTGCAGTTCCAGTGTCACTCCTTCATCACCATCTGCCCCGCAGACAGGGCTCCCTACTGCTGCTGCCTTGTGAAGAGTGAAAGCAAGTCAGAAATGGGGAGGAGAATAGCATCTCCACTGCAGGAGGCATCAAAGGTAGTGACGGGGCACAACAGGCAGGTGGTCTCTGCAGGGATGTCTGCGGTGATCCCAGTAGGGCGTATGCCTAGGACAAGAGTAATAGGTGCAGTCTGTGTGCACACAGCAGTCCCCACCTGCAGCAGTCACCCTCTGCGGGCGTCCAGGCCTGTTACCACTGTCTTCTCTCTCCCTCTGCTACCCGCACCTCTACACTCAGCCCAGGCCTGCCAGCCTCAGCGTTTGATGGAGCCCAGCCTTGGAGCTGGAGTTAGGCGTCAGGTGGGAGAGTGCGTTGTGCCATCTGTGACCTTGGCGCTGCTTTCGTGAGCACACATGTCCAGAGTTCAGGGGAACGGCTTGCTAAGGCTCTTGGACAGACTGGGACCACCTCAGACCGTCCTCTTCCTCAGGGTCCCTGTTCCCCAACTGTGCTCATTCAGGGGTGCGGGAGCCAGGGCAGCGGGGACTGGCCTCTAGGTGGCGGTGTTGCACAAGGGCCCAGTCTGCCAGGAGGGCAGGAGCTGTTAAAATTATTTGACCAGCTTGGTGGGCTCGGTGGCTCATGCCTATAATCCCAGCACTTTGGGAGGCCAAAGTGGGCAGATCACAAGGTCAGGAGTTCAAGACCAGCCCGACCAACATGATGAAACCCCGTCTCTACTAGAAATACAAAAATTAGCCAGGTGTGGTGGCATGTGCCTGTAGTCCCAGCTACTCTGGAGGCTGAGGCAGGAGAATCGCTTGAACCCCGGAGGTGGAGGTTGCAGTGAGCCAAGATCGTGCCACTGTACTCTGCCTGGGTGGCAGAGTGAAACTCTGTCTCAAAAAAAAAAAAAAAAAAATTATTCAATGACACTTGCTAAAACACAGTAAGACAGTCTGTATGTGGGACCATAGCTGTAGCATAGGAACCCCAGCAGTGGCAGTGGAGTCGTGCTGTTGAGGGGAGAGGCTGGACTCAGCTCCTAACAGAAGGAGGGTGGTGAGGGTCAGTGGATGGAAAATTTCTAAGAGGAAACATAGGGGTAACGGGATTCTGGCCAACTGACCTAGCATAATTCTTGCTGAAGACAGGTCTAGGTGATCAGGGCTCCCCTGGGGGCTGGTGGAGGGTGAGGAACCCGATCAGATAGGAGGGGGATGGGATATTGAGGGTGGGGTGTTCCTGCTAAAACTGGATTTTATAAGGAAGTGCACCTTTGGGCCTAGGAGAAGTTTCAGAGCCTGGCTGAAATTTGGTCAAGTAGAGAAAATGTGTCAGACCCCACACATCTGATGCCTCTCCTGTAGGTTCAGATCCGTCCCTCACTGAGTGGCCTGGACATCCTCCTGGGGATTTGGTCTCCCACCCTGCAATGGGGGCAACTGTGCACGTAGCTTCAGGTCCTGTCCAACAGCCACTGTCACCAGTGCTGCAAGGATGAGCTCCTGCCATCAGCCCTTACCCCCCAGGGCATTCATGCCAGCTGTTTCTTCTCTCATCAGTTTCTCCTGATTGTAAACATAATTGATTATGGAAAATATGGAGAAACACCAAAATGCACAAGGGAGAAAATGAAAAGCATTTATCTGCAATCCTACCATCCCACAAAAAAGCTATCGTGAACATTTTGTTCCTTCCAGTTTCTTAAGTGTGTGTGTCTGTATTTTTAAAATAAACTTGACTGGATGATACACAGGCAGTTTGGTTGCTTGTTGTTTATTTTTTGCTTGCAAATATATCATAAACATTTTCTTATATTGTTAAATACTTATCACAAATATGATTTTTTGGTCCTTATTTTACTTTTTAAGTTCTGGGATACAGGTGCAGAACATGCAAGTTTGTTACGTAGGTATACATGTTCCATGGTGGTTTGCTGCACGCATCAACCCATCATCTAGGTTTTAAGCCCCGCATGCATTCGGTATTTGTCCTAATGCTCTCGCTTCCCTTTCCCCCCACCCGCCGACAGGCCTCTGTGTGTGATGTTCCCCTCCCTGTGTCCATGTATGCCCATCGTTCAGCTTTCACTTATGAGTGAGAACATGCGGTGTTTGGTTTTCTGTTCCTGTGTTAGTTTGCTGAGGATGATGGTTTCCAGCTTCATCCATGTCCCTGCAAAGGACATGAACTCATTCTTTTTTATGGCGGCAAAAAATATGATTTTTAAAAATTGTTACATAGATTTCCAGCCTAAAGAGAAACCATTTACTTAATCAACCTCCATTGATATTTAGGTTATTTCTGTTATGTTTAAATGAAGCAAATCGTGGACAGAGCTTTTGGTCATGAAAGTACGTTTATTTCTCTGATGGTTTTGTGTAATGGAATCCAGAGAGTCAAGTGTCTGCCTGAGTGTGTGCAGCCTGTTAGGGTTGTTATGCTCATCGCCCACTGGGCCCACCAGGTGGGGAACATGACATTGCCTGCCTGAGTCAGCGTGGGACACGCTTCTATTCCAGTTTGCTAATACCTGGCAACACAGTTGTCTCCTCTAATAGGTACACCCAGAAGCCTCCCAGTTTGGTCTCTCTCTCTTTTTATTGAGTGCTGCTTTTGTTCTTCTCTTCTTAAATATTTAAGCTTGAATTAAAAAATAAAAGCAACGTCCACACATGATACAAAAATTAAGTCCTCCAAGATGTTTGCCATTTTGTATTTCCTTCTAGAAAATCAATTTGGGTGTGCACCAGAGATTAATGCAAATAGTTTATCATTTTGTCGTCAACGCTCTTTTCACTAGGTGACAGACTTTAGAAATCTTGGAGTCATTTCTAAGTGGCTGGATGGCCTCCCGCTGCAGGAGGGAGGGAGAGATGTGACTTCACCACTGGCTTGTTGGTTGGTGGGGACTTTTATTTCTAGAGGTTGGTCTCATGTCTACTGGTGTCGTGAACATCTTTTTTTCACAAATGTCTTAGTAAATCTCACGAGGATAGCCTGGGGTATTTCTTTGTAGTGGAATTGCTGGATTAAATGGTGTGTCTGTTTTAATTTCGGATAGCTGTTGCCAAATTGTTCTCTCTCAAGCACTTGCTGTGCTCGCTCCCACCACCGATGCACCTGAGCCTTGGTTTCCTCAATGGAGTCAGCTCTGTGTTTTAGCATGGTTTAAAAAATCACCAGTATGCTCAATGCTCAATGTCTTCTCAGTTTCTGATCCACCTAGGGACTCTCCTACCCCATCTCCTGGGCATTTTGTTTAAACATGGCTAGGATTTTTTAAAAATATAACTTCTACCATATCTATCTGAATTTAATGAAGATAAAATTTCAGCTTGTTTGGTCCACACTTTTTGAAACTGATTGCAATAATGTTTTACTTAATTCTGTTGCATTTTTTTGATCTACAATAGTATGTTTTTCAAATCGTGATGATTTTGCTTTCTCTTTTTCATCCTATGTTAAATGATTGCAATAGGGTGGGCATTCTTTTTTGTTCTGGGTATAATAGTTAAATAGGGTTTTACCACTAATTGTGATGCTTTGGGTTAGGAGTAATAGTATATGGCTAATTATTTCAAGGAAGTGATCCCTTTGAGTTAGCTTTTGGATTTTTTCTTTTGATAAGTGGATGTTGAATTTTGGAAAATACTCTTGAGTAGGTATTAAGATGCTTAGCCTGGTGGTTCCCCCTCTGACTGTTAATATGGTCAGTGATATCACTGCATCCTCCAGGGTTCTTTTGACATTGTAGGAGCTTCACCTTCCTGTCCATCCCTGTGGCCTTGGGCTCCTCCTGGTACACTTTCGGAGATGTGTGTATCATCTACTCGCTGAAGGACAGTCACCTTCCTCTCAATGTGTTGACCATTCTTGTGGCTGCCTGTCACAGCCCAGGACTGTGATTTATGACTGTGGAGGACAGTCAGTAACCCAGGACATAGCAGGTGAGCTGACAGGCAGAGGATGCTGGGTGGTGACAGGGTTTGGAGGTGTGACTGACGTGAGGGTGGACCAGTGTCTATCACTCCTGACTTGAGGGAGGATCCATGTCCATTAGCACCAACCGGAAAATGGACCTGTGTTCATCAGCCCCGACCACAGGGAGGATCTGTGTTCCTCAGTCCCTGATCTGAGGGAGAACTCGTGTCCATCAGCCCCTGACCTGAGAGTGGACCTGGATCCATCATTCCCTGACCTGAGGGTGGACCTGTGTCCATCATTCCCTGATCTCAAGGTAGACCTGTGTCCATGATTTTCTCACCTGAGGGTGGACCTTTGTCCATCGGCCCTGACCACAGGGAGGATCTGTGTCCCTCAGTCCCTGACCTGAGGGTGAACTTGTGTGGATCTCCCCCAACTGGAGGATGGACCCATGTCCATCCGCCCCGACTTAAGGCTGGACATGTGTCCATCAGCCCTGACCTCAAGGTGGATCTGTGTCCATCAACCTTTCACGTGAACTCTCAGAACTATCAGACCAGGGAGCAGTTGATACTGACCATTGGTCTTCTGAACAAGCCCAACCTCAGGTAAATAACCAGTGACTGGCAGGGGACTCAAGTCAAGGTCTGCTTGTCTGGGGTTGTAGCCTGAATGGGCAATGAAAAAGCTACTGGGTGCAGCAGAGATTTGCACTGGCAAGGACTCTGAGCATGGTTTCCTCATTATCTCCAGCTTCAGGACAAAGTTTCCTCTTGAGTATGGAGGTTTTTACCTGGAATCGTCCCTCTCAATGGAATCATACAGTATGTGATCTCTGAAGTTGGCTTTTTCCTCATCCAGCATTATGCCCTTGGGATCCATCCAAGTTGTGTGTGTTAATAGTGCCTTCCTTTCATTGCTAAATAGTCCTTCATGGTATGGATAGACCACGTTTGTTCAACCGTTTGCTTGTTGAAGGACATTTCTGTTTCCAGTATTTAACTTTCACAAATAAAGGAGCCATAAACATTGCTGTGCGAAATTTTATGTGCACATACATGTTAACTCTTCTAGGATAGATGCCCAGATATGTGATTGATGGGTCATGTTTAGATTTTTTTCATAAACTGCCGAACTGTTTTCCAGAGTGTCTATTTTATATCCCCATCCCCAGTGTATGAAGGATCCAGTTCCTCTGCATCCTCACCAGCATTTGGTGTTCTCTCTCTCTCTCTTAAATATAGCTGTTCTAATAAGTATGTCGTGATACTTTGCTGTGATTTTATTTTTGCATTTCACTGATGGCTAAGGATGTTGAACATCTTTTCATGTGCTCATTTTTTATCCATATGTTCTCTTGCCTTTTGGTGAACTGTCTCTTCATGTCTTTTGTCTGCTTTCTAATTGGATTATTTGATTTTTTTTTGTGCTGTTCATTTTTGAGAGTTCATGGTATATTCTAGAAATGATTCTTTTGTTAGAGATGTGGTTTGCAATTATTTTCTCCCAGTCTGTAGCTTGTCTTTTCATAGAACAGATGTTTTCAGTTTTGAAGATAATCAATTTATTGATTTTTCTCTTTTATGATTCATGTTTTTGGTGTCATATCTAAAAACCTTTTACATAGCCCAAGTCCCCAAATTTTGATATACATTTTACTCTAAGAATCTTAGAATTTTACATTTAATAGTTAAATTTATGATCCATTTTGAGTTCATTTTTTTATAAGGTGTAAGTTTCACTTATTTTTTAGATTTTATTTTTGCTTATGGATATCTGGTTGCTCCAGCACCATATGTTGAGAAGCTATCCTTCCTTCACTGAATTGTTTTTGAACTCTGGTCAAAAGTCAGTTGGCCATACTTATGTGAGGCTATTTCTGGGTTCTCTATTCTGTTCCATTTATCTATTTATCTGTCTCTCTGCCAACACCATGCTGTCTTGATTAATGTAGTTGTGTAAGTCTTAAAATCAGGTACAGTGATTCTTCTTACTTTATTGTTTTAAAGAAAAGTGGGCTATTCTAGTCCCTTTTCCTTTCTGTTTGCATGAATGTGATATGCCTCTTCATTTGTTCAGATTTTCTTTGATTCCTTTCATCAGCATTGTGAGGTGTTCAGCATACGAGACCTTGCTGTGTTTTGTTAGATTTACATCTCGTATTTTATTTTTCTCAGTGATTATAAATGATACTCCATTTTAATGTTGGTCTTCCTTTTTACATCACTAGTATAAAGAAATACCATTTTTTAATGTTTATCTTTCATACTGTCACCTTGTGGAACTCACTAATTTGTTCTAGGAGATTTATATATATATATATATATATATATATATATTCCTTGGGATTTTCCATGTAGATCATTATGTCATCTGACACTAGAGACAATTTTCTTTCTTTCCCATCTGTATGCCGTTTACTTCCTTTTCGTGCCTTATTGCACTGACTGGGGTTTTTAGCACTATGTTGCATAGAAGTGGTGAGAACCAACATCGTGTACTTTATCCAGATCATAGAAGGAACGCGTTCTGTCTTTCATGATTAAGTATGATGTTAGCTATAGGCATTTTGTAGATGTTCTTAATCAAGTTGGAGAAGTTCCCCCTCAATTCCTAGTTTTCGGATCATTTTTATCATGAATGGGTATTGAATTTTGTCAAATGCTTTTTCTGTATCAATTGACTTTCCTCTTTTTAACCAGTTCATCTGGTGGGTTACATTGATGTTCAAGTATTTAACCAGCCTTTCATCCCTATAATTGTTTATTCTATAAAATTCTAATTATATATTGCTGAATTTTATTTGCTAATATTTTGTTAGATTGTTTTATATCTACATCCATGAGGGATATTGGCCTGTAGGTCTCTCTTTTGTACTATCTTTGTCTAGTGTTGGTATCAGGGTAATGCTGACTTTGTGAAGTGACTTGGGAAGTGTCGCTTCCTCTTCTATTTTCTGGAAGAGATTGGTTAAAACTGGTGCTAATTCTTTAAACATTTGCTGGAATTTGTCAGTGAAACCATCTGGGCATGGAGGTTACTTCTTCAGGAATTTTTAAATTATAATGTCAATTTCTTTAGAAATTGTAGGATTTTTCAGTTGACCCTTTATGTTGCATGAGTTGTGGTCATTGTGTTTCAAAGAATAGTTCATTTGATCTAAGTTGTCAAATTTATGTGTGTAGAGTTGTTTATAATATTCCTTCATTAGCCTTTTGATGCCTGCAGAGTATGTAGTAAAACTTCATTTTATTTCTAAATTTGTTAGTGTCTTTTCACTCTTATGTTTCAGGCTTGCAGTGATTTGCCAACTTTATTGATATTTTCAAAGAACCGACTTTTGGTTTCATTGATTTTCTCTATTTTTTTTTTTTTTTGTTTTCTTTTTATTGAATTCTTCTCTTTGTTATTTCCTTTCTACTGTTAGCTTTGAGTCTGTTTTGCATTTCTTTTTCTAGTTTGTTAACATGGCAATTAGATTATTGATTTGAGACTTTTTCTTTTTTCTTATGTAGGTATTCAGTATTATTAATTACCTCTCAGCACTGCTGTAGCTGCATCCTGTAGGTTTTGGCGTATGTTCATTCAGATGAGTGTGTGTATGTGTGTGTGTGTATATATATATATATATGTATGTATTTTTTTTTCCTTGAGACTTCCCCTTTGACCTTTGGCGTATGTTCATTCAGATGAGTGTGTGTATGTGTGTGTGTGTATATATATATATATATGTATTCTTTTTTCCTTGAGACTTCCCCTTTGACCTTTGGCGTATGTTCATTCAGATGAGTGTGTGTATGTGTGTGTGTGTGTATATATATATATATATATATATATATGTATTTTTTTTTCCTTGAGACTTCCCCTTTGACCTTTGGCATATGTTCATTCAGATGAGTGTGTGTATGTGTGTGTGTGTGTATATATATATATATATATATATGTATTTTTTTTTCCTTGAGACTTCCCCTTTGACCTTTGGCGTATGTTCATTCAGATGAGTGTGTGTATGTGTGTGTGTGTGTGTATATATATATATATATATGTATTTTTTTTTCCTTGAGACTTCCCCTTTGACCTTTGGCGTATGTTCATTCAGATGAGTGTGTGTATGTGTGTGTGTGTGTATATATATATATGTATGTATTTTTTTTTCCTTGAGACTTCCCCTTTGACCTATGGCTTATTTAGAAATGCTTGGAAATTTTCCTGTTATCTAACTTCCTAGTTTTAGTTTGACTCTGTTTTGGTCTGAGAGTACATGATGTGTATGATTTCAATTGTTTTAAATTTGTTGAGTTTTGTTTTATGGCCAAGGTCTCTTAATACATACCCTTGGGTACCTGAAAAGAATGTATTGTGCCATTGTTGCATGGAGTATTTTATAAATGTCAATTAGATCTTGTTGTTTGATGATGTCTTAGCTTACTTTATGTCTACTTGTCCTACTGATTGTTGAAGAGAGATGTTGACATCTCCAACTGTAATTGAGAATTTGTTTATTTCTCCTTAAATTCTCTCTCTCTCTTTCTTTCTTTTTTTCTTTTTTTTTTTTTGAGACGGAATCTCTCTCTGTCACCCAGGCTGGAGTGCAGTGGTGTGATCTCAGCTCACTGCAACCTCTGCCTCCTGGGTTCGAGCAATTCTCTGCCTCAGCCTCTCGAGTAGCTGGGATTACAGGTGCCCTCCACCATGCCCAGCTAATTTTTGTATTTTTAGTAGAGGCGGAGTTTCACCATTTTGGCCAGGCTGGTCTTGAACTCCTAACCTTGTGATCCACCTGCCTTGGCCTCCCAAAGTGCTGGGATGACAGGCGTGAGCCACCGTGCCTAGCTCTTTCTCCTTAAATTCTATCAATTTTGGCTTCGTGTGATTGAAATTTCTATTGTTTTATGCATACACATTTAGGACTTCTATGTCTTCCTTTTACATTGACTCTTTAATCATTTTGTAATGTCTCTCTCTATCCCTGGTAAATTTTTTTTGCTCTGATATCTACTTTTTCTGTTACCACTACAGCCACTCCTACTTTCTTTAAAGTTTGCATGATGTATAATTTCTATTCTATTAATTTCAACCTACATATATTGCTATATTTGAAGTGAGTTTCTTTAGACAGCATGTATTTAGATCATATTTGTTAAATCATTTAGTACAGCCTCTTTTAATTGGTATATTTAGAATATCTACACTTAATGCAATTATTGATATGTTATTGGTAGGTCTGCTGTTTAACTTATTTTTTGTTTTCTGCTTGTTCCTTCTGTTTTTATTTCTGTTTTTTTTTTTTTTCCTATGTTGCTGTGGTTTATGTGAGCAATTTTTAGAATTCCATTTTGATTTATATATAGTATGTCTTGTTGCATACAATTTTTTGTAGTTTATCTAGTATATATCATTTTTACATAACATTACAGCCTACTGATGTCAACATTTTAACAAGTTTACCATAGAAACCTTACCTCTCTTTAAGTCCCTTTATCCTTCCCCATTTATAACATAAATGTCATAAATATTTCCTCTATATATATCAGACAATTTATAATCTTTGGTTCAACTAGAAAACATGTAGAAAATTCAAGAGAAGAAGGAAAGTATATTGCATTTACCCACATTTTTATCCTTTCTGTTGTTATTTGTCTTCGTGATGTTCCAGCATTCCTTCTTCTACTATTTTCTTTTTTTGTTTCAAGAATTTCTTTTTGCTATTCTTTAGGTTGATTATAAAGTCTTTCAACTTTCCTTTATTTAAAAATATTATAATTTTTTTTTCATTTCTGAAGTATAATTTTGCTAGATGTTGAATTCTGGGTTGACGGTTCTTGAGCACTTGACAAATGTTTTCCCACTTTTTTCTGGCTTCCGTGGTTTCTGAAGAAATGACACTATCATTCTAATTCCTTGCCCTCCCCCCCAAAAAGTCAGATATCAGTTTTCTCATGCTGCTTTCAAGAATTTTCCTTTGTCTTTTGTTCTTGGAAGTTAATTGTGATGTGTGTTGGCATCTGTTTCTTTGAGTTTGCCCTGTTTGAGATTTTCTCAATTACTTCAATCTGTAGATTTATATCTTTTGCCAAACTTGGGACATTTTCTGCTATTATTTCTTCTAATATTTGTCCAGTCTCATACTCTTTTTCTTCCTTCTGGGACTCTGATGACATGAATGAATGTTAAATCTTCCATTTTAGTTCCACAGTTCCAAAGGCTCTGTTTTTTTTTTTTGTTAAGTCTCGTTTCTTTTCATTGTTCAGATTGGATGATTTCTGTGGCTCTGTCTTCTAGGTCAGGAATTCTTTACTCTGTGGACTTCAGTCTGCAGTTCAGCTCATCCATTGGATTTTAAATTTTGATTATTGTATTTTTCAGGTCTGTAATTTTTATCTGTTCTTTCTTATACTTTCTTTTATTCTGAGACTTTCTATAATTTGTTTTAGGTGTGTCCATAATTACTTATTGAAGCATTTTTATCATGACTGCTTTAAAATTCTTGTCAGATAATTTTAACAGCTCTATCATCTTGAAGTTAGTATCTGTTGATTGTCTTTCTCATTCAAGTTGACATTTTTTAAAGTTTGATATTATGAATTTTTTTTTTTTTTCATATCCTAGACATTTGGGTATTGTGTTGTGATACTCTGGACCCTATTGAAATCTCTTCAGACTTTACAGCATTGGGGCAGTGCAGGTGGAATTCCAGGTTTCCTACTCATCCTCCATGACAGCCTGGCATTTGGCACCAAGGTGACACCTGGCACCTTGTTACTGTTGAGTAGATATGATGGTTCAGATTCCTCGTTAGGCCTCCACTGACAATGCAAGTGGGAGCTCATTACCACTCAGTGGAGATGAACATCTCCACTCCCTATTCAGGTTTCTCTGGCACTATGTCGGTGGGGCCTTGGGTGTGCCTCCTCACAGCCTAATAGAGATCAAAGTCGAGGCTCCCCACATGGTCTTTGCTGGCCTGGGTGGAGCTGAGGCCACAGATTTTTTTTTTTAATGGTCTTTGGCTACAATAGGGTGGTATTGTCTGAAAGTTTTCTATTTTGCTAGGTTGCCTTTTTGTTTGTTTGTTTTTGGCTAGAAAGAACAGGCTTTTTTGTCGGGGGCGCTTTAAAAAAGTTTTTGGATGCCGGCTTCTCTGGTTTCTAGTTTGGGATAAATAAGGCAGAAAGAAACCCCAAGGGACACCACCCGCCCCACACTGTTTTCCTTTGAGTTGCAAGGTCCCTGAGATCACCCTCTTCTTTCCACCTTTCACAGTCTATGTGTTTATTTTATATGTATTGTCAGTGTTTTTACCACTCAGTAGGAATAAAAACAAGTGTGTTCATTTCATCTTTTCTGGAACCGCATGGCTAGCCTCTTTTAATATTCTTATTTTCTTCTCAAGTGTGTTAAGTACCAGAGGTTCTGTTTATGAAGCACTGATAGTGAGCTGATGGCAAGTGGTTTTAAATTAGACTCTACTTTCCTTTTGGCAAATGGGTGCTTTGTTGTATCCCTCTAGTGACATGTGGAAGCTGTGGAGGAGAGGCTCACTCTCTGTTCCCATCAGCCCTGGCCAAAGTGAGAGATTGGTGAAGCCACTCCTTTTGCCACCATTTCTCTCTCTTAGAACGAGGGGGTTGGACTCCTGCTCTTGTAACTCTGGGGCATCTCTTTCTGCATGTGTTGGGGTTTTATGAGTTTAGGAACCTGCTCTTACTGAGTGCTATTCTCCCCACTGCACACGTGTTTAATCACGTAATCCTTGCTGCCGTGCCATCACGCAGGGGCCATAAAACCCCCATTACAGGTGTGGGAACCCCAACACTAGCTGCTGAGATGACTCACCTGCCATCTCACCACCAGCAGGGCAGAGCTATGATTATTAAATGTCAGATTCCCAAACCCAACCCCACCCTGCAGCAGATCAGGCTGGAGGGAGAGTACAGGTGCTTTTCTTCAATAAGTGGAGAATTTGATGATATTCCTTTATTTCCATGATGGCTCCAGCGGAGGGCATTGAGAACAGCCTCAGAAAAACTCAGAAACCGCTCATCTTTTTCTACCAACGTTGTCTACACCACCCCGGGCACTCGTGTCAACAGGTACATTAGCCGCCTCTTAGAAGCCCGCCAGACAGAGCTGGAGATGGCAGACCTGAACTTCTTTACCCTGAAGTACAAACATGTCGAACGGGAGCAAAAGGTAAGCAACTCTGGTTTTTGGCTTCACTGGTGCTGCTTGTGAAGGCGCTCGTGGCTGGAGGAAGCCCTCAGCCCTGATGCATTGACTTCTCTCTTACACAGTACCACCAGCTTCAGGACGAGTATTTCACCAGCGCTGTTGTCCTCACCCTCATCCTGGCTGCCTTATTTGGCCTTGTCTACCTTCTGATATTCCCACAGTGAGTATTTCTGTCAACAAGGTGAGGAACTCAACAAGAAGTCCCGGTTTCTGGGGTTCGTGATTGTATTTCTGTTGTGTGCTCAAGCTTCGTCTCCCACAGTTACTGTCCCAATGTGCCCAACATTTCGGGGAAGACATTAGCCAGCCATCATTTCCTCATTTTCTTGTGTCAGTAGTGTAACAAGCCTTGATGGCATATGGCATGGGACTGGTCACTTTCCATTTAAAATTTTGAGTTTACTTAATTCTAAGACACCATATAGTTTCATGTTTTTTCGTCTATGCAACATACACCATTGCTTTAATAATAGCTTTTGGCTGGGTATAGTGGCTCATGCCTGTAACCCCAGCACTTTGGGAGGCTGAAGCAGGAGGATTATTTGAGGCAGTAGTTCGAGGCCAGCCTGAGCAATATAGCAACACTCTATCTCTACAAAAAAAAAAGAAAAAAAAAAATTACCCAGGCATGGTAGCACTTGCTTGTAGTCCCAGCTACTCAGGAAGCAGAGGCAGGAGGATGCCTTGAACTCAGGAGTCTAAGGCTGCAGTGAGCTATGATCTCGCCACTACACTCCAGGCTGGATGACATAGGGAGACCTTATCTCTAAATATAATAATAATAATAGCAATAACTTTTGAGAAGAGACTGCACTGAATGAGCTCATTGGCTTCTAGATCCACATTATTTTCAAAAACTTAAAATCAGGAAAAGTGGCCTCTTAAAAGGAAGAAAAACAATAATTTAAATAACATTTAAACCTCATATAAGTCAATGTGAGTTTGGCAGCTTTTACTCATTTTTTATGTTTTTGCAAGAAAGACAGCACTAAGTCTGCACTTGCCACTTTACTTTCAGGCGTACTCATTTCTTAATAAAAGCTACCTACGGGAATACTACCTCCTCTGAGTTTGAAAGCGCATGGAGGCCACCCCACACCTGCGGAGGAGGAGGGAGCTCAGCCCTGGGTGCTCTGCATCCTGCCCAGCCCACAGACACTGAACTCAGCAGCGTGCCTCATGGGCCTATTTGGGATTTAAGCGTTTTCTAAAAATGTCCTTCCCAGACAAAGCCCAGCTAGAGAATAGCTCTGCAAAGTCGGGGAAACTCCTGTCTTTCCATCATGAGGAAAAAGGCTTCCAGAAAAGTTCTGTGATTCTCAGCCTAAGCTAGATCTCTGCAGTGGGGGTAGGAGAAGTGGGAGGTAAACTCAGGAGGGGCCCCCTTCTCACTCAGGAACCCCAGATGCCCTTTTCTAAAAAAGAGAACCAGCCATGTCAGTCCCCAGAGACCCGAGTGGCAGGCCCTCTCCTAAAAAAGAGAACCAGCTATGTCAGTCCCCAAAGACCTGAGTGACAGGCATCCAGGTTAACGATGCTGCTTCCTCCTGAGGGCACAGGGGATGTGGAGGGAGGGGCCAATTCTCAGCCATCTCTTGGGTCCACCTCTCCTGATCCCCACCTATCAGTGACCCTCATGTTTTCTGTCCCCCAGGAGTGTGGCCGTCCTGCTCCTGCTAGTATTCTGCATCTGCTTCCTGGTGGCCTGTGTCCTGTACCTGCACATCACCCGGGTCCAGGTATGTGGGTGTCCTGTGTCCTATACCTGTACATCACCCAGGTCCAGGTATTTGGGTGGCCCGTGTCCTGTATCTGAACATCACCTGTTTCAGGTATGTGGGTGGCCTGTGTCCTCTACCTGCATATCACCCGGGTCCAGGTATGTGAGTGGCCCGTGTCCTGTACCTGCATATCACTTGGTCAGGTATGGGGATGGCATGTGTCCTCTGCCTGCACATCACCTGGGTCCAGGTATGTGGGTGACCCGTGTCCTCTACCTGCGTATCACCTGGTCCAGGTATGTGGGTGTCCTGTGTCCTCTACCTGCATATCACCTGATTCAGGTATGAGGGTGGCCTGTGTCTTCCACCTGTTTATCACCTGGTCCATGTATGTGGGTGGCCTCTGCCTGCCCACTGGGTGGGATGGGGTGGAATGGGGTGGGATGGGGGAGGCTGTTCTGTTCCCTTATCCGCCTCGACAGGAAGAAAGAGTCTGCTCACATAGCAGATGCTCATGAAGACCCAGTTCTGCACTGGGCATATGCGCTCCTCTGGGAGTGTGCCCAGTGGGCACAATAGACTGGTGATTGGTACTGATTAAACAAATGAGCACCAGATACCAATCCTGTTCTGGAATGGAGAGTCTAGCAGCAGGACAGAAGAGGGATGTTTATTCTGCGTTTATGTCACAGACTTTGGAGAGGGGTGACATTTTCCAGGTACATTGTGCTGTCTGGGCCCTGATGCCTCATCTGCTTTTGTCCTGTGGGCTTTTGCAGGAAAGACCTGAGCTTTGCGGCCTTGTACTATCTGTGGCTCACTTGGGAGGACTCTATAGTTCTTAAGCCTTCATTCCTTCGTCACATTTCCCACCTTCATTTCTAAATGGCTCGTTTTCCTCAGCCGACCCCGGGGTGTCACTTCTGGCAGACCCAGTGTTATTTTTGCATAATGATTGAAAACAGCAACTTTTTGAAAAGATTAAATCTAGTTTCATTTGTTTAACTTTGTCATTATTCATAGGTACTATCTTGAGTTTTTAAATTTAAAAAATGCTAACTATTAAAACTTCATTCCTATTTCTTCGACTTTTATAGATTAAGTGACATTTGGTTTGGCAAATTTTAAAATTTAGCACTTCAAGTAAGATTGCTGTTTTTCATATAATTTCAAGTGAATGCAGGACAGATGGATGACAGTTTTTAAAGCCTATTCCTTTGTCCTCAATGGTGGGAACCAGTGTGCCTACCCAGTGGTGTACAAATAGTGTAAGATATGCAGAAAATGTGAAAAGCCATTGGGCAAGAAGAGCAACCGCAAAGCAGAAGCCAAGGAATGCACCAGCCTGGAAAGCTCTGGCCAGAGGTCCCAGCCCAGGAATACTGATTCTTGTGAGTGGATGTACACTGCTTTCTGTGACTCCACAAGAGCCTCGCAAGCCTGGTGGTGAGATGGGTCAGCCCCTTTCCCCCATGTGAGGAAAACAGACTCAGGCAGGCTAAGATATGTGCTCATGAAAACAGGAAGCAAAACCTGTACCCAATCTGTCCATAAAAATAATATTAAAATTTAGAAACCTCTTGGTTCTAAAAAACACATGATCTGTGGAAGTGGGGCACTGAGATGTCTGCCCAGAATCATCTCCCTTTTGTTAATAAGGGAGCTGCCCTCATGGCTGGGAACTTTGGCCAGAATACTTTCAGGTGCTGACATTAAAAGAGGCTAGCCTGCAATTACCCCCATGGAGCTTCTTCTGGATTCCAGTGTGTTGTTCTCTTGGTGGAGTCTGCCTTGGATGCCACTAGCTCCTTTCCTTCTGAATATTCACTCTCCCTTCTCACCCTCTTCTGTGAGCGAGCATAGAGCATTTTTTCCTAAGTATGTGGTTTGAAAGTGTAAGGCTTGAAAAGCAGTGGGGGTCCAGCTTTCCTGGGAGCGCCATCAGTGGTGCTTACTGCTGATATGGAGGAAGCAGAGTGGAGACTGAGCACCCAGACTTGTCAGCTAGGACAGGAGAGGGGATTCAGCTCACAGCCAGTGTGTACTGGGTCAAGGTTTGATTGAATCACAAGTATTTTGGCTCCTGTTCGCAGGCTCTGCACCGGGCTCTGAGCATCCCTGCTGACCCTAGGCCAGGGAAGAGGCCTGTGCGAATGGCTGTGGGGATGGAGGTGAGGGAGGTTTACAGGAGGCCAGCAGAGGGTAGGTCAGGGCCACCCAGCAGAAGACCATTGTGGCCTGAGTGGATGTGGCGGGTCATGCAGCCAGGGTTAGTTCCAGAACACATCCCCAAGAAGGCCGAGTAGAAATGTTTCCCTCCCTGACATTGACAGTGTCCAGAGCCAGGGTGCCCAGGGCAGTGTGGCAGCTCCATGGCCCCTTGGGATCTTCACCCCTATCTGGCTTCCCCATCCACATCCGTTGGGGGTGTGCCAACTCCAGGCTTGGGCTCCAGTTCTCTGGGCCCAGGGTTGCCCTCTGTGAAATGGCGGTGATGATGCCCCCCACCTCATTGGCTTGACATGAGGATTCAGTGAACTCATTTGTGCAAAGCCTGTGGAGCAGGGCCTGGCAAGCACACACTCAGTTGGAGTGTTCTGAAGTCAGATGAGACAGAGAAGACTGAGTTGGGGTGGGGCAGTGGGTGGAGCTCATCCTGGGAATCAGGGTGGGGAGGTGCCTAATCCTGTCCGTCTTGGTGGGGAGGGCATGCAGAGTCTGTCTTTGTCATCTGTGGAGGGTGGCAGAGTTTACCCAAGGGTCCTGCTGAGAGTTGAAAAGGAATATCTGGGGCAGGATGTGGACTTTTTCTGTCTGGATTGCAGGCTGAGGTTTGGATGGCTGGGCTGGAGAACATCAGGAGCAGGCAGAGGAGAGGTAGAAGCCCGGGAGGTGCGCACTGGCTGGACCCCGGGGTGCTGCAGGTGGGGCAGGCTGAGGTCAAGGCGTCAGGCACATTCAGAGACCCTTGGCAGGACCCTGGGGACGTGGGCACGATGTGGTCCACAAGGTGGCTGGGTGTGCCTCGGATAAGCTGCTCCCACTCCTCTCACCCTGGCCTGGTGCTCACGGACCTGCATTTAAGCCCTGTTTTCCTTATCCTCCTTCTCGTCTTCCTAGAGCTCTAAGGGAGGCGGATGGGACAGGCTCAGGAGCGCGTTGCGTGCACCCAGGCTGGCTAGGGTAGAGGCCACATCCCATCATAGGTCCCCAAGCCAAGGTGTGGAAGATGGGAGGTGGTGGAAGGAAGATTTCCTCCAGTTATGATACTTGAGTTAACCTAGATGGCTTTGAAGAAAAGAGAGAACCTTGGCAGAGATCCTTAAGTTGGGGGGAAGGGAGCCTCGCCGCACAGAGGGGAGTGTAGCACCACCAGAGACAGCCCAAGGGCTTCATTCTAGCCCCTGTGAGTGCAGACGGTCAGGAAATGGTACCTGCTTTTTCTCCCTCTCATCCTCAGGTGACATCATCTCCCGAAGTGCCACCATGGCCACTTTGTCCATGAGCCCATTGGGATGACAGGAGTGGCTGAGGAAATAGAGTGACTGGTGTCCACAGTAGGGGTCGTCCTATCCACTGGATTCAAATTCTCCCCTGCTCAGGTCACCCTTTGGTGAACGTTCACATGGGACACAAGTATCTTAACATTTTTCACCCACTCGGAGAGGTTTATCTACATACTTTTTCCCCAGACCCCCTTGTCACTAATTTTCCAACCATGTCTTTCCCAACTTCCTGACCATCCAACCAAACCATTGTCCACAGCTCATGAATCAGTATATGACTGTACATCTCGCCATTTCTCCTTGGAAGCAAAGTGCCCACCCAGGAGAACTGCCCAAAGTTCTGCCCACTGGGAGGATTTCCCTTCACCATTGTCCCTCAGGGCTGTGTCACATGGACTGAAGTGTTGCAGCTGCCACAAGGCCTGAGCTTCTCTTACTCTGTCACCTAATCAGAGGGAGCTCCCCATGAGGCCATAGGTGCAGACCGGGAGAGAGAAGGCAGGGTAGCAGGACTGGAGACTATGGTCATTGGGGCCACTTTGTCATGTCACTTACTTGTGCCTTAAGGGTCTGCTCAGAGCTGATCATATATATTAGCACTTTCATTGGATGATGGAGGGCTGCTGTTCACACCTAGCTTTATGGCTGGGTGGGTCAGGTAACACCCAGTTCATGATGGGCAGTTCAGGTCATACGGTAACTTGGTGGCTTACAGGTAAGGGTTCAGGCTCTACTTAGGCCCAGCAGCAAGCCAAGAGCCTTTCTCAGAAGGAGAATAGTTACCTGCAAAAGATGGCAGGATCTTGCTCCAAAATCTTGTTCCCAGGCCTGTGGTATGGCTCCTGCATGGGGCCCTGCCAGTGGCTCTGGTGGCCTCCCTTAGAACACCGAGCTCACACCAGGTGGAAGTAGGGGAAGCAGATGATGGGAGGCTGCAGTGGGGATCAAGGACTTGCGCCCACGTCTTGCCCAGAGGCCAAGATGGGACCAGGAGGGAAGTGCAGTGAGCCATGGTCAGTAAAGTGTTTGAGCCTCACACCGCTGCAGAGCAGCAGTTCTGAGATCAGCAGAGACCACGGGGTTGGTGAAATACCCAGTGGTCTCTTGGGACTTAGGAAACCTAGAACTGGATCCCAGATCCATAACCCACCAGCTGGGTGAGGTGGGACACACTGCCCTGTCCTTTTCCATAGAAGAAGTGATACTGGACTGGGTGGCAGTTGTGCCACCTTTTTCTCAACTGTAGAGCGGAGATAGTAATGATCTGACCTCATGTGGGGGTTAAAGGAATAACCGTGTAGCCTGCGAAGGGCAGCCCAGCTAGTCGGGGCCTCTAGCAGGGTGAGTTGTTTTCTGTAAGGCCCCTGTGGGTATTAATTTTAGTTTATATTTATACTTTCAGAAGTGTTAAGTGTAAAAAGGACTTCTTACTTTTATCCATGAAATCACTTTTTGGTGATTTCAAAATGTCTTTATAATAAATAGATTTAAAATAAAATTTCTAATAACTTAAGAACTCCATAAAGCCTAGTGAGCAAAATAATAAAATTTGTTTAGAGCATATCAAAGAAGATACAAATGAATGGAAATTTGTACCATTTCTGAAATGGAAGAATTCAATATAATGAAAATACCAAGTTAATCTATCCAGTTAACTTCAGTGCCAATCAACGTTACAATGCGGGTGGAAGGAAGGGAAGTATTACTCTTTGTAATTTAAAGACTTTGTAATTTAAAGACGTTTTTAACTTTGACAGCTTTTCACCTGGGAGAATAAACAAATGAAAACAGCCAAGAGACCTGTGAGGAGGGTGAATAACGGGTGTGGACCTAGCAGCTTGCAGGTCATCTGCACATTCCACTGTAGGAAGTATTAACTGTGCATGTGACTCACCTTGGTAATCAGAGGGTATTTTCTAAATTAACATTTCTTATTCAGTGTTTTCCAGGGTGCCTGACGATTCAGATTCGCACTGTCCTGTGTATTTTCATAGTGGTCTTAATCTACTCAGTAGCCCAAGGATGTGTGGTGAGCATCTCCAGCTTGCAGCATGCACTGGCGTGGGAGAGGGCATGACATGGAGGACCAGCCTAGAGGCCAGGACCCAGGGCTGCAGAGACAGGGAGTTCAGCAGAGACATCTGGAACAGGCATGGGGCCCCGAGAAGCAAGGGAACAAGAGACTTTACTTAGCAGAGGAAAATGCAAACTCTTCCTGGTGAAAGGAGCCTGGCTTCTTCATACAGTGCAGAGGACAGAAGCAGGGGTGGAAAAACAGGACAGAGATGGGGCAGGAGGAACAGGATGGAGCTGGGGGTTGGAGTGAAAGGATTGAAATGGGCGGGAGTAACAGGATAGAAGTGGGACAGGAGTAACAGGATAGAAGAAGGCAGGAGTAACAGGATGGAGCTGGAGGCAGGAGGAACAGTACAGAGCTTGGGGCAGGAGGAATAGGATAGAGCTGGGGGCATGATTAACAGGACAGAGCTGGGGGCAGGAGGAACAGGTTGGAGCTGGGGCAGGAGTAACAGATTGGAACTGGGGGCAGGAGTAGCAGGTTGGAGCCGCTGGGCTGGAAAGCAGGCAGGACTGATCCCACCTGGTCCTCCCTGGAGCCTCTTGCCTGCTCTGGCAACCAGTGGGGAGCCTTTAAGTGCTGTGAGATGCCATGAGGTCTGCAGCTTGGTGTGGTGGCACTGGGGGTGGGTCAGAGCAAAACCTTGGGAGACCTGCTTGAAGAGGGATACCTGAGCATGCTTAGGGACTGCAGGTCCTCACCCGCCCTTCCCTAAGCCCCTGTGACCCCTCCCTTCCCAGGTGGGCTGCCTGCCCTGGGCCTGGAGCTCCAAGCCCAACAGTTCCCTGGTAGTCCTTGCATCCGGGGGCCAGCGCACAGCCCTGCCCACCCTGCCCTGCGAGTCTACGCACCATGCCCTGCTCTGCTGCCTGGTGGGCACCCTCCCGCTAGCCATATTTTTTCGGGTGTCCTCCTTGCCAAAAATGATCCTGCTGTCCGGGCTTACCACGTCCTACATCCTCGTACTGGAGCTCAGTGGATACACCAGGACTGGGTAAGTGTGTGGCTCCTCGAGAAAAAGGCCTAGGCAGAGATGCTACTGAATCTGTGTGTATAGATATGCATTATAGGCTTCTGATTCCAGAACTAGTCAAGATGAATTACATACAAATTTTTCAGTTTGGTGACGGTTTTTCTTCAACCCAAGTTCTAGCAAGTGACTCTTGGCCAGGGTAAATCCCAGCAAGCTGTTTTTGGGTGTCACCCCCTGAGGGTCACTCTGAACGGTTCTTGGGTTTGGTGGCAGAGTCTTGCCCTGGAAGCTTGGCACTCACTTGGCTTTTCTTCCTCATCTTCCCCCAGGGGTGGTACCATCTCCGGGCGCAGCTATGAGCCAATTGTGGCCATCCTGCTCTTCTCCTGTGCGCTGGCCCTGCATGCCAGGCAGGTGGACATCAGGCTGAGGCTGGACTACCTCTGGGCTGCACAGGTAAGACGAGCCCTTTCTGCTTTCTGGCGGTGGGGGATTTGGAGGAGGAAGCAGCCTCCAGCAAACATCTGGCGGGGGCAAACATCAGACACCCACACACCGTATGGCCTTCGAAGGGCCCTCCTCAGCAGCGTGCAAGGCCAGGCACTGTCCGGGGATGGAGGAAACCTGTGCTGGGGGGTGCAGGGAGTGGGAGCCACGCCCTGTGGGAAGACAGTTCAGAAGGTTGTGGGGTGCATGTGATGGAGACCTGCCTGGTGGTCAGAGTGCGGCTCTTTCTCGAGGCATTGAGTCCCCCTTCCCTGAACAGTGTGTGCAGTGGTGGTGCAGAGGGGCTCAGCCTCTGCAGGGCTGGGTGGTGGCAGCAGGTCTCATCAGGGTCATTGGGAAACACAAGAAAATGCCAAAACTCTCACCACCTACTCCAAATTTAGTAGGTCAGCAGGTGGGGGCTGGACGTCTATATTTTTACATGTACCCTGGGAAATTCTGACGCAAGAGGCGTAAGCACCCCTCTTTGGGAGACTCCATGGAGTAGCAAACATGTGAACTGGCGTCAGGTCCCGAACATCTGGGTACCAGGCTGGAGAGGAGTAATGCTTTCCTGAAGTCAGTAGGTGGCTTTCTGTTTGGACATGATCCTGGCAGTGACTGCCAGATATTCACCTTGAGTTCCTGCCACAGAGCCACAGCAGGGGCGTACCTGTGTCCACCCCATGGCCGGGGCCAAGGCAGCGTGTGGGGGCTGGTGTGAGCATCTTCACACCAACTCCATACTCCACAGGCCTCTGGACAAGCATTCAGGACCAGGTTACTTGGGTTCAAATCCCATTTGTGGGATTTGCAAACTGTTTCACCCTGGGAAAATTGCTCCTCCTAGGTTTCCTCCCCTGAAAATCAGGAATGAAGGCTGATGAATATTAGCTTTAGCAAGAGACAGTCTTATTTTGACACCTTTAGCTCTTCAGTGTTGGAGCTATTTGATCTCATGCAGTCTTCAGAACAGCACTGCCTGGGAGCTGGAATTACAGACAAGAAAGCAGGGGCCACTAGAGTAACATGCCAGAGTCGGGCAGCAGCCAGAAGCTGGCTGAGCTGGGATCTAGCTGCCATCTGTGTGACCTTTGGGTCGGCTCTGAACCTGTGGAGAGTGCTGTGTCTGGGGCCAGGCAGGACAGGAGCATTTTTACCCTAGGCCTACTCTGCAGCCAGTACTGAAGGCAGGCACCACCCAGAGTTGGGGTGCAGACACCAGACAGGCACAGCCCAGAGGGTGGCCAGGAGGAAGCATGGCCAGGACCAGCTGAGGGCTCACTGTAGGAGCAGGACCAGGCTTGCTGCTCGAGTTGGGAAGCCTGTCAATTTCTTGTCCTTGTTCCTGAGGCTGACTGGGCATCAAGCCATGCAGTTAAGTGACCAAAACCCTGGTCAGCAGTAGCAGGGGTGACAAAGGTTGGGCCTGGCATCAAGTAGTCTTTGTCCTGAATTCTGGCAACTCCATGTAGGGTCTGTGTGACTTTAACCAGTCATAGGTCAAGCTGTCTTTCTGCTTCAGCATTAAAATGGGGGTGAGAACCCTAATCCAGGTGTGCAAGAAATAACTGAAATTCTCTTCCTGATGTCCTTGGCCACAGGCCTTGTGCAAAGTAGGTGCTTGGTGAGGCTGAGCAGCCCTTCGTCTAGCAGCCTGTTAAACTCTGTGGTGAGCCATTTTTTGGGGGGATCTCTTTCTGGGAGGGAGGGTTAGAGTGGGATGAAGGGTAGGCGTGAGGAGCATCCAGAGGCAAGTTTTCACTCATGAAAAACATGAACACAGTTGTTTCCTCTAGTTTTATTCATCTGGAAAAGACAGAAGCATCTCAGTGGGTTTATGTCAGCATGACAGGGCAGGATGCGTATTTAAAGGCATATTTAAAGTGATGTAAATTGTGTTGTTGATTTGAGTAAGCAAAAGAAAGAACATATACATACATCACACACACACACACACAGTCTGTATGTGTATCTATATACATGTGTTCACAAATGCTTGGTGAAAAACATGGCTTATTTTTTCCTTCACTGTATAATAGCTTTATTGAGATATATTTCACATAACACAATTCACTTGTTTAGTGAACAGTGGTTTTCAGTATACTCACAGTTCTGCAACCATTACTATAATCAATATTATAATATTTTTATCTCTGTCAAAAGAAACCCATCCTCATCAGTTAACACTCCCCATTTCTCCTCAACCCCCAAACCCTAGGCAACTACCAGTCTACCCCGTCTGTGGATTTTCCCATTTCATTTATTCTTCAGCCTGTGTATTTAGTTAGTGCCTGTTCTGGGCAGAAGGCATTCCTGTATCCTACTAGATGGAGCTCTGAGCTAGCCTTGCAGGTGGGGAAGACCCAGATTCCCGAGGGACTCATGATCTGGCGCTGTCTTCACTGCATACCTGAATTCCAGGTTCCGGAGTGGGCAGGGGTTGCTGAGAATCCTTGCCCTTTGGCCCCTCCTGGGGAAGTGCTGCTGTGTGGTGGGCTCGCTGTCAGCAGGGCTGTCTGGACAGAACAGGCCCTAATTCCTGCTGTGGAGTGGGAGGGGACCCTGATGGGGGCATAAATACATCTGCATTAAGCTGTTCTTGTACTGCTATAAAGGAATATCTGAGACTGGGTAATTCATAAAGAAAAGAGGTTTAATTGGCTCACAGTTCTACAGGCCGTACCAACAGGCACCAGCGTCTGCTTGGCTTCTGGGAAGGCTTCAGGGAGCTTTTCCTCATAGCTGAAGGCAAAGCGTGAACATACATGTCACATGGTGAGAGCAGGAGCAAGGGGTTATGGGGGAAGGTGCCACACACTTTAAAACAACTGGATCTTGCGAGAACTCTTGACTATCACGAGAACTCTAGCGTGAGAACGGCACCAAGCCATGAGGGATCTGCCTCCATGACCCACACACCTCCCACCAGACCCCACCTCCAACACTAGGGTTACATTTCAGCATGAGATTTGGCGGGGACAGGTACCCAAACCGTATCAACATCTGAATCTGACTTATCACCAGAGGAATGCAGGCTGTGGTGGGAAGTGAGTCCTCACACCAGAGGGCCTGACTGCAGCCACAGTGGGTTTGTGAGGAAGCAAAGCCAGGCATACTGGAGAAGAGCCAGTGTTTCTCTGGGCCTTGTGCGATGCTTCAGATTCAGCTACGAGAGGATGAGGGATGGGGTTGAGGGGAAAGGGACAAGGAACATGGCAGAAAGAGGGAGTTCTTCAGCAAAAACTGTAAGAGGAGTCAGAGCCCAATCATAGGGGCCAGTGCTCCCTCCAGGCCCCCTGTGGGCAGTAGAGCTGCAAAGGGAGGGCGATAGGCCCTGATCCCTGTCTCCAAAGGTGGTCTGACAGTGGAGTGTGACACAGAGCCCAGGAGGCAGGTGGGAGCCCTGTGACCCACAGGGTCCCTGAGGAAAGCAACTTGCATGGTCAGGGGTTGGCAGGAGGGCACCTCAGAAGTGGTCGTGCGGAGTCTGGCCACAGTTGGCCATCAAGTGAGGGTGCAGAGTGGGTCTCCAGGGGGCTGTGCATGTATCACAGCCTGCGCTGACAGCAGAGGGCACACTCTGAGGGGTGAGTTCAGGAGCCCTTATGATGCTTGGACAATTTGAAAGACAGGGGGAGGTACAGGAGTGCCCCAGGCTGATGTGGCACCTGGGGCAGCCACAGTGGGAACGGGCACTAGAATCAGGGAAAAGGGAGGGCTGCCTGACAGGATTCACCACCTTCAGCCGAGAGACACAGCCAGTCCGCAGCAACCATGCCAAGAAGAACCAGGAATGCTCTTCTCCCTCGCTACTGGCCCCTGCTCCTGCTCCCCATTGGCCAAACCTGGCCGGAAGTAGGAGGCCCAGGAGCCTGTTGGTAGAGTCCTTGGACGGGCCTTCCTGGGACAGAACCAGTGGGGAATGGACTGCAGATACAGCACATACTTGCGCTAGAAGGGAGACCTGGCCAGCTGCAGTTTGCTAAAGCCACACCAGGTAATGGGAAAAGAACTTCTTTATGATGGGCTGTATTGCTGAATTTGGTCTTAGTTTGTCTCCGGCTGGCTATCCAGGGTGATCCAGCTGGCTGGTCTGGGAGGATATGTTGACCCAGCCGTCAGCTGGCCTCTCGGGTTCAGATCTTTTAGTTGCAAAAACCTACTCAGAGCTTGAGAAGAATGGACTTGGGATGAGCTAGAAAGACTGGAACAGCCCGGGCCCGTGAGATCTGGGGTTTCTAGGTTATTCACTAGGGTGCCTGATTGGCTCGTCCCTCAGACAGCAGAGTTGGGCCTTGGCTGTGACTCTTCCAGTTGAGGGATACTTCTGGGAGAGACATTTTCCCTCATCTGGGTTGACATGGCTTTTTCTTGGCTTTGGTGTTCTTTTAAATGTTATTAAATGCAATATTTGACCCTGCCATGTCGTTCTCCATCCATTGACACCCCCTAGCAATGCCCAGTGAGCATACCGGTAATTTTAGGGCTAGAATGCATTCCTGGACCTTGGGGTAGCCCGGGCAAGTCTGCGGATCTTTGTGCATGCGTGTCACAAGAAAGGGTTGCCCAAATGGAGTCCACTGCCATGTTTGTCTGCAGATAGGTAACAACAAATGCCGCCTGCTTTCCCGAAATAACCCTAGCAAAACACAGAACTTTCTAGAGTTTGCCTGTTTGCCCTTGGACATTTAGGTATGTAGTACAAACATTAGAGTGCCTCAAACTATTGCAAAATTGCCAGGCCAAACACTAGGTAGGTTAATTATTTACAGAGACTGGATTGGTTGTTCAAACCTGCACAAAGAGGCTTTTCCCTTGGGAGGCATTTTCAACCTCTTCGCCTGTAACTTTTGTATGCTTTTGTTCCGGTGTCATTTCTTTCTTTGCATTCAGTAGATAATCATCATGGCAATTATAATTTCAATGTTTATGCTATTTAGTATAGAATGCAGTTAAAACAACTTATTTCTCTACCAATAAATGCTTAATTTGATGGTAATTCCCATTTTGCAGTTGGCATTATTAACATTTAGAGGGAAGGTTTCCTAAGATGTGGTCATGGCACAGACATGGAATTCCTGGTGGCAGAAGCCAAGTTAGAGACCTGGTTCCACCTCTTACTCTGGTCACTTGTCTTCACATATGTGACAGTAACACTTGTCTCAGGGGGTTGTGGAGGTGTTTATGTCATATAAAGCCATGGTCATCATGCTTCTTAGACCCCGAAATGTTGTATGCTTGTTAGTCGTCATCTTGTTCTCTGTTACTGCCCATAGGTTTCACATCTGGCCTTTGGGTGAGTACATCCTCACAAACAGCTTTTATGGAGGGACAGATGGTTCCAGATGTATCCCAGCTGCATCCTGCAGCACACTTCTGTGGAAACCCCTAAGGAGCCAAACCTTGGTGTGCAACCTCAGGACCCCACATCCATCCGGCCCCACACCCACTGGAAACACACCCTTTGCCCATCTGAGAGTGCACACTCAGCCTCTGGCAGGCATCCACTCTGGACCTATGCACATAGTGTTACCACCTGCCTCATCCAACAGGTGCTTATTGGGCACTAAAGTAGACCTAATCCTGTGCTGGGGATGCTCACATGGTTGAGGTGTAACCCCCGCCCTTGGGTGCTCATGGGCTGTTAAAGGAATCAAACACGAGCCACAGAAAATTTCAATACAGTGAAGGGCATGCCATGTAAAATGTAGACAGGACCCTGACCCAGGCAGGTGGATGTGATATCATTTAAATATAATACCTCACCCCTGAGGCTTAAAGGATGAGTAGGAATTAGCCAAGGGCAGGGTAGAGTTCTAGGTGGGGTAAGTGTGTCTGTCTCCTGAGATCTTTGTTTTTATTGTTATTTTTAAAAATCAGTTCATAATACTGTATTGTGTACTTGAGATTTGGTAAGATAGCAGATTTTAAGTGTTCTCACTTCCCCAACCCTGGGCACACACAAATGGTAACTGTGGGTGGTGATAGATGTGTTAAGTAATTTGATTGTAGTAGTTGTTATGCAATGTATACATATAGGAAACCATCACATTGCACACCTTGGATATATATGGTTTTTGTTTGTCAATTAAATATTTCAAAATAAAAGAAATACTAAGTACACAAAGACTTACCAAATCTGGATCTCAAGAGCAAGAAATTAAATGTTAGTCAAAGAAGAAAAAGGGTCTTTCAGTAATTTTAAAGGGTAATATAGGGGTCAATTTATCAAGAGGACATAGTCCTAAACATTTATGTACCTAAAACAGATATCAAAATACCTAAAGTAAAAATTGATAGAACTGCAAGAAATTCTTCTATCTATAATTATAGTTGGAGTTTCCAACATCCCTTTCAAAAAGGGATAGAATTACTAGACAGAAAATCAGTGAGGATTACAACACTTAAGAACACTGTCAACCAACTTGACTTAATTGACATTTATAAAACATACCATCCAACAGCAACAGAATATGCATTCTATTCAAGGACACATGAATAGGAACAATACAGCAAATCTCAAGAAATTCAAAAGGATTCAAATCATACAAAGTATGTTCCTTAACTACAATATAGTTAAATTAGAAGTCCATAACAGAAAGATCTCTGAGAAATCCTCAAACTAAAGAATATACTTCTTAATAACTTTTGGTTCAAAGAAGAAATCAAAAGGAAAATTAGAAAGTAATATGAGCCAAATGAAACTACATATGAGATCAACATTTGTGGGGTTCAGCTAAAGCAGTACTTGGAGGAAAATGTATAAAACAAAGCACCTATATTAGAAAAGAAGAAAGGACTCTCTCAAATCACCCTAAGAAGCCAGAAAGGAGGAAATTAAACCAAAAGTAATCAGAAGAAATTAAATAATAGAGACCAGTTTCTATAAATGTTTAAGGAATAAAATAACAGGGAAGTGTTATAATCAGTTTTATCTCAATAGAATTGACAACTTACAGGGAAGGATACAGTTCCTTTGGGTCTTGTCTTTCACCTTTGTTAAGAAAAACCAGAGGAGCATTAATTCTCAGACTAATTTTGTCCACTCCTGAGGCAACCAGAGGAGCATTAATTCTTAGACTAATTTTGTCCAAAACCCTTGGAAAGATACGGTTTTTGTTCGTCAATTGAATATTTCAAAATAAAAGAAATATTAAGCTCACAAAGACTTACCAAATCTGGATCTCAGTTGAGGCAACACCTTTTCAGTGCTTTACCTGATGCCTGGTGAATTATAAGGTTTTTTGTTCTTGCCAATGGAGGTAGGAACGATTCTCAGCATTGTATGAACTTTGGGGGTTGTTCCCTACAGTCCTTTCCCTAACCTGTGCTAATCCCTAGATGATTCTTTCTCTAGCCTATGCTAATCAGTACTCAACTAGAGACTTGAAGAGACCCAAACACTCTGTTCTGTCTGGTATTTTCCCTTTGAACTCAAGCTGCCTTGGGCTTCCAAGCCCCCTAGCCTTGTCAAATCTGCGAGATCCCCAGGCTCCACATGCACTGCCTCTATCTGCGGCCTGGAAACTCTCCCAGCAGTATGCTGGGCCATTGTAGGCCTCATCACTTATTCCCATCACTCAAGGATCACTATCTATCATTGCCTCCCGTACAGTATTTGGAAAGCTGCTGTTTTGTATAGTTTGTGTGGTCTGCTTGTTGCTCCTAGGAGGGCAAATTGAATCCCTATTACTCCATCTTTTCCAGAAGTGGAACTTCATGTGGCCATTTAAGTGTCTTTGACCCCAAAACTGGTCATTATCCCCATGTAACAGGTGAGGGCCAAAGTAAACGGCCAAAGGTCAGAACCGAAATCTGCCAAACCCTAAATGGGCACTCTCATGGATGCCATGCAGAGCATGTCTCAGAAGCCTTCTCCTGCCAAGTACCTTCCAGAGTGGAATGGCTTTCTGGTGAGAGCTGTCTTTAGGCAGAATCCTGTGAACACAGCCAAGAATTAGAAGTCCTCAGCTCTGAGGCCTATGCTTCTCCCTCCACAGCAGTCAAGATTTCATATGCATTTGTGGGTGGAGGGTTTCTCTGAAAGGTTAGATCTGGGTTAGAAGGACCCAGCATAACTTTAACATAGAGCAAAAGCTCCAAAGACCCCAGAAGTTGCTTTCTGCCCACAGTGTGGGCTGTTTGTGGAGAGCAGTGTGGTAGCAGTGTGGCAGTCACCGTGCAACAAGAAAGAAGATGTCTGTGGTGTGTCTCAATGCTGTGTTGGGCTTGAGCGTGTGAAGTTCACCTGCAGGCCCTAACTTGATCACAGCAGTTTTGCTTATCTATGACCAGCCTACGGAACTCAGTTCTGCTAATGCAGGCACCTCAGTGTTCTCAAGAGTGTGGAACATAGCACCTCAATTCCTCCCTGGTTCGAGAAATGTGGGTAACTCCAGACTTTCTGATGAGGAAATGGATCCTTCTGCTTTAAGGCACCAGAGGCTGTCTGAAACAGCAGACCCACGAGACATCCCCTAGGACATCTCTTCATCATGGAGTGTGGCTGCTCTGCATTTTTTTCTGTATGTGTGTGTGCAATGAAAAATCCAGATTTTCTACAACAGTTTGTGTTACATTTGTAATCACAAAGACACACATGTTTAGCACAGTTAGTGTCCATGTGGAGTGACCAGGGCCACTCTTGCCTGGCTAGTGGTTGTGGAAAACAAGGGAGCTTGTGCTGGCAACATGTGCTCAGGGCCAGGCTCTCAGCCCTCCCCAGGACCTTTCAGCTTCAGAGTGCTCCCCTATAGGATGGCCTCCCTCACATTCTGAGTGGGTAAATTCACAGTGGCCTCCTCAGCTCTGAGGCCTGTGCTTCTCCCTAGGCTCTGCCGCATCTTGCAGGTGAGTTAACACAGACATGCCCACAGGCTGCTGCTGCTAGTCAAGGGAGGAGAGGAGAGGAGACTCGATAAGGAGAGTGGAAGACAGAATGCCATGAAGGCCCTGGGCAGGTGTTGTCTGCTCCTCAGAAAGGAGTAATTTATTCTAATTAAGGGGCTGAAGAGGACTTCCTGGAGGAGGTAGCATTGGACCAGGCCTTTCACTGTGGCAAGAAATGCTGACTTTTCTGAAAAGGATAATTTCAGTAATTCTCTGGTTTCAATGTCTGATATTTTACCCTGGAAACTTCAGTCACTGAAAATGAGCTTGATCAATTTCCAGCAGATCCTACCCCCACATTTTATGTTGGTGTAAGTGGAAATTCAAAGCTAGGAAAGAGGACTCTCACAGGGCCTTCACTTCGTTAGACAGACAGTGTGTCTTCTGCTTATGGAGGCTGGATGCTGTCTTCCCAGCCTCAGTTTCCCTCCGTGTACAGTGAGGGTGGACCTCATGGATCACTGAGAGCAGATCTCCCAGGAGCAGGACCAGCTGTGCCCACTGCAGCCTCATAGCTTCACTGTTAGTGCGAGCTCTCTTTACCTTTTTTTTTTTTTTTTTTTTTGAGACGAAATTTTGTCTTGTTGCCCAGGCTGGAGTGCAATGGCACAATCTTGGCTCACCGCAACCTCTCCCTCCCGGGTTCAAGTGATTCTCCTGCCTCAGCCTCCCGAATAGCTGGGATTACAGGCGTGCGCCACCACGCCTGGCTAATTTTGTATTTTTAGTAGAGATGGGGTTTCTCTGTGTTGGTCAGGTTGGTCTCGAACTCCTGACCTTAGGTGATCCGCCCGCCTCAGCCTCCCAAAGTGCTGGGATTACAGGCGTGAACCACTGCGCCCGGCCCTCTTTACCTTTTAAAGTGGCATCCCCATCTTGCTTCCTGTCTGAAATACTGGACACAGCCCTGCCTTCAACTACTACGTTGACTCATCCTAACAAATGAAGAACTACCAAGCATTTCAGCACAGCAAGACTTTCAGCTCAGAAGCTCCTTAGGAGTAAAGACTTCGTTGTCAGAAACAGAGCCAGCCTCTGCATTCACCGCCGCCGGTTCCAGCATTTCTGTTGGGGGTGGATGTTGGATAGTCCTGGTATATTCGAGCTGATTTGCCATGCAGCTCATGAACTCCGATTCCCCCAGCTATGACATCACCACAGCCTCATTTACACCACGGGGCCATGAATGGGACAAACACATCATGAGGGTGTGGTCTGCCTTTTTATTTCTTGGAAAGAGAAATGTAACAAGCTGCCAAGTATTTTATAGAAGGCACACATGCATGTGTGCATGCACACACAAACACACATACTTTACAGACACACACACACACACACACACCACTCATGGACTTCCCAGGGCAGGGTGGAACATGTACATGTGCATACCTACATCCACACGTTGTAACTACAGCATTTGAAGATTTATTCTCTCATTTTCTAGTAAGAGTCAGGGATAACATTTTTAATTCATTTAATTGTTCAAATTTAAAATTAAGATTTCTCTTTAATGTAGTAGAATAATGTAAATCACATTTCTCATCATGAAGCCTTAATGAAATGCATTTTTGATCTAAAAAGAGCTTTTCATCCGTTTTGAGCTAAAAGGGAAGTGGAGCTGATTGGAGCAGCAGGCAGCAGGGGCCTACATGAGAGGCCTGGGGTTAGGGATGGCATTGGCAGGACTTGGTGGGTCTAAAGTGCTGAACTGGGTGCTGGGTGAACAAGGACACTGAGTTGGAGGCTTAAGAACACCTGCACCACACTCAGCCTGCCCTATGCTGTAAACAGTGCTTGTAAAGTCTGTGCGTTGGCTGGAAAAATAATTAGTGAGAAGCAGGCATGTGTTCATGATACGTGGTCCCTGAGGTGGCTGCACAAAGCTCAGTGGGAGCTGAGACCTCTCTCCATGCCTCACCCTCCCATCAAGCTGGTCATTTTCGTGCATGACCATGGTCCTACAGTTTGAGAAGAACACAGAGCTAGGAGCTGGCACCAGAGGGACCCTGGTAGGCTCAGGTTCTATGCTCACTGCAGTCGCTGAATTGATAGAAAAAAACTGCACAAAATAAAACTGAATGGTCATTCTGTGTTTAAAGTACAGTCTTTTGAGCACAGAGCAGGGACAGCCAGTTGAGTACCAGCTCATGGTGAGAGGCCTGGGGAGTTTGCTGGGAGCCCTACATTTGGCTAAAGCCTTGCCCAGTACCCTGCCTAGGAGAGTCCTTAGCCACAGCCCAGCTTGCCTGGACATCCAGGCAGAGAGGGACCTTCAAACCAGTCACCAGTAAGAGGAGTGACCAAAGAAACTGAAAGTAGGACGTAGGGTGAGGCCTTTTCAGTCCTCCCATCCTGGTACAGCTGGTCTCTGGAGCACACTGAGGACAGAACCAGGGCCTCTGGACAAAAGATCCAGGGAGGGAGATTTTCATTCAACGTATGTTGTCCAGCAGCTTGAAAGTTTGAGGTTGGATGAAGCTGACATGTACAGTAGTGAGTCCGCCATCTCTGTGAGGTGTTCAAGGAAATGCAGATACCTGCTCAAGGAGACGAGGTAGACTGGATTCATTAATTACTTTAGAGGTAAGATGACCTCTAAAAATGCTTCTTGGAATACTGATATTTGAGGGAACTATCAAAGCAACCTCCCCAGTAGCCGGAGAGAGAGCCGCGGACAAGGTGGAGAACATGCGGCGGGCGTGCGCCTCTGCTGGGGGACGGGAGGGTGGGAGGCTGGTAGTTCATAGGGGCACATCAGGGATCTAGCTACGTGGGAGGGAAGGAGAGTGGAAAACTGGGAAATATTCCAGAGTTCAGCCCTGTAGAACTGCTGCCTACTCCTGGCACTCTGAGTTGGGCTAGGTTGCGCTGCAGTCGCAGGCCTCCTGAGGGTGTCAGTAGTGTTCATCAGAGAGGGCGAGTCCTCTTCTCACTATATGTCTGCTGCAGTTCAACGAGAGGGTCATGTCATCGTTGTCCTCCAAGAGTCAGGCCCGTGGACCCTGGAGCTTCCTCAGTCCCGCAGTACAGAAGGGGGGCTGTGAAGTCGAGGCTGGCCACTGAGGGTCCAGCCGGAAGCCCCCTTGGTCTCCCTGGTCTTCAGGGTCTGGGTCTGCACAATCCTCTTTGTCCCTGAAAGTCAGTGGTGAGCCTTAGGGACTTCTACCCCAGAGCCCTGCAGGAAGGAGAGAAGCCACTGGCATCCATTTCAGGGAGACTCACTGGGTCAGGGCATGCAGCTCTACCCCTCTGGTGTTTCTGCCCGCTTGACAACAGTTATGGGGCCACTCTGGACACATGCACCTTGCCCAGCCTGCCCAGCGCGGGCCACCCTGAATCTCAGGATTCATCCATCCTTGGAACAGTGACACCATGCAGAGACGTGCATCACCTCTTACTTGCTTGCTCTGATCTTTCTGTGTCCCGGTGGCATGGGTCACAGAGTGCCTCTTGCTTAAGGGAAAACCAAGTGTCAAAGAAGCTGAACATGAAGCATTTCCGCCCCAAAGTTAGAGACTAAGTTCCTCTAACCTGGGGGCTGAAGACTATTGTCTTAGCTGCTGCTATGCTTGGAGAAGTTCCTTTCCTTTTGCACTTTCCCAAAAGGAGGTATTTGTGGACCCTGAGATGCCCGCAAAGAGGGGTGTGTGCACCTCAGGACACCGGATGGTTCAGTGAGGTTTGGGGAGAGGGCATCAGAAAGTCTACTTATAGTGATTGTATCTGAGAATTAAGAAATGTTCTTTCCTGATGTTGAAGAATGAACTGGCAGTGCTGACCTGACACTGGCCAGATGCCCTGTGTCACTTGCAGGAGGGAGGCAGGGACATCACTTCCGAGACAGAATGAGGACAGGACCACCCTCCCTTGGCTGTACCCTTGTAGTAAACACGTTATTGATTCCAGGTTCTGAGGTTACTGGTCTTGTTAGTTAGATAGAAGATTGTCAGGATGACTGTGGGAGTCACTCATAGCACATGTCGGCACACGGGGAGTTGCCAAGTTATGCTGTTTGTTATTTTGTTCTCTTTTCCAAATGACAAGCACTCTAGGCTGTGAACTCTCTGAGCGTCATGTAACTATCACTAGAGGCATACTGGTCAGTGATTTCTGAAACAGAAGGACACTTGAGAAGGGAAATGCCTTTTTAAAGAAACTGTGCCATAAAGAGAACATTCTGAACATGTTGGATGGACACGTGATTTTGTTGACAGGAATAATGTGTGGTGCCCACTACTCTTTCTTAAAAATAGAGTTTCCTGGTGGGAAAATCTTATAGACTGAGAATTTCAGTGGATTTTCATCACATTTGTTAAAATATATAACAATATAATTTGTGCTTGGTTCATGAAAATAAGTGGCACAGGGAAAGATGGATGTTTCCCAGTCAAATTTCAACAAAGACCTTTGCATTTGTGGATGGATTAAGAGATATATGACGATTTCGGAAGGACAGCAGCTCTGATAGCCCATTAATCCAAGTGTGGAAATAAGCAGAATGTAGATGCAAATTTTTTATTCACAGTGCCATAAACTTAGATTATGGTTTTTAATCAAAGCATATTTAGTTACATTGTTTTCACTAAAATACTATTAACATTAACAATAGTATCTTGGAGAGAGCAGAAATTTTTGTGCCACTAATAAATAAAACAAAGCTATTATTTAAGAAAATATTCTTTACTTTCTGTTTATGTCACCCTTTACAAACCTTTCTTTTGTGTATATTGGAGCCTGATGTGTTAACACATAATTAATAATGTGGGTCCCATAGAGAGGTGTTTGTCCAGAATGTCATTATTGATGGGAACTTGAGTTGAAAGCAGCGCCAGAGACCATCTGAGGCTGGAAATTGAAGGTTTCTGACCTTTGAGCATGACCCAGCGTAAGTCAGCACCATGCCCGGATAGCTGCTGCGTAGGCAGAGCCCGGCTCCAGCCCATCTGGGCAGCCAGACTCCAGCTCTGGTCTGACTGGGAAGGTTATGGTCCCTGGGTTTCTTTTGTCCTCATCTGCTTCTTCCTTATCTGGTCTACGCTCCTTAAGGGACAGGAAGAAACAGCTGGTGCTGTCTGTCTCCATGGGTCACCCTGATTCACTGGCATTGTCTTCCCGGAACACACTTGCACTAGGCCTGCCCTGCATACCCTGCCTGGCTTCACACATACCCCCATCCTCGTACCTGGCCCTCAAGGCTCGGGGCCTCCTCACCTCTATCCTTGGAAATCTCCACTTCTTTGTTTTAGCTGGTGGGATCATTGTGTGCAGTCTAGTGGCCTGTTCTTGGCCAACTCAGCTCTGATAATATCAGTACTGCCAGAAAGCAGCTGTGCCTTTTAGGCTTACTGTGGGGCGTGCTGTCCCCTCAGCCCTTGTTAAGTACAACCCTACAAGTATTCCCTCTAAAAGTGGGTGTGTTACACCCATTTTACAACAAGGAAACCATGGCACAGTGAGGCTGCATCTGCTGGCCGGGTCACCAGTCATCTAGGAGGACATGAACCAGGGGAGCTGGCCTCCAAACCATGGCTTGCAGTGGCCAGGCCATGGGCCACTCCACAAGGGCAGTCATTGCACAGTTTTTACTACATTCAAGAGTTTGATGCCTCCATAAATGCTAACACATACTTAGAATATTCCCCAAGCTTCACTCCTTACAGAAGTTGGGTTTTGTGTGAGGGAAAACAGGGACTCCAGTGGCTTCTGCCTCCTAGGGCTGCGCTGCGCCTTGCCAAGAGCACTTCTTGAGCCCTCACAGTGGTCCATGAATGTGGCCTTTGTTGTCGGCTTAATCAGTCTCTGCAGGGTCCTACAGCTAGCAGTAAGTGGGCTGGGACTCACCTGCTCCTGCCATCTGCTCTGCCGTGTCCCCATGGTGGGACCCTTTGGGTCGTTACTCCTTGCCCCAGGGGGCTGGAAGTCAGCGCTCAGATGAGCTCATTGGCCCTGGATCTGCCCCTGCCCCAGGTCCCTGCAGGGTTCTACTTGTCTCAGTGCCCGGAGGGATGTGGGCTGTAGTGAAGACCAGAGAGATTCCAGAGGGAACAGGAGCCTTAGGAAGGTGTCTGCCCCACTTGGGCATGAGGCATTCTAGGACAGGTGCCCTGCGGGGCACATTGGGAGCTGCCTGGGGGCTGGTGGAGCCTGTGGATGGGCACGTGCCTGAGAAAGAGTCGCTGTAGCATCTGGTCCCTAGGAAGTAGCGGAGGGCAGGGCAGACCCTGGAAATGAGGTGAAGCCGTAGTTTGTCCTTTGGACATTCTAGCAGATGAGGTGGTGACTTAGGCAGACATCTGCAGATCTTCCCGACCCAGTAACATGGATCTAGTCTTGCATCCAGTGGGGAGGAGGGACAGGAGCATGTGTGTAGACCATCAGCACACCTGGAGTCCAGTTTGCATGTTTAGAAAGAAGCGTGCGGTGGGGACAAGTGAAGGCAGCGTGAGTGGATGGGACTAACGGAGGCTCATGATGCCCCAGGCAGAGGAGGAGCGAGAGGACATGGAGAAGGTGAAGCTGGACAACAGGCGCATCCTCTTCAACCTCCTGCCAGCCCACGTCGCCCAGCACTTCCTCATGTCCAACCCTCGGAACATGGTGAGCACCCAGCCTGCACCTGGCCAGCACTAGCCCGGCACTACTCCCACCACGCCCTCGGCACTTGCCTGACTCACCCTTCCTGACCTATCCTTTGAACTTCCAGGACCTCTACTACCAGTCCTACTCCCAGGTGGGCGTCATGTTTGCCTCCATCCCCAACTTTAATGACTTCTACATCGAGCTGGACGGCAACAACATGGGGGTAGAGTGTCTGCGGCTTCTCAACGAGATCATTGCCGACTTTGACGAGGTGAGGCCCAGCATCGCCATCCTGACCCCACCTGGGTGTGCTGGTGCATCCTACTGACGAGTGACCAGGATACCCCTTCACCTAATTAAATTCTGTGTGTCTCACAATATGTCACATTCTTTGTAGCTGGAATGAGAGAAAGCAAATCCCAGGAAGAACAGGCATTCTGCTTCCTTTGGGATCCAGACCAACTATCACAGGAGAGAAGGGGGTCTTGACCCTAGGATGGGGGACCAGGGCAACCAGGTGGGGCTGGGTGCTTGTCCTCCATGTTGTGAATGTCAGGGCTGGGACATCTACAGTGGCCAGGCTGGGCAGCCTCATCTATAGATGGGCAGGCAGGTGGGTGCCTCCAGGCCCTTATCTACAGATAGAGAGGCAGGCGGGCACCCTTGTCTACAGATGGACAGGCAGGCGGGCACCCTTGTCTACAGATGGACAGGCAGGCGGGCACCCTTGTCTACAGATGGACAGGCAGGTGGACACCTCCAGGCCCTTGTCTACAGATGGACAGGCAGGTGGACACCTCCAGGCCCTTGTCTACAGATGAGCAGGCAGGTGGGTGTCTCCAGGCCCCCGCCACAGCCAGCCAGGCACTGTGGCAGCCCCACCACCCCTTGTCATTGGACCCGATTCTCCTGGTGGCTGCGAGCTCACCTGTTGGGGACAGGAATGTGTCCTGTACCGTCCTTACCTCTTCTTGCCAGCGTAGTCCTAGAACTTGTCTGCCCAAAGCAAAGAAGACACATTGCTTGCCTGAATGTGTTCATTGGCTCTGCTGTTCCTCCTGGTGGCTGATGGCTGCAGCAACTTTTCTCAAATGTTATGTCATGTTTAACAGTTTTATGTTTTAAACAAAGCTCATGGAAAAAGACTTTTACAAGGACATAGAGAAGATCAAGACCATTGGGAGCACCTACATGGCTGCTGTGGGGCTAGCGCCTACCTCGGGGACCAAGGTGAGTACAGCTTGGAGCTGCCTGCTTGGGGAATGGGTCCCAGCCCTTCTCTAAACTGCTTTGGGACACTGGGTAGGTTCCACACTGGAGTTTGTTTGCCCTCTGTGTTGGATTATGGGAGCAGCTTGAGTGCTATTTTTGTCTGTGACTGGTTCTCTCCATGGCTGGTTCTCTCCAGACACAATCTCCTAGGGAAAGTCAGCACAGAAGGCTGCTCACTGGAGCTTCCTCCAGCCCCAGCACTGCCCTGCTAGACACCTCCCCCAAGAACCCTTACCCTGCCTCTGCTCCATTACCCTCCCCACTGGCCCACCTCCTCAGCAGCCCAGTCCCTCCCCCACCAGCCCCCACCTTCCTCCCTAGTTGCACCCTCTCTTCTTCTCCCGTCAGCCCTGCACTCTCCTTTTCCACAGTAGAACTGTGAATAAATACAAATAATTATTCTGAATAGATCTAGATTTATTAAAGTTGAATCGATAATTAATAATCTTCTGAAACAGAAAGCACCAGATCCAGATGCATACACTGGTGAATTCTACCAAACAATTTAAGGAAGAAATTACACCAGTTCTCTACAATCTCTTCCAGAAGACAGAAGCAGAAGGAACATTTTCTAACTCGTTCTGTAGGCCAGCATTACTTGAATACCAGACCCAGACAAAGACATTATAGAAAAAGGAAATTACAGACCAGTATTTCTCATGAATATAAATGTGTAAGTCCCCAACAAATATTAGCACATTGAATTCAGTAATGAATGAAAAGAATTATATACTAAAACCACATTGGTTTTTTTCCGGATATACAAGGCTGTTTTAGTGTTCCAAAATGAATTCATGAAATTCATCAAATCAACAGGATAAAGAAGAAAAATTATATAATCATATAAATTGATGCAGAACAATTATTTAAGTCTAACACCTACTCCTGTTTTTTTTTTTTTTTTAAAAAAAAACTCTCAGTAAACTGGCAGTAGAAGACAACTTCCTCAGTCTGATTTAAAAAAATTTGCAAAATACCCACAGCTTAACATACCTAATGGAGGGAAACTAAATGCTTTCTAAGATGAGAATATGGCGAGAATATCCCCTCTCACCATTTCTATTCATCGTTTTACTGGAAGGCAGTAAGACAAGAAAGAAAATTGAAGGCATACAGACTAGGAAGGAATCTGCTTGCAGATGACATGACTGTATACGTAGAAAATCCAAAAGAATTAATAACAACAATAACAGAAAAAAGCCACTGGAACTGTAGCAGGACAAGCCATGGATAAAACCCCTCAGACACTGAGTTAAAGAAGGAAGGGGCTTTATTCAGCTGGGAGCTTTGGCAAGACTCACGTCTCCAACAACCAAGCTCCCTGAGTGAGCAATTCGTATCCCTTTTAAGGACTCACAACTCTAAGGGGGTCCACCTGAGAGGGTTATGATCAATTGAGCAAGCAGGGGGTATGTGACTGGGGGCTGCATGCACCGGTAATTAGAACAGAACAGAACAGGCCAGGGATTTTGGTCGTGCTTTTCTATACAATGTCTGTAATCTATAGATAACATTACCGATTAGGTCAGGGGTCGATCTTTAACTACTAGGCCAAGGGAGTGGCACCGGGCTGTCTGCTTGTGGATTTCATTCCTGCCTTTTAGTTTTTACTTCTTTCTTTGGAGGCAGAAATTGGGCATAAGACAATATGAGGGGTGGTCTCCTCCCTTAGAACTAACAAGCAATTATAGTAAGGTTCCAGGATATAAAGTTAATATATAAAATTTCATCATTTCTCTATATGCCAGCAATGAACAATTGGAATTTGTAGTTACAAACAAAATGCCATTTATATTAGTAGCCAAAAAATGAAATACTAGGTATAACTCTAACAAACTATGTACAAGATCTATATGAGCAAAACTGTAAAATTCTGATGGAAGAAATAAAAGATCTAAGTAACTGGGGAGTCACTGTTCCTGCATCGGAAGAGACAGTATTGTTAAGATGGCAGTTCTTCCCAGTTTGATTTGTAGATTTAACACAAATCCAATCAGAACTCCACCACGATATTTTGTGACGTTGACAAAATGATCCCAAGTTTATATGGAAAGTAAAAAGATGCAGAATAGTCAACACAATATTGAAGCGGAGGAACAAAGCTGGAGAACTGACACTACCCAACTTCAAGACTTAAAAAGCTATAGTAATCAAGACAGTATGGTATTGGCAAAAGAACAGGCAAATAGATCAGTGCAACAGACTAGGGAGCCCAGAAATAGACCCATCGAAATATAGTCAGCTGGTTTTTGACAAAGGAGCAGAGGCAATACTGTGGAGAAAAGATAGTCTCTTCAACAAACAGTGCTGAAACAACTGGACATCCACATGCAAAAAAATATATCTCTATCTATCTCTATCTATCTATCTATCTATCTATCTATCTATCTATCTATCTATCTATCTAGATGCGGACTTTACACCCCTCACAAAAATTAACTCAAAATTGATAATAAACCTAAATGTAAAATGCAAAAGTACAAAACCTTTAGAAGATAACATAGGAGAAAAATCTAGATGACCTTCAGTTTGGCAATGACTTTTTAAATACAACACCAAAAGCATGATTCATGAAAGAAAAAATTGGTAAGTTGGACTTCACGAAAATTAAAAACTCCTACTCTATGAAAAATATTGTTAAGAGAATGAAAAGTCAAGTCACAGATTAGGAGAAAATCTTTGCAAACCGCCTATCTGATAAAGGACTTGTATCTATAGTACACAAAGAGCCATTACAATTCAGCAAGAGAGAGAGAAAAAAAACAACAGTTAAAAAGTCGGCAAACAATTCAAACAGGCACCTCACCAAAAGAAATGCAGATGACAGGCATATGAAAGGATGCTCAGCATCTTATGTTTTTAGGGATTTGCAAATGAAAACAACAATAAAATACCACTAGCTACCTGTTAGAAGGGCTGAAATCCAAAACACTGACAAGACAAATGCCGGTGGGGATGTGGAGCAACAGAAATTCTCCTTCGTTGCTGGCGGGAATGCAATATAGGGCAGCCCCTGCGGGAGAGAGTTGGATGGTTTCTCACAAAGTTAGACATAATGTTACCATATGATCCAGCAATTGCACTTTTGGTATATATCCAAATGAAATGAGAACTTATGTCCATGAGTATTCATAACAGTTTTATTCATAATAAAAACTGGAAGCAAACTAGGTATCCTTCAGTAGGTGAATGGATCAAGAAATTCTGGTATATCCATAAGGTAGAATATTATTAAGTGAGAAGAAATGACCTATTAAGTTATGAAAAGACATGGAGAAACCTTAAATACACTTGGCTACTTAAAATAAATCAGTCTGAAAAGGTTACGTACGGTATGATTCCAGCTATATGAAATTCTGGAAAAGGCAAAATGGTAGAGACAGTAAAAGGATTAGTGGTTGCTGGGGTCAGGGAAGAGGCGGGATGAACAGACAGCAGGGAGAATTTTCAGGGGAGTGAAACTGTTGTGTGTAATACTGTCATAGCGGATACATGTCATGCATTTAGAATGCATAGAATGGACAATACCAAGAGTGAACCCTAGTTAAATTATGTACTTTGGTTAATAATAATATATCAATATTGGTTCATCAGTTGTAACAAATGTGTCACACTTAACGTAAGATGTTAACAACAGGGGAAACTGGGGAGAAGGGATATATGACAATTCTGTATAATCTGCTCAACTTACCTATAAACCTAAAATTGCCCTAAAAGTAAAGTCTGTTAATTTTTAAAAAGCATTAGTTTCCTGATTGTGAAGACTAATAAAATTCCCTTTAAAAATAAAAATTAGAGACTTTACAACAGTTACTGTTTCACAAGAGAAAGGACCTTATCACACATGTACATGAGGATATAGCCTCAATCTCAAGGAAGGAAGTTGTCTACTCCCTGGCATGCGTCTCTGTCCTTGTTTTGCTCATTTGCAATGGGCATTAGCAACGCTGTCCAAGCAGGAGTTTGAGCACCTGGTCTCTCACTCAAAAGGGCTGCCCCACCCCATTCCTGCAGGCAGCCTTGGGTGGCCCCTGTCTCTGCCCCTCAGGAGCTGGGGCTTGGCCAATACCTTGCCTCTCCCTTAGTCTCCTACCTGTAGAATGGAATAAATGTGCCCATAGCCAGGCACCCAGAATGCCTGCCCCTGAGAGTGCGGCTGTTGGCCACTGCAGGTTGGTCCCTGGCTCCCTCTTGCCTAGCGCCCCTCAGATGTAGTGACTCTGTCTGTTTATATCTAGGCTAAGAAGTCCATCTCCTCCCACCTGAGCACGCTGGCAGACTTTGCCATTGAGATGTTTGACGTTCTGGATGAAATCAACTACCAATCTTACAACGACTTTGTCCTCCGAGTTGGTATGTGACTCTAAACCTATCCTGTCCATCCATGTGGAACACCTTCCTATACCCACCTAGGGGCGGGATCAGCTGATGAGGTGCCCTGGTCTTACAGGAAGGAGGGTGGTGCTGCCCAGGAGGGCATGGGGACCTGTGTACGGAGTTGTCCCTGGAAGCTGCTGGTGGAAGTGGAGATGCTTCAGAAAGTAACTTAGGACTTTGAAGATTCATTGTCTAGCTCGGGAAACACATTAGAAATCTTGATTGTCCTGGAGACGTTCAGATGCTCCTCTAAGTCCACACTTAGCTGAAGTAAAATGCCCCTTTCCCTGTTCACCAGCCATGGCTACATAGTTGAGGCCACATGGGCTGTCCAGAAAGAGGCCTTGATGGGAGCCCCACTGCGTGGACTCTGGCCGCCCTGTGTCTTCTCCGGGCTCCCTCCCTCACCTGTGTCGTGAGGAGGAGAAACCACTGGATGCCCCAGTTCCTTTCTAGCTTTTATAACACTATGATTTGTTGTTGTTGTTTTTTAATCATAAATGCACTTTTTCTTGAGATGTAGACAGTTTACCAGAAAAATTCTACTAGTCCAGGATACAGTTAAACTAGAGGTTCATGGTTGTTTTAGAATTCAAACATCCAGTAGCCTTAAAAACAAACCTTGGAGCTACGTGTGAGTGTGAAGGGTGGTGGGTGATCCACTTAGAGCACGTGGAGTTCTGATGTCCTGAAAAGCAAGCTCGGCTTCAGGCATGGTGTCTGGCCAGAGAGCAGGGGCAGAGTGAGCCAGCTGGGCCCTGGGCTGTGGTCAGCAGAGCTACTGATGTACCTGGAAATCGATCTGCTGGTGAATCGGGAAAATTCTGCTCCTCACTTTCCAATGACAGGACCGGTTGGCAAGTCCGGCCCTGCAGCTCAGTGTCTAGTCATGCAGTGAGGCTGGACAAGGATCTCTCGGGGCCCTTCTGCCCATCAGGCTGGTGCTAGCCTCGTGTTCTTTATGTGGGTGGGGCGTCTGGGGTTAGCAGAGGGCGCTCGCCAACTCCCACCAGCTCCAGCCATCTGGGAAATGGCCCTTTGGGGTTCTTCTCTGAGTTTCCCATGCCCACCTTCCCCAGCTGACACCACTGTGCCTGCCCCCTGCTCTCATGCTCCTCCATGTCATGCCAGCTCCCCACTGCCCAGAACATCAGAGGAATTTTCTAGGACAAGCTCAGAAAAATTAGTCCACAAATACAGAAGGGGAAGATAGGAAGTGGCTTCGGTCAAGGCCAGAAAGCCCCAGTTGCAGGAGGTGGCTGCCAGCAGGCTGTAACAGGAGAGCTGACAGCAAGCTTGGTCCCTCTCTGTCCTGCTGAGCACGGGCCGGGTGTCACAGCCTGGTATGTGCCCTACTTACAGGGGAGGAAGACCAGGCTCAGAGAGGGTAAATGCTTTGTAGAAAGTTGCACAAGGAGTGACTCAAGTTCGGGTGTGCCTGGGTTGTTGCAATGCTGTCCAACTGGTCTGCAGCTGTCCAGAGGCCAGTTGGACACTGAGCTACAAAAAGAGAAGGTACTCCCTCTCCTCCCTTCAGAGCATTCTGCACCATCTTGCGTAGTTCTGGGGCCCATACTCTAAAATAGCCATAAGGTCACATTCCGAGAACAGGTCCGGAGCCGCTATTTTTCTGCAAGAGAGGATGCAGTCAGGGATACACCCTGTAATCCCAGATACTGAAAGGTCACACTTCTGAGTGGCTCCCCTGGCAGGGCTCAGCACAGAGGCTGCTATTCCAGGAAAGGGGGCTTTTCTTCAGGATCGGGACTCGTTCTGAACAGCCAGTGCTGTTCCCCAGTGCAGTGGACAGTGCTGTGAGGGGACCCTGCCCAGGGGAGCCTGTGCAGCAGGGCGGCTGCGTCTCTGCTGTGCTGTGTGATGCTTCAGGAAGGAGCCTGGTGCTAGGTGACCCCAGGAAACAAAGCCCTGAGAGGAGCAACCTTTTCTCCACCAGGAGCGGCATCAGGTGCATTTGGTGGCCCTGGTGGGGTGAGTTACACTTTTCCCACTGACAGGTCATGCGCTGGCTGTTTTCTAGGCATCAATGTTGGCCCCGTGGTGGCTGGAGTGATTGGCGCTCGCAGGCCCCAGTATGACATCTGGGGAAACACAGTCAACGTGGCCAGTCGGATGGACAGCACAGGGGTCCAGGGCAGAATCCAGGTCAGTTCACCCAGAAACCCCCAAGACATGGGTGCCCATTCTTCAGGTGAGGAAACTGAGGCACAGAGGGCCAGGATTGAATCCCCAGTCTGCAGCCTGTACGTGGCAGGGCAGAAAGAGCTGACTATTTCGGTCTCTCTGCTCCGGAGGGCATCCTGGCCCGGGCATCTTGATTTTGCTGTTTGGTTTGTCATTTAGTCTTGGCTGGCTCCTGAGTGACCAGGTGCAGCAGTGGGAGCACTGAGTCACTGGGTCCCACTTCTGGTCCCAACAGATTGGCAGCTCTCATTCATGCTGCACATCCCAGGACTCCAGCCTCCACCGGCTGCCATAGGAAGGAAGGGCTTTCTTGTGTGTTTGAAGGGAGGGTGCTATGCCTGTCCACCTCATCTGAGGAACTTGTGGGCAGCTCAGGTGGGCTGACACCCTCTAAAAGCCATGGAAAGGTTTAGAAGGCAGCAGCCTCTGCTTTTCCTCTGTGTGGAGGAGTGTGATTCGGCTTCTGGGATTTCCCTTATAACAAATTTGAAACTTGATTTGGTCTTGATGACCACCAGAATGAAGCCCTTACAAGTAAGATGGAGCCTGTGAAGGGCCACACAGCCCTGCAGCCACCCTCCCTGGGAACTGCAGGCCTCCAGAGGCCATGGAGGGAAGGTTTGGTCCCCAGGCGTGTGACAGCAGCTATTCACAGGGACAGTTTAAGGGACAGGTAGGCCAAAATATTCATGGAGTTCTCCTGTCCTGCTCAGAACATAGACAGAGCTTCCATGGAGCAGTGCTGCACTTCTGCATTCTCTTTTTCACAATTTCTTTTATCACAGTAACATATACATAGAAGTTGTCATCTTTTTCTAGGTGTATGGTTGAGTGGCATTAAGTATATTTACATGGTTATGCAGCCATCACCACCGTCCACCTCCAGAACTTTGTGCTGTATATATATACACAAACACACACACACACACACACACACACACACACGGTGTTGTTGTTGTTGTTGTTGTTGTTGTTGTTTTACCATGACTGTATCCTGCACTCTTCTGCAGGATTCCCCCAAAACCGGACTTGCCAGGGGAGAACTTCATGGTAGCCCCATCCTGCCCACCCCAGCCTGGCCCCTACCCTGAACCAACATTGCATTTTTAAGTTTCTAAAATCAGATCTGAGCCTGCCACTGTCCTATCTTGCCCCTGCCTCACGCACAGAGTGTTCACTGGTGACCTCTGTCCAATCCCCCGCCAGGTGATGTCACCCTTGCACTCACAGGACCTCTGTCCTGCCTCCCCTGCCACACTGACGGGGGCCACCCTCCCCAGCTCTGGGCATTAGAAGGTGAGCTTGGCATGGATTGAGTTCTTTTAACGAATGGACTGTGTGTGGGAGAGTGAGGAGCAGCCAGGGAGACAGGGAGGAGAGGAAGTTCCAAGATCACACCTCCAACATAACACAGAGATACCAGTCATGTCCTCTGTTCACAGGACTGATTGTATCTAGTAGAAACTATTTTCTCATCCTTTACCTTTTTCCTAACTTTGCGAAGCAGAAATTCTTTGAGCCTGTCAAGAAATGTCCCTATTTTCTCTGGACAGTTTGCCCACTGCCCTCCATATGCTGGTCCCTCCCTCCCCTGATTCAGGGTTGCAGAGGCAGCTGCGCCGGGGTCCTGTGAACTGTCTGGTTTGCACCCCCACCGACACCACGCTGCTGCCTCCAGCAGTGAGTTGGAAGTCAGGCTTTGCCCTGGACTCTACTCTTTGCTGCCCCTTCCAGCTGAGGGGTGTACCTTCTGCCCCCTACATTCTGTATGCCCTGCTTGTAAATGTCCCTGGCTGCTGAGGTGCCAAGAGCCCTGAACCCAGAGAGTCAACCCTGCTCTTCTCTGGTCTAGCATCTGGAGCTGTGTCCCACGCAGCCTCTGGCATGGAGTACACGGAGCCACCATGGAAGCTTACATCCAGACCCTGGTGCCAGGTCCCTGCAAGCCCTGTCCACCTACCTGCCTGTCTGGGCGCTCCCTGGGCCACGCTTTCTGGCTCATTGAACATTGCCTCCTCTGATTGTCCAGGGAACAGGCAGTGAGACTCCCCTGGGGCTGGTCCCTCAGACTCCTCTGAGTCCCCTGGGTTGTCTTTGCAGGGCAGTGTCTTTTTTACATAGTGACCCAAGTGATTTCAGCAAGAGTAGGGGCCCTGGCTGCCAGGCTGAGCTGAGAAAGCCACATCCCCGTGCCAGGGTTGGGCAGTCAGGGTGGACAGCAACAGATGCAGGATGGAATGTTTTGGTCTCTTCCCAGAGGAGTCCCCCTCAATGCCCTGGAGTAATGCTCCCTTCTCTCCATCAACAGGTGACTGAGGAAGTCCACCGGCTGCTGAGAAGATGCCCCTACCACTTTGTGTGCCGAGGCAAAGTCAGTGTCAAGGGCAAAGGCGAGATGTTGACATACTTTCTAGAAGGCAGGACTGATGGAAACGGCTCCCAAATCAGGTCCCTGGGCTTGGATCGGAAAATGGGTCCATATGGGAGAGCTGGCCTTCAGGGCAGACGTCCCCCAGTGTGCCCCATGCCTGGCGTCTCAGTCAGGGCTGGGCTCCCTCCACACTCCCCAGGCCAGTATCTGTCCTCTGCAGCAGCTGGGAAGGAGGCTTAGTGGAGCCCACCTGGGCCTCTGGGGTGCACTTGGGGTGGGAATGCTCCGGGGGCGACACAGGCCACGGTGGCTCCAACCAGGACCAGCCAGACCAGCAGAGCAGGGAGCCAGTGGCCAGGGTGGAGGAGAGCATTGTCCAGGCGTGGCCTGTGGCCCGAGGACCAACCACCCAGCAGATGCAGCAGAGCAATTACTCGGTGAGGAGAGGACACCCAGCTGCACACACTTCCAGGCCTCCCTGGAGAGGTGTCCACTCCATCCTTCCCCCTGTGGCGTAGGGAGCACTGTTTCTTTCCAGAAGGCCTGTTCAGGTTTGGCCAGGTCGGCATCAACGTCAGGACCTTCAGAGCATCCACCAGGGTTACAGCAAGAGCTGCTGAGTTGTGGCTGGCAGAGCAACCGAGGAGCTCTGCAAGAGTGTGCCCTGAGACAGGCCTGTCCAGCCCACCTAGGTGGGACCTGACATACAGGCGGCTCCAGCCCTGGGCAGAGGCTTCAAGAGCCAGAGTGGGAAGTCAGGCCTCTCTGGGAAGGTCACAAGGCCTGGGGTTGTTCATACCACGGGCACAGTACAGAGCTGTCCACACTTGAACTGGACGGTTTGGGGAGAATTTGAAAAGCTGCCTCTCACTGCATGGATAGTGGTGGCTGCTGACTTTCAAGCGTGCTTTTTTGCTAAGAGCCAGAGGCAGGTCTTCTGGAGTTCTCAGGGGGCCCTGTGACCCCCTCTCCACAACCATGGCCAGCATCGGCTTCTTGCTGCACCTGTGCATTCTCCACCCCTTCACCAATGGCTTCCAGCTCCTAAAACACCTGGACATTCCCCATCCTGCACCGGCACTGTGTTTGTTCAGAGAAGACGAAGGATGTCATTTCTTCCTTTCCCTGTGGCGTCTTGGATCCTTTACATTTAGCAACAGCAGTGTGAGGCTCCACTTCTGTTGAATATGAGCAGCCCTCACACCCATGATGGAAGATGCTGTTTCCCCAGCAGAACCAACCCTCCAGGACGAAGTTTCAGAATTGGCTGATGTTTGTGAGTGCAGGTGTCCCTGTTGTAATTTGCAGGGAAATTGACTGCAGGTGATAGTGTTGACATCTGACGGCCTCCTACATGCATGTCTAAATAGTCACAGTGAAGATGAAAATGAGGATGAGGGGGACAGGGGTCCAGGAGGGCCAGTGGGAAGGGACTATCCATTGGCGTGTAGAAACCTTGGATCTCGGTCACAGGGAGGAAGGTGGCTAAAAGTGGGAGGGAAGCTTCCGGGTAGGCGCCATAGTAGGGGAACATCTAAAGACCCACTGCTCTGAGGTGTGGTCAGAGAGGTTTCCATGGACTACACAGGAGGCTTGAGCCCTGCCTCTGCCCAAAGCCAGCAGGGTTGGGGGTCCCCCTCCTCACTGCTCCTCAGCAGCTGTAACCCTTTCCTGAGGGCCCCGACTTTTCAGAATAGGAGCAGAGAGAAGCCCAGACTTCCTTCCCTGGAGTGTAGACCCGTGTGTGGGACCTGCTGCAGGCTGATCCCTGTCCGCACAGGTGGGTGATGTCCTTGGCTACCATCAGAGGCAGTCCCCTGCACAGGGAGGGCCTGACCCTGCCTCACCTGTGTGGCCGTGTGGGGGCAGCAGGTGCCTGGGCCATAGCTGGGGGAGGCCAGACCCTGGGGGCTTTGCAGGGTGGCCAGTGCAGTGATGCCTGGCGCTTCCAGCTGAGACAGGAGTCCAGACAGAGGTGAGCAGGGTGGATGGCTTTAGGCAGGGGAGGTGGGTAGAGGCTGCATGTAGGGGCCGTCGTCTGCCTGTCCTTAGGTTGTGGACTAGGTGTCTAGTCAGGGTTGTAGGGAGTACTGTCCACCCTCCTTTCTCTCTGGTCAGGGCTGTGGCCTCTGTGATGGTGCGAGAGGCAGGATCGTCTCCAGACACCTTCTTGCAGAGTGATTTTGACCAATGCCTTTCCAGCACCTTCCCCTGGCTATGACAGGGAGCTCCCAGGCCAGGCCACATGACCCCACAGGTAGGCTGACCCCATGGCCCCACTGGAGATTTTGAGGGCAGAGCTGGGGTGCCTTTCACCTTACTTGGGTGGTCCTCATGTCGCTGCCCACTCACGTTGCTGGTGTTCTGGCATCATCTTGTGCCGCTGGGGGCTGGGCTCCTGTGAGGTCCTGGGGCAGAAGGAGGTGCTTGCAGGGCCTCTAGCTGCTATTGGGGCGTCCACAGGACCTTATGTTTATGTGGAATCTCCAGGCTGTCATCAAGGGCTCCTGAGGGCTCCTGAGCTCCTCCTGAGGACCCAGGGTCCATCTGAGGCGGCTGTAGGCTGAGAACCTGGCTGAGGCACTGCTGTCAACCCCTTCTCCAGGCCCTGCCTTGTCCCTGCTCTGTGCTTACCCCTCTTCAGGACAAATAGTTTGTCCTTATGGTCCCCTTTCCACTAGGATTTTCTCATCCTCATCTGTCTATCCCAGCCGGATTTGAAGCAGTCAGTTCAGACAGGAGCCACAGGCAGCCCGTGAGGGTGTAGTGCGGCGGTGGTGAGTGTGGCCACCCTGGCTCCCCGGCTCATCGTGCTGCTGTCCTTGACCCACGAGCTGTTGAGAAGGGCGCAGAGCCCCTGACCAGCCAATCCTGTTGCCCCCAGTGCCGCTGCCCACCTTTGGCCATCCAGGTGGTGGGTAGGCAGAGGAGTGAACCCCAAGGGTGTCCATGCCCCAGTTCTAAGCCCTGGGGCCGGGTGCTGTCACACAGCAAAGGGGACTTTGCAAGTGGAATTACAGTCAGGGATCTAAGGATGGGAGGGGAACTTGGATTATCCGGGTGGGCTCAGTGGCCCCTTGGAATGGCTGAGGGAGACAGGAGAGCCAGGAAGGATTCGAAGTGTCACAGAGATGGTGCCATTATTGCTGGCTTAAAGACAAGGGGCCAGGAGCCAACACCAGAGGCTACTCGACAACCCCAGCCTCAGTCAGCGAGGAAGCCGGGTGTTGCTCACACAACCAGAAGGAGCTGAGTTTGGCAACAACCCAAGTGAGCCTGAAGCAGATTCGCCCCAGAGCCTCCAGGGGTGAGTGGAGCCCAGTCCAGCGACACCTTGGTTTGGCCTGTGAGATTGAGAAGAGAGCCAGCCACACTGTGCCGTGCCTGGGGTCCACAGAGCTGGGAGGTCACACATGTACATCCTGGAAGCTGCCCAAGATGTGGCCACTTGTAGGGCAGCAAGAGGAAGCCGTCGCGGGGACCATGCTCCCTTCTCTGGGCTCACGACTGTTCTGGAAAGGACCCCATGGCAGGCTTGGCAAGGTCTCCACTTCAGGGGCAAACATCTCCATCATCAGCAACTTCAAACCCCAGCCACTTCCTGGGAGTTCAGGAACTGTGTTTAGCCATAATGTTCCTTGGGGTTTGGTGAAAAACAACTTCCTTTTTATTTGTGAGAAAACTGTATTATATTGCCTTATTTATTTTTAATCATGTACAATATTCATGTACAAATGTTAGAGCCATTCGGGTAGGATTCTCTCTAAATTATTTATTGAAGAGGCTTTGTAAATAGTGCACCAGTTACAGGTGCTGCCTGTTTACTCGTACCAAAAATGAAGACAAGCCCCACACCCACCTCAGCCCCTGCTTGGCCATGCTGTGGCCCTTTGGAAATGACCCTGTGTGCTCCCCTCGCAACCCTTGCATGCCTTTCATGCCTGACGCCGTAGAGTAGAACACAGCCCCGGAATGCTTCCAGTCACTTGCAGGGACCATGCCGGCCCGGGTGGTCCACGCCTGCAGGGTGTCTGTATCCTGCAGGAGGACGCCCCCACAGACCCAGCAACCCAAGTTGGCAGCCCGTGTTTCTCAGACTTTAAAGCCACCAGGGCTTCTGGAACACCTGTCATAGAAGCAATAACTTTATACTGTAGAGATGAGTCTGGTCTAAAGCAGATTGGTAATTTAGAGATAAGCCACGCATGCAAGTTTGCCCCATTCTCTGGCTTGGGGTGGTGGGAGGCGGGGAGCTGCCACTCCCAAAGCCCCCACCCCTTCCGGAAGACCCAGCTCTGAAACCTCAGTTTTTGTGGGTTGGGCTGCCCAGACTGGTCAGAGCTCAGCACCCCAGGTCTGGTGAGCAGACAGAGCCGGTGTTAAACCCCGGTCAGGTCATTGTCACCACACCCTTGCTTGGATGAGGAAGGAAGGAGGCAAAGACACCCACTCCATCCAAGATCTGTTCCAATTGATGAGTCTCAGTACTGGCCTCACACTGACCAACGGTGGTACGCTGCAGTTGGTTGGTGCAGAGTCTAAAGGATAACATGTCAAGGCTTACCTGTGATAGGCCATTTTAAGGAAATGGTGGCACTCTGAAGGCTGTCCCCATTCACCTTCCACAATACTGGTACCATCCTGGTAGAAGAGCCCTCTGAACAGGACACCTGTTCAGGCCTGGGATCCCCATGCTAGGCTTACCTGGGTGTGAGAAGGTCAAACTGGGTGGTTCAGGCCTTCAAATTGAGCTTGGGGGTGGCCAAGAGAGGGGTCTTAATTTGAGGAGCTCACATACCCCAAATAACCATCAGTGCACAAATCATTCCATGCTCTTCGGTACCAGACAGGAGATGCTGCAGGCAGGTGCCCATAGTTGACGAAAATGGGCAGTAGGGGAAATGGAGTAGCTTCAACCTTTCTCAGTCCCGGCCCTCACTGCACCCACCAAGTCAAGCTGAGCTGGTTGGGTTGAGACCAGCGTCCCAGCTGGACTGAGCCTGTGGGGAGGAGCTGGAGCCAAGGAGACCCCTTGGGTGGGGGCATCAGGAGCAGGGGCAGGGCCTGAGGACTGCTCCCTTGGCATGGAGGGCAGGCCGGGATGGAACTCCGGGTAGACTTTGAAGAAGGCTCAGTGGGCTCAGCAGAAGGAAGGCTCTTCTCATAGTTGTGGTTTTCTACAGATGGATTTGGGTGATCTGAGTGTGGTCAGGCCCTGCCATCGGGGAATGAATGCCACACAGGGGATTCGTCTGTAAGCTGCAGTGTCTGATTCTGTGTGAACTGACAGCAAGGAGTTGAAGGGCAGGCCCTGCCCTTGGGAGAGAGCACGGGCGTGGGCTGCTGGATGCAGGGCTCCCAGGGCTGTGAAGGCAGAGGGGTCCCTGGAGGCAGACAGGGCAGGCTGGGGGTCAGCAGCAGGGGGCAGAGCCCCAGCCAGGGCGGCTGCTTTCTGCACGTGGACATTCTTCCCACACAGGGCCAAGTGCCCATGAGCACAGCCCCAGACAGACACACGGTGGGGAGCTTGGAGCCCTCTGCTCACCCAGGGGTGCCCTGGGCCACACACTGGAACGTGTTCTAGGGGCTTCCTGCCTTATCCTTCTGTTTGTTCATACACTTAGTGAAAGCAGATCCTGTACTAGGATGTGAGGATATCTGTCACCTCCGTGGTCCATTCCATAAACACCAGATTGAATTTCAGGTGCCACACATTTTGGGGCTAGACTTCCCTAAACAACATGCCATTGTGAAATGATGCATATATTTGTATTTTTAAATTTCCCTGAAAATTTAATCTATTCTGTTCACTACCTTAAAAAATAGATACTCCACTAGAGGCCATGCTTAATGTGTGTGCCTGCATTACGTGTGTGAACACGCGTTTCTGTCGTGTGTGTCTTGCACATCTGTGTGTTGCATAGCATGAGCCAAATGAAAATTAATCATTTGTTCATGGGATTCGTATGAGGAACAAAATTAAATTTGAATACAGTCAGATAAAACTGACGCGCAGGGCATTTGGGGAAACCATCCCCGAGTGCCCTGATGTGATTTCCCTCAGAAAATCCTTGTTATTAGAGGAGAAGGTCTGGGCAGGGGCAGCAGCATCTCAGACATCAAGTCAACTTTGTCATCTCCTACATCAGCACTGAAGTCCAGGGGCATTGAGGCACTGACTAGGTTCCATTTTCTTTGGTTTTGTTGGTTATTTTTTTCTTTTAGGTTATCGGCGTGCACAGAGGCTGTAGAGAGAGCCTCAGGGTGGTGAGGCTGCAGGAATTCGGCCCTTCGGCTCCCCTCCAGTTACTGGGAGCCAATTTGGAGGCCAGGCCTTCCCAGCTGAGTGAGTGTCTGTCAGCTTCCGTCTCTCTCAGTTGTTGCAGTGGAAGATCAACAATAGACAGGTGGCCTTCTTGGGTTGTGCTTCACAATGGACTGGGAAAAACATCTTTGAAATCAGAAAATCAGGCTGGGCGCAGTGACTCATGCCTGTAATCCCAGCACTTTGGGAGGCCAAGGCAGGTGGATCAGACCAGGTCAGGAGTTCAAGACCAGCCTGATCAACATGGTGAAACCCCGTCTCTACTAAAAAATAAAAAAAGATTAACCAGGCATGTTGGTGGGAGCCTGTAGTCCCAGCTACACAGGAGGCTAAGGTGGGAGAATCGCTCGAACCTGGGAGGCGGAAGTTGCAGTGAGCCGAGATTGTGCCATTGCACTCCAATCTGGGCGACAGGGCAAGACTCTGTCTCAAAAAAAAAGAGAGAGGGAGGGAGGAAGGGAGGAAGGAAGGAAGGAAGGAAGGAAGGAAGGAAGGAAGGAAGGAAGGGAAGGGAAGGGAAGGGAAGGGAAGGGAAGGGAAGGGAAGGGAAGGGAAAGAGAAAGAAAAAGAGAAAGAAAGGAAAGAAAGAAAGAAAAAAAGAAAAAGGGAGGGAGGGAAGGAAGAAAGGAAGGGAAGGAAGGAAAAAGAAAGGGGGAGGAGGGAGAAGAAAGAGAGAGAGAAAAGAAAGAAAGAAAAAAAAAAGAAAAGAAAATCAGAAAATCAACCACAGTGGTAGCCACCTGGCCTAACGCTGTGTCTTTTGTACCTGACGGGTCACTCATTTTAGGTACAACTCCTTCATTCTTTGTGAAATTAGTGAATTTCCTTCTACCTGTCACTAGATTCAATATGTTCTATTAATACACCAATAACCACAGGGGAAGGGCACTCATCACTCTCCTGCCTGGTTACCACAGTCTCCGTGGGCCTTTTGCTGTGACCACAAATAAAGGAAACACTCATCATTAGTATCTAAGTCGGGCTTTACAGTAACTGCACCTTCTGTGTGCTTCACCTCACTCTACTTCAGACAGCCCATGAAGGGAGGTATTATTATACTCTTTATGTTGACAGTGAAGAATCTGAGGCCCAGAGAGGTTAGGGACTTGAGTAAAAGTCACACAGCCCTGAGAGGCAGGACCAGGGTTCCATTCCTGCTCTATCCAGTTCCAAGCCCTTGTGTTTTCCATTATGTTTAGTGCCTCTTTGCTAACAGCAACATCTGCAAAATTCATGTTGGTTTTGATGGAGAACTCTAGCTCATCCATGCAAGTGCCCAAGTGGTGGAGGGGCCATCTCAGCAGGTGGGTTCTGAGTGCAGCCAAGGCTGTCCCCCTGATGGGTGAGAGTCGCTCCAGCTGCCCGCCCTCAGAGCAGGTGCCCAAGTCCTCACTGGCACTGGCAGGCCTTGCCTCACATTGCTAAATTAAAGCAATGCAATTCCTTTTGGGTAAAAGGAATTCCTCCTTCTTTAACAACTGATCCCCAGTAAGGAAATAAAAATCCCTACTTTGTCATATCAAACTATATTCTAAAACTATATTTGAGCGAAACCTGTCATTGTGTCTAATTTCACATACACAGGATCTCCTTAAAAAAGGAGAGCTGTTGCCATCTTTTTCTGTAAGGCCTCTCTGACATCAAATGGGAAGAAATGGTGGCACCTCCAGACACCCTGAAACTACACACCATTTGTTCCCTGCTCAGTTCTGTGAGCTATGGGAAGGCCCTTGGTTGGATTTGCTACTTCTACTTTCGTCTTCCTCTGCTGTAGGCCATTTAATGTTATTGTCATATGCTACTGGTGACAGTAGGTATAGGTGGGTCCGGGTGCCTTCCCAGGGATTAGAGGATGTTCAAAGGGTCGATTTCAGTGGGAGTGTTCAGAAGGCAAGAGAGGGCTTATGATGGATGGTGAGAGATTTGACAACCACCAGAGCACATGTGCTCTGACCCTCTCCTGGGCATTGGTTCCTGCTGGTACCGGGCGGTTCAGACCTTCAGATAGGTTGCTTTCAAAAGAGCTTTCAGACGCTTATTGAGAATTAATGTTTAAACAGAGATAATAGCCTAGATGAACTCCCGAGAGATCTATCAAATCGTGTGGGCTGAATAAATATCTCATGCAGGACTGTGCAACAGTAGCCCAGAGAACCCTGCCTGTGGGCATCCACCTTCCAGTTGAGCGCAGTGGGAAGCTGGCAGCCAGAACTTTTTTCTCACCTCCCACCAGCAACCCCCCACCCAACTCTGGGCCCCAGGCACATGAAGCACAAGTCTCAGGGGACCATTCCCACATTGGGGGATCCTGAGGGAGCCCATCGCCGCCTCTTGCGTACAACTGTCCACTAGGAGGCACACGCCCAGTGTGGGAGAGATGTATGGTCTTGCCTTCCACCTGTAAAAACTACACATATGCAAGCCATTTGCACTCTGGAACTGCATGCCGTGAAAACTACTAATGGTGTGGAACTTAGTTTGAATTTGAAATCACACCGCGTGCACAAAGGGACAGGCCCAGGCCCGACCTCAGGTCATCCGCCCACTGGCTGCAGAGCATCCCCGGGAGCCATGGCGAGGCCCGTGGAGCCTGAGCTTTGTGTAGCTCGTGCACTTATTACACACCACCTCCCTTCAGTCATCACTCCTCTTCCTCCGCCATCTTCATTTATACTGATTGCACCCCCCCCGCTCAAACAACAATGTCCTTATTCTGACCATCTCGTAGTGGTAGAATCCATTCCTATTTAAGGTAAGCCCAAAGCCCACTTTTGGATTTTCTCGACTGTCTGAGAAAAGTTGTGTAAGCGCCTGCGTCCTTCTGGGTTTGACCGGATAGTGTTGTGTCCCTCTATGGAATGGAGAGTGATGGGGGCAAGGGTGTCATTTTCTCGCACGATACAACTCACTGAGGATGCTTCTGTAGAAGTGAGAAACACGATGACCACATTCAGAATTACAATAACTCACTCTCACTGGGTAACTTCTCATGATAGATTTGTATGATCAATACGGGTCTATTTTTATGTCAACTGAACACTGTAGAGTACCTTCCAGTCTTTTTCAAGATTGTTAAATTGAGACAAGTAATTGAATAATTTGTCCTATTTTTATTTTAAAAAAGTGAATGGACTGAAATGTTAAATGTGAATGTACATTTCTTAATTGCAACTTTTCTACTGAGTGTTTGCACTATACTTTCTGGAATCTTATTTAACAAAAATAAAGGAAAAAAATTGCTTGACTAAACTCTGGCCATTTCAGTTGAAAAATAAATGGTTATGTGGATGTTTTGAAGACATTCCTGCATGTTTCACATACCTTCTGGGGGAAGTTTTATTATTCAAAGTATTAAATACTATGTGACCTCACTTAGACTAAACCACACATGAACTGTTAATTCCCCCCATTACATTCTTTTTTTTTTTTAGACAGTGGCATTGTAGTAGAGGATGAGTTTAAAAGACCCAACGCTGGTCATGCCACATGGGAGACAGAGTTTGCACTGGAATCATCTCATGCTCACAGGTTAGAGGTTTTTCAACGGCAGTCTGGGGAAAGAGGTAGGGATGGTGAGGTAACAGGTACTTGCTGCTGATTGGGACACAGATGAAATCACAGGGGGTCAGAGCTGTCCTCTAGGCTGAATGGCTTCTGGGTGGAGCCATAGGAGCAGGGTTGGTGGGTCCAAGTGGAGCCATGGGTGTCAGAATGCAAAAAATCCTGAAAAGATACTCTAAGAGTCAATCTACAATAGTGGTGTGATTTGCAGGGGTAATTGGAGAAGGTGCATATCTTATAACCTCCAGAATAATAGCTGACACTCGTTTATGTCTGCACCTTAGCAGGACCTGGGCTCTCCTCCTCACCCCCAGCCTGATGGCCTCCCATTAGCTTTACAAAAGCAGTTGAGTTTGGGGGGAGGCCTATTATCATTTAAAGTATAGCTTAACTGTCTCTTGGCCAAGCATGGTGGCTCATGCCTGTAATCCCAGCACTTTAGGAGGCCGAGGTGGGTGGATCACCTGAGGTCAGGAGATGGACACCAGCCTGGCCAACATGGTGAAATCCTGTCTCTACTAAAAATACAAAAAATTAGCCAGGCATGGTGGTACAAGCCTGTAATCCCAGCTACTTGGGAGGCTGACGCAGGAGAATCCCTTGAATCCGGGAGAGAGAGGTTGCTGTGAGCCAAGATCGCGTCACAGCACTCCAGCCTGGATGACAGAGCAAGACTCCTTCTCAAAAAACAAAAAACAAAAAAAAAAAAAAAAAGAAAGAAGAAAAAAAACACGTCTCTCAGAGTTAGCTTGGCCCAATAGCCCAGGAATAATTAAGGGAAAGGCAAGATGGGGTGTGGGTTAGCTCACATCTCTTTCACTGTCAGAATTTTCAGAAGCAGTTTCAGAATTATCAGAGAAAGAAATACAACTAAGCAAAAAACATATGGACACATGTATATCCAATGAAACTGTTAAATGCAAATTGAAAACAGTGATGGACCACAGTCATCTTTCAATGTGCCAAATGTTTTTAAATGTATTATGTTACAGGAAAGGGGTCCCAATCCAGACCCCAAGAGAGGGTTCTTAGATCTTGTGCAAGAATTCAGGGCAAATCCATATAGTACAGTGAAAGCGAGTGTATTAGGAAAGTAAAGGAATAAAAGAATGACTACTCCATGGATGGAACAGCCTCAAGGGCTGCTGGTTGCCTATTTTTATGGTTATTTCTTGATTATATGCTAACCAAGGGGTGAATTATTCATGCCTCCCCTTTCTAGACCAAATAGGGTGACTTCCTGACGTTACCCTGGCATTTGTAAACTGTCATGGCCCTGGTGGGAGGGTAGCAGTGAGGACGACCAGAGGTCACTCTTGTGGCCATCTTGGTTTTGGTGGGATTTGGCTGGCTTTACTGCAACCTGTTTTATAAACAAGGTCTTAATGACCTATATTCTGTGTTGACTTCCTGTCTTATCCTGCGACTTAGAATGTCCTAACTGTCTGGGAGTGTAGCCCAGTAGGTCTCATTTTACCCAGCTCCTATTTAAGATGGAGTTGCTCTGGTTTAAATGCCTCTGACAATAATGCTGGCGAAATGACAGTGAGGTCACACTTGGACACTGCTCCTGGAATTTCATACTTCATTCATTGATACATAACAGGGACCATAAAGCTTTCACATCCTTTAACACAGTCAACTTCTGGATCCTATCTAACAAAATTGGTAGACACAAGTACAAGGTTTTTTAACGCAAAGGTTATCACTGGTATTTAAAATGAGGAAAAATTGGGAACTGTGCTGGACAGAATTTTAAAGACACTCCTCTGTATTCCATGCCCCCAGTCTCCAGAAGCTGTGAGAGGAATGAGACACTACCACTTCCAACAGTGCAATGGGCTCTGTGATCTGGCAAGCTGGACCTCTCATGAGCCCTTAAAGCAGAGAAAGTTTGCTGGCAGCAGGAACAGCCAGTCAGAGGGATGCCAACCCTGAAAAGGTTTTGTTCAGCTACTGGTGACTTGAAAATTGAGGCGGTCAGGTGATGAGGAATGAGTGGCCTTCAGGATCTGGGAGCAGAGCAGCCCCCAGCTGACAGCCAGCAGGGGAACAGGGAGCAGACCTCAGTCCTACAACCACAAGCAACTGGATCCTGCCAACCTGAAGGAAGCTGGAGATGGATTCCTGCCCAGATTCTCCAGGTAAGAAGCCACCGACTCACCTGGAGAGAGCCCAGGCAGAGACCCGCTGAATCATCAGGACTGTGAGATAATGAATGGATATTGTGAGTGCTATTTGTGGTCATTTGTTATGTTGCCATAAAAAATTAAAATGCAACAGAAACACTGATAGAAAGTAATATACGATAGAAAACTGATAGTTAGATGATTTAAACATAACATATGCGGTGCTGGCAGTGCCCAGAAATCAGGTCTTTGAACCACACTTGGCTACAAGGAGGCAGAAGGGTTCAGGCATTGTGTGTAAATACGATATTTATTTTAGGGAAAAAGGGATATCAATAAAGATAAGAGGAGTTTGTGGGCATTTTAAGTTGAATAGAAACTGTGCAAGACTGCACTTCCTTTCCTCATAGGTTTTGTCATGCGCATCCGTGTGAAGAAACCACCAAACAAGCTTTGTGTGAGCAACAAGGCTGTTTATTTCACCTCGGTGCAGGCGGGCTGAGGTCGAAAAGAGAGTCAGCAAAGGGTGGTGGGATTATCATTAGTTCTTATAGGTTTTGGGATAGGCGGTGGAGTTAGGAGCAATGTTTTGTGGGCAGGGGGTGGATCTCACAAAGTACATTCTCAAGGGTGGGGAGAATTACGAAGAACCTTCTTAAGGGTGGGGGAGATTATAAAGAACATTGATCAGTTAGGGTGGGGCAGAAACAAATCACAATGGTGGAATGTCATCAGTTAAGGCTATTTTTACTTCTGTGGTTCTTCAGTGGCTTCAGGCCATCTGGATGTCTACGTGCAGGTCACTGGGGATATGATGGCTTAGCTTGGGCTCAGAGGCCTGACAGGTTTCAAAACCTCATTTTCTGCAAAATATACAGGTTCACATACACAGTGAGAGTTAGGATCTATTTTATCCCAAATCAGTGCTGCAAGTTACATTATGCTTTCCTCTGAGCATTGTTGGTGTATTGCCAGGGCTATTGTTTAGCTGTTTATTATTTTCCTCAAAGATGATCGTTAATTTAGAAATCTTGCCCTATGTCTAACATAAGCAGGCAGCACTCATTTCCCCGTGTCCCTCAGTCTGAGAATGCCCTGTCTCCAAGTTTCTCATCGTCTCCTGTCCCCAAGAATTTGGAAAGCTTTGTAGCAGCCAGAGACTCAATTCTATAGGCATGTCTAGGCGCTGGGGCTTTAACTGCTTCCTGTAGGTATCTTCCCATGGATGGAACATGTGCTGTGCACCATCTTATTTGTGAAATATCCAAGAGATTGCATTTTGAACACTAACTAGACTGCCAATGGATAACTGCATATACTCCAAATATGTAAAAACATAGTAAGTACATTTTGCTAATACATAGAAGATGCAACATGAATGTGTAGGAAATCGTCTTACATGTGAAAACATTCTTCTGAGTGCTGGTAATTCCCAATCTTTCAAGGACACACTTCCCCAGAGTCACTCACATTATTTTTCTTCCTCCAGGGACTCATTTTGAATTTGAATTTCATTCTTTGAAAAACGAGATAGAATTCACATGACTACATGTCTGAATCACTTTGCATCAAACACAGACCATGGGAATAGTTCTCATGAAAACAGTTTATTTTTAATAGTAAAGACTGGAAAGAATTACTCTGATGTATGCATCTCTATGGTGTGTAATTATAGGCAGTTTTTTTTCTGCTTGTTTGTACTCCTTAATTTATAAACATTTTTTAAATTGATAATTTTATAACCCAATAATCTATAAGTTATAAAAAAAGAAAAAAGTAAACTAGTTCATAAAACTTAGAAATGTTTAAACACACTACACAGTAAATAAATTTTTATCACTCATATAGAACATTGGCTGAAATGTGAAGTTACTATCTAACTGCAGCCGCTATATGTAATCGCTCCTGTGACGAATCTCATTCTCTCTGTTGGAAACCTCCAAAGAAATGTGGGTATTTCCAGGGAGAACCCAATTATTGATCAGGAATATTTTTCTACCCACATTGCAGATCTAAACTTTTCACCTGTCTCTTAAAACTGAACATCCTAGACCTCACATGCCCTTAGAATCTATTATGTCCCATCTTTTAAGCCAGTCTGAGATTTCATCTAAGGGTTGCTCTTCTCACTTTGACTCTAGATGCCAGCCCACCTGCCACACACTTGAAGGCAGGCGGTGTTGGACTAGGCTGGAAATGTATACATTCTTTTTAGGAAGAAAAAAGCAAACTTTTTAGAGTGGAGGATGCAAACATTTATATGAATAAACACTAGCTCTGTATTTAGTAACCATAACATGTCCACACAAACAGGTCTTGCTAAGATGCCTGTACTTGGGAGATTTGATGCTGGCTTTGCGTTGAACTGAAGCTGCCTGGACATCTCTTTCTTCTTCCTTACAATATGTATTACCTTCATATTACTGATCACTTGGGTGAGACCCTGATGTTAAACAGGGATCACAGCATTGGAGAGGGAGAGTGTAGGGGGTTGGCCCATGCAACTGCTAGAGGTTAAGTTCTTCTAGCCCCACACACTAAAACAAGCACAGCCAGCATCCTCAGATTTCCAGAATGCCTTCCTGGTGAGAATTACGGTTTCAGGGCTTTCCTAGAGTGGCATTTCAGGCTCACTAGGATACCTACCCTGCCCCTGACACCAGTTGTGGTGACTCCTGGAGCCTTCCCATCCATGCAGTGTGGGTGGACTAGCCTCTGAGTTCCCCTGAGCTTGTCTTTATCTGCAAACATCCTGGGATCCCATAATCTGGTTTCTCCTACAGCCTATTGAAGAAAGAGGTGGGTACCCTCCATGGGTGGGACTATGGGCACTCCCCTCCTCTCAAAACCTGGTCCCTCTCTACATAAGGGAAGGAAACATACGTCCCTCACCATTGGTGCTCCAATGAGACCACCGTGACCATAGGGCTGGAAACTCACCATCCAGTGCAGAGATTTTCTTTCCAGTTCCTGCCTCGGGCTATTGGTGAGTGCTATTTGTGGTCATTTGTTATGTTGCCATAAAAAATTAAAATGCAACAGAAACACTAATAGAAATCCTGCTATCCCGAATATGCTCACAGGGCATTGGCCCAACTCTTTCCTGAGAGGGCTGAGTGGCTACGGCTGCCGTCGCCTGACATCAGTTCCACACTCTTTTCATCAGTCTGGGATGGGGTTTCCTCATGTTTCAGGTAAGGAAGCTGAGGCTCAGACAAGCAGAGAGTTGTCCCCAAGGCTAGAACTGGGCAGTAGAAAACCCAGGGCTCAAGTTATACACCATGCAGAGCTCTGTTTTCTTTAACCTGCTGCCTCTGCTGACCCTCCTCAATGTCAGTGCCTCCCAGAAACACATTTATAATCTAAGTAACAGGATCTTCTCAAACCCATTCTTCTCACCCTACGGAGAAGGGCAACAACACTGGGGGCCAGCCCAAGGAGGGCACCATGTGGACGATTAAGCCAGCCCGAGGCAGGCAGCTCTGGAGCACCCTGCCTTCCTGTTCTGGCACCAAGCACTCAGTCATCTTCGATGGTGAGCTCGTGCTGGGTGGCTTCCTCGATGTTCTGAAGCACGTAGATCTCCCATTGTCGCACTCGCTCCATCTGTTTAAAGGAAAGGCATCACCCCTTAGCAGCATCCATCTTTACTGAAGACAAGCTCTTCTGCTGCAAAATGTGCTTTAGAAAATAAATGCCTGCTCAAGGTCTGCAGCTGGCCCAGCCAACCCTATATAATTCTGCTTGTGGGCTTCAAACATACTTCATATGGGGTAGTGTGCCACCCAGAGGGCCCACGCTTGGTGTGGAGACAGACGAGTGTATAGGTGAATGGGGTAAGGTGCAGATGAGGTGTCCGACAAAGGAGGGGACAGGGACAAAAAGTGCCAGGGATGGGGCAGACAGGCTGCGAGCATGGAGTAGATGAGCCTGCATGGGAGCAGGTGCATAGGTCAGTCTAGATGGGATTTTGTAACTGTGCTCTCTGGAGCCCCCTCTTCTAGGAGGGTGCTCAGGGCAGCTGCACAGGGAACAAAGGAGGCCTCCCCAATTCAGCACAGGGAAGACGAGGATGGGTAAACTCCTGACACTAAACACAATGCCAGGATGGAGTAGAGACTGGAACCTGGGGATTTCGGATGACTGAGCCAGATCACATGGAGTGTGACTGGGGTCCACTGGCCAACAATGACAGGCCCACCATGGGTCAGTGGTCAGCATCTTTCTAATGCCCCCAAACTGTAAGACAGAAGCAAACCCACGGGACTGAGAATAAGGAATGAGAGGAGCCTCCAGAGGGCCAGCTGTAAGAGCAGAAGGCCTGAGCCCGAGCCAGTAGGAGCCACCAGGGGGCGTCCTGGAGCAGAGATGGAGTAGCCAAGGCTCCAAACACCACTGCTGGCCAGTAGAGAGGGCCAGGCTGGGGTCTGCAAGATCCGGTGATCATCTGGTAGGAGGACCAGTGAATTCCCAGTGCCCCTCCCTGCCTGAGGTGGGGGCTGCCTTCCTGGTGCCCGGCGTTCATGTCCATCCACAGAGGGTGACCTCCAGGGAGGCTGCTGAGAGCTGAGGCTCTCAGAGGGCTGTGTGGTGCAGGCACTGCCTGTCTGGACTCCCAGAAACTCAGTTTGTCACAGCGACTGAGGAAGAAGCAATAGCCTCTGATCACACAGAGGGGCCTCGTGGGGATCCAGGCTCAGCTGGGGGCAGCTGGGATGCTCCATTGGGAGCATCCACAACATGGGTTCCAGGTGGGTGGTTGTTCCCCACAAGCTCTACCCATGGTGAGACCTTCAGACCCCTTCTTACCTTCAGCTCCCAGAATACCCCAGCCAGTCCCACCTCTCCTGGCAGCATGAGAATGCTGACTAGCAAGAGGTGGCAGATATGGTGCAGTGAAGAAGCAGTTAACCCCCGGGTGGCCTTTGGTGGACAGTTCCCACTCAGAAGTCAGGACTTTCCATCAACTCCCACCCAGCCCTGTGATGGCCTATCCAAATTGGGAGGCAGCAGCCAGGCACAGCCACAGGACAGCAGGGCATGGAAAAGAGGCTGGAAAAATCCACTGCACAATCAGCACCCTCAGAAGGTGAGAGAAGACAGCAAGCAAGCCAGGGTAAAGAACATGGGGGAGTGTGGCGAGGAAGATACCCCAGAAAATAACATAACCACGCAGTAACTTTGGAAGATAGAACTGAGCAACTCTCCTAAAAAGTAGAAGAAAGGGCTAAACAGCAAATAGAAAAGAAACTCAGAGAATCAATCAGGATGTCTAACATCCAATTGCAGAGGATCACAGAGAAAGAATACAGAGCCCAAGGTTAGGAAGGAAAAGTATGGGAAGGTCTCCCAGAATCAGATGGGCCCAGGGAGTGTCCAGCACCTGAGGCAAGACTACTCGCTCCAAAATGAAACTCAGCACCACCAAGAACCACAAAAGGGACCTGGAGAGGCTTGGGCAGGTGGGAGTCGGGGACAGGGGCACACAGGGCCTTCCGGTTCTGAGAAAGGGCTCCCAGCCTGTTGGCCGGAAAAGTGCCCCTTCTCAGGAAGCCACTAGAAGGAGGTCAGAGGCTAAACCAGCAACTGGGCGAGGAGGCAGAATTCTGCCAGGAGAGGGCCAGCGCACCTCCCAACTGCCTGCTACCCTGGGGATCAGAGCCCTTGCAATCATCTTCTCATTGGGTCATTTGAGCTTCACAGCATCTCCAATCAGCAAAGGAAGAGGATGGCCTCTGAGAGACTAAAGTGGGCCTCAGACAGTGTGTGCCCTGCTAGTTCTCCAGCTGTGGCAAGGGCCTACAAACCTGGCTATGGTGAAGGTGGGACATCCCTGTCACAGTGGCCCATGGGAAGACACCACAGCCACCCTAGCCAGGTCCTTAGAAATGCAGAAGTGCTCCAGGAATGTTAACAGCTCCCTCTTCGGAGCATAGGAAGACGCCAAGAGACTCAGCACAGCGAGGCAGTTTTACTAGAATAGGCTCTTTTCTGCTACTCTGTAACAAGATGACATATCAGGCCTTCCCTGTCACCCCAACATGTCTGCGAAGCCCCCACAGCTGAAAGAGTCACCACCCAGACTCCTGTGAGCTAAAGAGCAATGACAAAGCAGTCAGCCAGTGGCAGCCTGGGTCTGGATGCCAGACCACGAGGCCAGGAAGCTCACCTTCACCACAGGCACCATCAGTCACGGGGGCCCTCAGAGCCGAAAGCTATCTTGGGACAGGGCAGCAGCAGGTGTCAGAAAGGCTGGACGACCTTGGTCCTGTCCCACGTGACCTCATGTGCAGAGTATGAGTGTGTTGGCCCCTGGTGCCACATCATGGGAGCATTAATTGGGAGAAGGTGGGTGTTGAGCACTCCATGGCCCAAGCAGTGCCCCCTCTCCTAATCTTCCACAGGGACCCAGAACTCCTGGGGGAAAGAGATGGGGACAGGGACAGGGATAATGCATACCGCAGCTGCCCGCTTCTTCGGGTCTCGTCTCTTCCTCCCAGTTGTGTTCACGATCCCAGGCAATCCAGGGTTTTGGTGCCAGCTCTTTGCCCGGAGGGACTCTTGCTGCTGCTTCTGCTGCTGCTGCCGCCGCTGCTTCTGGTTCTGCTTCTGCTGCTGCTGCTGCTGCTGCTGCTGGGCTAACGAGGCTGATGTGGGCGTCTCTTCCCCAGGAGCTGAGAGATCCAAGCTGGACTCCTTGGAGGCCCAGATAGTAGAAAGCCTCCTTTTCCTGACAGTGGCTGGAGGGCTGACCCCTGCTGGGTGGGATGCAAGGTCCTGAGAGAAGTGTGCAGGCACTGGAGACCCACTGAGATAGGAGGCACCTCTCGATGGCCTTGTGGTCTCGCCCAGGGGTCCCTCCTCAGGGGTGCTGTGTTTCAGGGGCTTTCTCAAGGTGGGGCTCCTGGTCGCTAGAAAGAGGCTCTCATCCTCAGAGGAGCTCAATCCTGGATCCTGCAAAGTAAAAACAGAGTTTTGAGTCCTAGAAGGTCGTGGGGAGCCTTGAGACAGGCATTAAACTCTGACCCCAGGCACATTCTCACTTAAGTATGAGACCCAAGTTGTCACCCAGAGAGGGGAGTGTGCAGAACGCAGGGGCAGAACTGCAGGCCCTGAGATGGAACCCTGCACAGGGCTAGACCACACCCCTCTGTGCTTGCCTTTTCATGGATGTTGTTGTCAAAACAGTAAGCATCAGAGATGTATTTTTCAAGAATAGGATTGAAGCATACATAACATTCAGGTAAAAAATTTTTTCCACCAGGAAAAATCTGTAAGTCGTTGTCAATGAAATCATCCTGACTTGTTGACTCACAACATAAAAAGGCAAAACTGTTGACAGACATTGTAGTATTTTTACGAACAGGTGAAGCGCATTGGGCAGGTGGCTCGCAGTAGGTGGTGTATGCCCTGGAGGTAACATCCCAACCCCGAGCCCCAGGATGGACTGTAGCAATCCCATCACAGCCCATGTTTTCTTCCAAAAGAATGCCTTGAGTGAGTCATGCTCCTGCACTCACACCCTTTTCTCAGATACTGATGAACTGTACCCGGCAAGCACATTTGTGTTCTCCATAAGGTATGTGCCTCCGCAGTGCCCCTTGAAGTCTGTCCATGTCAAAGTGACCTGACAGCAGATTGAGTTGTCCAATTGCTTTGTAATGATCTCTTGGTGTCTCAGACACACATGCACGCTCCTAACTAGCATCTCTGCACATCTGGCTGATTTACTACCAATTGAGGTAACTGCCAAAGCAATACCAGGTTTTACATTTTAGGTTTAATCCCACTTGAATGGAACAATTCCCTGCATTTATTTTTTGGTAGTAGGAGTAATAGTGCCCAGTTACAATGTCTGCTGCAGGCAATGACATCCTAAATCTATTAAGGAAGCCACTGTCATTCAGGGTGTAGAAAAAACTGGAACTTTTCTAAAAGAAGAGAATGTTAAAAATGGGATGATTTTGACGTTTCCTGGTGCATGCCTGCCAATACTGTATGATTAGCAAGTGCATGTCCATTTGCCTGGACAGAGCCAGCAATCACAAGAATGCAGAATGTACCTGGGAGAGACTCAGAAAAGCACATCAGCATTCCTGAAAACAGGTCCACTCCAGTCTAAGGTGAAAAGTCTGAGGACTGCACCTATGAGTCTGCCTGCTCAGGACTGGCTTGTGGCTTCTTCCCGGGCTGATACCTGTGTCATAAGTTCAAGGACATCACCACTTTGCTAAATTATTGTACGCATTTGTGCACAGAGAGGATTATCTGGTAGTTAATTTTGGGGGAGGCACAGCTAGAAAGCATTTTAATGATGGTGAAGTAATAGAAAACTAAGTTTCTCGGCCGGGCGCGGTGGCTCAAGCCTGTACTCCCAGCACTGTGGGAGGCAGAGACGGGCGGATCACAGGTCAGGAGATCGAGACCATCCTGGCTAACCCGGTGAACCCCGTCTCTACTAAAAATATAAAAAACTAGCCTGGCGAGTGGAGGGCGCTTGTAGTCCCAGCTACTCGGGGGCCTGAGGCAGGAGAATGGCGTAAACCCGGGAGGCGGAGCTTGCAGTGAGCTGAGATCCGGCCACTGCACTCCAGCCTGGGCGACAGAGCGAGACTCCGCCTCAAAAAAAAAAAAAAAAAAAAAAAAAAAAAAAAAAAAAAAAGAAAACTAAGTTTCTCTTAGAACAAAGAGATAGATGAGCACTTGCTTTAAACCTGAGATGGATTAGGAATATTCATCCAAAGTGGTGGGAAAGTCTATTAGTTATTTACTAGGTAACAAATACACCAAAACTTAGTGGCTTAAAATAGACATCCAGGCACAGTGGCTCACACCTGTAATTCCAGCACTTTGGGAGGCCGAAGCAGGCAGATCATGAGGTCAGAAGATTGAGACCATCCTGGCTAACATGGTGAAACCCGTCTCTACTAAAAAAATGCAAAAATGTAGCCGGGCGTGGTGGTGGGTGCCTGTAGTCCCAGCTACTCAGGAGGCTGAGGCAGGAGACTGCTGTGAACCTGGAAGGCAGAGTTTGCAGTGAGCTGAGATTGCGCCACTGCACTCCAGCCTGGGCGACAGAGACTCCATCTCAAAAAAAACAAATAAAAAAAAAAAAAAACAAACAAAAAACAAACAAAAAGAAACACCAGACATCTGTAATTGTCATTTCTATGGGTCAGGAATTTGGGAGCAGCCTCTCTGGGCAGTTCTGGCTTGGGGTCTCCCATGAGGCTCTCATTGAGGTACTGGCTTCATTCATCTGAAGGCTTGACTGGGGATAGAGGGTCTATGCCAAGGTGGCTCACTACCCATATGCCCTGCAATTTGGTGCTAGCTATTGGTGGGAGGCCTCAGTTTCTGCCTGGCCTCTCCAGGGGCTAGTTGAGTGTCCTCCAGATACAGAACTAGTCTCCCCCAGGGAGAGTGGGCCAAAAGAACACAGCATGGAGACTGCAATGTCTTTATATAATCTAACTTCAGAAGTCACACTTTCTTCATTTCTGCGAAACCTATTGCTTGCACTAGTCAGTTTTCTTCAATGTGGGAGAACCCCACAAAGGTATGACTACCAAATTGTGATGGTCACCGATGGCCGTCTTGGGGACTGGCTGACATAGAAGAGATAGTGAAAATTGCATTTAAGGAGAAGCCAGAGTCCCTGGCCTGTGGCTTCCCCCGCCTCACCCCCAATGTGAGGCCTCGGGGCTCCCCCTCACTCTTCAGAGCACAGATGGCTGGACAAAGAATGGAAAGAGTCTGACGTCGCCCCAGGAGATGAGTTCTGTATTCTTCAAAGCCAGCACTCTGACATGATTTTTGCATCTACTCTGTGGGGGACCCTTCCTCAACCACCCTCCCCTCAGCTTTCAGGGGAAGGGGCTGCAGCACTTCAACACAGCTCCCATTTTCTAAGCAAATCATCTTGTTAAACAATATAGGAACAAACAACTTTTACTAGAAAGTCCAGTTGAAACTCCAGTCTTAACCTTTCTCCAGTCCTTCTCCCTCTAGGTAGCTTCCTTTAGCAACATGTTACCTCTCCTTCCAGCATATTTCCGTGCAAATATGACACATGCATTCCACATTTAAAGGAGAAAACAGGCATCTGCATAAATGGAATCATAATACACGTTGTTACATAGTTTTCCACATCCTTGATGATTTCCCACTGACTCTTTGTGAACAAAACATGCACAATAGAATATTTGGATGTGGCGTAATGAGACAGTATAGAAAAAGCTATGTGTTTAACTTCCCATCAAGGCCTTAGAATGAGACCAGGGCAGAAGAGGTTAGAAAAAATATGTGGTCTAGGGAAGGTTCTTCCTGGAACCATCTATTCAGTACAGTGTGCTGGAACATTTAAAATCTGTTCTCATTGATTTCTTATAGCATTCTTATGAGGTAAGTATGATTGAAGTCACCAAACGAAATATTCAAACCCAGATGGTTTATTGGCCTGAAACAGAAGCAGCAACAATGAGGTGTGAACTGGAGTTGGTGCAAAGAAGACTTCCCCAGGAACAACTGTTCTGTGGAGGTCTGGTTTCACATCCCAAACCCCTCAGGCTTGGCTGGAAAGGAGGGAGGGAGTGCCTCCTCTTTTTGGGATGATGAGTTGATCATGACCATTTACAGAGCTTCTACTGTGTCGCTCTTGGGGGTATGTTTATTTTGTACATTTGTACATTTTTACATTCAGCAAAACCCTTAAAAATGGATTTGTGTGAACTCCAAATAGCCTGAAGGATAGGATTTACTCCAGAGCATGAGTCAGCATCAGAAACTGCCAAGCTGCTTTCCAATGTGCCTGCACCATGCTTCCATCCCACCAACCAGCATCCCTTACATTGCTGGTGGGTTGGAAGAATGGTACAGGCAAGTTGAAAAACTGCTGCTTTACAGTTTAGTTGCTCCACATTATGATTATTATTATTTTAGACAGTCTCACTCCCTCACCCAGGTTGGAGTGCAGTGGTCATATCTTGGCTCACTGCAATCTCCTCTTGGGTTCAAGCAATTCTCCTGCCCCAGCTACCCAAGTAGCTGAGATTACAGGCATGCGCCACCACACTCAGCTAATTTTTGTGTTTTTAGAGATAGGGTTTCGTCATGTTGGCCAGGCTTGTCTTGAACACCTGACCTCAGGTGATGCACCCGCCTCAGCCTCCCAAAGTGCTAGGATTATAGGCGTGAGCCACCGCGGCCAGCAGTTGCTCCACATTCTTACCCACATTTGGCACTGCCAATTTTTAATTTTTAAAAAAGTTTTCTGACAGGCTAGTAGTGGCATCTCATTTGCACGAGCAGCATCTTGCATAGTGGTTTTGATTTGCATTTCTGTAATGAGTAACGAAGTTGAACATCTTTTCATGTATTTATTTACCATCGATATGACTCCTTTGGTAAGCTAAAAGAACTAAAAGCCAAATATATTTGTCATGTTAATAAAAGCAAACAATAAACTCACCTATTAAAACACTGAGATTGGATTAGAACGCAAAATCCAACTACACATTGCATACAGTCAGACATATCTAAGACAAAGTACTGCAGAAAGCTTCAAAGTAAAATTATGGGCAAAGATAAGGCCATAGAAGTACAAATGAAAAAATGTGGACATCAATATTTATATTGGAAAAGGTTGAATTTATGGCAAAATACACTAAACAAGACCAAAACTGGAAGTATAGTGTAATAAAAACAAAATGCATAGCTGTTATGATTACAACAGACAATACAGCATCAACATTCATAGAGTGAAATCCTAGGAAAAAAATACAGAGAAACAGAAATAAAGTAGTAACTGAGACTAATTCACCTTTTTAAACCCATGCTAGACCACAGGGAAGAAAAAAAAAAATCAAAATCCCATAGAAGATTATCTTGTTACTTGGAGGATAATCAGCACTTGGAAAGACTTTAAATTCTTCAACTTCAAAAAAGAGATCGAGATCTCAGAGTAAAGTTAAGAAATAGGGGTGAGAAGGCCGGGCACGGTGGCTCACGCCTGTAATCCCAGCACTTTGGGAGGCCGAGGCGGGCGGATCCCGAGGTCAGGAGATCGAGACCATCCTGGCTAACACGGTGAAACCCCATCTCTACTTAAAAAAAAATTACAAAAAATTAGCCGGGCGCGGTGGCGGGCGCCTGTAGTCCCAGCTACTCGGAGGCTGAGGCCCGAGAATGGCGTGACCCCCAGGAGGCAGAGCTTGCAGTGAGTCGAGATGGCGCCACTACACTCTAGCCTGGGCAACAAAGCGGAGACTCCGTCTCAAAAAAACAAAACAAAACAAAACAAAACAAAAAAACAGAAATGGGAGTGAGAAGACAGACTGGGACTTTTATCAAACAGAAACTGCAAGGTAATATAAGTATATTTTTTATTAACAGAAACTACTTTTAACTAACTTATTTATAAAAGTGATCTAAAAATCAGTAATTAAATGTTGATAATTTGATGTTTTCTGATAAAATATTGTAATATATTGAAAGCTTACAGAGAAAACCATTTAGTATTGTTTTACAAATACATGCCCAGAACAGATGACCCAGATATGCATATGATGTCATGTGGTAAAAGGTACATCTCAAATGATTAGAGAAGAATGTGTTTTTGTTCTCTTTCATCACATGTTCTTTCTGGCTGGTTGGCCACTTAGGACAAAAACAACAGCAAAGCCAAGTCCCTATAACTCATGGCTTACACTAAAATAAATGACAAGGAATCTAAGATTTTAAAAATTCACAAATCACCAGGAAAAACAAAAAAATTAAAAAATCTGAAACAAATTCGGGTTCTTAGTAGATTAAAGACTTACATGTAGAAAAGAAAGCCATAACAGTATTGGAAGGAACTAGCAGTGCATTATCTATAAACTTATGTAAGGCTTTGCTATGACTCACAACATAGAGGCCATAAAAGAACTAGACTACATATAAACTTATAAAAACTTCTGCAAATAAAAGGAAAGAAAAAAGATACACCAATGCAAAGATAAAAGACGAACCACAATTTTTATAAAAGATGAACAAGCAGTGAATCTTCCTATTTAGAAAAACATCCAACAACCTGATGGATAAATCCACAAAGTTTCTTAACAGTTCATAGAAACTGGTCCTTCAGTATACACATTCTGAACCTCATTCTCAGTAATAAAAATGCACATCAAAATGAAACCAAATTCCCATTTGTTTTTATCTATTGGACTTCAAAAATTTAGAAGTATGAAAACTTTAGACAACACAGAGAGGAAACTGGAACATCTTCTATGGAGGGCAATTTGGTAGCACTCAAATTTGTAAGTTAGTATTCTATTTGGACACCAACTCCCCTTCTAGAGAGTTACTCTACAGAAGGATATTTGAAGCAGCTAAAAACAACATTTCCTTATGGTGGGGAAAGGGCTGGAGGACAGCAGCGGTCACCGTGCATTTTATGCTTTTGAAACTTTATGCTCTTATACTTTTGATCGCTTTTAGAAACCATACGCGTGCATTTTCTATTTATAAATAAAAAATAGAAAAAGAATCCCTACTTCTCTGACGAAGAAGCCCAGACACAGGGAGACTAGGAATGGGGTGCCTAGGGCTGCTGGGTTGGGAGAGGAGTTACTTCTCCATCCAGCAGGCGGAGCTGTAGGCTTCAGAGATGTTTGCAACGCAGGGTGCTAAGGACAGGTTTTAACTTCAGGTCGGATTGTGATGTACTTCTGCAGGATGGCATTTCCTTTTGCATCTAGAGCATGAGGTGTCCTGTCACTGTGCCCTGGGGCTGCTGGTCCCCTTGGTGGCCTGGCTTTCCCTAAGGGCTGTGGCTAAGGTGGTTCTTAATGCTGAGGTTCCAAAGGCCTCATGAGACAGGCCAAGGCAGGAGATGGAGGAGGACCAATGCCCAGTATCTCAGGACAATGCCTGACCCCACCTGATGTCACTGAGATTGTGCATGGGCTCTGGGGAATCTGGAGGGCCTGGGACACAGCTGGGGCCTCAGAGCCCAGGCTGGGGAGATGTGGAGGCCCAGGGGCTCTGGCAGAAGATCTCTCTTGCAGGCCATGACATGGGCATCAAGAGGAGACTCTGGGCAAGGCTCCCGAGGCCCCCAGGGTGTTAGTGCCTGGCCTGCCCAACCCACAGGCAGCCAGGACCAGACCACAGCTTTGTGCCAGCTCAGGACAGGGCCAGGCCTAAAGCCAGTCCTCACCCAACCTCTTGCTCACGCAGCCTTGAGTGCCCTCCCTTCCTACTCACCTGCCACCTCTTACTGTATTCAACTAGATCTCATTCCCAGGCTGCACCCCTCCCCACCTACCTGCACCCCAGGCTCCATCCTGCTTTGCCTCTGGGGCTGGCTTCCAAGTGAGCAGTTGTAGCGCCCACCCTGTGGCCCTCAGCACCGAGAAATACCTGCCGTGTCCCTACTTAGGCCCAGGCAGGTGTGCAGCAGCCCACTTGAGCCCGAGTTAGCCTGATGGCCACGCCATTGCGCAGGTGTGGGGCAGGTTTTCCTAGCCCTCTAGGCCTTCCCCTTGTTGGTTTCTGTTGTGTGCACCTGAGCCTGCGGGAAGTGAAGGCTCGCTGGGCGCTTGTGGCCGCCCCCCCCTCGCCCAGCCCCCAGCAATAAGCCACCTGTGCCAAATACTGTTTGATGTGCATCATCACAACAACCTAAAGGAATGGCGATTACCACCCCAACTCAATCCACAAGGCAACTGAAAAAAAAGAAACACATTTCCATATCAAGAAAAGCTGAGAGGACCCACAGCCATTAGACTACAAGGTATGTTTCTCTGCCAAAGACTGCTTACCAGTCCTTCCTTCAGTGCTTCTGAAACTTGAGCTGCTCAGAACCTTCCGGAGGGGAGGGCGTGTTAGAGCACGGAGTGCTGGGCCAGCCCCAGTTCCTGATTGGGCAGGCCTGGGCAGGGACCCGTGATTTGTATCACCTAACGACTCTCAGGTGTTGCTCTGCTGCAGGTCCACTTAGGAACCACTGCACGAAGGAAAGGCAACACGTGCCACAGAGTAATGGTAAATTAATCTTTGCCAATCTATACTAAAGCTGATCTATACTAACAGTAATCTCTAACCATGCCTTAAGTTTTTTTGGGGATAAAACTAAAAAGAGCAATTCAGAAGCTAGTAATGACTAGAATGATCTGTGGTAGTTTGTTCTTAGACGTAATCTCAGTTTTCTAACAACCCCAAAGCAAAGTGTTTAGTATGCCTATTTTATTTTATTATTCATTTACTTACCGTTTTTTTTTTTTTTTTTTTTTCCCCAGACAGAGTCTTGCCTTGCTCTGTAACCCAGGCTGGAATGCAATGTGATCTCGGCTCACTGCAACCTCCGTCTCCCAGGGTCAAAGGATCCTTCTGCTTCTGCCTCCCAAGTAGCTGGGACTACAGGTGCGTGCCACCATGCCTGGCTAATTTTGGTACTTTTTTGTGGAGACAGGCTTTGCCATGTTGCCCAGGCTGGTCTCGAACTCTGCACGATCCACCCACCCTGGCCTCCCGAAGGACCAGGGTTACAGGTGTGAGCCACCATGCACGGCCAGTAAGCCTGTTTTAATAAGCCATAGTTGTGGGGCAAATTGCTGGAGCTCACCTAGTGGTATTTAGCAGAACCAAGACAAGAACCCAGGACCGTCTGACTCCAAAATAAGTGCTTTCTGACCCTTGCTATTCTGTATTGTTTTTCTAAATTTTGCCACTAAGTTGCCATGTGATTTTGGTAAATGAATGCTGTCTCTGGCTCTCTCCTTTCTCTGTAAAATGAAATACTATGTGAGGGCTTTCCCAGCTCTGAAATATCTGCACATAGGAACCTGAATGAGGAGGCACGGCTGCAGAGCTAAGGGGCTCTCAGCACCCAGGCCTGTGTGCAGCATGCAGAGCGGAGGCCTGCAGTGGATGCTCACCCTCACCCTCTGACTGTTTGCTTTCAGAACAATGAGTGACAACAGAGGTTGAGATCCCTGAAACATGGGTTCTTCCTGAGGCTTCAGAGAGCACTAGAGAGGGTTTGTCAGAGAGCAGGCAGACCCCAACGAGACCCATCCCAGCTTGTCCTGGTTGGCACAGAGCAACACAGCCGGGTGACTGGCCCCAGGTTCAAGTGCTGAGGGTGGCTCGAAAGTCTTCTACCCTGGGGGTGGGGCTCTTGGGGTACAGCCTTTCTGGAGTGCCAGTTGGTGTTAATGTATGATACACTTAAAAGTATGGATGGCCTTGAACCAGCAATTCCACTTGTATGAGTATGTCAGGAGATAATCAAACTGAGTCGTTCCCTATTTCCTGTTACTAGTAGCCATGGAGTGTTATCTTTAAGAGCTCAAGTACATGCAGTGTGTACAGCCAGGAAAAGCACACTGATGAAATAAATTAGAATGAGGCCGAGACGAGTGGATCACCTAAGGTCAGGAGTTTGAGACCACCCTGGCTAAAATGGTGAAACCCCATCTCTACTAAAAATACAAAAATTAGCCAGGCATGGTGGTGTGCACTTGTAGTCCCAGCTACTCAGGAGGCTGAGATATGAGAATTGCTTGAACCCAGGAGGAGGAGGCTTCAATCAAAGAGAGAGAGAAAAAAAAAAAGAACAAAATCGACACAGGCACATATGTACACACATATACAAAAAGAGACACACAGAAATGGTAGTGTTGTTGATATCCAGATGGCAGGATGATGGGTAAACTTTAACATCACTTAATTGCTTCACATTTTTCTAAAAACAACACCTAACGAATAAGAGTTTTTGAAAGTAAAGCTCCCTTAGCACAGTCAATTCATTTTCCAGATGGGGAACCTGAGGGCAGCAGAAGGGAGAGGCTTGTCCAGAGTACTGGAAGTGAAGCAGCAGGGGCTGCTTGGTCCCGGTTCCTGCTCAGGTCTCTGTTCCCTGCACTGTGCCACCTGGGCGTGACTGAGGACAAAGTGGTTTGTTCTTAGACTGGAGTCCTGAATTACTTTTGAAAGTGTAAGAGTCTAAATTCCCTGTCATAAGACCTTAACAGTCCCAGGCAAGGATGAAACAGACGCACTTGGAAAGTATTTGTCAGAAGTATCACTTGGCCCCAGAACAGTGGCCTGCAGAGATGACCATGCCCCATTCCCCTGAACCTGTGAATCTGTTCAGTCACAATGGGAAAAGAGACTTTGCTGATGGAATTAAGGGTCAGACCTTAAAATTGGGAGAGTATGCTGGGGAGTCAGAGGACAGCAGAATGTGTCCTGGTTAGAAGGGGTCAGAGGGCAGGAGAGAGGGGCAGATAGCATCAGAGAGCCATCAGGGTGAGGCCATGTTGAATCTTGTAGAGGACAAAGAAATCACAATGACTTTCCCAGAGGGCCCTCCTGAGCACAGGGCTGAGTTCAAGGAAGAAAACAGTAACTCAGATAACTACCATGACAACCCTCTTCCCCGGTGATGAACCCTGACCTCCCATAGTGTAATTATTTTCTATCACAAGGACTGATACAGAAAAATTTGCTGTGGCAGGTGCTATTCCATTTGCAAATAGGAAAACTGGGGCACAGAGCTATCAGGCAACTTGCCAAAGATCACACTGCTGCTAAGGACCTTGCCTGGACCCCATCTCATCTCCCAAAATGCAGCACAAAACTAGCCAGGTCACCCCCAGGGCCCCTTCTGCCCATCAGGCCAACCCCAGAGTTTTCTGACCTCCAGGTCCCCAGAGTTGCTTCCTGACTCTAGGGTTGCCCTGACCTCCTGACTTAAGGGTTGCCCTGACCTCCTGACTTAAGGGTTGCCCTGACCTCCTGACTTAAGGGTTGCCCTGACCTCCTGAATCTCAGGTCTCTGTGATCTCCTGGCACATAGGTATCCTGGTTTGGGCATGGTGTAAAGATATTTTGTTTGTGTCTGTGAATAATATAATTGGGAAACCAAAGTGTGTTTCCACAGAGTGGTGTAGCCTGGCACTGGGTGGCAGCTGTCAGCTCCTGTCATGGCCATGATTGGACAGCCACCAGGGGAGAAGCCATGCATGCACCTGCAAGCTCCTGGGTCCGAGCTAGAGCCCAACACATTCTCTTCATTGGATCCCAGGAAAGCTCTGCAGCACAGAATCCCAAACCCCTCACTGCACAGGACATGCAGGCTCTGAATTCAGACGCGATCCAAGTCCAAGCTGCCAGTTTGGGTATGGCTGTTAGTCAGCCATGTTGAAACCCCATTAGGGTTACATACAGTGGTTTGTGGCAGTGGTGGCAGGACTAGGTTCAGAGCCCAGCTCTTATCATCTTGCTGACATGGGCCTTGGAGGGGACACACAACCCTGGACAATAAGAGCCCCTTGCTGGGTCTTGTGATGAGGTATAGAAAATCCTCAAGACAGTGCATGGCATGTGGTAAACTCAACAACTTTTAGCACCTTCTGTCACTACATCTTCTACCCACATTGTTACAGTCATGATTTTCCACCAGCATTTCCCTTCTCTGACCCCATTTCCATTGAATATGTTTTTGTGGAAACTCCACCACAACAGATAACATGTTGTTTTCTACACAATCAGTGTGCTCTAGGTTGCTTTTGACCCCAGGATGTAAATAAGTGGTCAGTACTCTTTGTAAGGCACCACAGGGTGGGGAAAAACTATTGTATTAGTCTGTTCTCACACTGCTATAAAGAAATACCTGAAACTGGGTAATTTATAAAGAAAAGAGGTTTCATCGGCTCATATTTCTGAAAGCTGTACAGGATTCTGCTTCTGGGGTCATCTCAGGAAACTTACAATCATGGCAGAAGGCAAAGAGGGAGCAAGCACTGTCTTCACATGGTAGAGCAGGAGAGAGAGAGGGAGAGAGAGAGAGGAAGGGGAGGTGCTATACACTTTCAAACAAGCATCATTAGGGGGATGGTGCTAAACCATTAGAAACCACTCCCATGATCCAATCACCTCCCATTGGGACCCTCCTTCAACATTGGGAATTGCAATTTAACATGAGATTTGGGTAGGGACACAGAGCCAAACTGTATCATTCTGCTCCTGCTCCCTATGAAATCTCATGTACTTCTCACATTGCAAAATACAATCATTCCTTCTCAATAGTCCCCCAAAGTCTTAACTCATTACAGCATTAACTGAAAAGTCCAAGTCCAAAATCTCATCTGAGACAAGGCAAGTCCCTTCACCTTGAGCTTGTAAAACCAAAATAAGTTAATTACTTCCAAGATACAATGGGGGTACAGGCATTGGATAAATGCTCCCATTTCAAAAGGGAGAAATTGGGACTTTAGGCCCCATGCAAGTCTGAAACCCAGCAGGGCAGTCATTAAATCTTAAAGCTCCAAAATAATCTCCTTTGACTTCACATCCAGGTGACACTGATGCAAGGGGTGTGCTCCCAAGGCCTTGGGCATCTCTTCCCCTGTGGGACTGCAGGGCTCAACCCCATCATCTTCTTTCAGAGGCTGGCATTGAGTGCCTGCAGCTTTTCCAGGTGCACAGTGCAAACTATCAGTGGATCTACCATTCTTGAGTCTGGAGAGTGATGGCCCTCTTCACACAGCTCCACTGGGCAGTGCTCCAGTGGGCTCTCTGTGTGGGGTCTTCAGCCCCACATTTCACTTCCACACTGCCCTAATAAAGATTCTCCATGAGGGCTCTTCCCCAGTAGCAGACTTCTGCCTGGACATCCAGACATTTCCATACATCCTCTGAAATCTAGGCAGAGGCTCCCAAGCCACAACTCTTGCCCTCTGTACACTCGTAGGCCCATCACCACATGGAAGCCCCTAAAGCTTGGGGCTTACACCCTCTGAAGCAATGGCTGGAGCTGTACCTTGGCCACTTTTCACCATGGCTGGAGCTGGATCAGCTATAATACTGGGCACTATGTCCCAAGGCTGTACAGAGCAGCAGGGCCCTGGGCCTGGCCCACAAAGCCATTTGCCTCACCTAGGCCTCTGGGCCTGTGTTGGGAGTGGCTGCCCTCTTAGGTCTCTGAAATGCCCTGGAGGCATTTTCCCCATTGTCTTGGCTATTAACATTTGATTCATCTTTACTTACTGCAAATTTCTGCAGCTTTGAATTTCTCTCTAGACAATGGGTTTTTCTTTTCTACCACATGGCTAGGCTGCAAATTTTCCAAACTGTTTCACTCTGCTTCCCTCTTAAAAATAATTTCCAGCTTCAAATAATCTCTTTGCACATGCATATGAGCTGATGCTGTTAGAAGCAGCCAGGTTATGTCTTGAATGCTTTGCTGCTTAGAAATTTCTTCCAGCAGATACCTTAAATCATCTCTCTCAAGTTCAAAGTTTAACAGATCCCTGGAGCTGGGGCAAAATGTTGCTAGTCTTTGCTAAAACATAGCAAGATTGACCTTTACTCCAATTCCCAATAAGTTCCTCATCCCCATCTGAGAACTCCTCAGCCTGGACTTAATTGTCCATGTCAATATTAGCATTTTGGTCACGACCATCCGAAAAATCTTTAGGAAGTTCTAAACTTTCCTTCATCTTCTGTTTTCTTCTGAGCCCTCCAAACTGTTCCAATCTCTGCCCCTTTCCCAGTTCCAAAGTAATCTTTGGATTGCTTTTCCACATTTTCAGATATCTTTATAGCAATGCCTCACTCCTGGCACCAATTTTCTGTATTAGTTCATTCTCATGCTGCTATAAAGAAATACGTGAAACTGGGTAATTTATAAAGAAAAGAGGTTTAATCTCTTCATGGTTCTGTGGGTTGAACAGGCTTCTGCTTCTGGGGAGACCTCAGGAAACATACAGTCATGGCAGAAGGCAAAGGGGAAGTAAGCATCGTCTTCACATGGCAGAGTGGTGGGGAGGAGGAACTACACACTTTCACACAAGCAGCATTAGGGGGATGGTGTTAAACAATTAGAAACTGCCCTCATGATCCAATTATATCCCACCAGGCCCGTCCTCCAACAGTGGGAATTACAACTTTACATGAGATTTGGGTGGAGACACAGAGCCAAACCATATCAACTATAAACTTCATTAATAATGAACTAAGTACAAAATAACCTAACACAGTATTGCTTTAAAATTACTGTATCTGCTGGGTGCAGTGGCTCATACCTGTAATCCCAACATTTTGGGAGGCCGAGGACAGGCAGATCACTTGAGGTCAGGAGTTTGAGACCAGCCTGGCCAACAAGGTGAAACCCCATCTCTACTAAAAGTACAAAAATTAGCCAGGCATGCTGCCCCTGTGGGGTGGCCTATTGTGGACTGGGTGAGTGGTAGCCCTGGTGTTTGCATTGGACTGATGGCCTCACAAGCACACTGAGGTTTCTTGCTGAGAGAATCCCCATGGGGTTCATGGGGTGAGTTCACGGGGCCAACCTGGTATGGGATTTTCACCTCATCAAAATGATGGACACTTCCCGCTGTCTAGTGAATTCAGGGTTAATCAAACAACACTGCCCCTAATGTAGTAGAGTCATGACTTTCCTGAAGCCCATGCATGGTCCAGGTAAGTGTCATCTACCAAATCATCTTAGTTTGTATATGGGTGGCAAAGATTCTTGGGGGAATGAGATGCATGTGTCTCCTGGGAATGAGCAACAGGGAACTCTGGTGTCCTGGTGGCTCCTCCTCATTTCCCTCCACCACCCAGGACCTCACCACCCAGCTACAGCAATGATAGCTCTGCCTCTTCACTTCTTCCCTCAAAGTATCCATTACCCTAATCTCTCACTTCTTATGGACTTTTTTTTTGTGTAAGTGCAGGCCCAGAAGTGCTTTGTGAACTCGTGGCCTCAGAGTTGAGCATACAACAGATTCTCCTAGGGGGCTTGCCAAGTAACGGAGTATGGGATGCACCCCCAGAGGCCGGAGTCTGGGGTTGGTGTAGCGCCTGGGGATGGGCCTTTCTACTCATCTAGGTAGAAATGCCAATTAGTGAGTGACCCTGGTCTAAACCACCCCACTTTACACAGAGGTAAGTGATTAGGAGGGGTCTGTGGCCTGAGCAGCCTTGATGTGGGGGAAGCACAACAGAATGAAGATGAAGAGCACCTGCCCTTTTTCACCCAACCCACAGCACCCTGAATGCAAATGCCTCAGGATGGCCTCGGCTTCCCCTACCAACACTGAGATTCAGACCCTGGTCTTCTGACAGGGCCCATTAGGCTCTTGCCTGGACACATTTGTCCTCCTCCTGTGTTTAGAAACTGGGTTTTGTTGACGTGACAAGAGCTAGGTGACTTTTCCACTTTGATTAGTGGGGAGTGTGGGCGTGAGCTATTTTTTCAAACTTTCCCATGAGTTTGCCAAGCGGTGCCCTTCATCAGCTTGGGAGATAAGGGCAGCACGTTGGGCCGTTGCACAGATTTACATCATCCCCTGTGTTGATCATGGAACATAAGCAAAACATCACCTTGTTTTTTTTTCCCCATGTGAAAAACAACTTCCTTTCTGAGGTGTCCCTGGATTGCAGCATTTCTTCCCTTTGAAAGTTTAACTTTGCCCTTGACTCTTGTATTGTTTTTCAGAGTATCGATTGCCCAATTTTCAGCTGCTGGTGAGTAAGCAGCACATTGCGTGAAGGCAGAATTGGGAAGAGCAGATGATGGAAGTGCCCGTGTGACTGCACCACCCCAGAGGCTCTCCAGCCTCTGCCCTTGGCAGTAACGAGCCACTGTGCAGCTCAGGATGACAATAGCTCCTGTTCATGCAGTACTTTCTTGTATCAGACATCCATCATTCCTATCTTATGGTGAAGAAACTGAGGCCAGGGACTTTATGCAGCATGCTAGGACATAGAAATCTAAGGCACAAAAACAAACAGTCTTGCTCCAGAGCTGCTCTGCTGTTGATACTTCCCAGCTTTCATGACCTCCCCTTCAAGGGCTAACACAATTGTTAGAGTTGAGTTGTTGAGTTCAATGGTCAACACTTGTTCTTGCAGCTCCCACAACGAAAAGACAGATGGATTATGAAGTGCCATCAGATTACTGGCAGAGGCCGTGTATGGCCCTATTCATAGGCACCCCCGGAGTGACACAATGGGACTGCTATGATTATGTGTCTCTCACCTTTTCTGAATCACTGATAGTGGTTTCCTTTTCTTTGCAGCACAGAGAATTTGCAATGAGGCAGGTGGTCTCCTGGTCCCTGATTTAACACCTTTTTTTTGCTCAGTTGATTTAATACAAATTCCATGTCTAGCACTAAAAGCTTTCCACACTTACCCCAAACCACTGTTCATCCCTGCCTCCCAAAATATGCTCCCAGTTGCCCCTGCACATACAGACACTTTTGGTCCTAGCCTATATAAAATGCCTGTATGGTATGGCAGGAAGGGTAAAGGCTTTGATTTGGGTGAAGAAGGGGCTTCACCTCCAGCTGGTGGTGATGAGACCTACTGGCAACTTTGGCATGTGTGGCTTGGCATGAGGTATGCCCAGTACAGTAAACGTTTATGAAACACTAGCTCCCCCGCCCCTCCCTGCTCTGGAGCTCTGATTCCAGTGCCCTGTGAAATTGGATTCATAGTTCTTTATCAAATGGGCATGGGGCACCTATTGGTGCCTGTGTGGTGCTGGACCGAGGGACATCTATGTGCTTGTCCCCTGTTCACTAAGCCAGGTGAGACACACACACACACATACACACACACACATAGATAAGCATTTATTTTAGCTCTTCAGCATGAGTATAACCCAATGTGACATTAAGTATCAGGAATGCACAGGGGGCCACTGAAGTCAGGCTGTGCAGAGGCAAGGACATTTATGGTGGGTCCTCAGGGATGTAGAAGGGGTCATAGGAGGAAGGAATAGTGCCATGAAGATATAACTGAGCCCTGAATGGTCCTCAACCTTTGGGTGGCCAAAGGCCCCTTAGAGTCAATGATGACTCCCAAAGAGGCACACGGTTATGCAGGTGGCTCCAGGGAGTCCGAGGGGCCTATAGCCAAGGCATGGACCTTATATATGGCTCTCTGGCTTTTCTTATCTGTCTCTAACTCTTCCTCTCACCAGTTTTGGTCGCTATGTGGGCCATCCCATCTGAAGCATCGTTCCATAGTCCCCTTCCTGATGCTCTTTTCTTTCTTTCATGCATTAATCATAAGCTGCAGTGCATTTGTTAAAGTATTTGTTTACTATTTTTCCCCCTCTACACCTTTGAGGGTGGGTCTCTGCCTCCTTCATGGCCGATCCTCAGCTTCTGTCTGGGTGTCTGGCTCGTGCTTGGAAGGGGTGCAGAAATGAGGGGTCCCCAGGTGCCAGCTCCCTCCCTGGTGATCTTCCAGAACCAACCTACCTTCCTTCCTTCCTTCCTTCCTTCCTTCCTTCCTTCCTTCCTTCCTTCCTTCCTTCCTTCCTTCCTTCCCTCCCTCCTTCCTTCTTTCCTTCCTTCCTTCCTTCCTCCCTCCCTGCTTCCTCCCTCCCTCCCTCCCTCCCTCCCTCCCTCCCTCCTTCCTTCCTTCCTTCCTCTTTCTCTCTCCTTCCTTCTTTTATTCATTTCTTTCTTCCTTTCATTCTCTCCTCTCTCTCTTTTTTTTTCTTGAGACAGGGTCTCACTCTGCCACCGAGGCTGGAGTGCAGTGGTGTGATCATAGCTTACTGTAGCCTCAAACTCCTGGGCTCACATGATCCTCTCACCTCAGCCTCCTGAGTAGCTGGGACTACAGTCATGCACCACCATGCCTGGCTAATTATTTTTATTTTCACAGAGACGGGGTCATGCTTTGTTACTCAGGCTGGTCTCAAATCCCTGATCTCAAATGATTCTCCCATGTCAGCCTCTCAGTGTTGGAATCATAGGCAGGAGCCACTGTGCCTGACTCAGAACTTCCTTTCTAAGGATGTCCACTCTCTTAGCTAGCTTATACCCCTGTGGTGGTGGCCTGCTGCCTTAATGAGGAGTCTAAACCCCTTTGCACAGCCTCCAGGCCTCTTCGTGCCTGCTCCCCTGCCACTCCCTGTCTGTTATTCCAGCTCCCAGCAGGTAGAACTACTGGCTCTTCCCTGAACACACTGCACTCTTCCCAGCTGTCTGCCGTCACTCCACCATCATATCTATTCTCCCACATTGAACACCCCATTCCTTTGCTGCTTGGGGGAAGGCCACTTACCCTCCAAGACCAGCCATGGCCAGCAGCTTATGGAGACATACCCAGACACAAATAGATCTACTATCTCTTCCCACCTCACTTATCCTAGGTAGGTTGTAAGTAGCCCGCCCTTGACAGACCATCCTTTTGCTAGATGGGGGCAGGACTGTGGCTCAGTGTAGGGCATTCCATCACCCCTTTCCCTCACACCTAGCTCAGTACCTGCCCCACATTGGAAGAGTACCTCTCCTCCACTCCACTGCGGTCACTGTTGGGTGAGGAAAAGAATGCAGACAGAAGCTTGGGAGCTTGAGATGGAGAAGCTGGAAGGAAGAGCAATTCATTCTGAGGGGGCAGCTGTAGGAGGTGGGGGCTGTCAGGATAGATTCCTGCAAGAAGAGTTTCCGGAATGGATGGAAGAGACCATGGACTTGATGAGCATAACAGGGTGATGGAAGTTCAGGCACTAAGAACAGCAAGACCAAAGTCATGGGGTTAGGGTCAGGCTTCCCCAGCCTCCCCAATCAGCCATGAGTCAGCACTGGGAGCACCAAAGATTACAGAGAAAGGCAGGCCAGGCTGTGACCCCTGCCAGGGGGCAGTGGGGCTTGGGGATTCACGAATGTTCCCAGAAATGGCTGTGTGAGCAGTCACATCATCAGCTGTGACTCTGACCTGCCAGGGCAGGGCTGCTCACTCCCACACAGGATGGACGGATAGACAGACGGCTTACACAGGCCTGTAGGGAGGGGCCTGGCTCCATCTGTGTTGACAGAGGGTCAGGAGTAGGAGGAAAGCTCTGTCTCGATTTGGGGGCTGTTTGGTTTGCTGTTGCTATGAAGCAAGCAAGGAAAACATTTGGGAAATCGATCCTTGAGGGGACGAATTTTCACTACATGCAGGAGAAGTAAGACCTCAGGGAGGATGGGTGGGACGAATGCTGAGCAAGTGCACAACAATCCAGGGCCGAGTACACTGCCTGGCACGCAGCAGGTGGCCTCCAGATATTTACCAAAGAATTGCCTCTTTCATGTGTTTCATTAAGAAAACATTTCAGGTGTGGGCACGGATTGCAAACTGAGGAACTCAGAGAGAAAATCCAGAGCACACATTCTTCTTCTGGAAATCAAATTGCTTAGGGATCTACCCTAAAAATGTCAAAAAAAATTCAAAACTGTCGGTCAGTTCCTTTACCAAATGCCAAACTCTGCTCTGTAAAGAAATAATGACAAATAATCATAAACTTCCAACTGCCATGACCTCACTGACCTTATTTTGATTTTTGCAGGAGATGCTGGGGCCATCACTCTTTGGAGACTTTAGAGGTAGAACAAAAGCCAGCTTGGCAAATCCAAGTCACTTCCTGGAGGCCACAGAAACAGGAAAGTGGTGAGAAAAGGAGGTCATCAATTAATTTCAACTCGGTTATTTTTTTATTTTTATTTTTTGAGTCGGAGTCTCGCTCTTATCTCCCAAGCTGGAGATCTTGGCTCTCTGCAACCTCTTCCTCCTGAGTTTAAGCGATTCTCCTGCCTCAGCCTCCTGGGTAGCTGGGATTACAGGTGCCTGCCGCCACGCCCGGGTAATTTTTATATTTTTAGTAGAGATGGGGTTTTGCCATCTTGGTCAGTCTGGTCTCGAATTCCTGATCTCTGGTGATCTGCCCACCTCGGCCTCCCAAACTGTTGGGATTATAGGCGTGAGCTACTGCGCCCGGCTCCTTGGTTATTCTTTAGATTGATAGTGTAATAGACAGTGTAAGTATATCTACAAATTCAGAAGGTTAAGAAAGGGTATGCAAGGAAAACCAGTCTGTCCCTCAGTCACATTTTTCACCACCACCCACAAGAAGGCATTGCTATCAATGTATGTATTCCTCCCAAAACATCCAATAAGTGTAGAATCAGTTGCATACATTCATCTTACTTTTATTGTACATAAACAGTACCACACTCTGTACTTTCTTATTTGTACTTAGCTAGGAGATTTTACTTTTGAATCACTTTACTTAAATTTTAGAGATTTTTCCCTATCAGAAAATCAGAATTGCTCCTTCTTGTTGATAGCTCTCTATCTTACAGTGGAAGGATGCCCCAGGATTTATGTATCCAGCACCTAGAGATGGGCATTTAGGTTGTTTGCACTGTGGCTTCAGGATAGGGATTGGCTCGTGTATTTTTTCACGTAAGTTTAAAATGATCTCTCACGTCTGTCTCATCATCTGTAGGATAAACAGCTGAGGGTGGCATTGTTAGAGCAGACTGGTCTAGCTCCAGCTTCAGAATTTCAGGACAGTTATTATTTTCACCTGCCCTTACATTTCCTGAAGGGTACAGCAGGGGTCATTTCCTTGAATGTAAGAATGACCGTCGCTTGAGGTGATTCAGCAATGCTCTACTATTTTAGAGTGTTTTAGCCAGATTACAGAGAAAGGCAGTTACTTAGGGCTTGCTTACGGTAAGCAGGACTGTGTGGGCATCAGAAAAGTGAATTCTAGTTCAGGATGCACTATTATAGCCTCTGTGACTTTGACCTGGCAATATCCTTCCTTCTCTGGCCTCAGTGTTCTCCTCTATAAAGCAAGGGGCTGGACAAGCCACCTCCAATTTCCCAGTTTGGCAACACCACTCCTAAAGGATCTGAAGGGGCAACAGGAGGCCCAGGCCTGGAGGTAGGGTAGCCCAGAGCCTGTGCCTGGAATGGGAGGCAAAGATGGTGCCAGGTCGGTGGGAAAATGTGGGGTTTGGGGATCACAGGAGAGGCCAAGGGGCAGGCCTAGAGCGTGGCATGCTCCCTGATCACAGCTCTCCCCTGGAAGGCCATGGAGGGAGTCACGGGGAGAGCCTGCAACTCCTGGAGATAAGCGTGATTCTAACTTTCTCTGAAGGAATTTTTTCTTGTGACTTCTTTCCTGTGAAAGGGAATATCCAATAAATGAGAATTTTAACTGAAGAGAAAACCATTGCATTTGCTACTGATAAATGTCTGGCCTGTGCCAGAAAGTCACAGGTGCCCTGGGATCCTGGCTCCACTGCTGACAAGGCCTTGTTAGACCTTATTAACTGCCCCTCCAAAGAGGAGAAAGGCTCTTGGAGGTAGAGATTGGGGAGCTTGGCAGAGCCCTAGGATGAACTGTGTTTTTTTGTTTTGTTTTTGTTTTTTTGCAGGTTGGAGGCTTTTTCCTGCAGAAAGAGAAGCAATTCTGGGCTTTTCCACAGATAACCTGCTAGGGCTTGCAGAGACCCGGATTCTAACCCCATCTCGCCTTTCCTCACGCGGGACCTTGGTTTCTGCATTTGAGAACTGCTGGGTGGGCTGGTGTTACCCAGGAGTTTTTGATTTTTGCAGGAGACGCTTTGCAGGAGATCTCTAGGGCTTTTTCTGTGTCAATTAAAGAGCCTGACCAGCTGGGCCTGGGCTGTCGTTTTAACAAAAACAAACGCCATCCCCCTCCCAGCTGAGCACTTGTTAGAACTGGACTTTAACTCAGGGCCTGAACCCCCTAACAACAGGACAAACAGTATGAAATCAAAACCGTTTACCCTCCTCCCACCTGCGGTTTGCGTAGGGCCTTGGGCGCACTAGCAAAACAAACTTATTTTGAACACTCAGCTCCTAGCGTGCCGCGCTGCCAATCATTAACCTCCTGGTGCAAGTGGCGCGGCCTGTGCCCTTTATAAGGCGCGCGCTGTGTCCAGCGAGCATCGGCCACCGCCATCCCATCCAGCGAGCATCTGCCGCCGCGCCGCCGCCACCCTCCCAGAGAGCACTGGCCACCGCTCCACTGTCACTTGTCCAGAGTATGGGCCACCGCCCGCCGCCACCAGCCCAGAGAGCCTCGGCTCCTGTCTGCTGCCCGCGCTTGGAGATGTCAGAGGTCCCCGTTGCTCGCGTCTGGCTGGTACTGTTCCTGCTGACTGTCCAGGTCGGCGTGACAGCCGGCGCTCCGTGGCAGTGCGCGCCCTGCTCCCCCGAGAAGCTCGCTCTCTGCCCGCCGGTGCCCGCCTCGTGCTCGGAGGTCACCCGGTCCGCCGGCTGCGGTTGCTGCCCGATGTGCGCCCTGCCTCTGGGCGCCGCGTGCGGCGTGGCCACTGCACGCTGCGCCCGGGGACTCAGTTGCCGCGCTCTGCCGGGGGAGCAGCAACCCCTGCACGCCCTCACCCGCGGCCAAGGCGCCTGCGTGCAGGAGTCTGACGCCTCCGCTCCCAATACCGAGGCTGCAGGTACCACAGTCCCGCCCCTGCCCCAGTACCTCCTTGCCCACCGGCACCTGCGGTCCCCACACCCCTAACTACTGGGTGGGGCTGGAGCCGGGCAGGGGCTTGTCCACAATTAGAGCTTGAAACTAGAGCACGTAGTTGGGGAAGGAGCTTGGAGTGGAGACCGATCATTGCATGGTCTTGGCAGGACGTGCCCTGGGAAAAGAAGGAAGATGTTCCAGGGCACACATAGCTTAGTGGAGACTCAAGGAGGAAGCTTGCACTTGGCCCTAGTAGCCCAGTGATCTTTAGATACCCAGACAGCAAGAGTAGAGGGAGGCGGTGGGGCTGCCTCTGCAGTTGGGCTGCCACCCTGGGTCCCCCACCAGTCTCCTTGCCAGCACGTGGGCAGACCCAGTGGCTGGAGCATCCGGGAAGGCCTAAGAAGGGAATCCCTCCTGCTGGCCTCCCCAGGAGGTGTTTGGAATGTCCTTTGTAATATACGTCCTGGATACAGTATGTGCTACCCAGATGTTTACAGAACATAATGTGAGAGTTGAGGCTAAAAGCTTCACTTCCATTCATTGCCATAGAAAAACAATGTTTGATGTGTATGTTGCCCCCTAAGAACATGACAATCAGGTTCTTTCCTGGATTTAAGCAGGCATTTGTTTGTAGCGGGAAGTGGAGGAAATGCCTCTTTCTCTACTCCAGCCCCTATCTCCTCATCTGGGCTGCTTGCACGTCCTGTGCCATTCTGGGAGGAATCAGGACTTCCATACCCTGATAGGGTGTTAGAGTGAGTGTGTGAGAGTCAGTGACCCTTCCAAGGAGGGAACAGGGTTTTCCTGAGATTCTCTGCCCTTTAGAGGAAATGAAAGGGAGTCCTCTCACTGATCCTCAAGGAGAGGAATTTCCACAGGGGGTCCCTTATAGCTGGTTTTCTGATTCTGTTCATGCACCTTTGGACTCGATCTGCAAGATCCTCTTGGCACGAGGGTGGGTTGGGGTTGTTGCAGAGAAGTCCCTTAGGATGTGGGAAGGCAGGGGTCCCAAAATAGAAGAGGGTAGTACTTTGGGTCAGGAGAGCTGCATTCTAGACTCCTCTTCTAGATGAACTGTACCATTCATTCAGGGATATTAGTAAAATCCCCATTTTAAGGATGGGGAAGCTGAGGTTACAAGGCTCCCCACTAATGCGGTTAGGAATTGAACTCTAATCCTGGCTTCTTTAGGGTTGTTCTCAGCCTCAGCAAATGCGTTTGTTGCTCTGCTCCCCTGCTGCTTTAAAAGCAGAAACGTGGGGCATCCTTGCCAGTCCCCAAAACTTACTATTGTCAGGAACAGAGCTGGCATTGCTGTTGTCATTCCTCTTCCTGGAAACCATGACAAGGTCCTTTACAGTGACAGTCAGTGAAAATCGGGTTAAGGAATGTGGCCATCCTCATGATCCAGACTGGTTTTGAGGGAAGGAAGTGATCTTGTGGGGGCCCAGAGGTACAGATGCTTTGAGAGGGCTCATGGGGTCTGCAATGTTTCCTTTCCAGAGGCAGGGAGCCCTGAAAGCCCAGAGAGCACAGAGATAACTGAGGAGGAGCTCCTGGATAACTTCCATCTGATGGCCCCTTCTGAAGAGGATCATTCCATTCTTTGGGATGCCATCAGTACCTATGATGGTTCAAAGGCTCTCCATGTCACCAACATCAAAAAATGGAAGGTGAGGCCCAGCAGGTGGGTGGTGGGAACTCTCCTGTCAGAGGCTGTAGCTTGAGTCGGCTGTGACAAGCAGACCTGGTCCACTCCCTCCTGGTCCTGATGTCCTGGAAAGAAATGCTTTCCCCCCAAACCTAGTGGCCATTTCTCAGCTAAACTTTCTCAAGCTGTGAACACAAGGACTTTCAGGAGAGATGCCTACTGGATGCAAAGAAAATGTAGTTCCTGATAATAGGTTACTTCATGTCTCTGAACTCCTCTCAATAAGGGTGTCAGAACATTGAATTACATTGTTCCAAAACTTAGTACAAGGCCCTGACTGCTTTCACCTCCATTGTATCATTTGCTTCCCTTTAAACAATTGTCATAAAATAGACATAAAATTTACTGTTTTAACTATTTTGAAGCATAGGTTTCTATGGCATTAAGTAATATACATCATTAACTATTTTAAAGCATAGATTTCTGTGGCATTAAGTAACAATAAGTAATGCACGTTATTCTGCAACCACCACCAATATCTACCTTCAGAATTCTCATCTTCCCAAACATCAACTCCGCATTATCTTAATTAATGTCTCTTTTGAATTCTACCACTTGAGGGCGACAGAGAATCAAAGTCGGAGTGACTTGATTTGAGAAAAAAAATTACTTCCACAAACATGCCCACCCAGAAAAAGGGAGGATTAAACCATTTTCTCAACACTTTGGAATTTAATCTGAGAATAATGATAAATGGAGGAAAGTTAATTCTTAAATTATCCAAATGAATGCCTTAATCCTCACTTGATTTAGTTTATGTAAAATAACCTTGTAGATTGCAGAGGAAAGTTATTCAAAATCTAGAAATCTCTTCTGCTAAATTCTTAATTAAGAGCTATGCCCACTCTTCTTCTAACCAGACGGCAGGTGCCAAAAGTATTCAGTAGGTGGCAGGAGGAGTTGGGAAGAGTTTTGTGGTGTTGGTGAGGTTCTTGCCTGGGGATGTCTCTGTGCAGGTGTTGAGAGAGTGTTTGGTGAGGGAGAGAATGGTGTTCTTGTTCTTTATCTGAACAACTCAAGACAGACTAACCACAGGTGGGAAAAAGAGGCCCAGCAGGAGCACATCACATGACACCTAGTCGCAGGTCCCCATGGCCAGATCATAGGGCCACTCCTGCTTCTACAAAACCTCTTCCATCTGTCATTGTCTAAGCTGATAATTCACTGAGTCTTGTTAGATATCCTAATGTAAAGTTATTCTCTTAGGAGCCCTGCCGAATAGAACTCTACAGAGTTGTAGAGAGTTTATCCAAGGCACAGGAGACATCAGGAGAAGAAATTTCCAAATTTTACCTGCCAAACTGCAACAAGAATGGATTTTATCACAGCAGACAGGTAGGTGGCCTTGCCAGTGTGTGTCGTCAGGGTGAAAGGGACTCCTGCCCTATATTCCTGCCAAGCCATGGTCATTCATGGCAAAGAATGTCCCCTCCAAAGTAGACACCAGAACTGGTTGTCTTGAGCCAGATCCACCCCTCTGGGAACCTGGAACATCTAGGCAAAGATAGCCTATTGAACAGGTCAATGTGTCACCGCCAGAGGAGGAAAACCTGTACTGGACCAGGGGCCCTGGGGCTAAGCCTGAGCTCCATCACTCAGCAAGCCAATAGCTATGGAAGACTTTCCTAGGCTCCATAATGCTTGGATCTCAGGTTCCTCACTTATACAAAAGAGTAAGGGAACATACTTAACATTGAAAAGCAAGTATCTATTTGTACAGCTTTATCACTGTTTTCTCTCTGAATTGTCTAATAAAACACAACAACATTTTTGTGGCTTGCCAGATAATAAATGCAATCAAACAGACCAAGATTTCATGTTGAGGAGTGCTTCAGGCCTCAGTGAAGTACAGGTTCTGTAGATTTTATTGAGAGAAACTGAGGACTAGGCCCTGCTTCACAGGCAATGAACAGTGGGGTACACATGAGACATGTTCCCTCTGGGTTGGGCTCCCCTGACATTGAGCTATGAAGCAGACAGCTGTGCACACGCTGCGCTGTTTAACACACGTGAGAAGTCATTATTGCATGTGCCACTCAGTCACTGTCTCTATTTTATCATGAGAACCAGGAGGGTGTGAGATTTGCTGGCATCATTGGCAGCTGGTTTCACAGCCAGCACTATTGGCTTGGCTCTGCAGTGCTTGGCTGCACTGAAAAAAGGGCCAGCTATGGCTCTACATTCCCCTGTCAGCTTGTCATCTGCTGATCTTGACCTTGGTCTTGTCTTTGCAGTGTGAGACATCCCTGGCTGGAGAGGAGAGGCTCTGCTGGTGCGTCTACCCTTGGAATGGGAAGAGGATCCCAGGGTCTCCAGAGATCAGGGGAGACCCCAACTGCCAGACGTATTTTAATGTACAAAACTGAAAACAGATGAAATAATGTTCTGTCACATGAAATATTTAAGTATATAGTATATTTATACTGTAGAACACACACATATATATGTATATGTATATATATAAAACTACTTTTTATACTCCATATATAACTTGATACATAAAGCTGTTAGTTTATTTATTCACTGTAAGTTTATTTTTTCTACACAGTAAAAACTTGTACTATGTTAATAACTTGTACTATGTCAACTTGTATATCATGAAACACTTCTCATCATATTGTATGTAAGTAATTGCCTTTCTGCTCTTCCAAAGCTCCTGCATCTGTTTTTAAAGAGCATGGAAAAATACTGCCTAGAAAATGCAAAATGAAGTAAGAGGGAGTCATTTTTCAGGTAGTTTAATGCAGGACGGTTAACTTGTATATTCCACCATTCACATTTGATATACATGTGTAGGAAAAGTTAAAGTGTTGATTATGTAATCAAAACCGGTGGTGATGTTGCCACCGGTTAAAATGTACACTGGATATGTTGTTAAACACGTGTCTATAATGGAAATATTTACAATAAATATTCTGCATGGAAATACTGTTATGTCTGTGGATGTTTATTTAGTGGTATTATCTTTGTTTCTGAAATCCCTTTGTCCTTCACCCTCACCTTCCTTATACATTTTGTGCTTTTGTGATATCAAGATGGTGTTTTGGGTCCGCAGAGCCCCTTGTCCCAATTACCCTAGATCTTGTCCCGGCTGCCTCAGGGTTTCCACTTCCCAGTGGCATTGGGACCTTCCTCCTCTGCCCCGGCAGGCTGGGCATTCCTGTGTCCCACCTCTCCATTAGTCCCCAACCTCCCCAGGGTCCTTAGCCTCTTCCTCTTGGTTTGGTTTGTCCCTCCATTCAACTTATAAATAGGAACATGGTTTCTTTCCTCTTAAACACAAGACAGAGTGCTTCCTTGTTTTGCTCCCTAGCCTTTCCCTTGCTTGCCCTCCCTTCCTGCTAGCCTCCTTCTTCCACAGGGCTCCCAGCATCCTTTTGTCACTTCTGTTTCCATGACTGAACCCTGATTGCAGCTCTCTTTTCTGCTCCTCAGAGCTCTTCTTCCTTAACACTGTGCCCTGCTTGGTGTGCCCAACGCTACCCCTCCTAATTCTTGAGCACCCTATTGATTGCTGCTTTCCTCCCCTCCACATCCCTCCACATCTTTCCTGGCACCTTGCCCATCCCAGGGGATTCCGTCCTGGTCTGTTGGCTGCCTCCAGCCCTGTCTCCTGGACTCCCCCTGCTCTTTGTCGGGGGGAAAGCCCACACTTCTCCTTGCCCCAGGCCACCTCTTGGAGGCTGCTTCTCTCATCTGTGGGGCTGGAGGCCTCCCTGACATTCTGATTTTTCCTGGAGCTCCAGCTCCCTATCTTGGGTCTCCCGTTTAACCCTACAACCCCACAGCTGCCAGGCTGCCATCCTCTCTGCCATGCCCATAGGGCTGGTCTGTAAACTCAGCACTCAGACTCATCAAGAGGAGCAGCCAGATTGATGTGGGACAGGGACAGACTGATAGCTGCAGCCCAGGACCAGGAGGTCTGTTCATTTGCTCAGGTAATGAAACCACATCTGGCACAGCAGCTGCAATTGGAGTCACCACTCCATTAAGCTTATAATAATTCACTGTTATTCTCCAAGATCCTTCTGTCTTCTGCACAGGCCAAATAGCAGAGTTCAATGGGGATGTGGTGAGAATTACCACTCCTGCATCTTTCCAGTCCTTGATGGTGGCACTAATTTCTGCCATCTCTCTGGGAATGCAATACTGCTTCTGAACTGATCAGTGTCAGTTCAGAGCCAGTACCCTGTAGTTCCTGAAAGGTCTGATTACTTCCTTTCCCTCAATCCACAATTGCCCTGGTGAAAGCCTCTAGGTCCCTTTGGAGAAGACTGGGAGAAATATTTGCAACAGCGTACTGGGGTCATTTCTCAAGGAGGCCCAGCCTCCCCTTCATTCCAGGGGTTCTGGGTCTATAAACTGGCCTGAGAATTGACTGAGATGCCAAGACCCTCTGCTTTTATGATTCAAATTAGATTTTTGTTCACTTGTCCTTGAACTTTCCTGCTTATATAAGTCAATAGCAATTTAGTAGGTTTCCTATCAGTTTCACTTCTAGGAATGTCATGATCAAGTAGCCAACACTATAGATCCACAGGAGCCTGACTATTCTGAGTGCTGCCTTGGCTCTGCTGTCTGTTAGAGTAACTGCACCTACCTTGCCTTTGTTGGTTGAGTGCCTCCACTTGGTCTTTGCCACCCTTGGGATCTCATTACTTCCATTGCATTTATGTTTCCCAATTCATCAGCTGTGGTTCCCACTGTACGGTCTGGCCTACACAGAAGAGCAATGCCAGAGCTCTTCTAGTATGCTGAGGCTCCCCTCACAAATGTATTCTTCATGGTCAAGGTACAAGGTGTGCCCTTTGGACCTGCCCATGGTGGGTAAGAAGGTCTTAAATAACAAATTCTTTCTAATTCAATTCCTTAGACATTCCTTCTAGTGTCCCTAAGCCTTTGAGTTCATTTCTACTATAAATCAAGGCAGATCTTGCAGTTCAAGATCTTTTGGTCTATGCTACCTTTTGGTCTATGTTTCAGCCAAGTAACTAAATAAACTGTTGGAGCCGTTTCTAGCTTCCTGAATTGCAACCTTAAACACAGAATCTCTGCTTAGTAAGCCTATATCAATAAATTCAGCCTGATCCAACTTTTTGTTCCTTTCACTATTACCCCACACTTCTAATATCAGTTCCAACACATATTCCCTGCATTTCTATCTATATATATTAGAAAACTCAAGTAGTTCTTTAGGAATGTGGTGTGCCTCCTCGTGGGTTACATTTTGTACTTTTAGGGGTTATGGAACCTGGTCTAGAACCAAAGAAGGGTGGTAGGGGTGAGTCCTGAGGAGAAGCAATATTGTCTTGCATGGCAACTGCCTCAGGGGAGGCCATTACAGTATCCTCAGGCAACACAAAGTTTATCCCTTCAGATGGGGGTGGAGAGTCTGCTTCTACTGGAAAATAAAACTCAGCAGAAATTAGTGTCTCAATGTTTCCACCTTTATCAGGATCTTCCCATACGTCTCTATTGCAACTTTCAGGATCCCATTCTTTCCCTATCAATGCCCTCACTTTAACAGAAAGCACTTTAAAAGTGGAGGCTGGCAATTCAATTTTTGTTGTAAGTCAGTCACTCACAGGGTTTCGTTTTCGCCAGTCCTGGTCGTGGAGCTACAGGAGACAAGGGACTCCTTCCGAGTAGATATCTAAGCTTTCAGGTCATTTATATGGTGCTTGAGCTGGGAATTTGAATCTCTGAGCTCCTCCTTTTCTTTCCCCACTTTATCCAGCTTAATTAGAAACAACCAGCCAATGTCATTACACTTGTTTGTTAGACAAAAATGTTTGAAGATACTATATACATAGTCACCCAGATCCTTGCCTCTTACAAGCATTTGAGAATATCCAATGGTAATATTTTGTGTATCTCTGCTGCAACATTATGCCGTGGACTATCAGTATTCTCTTTATTACTGGAAATATAGTTATTAGTGTCTTTAAATATAATCAAAATAGGTAGCCAATTCCAGAAATCCCAGAACCAATTCAGAAAACTCACCCTTAAGATTGAGTTCCTTATAAATATCATTTGACCCAGCCATCCCATTACTGGGTATATACCCAAAGGATTATAAATCATGCTGCTATAAAGACACATGCACATGTATGTGTATTGCAGCACTATTCACAATAGCAAAGACTTGGAACCAACCCAAATGTCCATCAATGACAGACTGGATTAAGAAAATGTGGCACATATACACCATGGAATACTATGCAGCCATAAAAAAGGATGATTTCATGTCCTTTGTAGGGACATGGATGCAGCTGGAAACCATCATTCTCAGCAAACTATCACAAGGACAGAAAACCAAACACCACATGTTCTCACTCATAGGTGGGAATTGAACAATGAGAACACTTGGACACAGGAAGGGGAACATCACACACTGGGGCCTGTTGTGGGGTGCGGGGAGTGGGGAGGGATAGCATTAGGAGATATACCTAATGTAAATGACGAGTTAATGGGTGCAGCACACCAATATGGCACATGTATACATACGTAACAAACCTGCACGTTGTACACATGTACCCTAGACCATAAAGTATAAAAAAAAGATTGAGTTCCTGCAAATGCCATTATTTCATCCCTTTTTGTTATTGAGCAGTATTTCATGGCATACATATACCACATTTTCTTTATCTACTTGTTGATTGAAGGGCTGTAAACTCAGCACTCAGACTCATCATTTGGGCTGGTTCCCTATTTTTGCAATTGCGCATTGTGCTGCTATAACTTAGATAAAATTGGAGACCATTATTATAAGTGAAGTAACTCAGGAATGGAAAACCAAATATTGTATGTTCTCACTCATAAGTGGGAGCTAAGCTATGAGGACACAAAGGCATAAAAATGATACAATGGACTTTGGGAACACAGGGGAAAGGGCAGGAGGGGAGTGAGGGACAAAAGACTACACATTGGGTACAGGGTACACGGCTCAGGTGATGGGTGTACCAAAATCTCAGAAATCACAACTAAAGAACTTATTCATGTAAACGAACACCATCTGTTCCCCAGAATCTATTGAAATAATAAATAAATAAGTAAATAAACAAATAAATAAATACTTTGAAATCTAAAAAAAAAGATTGAGTTCCTTTAGAACCACTCCAGGTACTAAAATCTGTATTAGTCAGGATTTTCTGGAGAAACCGAACTGATGAGATGTGAATATAGAGAGATTTATTTTAAAGAATTGGCTCATGCAATTACGGAGCTGGGAAGTCCAAAATCTACAGGGTGTGTCAGCAGGCTGGAGACCCAGCAGGGAGCCACTGCTGCGGTTAGAATGCAAAGGCAGTTTGCCAGCAGAATTCCTTGTTGCTTGGTCAGTCTTTTGTTCTATTTAGGACTCCAATTGATTGGATGATGCCCACCCCCATTACGGAGGGACATCTGTCTTACTCAAAGTCCACCAATCTAAATGTTAACCTCATCCAAGAACACCCTCACAGAAACATCCAGAATAGTGTTTGACCCCATTTTTGTCATTGTGGTGCAACCAAGTTGACACATAAAATTAACTATCACAACCAGTTATAATTTCCACTAAATAAATGCAATCGATATGTAAGAGAGGACAGAAAATTAAATTATATGAAACGCTCAATTAAAACCAGAGGTGGTAGAAAAAGAGGAAGAAAAATGAACAAATAATAGTTCAATGAATAGAAGACATTTACAAATGTGGTTGGCTTTAACAAAATATATCAGTACTCCCTTTAAACGTACTACATGTCCCAACTAAAATAAAGAGGTTGTCTGTGTGCTTTAAAAAATGAAAAATAAAATCAACATACATGTTGTTCATAAGATTCCTACTTAAAATAAAATGACACTATAGGTTAAGAGTAAGGAGATGGAAAAATATATATTACCCGAAATCTAATTACAAGAGTAGAATTAGCTATGTTAATTACAGACAAAGAAAACTTCAGAACAAAGACAATTATCAGCACTAAAGCGAGGCATTACATAATGAAACAGATGTCAATTATCCAGAAGACACAATCACCCTTAATGTGTGTGTGTCTAATAACAGAACATCAAAATATGTGAGGCTAAAACAAGTAGGACTGCAAAAGAAATAGATAAATCTGCTACTATAGTTGGAGACTTCAACACCCTTCTATCAAAAATGGACAGATCTAGCAGGCAGAAAATCAGCAAGGGCATCGTTGAACTCAACAGCATCATCAATCAAGGATATAATGAACATCTTTGGATGACTTAATCCAACAACATCCAACAACAGTAGAATACACATTCTTCTCGAGATTGCATGGAATAGTCATCAAGATAGACCACATCCTGGGCCATAAAACACATCTCAACACATTAAAAAAATAGAAATAATAACAATGTCTGCTCTCAGATCACAATGGAATTAAACTAGAAATCAGTAACAAAAAGAAAGATAGCTAGAAAATCCCAAAATATTTGGAGATTAAACAATACATTTTTAAGTAACACATGGGTTAAAAAAGAAGTCTCAAGGGAAATTAAAAACTATTTTTAGCTAAATGAAAATTAAAATACAATTTATCAAAACCTGTGCGATGCAGCTAAAGTAGTGCTTACAGGGAAATTTATAGCACTAAATACATGTAGAAATTAAGAAAGATCTAAAATCAATCATTTAAACCTCCACCTTAGGAAACTAGAGACTGAAGAGCAATTTAAGCCTAAGGCATGCATAAAGAATAAAATAAAGCAACCATCAATAAAATCCAAACCGGAAAAACAATAGAGAAAATCAATGAAACCAAATATGGTTATTTGAAAACATTAATAAAATTGATAAACCAGTAGCTAGACTAACCAAGAAAAATAAAAGATGCATTTTACCTACATCAGAAATAAAAGAGAGGCCATCAGTTCTAGTACCATGAGCATTAGAAGGATAATAAAGAAACACTATGAAAACCTTACACCCACAAATTTGATAGCATAGATGTAATGGACTAATTCCTTGAGAACACAAACTACCAAAACTCACACAAGGAGAAATAAATACCTACATAGAATGATATTTATTAAAAATTAAATCAATAATTAGTTTTCCAAAAATAAAGCACTAACCCCAGATTGTTTCACTGGTGAATTCTACCGAACATTTAAGGGAGAAATCATATCAACGCTCCACAATCTCTTTCTCAAAATAGATACAAATTAACACTTAACTCATTTTATGAGGTCAGTATTACCTTAACACAAAAACCAGATAGAGACATTAAAAGAAATTAAAACTACAGATCAATATCTCTCATCAACATAGGTGCAAAAATTCTTGAGAAAATGTTATCTAATCATATCCAATAATGTATAAAAAGAATACTATATCACCAAGATATAATGCTAAGATCCAGATTATAGTAAGATTGCTAGTAGTTTTACATTGGTTCTGCAGTGGAAAAACCACAGGCTGAAAAACATTCAGATTTTAGCTTTGTTTGTGTAGGAGCATTAGGGCTGTGGTGGCATTTCCTCTTTCTTCTCTTTTCTTCCTTGTCTCCCTCCCTTCCTTCTATAAAAATTATCTTAGTTACAGTACTGTTATATGAGAAAAATACATTTACAGTAGAAATAGAAAACAAAGAATTTCTCATAGACAGTCATTACATAGATACCAATTATGTGTATTTATATATGGTATTTTAAAATGTCATGACAAGAAGAAATATTTTAGAAAATAAAATTAATTTCATAAGTCTTGTTATATTGTACTTAAGAATACTTGACTAAATGTTTAAAAAATCATGGTGAAACTCAGAGACTCACGTTAACAATTGTCCTTAAGGCCTTTGGTTGAAAGCTTTAGACTTTACCGAGGCTACTTTGAAAACCATTGCTCTACTTCTCTTAATAATTCTTTGGCTTCCACAGGAAGCATGTGCACTCACACCTTGCCTTTCTCTTGCTGCTTCTTTGGCCAAGACAATAGATTTTGCACAACTCCAGGGGGCATCTTTCATGTTGTGTTCTATGGGCTCCAGGATAGGGCATTCACAGGGACTACAATGTGAGTTGTGTCCCCAGCATGGTACAGGGGCTGAGTACCACTGCTGAGTAGGAAGGATGCTGTCAGCTTTAGTCCCTCCATCTGGAAGGGGCCTTGGAAAGAGAATGAAGAGATACTGGCTTGGTCTGAGAACAGTGACTTGGAGTTAGAGCCACTTTTCTAGACAAAATGGTTGGCTCTCCTTCATCTGCATACTGTTGGCGCAAAGGATTTCCACCAGAGATGTAAGACAAGAGGACAGAGCAGGATGCTCTGGGAGATCTAGGAGAAATAATACAGACTGCCCCTGTGGCATCTTGGAAAACGTGGGAGCTTCTGTGAGTCACTGCCACTCCAGTCCAGAGATGATAGAGGACTAATATTTAGTCTGAAAGATCTCATTAGTGTCATTACTCTATTGTCCTATTAGAATGGTATGTCAGGAAATGCTTACAGGACACATACATTAGCTGAAATACTACAAACAAACAAACAAACAACAAACAAACAAACAAAAAAACTCGTTCTCTCCTTGAAAGAAGAGTGCTCCTTCACAGTGGGACATACTAACCTTCTCCTGCATTGGTGTTCTACTTTGGACTCTCAAAGCTTTCACCTAACCTTCAGCAGTCCTGCACTCTCACCTCAAATTTCTTTTTTCCCACATGATATTCCACATGGTCATTGTTCTCTCTCTTGAAACTCCGCTTGTCAAATCTGAACTCCCGGCCCTCTAACCAGCTTCTTCTCCAAACTTCCATACTTCATGTCTACAGCACAACCCTTCTTCTGTGTGAGAAGATGTTGAAGTATGGTGTTGTTTTGCAAGACAGCAAGTAAGATGGACAGACATTGGCAAACTTTTGGGCGAGGTAAACGTGTTCAAATCCAGAATTATCCACACATCATGGCTATAGAGAGAGTGAAAAATTATCCAGTATATCCCTGGCTTTAATGTTTCCTTGTAGTCTCCCTCTACTCTAAAACTGAGACAAAATCTTGCTGATTTTGTTCTTTAATGACTCTTACTTTGTCTTTTTACACTCTGATTTGAACTCTTACCATGTCACAACTGGACTGTTGCAGCAGTTCCTTCTTGGTTTGCCCTGTATTTACCCAATCTCATTTATGCATGCATGCATATATCTCTTATGAGTATGGACACACAAATTCTCAACAAAATGTGATCAACTTGATTACAGCAACATATTAAAAGAATCTTGATCAGTGTGGAATACATCCCATGATCAGTGGAATTTATTCCAGGAGTGCAAAGTTATTTTAGCTTCTGAAAATTAATTAATTAAAATAATATTAATCATTTTAACATCTAAAATTTAATTAATAAAATTAATCAATCATAGGATAAAAACCAAAAAATTACATGATCATCTCAGTAGATGCAGAAAATAATTGACAAACAAAAATACCCTTTTATAATAAAAATATTCAACAAACTAGGAATAAAAGGAAACTTCCTCAAGCTGATAGAAGAGATCTAGGAAAAACCCACAGCTGACATTATGAAAGACTATAGGCTTTTTGCCTAAGATCAGGAACAAGACAAAGATATCTGCTCTTGCCATTTCTATTCTACCTGTACCGGAGGATATATTCAGGCTAGTTAGGCAAGAAAAATAAATAAATGGCAGTCAGACTTGGAAAGGAAGTAAAAGAATCTCTATTTGAAGATAATACCATCTGCTATTTAGAAATTCCGAAGGAATATACTAAAAGTCCTTTAGAACTAATAAATGAGTAAAACACCATTGCAGGATATGAAATCAAGATTAAAAAATCCATTGTATTTCTATATGCTTGCAATAAACAATTCAAAAATAAAATTAATCAATTTTATTCATAACATCAAAAAGACTAAAATATTTAGAAATAAATTGAAAAAAAAAACTGCAAAATTTATATTCCGAAAACTATAAAACACTGCCAAAAGAAACTAAAAAGGCTCTAACTAAATGGGAAAATATTTCATGTTCATGGATTAGAAGACTTAACATTGTCAAGATGGCAACATACCCCAAAATGATCTGCAAATTAAATGTTGTCTCTATCAGAATCTCAGCTGACTTCTTTGACAATCTGACTTTACAATTCACAGTGTATGCAAGGAACCCAGAAAAGCCAAAGCAATTCTGAAAAGACTAAAACAAAGTAGGAGGACTCATACTTTCTGTTTTCAAAAATTACTACAAAGTAATGGTAATGAACATAGTGTAGTGCTGGCACAAGGATAGACAAGTTGAGAGTCCCTTGATAAGCCCATACATTAATAATTAACTGATTTTTAACAAGGATGCCAAAAGTAATCAATAATCTTTTCAACAAATGATCCATAGGCAAAAGAGTGAAGTTAGTCCACTACTATAGACCATAACAACAATTAACTCAAAAATCCATTGAAGACTTAAATGTAAGACCTAAAACTAAAAAAACTCTTAGGAAAAAACATAGGGGTAAGTCTTCAAGACTCTGAATTGGCAAAGATTCTTAGATGTGATACCATCAGCATGAGCAACAAAAGTGTCATAGATAAATTGGACTTCCTCAACTTTAAGCCTTGTGTGCTTCAAATGACACCATCAGCAAAGTGAAAGACAAAAATATTTGCAAATCATACATCTCATAAGGGACTGGCATTTAAAATACATAAGAAACAATTACAACTCAACAATATTAAGACAAACAGCCCAATTAAAAATAGGCAAAAGTTCTGAACAGACATTTCTTCAGAGAAGATGTATTAAATGGCCTATAAGCACATGAAAAAGTCTTTGGCATTATTAGCCATGAAGGAAGTACAAATCAAAGTTATCACTTCACATCCACTAGGATAACTAGAACCAAAAAGTCTGATAACAATAAGTGTTAATGAGGATCTGGATACATGAGAACACTCCTAGAGTACTGGTGGGATTGTAAAATGGTGCAACTGCTTTGAAAAATAGTCTGGCAGTTTTCCAAATGATTAAACATAGAGCTACCAAATGATCCAGCAATTCTACTCCTGGGTAAATGCCGCTTCTAGGTATATGCCCAGGATAAATGAATATGTATGTCCATCCAAAATTTTATATGCAAATGTTCATAGAGGCATTATTCACAATAGCCAAAAGGTGGAAATAAATCAAATGTCCATCAATGGACAAATAGATAAACATTTGTCAATTGTGGTACATCTAGACAATGAAATATTATTCAACCATCAAAAAGAATGAAAAACTGATAATGCTACAACCTGGATGAACCTTGGAAACATGCTAAGTGAAAGAAGCTAGTTATATGCAATTACACATTGTAATTCCATTTATAGGAAAGTGCAGAATAGGGGAATCTATAGAGACAGAAAGTAGATTAATGGTTGCTTAGGGCTTGGGAGGGAGGATGGAGGATGACTGATAAAGAATTCAGAGTTTCTTGTTGAAGTGATGAAAATGTTCCACATTTGCCCGTGGTGACGGCTGTACATTTAAACCTATACTAAAAGCCATAACATGGGTGAATCTTATGTTAATTCTGTCTCAATAAATTTGTTAAAAAGAAAGATTTTTCAGTAGGAGCAACTCTGTCAGTGTCGAGATTTAGAAAGAAGACTCTGCTAGCAGTGATTGTCATGGGATTCAAGAAAATAAAAGAGGCTAGAAAGCTAGACAGAAGTTGGTTAAATTATTTATGTTGCAAATGCTGAAGATCAAAGTAGAAGGAGGCAGATTGGGGTACACAAGGGACAGAGAATCAACCTCTGGAAAGAATCACCTGTACTTGCTGACTCCACCTTCCGTCCTATTCTCTTTTGAACACTTCCTAATCAACTGCAAGAGCTGATCATAACTGGTTTATGACACACTCTCATTATTGAGCCACATCTGGTCCTCTCTTGTTTATTTGTTCTATTTTTTAATAGTGCGATAAGGACCCATCAACTACCCATTCAACTTAACAACCAGAATTCTGACAACCTATATGGAATTAATCACTCACTGCTTTTCTTTGCGTATGTTTTATCTTATCTATATCTATTTTTTAAACATATATTTTTATTTTAGATGATTTTAGTTATTGTTTTTAACATCATAAAAAGTGTACCATACAGAAAGTGATCTTGAAGGATTGGCTTTTAAACTGATGCTGTAAAGCTACAAGTCTCTTAATTGTTTTATGCACCTGCTGTTTATTTATTTAGGTTTCTACAGGGTCCTCTCTCTTGAAAATACACCACACTTTATTTATCCAGGCTTCTGATGATGGGACCTAGGTTATCTTCAGGTTTTAAAAAATTGTCTACAGTGGTGCAAAAATATTCTTGTACATATGTTTCTTAGATTAGATCCCCAGAAGGCAGATACCAAGAGAAAGACTCACGGAAGCAACTTACTAGGAAACATTCTCATGAAAAATCAATATGCGTGCTCGCTTCGGCAGCACATATACTAGAAAAATCAATATGGTTATGAGGCAATGGGACCCAGAAGGTGGGAAGGCCAAGCCAGCCAAGCCACGCTGAACACCACAGAAGGTGACTTGGGCTCAATGCATCAAGATAGGGAGGGTCACACCTCAGAGTGCCCCAGGCAGGGAAAAGGGGGCTGGTATTTCATGTTCTCAGAGATGATTTTACATTAAGTCTTTTTTCATATTATAGTTGGTTGGCTGTTGCTGGTAGATAAAAATAAGATTCACGTTTGCATATTTTTATACCCGGCCATACTGCTAAATGCTTTTATTATTTAGAACAATTTGTAGATTCTGTTATTATTTCCATGTAAATATCTGCAAGTAGTGACAGTATTTTTCAACTGTCAAGTCTCTTTTTTGTCTTACTGTACAAGCTCAGTTCTCTCATACTGTGTTGAATGGAAATGGTAAGAGGGAATATACTCGTCTGATTTATTATTATTATTATTATTATTATTATTATTATTATTATTATATTATATTTATTTTTTTTTGAGATGAAGTCTCGCTCTGTCGCCCGGGCTGGAGTGCAGTGGCCGGATCTCAGCTCACTGCAAGCTCCGCCTCCCGGGTTTATGCCATTCTCCTGCCTCAGCCTCCCGCGTAGCTGGGACCACAGGTGCCCGCCACCTCGCCCGGCTAGTTTTTTTTGTATTTTTTAGTAGAGACGGGGTTTCACCGTGTTCGCCAGGATGGTCTCGATCTCCTGACCTCGTGATCCGCCCGTCTCGGCCTCCCAAAGTGCTGGGATTACAGGCTTGAGCCACCGCGCCCGGCCTGATTTATTATTTTAAAGAGATTGTTTCTAATGTTTCTCCATTTACAATGGTGCTTGCTGGGTTTTGTTCTTCAATATATACACATCATCAGATAATGGACGTTCCCTTGCATTCTTAATTTATTAACAGTTTTTGTTGGGTTGAATTTTGTAAACTGCTTTTACTGTTTCCATTAAATATCACTCTCTTTAATAGGTGACATATATATGTTTTCTAATATTAAATTATTTTATAACCTGGAGCAAACCCAAGTTGGAAATAGTGAAATACCTTTAATAGGGACAGTGGAGTTTGCTTTATTAATAATTGCCTTGGGGTTTTTCATTGATGAGCAAAATAGGCCTGTATTTGTCTTTGCTTGATTTTGGCTCTGGGGTTATACCGGTTTTGTAGAATAACTTGATGTATAGTCTTCCCTTTTACAGCTTCTTAAAAAGTTTTTATTGAATTGGATGATCTGTTTCTCAAGTACTTGGTAGAACTTAAATAATTTGGTGTTTTCTTTGTGAGAATGTTTATTTCTTCAAATGTGCCATAGTTACAGGAATATTTATGCTTTCAATTTATTCTTGAAAATAATATTTTCTAAGAAATTTTACACCGTGTTTACATTTTCAAATTTGATAATATATAGTTTTGCTAATATTTTCTTGTAATCTGTTTATTCTGTTTTTTCTGCTATATCCCTTTCCTCACTGATAATGTTAATAATGGTAACTTTTCCTCTTGATAACCTTTCCAATCTTTGCCTATTTTGTTAGATTTTTCAAATAAGCAAATTTTGGTTTTGTTGGTCTTCTCTATTGCATTTTCTTTTTCCTGTTATTGCTTTTTACTCTTAGTTTTATGAACTTTTTTACTTGGATTGATTCTAACCCCTTGAGGTGATCACTTAGCAGTTTTCAGACTGTCTTCACCTAATGTAGGCTTTAGGCTTCTCTTTCCTTTGAACCTCAGGTCCTGCTTGCTTTCATGATCATCATTAGCATTATCTAGAGAGTTTGAATTTCAAGGCAGTTCTAAATTTCTGCAGTTTTTAATTTTAGTATTGATTAGTCCTTTAACCTTGAATTATTATTTATCTGTGTGCTTTTAAAATTTTTTAAAATGTGGGAATTTAAAAAGATTATCACTGTAATTAATTTAAAATTTAATCACATTGTGGTTATAAAATATTGTTTACACGGCATCTATTCTTTCCATTTTTGAAGTTTCCTTTATGATCTAATATGCAATTGATTTTTAAAAATTCTTTATATGTTCTTGAGAGGAACATACATTCTTTAATTGCTCTAAATGTATTCCTTTGATTAGGCTTGTTAGATCTTCTAAATCCCCATGAATATTTTGGTCTTTTTAACCATCAATAATGAAAACAGGGTAAACATTTAAATTTCTTCCTATAATTAACTTAATTCTAGTTAAAATAGTGTGAAGATATTTTATTAAGTGCACACATGCTTAGAATTGTTAAATGTCCCTGATTAACTTATCTTCCTATTATTTTGTAGTAACTTTTTCTAACTCTATGAAAATATTCTTTGTATTAAAATGGTTTTGTCTGATATTAATAACTACCAGCTTTGTCTTGAATAATTTTTGTCTGATATGTGTTTTTCCATCGTTTTTCTTTCAATCATTGTCTGTTGTAATAAAATACATGATTTTTAGCCATGAAATCTGTCTTTGTAGTGGTCAATTTTAACATCTGTTTAAATGTAGGTTTCTCAATCTTGGCACTATTGGCAATTTGATGGGATAATTCTTTTGGGGGTGGTGGTTTAGTGTGGATTGTAGGTCATTTAGCAGCATCCCTGACCCCCTTGATGCCAGTAACATTGTCAAGTTGTGAAAACCAACAATGACTCCAGACATTGCCAGTTGTCCTCTGGGGGCAGCATTTTCCCTAAGGATCACTAATTTTTTAGTATTGACAGTGGAATCTTTTAATGTCACTTTGGTTTATTATTTCTGTTTATCCTAGTCTCTTTGTCTCTTTGTATTTATAAATTTTTGACTATGCTTTTTCTTTTTTATTTTTTTTATTTTTTATTTTTTTTTACTAGATAAGCTGTTTTTGGTACCCTCTAGAAATTTGGTGTACCACATTATTTATTCTCTTTCACTTAACACATGTCTTCAACATTTCCAAGATTTGTTCCCTTCTTATAGAAGGTCTTCCTCAAAAACATTTTAAATGTGCTTCTTTTGTGTGGCAAACATCCTGGATTTTCAATGCCTCAGAATAGTTGATCATGCCCTCACTTTTAAATACAGTTTAGCTGGGTATAAAACTCTAGCTTCTAAATTATTTCCCTTACCTTCTTGTGTCTAGAGTCACTTTTTAAAAAATGTGGTGTCTGTGATACGTTCTTTCTGTGCTGAAACTTTGCTATTTTAAGATTTCACCATAATTTACCAAGCAATGCTTTTGAAATTATCTCTTTTTACATTCTATGTGGTCTTTCAATATAAAGTCTTCCTTTTTTTTTCAATCCTAGCAAAAATTATCTCTGTAATTTCTTTAGGTATTTCTTAGGACTTCTGTTACCTATATCTGTTTTTGTCCTTCATTTCTCTCAACTGATCTTTTGTATTTCCCAGTCATTCTTCTCTCTGCTTCCTTCTAAGAGAGTTCCTCAACTTGTTCTTCCCCTTTACTAAATTGTCCTTTAGCTGTATCCATTTTTTTTTTTTTTGAGATAGGGTTTTGCTTTGTCACTCAGGCAGGAGTGCAGTGGCACAAACATGGTGGGCTCAAACAATCCTCCCACAACAGCCTTCCAAGCAGCTGGGACCACAGGTGTACACCATCATGCCTGGCTCTTTATTTTTATTTTTTGTAGAGATAGGTTCTCACCATGTTGCCCAAGCCTGTCTCAAACTCATAGGCTCAAGTAATCTTCCAACCTTGGCCTCCCAAAATTCTGAGATTACAGATGTGTGCCACTCTGCCTGGCCTAGCTGTATCATTTTTAAAAATTCCATCTGCTTTATTCTTCATTTCAACTGTTGGATATTTCTTACTGCTATGACTTGAATGTGTTCCCGCCAAAATTTGGGTGTTGAGACTTAATGGCCAATGTGATGGTAGGAGGTGGGGCCTTTAAGGGTGATTAGGTCATGAGAGTTCCTCAATAGTGCATATATCAAAATAGTTCTAAGAGAGGATTTTGAATGCTCTCACCACAAAGAAATGATAAATGTTTGAGATGATGGATATACTAATTACCGTGACTTGATTTATTATACAATGTATACATGCATTACATACATGCACACTGTACCCCATAGATATGTACAAATAATCATTTGTCAATTAAAAACAAACAAAAGAGTAACCTTCTGAATGAGGCCTTCCTTGGCTAACTTCTCTAAAAATGAAAGAAAGGAAGGAAAGAAGAAAGGAAGGAAAGAAGAAAGGAAGGAAGGAAAGAGAGAGAGAGAAGATGAAAAAAACCCCTTGCACTAACAATACTTGACACTTCACATTTCCCTTTATTTTTTTTCCCCATAGCACTTAACACTATTGAGCACTCTATCTATCCCACTGACTAATCTTGTTTATTGTCTTTCTTTACAAGGGCAGTGATTTTATATGGCTTGTTCACTGCTGTGTGCCCTTCTAGAATATAAAAAGTGGATAAAGAATTATGCCTGCATGTGGGACAAAGAGAGAAGCCAAGACAATTTCCAAGGTTTGGGAAGGTGGCTGGACCAGGAGGTCAGGGCTGTAGGAGACACCCATACTTCTTGGAGATGACCAGTGGGCTGATGGAAATGTAAGCTCATTGCTCAGTCATGAAGTAGAGGCAGGGACACAACAAATGCAGCAAGTTTTTCTGAATGAAAAGAAACAAATCATTTTCACTGTGGAAATTGAGACTGTATCAAAATAGAAATAAAACAAGGACATTATCTACACTCACATAGCCATGGTTAATATTTTGATGTATTTCATTTTGGTTTTATGTGTGTGCATATGCAATATAATTGCATTCTGCTTTTCTTTTAGCCCACCACAGACATTTTCTTATTGTAACTCCTATTCAAAAACATTTTTAGTGGTGGCATAATATTCCTTTGTACCAATGCATTTCAGTGTAAAATGCCCTTGTACTTAACTGTCTGTGCACGTCTCTGATGATGTCTGTGGGATTTATTTCTGCAGTGGGATGACTAGTTCAAGGAGTTTGATCAGATCAGAAACATCCCTCTAGACAGGCTGCCACAGCAGAGAACCTGGAATCCCATTAGGACACCCTCATTAACACTGGTGATTGTTATTTTTCCTAAAGTGTGCTGATTTGATAACTGAATCTTAGGAAGCTATTGTTGTAGCACCTGCATTGCCTTGACTCCCATGGAAGAGACCACCCTTATTTGTTCATTTCTGTGTGTTTGTGTGTGTGTGTGTGTGTGTGTGTGTGTGTGTGTGTGCAGGTTGCTTGGGTACACGTGACCTTAGGGGTTAGTGGAAGCAAAAGTCCGAGGGAGCAGAAGTTGGTTGAGGAAGATAGCAGAGGATCAGAAGAGGCCTCATGAGTCTACCTGGGAGGCCAAGGCAGGGAGGTAGAGGAACTGGAGGGTCCAGAGGAGAATGAGAATATGCAATTTTAAGGTATTTACTGGAAGTGGCAGGAGAGCATTTAGAGGGAATAGGTGATCATAGGTATTGTGTTAGTCAGGGTTTTCCAGAGAAACAGAACCAACAGGTTATATCTGTCTATCATCTATCAATTATCTATCTATCTATCTATCTATCTATCTATCTATCTATCTATCTATCTATCATCTATCTAATCTGTCATCTATCTAGTCTATCTACCTACCTACCTATCTCTAATCATCCACCAAAAAAGATTTATTACAAAAAATTGGCTCATATAAGTATGGAGGCTAAGTCTCACCATCTGTAATCTGTAAGTGGGAGAACCAGGAAAGCTGGTGGCGCAATTTTGCCCAGGCAGGCAGATAAAAGGCACGAATTCTTTTTTCCTCTGCCTTTTGCTCTATTCAGAACCTTAATGGATCGGTGGATGCCTGCCCTGCCTACACCGGGGAGGGCAATCTACTTTACTGAGTCCACTGATTTAAATGCTAATCTCATCTGGAAACACCTTCACAGATACTATGCTCACAGTATCACCCTCACAGATGCTGTATCTGGGCACCCCATGGCCCAGTCAAGTTGACACATAGAATGAATCATCATGAAGTGTGGGAAGCAGCAGAAGTTAAAGGTTAAGAAATGAGGACAAGAAAGGGCACATGAGTTGGTGGCTCCCAGGAAAACAAACCTAGTGGGCTTAGAAGGCAAGCATTATTTTGTAGCTCATAGCTCTTCAGCAGCTCCCAAGGGGTTGCCATGCTCTGGTCCTGGATTTCCAGACACTTGGCCTCGCTTCCTAGGTGCTCCAGGATTCTGCCACATAACTCTCCATGGTGTTTGGTGACTGCTCCCTGCAGTGGGCTCCCTCTGCTCACTGTCTCCCTCCATCTTCACAGCTTTGCAGTCACAGCACCCCCAAGGGGCCTGCCTTCTCAGTTTTCCTGGTTTCTCATGTGATCAGCCTGAGACCACACCCCATAATCCCCATCCTCTGAACACTTACAGAACCAACTTGCTGCTCATCACATACAACACATGTGATAAGGGTATTTTAGATGTTTCATCAACAAATCAGACCTGGTGCTAGACAGGAGGTAACTCTTCGACAGCAATTTATCCTTGGATGTCCTGAAGCCACAGGCTCAGTGTTTTGTCTAAAGTGGCTTTGACAAGTAACAATTGTTCCAAGGCTGCAGATAGGGGACTTAGATCCCAGAACCACTTCTACTTGGAGCAGAGAAGGGCCACTCTCTGCTTGGAGTAAAGGGCATGAGACTTAATTGCTGAGTGTCTGTTCTGGTCCTTCCCTGCTTGTCCGTGGACGGCTGCTAGTGTCAGATGGGACAATACAGGACACAACCCCAAAAAGGCAAGGACCAGTCACCTAGGTGCACATTGCTGACCTGATCAAACCTGGGCCACAGACTGTCCCAACAATACAACCTCCTAGAATTGGACCATCTTGCAGATATGATCCAATGCCTCCATAGGTTGCACACAAAGCCATGGAAACTGACTTGGGTTCTTCTGCTAGAGAGGAAAGCAGGGAAACGTTTGTGTTTATGAAGTTTCCCACTACAGCTAAAATATTTTCCCCTTTCAGGATTATTTTATTAGTGATACAAAGCCCAGAGATGGTCAATAACAGAGGGAAAGAGATTTTTATTTTTAATGGTAAAAACTTTATTTACTATTTATAAATACATTGCAAGACAAACTTCTCAAAAATACTTTTCCCCCCAAAAATTAAAAAAATAAAGAAAAGCTAATAGGTAGGCAGAATGTCTTGAGACCCCTCTGTTTTCAAGGAGAGCTCTGTGCAGCGTGTGTCCACACCGAGGGCTGCAGCAGGGCAGAGTCTCCCTGAGCCTGACTTTGCCAGACCTCCTTAGGTTTGGCCTCTGGGAGAGCAGCCCAGCCTCTGGGCACGAGCTCCTTTCCTCAGTCATGGCCACAGTTGTATCATATAGCATCTCTAACATTTCATCTAGGATTATCTAGTATAGATCTTATTATATTTGGGGCTATGTTGTATACAATGTTAACAAGGACATATCTTCTCTGCATATATGTGTGAATTATAAAGAAAAGCATGAGAATGACTGTAAATTCAACAAACATGGGTGAATCTCTATGTGCTCCCAGTGTCCTGGATGGGCTCCCCAGCAAGCCATTCCTCCTTCCTGTTCTGATATTACTATTCTTTTTTACATTGTGCCAAGGAGGACAAAAGATGAGAGATGAAAATAAAGCTTTGACTTTAAAGAGCTTATCCTCAGAAATAAGCTTTGTCTTCAGTTGCTGAACTATGAAACACTATTTTCTGTAATCATCTGAAGAATCATGCCATTATTTGTGATGCCTCCGAATGTGGAGGCTGACTCTCCCTGTCTCTCTGTCCCTCCTACCCCATGGGGCCACAGCAAAAGCCATCCTGGGCCTTCAACTAGGCCATGTCTTCAGGAAGGTTCCTGAAAAGGAGGGCCCATAATATCTGCCTTTATAGGTCCCCAGATTGCCCTAGAACATTCTTAGAACAAGTAGGACTCCACCTTATTTTCTCCAATAGTCCCCAAGCAGTACAGGCCATTTGAAGATATAAACATTCTTCTTGGTTGAGGGACCCAGGCCCTTGTTTCAAAAATGACACCACAGAAGGCTGTGAGCTCCAGGAGCATGTGTCGGGATGTCCAGATGACTGGGGTTTAAGGGTTTCCCTATTCTCAATAAAGCCTGTGCACACTGTACAGGGAGTGGGGATGAAGCGTGTTCTCTACATAGGCAACACAGCCGCCTAAGTCATGAAGTCAGTGGTTGGCCGCTTGGACCAACATGTGGTGAGCATTCCACAGGGGCATGAAGTCTGGCTGCTGTGCTCGAGTCTCTGAGTATTTTGATAGGAAGCGACAAGAAAATTCAAACTGCTTTTTGCTGACTACTGGAAAGTGAAAAGATGCTCAAGTTTACCATTCGAAGAAACCATAGGCATTTCAAAAACCTCTTTCTAAACTTTGGTTTAAAAAAATATCAGTTCACCACAAACAGAAATATAAATCGAGGCTGTAGCCAGCTGCTGGTCATGTCCTTGGCAGTCTTTTGTGCAAAATAAGGCATATTTGAGCTCCACATTAACTAAAACAAAAAGAAAAAGAAATATATTGAAATAATCCCCCAAAATCAAAAGGGCTTGACTCTTGCTCTGAGATATCCAATACAGCCTGCAGTCTAATGGCACTAGGCCTGCAAGTGCAGGGCTGGGGTCTCAACCCATGTTTTTAAATAAAGCAACAAGTACCATCTGCTGCTTACAGTGTTCCCTGTCAAAGAGTTACCCTCAAATTAGAATTGTTTTTCCCACTTGTAAGGAAAAAAGAAACCCTTCTAACTAAACATGCAAATTTCTTCTGCTTAGTAAATTTGTCTTAATAAAATGAAAGAAAATGTATTTATTTCTTTCCCCCAATAGTTCCCTCATTTATTAAAAGAAAACAGAATACTGGGTATAATAGCATTCTCTAAAATGATTGTTTAAAATTTCATTTTTCTACTAGATTTAAATGAACTTTATTAAAATTATATTAGCCACAGACTAACAGAATATTCATAATATATTTTACAGAAAAAGAAAGCCACATCTTCAGACTGATGCTCTCCCAACTGAGCTATTTCAGCTGTCTCACATTGACATTTTTAATTTAGATACACGTATCTGTAGCAGGTTCTTGCGGATTAAAACAGTTTGCCTGTTAAGATAAATGGACCTCCAGACTTCATGGGTAAAGCCTAACTTTGAAAATCTTCACTTTGTATGTGGATGAATGACAGCTTAGGTGCTGTGAGGTGTCTGAAATAAAGCAGAGCATCCCTGAGGCACACTGGCTGGCCTCCTTCCCCACACTTGTTTGGTTGGGTTGATGGGGTCTCCCTCTCCCTGCACCCTTCTGAGGGCTCTGTTCTATTTGCTTTGCTCTTTCTGGCCCTGAGCTGCAGCTCCTGGGTCTGCAAGCCTGGGGAAGGGCTGGTGGCCACGCCCAGCCCCTGAGGCTAGTCCAAGAACAGTGAGGCCCTGGAGCCCCAGGCTGCCCCTCCTGAGTGCTCACCCTCGCGGCAGGCGTCTACTTGCTCTGCATGCTGTAGCAGTGCACGTCTTCCTTCCCCTTGGTGGTGTAGCCTGGGAGAGGCTGCCCGTACTTATCCACACACCAGCAGAAGCCTCGCTTCCTGCCTTTGGAAGGGCGACACTGTGGGAGAGAAACAGAAGACAGAGAGGTGAATGGCCCTGGGTCTGGTGTCAGGTCGGTGACCAGGGCCCATGATGGTTTGCCAGCATGACTCTGCTATGCTAAGAAAGCACAACAGAAATTTCAGCTAAGGCTGCGTAAGAGCCATGCATGCCTAGGCCCGCTGACTGTGCACCTGCGCATGTGTGTGGGTGTAAGTTCCTTCTCCAAGAAAGCGGGGGTGGGGGCAGTTTTATGTTTCTAGGACTGTAAGGTGGACACCAGTCCTTGCAGAACCTCTTGGGCCTGCCAACTTCTCTGCCAAATGTGGGACTGAGAACATCACCTCTGCCTGGGAATGCCACAGCTGTGCCTTTGGAGCCCACATCCAGCCTCACACGACACCTTCTCAGTATGAATTTGTTGAATGAATGACGGATATAAAATGTGGGTATAAATAAGCCATGGCAATGGAGGAAAGCTTAGGCTTTCTGACTGTGGACACTACTACGAATCCTGGTATATGGTCACCCTGAGGCCACTGTGGCTCGCTTAGGTCTCCGAAGGCCAATTCTGTAGATACCAATTAGAAAGCCAATTGGAACAGTGCTATCACATAACACAAAGTCTACAGAAGCATATTTCTTACAGCTTCGTATTACGACATCTTAAATTTGTTTGATCATTTTCAGCTTGTTTAATTGGGACTTTAGGCATGTGACTACATTTGGGACTGATGTATAGACAGGATTCTCACTCCATTCCTTTTCCAGGAATAGGACTGTGTTGCAATATAAAGATTTTGAAAAGACTGCTGTTTGATGTTGATGACTGTCATGCCTTCTTCTCACTTGGGCTTTCTAGGGAAATGCCAGTGAATCGCAGGAAGACCACAACATGGCCAGTTTGGAGAGCCTGGCCGTCCCCAGCATGGACCGAGTGTCTGATTTCAAGTTCCATCCCCTCCATGTAAGACAGACACCGGGTGTGTGCTGGGGATGGCCGGGCTCTCCAAGCTGGCCATGCTGCAGTCTTCCCCCAACTCACTAGCATTTCCTTGAAAAGCCCAAGGAAAAGCCCAAGGGAGACAGATCTAGCAACGGTCTTTTCAAAATCTTAATATTGCAACCTGCTCACTATCAGGAAGGCATCAGTAGGAAAGGGGACAATTGTGGGATTTCAAGGTAAGCTTTTTGTGGTACGACCTCATGTCACACTTCTTGGAAACTGACTGTAATAGTTATTTGAAATGGGATGCAGCATTAACAAATGTGTCAACATGTCCACCTGCAGTTTATAAAGGGTGCCCCTGGGCAGTACCTTGTCCACCCTGTGGGTGAACCACTGAAAAGGCAGGAGCGGGAAATGGGTGGTGGAAAGGCACTAGGGTTGAGGATTATGGCCAATATAGCACCACTCAGAGCAACAAGTCAAAAGAGCCTTTGGTCTTACCTCCTGAGACTGGCACCAAGTCCTGGGCACTGGTGCTGCACGGGCTCAGAGTTAGAGCTATGGCCAGAAGAGCCTTGGGGCTGGTGACATGGGTTTCTACTCTGTGTCAAAAGAACCCGAAGAGGCCGGGCGCGGTGGCTCAAGCCTGTAATCCCAGCACTTTGGGAGGCCGAGACGGGCGGATCACGAGGTCAGGAGATCGAGACCATCCTGGCTAATATGGTGAAACCCTGTCTCTACTTAAAAATACAAAAAAAACTAGCCGGGCGACGAGGCGGGTGCCTGTAGCCCCAGCTACTCGGGAGGCTGAGGCAGGAGAATGGCGTGAACCCGGGAGGCGGAGCTTGCAGTGAGCTGAGATCCGGCCACTGCACTCCAGCCTGGGCGACAGAGCGAGACTCCGCCTCAAAAAAAAGAACCCGAAGAGGAAGAAAACACACTGAGGACCTCACTTACCTGCTTTTTCTTATAAAATCCCTTCTTGTCACAGTTGGGAATGTGTACACCCCTGGGACTCAGCACGTTGAGGAACTTCAGGTGATTCAGTGTGTCTTCCATTTCTCTACGGCAGGGACCCTGGGGATCAGGAAGGACCAGAGCAACAGTCATGGTTATTACTCTAGAATGTGTGTTTTAAAAATTTAAAAATCTTTGGGCCGCACGACTGCCCAAAGTGGGACCTGTAATTTGCTCCTCAGATACCTTATGTCTGATTTAGCAAGAAAGTCCCTCCAATAAGCTAACCATCACTCCCTGTCTCCCTTTTGCTCTTCCCAGAGTAAGTCACAGAAGCTGGTATAGAACCAACAGCAGGTCAACAAGCAGAGAGAATGAAGTACATAAAATAAAACTATCTTTATGAGAATATTTTTCATTATCTCTAGAGGTCTTTATGACATCCCATATGCTTTTAAGAGTGTTGTTTCAGCTTGATCCTCGTAAGATTCTCCAAAAGGGTCAATATTCTTTATGTAAGGAGAGGAGAGATGTGAGGCACAGAGGGGCTAGGGACTGCCCACCCATCTGCCAGATGCTGGGGCTTGTTGAGTAAGAACTGCCCTCAAGAGGCTCTGAGTACCCAGGCTTGGCAGGTCTTGCCCTCCTCGTTTAACAAGAGGAAAAGCTCTCACGTATTCTGTCTCCCGCTTGGACTCGGAGGAGAAGTTCTGGGTATCTGTGCTCTGAGACTCATAGTCGACTTTGTAGCGCTGGCTGTCTTTAGCATGCCCTTTCTTGATGATGATTATCTTTGAATGGAGGGGGTGGAACTTGGGATCAGACACCCGGTGCGTGCTGGAGACGGACGGGCTCTCCACACTGCCGGCGCTGCGGTCTTCCTCCGACTCACTAGCATTTCCTTGAAACGCCCAAGGGAGACAAACACGTGAGAGTCATCAACATCTATCAACAGTCTTTTAAAAATCTTAATGTTGCAACCAGGTCACATGTAAATGACAATATTAGTTGACAATCCAAATAAGTTTTTTTTTTTAAATACCTCGATGAAGTATTAATCCATAGTACTACTCGCTACATGGTAGTTGCTCTACCTCAAGAAGTTATCTGTTCGAAAGTCAATCTGACAGGGGCTCTTCCTAAGTAGCTGCAACTAAAGAAGGCAGACAAATGCTTAAGTGCCCCTCAGTAGAAGGTGAAGGCAGTATGCTTCATCTTCCACCGGCAGGGGGCAGACAGGAGTCACAGGAGGCTGCTGCAGCTGCTGGCTCAGAAATTTTGCAGTGAACTCCAAGTGTGGTCCTCCCACCCGTGGGAGCAGCGGCAGCCTGGGGGACTTGGAAGAAATGCATATTCTCCACTCCGGAAGTGCTGGAGTGGCGGCAGCAGTCTGAGTTGTAACAAGCCCTTATGGGAATTCCGAGGATTGACCAGTACCGTCCTCAATGCTACCAGGTAAACAGGCTTATAAGAGCTTGGTGTCCAGCTCAGATGGGAAAACTGAATTATTACCTGCAAAGTGTTTTGCCTCAGGGGCTCAGAATCATGCAAGCATGTTGGTGGCTTGTTTTCTAGATCCCTGTTACATCTCTAAAACTCAAGGTCTACACAGACCCTGTGCATCCGGCTGGTACCTGCCTGAGTCAGTCCTCTTTACCCCTGGTGAAAACAGGAGCACGTGGATGCAGACAGTACCAAAGTCCTACTCACAGCTCAGACTTCTAAGTGCCAAAGAGCTTTTCCTTCCTGGGTGGGGATGGGGTAGGAGAAATCCCCCTCCAGCAGATCTCCCTTTTATAATAAAAAGTGCTAAATGAAGAAAGTCTGATACTTAAAATGGATGCTGGAATGTTAACAGTTGAATTAGAATTTTAAGTATATGACTAAATTTGAGACTGGATCTGTGGTCAGAATGAACTTGGAGGGGCTGTAAGACACCTATAGGGATCAAAGGCTACATTCAGAACCCATGCTCCCAGAGCCTGTGGACCATGCCAAGCTCAGCCCAGCACAGACCTCTGAAGGGCTTCGGCTTAAGTCCACAATTGAGAGTCATGAAATTTCTCTACTACAACAAACAAGACTATAATGTGTAACCCTAGCAGGGAGCTCAGGTGGCCCATCTGGTCCACAATCTATTCTAGAAAGCTACCAGGGCTGCAATGATTTGGTTGCAGATGCTCTGCTGTCCCCTGGAAGTAGCTACTGGCAGGTCACTCACCAGGGCCTTAGTTTCCTCACCTGCCAAACAGCTCACTGAGGTCCTGCTGTAAAGTTCCCCAAGGGGTTTCATGCCTTGGGAAGCACACATTTCCAGGGTCCAGGCCAGAGCCTCACAGAGGAGCGCCCTACCTGCGAGGATTTGGTTTCAATTTCTTTTAATCTTAGCTTTCTTTCTTTTTCAAGGAAATACTAAGATAAAAGAGATACTAAGAATGTAAATATTCTAAGAACATGTAAATAAACATATTTATATTTCTTTTCCAAGAACTTTGAGTAATTTCTTAAATTTCCTTGGTTTCTTCTTAATGCCTGGGCTGCAGACTAGGGCATGAAGAGAAAACAGTTCTATTTAAGCAACAGATAATTGTGACTTTTGACTGTCATAAATTCACCTTTTTTTGTCAAATGGATTCTAGAAGTCACTTAGATCTTTTTATAATCTTATAGCTCACCTTAACCTATACAACAGAGCTACTAAGATGGTAATCATGATTGCTGAAGCCTAAGAATGACAATGTGTATCAGTATTTCTAAGATCACTTTTTGAATACTCCAACATGCACAATAATGTACAACACTTGGCAAATGACATAACTTTGCCCCGAGAGACAAATGCCTCCAGCAGCTTTAACAGCTGACCACAGCCAGTGTATGTTTTAGGCATCTGGAATCTTGCCTTTCCATGAATCCAGTGTTTCTCAGGGGTGAACACGGCCAGCCTTGCCTAGCAGAAAATAACTTTACCTGGGCATGGAACTCTACAGCTACATAAATTATAAAGAGACTGTTCATCCTGCTAGCCCTAGATGGGGACCTGCCTAGTGACATCTGTCCAATGTGATCGTTGGGGAGTTGGGGGGATTAGGATGGGGAGAATTCTCTCAGCCTTCAGCTGTGCAAGGCAGGAACTTTATTTCCTCATATAACTGAGACTGGCTAAGAATGCTTGAAAGATGAACGGCTGCCAAATCCACTTAAACAACGCCCCCCGCCCCCCCGCCCCGCTTTTTTAAGGGAACAATGTGATGCCCTTACCAGAGTCGCTGCCTGCCTGATAGACTGATAGTGGCTGAGCCAAGAGGGTAACTCTGCCAAATGTTTGCATTTTTCCTCTTCCGGGGCTCCCTTTAACATCTCATTCCCCCCCCCCCCCATTTCAGATTAAGAAGGGAGACAGCCCTAGGACTGATTCCAATTCCCTTCCCTGTCATTGAAATTGACTTAGTCCACATTGCCCGCACCCGCCACGCACCTGGACGTTTGTTTGAGGTCGGCACAGGTGCGGAGGTGGCCTGAGTTGTAAGAATGTATGGCACTAAAAGTGGCACGTGGGGTTCAAACCTACACTCTGTTGCGGCCTCTGGGTAACCTTAAGAAGTTACTTCTTTTTCAACTTCAGGTTTTCCAACCGCAGAAGATACCAAAACCCGAATCCACTTTACTTGTTTTTGGACACACCGGGACTAGACATCGCTTTGCAAACGAAAAGGCTGTTCAAAATCAGTATTTTAACAGAGAGGTACTATTTCCTACAACCTACCTGCCCACCTTCCTTGGTCCAAATCCGCCTATGTCCCCCATCCCCAAGCATCCCTGGGATTGCGGTCCACACCCCCGTGCGGGGCGAGGAGAATCTCCTGTGTCCAGGATCTTTCCAACAGCTAAACATCGGTACCGCTCCCCTCAGCTCCGGAAACCTTTAACCCATTTTCACTGAAAGCGCTTTGCAATTTACAGGTACTCTGCACTTAGAGAATCAAGCAAGTAGAGGGCCGGCAGGGGAGGGTCCCTCCGGTGAGCGCCTTCAGTTTCCCCACATACTATCTCCAGTGAGAAGAAAACCGTAGTCTCCGGCAGCGGCACCCAGCAACCCCCAGGCCCTTCGGCGCCAGTGCGCGGGCTGCTGCGAGCAGCGCACCTGGCGCGGGCGGCTCACCTGGAGCGGGCGGCGCTGGCAGCAGGTAGGCGCGCAGGCGGCTGACGGCACTAGAGTTGACGCAGAGCCCGCGGCCGTCCAGCAGCGCCTGCAGCGGACGCGCCTCGTCGGGCGACGGCTGGCAGCGGAGGCCGGAGCCACAGCGCTCGGTGTAGATGCCGCACGGCTGGCCCTCGCTGAGCGCGCACGTCAGGCAGCAGCCGCAGCCCGGCTCGCGCACCAGTTCGGCGCACACGGCGGGCGGAGGCGCGCACTGGGCCAGTGCACGCGCGTCGCACGGCTCGCAGCGCACCACGGGACCCAAGCCCGCCGAGCTCGCGCCAGCCCTCGCCACCGGCGGCCCGCGGAGCAGCACCAGCACAGTCAGCGCAGCGGTCCAGAGCGTGGGTCGCGCCCGCTGCATGACGCCCGCCACCGGGGCACGCTGCTTGGCAGGCCGGGGCTCGCAGGGATGGGGCGACAGTACGCGGCGGGAGGCTGTGGAATCCAGGCAGGCAGCGGCCGATCTTTAGCGCCCAGCCGCAGCGCTCGCATCTGGGCGGCCCGGGCGCGCCGGCCGCTATATAGAAGCCGGGGTGGCCCAGGACACGCCCCGGAACGGCGCGCCCAGGAGTGGGGGTTGGGGAGGGGGGCGGGTCGGCGCAGGCACGGCTGCGGGGGCGCGTGCCTCGCCCTGAGCAGCCGGGGCCGAGCTCGGGGGCGTGCAGCTCGCGACTCACCCGGGCACCTGCTCCTCTTGCGCACGCCCGGAGCCCGGGTCACCTTGTCGTCTACAGGAACCAAGATGTACCCGGTCACCTCGGCACTCCAGGCCACCTCAGTGCCCCCGGTCACCCCAGTCACTCCTGGCTAACTCAGCACCACCGATCTCCTTGACCCCGCCGCCTTTCCCCCTTCCGTTCTCAGGGTGAGGTCGCCCTGCGGCGAGCCGGTGTCGGGGAAACTTTCATGCATCGCTTCGCATTCGTGTGTACCTTGTGGAGCTTTCTAAAATTTAATTCCGCTGGCAGGGGAAGTCTTGGGACATTTCTGATTTGCATTTGGGTCTCAGGGAGCCAAGGCACTGCGGGATTTAATTTACACCCGCTGGGCTGTTTACGTCGCCGGGGCCCACAAATACGCATCTGAAGATGTCCCCGGGGCCCACAAATACGCATCTGAAGATGCGCCCGGGGCCTTCGCTCCACTCCAGGTTTGCTTCTCAACACAAGAAAACTCACACGTGTTGCTACACCGCAAGTCCCCAATTAAGAGTGGACAGGCAAGGTAATGCGTCCTTAAGGCAGGGCTTTTCACCTATTTTAAATGACAACTGTTCTTCCTGTTTGGGATATTCTCCCTGATTACGTTTTCAAATAGAGTTTACACCCACTACAAAAGAATAATAAAGACAATAAAGTGGGCACTGCTGAAGCGTAATTAACCAAATAGTCCTTAAAATAGGCAATTTTCATTGTCATTTCTTGAAGGCGACTTCGTAATACTGTTTGATGCGTTGGGATTTTCGTTTATCTCTGCAATCTAAGCATTTTTCCGTAAAGTTCGGGGGCGCAAATGCGCGCTGAGGTCGTTGTAACTCCTGTCGGCCTTCCCTGGCACTCGAGCGTCTTCAATTTTGTCTGCACACCCCCTCCCTTCGGTGACCAACAGAGGACGCTGGTGGTCCAGGGTTGGATTGAGGATTAAATTTTTCAAGGCGCTTTTCCAAAGAGTTTGTGGGGGTGGAGTGGGAAGCTGTGAGACCTCCGCGGGAGGAGACTTTCCTGAACGCTATTGAAATTGGACGCTTGCCTTAGGAGGTGGATAGGTGACTTGAAGGAGTCCTTTGCAGTTTGGGGTAGCAACAACAAATCAGGAGCTCCTCCATTCCCCTCCAGCATGAAGCCTTGGGTGAAGTTAATCTTCATTCATCATTTCTGTCTCTCCTAATCGATCTCTCGCCCAGTGTCTCTCCTTGTTCCTCTCCCTCCCTTTCTCTCTCTGGTCCTCTCACCTTTTTCCCCTGTCCACCTCTTCCCCCATATCTGTACATCTTCCTTTTATACATATATATTCTCCTTTTAGAATGGAAAGACCAATTTTGTTCCCTCTTGTACTAAAGAAATAAATAATTGGACCTCTACAAAGAAAAAGAGACCAAAGACAAGAACAGTGGAGGGTCCCAGGGTGACAAAGGCCCAGCCCTGTCATTTTCTTATGAGCTCTTCCCCTACAGTGCTCAGGCTGTGGCTACACTCAACCTTGTTTACAGGAAACCCTGCCATAATCGTCACTTGCTGTTTCCTTTCTCCTGTATCACCTCCTTCTAGTATCTGCGTTGACACTCACGAACAGGATCTCTGATTTCGTTGAAAATTTGAAGGAAACAAAACGAATCCCGCAGGTTTACATCCGTTCCTTAAATACTTGCAGAGACCTTGACTCTGAAATTAGAGCTGGGTTCAAATGCAATTCTTGGGGTCCCAGGTCTGCAGTTCTGGTTAGTGCAATGTTACAGCGGAGCCTGGACTGACTGGTTAGTGTAGCACTTTTTACTCAGCTTTATCATCTGGAGAGTGGAGAGGGGAAGATAAAAAACAATGTCTTTTTGGAAAGGATTTAAAAAATATGTTTTATTCTTGGTTCTCTTCTTTTTTCCCTCGCATTACAGTTGGAGAAACTTGTTCAGTGCCGAATGGCTAGGGGGCGCCAAAGCGCCAGACGTCCAGCCCGGCCTCAGGGACCACCGGACAAATGCAAAGACTAAGTCACACTGCAACTTTCAAAGACTATTCCAATAACAGTGTTTTATATAGATTGCCATCACCTTTATCGTGACATCTTGCAACAGCAGAGTAAATTTGAGGCAGTGACACGGGGAGAATTGTGTTTTGTTATTTAGCCCGTTTTATTTGATAACTGCAAGCTCCCTGCCCCTTCCGGAACATAATTGTTGCAGGAAGGATTTGGGCTGGATAAAACTTAATTTTGTGACATGCTCGTTAATTCTGTTAAACTTCCAATTCATCTGGTGTTTGTAGTTTTTAATATAAACTAGTGTTTAGTGAGAAAGATGTTTTACCCCCTGTGAAGGTGCTTGGCATACAATTGCTAATCATTGCAAAAGTAGCAAATAACCATCCGAATAGAGGTTAGGAGGCTGCATAGATCTCTTTTCACTAACAGAGTCCTGCTGACCTGATTAGAATTAGTGTTTCCTGGGGTCAGCCTCGTTATTTTCACCAGGTGACCTAAACCACTCATTTCTTTGAGCCCACTCCTGATGCTAAAGGGCACCTTGTCACTGCGTGATACTGGCTCCCTTGCTTTTCTTCTGCTCAGGCCCTGGCTGGACAAGCCACCCGAGGGTCTCTCTCCTTCTGACAGTGGTACTGTTTCTCAGTGTCCTCTGGGGTGTGGCTGTCAGGCTTACTGACCACCAATAGTCTTAGAAAGAGCCAAACTTCTAAAGGCAAGCAATGTTGGGGACCCAGTTGCTAGGAGTCAGTGGCTCTCAGCCTATAAGCTTCAGTTTTTGTTCCCCTTAGGGGAAGTATTGGTGGGGACAGGAAGCCTAATTTTCTCTCCATCAGACGCCTGCTGGGTGAGCCTCCTGGAATTACATATACTAGGCTTGGGGATGCAATGGGAACCATCAACTGCTAACATCACGGTGGCTAACAACACTGCGCATGACTTTTACTCACAAATAACATCATTAAGAATTCATCTGTCCACTTAGTCTATAAATGATTATTAAGCACCTCCATGTGCCAGCTGCAGGGTTTCACAGACTGGCTGGAGTGACTCACCAGAGACCAGACAGTGGTAGGCAGTGTAACAGCGGAGAAAACAGAGGGGTTCACCGGGTGCATTTATAACCCTGCTGGAGGGATGGCAAACCTGTCCATGTGGTCAGAAAAACTTCTGAGAGGTGGTGGCATTTGAATTGAGTCTTAAACAATGTGGAAGAGTCCAGCTGAGAGATGCAGGCAAAAAGAAAGTGTGGGCATTCACGGAGAGTTTTTCTGTGTGCCTGGAGGGGTGAGGGGGAGGGCTCAGAGGGATGGTGTTGGCATTGTGCATGTGACCTGTGGAAGGCATAATTCTGAGATTTGGAAGAGAAGAGAAGGTAACTGGATATACTGGATTGGGACAGTGGTACCTGTGGCATAGGAAATCCATGGTGCAGAGACAGGGACTCCTCAGAGTTAGTGCTGTCCTGTGTTGTCAGACAATCTGGAGATAGATGACAGGCCTCTTGAGAAGGGGCCTGGACATGTTCTGAACAGAAGACCAGCTCTCCTGGGACCCCACCTCATGGAAGGGAGGTTTCTGCTCAGGACAGTGATACTCCTGTCATGGCTTTCTCTCTCATGATAGTGCTACCTTCTACATGTGGGCACCCACACCCTTGCCTACACAGTCAGAGGTACATGACATGAGCTACCTCTCTGTCTCCTGTCCATTCAAACAGAGGCAGTTCCTGACTCTGTCTAATATCCAACTTTTCTTCAAGGTCGAAACTTCAGAACAGTGAGAGAGACTGGGGACTTCAATCACAGTAGACTAGAGTTTATTCTAGCAGTTCTCCTCTCAATAGCTTTCTGACATTGGGCAAGTTCTGCAACTCAATTCCAGGACCAGGTAAGGGCACTAGTACCTATCTTACAGCACTGATGGAAGGCTGAATGAACTCTTAGATACAGTGTTGCCTGGTGTATGGGAAATAAAAGTTCATCCTTGTGTTCACATAGCCTCCTGAACAATCTTAAATTAGAGGTTTTATTCTCAAATGGGCCCTAGTGCACAGCCCACATACCTTGTCTCCTTAGTTCAAATGTTAGCATGCTGGTAATTGAGTCTACCTGTGGGCATGACATACAGTCTTCAAACTGGCCAAGTGTCTAATATGGTCTTTCCCTGCCCAGTGAGGTCTTAAAGGGGCAGGAAAGATTTTAGGAGCACTTTTCATTCAGTTGGTTTATCCCTGGCACCAGTGTCAATCCTGTGTCTTTACCCAAGGGCATCTTTGGTGCCACTTCAAGCTCCTTTTCCAGCTTTGCAAGTCCAGGTGGAAAGGAGAAGATTCCCAGTAGCTCTCCTATCATAGCTAGAAGAGTCCTGAGAGTCCTGTTATCTATCCCTTTCACTGGAGATGGAGAGACGGAGGCAGACCCTTTTTGCTGGATTTCCTAGATCATAATCCACAGATTATTCCATGGTGCCTTTCCAATTTGATAGACAGAGATAGATTTTTCTTTTTCGTTGATGTATAATTAACACACAATACACAGATTGGAAGTGTATGATTTGATAGGTTTTGACATATGTATACACTTAGGAAATCGCTAACATACAGATGAACCTTTCCATCATCCTCAAAAACTTCTTGATCTTTTGTAATCTTGAGCCCTCCTTTTCTCCATTTTTATCTCCTGGAAGCTGTTGATCTCCTCTCTGTCACTCTAGATTAGTTTGTATTTTCCAGAATTTTATATAAGTGAGATAATATGGCATCTACTTGTTTTCTCCTGGTTTCTTTTACTCAGCATAGTTATTTTGAGGTTTGTCCCTGTTGGGGCATGTGTAAATAGGCCACTCCTTTTTGTTGAGTTGAATTCTGTTGGATGGATATATCACGGTGTGTTTATCCATTCATCCATTAATGGACATTTGAGTTGTTTTCTTTTTTTTTTTTTTGGCTATTAAACAGAAATAAGCTACTGTGAATATTTGGGTAGAAATCTCTTGAATATTTTTTGTAGAAATCTCTGCATGGATGTATGCTGGTGGAATGTCTGGATTTTTTAAATATATAAAATATAAAGCAATATATATGCTTTATTTGAAATATGTGTTATATATTATATATGTGTGTATGTGTGTGTGTGTGTGTGTGTTTGGTGTTTTCAACAATGTCCAGTGTATTGTACCATTTTACATCCTCATCAGCAGTATATCAGAGTTCCAGTTCTCCCACATTTGTGGCAATACTTGATATGGACAGTGTTATTAATTTTATCCATTCTATTAGATGGGTAGTGGCATATCATCTTGGTTTTAATTTGTTATTGGCCTCATGACAAAGCATGTTGAGCAGCTGTTATGTACTCATTTTTTTTACCTGTGTATTTTCTTTGGTGAAATGTCTGTTAAAATTTTTGCCCACTTAAAAAATTAAGACATTTGTTTTCTTATTTAATTTTGAGAATGCTTTGCACATTTTGGATATAAGTCCTTCTTTACTAGAGACATAAATTGCAAATATTTTCTCCTACTCTGTGGCTGGTCATTTTTTAAATGAGGCCTTTGAAAAGTGAAGATTTTAATGTTGATATGGTACAATTTGTCGTTTTTTTTCTTTTATGAATCATGCTTTTGGTATTCTGTTCTATTCCATTCCATTCCATTCCACCCTGTTCTGATCTATTATGTCATCTGTCTGTTTTTATGCCACTGTTACAGTTTTCATTATGATAGCTTTATTATAAATCTTAAAATCAGGTGGTGCTACTCTTGCAAATTTGTTCTTTTTCAAAGTTGTTTTGGCTCTTTTAGGTCTTTTAATTTCCGTATGGGTTTTAGAATCACTTTTTAAATTTCTACAGAGAAGGCTACTGAAATTTTGACTGGGATCATATTGATTCTAAAAATGAATTTAGAGAGAATTGACCTCTTAACTACACTGAGTCTTCCTACCCATGAACGTGACATGTGTATTCATTTATTTAGGGCATCTTTCATTTCTCTCAACAATGTTTTGTAGTTTTCAGTGTATAAGTCTTATACTTCTTTTGTCAGATGTATTCTTAAGTATTTCATATTTTTGGTGCTGTTGTAAATACTATTTCTTAAAGATGGAAACTTCTAAGTTTGCATTGCTAGTATATAAGAACACAGTTGATTGTGGGATACTGATCTTGTAGCCTGAAAAATGCAAAACTCACTCATTCGTTTTTGTAGTTTTATTGTGGATTTTGTCATCTCTGAATGAAAACAGCTTTACTTCTTTCTTTCTAGTCTGGATGCCTTTATTTCATTTTCTTACCTTATTACACTGATTAGGACTTCTAGTATAATGCTTCAGAGGAAAAGTGATGAAGACATCCTTGTCTTGTTTCTGACCTTAGGGGGAATGCATTTGGTATTTTACTGTCAAGCATGATGTTAGCCGTAGGTTTGTCATAGATGACATTTAGCAGGACAAGAAAGTTACTTTCTCTTTCTATTTTGCAGATAGAGCTGTTGATCAGGAATGGATGTTGATCTATGTCAAATGCTTTTACTGAATGGATAAAACGGTCATATAGTTTTGCTTTTAAGGTTATTAATTTGGTGAATTACACAGATTAATATTTTGAATATTAAACCTTCCTATATTCCTGAGATAGAGTGACTACACACACCTGGATCAGGTTGTATCATTCTATTCTTTGAAAAAATGTATTGCTGAACTTAGTTTTTTGGACTTAAAAAAAATTCTAAAAAAAATTTCCATCGGTGTTCATGAATGACATTGATCGGTAATTTTCTTCTCATGTCTTTTTCTTGAAGAGATATGCAGAATTCTTATTTTTTTCCTTTACATGGTTGGCAGAATTCACCAGTGAAGCCATTTTGGACTGAAATTTTCTTTATAGGAAATTTTGATTTTTGTGCTTGCTTTTGTTTTATTTTGATTTTGTCTCTGCAGATCCAGAGGGTGGAGCATTAAGCAACAGAGGAGTGTTGCTATGTGTCGAAACCTAATGTAATCTTTCCTGCTAGGTTCTGAATTTTCTTGGAACACATACATCTTTTATTCCTTCCAATTTCTCCCTTTTGGAATGGGACTCCCTATGCTATGCCTGTCCCACTATTGTATTTTGGAAGCAGATAACATGTTTTCTAGTTTAGAAAGTCCACAGATGGAGAGGAGTTTTGCCCCAGGTTGGATCATACCCAGAATATCACCCATCTGGGCTACTTAGACAATTAGATGATGAGATTTGGGAATTTTGAAGTGATGATACTTAAGTGAGACTCTAAGAGTTGATGTCACAGTAGGTTCAAGGGTTGTTAGGCTGGGGTGAATATATTGCCCAATGTAAGACACATGTCAATTTTTGGGGACTTCTAAGGGTAGACTATAGTGGATGGAATGGTACCCAAAAAGATAAGTTAAATGTGACCTTATTTGGACTAGGATCTTTGCAGATGTAATTTAGTTAAGATGAAGTGATATGAGATTATAGGAGGTCTTAAATTCAATGACTAGTCTCCTTACAGAGAAAGAAGAGTTTGGAGACACACAGACACACAGAAGGAAGAAGGCCATGTGAAGATGGAGGCAGAAGTTGGGATGTTGCAGCTACAAGCCAAGGCATGCCAAGGACTTCCAACAATCACCCAAAGCCAGGAAGAGTCGAGGATGGATTCTTCCCTAGAACCTTCAAAAGAAGCACAGTCCTGCCAACACCTGCATTTCAGACCTATACCCTCCAGAACTGTGAGAGAGTAAATTTCTGTTCTTTTAAGTCACCCAGTTTGGGGTAGTTTGTTAAGATAGCCCTAAGAAATTAGTGCATGTAGTAATTATCACCACAATCAAGATACAAAATAGTTCCGTCACCCCCAAAACCTCTCTTATGCTGACCCATTTCAATCACATCCTACCTCTCCCCTAAGTCTCATTAACGAGTGATCTGTTCTGTCTCACCATAGTTTCATGATGGTCTTAAAACGTCATGAAAATGGAATCATACCATCATGAAAATAGAATCATACAGTACCTTCGAGACTGCCTTTTATTTTGATTCAGCATAATGCCTTTGAGATTCATCACATTGACACATATATCAGTAATTAATTCCTTTTTATGGCTGACTAGTGTTCTGTTTTATAAAAATACCATAGTTTGTTTATCCATTCACCTACTGAAGAACATTTGGGTTATTTTCAGTGTTCAGTAATTATGGAAAAGCTACTATAAACATTTGTGTATAGCTTTTTTTTGTGTGTGCAAACATAAGGTTCCACTTTCCAAGGTAAATATCTAGGAATGCAATTGCTGGGTTGTATGGTGAGTGTATGTTTAGCTTTATAAGAAACCACCAAATCATGTCTCAGAATTTGTACCATTTGCACTCACAGGAATATATGGGAGTTTTAGTTGCTCTGTATTTTCCTCAGCACTTAGTATTGTCAAATTTTTTGTTTTTTTTTTTAGCCATTCTGATAAGTATGTAGTGGCATCTCACTGCAGTTTCAGTTTTCATTACTGTAATGGTAATGAATTTTAACAACTTTTCATGTGCTTATTTGCCATTTTTTTTTTTTTTTTTTTTTGAGACGGAGTCTCGCTCTGTCCCCCGGGCTGGAGTGCAGTGGCCAGATCTCAGCTCACTGCAAGCTCCGCCTCCCAGGTTTACGCCATTCTCCTGCCTCAGCCTCCCGAGTAGCTGGGACTACAAGCGCCCGCCACCTCGCCCGGCTAGTTTTTTTTTTTTTTTTTTTTTTTGAGACGGAGTCTTGCTCTGCCACCCAGGCTGGAGTGCAGTGGCCGGATCTCAGCTCACTGCAAGCTCCGCCTTCCCGGGTTTACGCCATTCTCCTGTCTCAGCCTCCCGAGTAGCTGGGACTACAGGCGCCTGCCTCGTCGCCCGGCTAGTTTTTGTATTTTTAAGTAGAGACAGGGTTTCACCGTATTAGCCAGGATGGTCTCGATCTCCTGACCTCGTGATCCGCCCGTCTCGGCCTCCCAAAGTGCTGGGATTACAGGCTTGAGCCACCGCGCCCGGCCTTTTTTGTATTTTTTAGTAGAGACGGGGTTTCACCGTGTTAGCCAGGATGGTCTCGATCTCCTGACCTCGTGATCCGCCCGTCTCGGCCTCCCAAAGTGCTGGGATTACAGGCTTGAGCCACCGCGCCCGGCCTTATTTGTATACTCTCTTTGGTGAAGTGTCTGTTCATATCTTTTAACTGATTTTAATTGAACATTTTCCCCTTTACTCTTTTGAGTGTTAGTTATATATTCTGCATACAAATGCTTTGTCCCATATGTGATTTGCAAGTACTTTCAGTCTGTAGCTTGTCTTTTCAGGCTCTTAACAGTGTCTTTTAAGAAGTAAAACTTTTGAATTTGATTTAACATTATTTTCTTTTATGGATCATGCTTTTGGTGTTATCTCTAAGTTCAGATCATAGAATTTGCCTCCTATATTTTCTTCTAACAGTTTCATAATTTTACATTTTATGTTTAGACCTAGGATTCTTTTGAGTTCACTTTATAAGGTATAAAGTTTTTGTCAGGGTTGTTTTTTGCGTATAGATGCCTATTTGTTCCAACATAATTTATTGAAAGACTCTCATTCCCCATTCAATTTCTTTTGAGCCTTTCATCAATAATAACATTGTTATATTTGTGTGAGTTTATTTCTGAACTTTATTCTGTTCCATTGATTTATTTATCTGTCCTTTTATCAATATCTCACTGTCTCAATTACTACAGTAATCAAGATTACTATATTGTAAGTTTTAAAATTGAATAGTGTGATTCCTCTAAGTTTATTCTTCCTTTTAAAAATTATTTTAGTTGGCCGGGCGCGGTGGCTCAAGCCTGTAATCCCAGCACTTTGGGAGGCCGAGACGGGCGGATCACGAGGTCAGGAGATCGAGACCATCCTGGCTAAGACGGTGAAACCCCGTCTCTACTAAAAAATACAAAAACACTAGCCGGGCGAGGTGGCGGGCGCCTGTAGTCCCAGCTACTCGGGAGGCTGAGGCAGGAGAATGGCATAAACCCGGGAGGCAGAGCTTGCAGTGAGCTGAGATCCGGCCACTGCACTCCAGCCTGGGCGACAGAGCGAGACTCCGTCTCAAAAAAAAAAAAAAAAAAAAAATTATTTTAGTTGTTTTAAGCCTTTTTGTATAAATTTTAATCTGCAAGTTTTCTGCTGAGATTTTAATTGGAATTGGGTAAGGTCTTTATATAGATTTGGAGAGAATTAACATCTTTATCAGTCTTCCAATCCATGAACATCGTGTGTATCTTTATATATTTAGATATTTTAAAGTTTATTTCATTAGAGTTTATAGATTTTAGTATAAAAATTTTGTATGTATTTCACTACATTCATACCTAAATATTTTATGTTTTGGAGCTATTTGGAATGATTTATTTAGTTAAAAATTCAATTGCTCATTCTGGTATATGGATATATGATGGCGTTTTCTTTGTGTTGACATTGTATCCTATGCCCTTGCTACACTTATCTATTTATTCTATATTTTTTGTAGCTTCTTTGAGATACTCTACACTTATCTATTTATTCTATATTTTTTGTAGCTTCTTTGAGATACTCTACATAGAGTATCTTTGAGATACTCTACTCTTCTTTGAGATACTCTACACTTCCATTTATTCCTTTCTAATCATTCTGACTCATTTATTTTCCTTGCTTTATTGCAGTGGCTAGAACTTCTAATACAATGTTTAATAGAAGCTGTGAGAAAGGACAACCTTGCCTTGTTCCTGATCTTAGTGATAAAGCATTCATTCTTACACTATTAAGTATGATGCTAGCTATAGAATTTTTATTGATGCTTTTATTAAATTGAGGATGTTCCCTACTGTTTCCAATTTGATGAGAAGTTTTATCATGTTTGGATGTTGAATTTTGTCAATTTTTTTGTGTCAATATGATCATATTTTTTATTTCAAGTCGTAATATAATACATGACATTAATTCATTTTAGAATATTGAATCAGCTTTACTTTCCTAGGATTAAGCCCCTTGGTCATGGTGGAATTTGAATAACACATATTGTTATTTTTGATTCGCTAAGAATTTGTTTAGGATTTTTGATGGTATACTAATGAGGGATATTGGTCTGTATTTTCCTTTTTTGGTTTTGTTTGTAATTGAAATAAAACAATTACATATTTATGGGGCACAGTGTAATGTTTTACTACATACATAAATTGTATAATTTTTTATTTTGTTTTAAAGACTATCTTGGCCTCATAGAATAAAATGGGATGTATTCTTTTATTTTCTAGAAGACAATATGTATAATTTGTGTAATTTTCTTCTCTTTAGAATTCACTCGTGAAACTTGGAGATTTCTTTTTTTGAAAGGTTTTAAACTATTAATTCCATGTATAAATAATGAAAGTTAATATGGGTTTTCTATTCAATGTTGGGTGAATTTTAGTATTTTGTAGTTTCAAGGTACTGATATATTTTTTTAAGTTGTTGAATATATGTGCGTAGAGTTGTTGTAGTATTCACTTATTATTCTTTTACTATCTGCAGGATCTATGATGATATCTCCTATTCTATTTTTGTCATTGGCAATATATTCTCTCTTTTTTTGTCAGTCTTGCTAGAGGCTTTTTAGATTTTAAAAAAATCTTAATGCTATTTTCATTGCATGTTTGGATCAGTCTTTCTGTCTTGTCCTGTGTGTGTGTGTGTGTGTGTGTGTGTGTGTGTGTATGTATGTGTGTGTATGTGTGTGTCTGCTTTCTTTCTTCAACCTTCTGCAGGGTTATTTGAGCCTTTTGTTTAAACATAACATTTTAATTTTCTGATTTATTTTTGACTTTATCTTTTTGCATAATTTTTTCCGTTGTTTTTTAAAAATTGCAAAAGATGTACTTAACCTTTGGTAGTTTAGTTAGAATCAATATTTTACCACTTAAAGAGGAATTTACAATATTTTCATCATATAGGTCCCTTTGTCCTCCCTTTTTTTTTTCTTTTTTTTTTTTTTGAGACGGAGTCTTGCTCTGTCGCCCAGGCTGGGGTGCAGTGGCGCAATCTCCGCTCACTGCAAGCTCCGCCCCCCAGGTTCACACCATTCTCCTGCCTCAGCCTCCCGAGTAGCTGGGACTACAGGCGCCCGCCACAACGCCCATCTAATTTTTTAAAATATTTTTAGTAGAGACGGGGTTTCACTGTGTTAGCCAGGATGGTCTCGATCTCCTGACCTCGTGATCCGCCCGCCTCGGCTTCCCAAAGTGCTGGGATTACAGGCGTGAGCCACCGCGCCCGGCCTCTGTCCTCCCCTTTTTATGTTGTAGTTGTTTTATGGATTGTATCCATATACATAAAAAACCCCATAAGATGATGTTTTTGCTTTCAAGTATTAAATTTACTTTGGCCGGGCGCGGCGGCTCAAGCCTGTAATCCCAGCACTTTGGGAGGCCGAGATGGGTGGATCACAAGGTCAGGAGATCGAGATCATCCTGGCTAACACGGTGAAACCCTGTCTCTACTAAAAAATACAAAAAACTAGCCGGGCGAGGTGGCGGGCGCCTGTAGTCCCAGCTACTGGGGGGGCTGAGGCAGGAGAATGGCGTAAACCTGGGAGGTGGAGTTTGCAGTGAGCTGAGATCTGGCTACTGCACTCCAGCCTGGGTGACAGAGCGAGACTCCGTCTCAAAAAAAAAAAAAAAAAAAAAAAAATAAATAAATAAATAAATAAAATCAAAAATAAAATAAAATTAATTTATTTTAAAGAACTCAAGATGTGAATAGTCTGTTGTATTTACCTAGATGTGTACTATTTCTGTTGAGCTTCATTTAATTCTCATTATTTACTTAGGCTTATTCCAGGTTCTCTCTGGTATCACTTCCATTCTGTTTGAATGACTTCCTTTAGTAATTGTAAAGTAGATGTGCTGACAAGATCCTCTTTCCTTTTCTTCACTTGAGAATGTATTAATTTCACCTTTATTTCTGAATGATATTTTTCCTAGAAACACAACTCTGAGTTGACTATTATTTTCTTTATTTTTTTTTCTTTGGGGCTTGTTAGGCTACTTTATTATGCAAGTCTGTGTCTTTGATTAAATGAGACATTTCTGGCAATATTTTTTCAACTTTTTTTTTTCTAATCCACATTCCTTCTCTTTTCCTCTGGAGAATGCTAGACTTTGTATCACCTACTGGTCTCTGAGTCTCTGTCAACATTTTCTTTATCTTTTCCCTCATTTTTCTGATTAAATAATATTTATTTATTGTCAAGTTCACTGACTCTTTCCTCATTCATCTCCATTCTGCTACTAAGCACATCTAGAGAAATCTTTATTTTGGTTATTGTATTTTGAAGCTCTAAACTTTTAATTTGGTCCTTCTTTATAATTTCTGTTGCTTTTTATGCAAAAAGCTTTTAAAAATTTTCCGTAGGTTATTGGGGTAAAGGTGGTGTTTGGTTACACAAGTAAGTTCTATAATGTGACTTGTGAGATTTTGGTGCACCCATCACCTGAGCAGTGTACACTATACCCTATTTGTAGCCTTTTATTCCTTGCCCTCCTCCTACCCTTCCCCTTAAGTCCCCAAAGTCCATTGTATCATTCTTATGCTTTTGTGTCCTCATAGCTTAGCTCTCACATATCAGTGAGAACATCTGATGTTTGGTTTTCCATTCCTGAGTTACTTCACTCAGAATAATAGTCTCCAATCTCATCCACGTTGCTGCAAATGCCATTAATTCATTCCTTTTTAATGACTGAGTAGTATTCCATCATATATGTGTATGTGTGTGTTATATGTGATATATTTCTTTACCTGCTTGTTGATTGATGGGCATTTGGGTTGGTTCCGTGATTTCGTAATTGTGAATTGTGCTGCTGTAAACGTGTGTGTGCAAGTTTCTTTTTCATATAATGACTTCTTTCCCTCTGAGTAGATACCTAGTAGTGGGATTGCTGGATCAAATGGTAGTTCTACTTTTAGTTCTCCACAGCGTTTTCCATAGTGGCTGTAGTAGTTTACATTCCCACCAACAGTGTAGAAAATGTTCCCTGATCACCACGTTCACACCAACACCTACTGTTTTTGATTTTTTGATTATGGCCATTTTTGCAGGAGTGAGGTGGTATCGCATTGTGGTTTTGATTTGCATTTCCCTGATCGTTAGTGATGTTGAGCATTTTTTCATGTTTGTTGACCATTTGTCTATCTTCTGTTGAGAATTGTCTATTCATGTCCTTAGCCCAGTTTTTGATGAGATTGTTTGTTCTTGCTGATTTCTTTGAGTTTGTTGTAGATTCTGGACATTAGACCTTTGCTGTAGGTACAGATTGTGAGGATTTTCTCCCGCTGTGAGATTTTATATTTTTGTATTTGTTTCACGATTGTTATTCCATACTTTTCAGAGCATTTTCATAATAGCTACAGAAAGACTTTTATTATTCTAATACCTCTGTCATCTCTACATTGGTGTCTGTTGACTGATGTTCCTACCTGAGTTGACCTTTTTGGTATTGTAAATAATTTTGGATTCTTTCCTGGACATTTTAAATATTTTGTTATGAGACCTTTGGTCTTGTTTAAATTTTTTAAAAAGTTCTTATTTTTATTCTAGCAGACCATTTACTAAGTTGAGTTTAGGCCACTTCTGGCCAGCCTCCTTTAGGCTATGGTTTTAATACCCTTTCCATTTTCCAAGCCTTTGCAGTACTGTTAGGGTTTGTCCTGCACATGCATCACTAAGTGGCCAGTGCAGCTTCAGTGTGAGCTCAGGAGTTCATAGAAAACTTTATGGGGTTGACTTCTCCGTGTCCTCTTTCTTCATGATGTCTCACAAGCTCTCCAGTTTCCTAAGCTCCCTATTTTTTGTCTTCTAACTGGTAAGCTGTGGCTTTATTCACCCTGGGTGGAAGGGTATTACTACTGTATATGTCCCGCAATTGTGCCCATGTCTAGGCAAGCAATAGGAGACTGATGGGAAAAAAAGCAATGGGAGTTTGCCCAAATATTTTTTGGACCACCACTGCTCTGATTGCAAGGGAAACTTTCACTGACTCGGGGTTTTAGGTACCTGCTCCTGCAGTTGTCACTGACTCGGTTACTATGGGGTTATCTGAAGACAGGGATATGAGACAACAAAAAGAAAAAGTGAGGGATTTCCTCTACTGTCTCTGAGGGATTAGCTTCTTTCTTGTTTCTCAAGCTAGAACCAGAGGATTTATCCTAGAAATTTCTCTGAGCTCCAGGGCCCAATTCTAGCTTTGGGGATGCCTCGGCTCTGGGTCAGGAGATATAACAGAGGAAAAATGGGAAATTCACTACTTATATAGTTTAGGATTTAGAAGTCTGGTCTTCCTTCCCAATTTGCTTGCTACTATTTCCTTATTAGAGTCCTCAAATATCTGCTCCATCCATTTCATGCTGGTTTTATTGCTGCATTCAGTGGGAAAGACAGGGTGGAGTGTTCTTGCTCTATCTTACCTGCAACCAGACCATTCTTTTCATGCTCGCAGCCTCCTTGCACGTGTGGAAGTACAGTGCTGACTGCGTTGAAGCATAGGTGGCTGTTGCTATTGCACTCTCATTGAATTTTATGAAGGGATGTGGGCAGGATTGGCCCTCTGTGAGTTAAAGGCATACCATTTGCACTTGTACTTCAAGTGCAAAGCAGCTTGTGCAGCCCTTCCCTGGAACTAAGCTCATTTTTTCTTTTCTGACACGGTCTTGGAAAGCAGTGACCACCCATGCCTCGATCATCACATGGATATGTTTTCTTTTTTTTCTCTCTCTCTTTCTCTCTCTCTCTCTCTTTCTCTCTTTCTTTCTTTTTGATGGAGTCTCACTCTGTCGCCCAGGCTGGAGTGCAATGTCATGATCTCAGCTCACTGCAGCCTCCGCCTCCCAGGTTCAAACTATTCTCCTGCTTCAGCCTCCCAAGTAGCTGGGACTACGGGCGTGTACCACCACGCCTGGCTAATTTTTGTATTTTTATTAGAGACGGGGTTTTGCCTTGATGGCCAGGCTGGTCTTGAACTCCTGACCTCAGGTGATCTACCTGCCTCGGCGTCCCAAAGTGCTGGGATTACAGGCGTGAGCCACCGTGCCTGGCCAAGATGTTTTCAATTACAAATTAAAATATATGTATATGAAATTCAGCTTATCTATTGATTCATTTTGTGTGCCTAGATTTTTAGTTTGTTTAATTGAGATGTCATTCACAAACTATAAAATTTATCCTTTTATAGTGTACGATTCAGTGTGTTTTCATATAGTCACCCTTGGTCTATTTGTGCAGGCTGTCAGGGGACCAGAGCTCTGAGAACAGTTGCCTTCGGCTGCAGTCCTCCTTGTTTGTTTATTCTTGTGTTCTCACAAATATTAGCATTTCCTATTTATAATTTAAAGTGTAAAAGGCTGGGAGTGTCACTCTAAATCTCCTCCAAAGTGCCTTCCCATTCTGCATCTCCATGTCTCCATGGACCTGTGTTTTCTGCCTTCTGGTTGATTTCTCTTTCTGCTGTGCCTTCATGGCATTGTATGTGGTGCCACATTGCAGGTGAAGGAGTAATGGCCTGGGCTGACCCAAGTACACTCATAAACAAGTAGGCAAAACCTACTGAAGCTGCAGATTCCCAGGCTGCTGTGATCTACCCACCCCACTACTCAGTCTACACTGAGGGAAGTTCCAATGCAGACACGTAAGGAGACACACAAGTGAATGCACAGTACAGCATGGTCTGCAAGAGCACGCGTCCCTCAGTGAGCAGACGGCTCTCTTCAGATGCTGACAGACTGTGCCACAAACCAGAGGAATGAACCAGCACAGGTATCACAATGGGCACATTTGAGAAACATTAAATAAGCGAGGAAAGCAAGTTATTGAATATGTTCATTATATCAAAGACAGTAGGAGTGGAAAACAATAGTCTATATTGTTATGGAGAGATGCAAAGCTTTCAAAGAAGGGGAACATGCATGTCAAAGGTGCAAAGTAATTTTGGGAAGGTGGTCACCTTTGTGGAGGGTAGGAGAGCAATGGGCCATGTAGGGCATCCAGGAATATAACCAGTGTGCCACACACTGCAATGAAACAATGATATCATGGCAGAAGGTTCAGTGAGTTGCAGGCTGGGTTCTGGTCACACAGGCACTTGTGCTACTCTTTTTTTTTCTTTTTTTTTTAAACTTTTTTTTTTTTTTTTTGAAAGATTACAACATTAAGAAACAAAACTAAGCAATGAATTGAAGGGCTCCATGTCAAGCACTTAGTCCTGGTCCCAGCACATGAAGCTCCCGTTGAACTTGAACTGCTCACTGCATCTTCCCAGACCTCCTAGAAGTTCATGATTTCACAGATGAGAGACAGGAGCGCGATAGGGTTGTGTGGAGGGTCTAAGGTTGCACACACAGTCACAGGCAAAACCAGACACGACCTATGTCTCTCTGAAACCAGAGTGGGACCCTCAGCACCACTCTGGTCCACAGGTTCTTGGGAAGCTCCTGAGGCTGAGGGACCAAATAATGGGTGACATCAGTCCCTCTCACGGCCAGCCCTCTGAGATTGTCTAACCAGGTGGGTGGTTAACAGCAGGCACTGCCATCCCCTGAATGGGGCTGTGCTGTGTTTTCTCAGTCCCAGGCATGCATTTGCTAAAGAGCAGCAGGGCGTTTGCCTCTGGCTGTTGCGCAACATGATCTTGATCTCTCTTTTAAGGAGAGCTTTTAAGACGAGCTTACTCATGTCAGCCAAAGCCCAGCATCAGGCTGAACCATGACAAGTCCCTCTGGACAAACCTGCCATGACAGCTCAGAGAATCAGTCCCTAGCCTCGGTGGCACTTGGTGCAGACCTGCCAAGTGTCCCACAAAAGCTAGGAGACTTGTGATGTCCCCCACTGCCCACATGGCCTCCAACCTCTGTGTTTTCCCCAGAATCTGAGGACCCGATTCATGTTCAGTCCCCTAACAACTGGTACGCGGCCCTAGACAAGTCATTTCCTCTTAAAATGCTCTGCTTTCTTTGTTTGTGTAACGAACGGGTGCAGTCAGCAGACTCTTGTGTCTCTACCACCTTCAGTATTTTATGGTGAGGAGCAAGCAAGCAAGCAAGGTTATTAGCAAGCAGGAAGCATGGAGGAAGGTGGTGTGCGCCTGTGTTGTGGCGTGTGTTTTGTATGCGCTGTGTGTATATGGTATGTGGTTGTGAGCTGTGTGTGCTGTGGTGGTCTATGGGTGTTGTGTGGATGGGATGCGTAGAATGTGTGTGTTGTGGTGTATATTGTATGTTGTGGTGTGTGTGTGTTGTAATATGTGTTTTTTGTGTTGAGGGGTGTGAGGTGTGTGTTGTGAACTGTGTGTGGTTTGTGTGCCGTGTTCTGTGTGTTGTATATGTGTTGTGTGAGATGTGTGTGTGTTTTGGTGTGTGTTGTGTGGTATGTGTATTGGGAGCTGTGTGTGGTGAATATTTGTAAAACTTGCACACAACAGGAAGTGCCTTCTGGATCTCAAACCTGGTTGCTGGCTATCAGAGGAAGGGAAGCGTCTGATTAATTCAAAGGTCTTTTGTGAAAGTTGAAGATGCAAAAGGTTTGGGGTGAGAGGAGGCTTCACTGAGAGCAAACCTGAGAGTTCCTAAAAATCCAGAGTGCCAGCACCCAGCTCGGGATTAATTCTGGATGCCCTGCCCTACAAAAGTCTTGCTATAGGTTCAGTAGGAGGAACACTGCCCTACACCATTCGGGAGACACAGTTCACTGTGCTCAGTCTTGCTGCGCATTCAGTGTCGCTAGACATGCATGGGAAAGGGCTGGGCAACCAGAGGCGAAATAAGTCCACTTGCCAAGCGAGCCTCCAAGTGTCTAGGCAAATCCTCACACGGTAGAGCAATTTGTAATCACCTGGAAGACAGAGATGGGCCTAAATAAATCATTTCCAGCTCAAGCTTGGTCTTTTTCCAGGAAGGAAGAGGCGCAGTCTCACCATTGCTAGCCACAGAGCAGCCAGCCGGTGCATCACCGAGGCCAGCTCGGTCAGCTTGGGTGGGCTTCTTTCTTTGTGTGGAGGCACCACTCAGTTCTCAGTTCAGAGGCAAAAGAATGAGTGAACAATGTTGGTGTTTGTTATTGTCTGCACAGAATGCTAGGGGAGTGAAAGGTGTTTAAATAGAGGAAGGCAAAGTGCGGAACAGCTGCCAGGGCAGAGCAGATGCTGGGAGGGAGGGAAGCAGTGAGAAGGCTGGGGTACAGGATTGCTCCCGAGACCCGCCCAGGAACAGGATGCACCTGCAGCCTGAGAGGAGCATGGGGCGGGGTGCCGGGAGGAGAGGGATTTCAGATGCCCTGTGCCTCAGGGGAGTTGCTGGACTGGTCGGAAAGCAGGACTTTCTCTTCCCAAACCTGGGCTAGTTCTCAGGTGTAACAGGCCCTGGGTGTGAGGCTCTAACCAGGCGCCCCAGGTGTAAGCACTCAGGCTTCTCCTGCTTCCTCTTCATACTACACCTTATGGAACCCAAGAACCTCGCCGCTTCTCCTTCTGCCAATGGAAATGTCAGAAAGCAAAGGAAATTTAAGCTTCACTCAGAGAAAAGAGAAGATACCAAAAAGTCCAGGGCAATAGACTGTGGTAAGATGAATGTGTCATATATGCTGCTGGGGCTGAAAGAATGATCTGGAAAGCCAGGGCATGGTAATCAGAGAGTGGGGTCAGTGATGAGACCCTGTCAGGGCAGTGCTGCAGTTACTGCTCATGGAGGTCTGGGATTGGAAGGCCGAGGTGGGTGCAGGACAAGGTCCTGGGAGAAAAGAAGGTCAAGAAGAAAAGGAGGTCAGATAGGACAGGCTCGTTGACAAGAATTAAGGTAGCCAGAGTTTTGGAGAAAATGACAGAGGCACTGGAGCTAGAATCACACAGGAAAGAAGGGGAGTAGCCCTGGGGGAGGGCGGAGCAGCAGCAATGAGCAGTAATGGGTGAGGGACTCCACTAACAGAAGAGTGGCTCAGCCAGGAGCAATTGTCAGCGAGAAACAGGAATGCACCTGCGTCCTCTGCAGGTTGAGAGGTGCAGGAGCCGGGGCAAAACAAATTACAGTGGAGAGGCAGCAGTGCCCTCTGGCAGGACCGATCGCTTTCAGAGTAGTAGTCAGCAAACTGCTGCTCGGGGGCCACATCCAGCTACCCATTTTTGTAAATAAAGATTTATTGGAGCACGGTCGCCCCCATTCATTGGCAGTGGGTTTTGTTATATGTGGGATCAGAGTTTTCTTAGTATTATGCTCTGAGAGGGTTATTGCGAAAAATAAGATGACTTTTTTTTTTTTTTTTTTTTCAGCAGAAAGGTCATATGATTGTGAAAGGTGAAGCCGGCTGGGCTTCTGGATTGAGTGGGACTTGGAGAACTTTTCTGTCTAGCTGAAGGATTGTAAATGCACCAATCAGCCCTCTGTGTTTAGCTAAAGGATTGTAAATGCACCAATCAGCACTCTGTAAAAACTTACCAATCAGTGCTCTTTGTCTTGCTAAAGGTTTGTAAACGCACCAATCAGCACTCTGGAAAAATGGACCAATCAGCACTCCGTAAAATGGACCAATCAGTGCTCTGTAAAATAGACCAATCAGCAGGGCATGGGTGGGGCCAAATAAGGGAATAAAAGCTGGCCACCCGCGCCAGAGGCAGCCAGTAGGTCAGGTCCGGTGGGCTTCTGTCCTGTGGATGCTTTGTTCTTTTGCTCTTCACAATAAATCTTGCTGCTGCTCACTCTCTGGGTCTGCACTAGCTTTATGAGCTGTAACGCTCACTGCAAAGGTCTGTGGCTTCACTCCTGAAGTCAACGAGACCACGAACCCACCAGAAGGAAGAAACAACTCCGGATGCACCACCTTTAAGAGCTGTAACACTCACTGCGAAAGTCTGTGGCTTCACTCCTGAAGTCAGCGAGACCGCAAACCCACTGGAAGAAGAAACTCTGGACACATCTGAACACAGGAAGGAACGAACTCGGGACACACCATCTTTAAGAACTGTAACACTCACCCCCAGGGTCTGTGGCTTCATGCTTGAAATCAGCGAGACCAAGAACCCACTGGAAGGAACCAATTCCAGACACAATTGTATGTAAAATTTTACTTCCTGATGTGGGAGTTTATGAAAATGAATTTAAACCTAATTTTAATTATGCTTATATTCTTACCCCCCCCCCCCCCCCGTTGCCATTCCATCCTATACATGACCCCAAACCAACAAACACTTGAGTTGTTTGTTTTTAATTACACCGTGAGGCTACGTTTTTATTGTTTTACAAGGCATAGGTAAAAAGCAAGGAGTTGAAAGCAAGTGGACTGGGGCAGGGAGGTGGAACTGGAGCTCACTGCAGTCAGAACCCTGGGTTGGAGGTTTTGCTTCTTTCTCTGCCAGAAGTCGTCTAACAGTGGACAGATCTTGTTCCTGAATGGATGCTTTCAATATTTCTTCCTGAAGTCTGCTATTTGCTATAGATTTGATTTTTTCTGTGGCTATAGATGTCCTTTATCTGGTAAAGAAAATTATTATCTATTACTATTTTGCTAAGTTAAAAAAAAGCATGACTGTTGAAATGTATCACATACTTTTCTCTGCACCTACAAAGATGACCAAATGAACTCAACATTGGTTTATTAATGTTGTGAATGACATTGATTTCGCTCCTAATGTTTAACCAATCTGTGTTTCTGATCATTATCAAACCTGGTCTTTATTCTTTTTCCCCTTCTTTTCCTTTTACTGCTCCTGCTGCTTCTCATCCTTCTCCTTTTCTTCCGTCTTCTTTGAATATGACTACATTAAGTTTGCGAATTGTTTAGTGAACGATTTTTGGGTTTACATACTTTTCTTTCTTGTACTGCTCTTGACTCTTTAAAAAACGTTTAATTTTGAAATAATGTTAGATTTCTAGAAGAGTTAAAAAGATAGTACAGAGAATTCTCACACACCTTTCGCTCAGCTTCCCCTCATTCGTCTGACATGACCATGGTACATTAAGATTAAGAAGTTGGCCGGGTGCGGTGGCTCACGCCTGTAATCCCAGCACTTTGGGAGGCCAAGGCGGGTGGATCACCTGAGGTCAGGAGTTTGAGACCAGCCTGACCAACATGGTGAAACCCTGTCTCTACTATAAAAATACAAAAATTAGCTGGGTGTGGTGATGTGTGCCTGTAATCCCAGCTACTTGAGAGGCTGAGGCAGGATAATTGCTTGAACCCGGGAGAGAGAGGTTGCAGTGAGCTGAGATTGTGCCACTGCACTCCAGCCTGGGTGACAGAGCAAGACTTCATCTCAAAAAAAAAAAAAAAAAAAAAAAAAAAAAAAAGGTTAAGAGATTAACATTGGTACAACACCATTAACTGCAGACTTTATTCAGATTTCTACATATTTTCCTCTGAGACCCTTTTTCTGTTCTGGGATCCCAATCTAGTATACCTTGTTGCATTTAGCCATCATGTTTCTTTATTCTCGTCCAATCTGTGGTAGTTTTATGGTTTTTCCTTTTTTTAATGACGTTGATATTTTAAAGAGTAATGATCAGGTGTTTTGAAGAATGCCTGTCAATTTGGGCTTGTCCGTTATTTTCTCATAATTAGACTGGGCTTACAGATTTTAGGGGGAAATGTCATAGAAGCGAACTTCTGTTCTTCACACGTTATGTCAGAGTGTCATTACTGGCATGTTAACTTTGATCACTGGCTACAATGTTGTCTTAGATAGTTTTATTCAGGTTTTTCTAGCCTGGTAAAGTAAGTTAGGGAGTATATCTTCTCTTTCTTTTACTCTGGAAGAGTTGGTGTAAGGCCAGGATCGTTTAAACCTTCTAGAACTCCCTGTAGAACCATCTGAAGTTGGAGTTTTCTTTGTTAGAACATTTTAAATTTCTAATTGGATTTCTTTAAAAGTTTTAGGACTATGTGTTTTCTCTTTCTGCACTTGTCAATTTTGGCAGGTTATTTTCCCTTGAAATTATTCTTTTCAACTAAATTGTATATTTATTGACATAAAAGTTGGTTACAATATCTCTTATCTTCTTAATGGGGACAGGATCTCAAATAATGTGTTCTTTTTCATTCATGATATTGATTATTTATGCCATCTCTCTTGTTAAACAGTTTTGCCTGAGGTTTTGAGTTTTATTATTAGTTTTTGCAAAGAATAATGTTTTTTATTTCTTTTGGCTCTCTATCGTTCTATTATTTATTTTCTGTTTCATTATTTCTGCACTCATTTTTTATTATTTGTTTCTTTCTTTAAGCTTATTTTAGTGTTCTTTTTTAATCTTTGGGGACATACGTTTAGATTGTTAATTTTTAGCTGTTCTTTACACACACACACACACACACCATACACACATACATATGGTAAAATTCATGTCCTACTAAGAATTATTTTAAATTCATTACTCAGTTTTGATATGTAGTATTTTGTTTTTAATCTAGTTCAAAATATTTTCTGTGACCCTTATGTTTTCTTCTTTGACCCATCTAATATTTAGGAGCATGTTTCTTAATTTTCAAATACATGAAATATGCCTGATTTTAAAAATGTATTTCTAGCATAATCACACTGTGATTGGGGAACTTTCCCTGAATGATTTCAGTTCTTTAAATTTTTAAAGGACTTGTTAATGGTCCTGTATATGGCTAATTTTTTAAGAAGCTCTCATGAGTTTAACAACAGAATGTACTCTATAATTTTTGGATGTATTGTTCCTAGGTAAAGTTTGTGAATCATGTTGCTCAGGTTTTAGATAAGATCTGTATTTTTTGTGTGTTTTATTGTTACTTACTGAGAGATATGTATGATAACCTTCCAGTCTTATTGTGAGTTTGTCCATTTCTTCTCATGGTTCTCTTAATTTTTGTTATATATTTTTAGGCCATGTGAATTAAGTATACATAAATTTAGTATCTTTCTTGTTTAGCAAATCATTTATCATATAAAACAACTGAATTTATCTCGAGTAATTATTTGGCCTTTAGAATTCTTTGCATCTATTCTCTTCTGATGTTAAATAGAACTACCCCAACTTTCTTTTGGTTAGTTATGTATGTTATCTACACAGTTATTTACTCTTATAACTTTCAACATGTACCCAGTAAATTTAAGAGTGTCTCCTTCACACAGCACATCATTAGATTTTGATATTTAAATCTAGTGATTGATATTTCACTCAAACATCCAGTCTACTTACCATTATTGTACTTACTAATATATTATAAGTTAAACCAACCATCTAATTATGTGTTTTCTATTTGTCTGGTTTTATGCCTTTTCTCTTTGTTGCCTTCTTTTTTGGGTTGATTTTTTTTCTTTTTTTTTCTTTGCTCACAGTAACACTCATTCTTTTTGGTGTACAGTTACATGAGATTGGCGAATGCATGCACTTATGTAACCACAAGGCAGCGTCATCGCAAAGCTCTCCCCCGTGCTGCCCGTTTGCACTCAGTCATCTCCTCGCCTCCACTCTCTGGCAACAACCAGTGTGTTTGTGTTCCTCTAATTTTGAATTTTCCAGAATGTCATTTAAGTCAAATCATAGTTGAGCATGGTTTCCGTCAGTTATGACCATGTGTTTGAAATTCATTCATGGTTGTGTGTGTGTGTGTGTAATAATAATCCATTCCTTTTTATTGCCAAAGAGTATCGGCCAATAACATTAACTTTGGATGCACCACAGCTTTTTTACCCAGTTACAAGTTAAAGGACATTCAGTTGTTTAAGCTGTATTCCAGGACCAGGCACACCCTGAGGGGAAATCTTGGAGAGAAAATAATGGGGAAAGTAGGGGATTCCCGTGTACACTCGTTTAGCCTTAGGAGCCCTTTTCTTGGTTTCTCAGGCCTAACACACAGAATCCATGAATTCTTAACCACCAATGTTGAACATTCTATAATTAGGACTGCCTTTGAATCCATGTTGTAAGAGAAAAGAGAAAAATAAAACTAGAAAACACTTCTTTTTAGGCTATTTTCCCGTGTTTTGATTCTCCCTACAATTGGTTTTTTGTTTACTAGATATTTTAGTTGTAATTGGTGATTTTGTAGCTGTAGAGGTCCAATCCTAGCTAGAAGGAGTTTTCCTAGTTGATTAACTTTATGATTTTATAATGCTTCTTCCTGGTAGTTTTGAAGTGTTACACTTTTTAGTCATCCTGTAGTATTTCCTAGAAATTACAATGAGCCTTCTTAATTTATAAAATTCAAATGTTAATTGATAATTGTACTCTAGTCCTGTGAAGCAAAAGCACACTCAGACATTTTAGTTCTATTTGTCCCTTTCCTGATTTCTGTGCTCTTGTTGTCATGTATTTTAATTTCACCTGTATAATCTACATCCTAAAAATGTTAGTGTTCTTGTTTTAATACAGTGTTCATTTCAATATAGTCTCACAATTCTTTTGATCCCTTTCTGCATCTTCAATTTTTCATCTGTGATAGTGCTCCTTCTGCCTGAAGTACATACTTTTTTTTTTTTTTTTTTTACAATTTTTAGTATTTTATTCTATTGTATTTAGTATTCTATTCTATTCTAACAAATAAGTTATTTCAGTTTTTGTTCATCTGAAAACTTCATGTTACCTTATTTTATACCAGTCAAGTGTCCTGTATAAAATGAATAACATGCAATGATTGTAGTAGTTTCTGGCTAATGTTATGTAGAATAATATATGGTTACTTTACTTTTTCTGTGGAATAACCCTCATATTTTTGATCCTTCAAATTGAATTGCAAGAGCCAGATGATGTGATCTATATATTTCTTTTTTGTAATATAGTGATATATCAAATTATTTAAGCAATCTGGGTTTCTTTCTTTTGCCTTCTCACTTTGGTTCATTTCATAAAATAGGTGTTATTTTCAGTTTTGCTGGTACAAAGTTAATTCCATGACTCCTTTATGTTTTCTGCACCAAGTCATTTTCAACATTTATTCATTTCCCATCATTTATATGCTGGAAAGTGTTATCATTAACAATGTATTTTTCTGCTTGCTTGCTCTTAAATGTGTAGACTTCTAGTTAAGTGTGGTGTTTTTTACATGAACAGTGAATAATGGCTTTATAGGTTTCCTCATCATTCTTTTTGAGTACCATTGTGGATCCTAATGTTCAAGTCTTGATGCCAGTTTAGTGGGTGGAGGGAGGGAACTAAAGCTTTGATCAATTTTTGGAAAGGAAATTTGCTTCTCTGTGCCTTTTCCTCTCTGGGTTTGGCAAATCTTATTATTATTATTTTTTTAGTACCAGTCTTGACATGGCTGAGTCCCATTCCTGATGGAGGGTGGAGGAGTATATTACTTTTTCTCTTTGGAGAGGGGCTAACTCCTCACCTTGCCTGTTGACTTCTCCTGCTGTCTGCATAAATGAAGAACTCTTGCAGTCCCAGGAAACTGTCCTGGGAGACAAAGTCCCATAGACCTGTGCCTTTTCGTCACTACCCACCGGTTCCACTGTGATGGCCGTCAAAGTCATCTCAGATGTAATTTTTGTTTTCTCCTCTACCCTTCAGTTTGGGGGTGCATTGGAGTCTCAGATCTTCATTTGTGTCCTTTGGATCTCTACTGCTTCCTCAGTGTGGTGAAGTTTCAAAAAATTCCAAGAGTTCTTAGTAAACCTAGTCCTATTTTCACTGTTCCTAAAAAAAATTCTATTGAGTTTTGGAATTTTTTGACTTCCAATCTTAACATTTCAGTTTGCACATTTTCCTCTTAGGATTCATAATTAATATACAATTTCTTTTTTTGTGTGAAGGTGGGAGAATAAAACTTACCTCCTAGATTTACTATATTTTCCAAGGACTTTGTTTTAGATTACTTTCAGAAATTTTTTCTCTCTCTTTATTCTTTATTTCATTAGTTGTTTTTTCTGATCATCAAGTAATCCATGCTTATGTAAAACAATGTAGAAAGTCAGAAATAGTGTAAATCAGAAAATATTATCTTAGACTGTTGTTTAGTAAAGAATCTGTCTGATCTTTGTCCTTAGTTCATGGGAGGCAACCCCTAAACCCTTGGAATCTTCCAAGTGATAAGAATGTCTATTATTCATCAGAGGCCCCTGGGATAACACCTGAGTTTAGACTACTAGAGTAACCTATGGTGGGCCCCCTCTGTAGCTTCAGGTCAGGTCAGAAAGACTAACGAAGTGATTAGAGGGTTGGTGGTTTGAACCACATCACATCATCCCAGCCTCCAGGGAGGAAAGCTGGAGACTGAGTCAATCACATGGGCAGTGATTCAATCATGTCTAGCTAATGAAATCACAATAAAAACTCTGGACACTGAAGCTGGGGTGGGCTTTTCTGGTTGATGGTACACATCAGTGTGCATAGAGGGTTCCTTGTCCTGAGGACATGGAAGCTTCACATTTGGGACCTTCCCAAGGGTCATCCTGCAGGTCTCTTCTTTTGGCTGGTTCTTATTTATGTACTGCTTTTTTTTTTTTCTGTAATAAAACTATAACCATAAGTATATCACTTCATTGAGTTCTGTGAGTTGTTTTCTGAATTACTGAACCTCAATGGATGGTGGAAGCCTCTGGGTAGCCAGTTGGTTAGGGTTGCCTGGGAACCCCCAAGCTTGTGGCGGGCATCTAAAGTGAGGGCAGTCTTGTGCTAACTGTGCCCTTAACCTGTGGGATTTGACCCAGCTTAGTGACAAGATCACATTGCAGAATGCCACCCCTCAGATCCCCTGTCTATTTACATGTTGAAATACTTTAGTCTTTGTGATTTTTTCTTCTTTATAGTTGAGATCATCCCATCCATACAATTTTCATATCCCTTTTCTTGTCATTTGAGACTTCCAATTTGAAATAAAGTATAAAAGACATAACTTTACCTAATTTTATATTTGTAAATTAAATCTTGCTCCTCATCATTAGAAGTTATTTCTTGAACTTACCTTTTATGGCTACTTCCATTTTTCTGACATACTGAAATTTATTTTATTGTCTCCTTATTGTTTGACATTTATGTTGCTCTCAAATTAATTATAAGAATATTTTTACAACTTCTTTGTACATAAAGCTTTTATCACATTTTGTATTTTTCCAATACTTGCTAATAGAGCTATTAATACTTTATTAAAAGGTATATCAATTTTAAAGCTCTTTGCCAAGACTTTTTTAAATTTGCAAAGTACCTCTTTATTGAGGTGAAATAAATGTGTGCTTTTGAGATCTGTGCATACAGGAAAATGCACAATCTTAAATATACACTTTGCTGGATTTTGACAAATGTGTACACATACCTAACTGTATTCCACCACCTGTCAAGATGAAACGTTTTCTTCACCCTAGAAATTTCTCCTATGCCTCTTTCCAATCAACACTCACCCCCAACATCCTAGACAAAATGCCTATTCTGATTCTAATTATTATAGTTTTTGCCTATTCTAAGCTATTAATGGTCATCATAAATACAACTTCATGAACATTCTCTTTTTAAAAATGAAATTTTGTTGTGCATATTTGAAATCTGTAATATGATATTATAGGATGCATACAGGTAGTAAAATGGTTACGGTAGTAAAGCAGATTAACATATCTCTCATCTTACACAGTTATTTTTATATAAACATTCTTGTGCAAACCTTTGTGAAGACATGTCTTTTCCTTTTTCTTGAACCTCGATTAATCTATATATTCCTTCTCTATTTTTTCACTGAACTGTATTTTTTGAAGAGTCTGGATTCTTTATCTTGCCTTTTCCCGAAATCTGGAGTTTGTCAATTGTACCTCTAAGATGTTAACATGTTTCTCCATCTCTTATAATTCTTCTAAATGGGTAGATGTGCTCAGAGGTATTTCATTCAGTTTTTAAGAAAGAACTCTTTGTAGGTGGTAGTATTTCTATTAGAAGGCATAAAATGGTACTTCTGATATAGCAAAATTTGTTTTATTATTTTCTTATTGTTTGACATTTATGTTGCTCTCAAATTAATTTTAAGAATAGTTTTACAATAATGTTTTATCACATTTTATATTTTTCCAATAGATGCCTAGTAATAGAGCTGTCATTACTATTCAGACAGCCACAAGAGACTGACAGAGCTTTGATCACGTTTTGTGATATTAGTAGGCATTTATGAACATTGCTTAGAACCACTAATTTATACTAACCTGAAAAGTGGTGATATTTCAATTCTATTTGCTTAATTTATAAGTCAGAATACTGCTGTGAAAAAAAGCTCTTAAGTAACAACCTTTCTGAGGGACACTAGGGCAGGTGACCACTGGCAGGTGGGACACCACTAACATTAGCAGCACAGTCCTGGTGGCTTCCTTGTCCCAACTGGCCTGAGACTCTCTTTCCCCATGGCTCTTTAGAGAGCCCCATCCATCCCCTCAATCAGCAGGGATAGCAGTAGCCCCAGTAGTACAACACCAAGCAAACAGAAATAAAACTACAAGAATTGGAAAGTAAAATTCTCATTCAAACCAAAGCTCACAAAAGTAAGCCAGCACCTGTATGATACATCTAAAGAGGTGACTGGATGCTGAAATAGAAGATTTAAATAGGACCCAGAACCTCCAAAAGTTGACATGCAGTATGATTCCATTTACATTACATTTTTGAAATAACATAATTTTAGAAATGCAGAGCAGATCGGTGATCCAGGGTTAGGGACAAAGGAGGGGAAGACAGGAGCGAGGTATGTGTGGTTATAAAAGGGCATCAGGAGGTGCTCTTGTGGTGATGGAATTGTCCTGTGTTTTGACTGTAGTGATGGATATATGAATCTATACCTGCAATTCAATTTTCTAGAATGAAATACACACACACATACATACACACACACACGTTTTTAGAAGTAAAACTGGCAGAAATTACCTGAATTCAGTTGTTGGATCTATGTCATAATATCTTGGTTTTATAATATTGTACTTTAAATTTCCAAATGTTACCATTGGGGGGAATTGGCTAAAAGGTACATGTATTATTATTTACAAGTACATGTGAAGCTACAATTATGTCCATAAAATTTTCAGTTACTTCAATCAACATTACCAAAACTCAGTTTTTGAAAAAAAAAAAAAAAAAATAGAACCAACAAAGCCTTAGCTAGATTGAGCAAAAGAAAGAGAAAACACCAATTAGAAATATCAGGAACTAGCAAGGGGACATTATTATAGATCTTACAGACCTTAAAATAGTTATGAGAATATTATGTAGAATTTTATGCAATAAATTCAGCTACTTAGATGAAAATAATAAAACTCTTGATCAACAAAAATTACTACAGTTGACACAATAAAAGACAGAAAACTGACGTAACAGTTTAAGTTCTAGGTATATATATTCATGGGCCATGAGAAAGGAGAGTCTCAGACAAGATGAAACGAAAAGGCCTCCAGGACTGGGTTTCTAGTTGCAGTAGTATTCCAATTGCCGATGGTTTTATGCCCCAATTTCTCTCAGTGTAGGTAAGAAGAAGCCTCATGAATGCTCTCCCAGGGTCTCTTCATGAAGAGAAGAGTATAGGCCAGGCGGAGAAGTGCTTATCGCCTGGCCCCTCATTATTAGAGGGCTTCCAAGCAATCTCTTTTGCTAATGGTACCTGACTCCCTTGTGTTGTGAAGATAATTCTGTTAGATCCAGGGGAAGATCTTACCTTAGATGCTCTTTAATGGTAGGTTAAGGGTTGGAAAGTGCCAACTATGGGTCACTTTCTGTTGGTGGGAGTCATGAGATATCCTGTCACTGTGCTGTTCTTTTAGTCCAGGGAGTGCACACCAGTTCTTCTTCCTCTTACTACTTTTCAAAGTTCTCCTTTGGTTGCCTCTTGCGTTACTTCCAGAGGTATAGTTGTATTTTATGGAGAGGAGCAGGGAGAAATAGTTTGTTCCATCTTTTCCTGATCAGAAGTTGTTTTGATTGATTCTTTCTACTCCTATTTAATTTCTATTTCTTTGATTTCTATTTTTAATTATTTTTCTCTTCATCCTAACTTTAGGTTTAACTTGCCTTTTTCTCAGACTTTTAAAGGTACAAACTTAGATCATTGATTTAAGCTTTTTTTCTTTCCAATTTAAACACTTCAAGCTATAAATTTCATTCTAAGCACTGCTTTAGTTGTTTTCTACCTATTTTGATATAGTGTGCTTTCATTATAATTCACTTCTAAATGTTTTCTTATTTCCCTTGTGATTTTTGTCATTGAATGAAGGATTATTTAGAACTGTGCTACTTAATTTCCAAACATTCATAAACTTTCTTGTTATCATTATGTTATTGATTTCTAATTTAATGACATTTGGTAAGATAAAATATTCTGCTGATTTCATGACTTTGTAATTTATAGAGGCTTGTTTTGGGGCCCAGGAAGTGGTCTATCATGGTGAATGTTCCATATGCATGTGTAAAGAATGTGCATTCAACAGTTGTTGAATGTAGTGTTCCGAACATGTCTACTGGTTGTGTTAGTTTATAGTGTCTTCGTTTTTTGCATAATGAATTACTTTTGCATAATGAATTACTTTCAAAGTCAGTGACTTAAAAGAACGAATATTTATTATTTCACATAGTTTAGCAGTTTCAGGAATCTAGAATAAGCTTATCTGGTTGGTGATGGCTAGGGTATCATGAGGTTGCCATCCAACTGCAATCCAATGGGGCTGCAGTCAGCTTAAGGCTTGGTTGGGTCCAGAGGACCCACTTCCAAGATGGCTTAGTCGTATGGCTATTGACAAGAGGCCTCAGTTATTTACCACATGGGCCACTCCGTGAAGCCACTCATGATATGCTGATGTCTTCCCCACAGTAAGTCATTTGAGACAGAGAGAGTAAGCAAGATAGAAACAATAGTGACTTTTTGTGACCTAGTCTCTGAAGTCACAAATTGTCAATTCCATTACTCTATTCATTAAAAGCAAGTCCAGCCCATACTCTAAGGGAGGGCAATTGGGCTACACATCTTGAAGGAAGGAATATCTATCAATTAACTATTAAGAGAATAATATTATAATTTCTGTTTACAACTGTGGATTTGTTTCATCCTTTAGTTCTATTGATTTTGCTTCATGTATTTTTAAGGTCTGTATTAAGCATCTATGCATTGAACATTGTCTTCTTGATGAATTGATTCTTTTTTAAAAATGAAACATCTATATTTATATAATTTATATTTTTAATATAACATAACATATCATATTATATATATATGCAATTATATTATGTATATTATATGCAACCTCATGAAAGTTTCTGCCCTGGGTACTTTTCTTGTCATCTACTTGATGTGGTATTAACTACTTGGTATATACATTTCATCATTTAAATTTTAACCTAATGGTGTGTTTATGTTTAAAGTTTGTTATTTAAAAATATAGTTGGGTCTTGTCTTTATTTTTATTTTTAAACATAGTCTGATAATCTTTGTCACATTAATTGGAGTATTTAATTTAAATCTAATATAATTATTCATTTAATTGGGTTTAAGTCTACCATCTTGCCATTTATTTTCTCTTTGTCCTACTGAGTCTTTGTCCTGTTTCTCTTATTCTGCCTTCTTTTGGGTTTATTATCTTTCAATATTCTACTTTATGATTTCTATGGATATTTAGCTATATGTTTTTGTATTTTTTATTGTTTAGAGATTACAATTATACTTCAAACTTTTTTCAGCATACCATTATTTAATAATTTACCATTTCTCAAACAATATAAGAACATTAGACCATCATAATTTTATAATTTGACTTACTATAACCTCTAATCTTTGTTCTATTGTTGCAATAATATGTTATAAAACACACAATGCAATATTCTTATATATTGCATGTGTATTATAAAATATACAATACAATGTTCTTGTATTGTGTGTATGTTATACAATACACAATACAATGTTCTTATTTTTTCTTTACAGAATCAATAGTCTTACATGTTTTGAATTTTATCTTTATTATGTCTAAACTCACTGATTCACTCTGGTGTTCCTCATTCCTCCCTGCAGATCTGTGCTTTCATCTTGGCTCATTTCCCTTCGGTCTGAAGATATTCCTTTAGTATTTCTTTTGGTGTAGACCTGCTGCTGCTAATCCTCTCAACTTCCTTTATTTTCTGAGAATGACATTTAATCCTTAGTTTTAAATAATATTTTTGCTTACTGTAAAACTTAGGGTTATAAATATTGTCCTTTACACACTAAAAGATAATTATCTTAATTCTGGCCATCCTTGTTTCTAAGGAAAAGTTACTTGCCTTTCTTATTGTTGCTACCCTGAATCCAATTTGTTTCCTTTCTTTGTGTACTTTCACCATTTTCTCTTTATTTTTGGTTTTAGAAAGTTTGACTAGGGCATACTTTGGTATAGATTTGTGTGTGGGTGTGTATCTTTCACTGAATTTGTTGAGCTTTTTGAATTGTTGGGTTGATGACTTTAAACAGCATTGGAAAATTCTCATTTATTATCTTCAATTATTTTGCTTCAGTATCTCTCTCCCCTTCTGAAAATTTGATTTCATCCTTATTAGACTTTGATATTATCTATATCTCTCTGATAATGCTAGAATATCTCTTTTCTATCTTGTCCATACTTTTTGTACTTCAGTGTGAATTTCTATTAAGGTGTTTTCAAGTTCACTAATTTGTTTTTTATTGTCTTATTCTGCCCTTTTTTTAAGCCGACTGAATGTATTCTTAATTTTAGTTATATTTTTTCATTCTAAAATTTCCATTAGGATTTTTTAAAAATAGTTTTTTTTTCTTTGCTTAAATTATCTCTTTTTAAATACTTTTTCATATTTTTCTTTAATATTTTACTATACGTATCGCAGTTATTTCAAAGTCTTTGTTAATTTCAGAATTTGTGTCATCTTTCAGTATGCCTCTACTACCTGCTTTCTCTCTCTCTCTTTTTTTTTTTTTAGATAGAACCTTGCTTTGTGGCCCAGGCTGGAGTGCAGTGGCGCGATCTCGGCTCACTGCAACCCTGCCTCCCGGGTTCAAGTGATTCTCCTGCTTCAGCCTCCTGAGTAACTGGGATTACAGGTGCCCAGCTAATTTTTGTATTTTTTAGCAGAAATGGAGTTTCATCATGTTGGCCAGGCTGGTCTTGAACTCCTTACCTCAGGTGATACAGCTGCCTCGGCCTCCCATAAAGTGCTGGGATTACAGGTGTGAGCCACCGTGCCCGGCCTGCTTTCTCTGTTTATTATGGGTCTCATTTTCTTGTTTCTTTGCATGTCTTACGAATTTTGATTGTATACTTGACTTTGAATATGAGGAATAGTAGAGAGGATACACCTTTTCCTTTGTCAGGCAGCTAGAGTGAGGAGCTAATCGCTTTCCTGCAATTATGAAAAGAAGTTGAGCCAGGCCATGGCTGGTTTGCAGCTTATTCGTAGCAGGCCATGGCTGGTTTGCAACTTATTCGGAGCTCATTCTACTTTGAAACATCTTCAGGGTGACACCATGCTCTTCTTGGTAGTAGAAGATTTGGATCTAAATATCTGAAAACAAGGATGTCTCTCTCACTCTCCTGTTTGTGGTCTCACTTCCATCCTCTGAAGTGGGAGAACAGGCAGGATAGGTGAGCGAGCTCCATGTTTGGGAGTCCTCCAGACTCCAACCCAATATGCCAAGCCAGTACATCGCCTTACCCCAGCCAAGTTTCTCATCTTATATTCTGCAGTTACCCTCAGAAAGGAAAACGGTTATTGGCTTTTTCTTACCTGGAAAGGGCTTATAACCCTTCTGGAATTTAGTAAATTTAGACTTCTGTGCATATGCAGATCTCTGGTGGGTCTAAGTAAAATACGATATTTTAGAAGTTTGTCAGCTTATCTTCTTTTCTCATTGCTTTGGTGAGAGCGATGTCTTGTAGTTGGACATTCTATCTTGAAACAGACATCTTAGTTATTTAAGTATGATACTTCATTAAGTGATTGTATGATCACTTGTTTAACAGCCCCCTATTGATAAACATTTTGGTTGCTTCTAGCGTTTTCCTTTTGTAAAACAGCACTACTATGAGTAATCCTGTGGATGTCTTTCCGGATTTTTGCCAGTATATTATTAGAAGTGACACTGCTGAATTCAAAGGGTAAATGAAGTTGCAATTTCGTTATATCCTCCTTCATAGGATCTGTGTCACTTTGTATTCTCACTAGCTATAGATGAGGAAGCTTCCTCTTGTATTGCCCATGTTATAGGTCATCAGTCATTTGGATTTTCTGACAATTTGATGGGTGAGAAGTGGTAACTCACTAGACTAGGAATTGGTATTTCTCTTATGAAAATAGTTGAGCATCTTTCATTATATTCAAAAGTTATTTACAATTATATTTTTGTGGCCTGTCTGTTCATACCTCTAGCCCATTTTTGTCTGTAGGATTCTTATTCTCTTTTCTTCTTTATTTTAAGAAAGTTCATATTTTAAGGTTATTAGTCATTTTTTTATAGGTTGCAAATGTTTTTCCCTTTTTGGTTTTTTTCTTCCTTGTAAGAGTAAGCATAGATTTTTATTTATTTATTTATTTATTTGAGACTGAGTCTCACTCTGTTGCCCAGGCTGGAATGCAGTGGTGCGATCTTGGCTCACTGCAACCTCCACCTCCCAGGTTCAAGCAATTCTCTTGCCTCAGCATCCCAAGTAGCTAGGATTATAGGCATGTACCACCATGCCCAGTTAAGCATAGATTTTTGAAGATCTATTTTGTACTATAATTGTTTAAGACATCAGTTGTCACTTCAAACAGAAAGGTATTGATAATTTTTTTTTTTTTTTTTTTTTTTTTTTTTACTTATAACATAGATTACAGTCTAATTTTGGTATCCTGAAAGATTCCCCTTGGTACCTCTCTGTCTATCTTTTGCACATTGTTGATGGGATTGGCCGTACTGAATTATGTCTTGAAGATATTACACTGTTTTCTGCCATTTTATATAAGCTCTCAATGATATTTTCCTTTCTTCTGAGAGCTTCAAATCAAAGTTGAAAGGTCACTGTATCTGCAAGACTTGCCTGATGCCTCCAGATTTTTCATTACCTCTTACTATGATTTTCTTATGCTCTACTATTGACTTCTATAATAGAACTTATTCCACTTTTAAGAAAATTGATTTTACATCTGTTTCTCCTCTTCAAAGTCAGGGACCAGGTCTTACTTTCACCTCTAATCCCAATTCTTACCGATAGGTGAACTATGGATATTTTAACAATGGAGAAAACCCTATTCATGGGCTATGACCCCTGGGAAGCTGGACTGCCAAGTGTTTTAACGTGTGATGATGGGACCAGGGGCCTCAGTGTCTGGGAGCTGGGGTGGACATAGAAGTCATGAGTCACTGGAGGCCAAGCTGGAGCTTATGGCTTTGGAATCAGGATCAGGATGGAATGCTGCTGTGGCCCTCTAGCAGCCAGCCACATAAAAAGCAAGACCAATCATTCATTAAACACCTATTAGATGTCAATCTTTATGCTAGGCATTTCATGTAGTTTATAATATTTAATCCCTCTACAGCAGTTACATTATGAGGATTTTACAGATGAGGAATCAGACCCAGAAAGCCCTTTTTGAAAATATCATTTCAATGGTCAATGGCAGCATAAGGACCTATTCATTTGAAGATTTCCTAGCCCTGAGGTGCATGCCCTTCTCCACTGTGCCACCATGCCTTCATTTAGTGTTATTCTCCAATGCAATTTCAAATAACTCTACTTGATTCAGAGGTGATCATTTTTGCTACATAGATGTATGAACTATGCAGTTACTTTCTGAGTATGAAGACCTGTATAAGAAAAAGAAATTAGATATTTGATAGAGTCAAACCTGGTAAGGTGTTCAAAGGCCAGGGGTTTACAAAAAGTGTGGGAGAGAAGGAGAAGGATGCCTAGGTAAACATTTCAAACTAGAGATTTAAGAAAATAAAAACTTCCCCTGTTGTATGAGCATGCCGTCTCCTTTTAAAGGTTGGGTGGAATTTTTATTGTTGGAGGAAATCCTGTTTCTCAGTAAGGCAGCAGAAGAGATTTCTGATGATCTGAGATACATTTCCTCTTCCATTTAAGACAGCCTTTCCGTAAGGGTTGCGTATGTTTGGGTGAGCTTGTGCATGTGGACATGTACGAGAGTGTGTGTACACCTGTGAGTGTATGTACATGGGTGTGTGTTAGTGTCTGACTGTGAGTGTATGTGAATCTGCATATGAGTTTGTGTGTGTGTGTGTGACAGTATGTTTGATGCAGGCACAAACTCAAATTTTCTCATTTTATCACTGGTTTTAAATTGAACAAAGTATTAGCGAGAGGCATAATGAAACAATTATGATCAAGACTGGCAAAAATACAAGCATCAATTCAATTTGAAAACAATTTTACTGGCCAAAGATAGGTTGTATTTTGTTGAAATGCAGAAAATAATTTTCATTAATTTTAGGGTGGAAAGGTTAAAAAAAAAAGCCTTTTGTAAAGACTTCTGAATATCCTCCTTGAAATCACCCAATTATATGAGGATGATTTAAAATGTCACTGTTAACTTCAAAAGTTCGGAGTCTTCTGAGTATGCCCCAGAACATGTTGAAATATGTGAAAAAAATTAAGAGTGACAGTAAGTAACTTTTCTAACAAGCCACAGGCAAACAAGCAAAAGTCCCAGTTCAACAGGGGCAGGCCATGTAGGTGGAAACCTCAAGTTGTACACAGCCTACTCCCTACTGTAAGGTTTATAGAGTGTTGATCCACCAGAGTATAGAGATTGGGCTTGGAAGAGCCTCCATACCTTGCCTAATTTCCAAATGTGTGAGCTTTTTCAATTCTACTTAGCTCGATGAGGAAAAGGTAATTAGGCAAATCCCAAATACTCTGGTAACAGCCTTTGTAGTGTGGCCTGTCCTGGGATGTGTGGGCTCCTGGCCTAGGTTGGTTATGAGCCATGTGGCCCTCCCTACCTCTGTCAGCTCTCTGAGCTCAGGCCTGGGATCTGATCCCAGTAGTGCTGGCATGATCCTCTAACTTGGGACACATTAGCAGGTTTAGGGGCTCTAATCAGGGTGGTAGACATGATGCCTCACTTCCCAACAAGGGATTCAATAGAGAAATAATTCTGAGATCCCTGTAACGAAGCAGAGAGATGGTTTTATTATGCAGATATTGACCTCTTTTGCCAATAGAGCTTGGTACAATATTTGGGGGTTTCTTGGTGGATCAGTTTGGTTTATTCATCCAGAGTTGGACTGAGTGGCCTCGTCTCACAGGTTAAGGATCAGGCTGGCTGTTACTCTCTGCCTAGGCATGGCCCACATAGGGGAACAAAGGCAGAATTTCCGAAGCAAAGTACTAATGCTGGGGGCTGGGAGGGAGGGGGAGGGGTCTGGCCTTTCCTGCCGACACCCTCTCTTCCCCTGCTCTGCCCTCCTGGCTGGGCCTTGGGGTGAATCCCCCTCTTCCCCACCTGCTTAATGTGGCTCTGCAAGTGTGTCATTATAGTTCTGTGGCTCTGCTCATCCAATCCTATGCTGGGCCTGGGTTTTGGTCTCCATGAGAGGCCCTGTGTGGGCAGACCCCTAGCCAGCAGTTGGGACCCCATTTGGGATGACAACTTGCAAAGACAGGACCCTGGCTCTGTGGGTCTGCACAGTGTCTGTGTGGTCTGCAGAGCTAAGTCCTTCTCCATTTGCAAGGACACACAGCACACAGGAGAGTGAAGACACACTCTGTATATATTTGCTTAAGACACTCTGTATATGTTATGTTTAAAGGCCTGGTTTGGGGCTGGGCGTAGTGGCTCATACTTCTAATACTAGTATTTTGAGAGGCTGAAGTGTGAGGATCACTTGAGGCCAGGAGTTCAAGACCAGCCTGGGTAACATAGTGAGACTGTGTCTCTCCATACAAAACAAAACAAACAAAATCTAAACCAGAAAACTTAGCTGGGTGTGGTGGCATGTGCCTGTAGTTCCAGCTACTCTAGGAGGTTAAGTGGGGAGGATTTCTTAAGCCCAGGAGTTCGAAGCTACAGTGAGCTGTGATCACACCACTGCACTGCACTCCAGCCTGCGTGACAGAGCAAGACCCTGACTCAAAAAAAAAAAAAAAAAAAAGGAAAAATAAAATCTAGTTTGACTTCCTTTGAGAGAGTCTTTTCCCTGGAGCTATGGAGCTGGCAAAGCCTTCAGGATGTCAGAGTCCTGAGATATTTTCACCCTGAGAGTCCTAGGACACCCTTTATCATTGGAACCTGCAAAGCCCATAAGGAATGTTTAGTTACAGCTTCAGTCCTTAGAAAAGAAGGTCCGTCTCCTGGGTCTGTCCCTGCGGCTCCAACTCACCATGCAAGTCTGGGCACGCATGATCACATATTTCTGCAAGTGCATACTCATATCCAACTTACCATTTTAAACAAACAAAAAAAATACATCAAGGAAAACTTATTTCATGCTTAGCAATCTATACTATCAAAATTTTTCAGTCAGAAAACTCCTTAGTATGTGAATCAACTCGATCATTTTATAAAGCCGATGTTACACACCTTGTCTTGTCTCATAGAACTGAGCCTTCTTATCAACTTCTTGCTGGTTACAACCTGGCCTGTTTCCTTTGCCTGCCTGGCATAGTTACAGACAGGACACATTTTGGTTCTTTGTCCCTTTTGTAAGTTCCCCATGAGGTCTTGAGTGTGACTCTCAGAAAGCAGTTTTGCTCAAAAACCAAACATCCCCTAAGCTCCCAGGAAGTGGCTGTGACTTTGCACTGTTTTCTGCAGTGCCTATTCCAAGGAAGATTGTCAGCATTGGGTTAAAATCATCAGAAAATCCATCATGAGGGCGTTTTCATCTTTAGCAGAAGCAGGAAGTTATAGAAATCTCTGAGGCAGAGTCTGTCCTGGTGCAGCCCGGCTGACTCAATGGGTTTACGTGTTTTGGTTGTGGTTTGAGGATAGAAAACCTCTGGATGGGAAGTCATGTGAACCTGCAGTTTGTTGATGGCTACTAGGGTTTGAGTATTTCTCTGTATGTTGCTAGCTGTCTGTGTGATGCTCCTTTCCAATTTTGTTCGTCCTGATCCCCTCCTCTCCTTCAAGAATGTGTGGACTTGTGCTGCTCTCTCCTCAGCCCTTTGCAGAGTTGGGGGTCTCCTTTGTATTTTGCGATGTTTCAGAGTTTCTGGGGCTTTCAGGATTGGCCTCTCTTTGCCTGAATGCAGGCCATTGTCTTGTACGCTGACTTGCCCCAACTATTGCACGGCTGTTCCCCAAAAGTAGACTCCACAGCTCACTTTGTTAATCCTACCAAGATGTATTCTACAAAATCTTGGGGGAAACAGCAGAATATGGAGAACGACATTACCTCCCTAGAACTGGCTGCTGGATCTGGCCCTAACCTTTCCCAAAAGGAGTCTCTGCACTTTAGGATCCAGGCCTAATGTGCTGCCCCCTCTGTCCTGCAAGGAGAGCCTCATTCCAAGTTGCAGCATGGTTGACCATGAGGACCTCTGTTTTCTCAGGGATGATCTTTTCCTGACCCAGGGGAATTGGGACCTCAGTGAGCCAGGGCAATGTCATCACAGAAATATAAGTTTACTTATATTTTTATATATAAGATGGAAGACTCCATCAGGCTTCCCTCCCACTGTGGGTGCTCTCTCAAGCCCTTCCTGCTGCCTCTCCATGGCTGGTCTGGCCCGGTCTCCCCAAAGATTTTGCCTCAAATTCTCAGTGAGAACACACTTGAACCAAGAGAATAGAACATCATCCTCAGGAGTAGTGGGTCATAAATTCATACACTGGGAAAAGGAGTAAGTTCTTAACCCTCCAGGGCTATGGTCTTCCTTTTCCAGCCACAACACCAAAGTGCTCTATCCTCCCAAAGGTGGATTAGAAGGCATCCCCTGGCTCAGAATCATACACAGAATGCTGCAAATGTTTACTTCAGGGCAATCCCAGCCTCCCTGAGACTCACTCGCAGCCTGTCCCCTTCAGAATGGACCCACTGAGTCCTTAGCTCTGACTTGAACCTGAACAAGGTGACCTTGGGCAGGTGGTCTTCCAAAGCCTGAGTCTGACCCTCAAATGTGGAGGTTGGAGGTGGCCAGGTCTGTCCCTTGCTGCTGTCCTGTGCTCTCCCTCACTGCTGGAGAGGGGATTTGCTGGGACATGCTTGCTTTTCTGACCCAGGCAAGCTTCTTTTTGGTGCCTTTCTCTAACAGATAAAGAAAATGCTATGAGAGAAGAATCGAGCACCTGTGAGATGCCTGCCCATTCCCAAGGGTTGGGGGGTCACCCTGACTCCCACCCCCTGGGTGGGCCTGTCTGCCTCACCCGCAAGGTCCTCACAGTCCAGGCCATGGAGAGTGAGGGCTGTGGCTGTTCTTTTTCCTGTGTCATCTCAGCAAAGGGAGATCCTGCCAGTTAATGCAGGAAACAGACTGGAAAAGATGGCAAACCCAAAGGTAAGGGTGTCCTGCCAGAGCTTCCCAGGGCTCAGGAGACTTCCCACCCTCCTTCTGAGGGTGAGCCTGGCTTTCCTGCCTCTCCCACCCCTAATGCCTGCTGCTCACCCCACAAGACCCCATTTGGTCAGTGCCCACATCCTCTAAGGCACACAATCCCGGGCCTCCAGGCAGGACCTTCTCCTTGGATTGACAGGCGGGGCCTAGGGGAAGGAGCTTGTGTTCTCCCTTTCTCTCTGTCTCTTCTGATCCCTTTTTGTTTTTCAGAGAAACTATTCCAACAACACAGGAACAGACAGACTCAGGTGTGCTGTTTCTCACTCACCTGCCCTCACCGGCCCTCCCTCCCTGTGGAGGTGAACCCGAGCCATTGCCTGGTGAGCCCCTGCAGGGGGCCAAGGGCAGGCTCTGTTGATGCAGCAACTTACTTTCCACCATGTGCCCTGGCTCTTTCTATGTGGGTGTTCACACATCTCTTTCATCTTTCAAACTTTCACCCTTTACCCAGGTATGGTAAGTGTCCAATGACTACAGAGATTTGATGAATAGACTGTATTAAGCTTCTGATTAACTATAAATCCATGTGCCTGATGTTGGAGGTCTGGGGTAGTATCTGTTGCATACTGACCTTCCCAAGTCAGGATTTCTCTCCCTTCTGATTCGCCTTTTTCCAATTAACATCCAAACATGAGGAATATTCAGTTCTCTTTAGATTAATCTCCTTAACTAAGAGTCATCTAGATGGAAGATTTTGAAAATTTAGTTGCAAAGAGATGAGACTGTGTCCTGTTTTGTATTCTGCTTTCTCTCCTGTGGGAACGTCCCCACCCTTCACGGAACTGCTGTCCTTCCTCGAGGCCGGCAGGGTGGATGCCCAGTGTTCTGGAAAAACGGAATTAAGTACACATTCTTTTCTACCCCTCTGTGTACTCATTTTGTTTCATATCAGATGATACCATTTTGTTTGGTTATATATCAGATTATACCATTAAATCTGAGGGGACTGTAAATATGGCAGAGTGAATCACTGTCTAACATTCTGACTTTGCCTACCTGCCTGGATTCTACACATAACAGAAAGTAATTTATTCCAGGGGTGACAGGGAATTCCCATGGTGCGAGTGGAGAAGAATTCTGAAGTCTTGCCCATGCTGGTGGGAAGGAGTGTCTTAATGATTAATTATGTTCTCTAGTCACTGTAAGGCGGGAGACAAAGGCTGGGCAAGTATTTGCCATCTTCTGGAGTAAGCGACTGTTGCTACCCTCTTGGGCCCATCCGAAAAGAAACATCAAAGCTCCTGAGGGACAGAGAGATGCACATCACAAAAGCCAATCAGTGTGAGCTTTATCGCTTAGTGCTTAACCTGGTCATCTCCCTGCAAATCAGCTGAAACATACTAATCTCCGTGGGAAGCTTCTGTTCGTATAGTCCTGCCGCTTCCTATGGCCGCTGCATATTGGAAGCTCCTTGCTGCTTTATTTCTGGAGTTGAGGTGGCCACGTACCTTTATAGGACAGCAATGCACACATTTGCCCTGGCAGCTGAGACAGCCCCTGAGGAAGGGAGCTTTGGGGTCCACTTTTGCTATTTAGAAACAGTTACACAGTGAGTTAATTTCCAGGTATTGGGTTCATTTTCAGATAATCTTTTGGGAGCAGGAAAAAGAGTGGTTTGGAACCCCTGGCCTTTTGGAGTTTTTTTGGGGAATGGAAAATAACCTCTGGGCGGCTCTCTTTGTGTCAGAAGCCTTGTATCGATCACCAAACGGTTATCCAACATTTACCCAGTCTGGAGTGTATGGGGCTCCGGGCCAGAGCCCAGGGACAGAACCCTAGTTGGGAGGAGCCCACATTCAGCAGGGGACATGGCAAAAGGGGGTACTCGTTCAGGTCAGGGCTGGGAGATCAGTAGTATAGAGAGACTGGTGTGGCTGCCCAGGCAGGGGGTGGCTGTGCCTGCCTGTGGCATTGGGGAGGCTGCCGAGACCCAGTGACACTTGGGCCTGGTCTTGGAGGTAACTAGGAGTTTGCAAGCTAGAGAGTGAGGGAGAGGAGAGGTTGGGAAGGATGCACAGAGGCTGTGTGTTTCGGACTTGGGGAGAATTGACTGGGGTTGAGGGAATGTCCAGAGAGAGATTTGGCAAGGACACTCGGAGACTGGTGTGTGGGTGGCCTCCTAGGCTGCCTTAGACCCTCATCTTCATGCCCTGCTGCAATGATTTTTTTATTATTGTATTTTGTTTCATTTTAGCAGGATATTTTGATAGATTTCTAAAAATGGACAGGACTGTTTTTCTAGCCTTTTGTGATAAAAGTGCCCTTTGTGCTAAAAATTCTAGCCCATGGTGTGTTGCATCTGCGGGTCTCTAGTTTGGCCAGGCCTGCTTCTGTTTGGGGTTTCTAGAGCTGATACTCCTCTGCTGAAGGCTTTATAAGCTCAGATGGCATTTCTTGCCCTGAATCCAAGTCTGCAGCTTAAGAATACGCCATTAAAGGCTCACTGGGTTTGGGTTGGAGTGTGGAATTCTCATTCCACTCAGAATGAGTGCGGTTGGGCACAGACTGCAAGACCTCTTTTAGATTTGAAGGTCTCAGTTCTTGCACATGGAAATGACTGAGCCCCTGGTGCTGACCTGAGAGCTGACATGAGACAGAGGAACTGTGGGCACCATCCACATTCACCTGGATCCTGAGTGCGGCTTCTCTTTTCCTCTGGCCTTCTCAGTTTGAAGTTTTTGAAGCTCTCATTTCTTCCTCCAGTTCTGTTTACTTTGCTTTTTATTTCGTTTCCTTTATCCGGTCCATTTCTCCTATGTCCGTGAGAAACTATCCTAGTTCAACCCCTCATTTGAATTCAGTGAAAGCTGTCTGCCTACAGACTCCACGTCTCTAAAACCTCTGCTCCTTGGAAACCCAGGTTCCTTCTTCCCTTTGGAGCTCAGTTTCATCAGCACTTCTGGGAGATTGCAGTGTTGTCTGCACAGAAAGATGACCCCTTTATTTCAAGGCACTCCTCTCTACCTTCCAGAAGCACGGTTTTGGGTGTGAGCTGCCAGTTACAGTCCTTAGCATGGTTTGCTAAGGTCTGGGCCTGGACACATGACCCATCCCAAGCCAAAGGCAGTCCTTCCCTGGGACTGCATCTGGAGCTGGCCTGGGGTGTATGTGTTTCTCTGTGGTCCTAAAGCCACAAAGTCATCGCTTTGGAGATGCTTCCAGCCTTGGGGTGGATGAAAGAACTCCTCCTTCAGAGAGTGAATCCATCACCAACAACGAGAAACACACGAATAAGAGACATGGGCCTTTACCTTTATATCTAGGCCCATTCCTTAATTGCTCAGCCCTTCAATTCACCCATGCTTTGTACCTTCTCTTCCCCAAACTCTTGCTAAAGCGTTGCTCCTTTGTGGTATGCTCTTTGGAAGATTTCTGTTGAAACTAGAATGAAATCTTGACTCTCATGTGGTCAACATGCCTGGCCTCCTGCCTCCCTCTCTCCCTGCTCCCTTGGTGTCCCAGACCCATCTTGCAGCATCTTCCTCCCCCATGGTCCCTTCCCAGACCTCTTCAGGGAGGCCTTTCCTGGCATGTCCCTGAGGGAAGCCACCCTCCTCACTCTGAATCATCAGGTCCCAGAGATTTCTTTTAAAGCACTTACATAATTTTGTATCTATACCTGCCTTTGAAATTTACTTGCTTTGTTCCCTCTTTATCTGTCCCACAAAGAGTTCAGCTCCACGGGGAGCCCATCTGCCCAGGACACTGTATCCCTAGTGTTTGGGATGGGTGGGCTCCAGAAACTGCCTGTTGAGTGCATGAATAAAAGTGAGAATACTGGAAAACATCCCCCTGTGGCTAGGGGGCTTGTTCCCTAAGCCAGCCAGCTCTGACTTTCCCAAGGTTATGCTATGTACACCAATAGCATCTGGGTGCCATCCTTTCCTGTCTCACTGTGGTAAAAGGTGGGTTAGAAAGTATGAATTTCACTGGGCGCGGTGGCTCACACCTGTAATCTCAGCACTTTGGGAAGCTGAGGCAGGTGGATCACTTGAGGTCAGGAGTTCCAGACCAGCCTGGCCAACGTGGTGAAACCCCATTTCTCCTAAAAATACAAGCATTAGCCAGGTGTGGTGGCATGTGCCTGTAATTCCAACTACTTGGGAGGCTGAGGCAGGAAAATAACTAGAACCCGGGAGGCAGATGTTACAGTAAGTCGAGATCACACTACTGCTCTCCAGCCTGGGTGATAGAGGGAGACGCTGTCTCAAAAAAAAAAAAAAAAAAAAAAAAAAAAAAAAAAGAAAAGAAAGAAAAAAGAACAATGAATTTGATGGGTGTAGTCTTTGGGTTGCTGGGCCCTAAAGGGCACATGGGATTTGGGACCAAGAGATATTCCCAGCCGGGTGGGGCTCTCAGACCTCATAGCTGTGTGCAGCACCTGGGTCTTAGGAAAGGCCTTTCAGTACACCCCAGTCACGTTGCCCGCCACTCCCTTCCCCTACCCTCTGATTTATGAACTTTGGCCTCGCTTGTTACCTTCCTGATATGGGAAAGCATCTTTTGTCCATGTCCTGCATGGTTGGACCCAAGGTCTGTGAGACGAAAGACAAGGTCCAGCCCAGGACATGGAATGGCCACAGAAGATGATGGTGGCAGCTTGGGGCTGAGGGAAACTGCAGGAACAGAGCACCCACGGCATGGGCCGGGCTCAGTCCCCAGGCAGGGTGACTGTGTGGCTGGGATGTGGGAGGTCAGGAGCTGGTTGGCTGGGGAGGCCCAAGCCCCTGTGGGCAGGGAGAATGCAGGCAGCCCTGTGGTTGGTTTATGGGGCCCTGGGGAGCTGTGGAACAAGTGAGGGCGTGGTCAGGCTGCATTTGGGGAAGATAAGTGGAGGGGGGAGACGGAAGCTGGGACAGGGCAGGCGGCTGTTGGTGTCAGTAGAGAACTGGGCAGACACCCCAGGTCAGTTGTGACCAAGAGTCTTTTCAGAAGTGAGACCCAGGATGTAGGTGTGAGTGAAGAGGGCTGAGCCAGAGGAAGTAACTCTCCTGTTTTCTGAAGGAGCTGCCTGATTGCCTTTCTACTTGGTGTCTTCCTGCACCTTTCCTGTTTCCACCTGTGCCTTTCCCATTCAGAAAAGAGCATAGGTGCAAATGCCACCCACAGCAGACGGTCCCGAGGGGCCTTGAGAGACACCAACTGCAGCTTCTGCTGTCCTGGGGCTCCCCTAACCCCAGAAGCTCCCCCGCCTCACAGAGGCCTCAGCTGAGCACAGAATATTCTGGAACATTTTCTCTGTACACCCTGGGGGAGTGGGCACAGAGCTGGAATTATTACGGTTCATCTCAAAAATGGACGCATAGTTTGTATTCTGATCTGTAATACGTTTTTATTTAAGATTAATACAATGCTTTATATTTTTACAACCTGGAGAAAATTTCATGCTGCAGCATCTCATTTAAACCACACTGCAGCACCTTCAACTGGGTTCTGTTATTATTGTTCCTACCACTAAAACTTCCATTTGACATTGATGGAGATTTCGGGAGGCTCAGAAAAGTGAGGGCCCATCAGCACTCATGCCAGCACCGAACCTTAGGTTTTTGGCCAGGTGGGGATCCTGAGGAGCCAGTTGCTGAGGATCAGGACCTGGGAGGCACCCACTGCACAGTTATTTTATTTATGTGATTCTACCTTCTCAGCAATGCTGTCCATAGGCACCGTGGCTGTCCTTACACCCTCAAGGAGGAACTGGAGACTTAAAGGTGCAGGGATCCTCCAGGGAGGCCTGCCTGGGAGATGGACGGGATGCAGCTGCCTCCACCGGCTGCTTCTCCAGCATCCACCACTGTCTCCTGGGTGTGGGCCTAGCCTTGGAGAACCAGCTCGATCCCTTGCCCCCTGTGTCCCCTCTGTGGTCATTTGTTAATTGTGCTTTCCTTTCCCAAAGTCAACAGAACAATGCACAAAGCCCCTTTCATTCTGGAGAGCCTATTTATTTGTTTAGATAGAGCTTCAGAGAGTTGGCAGTCCTCACTCAGCTACCCGCTGCCCATCCCAGGCAGGAAATGGAAACCCCCACACAATCGGCCTGTTGTGTAAAGCACAGCGATGACCATCAGGAGGTGGCTCAGCCTCCTGGGATAGGGGTGTCTGCTCGCTATGCAGCATCTCCAAATGCTCCCTAGTTACTAGAATCAGTGTGCTGTCCCCCTCCAAGGGTTTCCTTAACAGCCCATGTGCTGACACATGGTTCTCAGCCTTTTTCTGCCTCCATGCTACTCACACTAAACCCTCTGGTCAATGTCAGTGTCGCCTCTCTGATGGTCAGTGATGCTCCTTTTGTCCGTGAGGGCAGCACCCAAGGAAGGGCTGGGAAAGTTCTCTCCTCCCAGAGTTCTGGTTCATAGGGAGTCATGGAGAAGGTCCCAGAATAGAAATATCCTACACCCCCACAAACCAGCCACATAGCGCCCCTTGCCTGGGGACTGAGCCCAGCCCACGCCCTCGGTGCTCTTCTTCCTAGGTTTAAATTCAGAGCCCTGTTGCCTGAGTTGACCCTGCTCTCACCTTGAATGCACTGGCAGATTTCCATGGGCTTCCAGTACCTCCTCTGTGCCCAGTGGGACCTGGTTCTGGGGACAACAGCAGGAGTGAAGAGGGGGTGACAAACTGTCCCTAAAGAGCCAATTGATGTTGAGTGCATGGGGAAGGAAACAGCATGATCTGTGGGTACACACAGGCCATGGGGGGCTAATAGGGAAGGATATGGCTGGGCTCCTTGGGGGCTCATGAGGCACATGGAGCACCGTGCTCAAAGGCTGAGACACTAATGGGGAAACGGGTGCGTTTAACACACTGACAGCTTTTAAAATGTGCCCTGAGGCAGGTGCCCGAGCTAATCTGCGGTCAAAAGAGATGTGTGATATTGATCCCTCCATGGGTAGATGAGGCAGCACCACAGACTGAATACTCACCCAGCATCAGTATCACGCATCCTGATTTTCAAAGTCATCATTCGAATGGGGTTGTATCTACTTTTTAAAGATGAGGAGATTCGCTGGGCGCGGTGGCTCACGCCTGTAATCCCAGCACTTTGGGAGGCCGAGGTGGGTGGATCACGAGGTCAGGAGATCGAGACTATCCTGGCAAACACAGTGAAACCCCGTTTCTACTAAAAATACAAAAAAATTAGCTGGGCGTGGTGGCGGGTGCCTATAGTCCCAGCTTCTCAGGAGGCTGAGGCAGGAGAATGGCATGAATCCAGGAGATAGCGGAGCTTGCAGTGAGCTGAGATCGCGTCACTGTACTCCAGCCTGGGCGACAGAGCAAGACTCCATCTCAAAAAAAAAAAAAAAAAAAAAAAAAAAAAAAAAAAAAAAGATGAGGAGAGTCAGTAATGATTTTGCAGATGCACTAGAGCTAGTGGATGGCAGGAGCCCCTATCTCTGCTTGAGGGTGTCTGTCGTAGTCCCTAGTCCATTTAGTGTTGTTATAACAGAATGCCTGATGCTAAATAATTTATAAAGAAAAGAGAGTTTTTTTGTTGTTGTTGGGGAATTGCTTTCTGGCAAAACCTGAAAAGCCTGCTAGACAAATTCTAAAAGAGCTCTAACACTTAAGAAAAGAGGTTGATCTGGCTCATGGTTCTGGAGGCTGGGAAGTCCAGGAGGCATGGTGCTGGCTTCTGGTGAGGGCCTTGTGCTGCACCCTAACATGGCACAGAAGCAACAGGGGAAGCAGGCATATGCAAAAGGCTAGCTATGAGAGGCCGTCTCAATCTGCTGCAACCCGCTCTTGCGAGGGTGAGTCCATTCCCATGAGAAGTGACTCAGTCTTGTGAGAATGGCATTAACTCATTCATGAGGGTGAGTTCTCAAGACCCAAACACCTCCTGTTAGGCTCCACCTCCTAACACATGAACTTCTGGGGGACACACTCAAAATGTAGCAGTGTCCTTGTCCTCAGGCACCCCTCAGGTGGGGTGAAGGCTGGGCACAACAAAATTGGTGTGAAGACTCATCCCAAATGAATGGCGCACCCTCTTCCCTGTAGGAGCATCCACACAGCAGCTCCAAGCACTCAGTGTCCAGGGCCAGCAAGCTGCATGTGTGGCACCACTGGGCTCCCGAGAGGGCTGGGGGCTGCCAATGATATTTGCACTTCCCTTCAAGGCACCGAGGCAGCGAGACTCTGAGGATGATGCCCAGAGGGAGAGTTTGGATGAGGTCCAGGAGGAAAGAAAGCTGAAGCCTTTTTGGGCAGGTGAGGGAGATGGCAGGGGCTTGTGATTTTAGAGACTGTGTGAAGTGAGATTGGACACTCAGCTGGGTCAGCCCAGAGGCTGAGTCCTGAGGTTGGTCTCAGGGCAGCTCCGGGAGACCCCACGTGCCCCTTCTGCAGGATGCTTTCCTCTCCTCGAGGCCCATCAGTGTGGAGTGGAGCGTCCACCACGGCCCCTGAGAACTTGACACTGAGGGCACTGGGGATGCCCAGCAGGGCAGTGCCCAGCCTCAGCATGCAGGCTTGATGGTCCCAGGAGGACGCTCCAGCACCTCCCCTGCCATCCTCACCAGGGCTGGGAGGTGGAGATGAGCACTGGTGCTGTCCATGCAGTGCCCTTGGTTCCACATCTGGATTTCCCAGCCAGCAGGATGGGGTTTCAGGAGTTCCCTTAGAGAACCAGCTAATTCAATCTTATTAATCAGATGAGAATCAAAGGTCCTGGGTGGGGAAGTGAAAAGCTGAATGCTACAGACATATGGAGGTGGTAGGGGCTTCTCCAGCCACCTGGGAAAGGGCTCTGGATGTGAGTCCCTGCTCTGCCAACCTAAGGAGGGCTCTGTCCATTTTCCTGACACTCCCAGGGCCTGAGGAATCCTTGACGCCTCCTCTAGGTGTAACCCATGTCCCTGTGTGCGTCCCAGGGGTCATCCTCAAATACTGCTGTGGTCTTGGTGTCCAGAGTCTTCTTAGCAGGTGGGACTCTCCTGTCTTCACCAGTCTGTTGGGATCAGCTCAGCCAGCCTGGTTAAAGGGTAAGTGGCTCTGAACTTTACTGTAGAACTTACTTTGTTTTCCTCATAACTTTCTCTTTCCATGTCTGCAGCTGCCATTGTGTGGGGCTCCTCGAGGATGGGGACCCTGTTCTCTCAGCTCCGCCCCCCAGCAGTGAGTCATGGTCTCTCTAAAGACCCATGGCCTTGAAGCAAACATCACCAGGTGCACCCAGCAAGGCTGGTGTCATCTCTGGATTCTCTTTATGACGCTGTGGGAATACAGGAAGATAAAGCTCAAAGTGGAGGGAAATTTTTGGTAGCTTTGGGTGTTGGAAGTGGTGCAGCTCCCCAGGACCCCAGCCCCTCAGCAAAGCCGCCCTCAGGTACTGTGTGTGGGCTCTAGCAAGTCTGTTGATTCTCATGGGGTAATGCCCTCCTCGAATGTTACTCTTTGCAGTTTACATAATACTAGACACACGTTATTTTCCTTTATCTTCATACAACCCTACGTTTTCAGCATTCTGGGGATTACCACAAGCCCCACTATCTGGTGCCCAGAAAGACACGGGGACACCCTTGGAGAGGAGCACTTGGCCTCTTTGCTGTCCTTGGACTTGGTGCAGGATGGTGGGTGCTGGGTGTGGTGGATGGGCCTGGGCAGCAATGATGGTGCCATTTACTCTTCTCCACTTACCTCCAAGGTTCTTCATGGTCTGTGACTCCAAGGTTTGAAATGATCTCATTTACCCCACATGATAGGTGTGGCCCTTCCAGATGAGGAGTTCAACAAGACTACATGGTAGAGCAGTCAGATAATCCACTAGAAAGAAGACTCAAAATAAGAAGTAACCACAAAATAAGGTGATTTATAAGGATGCATTGTTTCACTAGAGAGGCATTTTACTGAGTAAAGAGCACTGGGTTTTTAATCTCAGAGTCAACTATAGTTAGGGTTCTGCTGTTTGTCTAAAGATCTTGGTCAAGAGTGTCTCCTTTCTTCCCTTGTAAAGGGGTGAATGGGAATCCCCACCCTAGAATCTCTATGACATTATGAAGCTGGAAGTAAATAAGGGACATAGACAACCTTTCAAAATCAGCAAGGGTTGTCCCAATAGGGTGTTGGCCGATTTGTCTACAAGATTTATTTCATGAAAGAATATCTCAGTTGGGCTGAATCTGGATCATTCTTTTGACCTGTACTGAGGAAAAGACAGGAATTTGAGTGCATTTAGGGTGAGCTGGCATTTTTCAGTTCTCGCCTCTCCACGCAATGATGCTGTCTGCTGGCCCCAAAGACACTGTGTTTGCCATCCCTGACCAGAGCCTCGTCAGAGCCTGCTGCAGCTGGGGGCTGGGCTTGTCTAAGAGCTGGGAGCCACTGGTCCCAAGTGGGCATTACAGGGTTAACTTGTGTCTGTGGCCAAGGCATAGAATCAAAGTAGGATGAGTCACCTCTTGTGCATTTCTTATTTTAGCCCTCCTGCCACTTTAGTAGTTTCTGATGTTTAATTTCCTCGTTTCATTCCAGAGACAGAGAATGCTGATTCACTATGCAGTGAAACATGCCTAACGTGTCAACAGCTAATGCCCAGTGACAGAGTGGTTGTCTGGGCAACAGAAGTAGTCACCCACGCAAACACTTAAAGGTGAGCTGTGAGAGTTAAGCAAGCGGGAGCTTTTCACTGAGTGAACTCACGTCCACACGGGGTGCGTGTTCAGACTCACGCGGCAGCTCCAATGATGGGGAAGGTCGGAGAAATTCCAGGCTCTGAGAAGTCCCAGACAGCATTCCAGCGCTCATTCCTAATTTTGTATTCAGGTTCCTTAAAACAAAAACTTCAGTATGAGACATTCAAACCCTTTGCATGTTACAGTCTGCAAAGTTGGAAAAGCATTTCCTTCCTTAGTGTCTCGGAGTTGCCCTAAATACTTTCTTTCAACCAGCAGGATAGGGGACACTAGGTTTTTGTGACTACTTAAGTCTTGGCAGCAGGAATGGGGCCCCAGAAGGCGCTAGTATTTCTGGAACAACCGATATCAGGGCAGGTGTCTTGTGCTTGGGCCCTTTGTGGGCCACTTGCCTGGAGTTATGGGACAGGGATAAGCATGTTCCCGCCCCTGAGGAGGTCACGGTCAGTAGGGGAGGCTGCACAGACAAAACTCAACCCCTGGATGATGGCTGCGGCTCTGGATGGTCCGGAGGCCCAAGAAAATATTGGGCAAGAGTATTTCTTTTCTTCCTCTGTAAAGGGAGTAATGGGAATTCACACACTACAGTCACTGTGACAGGATGCACGGTTTGGGGTGTGCAGGGGACCTGAAGAGGCCACTGCATCCCAACTTTCTCTTCTGCTGATTATTTTGTTTAAATAACTTCTCATGGATATTGCTTATGAGCAGATGCCTTGCAAGGTGGGCTGGGGAATGGACATGAAAATACATAAACCATCATCTCTGGTTGTGGAACTCGAGGTCAGGTGTGCAGAGGGCTGAGCACAGGTGAAACTGAGTCTCCAGGTTGGGGCATGAGCCGGGGTCTGAAAGGGGCTCTCCCTGTACTGGCAGGGAAGATTCTCTTCTTCCCTGCTCTGTGGTTGCACATGGCCTGCCAACCCTTTCTCTGTCACACCATGATGTAGTCTTGGGTTGCCCACTCATCAATCTCTGGCATCTGTGGTCCTCCTCAACGAAGGACACATGTTGGGTCATCTTTGTCTCTGATCTTTGTCCTTGCTGTGTCTGACCATGCTGGTGGTCAGGAGGGAGCTAAGCTCACAGGTGTTTGGCAGGGCAAAGGCCTGGGCTGAGACTCTACAATCTTGGGCTTGAGTTTTCCCATCTGTAGGACAGGAGCAGGGCCAGCATCCAAGGTCTGTGGTGAGGACTGGTTGAAGGCCACACTGGGGTCCTGGATGTGGCTAGCCGACCAGGGCTGGGTGTCTCACTGGCTCGCAACAGGGAAGAATAGAAATTCAGAGTAAATCAATGGGAACTTTACAGCAATTAGGCAGAGTAATTTCATATCTGTTGAATCTAACAAAAATTGGGATTTGTGTTTTGTCGTCATTTCATTTTTCTAGGACCTTATTTATTTTACAAGGGGAACAGTTTTCAATAGAATGGATATTAAAACACACACCTGGATCCCTTTACCACAAGTTCTTTGAGAGGCACCATCAAGGACAGTGAGCTAATGCAGGTAACTCAGGTAACAGGACAGTGAGCTAATGCAGGTAACACAGGTGACAGAGTCATGGGATAATACAGGTAACACAGGATAGTGAGTTAACTCAGGTAATGTAGCTAAGCCAGGTAACCCAGCTTACACAGCCAACACCTGGCAGTGGGCTAACATAGTTAACTCAGGTGCTCAGCTCAGGCACATCCCCAAGGTCCCCCCATGAGGTGGTCTGGTGGCTGTCTACATGTACTCCTGGATGTCTGTATCCTGGTGCTAGGGAACCTGGCAGGAGAGGGAACCCTCAGACCCTCCCTCAGCCACACAGGGCAGACATCCTCCACGTGGCTTCTTCACCTGTGGCTGTCAGTTGAGTGGTGGGCAAGGCCATGCTCGGGATAGTCTACCTGGTCCTCGGTGAGGCCCAGCCCCACTGAGAAGCATTTGGGGTCTATTTATTTGCTCAGCCTGTCTGCTGCTATTTGTCACATGCTAGTATTGGTGCGGCAGCTGCTTCTCTGAGTCCTAGAACAGGAAAGTCCTGGAGACAAGGCCTTTGCCAATGGGGTACCCTGCAGCCTGGAAGGGAAGGTTCCTGTGTGGTCCAGCCCTAGTGGCAGAAACTTGGGTCTGCTCTGTGTGTTGTGTCTACAAGTGTCTGTTTGGCTCCTCATTGACAACAGGAGTCTAAGAGATTCCTAACAACTGACTAAACAACATAGAGTCTGAGCAAACGTTACAGAAATGGGGGAAATTGCAACGAAATTCTGGAAAGGAAACATGCTCAACGGAGACAACATGGAATCTTGCTTTTGAAGGAAGGGGTGGGGTGCTGTCTGGAAAGTTCTAGAAGACAAAGCACTAGCAAAAGGCAAGAACATATTGTGAATGACAAAGGAGAGGAATTTGCATTTTTTTTTTTTTTTTTTTTTTTGTCCACTGGGACAATCCTGTACTGAAGAGAGCATGGGGCTCTGGGCAAACCCTGCTCTCCCTGAATCTCATTATTTTCAGTCTGTAGTAGGGCAGCAGTGGGTAAAATGCCACTAACGTCCCTTCCAGGACCAACGCTGGGGGAGTTTTCTTTGAAGGGACACAGTGGCTGCTCCTTTCCACCCTGATGGCTTCCTCACGCCTTTTCCTTCCTTGCCAACCCACATCATCTCCCTGGGACTTTGCTTGTAGTCAGCTCAGATGCTGCCTCCATGCCTGCATTCCGACTGTGCTGTAAACACATAGGATTCTTGCTGGATAGGGTGGAGGGGGCTGGGTCTTACCCCTCCTGAGAGAAGCCTATGAATTCTGACTCAGTGAGTTAAGGAGAAACACTCCTTAGGTGTGGAGAACATATATGCCGCTGTGTTGCAGGTCGTGCTGGGCAGCACTTAAGTCTTCTCCAGGAGCCCCAGGAGCAGCCGCCGGGGGATGAGCTGCACGTGGTCCAGTAACCTGTGTTACGCTTGCAGGATGTTAGGGCCTTCAAGTTGATTTAGCTAAAAAATATTCACACTTCCTTAGCAGCAAAAATATTCTTTCTCAAACGACATCTTACATGGAGCCTGAATATATAAAATTCCCATATTAAAGACAGCAGTTTGTAAATTGCTTTATAATTTTTCATTGATGATGCTTATTTATTCGTAATTAAGCCAGTCAACAAAATTGTAAAGGACCTTTTGATCAACCTGGATACTTTCAGTTGTTTCAATGTTTTCCAATCTTAATCTTCCTCATGTGGTTCCAAAAAATTCCAATTCACAAAGATAAGTAGCAATATAATAATTTTTATAATTTTCTTGAATGGATATGTCCAGTTTTAAATTTCAGGGAAATAAAAGACATTCCTAATCAAAGACATGCCGGAAAAAATTTAACTCAAACTCAAAATATCTGAGATGATGGATATGCTAATTACCCAAATCTGACCACTGTACATTATATGTGTGGAAGCTTCACTCTGTAGCCCATACATATGTACAATTATATGCCAATTAAAGAAATTTGAAATATACTTGTGTAGGAGTCATGAAAGAAGTACTTTTTAAAATTGAAGTAAAATTCACATATCATAAAATTCACCATTTTAACCATTTTAAGGTGTACAATTCAGTGGCTTTTACATTCACAATGTTGTGCCACCATGGTCTCTATCTAACTGCAGAACATTTTTATCACCCCCAAAAGAAAACTGTCCCTATTAAATATGCATATTTTCACTTAAGTTTTGAAGCAGTTACAATATATTAAAATGAAATGGAGGCAAACCAGAATAACCAAGATGTTTTTGGGTCATGATAAATGCCGTGAAGGGAAAGTGATAGAGAGTGAGAGGAAAGAAAGATGCTTGATTTAAGACCCAGATAATGGGAAGGTGTCAGCAATGGAAGGGGCAAAGGAAGGGCCTGAAGGAGGGAAAGTGAGGGTGTGCAGAAACCCTGAGGCACGACTGAATTCAGCAGGTTTAAGTATAGAAATGAGGCCTGTGCGCTTGGAAGGGCATGTGCCCAGGAAGGATGGGAGGAGCCAGTGGGCTGCTGGGGTCTGGGGTGCACTTTAGAATCCACTGAGCAATGTGGGAGCTCCCAGCCCGGGACCCAGCCATGGTTGCTGGCAAGCTCTGCAGGTGATCCTAGTGAGAAGCCAGGACACAAATATCTGACAGGTTTGAGAAGCAGATATGCAAAAATGGTCTGTGAGTGTCAACCACAAAACTCAGGAGTTGAGCTTGGTTTCTTCTCAGTCTATGCGTCTAACACCTTTAAAATGTTTCTTTCTGACATTATGAATCTTGACTTCATGAAACTAAGAAGTATAAAGAAAACAAAGCTATTCTGGGTGAAATGTAGTCATGTTGGGTCATTAGCAGTTACAGAAAAAAAAATCCCATTATCTCCTTGTGAACTATTTTCCAACAATGTTAAAGATTTGATGACATTTATTTTATTGAAAATAATTAGTGCCCACTGGCCTGGCAGGCAGCTAAGAGGAAGGCACTGTCCCCAGAGCCCTCTGCTGCAGCCTCTACCCAGGTCCGGGGGCTGCTGTTCCAGCATCTGCTCTTACCCCCGCAGGCACTTTTGTAGCGGGTGTTAGTGGTTCTTGGCTGATCAACAAAGATAAGTTTAATTCTACCCTTAGATGGGAACACGGAGATTCAGTCTTATCTGATGCCTGCCAACTTCAGGCTCTTGGGTCTAAATTATGGGAACTTGGATTTCCTTGGCTGTCCACCATCAGAAATCAGTAGATTTCTGCAAAGGAAACCAAACAAGACTCCAGCTGTCCAGGTACCATCTGCCAGAAATGGATTGATGCTGCTTCTGTTTACAAAAATACTGGCTGTGGAGCGTGTGTCTGTCCCACAAATCCAAGGCTTTCTAGTCTGGCCCTGGGGGTCCAATGTAGGGAGGGAGTTCAGCTGTGAGGCACAGGGCAAGCCTGTGCTGTGCCTGGGGGAGATGGTCAGGGACCCGGCAGCCACTCATGGAAACTGCATGGCACATCCTCAGGAGAAATCTAGGCCACACAAAGCCTGTGGGGCTGTAAGTGGACAATGTGCTGCTTTGAGTCTCAGTGTCCTTGTCTGAAAAAGGGCCTGATGATAAAGCTTGCTTCTTAATTTCAGCTGTGTGTGTTCTATGCTCTGCCACATTCACTGGGCAGCTTGGTTAGAAGCAACCCTGGCCCCGACCTGATCTCCCTCAATGTGGGGCCCTGGCCTGTTCTCTATTGGGATGGGAGCCCCCAGCTGGGCTGACCCACAGCTGCCCTCATGGGATTGGTTGTGTGATGCAGCACTTTGGCCGCCATCCCCTGACCACGCCTGGCTCCTAGTGCCCTTGGGGGTCCTGAGCTTTTGGCTGTGGGAGCAGAAGTCCCAAGGGAGGCTCTAAGAATAGAGTCCTTTCCAGGACTCTCATTTCCAGAACTGACTTTGCAATACTAAATAAATATTGAACAAAGTTGACCCTCTCTCTCCTGCCAGAATTTCCAGCTTCTTTTTCTAAAATCCACACTAATAGCTTCTGAACCTTTTCGTCTGCGAGAAGCCCCCTCTTTTTCAGAATACTTGCTGAAAAGCCGGTATCTCATAAAAGACAAATGCATGAAACTACCAGGAACTTAGGAAGTCCAAGGGAATCTGAGAAAAATCATAACTTGGTAAGAAAATCTTTAAAAATATTTTTATTAGCTTTTTGAGTAATGGAATTTAGTCAGGACTTCAGACAGAGCCAAATACGAAATTTGTTGTTATTTAATATTATCCAACATGAAAATGCTTTCCATTTTAAGCAATAGCTTAAATGTTAATTCTCATTAGAGATCTTTCTGCTTTCAGGAAAAATAACAGTCAAATGTAGCACAGACTTGATTAGGTGATTATTTTGCTGAAAATCGCCAGAGATTTAAGGTTAGAGATTTCATTCTCATTATCCTTTGGCTCTGACAGAGGCTTCTCACCTTTCAGTCTTGCTGTTGACTACTGTCTACCTGCCTCCACTCCGTGCCTCCACAACCACCCTCAACTAGTTTCCAACTGGAGGGGACTGGCTCCTCCATGGAACCCTGGAAATCTTGCATATATCCACCAAACCAGGTGGCAAGACTGTCACTGTGGCTAAATCCAAATCTTTGCAGAATGTCTTGTGGTCCTCTTAGACCATGGGATTGATCATGGAGGCTTATGAGAAGTTGCCGTTTCTCAGTTGCTTCCCTGGGATTGAGGAGGCTGTGGTGAAAGTTTCTCATGGCCTCCTGGCTTCTGATGAGGCCTCCCTTTGGGCACAGCTATAGGTGATAGAGCTGCTTTGCCACAGGGTGGCAGGGTGTCCCATCCGTCATTCCTGTTGCTGTTGTTTCTGTACTGTCCTGAACAGGGATGTGGGGAGCTGGCACGTGCAGCTCCTCTTCGTTTTGCCGTTCATGGGCGCAGTAAACTCTCCCGGCCTGAGAAGGGCTCCTTGTTTCTCTGCCGGCTGAATCAGTCCTGTCAGCCTCTGCTTTATCTTGTGCTTGATGTCTCCTCTCTTCCCTGCTCTCAGCCCCCTCCCCAAGATTCAAGTCTGTGTTTGGGACTCTTCACTTGCTCTGTGGCACATCTTTCTGAGATGCTGCTTGTCTATCCTAACTTCAAACTGTGGAGTGGTCTGTCTTCTCTGTAGTGTCTTTGCTCTGCCCTGCCCAGCTATGGGCTGGAATCTCCAATGTTTCAAGTGATGAAAGTGGTGGAATATGTCACCTTTGGAAATAGGGAACGTGCCCTGTCTCCCTCAGTCACACAAAGCACCAGCAGGGGCAGGAGAGCAGGGGTCTGGGCTGAGGTCCTTTTCAGCTCTGAAAGCTCAGTATCCATCCAGAAACATACCGGTCTCCTTGGGAGCTTTAGAGAAGATGACAAGATTGTTGGATACGGGTGGCCAAAGGAGCCCTTTTTCCTTGGGACATTGAAAAAACAGATTAAAATGCTACCTGCACATGTGGTACTTAAAACCCTACTGTGCTCCTGAATTCCCTCATTCACAAAATAGTAGTACTAATATTTATCTCTTCACCTGTTGAGAAGATCCCAGAAAGGTGTCTAGGAGGACACTCTGCCACTCCAGGGCCCGCCACCACATGTCTTATGGGAAAAGCACAGACATGGGATCAGAAAGCTCCTAGGTCTTGCTCTAGGTCTCTCCCTCAACAGGTGGGAGAAAACCTTAGCTTTCTTATGTACCATACGAATGTAGCATTGTAGCATTAATAGCTAACCTATGAGGCTTCTGTGAAGATCAGTGAGATTATTAGCAAAAATATATATGAAAGTTCCCAGGTCGTAGGAGGCACGTAATAAATGTGAACTGAATTGATGTCTGAAGTTGTAGGCTTTGCACACCCTGTTGGATTAAAACTGATTAGAGATATGTGCTCTCGCCAGGAAATAAGTACCTAACACTCCCATCACATTATCTTAGGAAGGCAGCGTGGAGCTGCTTGATGGCCTTCTGAGTCGCATTTCTTTCCTGGGAGCTCATTGGCCAGAGTTGCAAAGTTCTGCTGCCTGAGCCATCCGAGGGCTGTGTCTGCTCTGCTGGTGCCCATCCATGCCGGGGCAGAAAGGACCCCGGCTGAAGCTCAGAGGCTGTGACTGGAGCCACGACAGGAGAGGCAGGCTGCTGCTTCTGCAGAACCAGAGGTCTGTGGGAGAGGCCCCAGAGCTCAACACAAAAGCCCCAGATGAAGCCCTAGTGAGGCCAAGTGCTGTCTGAGACTCTGCCATTGGGGTTGCCTGTGAGTGACTGAGACTGACTCATACCCCCAGCCCCTTTATTGGGATTCTGCTGTTTTCATCCCTGTCCCCTGGTGCCACACACATTTGCTCAGAAAGAGAGCTCCCAGCAGCTTAGAGTTTAAGATTTTCCTGTTGGAAAAACACAGCTTTTGGAGACAATACAAATGGCAAAACGCTAAATGCTGGTGTGAGCCAAGCATGTATCAGGCGTGTGTCAGGCATGTCAGGTGTGTGTCAGGTATGTGCCACGCATATCAGATCATCCTCTGTGTTGTTCCCACCATGTTGTGAAAGACGCATCATTGTTCCCACGTGGAAGAGGAAATGGAGGCCGAAGGGTAAAGCATGTGTCCACCTTGCATAGCCCATAGAAGGCAGGCCCAGGATGGGTGGCCCTGGTCCTGCAGACTCTGAATTCCTTTGCTGTGCTGTGATCACACCCATTGTAATCATGATGCCATAGCCACTGGCATTTGCATAGCTCTCTCAGCCTTAGAGACTGTCCCCTGATACTGTGTCCTTGGATCTTAACTTAGCCCAGTTGGTAGACAAGCTGGTCATAGCCATCAGAGAATGAAAGAAGCCCATGGAAGTTGGCTGTCCTGCCCTGCCCCTGCCACCTAGGGAAAGGTTGGGAGGAGAGGACTATTGGAGCACCCATAGGAGAGCCAGGTTGGGACTGCCAGTGCAGACCAGGTGTGGTGATGCTGTCTGGAGAGTGCCTCTTCCTCCAGAAGGGTGGCTCCGTGTTGAAGAGGACTGAGAATGTGGCCGGAACAGGCAATGAGAACTGTTGGCAGCAGGATGTGCCCATGCTAGAGAACCTGGTCCTGAGCTCAGGAGTGTGGGTGTGCAGGGAGGGGAGGTGCAGGAGGTTGGAGGTGGCAGAGGAGATGGACCAGCTCCTTCACGGCATCGGTGGTCCTGAATGGTCGACAGGATGGGCTGGATGGGGCTGGCAATGGACAGAGAGGAAGTGTGGCTCTGAAGGGCAGCACAGAGCCACGTGCTCAGCCATGGGGCATGCAGGACCCTGAAGCCAGCTCAGAGATGGTGCGTCTGGGTAGCAGGGAACTGGGGCATGTTGCACAAAAATACTGAAAGTGGGGCCTGCAAGAGCCTGGACAGCAATGATCTATTAAAGATGGAACTCTGGGCTTCCAATCACGTGACCTGGGGGCCCAAAACATTTGGGTGCCCCAAAGGGCAGAGTGTGGTGTGGCAGGCTGCTTGGGGAGGTGACCTCGAGGGGAGGGGAGGCTGGAGAAGGTGAGACTAGGCTGTGGGAAGTCCCTGTGGCTGACAGCTCCAGGTGTGAGGTCTGCGGTTCACAAACAGGTTTGCACCTACGGCTGCTTTCACCTGGGTCCCAGAGGACACTGAGGTTCAGGAAGTCTCCTGGAATTGCCTGGGGTCATGGGACTTGTGGGGTCAGAGGTCACCAGACCTGGCTGTGCCCTGTCCTCCCATCCTCTCTACTGACTGGACACTGTGATTTCCTGTCTACTGCAGAGGGACATAAAGAGGAAGGGGCAGGGGTGCAGAGACTGTGGGATGGAGGGTGCTTTATGGCACGTTTACGCTCGCATCATCAATAAGCACTTATACCCTAGACCTTTGGAGGCATTTCAAAAACAACTTTCCCAGTGTCAAAAAGAGAGAAGTCAGAAGCTGAAGCAGGCATATCCTGGCTCCCTCCAGTGTGTGCATTTCTCTGGCATCACTGGGCTCCTTGCCCTGCTGGCAGCTCCACACTGGCCGCTCAACCTGGAGAGAGCAGCCCCAGTGGTTGAGCCAGGGGTGCTCCCCCCAGGACCCTGTCCATGTCCAGTCTAGGGAGAACCTAGGCTGGCAGAAGATGAAGTAACTTTTATTTCTATTAAATACTGTGCGGCCTGGAATAGGGACACATGTACAGGTTTTAAACCACGCTCAGCCAAGATGGTTCAATGATGTGTCGAAGACATCTGACAGGGGTCACCTGTGAGAGCAGGTGAGGACGACCTTTGATGTTGGAGAGTACATAGGACACTTGAGTTTCTTCTTACCCATGACACAAGTTCAAACCCAGAGCGAAAGTTAAGCCCTTTTTAGTCCTTCTTAGTTTGTAAATGTGGACCTACTTTCTGCTGAGCTGGGGGAAGCAACAGATACCGCACAATTTAGCTGGGAAGTGCACGTTGTCTGAGGTCTCATTGTCAACTCTGGTGCCAAGTATGCTTGTGAGCATTCTCTGGCTATTCCATAGCCAGCTTTGACGTGGGGCATTCAAGGATGTCCAGGGACATGGCTCACCTTTGGGTATCAGCCGACCTGGGGAGCAAACATTCCCCAGGCGATGCAACTGTTCAGTCCTATCCACAAATGCTTACTGAACACCTTCTACAGTTAATCATTGCACCTCACGGAGTGACAGGGACATGAGGAATCCATAGTCCTGGGGTCTGGGGGCCAGGTGTACGTGTGTGTGATGTTAATGATCGCCTCAGCAGGTGGAGTAAACTCCTCACTCCTCAGGTTGGGGCACACAGAGCAGCTTCCATCCACAGAGCACAGCATGGAAAATGGGAAGAGAAAGGCACTCTACAGTGGAGAAACTAACAGGACCTCCTCCTGGTGGTCAAGGCCAACACCCATAGTGATGAGTCACACTGACAACTTGTACCCTTTATGTGATGTGAGGCCCTTCACCGCTCTGGGCTTCCTCCCCAAACCCATATCCCAGTCTAATCATGAGAAAACCATCAGACAAACCCTGTTTTGGAGACATTCTACAAAAGACTTGACCAGTCCTCCTCAAAACTGACAAAGTCATCAAAAACCAGAAAATTCCTGAGAGCCAAGACCTGCCAAAAGAGATATGACAACTAAATGTCATGTGGTATCCTGGCACAGGAGAAGGACATTAGGTAAAAACCAAGGGAACCTGAGTAATTTATCAATATTGGTTCGTTAATTATAACAGACGTGCCATACAAATGTAAGACATTAACGATAGGGGAAACTGGGTATGGGTTACATGGAAACTCTCTTCACTGTTTTCATAAATTTTATTTACTAAATTTGTGACTTTTTCATTTAAATCTGTTCTGAAATAAGAAGTTCATTAAAAAAAGACCACTCCATCCAGTAGGCGATGGCAGGTGACCTGCCAAAGAGGTAGAGCCAGTTGATGGCTGGAGGCAATCGAGATGCTCGGGGGATGGTGACAGATGCATCTAAGACATGACAGTGATGAGGCAGTGTCCCAGACAACCAGGGTGACACCCCCAGGAACCTGGACCCTTTACGGTGGCTGAGATCCTTGCAGGATCAGTGCAATGAGCGCTATTATGGCTACTCTGAGCCATCAATAACCAGGCTTCTGAGATTGGCAGGAACCTGGGATAACGTAAAGCTATGAAGGCAGAGACTCGAGAAACCTGAGGACTGTAGCCAAGGTCATGTTGAGATCGGAGCTCACAGCTTACAGATAACACAGCAAAGGCATGAAGCCCAGCACGAGTGAGGGACATCAGTGGTGCAGACACCAATAAAATAGAGAGGGTCCAGAAGGGTCATCCTGAAAATTAAGTTAATGTAAGTGTCTATTTTTCCTTATTTGATAAGACTTTTCTATTTTAGTTGGGGAATTTACCTTTCCTTTGTCTCAGCAATCAGTATGCTTGCTCTTTCTGACATAGGGCTCCAAGTTCATTCACTAAAACCAATCTTAGACATAGGAGAGGACTGCTCTTTCTGTCAGATGAGTCCCACTAGAGCCTGAAATAAAGCCAAAATGCAGGTTGGCAAAACTATGGTTTGGAGAAAGACAGAGAAACAGACTGCACACACACTGGATGGTGTTAAGTTCCTGGATGCAGCTGTTCCTGAAGTCTACACCTGAGCTTGCAGTAATAACTTTTGTTTATATTTTGCTTAAGCCAGTTTGAGTGGGATTTATGCTACTTAGAATAAAAGAGTCCTGAGAATCTTTCTACTACTGAGAAAGATCACAGAATAGTGAGTGCTTCTGTCTCCAGAGACACTCCTGGGAGGCAGTTTGCAAATGCTTTGGGAGGAGATGAGATTTTCTGAAGTCAGATTGTGGTGAACAGGGCATATCCTCAGGAAAATACAGAATGCCACAGCTAGCCAGGCTCCGAAAGGCTCTCTGGAGCCTGGAATGCCATCATTGTTCTGAGGTTTTGCATCATGTCTAAAGTCACTGTTCTGTCCTCCTAACAGGAGAATGGAGCCCTAGAAACCTAGGAGGAGAAGACAAAGTGTCAACCTCTGGGTGTCTGCAGTGTTGCCAGGAAAAGCTCTGATCCCAGGGGCTTACCCACTTCCACAGGTGTTAAGCATCCCTGTGAGGACTGGGACATTAGCATATCTCAGATCCATCTGCAAAACTTTTGCAAATGTGGAACTCCCTCATTCTAATCTTAGCAACTTCCAGGGCTGAACCTTGATTAATCTGGATACAAACAGGATTGAAATGCCACATAGTAAGCATTAACAGGAGGGTGTTTCTTTTACCCATGAAACTTGATGGATCCATGATGATCTAGTACATTCTCCTCCCAAAAATTAGGATCATCCTCTGCATGTGAAGGAACAGAGAAGCACTCAGCTCTACCCTTTGGAGCGGGGGATTGGACAACATGAGCCTTCAATCATCTCTCTTGGATGACCAAGGAAGGCTGGATTTGTGCACCTAAAAAATGGAAGCACAAACTGTACAACAAATACTCTCCGTTCAAGTTGGAAGTTCTCAAGGTATCCAATTAACTGATATATTAATAATATTTAAAATAATAATCTCATAGGAAGATTCCAAAAATTTCTGATTTTATATCTAGCAAAGACTTCATAAACTATGTTAGATTTGTATGTAAAACTCAGGGTGAACATGCCAATGACAGTGGCAATTAGAGGGGTAACTGGGGGCCAGAAGTAGTCTGAGGGAGAGGAGAGGAGGGGGTAGAACATGCTCAGGGAACCATGAGCCATGCAGGATAAGCAATAGGGCAGAATAAACAGGACATACCTATCTGTTTATTCTCTCTGTATAATGTTTTGATTCTCTTTGTACCCTAACTAACCAAGGCGCAGCTCAGGAAGTTGCTGCCAGGATTAGAAAAAGGGAGTTGCACATTCTCGAAAAGCAATAGTACAGTGCAAAGAATGGTAGTTAATCCCCGCAGCACACTTGACCCAGCCCCTAAAGAGCTTTGTGACCTTGGGCCAGGCAGGCAGCTCTCAGGCTTCTGTTTTGTCGTTTTTGACCTCTTCTGGCTGCAGTGATTCATTTCCAGATGTAGGTTGCTTCAGCTCACCTCAGACTCTTCTTGTAGCCTGTTCTTTGAGAAATGGTAATGTATCTCTTGAAAAGTTTCTTTTTCTTGCAAAGTCACCCAATTCATGAGTTAATGAGGTCCCACCAGTGATATGATTGCAGAGTCACAAATATCACTAACTGAAAGGAGTAGAAGGAAGGTGGGAAATGCAGACACACCATGGGTGGTTGGCTTCCAGAAGATATACATGAGACCAGCCCTGTGGTGGGCCAGGTCAGAAGGACTTCTGCTTAGACTAGGTGGAAGTTCTCAGCATTCTGAAGAGTACCACCATCTGACTGGCAGTTTGAAGGTATCACTTGGGCCTGCTGTATCAAGAATAGACTTCAGAAGCCAAGGTTGAAAGTAGCAAGACCAGTGATAAAGGGGTCATAGCAGTCCAAGGGCACAGTGGGAGTGGAGATAGGAGTTATATTAAGGAGAGAGTCACCAGGATTTGCTGATGGGATAGGTGTGGGCTGTGGAAGAAAGAACAAAGTCAAGAATGACTCCAATGACATTGTCCTAAGCAATTGGAATGATGAAATCACAGTTGTTGAGATGGGGAAGCTGCACATGGAGTGGGTCTGGAGGACAGATTAGGTGTTTGGCTTTGGACATGCCGAGTTTCAGATGTGTTTCAACACACATGTGGAGGGGTTACCCTTGAATATGTGAGTCTGACCCTTGTATTGAGATGTTCCTATCCTACTTCTTCCTACCTCTCCCCTGCAGAGGACTGACCTTTGTATCTTCAGTGCCCCTACAAGGCTCTGTGCAGATTCCTGGTATGTCACTTTTATTTCAAATGGCTTTACTGAGATGTAATTGATATATTGTTCACTCATTTAAATTGGACAGTTGAATGGTTTTTAGTATATTCACAGAGTTGTGATCGTGTGTACCATGGTCTATTTTTAGAATATTTTTGTCAACCCTTCCACCCTAAAAAAGCTCATAGCTATTAGGAAACATTCTCCATTTCCTAGCATGGTATTTTAAATTGGTGACAATTCTCATTTTCAAGTCTGTCAGTAAGCCTCTTAATGGTAGGGAACTCCATGTTATTTGTTTTTGCATTTCACCCTATAACAATTACTCAAAAAAGCTTTTGTATGAATGAACTACAGTTTGAAAAATATGACCTCAAGATTGTGTGTCTTTAAGAGAGAACGAGCCCTTTGCATTCCAGTGCTCTTCGTGTGGCTGCCTGTAGCATTTTTCAGATCTAGTTGAGAAACTGATGGGAGAATGTGGAGATAAGTCTTATTACTCTTTTCTTTCTTGGCTATACTTCTCTAGCATCTGTTGTAAACAAAACAGAAAAGAGGCTTTCTAAACCTGCTGAAAATATCTCAAATGCAAGGAAGCCGGTGATGAAAAATGCAATATCAAAGTTCGGGCTGTTATAAACACACGGCATAAATCACATCTGCTCATTAAACTTATTATAAGGAATGATAACAAAAGCAAAGAGATATCTGAAAATCTCTTGGGAAAAATAAAGTAGCTGATAAATTCTTAGTTTTAACCGTTTTATGTCATAAGGACGGATATAATTTCATTTGGGACAAATGTTTCTTGACTTAGATTACAGATTTGGAGCTGAAGGCCACTACCAAGGCAACCTCCTCTAGCACCTTCATTTCAGAGCTGATGAGCTAGTCATGCCCTGTGACCTCTCAGCAGGTTATGGCAGAACTCGCCCAAGAGCAAGGGGCATAATGTATTAATTAGTTTAAACCGACATGCATTATGTACTAACAGGGTTTGGGCAGACCAGTAGCATCTAAATATTACTCTAAGGGTCAGAAGCTTTTTTTCCAATAAAGCCTTATACTGAAAACAATAATTATGGCAGAATCCTTCTGATGGAGCCTGGGAGGTGGACTGCTTTTTCCTGCTGCTGCTGCATCCCTGACCTGGTTTAGTGAGTCCTGGGACTGTCCCTTTGACATCCGTCCTCTGTGTTCTTTTGAAATACAGGAGCCATCCACTGCATATCGTCACTAGTTTACTTGTTTCTCTTCCCTCCTAAACTGTGGAATCTCTCAACATAATGATTGTGTCTTACACAAAATTGCATATCTCAGTTTCTGGACTCAGGAAATATTAACTTTATTCTTTGACCAGGTTCTTTTCAAGGTGTCGGTGACACAGATATGAGGGAAACAGAGTTGACTCATGCTAATGGAGCTTACATTCTATGGGGCAAGAGTGAGCAGAGGGCAAATCATCAAATAAAGAAACAACTATAGACATATTGTGGGGAAAATACAGCAGCAGAAGATAATAGGAAATGTCAGGACATTTGGAGTGGCTCAATTTGCTGTTTTGTTTTTATTTTTCCCAGAAGGTGAACAAGAAGGCATCTTCAATAAAGTAACATTTACATAGAGACATAAAGAAGTGAAGGGGGAGCCATGCATATCAAGGAACACAAGTGCAAAGGCCCTGAGTTAGGATCCTGTATAATGATTTGTAGGAACAGTAAGGCCAGAGTGGAACACAGCTGGAACAGAGTGAATTAAGAGATGTGGACAGAAAAGTCGCAGGGACTCAGATTATTTAGGACTCTGTAGGCCATTGTAAATATTTGGGATGGGACACTGGGCAGAGGAGTAACATCATCTCATTTCAGTTTTGGAAGGTTCACTCCGGCTACTCTGTTGACAATGGATTATAGAAGACTGAACATGGAATCTGGGAGAGCAGTCAGAAAACTTCTTCAAGAATTCAGCTCAGTAATGGCAAATTCATCCTTCCCCTTTATTAGGCCTCTCTGCTCCACATTTGTCATTGTCTACATTCCAATCCATCTGCAAATCCTTTGGCTATATCACCTAAATATGCTCAGAATCTAATCACTTCTTATCACCTCCACTGTTCCCCATATAAGGCACCCTCATGTCTCATCTCATTATTGCCATTGGCTTCCCAGCTTCAGTCCTCTCTATTGCTTCTTCTTAACTCTTAACACAGTAGCCTGTGGTTCTTTTATTTTTTTATTTTTATTTTTATTATTTTTTTTTTTTGCCCGGCCCAAAATTACTCTTTATTTGTAAAAGAGATGTGAAAGGCAAGTGTCAGAGATGGCTAACATCTGCTGAGACCTTCCTCATGACATAATCTGATACAACAAAATCAGAATGCAAAATAGAATTCATTTCTCATTTTGTTTTTCATTGTTATTATTCTTCTGTTCATGTTCTATCTATAAATTCTTTTTTTTAATTTTTTTAATTTTTGAATTTTTTTTTATTTTTTATTTTTTATTATACTTTAAGTTCTATGGTACATGTGCATAACGTGCAGGTTTGTTACATATGCATATTTGTGCCATGTTGGTGTGCTGTACCCATCAACTCGTCAGCACCCATCAATTCATCATTTATATCATGTATAACTCCCCAATGCAATCCCTCCCCGCTTCCCCCTCCCCGTGATAGGCCCCGGTGTGTGATGTTCCCCTTCCCGAGTCCAAGTGATCTCATTGTTCAGTTCCCACCTATGAGTGAGAACATGCAGGTGTTTGGTTTTCTCCTCTTGTGATAGTTTGCTAAGAATGATGGTTTCCAGCTGCATCCATGTCCCTACAAAGGACGCAAACTCATCCTTTTTTATGGCTGCATAGTATTCCATGGTGTATATGTGCCACATTTCTTAATCCAGTCTGTCACAGATGGACATTTGGGTTGATTCCAAGTCTTTGCTATTGTGAATAGTGTCGCAATAAACATACGTGTGCATGTGTCTTTATAGCAGCATGATTTATAGTCCTTTGGGTATATACCCAGTAGTGGGATGGCTGGGTCATATGGTACATTTAGTTCTAGATCCTTGAGGAATTGCCATACTGTTTTCCATAATGGTTGAACTAGTTTGCAATCCCACCAACAGTGTAAAAGTGTTCCTATTTCTCCACATCCTCTCCAACAACTGTTGTTTCCTGATTTTTTAATGATTGCCATTCTAACTGGTGTGAGATGGTATCTCATTGTGGTTTTGATTTGCATTTCTCTGATGGCGAGTGATGATGAGCATTTTTTCAGCTGTCTGTTGGCTGTATGAATGTCTTCTTTTGAGAAGTGTCTGTTCATATCCTTTGCCCACTTTTTGATGGGGTTGTTTTTTTCTTGTATATTTGTTTGAGTTATTTGTAGATTCCGGATATTAGCCCTTTGTCAGATGAGTAGATTGCAAAAATGTTCTCCCATTCTGTAGGCTGCCTGTTCACTCTGATGGTTCTTTTAAAATGTCAAGCAGAAGCAGAAAATGGCAGAGCAGGGAACTCCAAAACTGTTTCTTCACTAAAGCAACAATGAAGTTGGCATAAACTATTAGGATTAACTTTTTAAAACTAAGGAATCTAGTAAAAAATATATGACAATGAAGGAAGTTTTTCACAAAGAAAAAAGCTCCTAAATTTCAGTAAAAGAATAATGTGGTGCTTTAACTTACCCATACAATTTACCACTTTCCAGCTTGGTGGTTGCTGTGGGGCTGGCTGCCCATGTTACTGATGTAACTTGGTGGCCCCAGAGGAGGCACTGCAGGCCTTAGTCTCAAACAATTATGATTGTATGTCTGTCTGGTGGCTCCCCAAGTGATTGGTCAGGGAATTCCTTTTGTTTCACATGCCTCTGAACTTTCTCAGGCTTGAAGCAGCCACCTGGGTGGAATTTTAAAAAAGGATTTAAGGCAAATATAATTACTGCTGCTGCCTGGGGAAAGTTATAACAGATAGGAAAAGCAGCAGACAGACTAGAAAGGTTAGGAAAAGTCAGGGAAAGAATACAAATGTGAGAATAAATATTTTAATAGATTCCACATAATTGGATAATCTGGAAGTCCACGCAAATATGCCCAAGACTAGACATGCTCAGAAAAGACTGGAGAACACCATGAACTTTCATCTCTGGCTCCTGTCTTTAGGCTCCTGTGAAGCTGAAAGTGGACATTAAGCAAATGTAAATGGCCTAGCTAAGCATTAAAGGAATGCTCAAACACATAGCCAATCCACAAAGACTTGAAGTATTTTTTGTTACGTTGGGTTTAGGCATTTAAGAAAATCTCTGTTAAATCACCAGCTGACCAGTAAGTTAACAGAACTGGAACTTTGGTGACTACACATAACAGAGAAAACAGTCTCATAAAAAGAATTTAGAAGAGTCACTAAACAACTACAGCCTAGAAGTAGTAACAGCAAATCCTGGGGAGAAGATTATGATTTCTAGAGTTACACATTATGATATTCAACATGTCCAATTATCAAAAATTTACAACACATGCAAAGAAACAAGAATGTATGGCCCACTCACAGGAAAAAATAAATGAACCAAAACTGTCCCCAAGAAAACCCAGACATTGGATTTACTATAAAAAGACTTTAAATCAATCATCTTACATATGCTCAGAGAGATAAAGAAAAACCATGGACAAAGGAAACCGTAACTATGATGCCTAGGCAAATAGAGGTTACCAACAAAGATAGAAAATATAAGAATAGATCAAACAGAAATTCTGGAGCTAAAAAATGCAATCTGAAATGAAAGCTTCACTAGAGAGATTCAGCATAAAATTTGACCAGAAAGAAGAAACCATCCTCAAAATTTCAAACTCAACTTAAGATAGCTCAATGTAGGTTATTCAACTTGAGAAGCAGAAGTGGAAAGAAATGCAGAAAAATGGACATACCTTAACAGAACTGTGGGATACTATCAAGTGTACCATTATATGCATAACGGAAATACCAGAATAAGAAGGAGAGAAAGGAGCAGAAATAATGGCCCAAATATTTCAAATGTGAGAAATAACGTAAATCAGTATATCAGGGAATCTCAACGGACTTTTAGCCAAAAGAGCACAAAGACTCCATTACACATTATAATTAGACTTTCAAAAGGAAAAGCCAAAAAAGAATCTTGAAAGCATGAAGTAAGAAACAACTTGTCATGTTTTTGTACAAGGACTCTTAAATAAGAAAAAGAGTCAACATCTCATCAGCAAGTATGGAGGGCAGAAGGAAGTGGGATAATATATTTAAAGTGCTGATAGAAAAAAAAAAAAAACTGTTAACCAAGAATCCTGTCTGGCAAAACTAATCAATGAAGAAGAAATTAAGACATTCCCAGATAAATAAAATTTGAAGAAGTTAATCATTAGTAGGCCTGTCCTACAAGAAATGCTAAAGGTATTCCTTGAGGCTGAAATAAAAGGACACTAGACAGTTACTCAAAACTGTGTGAAGAATTAAAGAAAACCAGTAAAGGCAACTACAGAGATAAATATACAAGCTAAAATTATTGTATTTCTGGTTTGTATTTCTTTCCTTTTTGTTTTTTCCCCATATGGTTTAAAATTCAAATGCCCAAAATAATATAAATTTGTGTTAATGGGCACTCAGTGTGTAAAGACAAAATCTGTGACAACAATAGCATAAAGAGATGGATGAGGCTGTATAGTTGCAGAGGTTTTGTACACAATTCAGGCTAAGAGGGTATTCATTCAAGCTACATTGTTATAAATTTAAGATGTTAATTATAATCTCCAGATTGTGCAGTAGAAAATAAAGAAAATAACTAAAAAAAGTGAAGAAAATAATTAAAAACTATGTGGAAGAGAAAATAAGAATTGAACAAAAATGGACTAGAAAAAATCAATTACACAATAAAATCCATAATGAAGGAATTGAGGAAAAAATATACAAAATCTACAGAACATAAATAGCAAAATGAGAGAAGGAGGCCTTTCCTTGACAGTGATCACTTTAAATATAAATGAATCAAACTATTCAATTAAACAGCAGAGATTTTCAGTATGTATTAAAAAACATGATCCAACTATGTGCTATCTAAAGGAGACTTATTTTAGCTATAAAGACACAAAAATGCTGAAAATGAAAGGACAGATAAGATATTTCATGCAACTACTAATCAAAAGAGATCTGGGACATCTCCGCTATTATTAGACAAAATACACTTTAAGTTTTATTTTTTTGCTTCCAAAAGCTTTATTTCAATTTGATTCAAGACTTGGACAAGTGCTCCAGGGTAGTTAAAAAGCTGCCCAGTGGCTGGAGGAAGAGGCTTAGACAGAAGCCCTGTTACTTTGCAAGGGGCCTCCCAGAAGTCACTGGGCTCAGTAGGCTCCTAGTTGTACTTGAAGGTGAGCCTTTCAAAGAGATACTCACCCAGCCCAGCCTCCAGGCCAGCCAGCCTGTGGGGAGGTTGGTCAGGTGGTCATCCATCTTCTTGATGAGTTTAACTTCCTCGTCTAGGACGTGAGTCTCCAGGAAGTCACAGAGATGGGGATCTGTGCAGGCGGAACTGAGGACGTGAAGGGCCTAGTTCAGATTTTTCTCCAGGGCCATGGTGGCTTCCATGACATCCAAAGTTCTACCCTACTTATCTTGAGCTGGCTTCTGGAGGTCCTGGAAGATAGCATGCTGCCACACTGGTTTTGTACCTTTGAGAGATGCTCGGTACTCTCATGCTTCTCCTCAGCTGATTTGCAGAAGAAGTGGCCCATGCTTTCCAGAGTCACATCATCATGGTCAAAATAGAAGCCCAGAGAGAAACAGGTTTAGAAGACCTGCAAGTACAAATTGACAAAGTAGTTGATGGCTGCCTCCACCTCAGTGGAATAATTCTGATAAATCTGGGAGCTCATGGTTAGTCAGCAAGAAGGAACTAACCACTAAAATAGTGTTGGCTTGTCCCAGAAGCAGGAGATGACCGAGAAGATGATCCTGAAGGTTGAAAATGGAGAGAAGATTGGAAGGTGGCTGGAGACTGGAAGAAAGAGAGTTCCTGGATCTGTTCCATCCAAACACTGTTGAAGCAAGAGACAACCACAGGACTGCTGAATGTGCTGCCTAGACTTTAAAATTTATCATAGAAGACAAGAAAATTGTGTATTCAAAAAAGGTTAATCCATCAAGCATATATGACAATGATAAACCTACATGAACCTAAAACAGAACCCCCAAGACACATGAAGCAAAAATTGACAGAAATAAACTGAGAAAAAAAATTCTACAATAATATTTGAAGACTTTAATATCCCACTTTTTTTATTTTTATTTTTTATTATTTTTTTTAATTTTTTTTATTTTTGAGACCGAGTCTTGCTCTGTCGCCCAGGCTGGAGTGCAGTGGCCGGATCTCAGCTCACTGCAAGCTCCGCCTCCCGAGTTTACGGCATTCTCCTGCCTCAGCCTCCCGAGTAGCTGGGACTACAGGCGCCGCCACCTCGCCCGGCTAGTTTTTTATATTTTTTGGTAGAGACGGGGTTTCACCGTGTTAGCCAGGATGGTCTCGATCTCCTGACCTCGTGATCCGCCCATCTCGGCCTCCCAAAGTGCAGGGATTACAGGCTTGAGCCACTGCGCCCGGCCAATATCCCACTTTCAATAATGAATAGAACAAAGACAAAATGTCAGTAAGGAAATAGAGGACTTAAACAACATTATAAACAAATGGAATTAGTAGACATGTAAATAACACTCCACTACCACACACACCAGAATATGCATTCTTCTCAAGTGCACATGTAATATTCTCCAAGCTAGATCTTAACGTTAGGGCCACAAAACAAGTCACAGTAAATATTAAAACGCTGAAATCATATAAAGTATTTTCTCTTACTATAAAAGAATGAAACCAGAAACCAGTAACAGAAGGATACCTGGAAAACTCAGAAATATGTGGAAATTAAACAACATACTCATAAATAAGCTATAAGTCAAAGAAGAACTTAGAAAATACTCTTTTTTTTTTCATGGTAGATAAACTCCTCTTAGGAAGGGGGCAACAAACTGCTGCAGACAAAGATATACCCTATAACAACAACCCAACATGCTAGAAGGTTTTCCAGTTTAAAAGACACAAAATCCCAAAATGTGAAAACTACAGAGGAACTCAGAGGCCACTGTCCTAGTCTGTCACAGTCTTCCATAGGGCAAAGACGAAGGAAGCTGGCAATCTTTTTAGGGGTACCAAGGATCTCAGTTTGTACGGTCTTTATAAATGCAGAGCAGGATGTGGCTTTCCTGCCCCCATTTCACCTCAAGTCATCTACAGCGACCGCACATGGCTCCCCTCTGTGTTCATGAAATAACTTGAGGCCAGAGTCTCTCAGCTTTAAAGTCTTGGAATCCTATGCATACTTTGTTTGTGTGTAGATGTACAGTTTGAAGGGTAGCTTCTGTAACAAGATGTCAAACTCCACAAAAGTTCAGAATCATGTCACTGGATCCTGAGTCCATCTCCACAGACCAGGGTGCCGCTCAGGTCAGTTGCCATGGTAACTGCAGCAGATGGTCCCTTTAGAGATGGAATCCAAGGATGTTATGGCCAAGGCACAGAATTTTATATCAACTGAAGAAAGTGAAGACCAGCCAGAGAGGCTGCAGTTCAGGGAAACCAGAGGCTCCTCCCTCACCACAATACTAGGAAGGACTATCCCCTTGGTGACAGAAATAAGGCACTGGACTGATTCAGGCGTGCTAGGTTCCCAGCAGAGGAGGATTAGGGAGGAGATCCAGGGGGCCTGGCTCAGTCATCTTATCTGGTGCACCTTTCTCCCCCAGAGATAATTCTTTCAAAAAGGTTTGGATCCTACACAGACCAAAAATGCTGGTGTCAGGGCTTTTACGAAGTACCTGTGGTGCTGTAGAACCTGCAGCAAGGTGCCCTTGGCAGGCACCCGGTATAGTTCTGCCCTGTCCTCATCCTCAACGTAGACCTCCAAATTGTCAGAGCAATGTTTTTGCTCTAGGTCCCAAGAGGGTGTTTCACCAGACATCACCATTAGATGATCAATAAACCTGGAGTCCTCATGAAAGGCAGAGATGAAGTGCAATTGGGCATACTCTGGGTACAGAAGGAGCACAGGCCAGCTCAGCCTGCCCTGGTTATCTAGATTCAGCCTGGCTCCATGGGGGTTCTCAGAGCTGAGTCTCTCCAGGAAAAACTCACCTAGACCTTCTGAGGCTGAAATTTCATCCTCACAGGTAGTTTCAGAGAGCCTGATATTCCTAGCCTTGACGGCCTCGAGTAAAGCCTCATTCTGATTCCTCTCCTTCTTTTCTTTCAAGTTGGATTTCCTCACATCCCTCTGTTCAATTTGCTTCAGCTTTTCTGCTTTAGCCCTCATTTCCAGAAGCTTCTTCACTTTGGCATCTATCTGCAGCCCCTCATCACATCAGTTCACAGCCTTGGCAAAGTATTTCAGTTCCAGATGGCATAAGCACCTCATTGCTTTGAGGTAGCAGGATTTTAGCTTTCTGGCAGCTGTCACATCGCTGACAGCAGAACGAAAATTGCCCAGATAGTACTGTGCTGCTGCCCGGTTGGTATAAAGGACAGCATTCAAGTCAGGATTTGCACATTTCTTCTTTAATCCTTCAGTGTAGGAAATCACAGCTTTCTTGTAGTCTTTTTCTTTAAAATAATCATTGCCCTCATCTTTATAGGTCTTGGCCTGTTCTTCTGGAGAAAGCTCCTCATCAAAAATAATTGACTGGAGACAAGCCAAGTCAGGATTCTCCCTGGGATCAATTTCTGATGGCACTTTCTTCATAAACAGGGGGACCTTTTCAAATTCCTCCTCCCACTGTTCCTTATGAAAGCTGCCACGGTAAGGCTGGCTCTGGAGCTTTTCCAGGAACGAGTTCATGGTGTCGTCTGAGGTGGGGTCCGCTCACGTTGCTCCACAGCTGATGCCCTGCCCTTCAGCCCAAGTCCCAGTGCTGTGAAGTGTAGAAAATACTCTACAATGAATAAAAATAAAATATAATATCCAAAATTTATGGATGCAATAAAAGCAGTGGTCAGAAGGAACATTTAAGCTCTAAACACATTTAAAAAGAATGATATTAATAGAAAATCTAATTGCATGTCTTACATAACTAGAAAATGAAAAGCAGTTTAAAGCTAAAGCAAGGAGAAGGCAGGAAATAATGATTACAGGAAACATAAATGACATAGAGAATAGAAAAACAAGAGAGAGTATCAATGAACCTAAAACTTGGTTCTTGAAAAAGATTAACAGATTTGACAAACCTTTAGCTATACTAAAAATAAAAGACTACAATAAACAAAATAAAAAATGAAATCATAGACATTACAACTGATACCACATAAATACAAAGGATCAAAAGAGACTACTAATGAAAAATTACATGCCAACAAATTGGATTACCTACAAGAAATTGATAAATTCCTACAACATACAACCTACCAACACTGAATCACGAAGAAATAGAAAATCTAAACAAACCAATAGTGAGTAAAGAGATTGAGTCAGTAATCAAAAATTTTACAAAAAAGAAAAGCTCAGTATCAGACAGCTTCACTGATGAGTTCTATCAGTTCTTTAATGAAAATTTATACCAATCATTGCCAGACTCTTTCATGAAATTGAAGAGATGAGAATACTTCATAATTTATTGTATGAGGCTGGCATCACACAGATAACAAAGCCAGACAAAGAAATTACAAGATTGTCTCTTATAAATATAGATGCAAAACCTCTCAATAAAATCCTATAAAACTGAATACAGCAGCATATTAAAGGGATCATACTCCATGACAAATGGGATTTTCCCAATAATGCAAGAATGGTTCCACATATGAAAATCACTCAATATAAGAAACCACATGAATAGAATGAAGGGAGAAAAAAGACCCCAAAATATATAAACATTTCAGTTGATGCAGAGGAATCATTTGATAAAGTTCAACATTCTTTTAATGATAGAAACACTCAGCAAATGAAGAATAAAAGGTATCTTCTATAACATGCTAAAGGTGATATATGAAAAGCCCACAGCTAACATCACATGCGGTATTGAAAGACTCAAAGCTTTCCCTTAACAATGGGAACAAGAGCAGGATTCCTACTATTGTTATTTCTATTCAATATAGTAGTGGAAATTCTAGCCAGAGCAATTAGAGAAGTCAAATAAATGAAAATCATACAAATTGAAAAGAGAGAAGTTCTCCATTCACAGATGACCTGGTCTTATGTGTAGAAAGCCCTAAGGATTTAATAACAAAACTATTAAAGCTAATAAATGAATTAAGCAAAGTTGCAGGACACAAAATCAATAAAAAAACAGTTGTGTTTCTATACACTAGAAATAAGCAATATGACAAGGAAAATTTTTAAAACGTTCTTTTTATAGTAGCATCTGAAAGAATAGATACTTAGGAATTTAAACAGGGAAATTAAACACATGTACTGAACTACAAAACATTGCTGAAATAAATTAAAGAAGGCATAAATCAATGGAATGTGTTCATGGTGTAAGATTTAATATTGTTAAGGTGATAATGCTACTCGATTTGCTTTGTTAATCAAAGCAATCTACAGATTGAATCCAACAATTTTTTTTTTCTTGTGGAAATAGAAAACCCGTTCTAAAGTTCATATGAAATCTTAAGGGACCTTGCACAGCCAAAACAATCTTGAAAAGAAGAATAAATGTGGACAACTCACATTTCCTGATTTCAAAACTTATCACAAAGCTACAGTAATCAAAACAGTGAGGTACTTGTATAAAGACAGACTTACAGACCAATAGATTTGAATAGAGATTCCAGAAGTAAACTCTCACATACACAGACAATTGATTTTTGACAAGGGCACAAAAGCCATTCAATGGGGAAAAGGACAATCTTTTCAACAAATGGTGCTGGGAAAACTCTGTATCCACATGCAAAAAAATGAAGTCGAACCTTTTCCTCAAATTATATACCGAAATTTACCAAAAATGAATAAAACACTTAAATATAAGAACTAAAACTACAAAACTCAGACAAAAACATGTAACTAAATCTTCATGATCTTAATTTCTTAGATATGACACAAAAAGGATGAACAATAACAAAAATAGATGAAGGGTAGAAAGCAAAGTGATAATGGAAGATGAGAGCTGAGTGATGTGACCAGGAACCAAGGAATGCCATGGTCTCTAGATGTGGGGAGGTAAGGGACCAATTTTCCCTGGAAACTCCTGAAGGAACTTGCCATGCTGACACCTTGATTATAACCCTTTAAGATACGTTTTGGACTGTTGACCTCCAGGACTGTAAGATAATACATTCGTATTGATTTAAGCCACTGAATATGTGGTGATTTGTTACAGCAGCAATAGTAAACTAATACACAATCTAAATGAAAGTAGGGATTTCTGTCTTCCCACACCCTGCTCACTTCACTACAGAAGTTATAGCACTTAATATATTCTTCAGTAAATATTTGTTGAGTAAAATGAATGAAGCCAGAATTTAGAGTCAGATTACACTTGGTTGGTTAACTGTTGTGAGGAAAGCAGGTGAAAGTTATCTTGGCCTTGCTTCTACTTGCACTGGGAAGCACTGTCATCAATGTGAAGGGGTTGCTGTGGGTTTCGAGAGAAAAGAAAAGGTGTGAGAATCTCCCAGGTACAGTGGGAGCTGATCTGTGCTAGGGAAATAAAGTAGTATTGCTTGGTTATTGCTCACTTGGTCACTAATATAACATGAATTGAGACAGTATGGTTGTGTATTTTTCTCCAATTAAGATTATGGGGAGGCATGGCCTAAGGAAAGTTACTTATTTCACAAGGGTGATTTGATAGAGACAGCAAGCCAGGTAGCTGGGGTGTTTGCAAGGGCATGATCATGATGGTGTACCATGCAATTTAAACAGAGGCAGGAGGAAATAAAGACTTGACATGATATGTTCAGATCCATGAATAAAACATTATTACAGGAGTCACAGTATTGTCAGATTAGAGGTACTGAAGGAAGGGAGCTGGACACTTAAAAGAGATGGGAGGGTGGAATGTTTGAGATTGAGTGAATGGAGGTGCTGTGGTCATTTAGTGATGCTAAGATCTTGGGATGGCCATGGGAGGGGTGGGAGGCTGAGGTGGAGCAGAGGACAGACTCATCTGGAGATGATGCAATAAATGAAGGGGAAGGCTAGGCCCTGCAAGGAGCTCTCTTGTGTATATTAAAATTATCAAAAACTGTGGCAGCAGTGATTGCAGAGATCCTAGTGACCATGATCAAGGAATGAAGAGGAAGACCAGCAGTCTAGAGATTACTGCACATGTGGGGCGGGAAGTGGGCGGTAACGGATGACAATCATTAATTTGATTAAAAAAGTATTGAATGTCTGCTCTGTGCCAGGCACGTGGTGGTAGGGTCTGATGGGAGGTTAAGGGAAGAGAAGTGGAGAATGATCTGGAGATTTCAATGAGCAAGAAGGTATTTACCCCATATCCAGGCCCAATGGATTGAAGCCTTAAAAGAAAACAGCAACACCTGAGAAGGATGCCAGGAAATGAGTCCGGGGGTACACATGGAGTCAGCTGAAGTACACCCGGAAGAAGGACAGAAGAAAGACTGTGAAGGACTTAAGAGTCAGGGAGGGGTGTGAACTGGCTCAGAAAGGGTGATGCATGGGTAGGCCAGGGGGTGAGGAATGAACAGGAGTCTTGGATTTCCTGTGGTCACTCAGGAAAACCTAGCAGCTAAAAGTAAGCGATTTAAGCAAATGAATGGACAGATGAATTAACCAATAGACTAAAGATGGTTGAATGCTTCCACTAGCCTTGCTTCAGGCCCTATTTAGAACTGAAGTTGACTTTCTCCTTCTTTTAATAGCTGCAAAAATGACGAATTTGATTTTAGTTTCTAGAAGCAACTTCCTTCTGAAATCAGGTGAGGATCTTGGCAGATGCGAGGAATCTTTCAGAACCTGCATGTACATGAGAAAGGGATATGACAGTATGAAGTTCTCCTGTTTGAAGAAGCTTAATGGAGCCACTTTTTTACTCAGTTGACTGAGACCTGGAGCTGGTGCACTCTTTGAATTGCATGGTGTGCCTGCCGCCACCTTTTGACTTCTCCAGCCTGAACACCTGCCTTTTTGGGGAGAACTGTGGTAACATTTGGGGAGGCGTCCTGTATTTTCTGCAGTGTCTGACAAAGAAAACCTAGTTGGTTCATACGTATATATGATCTTTCAACACAAACTTCAAATAAATGTCTTCACTCCTTGGGGAGAAGCAGGGCAGAGCCCCACTGTCTCAGCTAGCTCTCACTTGGCTGTCTTGTTTTGGGGCTGGAAGGCCACACTGTTGTTCCTGCAGTAGAGGCAGAGTCTGGGCATTGTCCCTTTGTAGCTGAGAGCAATTGTGTCTGCTTTGCTAAAATAAAGTTATTTTTTACTTTAGTCTGATCTCCAAATCCTTCTCTTTGAGATACCTCTGCCATCCAAGATCAGGAGATACTGAATTTTCAAAGCACTTTCTTAGGAGTTGCATGAGCAAAACATACACCTGCTCTTGTTTTCAAGGGATGTGGGCAAGAAGTAAAAAGAACAAACTGTTAATGAGAACACTTTCTGTATTCCTCCCTCCCCACCGACACATACTAGCACCATAAAATTTAAAATGCATCAAATGACTGTAGTAAGACTTTACTTTGATATATGAGGCAAAATGTTGAACATGGGTGCTAATTAATCATCACAGAGTTACAGGGGAACCTGGACGAATTAAGACTGGGGCGAGAGAGAGCTCATCAAAGATCTTGCATTGTAGCTCAAGAAGAAAATGTTTAACTTAGTGTCTGGACACTATGAGGATAGAATGAAATGCTGTGTGTGGCCTGGTGGCCTTGGAAGCCGGCATGGTTTCAGCACGCAGGGTTGGGGTGAACCTTCTCTCCCTCACCGTGGCAGCCATCTCAGTCTGCCCCAGGATGTGCAGGCTGCTTGTCCCTGGCCTCACATCCTGCTATGAGTGGGATTGTGACCCCCTGAAGTGCATATGTTGAAGCCCTAACTGCCCCTGTGATGTATTTGGAGGTGAAGCCTTTAGGATATAATTAGGGTTAGATGAAGTCCTAAGGACCTCCATGATGGTATTAGTGTCCTTACAAGAAGAGGAAGAGACACCAGAGCTTCCTCTGTCTCACAGTCTTGTGAGGACAGAGGCAGCAGGTGGCTGTGTGCAAACCAGGAAAGGAGCCCCCACTAGGGAACCAACTGGCTGGTCCCCTGATCTTGGACTTCCAGCTTCTGGAGCAGTAAGGAACAAATGGCTGTTTAGGGTGCCCAGGTAATTTGTTATGGGAGCCCAGGCTAAGACATACACCTTCTCAGCACCTGTGTGTGACAGAACACAGGCTTTGGTGCCAAACATGCCTGCACTCCATCACATACCCTGTTATGTGGCCTGTGGTTAGGCACTGTCCCAGTGAGACCCCACCTGGATTAGAAAGTCCTTCTCATGCCATATATGCTCCCTGTGCCACGGGTGGTTCCCATTGTGGTCTCTAAGGCCACCAGCCATTCAGGGGTTTACACAGCAAATGTGTGGGGCTGTGGTTGGGCTCCTGTCTTCCCAGTGGTCAGGGGCATGAAGAGCCACCTCTCACCACCTTCCATTCTGCTATCACATGCTCTTTGTGTTGAACTCTTGTAAGTTTGTGTTATGAGCCAAATCCTGTCACCCCAAAATTCACATGTTGAACTAACCCCCAGGAGCCCAGAATACAGCTAGATTTGGATATAGAATCTTTGCCAATTAAGGTAAAATGAGGTATTTAGGGTGGGTCCTAATCCAATATTACTGGTGATCTTTTAAGAAGAGCAAGTTAGGACTCACACACAGAGAAATGACCATATGAGGACACAGGGAGAAGATGCCCCATCTATAAGACAGGGAGAATGGCCTCAGGAGAAACCAGCCCTGACACCACCTTGATCTCAGACTTCCAGACTTCAGGATGGTGAAAAAATACATTTCTGTTGTTTGAGCTGCACAAGCTGCAGTGTTTGTTACAGCAGCCTGAGCAAACTGATGCAGGCTGTCACCACTCAGGGCCTTCAGCTGTACTTCTTGTCAGGATGCCATTTCCTTAGTCTCCATGGAGCTAACTTCGATTCATTTCTCAGGAATTCACTTGGGCATTCTTAAATGTTCTAGGAAGTCTTCTCTGTACCCCTCAGGCTAGGCTCTGCCTTCGTGGTGCCCCTGGTTCCCTGGGCGGGCTGTGTTTGCAGGGTTGATCCCAGTGTGCTGTATCCCACTGCGCTTCCAGGGTCCTTGTTTGACTGCAGATTTCTCTTGTGTCCAGTTGTTATCTTTGAATTGTGTCCTCAGTGCCCGGTACTGTGTTTGGGATATGGACCATACTTAATAAACATATGTTGAATGAAGAAATAGATGAATCACAGTGGTAAACCCAAGTGAAAATCTGAATGATAAATTATCAAAGATGCACAATAGACTACTGTAGTCCACTGGAGCCATGCCATTGGTGCTACCCTGGCCTTTTGGTTTGAATCAACTGGTAATCATGTTGATAGTCTACTTCACTTTGTGGTTTTGACATGACTATCATGTCACTGAAAGATAAACAGATCCACTATTAGGGAAGAGTTACTTGAACAGAGGCCAGGAGAGATACGTCCTCTTGTTTTTGATGCGTATGGAAATGTCACACTGACTGTTTTTCAGAGAGCGAGGATAACAACACAGCCTCTTGAAACTGTTATTGAGGATTTTCGAGGGATTCGTAAATTATTTTTTTAACCAAGTGGGGAAGCAGCTTTTTTATATACTGCGAAATTGTGGAGATAAAAGTTTCCTTGCTTGTGTTTCTTTTTAAAATTATAAAGGCAGACCCAGCTTACAAAAGGAGAAATGGGATGGATGTAGAGAGAGGTGCGTGAGGTGGGCTTTTGTATCCTCTGCATCCTGCCTTCTGCACAAGCCCCAGAGTCCCTTCTGCTCAATGAGGGACCCCTCAGGTGCCAGGCCTGGTTGGCCAGGCTGGGCTGCAGCCCCTTCATAAGCTTCTAGTATGACAGTGTTGTTAAACAGCTCTGTTTTTTAAGTTTTAGGTTCCACTTGGAGTTTGTACATAGAAGACATTTGGAAGAATAAAATCCATATAAAACCATGTTTATCCAGCCTACTTATTCTTGTTATTCCTCATTCTTGGAACGTGTGTGGAAATTTTATAATAATTAATTGCTTAAGATTTTATTTCCTTGTCCTGTTGTCTTGGTGTTTACTGCCCGTTTCCCAGGATACTGACGAGGAAATGGAATGAAAAGGCCCTTAACACGCTCTGGACATGGCCACCCTGAGTTGTACTTGGCTATGGGAGCTCAAGTTCACAGCAAGAGAACAGAGGCCAGAATGGCCAGCTCAATTTCTTGGCTGCATTATCATGTGAACTTTTCCCTCCCTATCAGTATTAAACCTCTTCCCAGCTCTACATGGGACATGTTTTGTCTCTGGGGTCAATGGGGTTGTTGAAAACAAAGACTGTGGTGTTGTCAGTGATGTACTGCTATGGGAGAGGATGGGTCTCAGTAGCAAGAACTACCTCCCACCAATGACACCTCATCTAATCGTCCTGGACCACTGGTGTAGAATCATTGAATTATGTGTGATGTTAACATGGATGACTTTGATCAGAAACGTAGAGACAAGGAAAGAAGTACCATGAATGGAAACAGTTCAGGGAAGGTTTATCAACCTCTCCAGACCTTATTTCTCCATCTAAGTGAGGGAAGAGTGTGATGTGAAGATGTCATGTGCCAGGTGCCAGCTCTAGTGCGTCATGTGCCAGTGCCCAGCTAAGGCTCACTCTTCCTCCCTTTTCTTCTCAGCTTCCAGCATAGAGTTCTTATTCTGCATGCCGGAGGAGAGCACCAACTTTGGAGTCCCCCAGCCCTGAGTGTGACTATGGGTTCTTGCTTTTCATGAGCATTTCAGTGTTGTTTTGAGGATAGAAAAATACTGTGAAGCATTTAACATGTTTCAAGCACATTGTATGCACTCAATTCATGGTCATTATTATTTTGTTTATAAATATAATATAAATATAAATATAATAAAATGCTTCCCAACTAGTCCTCAAAAGAAGACTGCCTGAAATGTATTGATATTTTTCTTTTTGATTGCTGGAGCTATCATATGACAAATGCTCTTGGGACGCAGAATTCTATTTTTTTGGAAATGAAGTCATGGGTCGAATGATTGGCAAAGAAAGTCATATTTCATTTTGTTTTTCATTGTTCTCTTCTCACAAAGTAGAAGTGGATCATTGACAACCCTAATTTAAAATAGTACTAAATAGAAAGTATATGTAACACTACTTATTTATTCTGGAACTTTAAAACTATAGGGAAAAATTTTCTAGACCAGAGTCAGCACACTTTTTTTCTGAAAAGGACCAGATGGTATATATTTTAAGCTTTGCAGGCCTTCCTGTCTCTGTCACAACTACTCAACTCTGCTGTTTAGTGCAAAAGCAGCTGTGAACAATATAGAAATGATGAGTGTAGCTACGTACCAGTAAAACTTGAGCGGTGTGACACTGACTTGTCAGATTCTCCCCCTGTATCTTGCTTTCCTCATTACAAAAGGAACATCAGTCTGAGGATGCTAAACATTGTACCTAAATGTACCTAGCACAATATCAGGCATGAGCTAATGGAGCTCACTTTGGCCTTTTATGCCATGGGTCCACAGTCCATGTGCTGTTCATGATTAATTTAATTTTGGAGTGGTGAAGGCATTGCATGATCTATCTATTTGTAGCAACTGGGGTGCTGTGTTGAGAACGATTCTGGGACTGTCTGGGCTTGGCTGAAAAGTATGCGGTGACTTCCATTCCTAGTGTTTCTTCTTTTCTTTCTATGTTCCCTGTATTTCAGCCATTTTTTTCTTCTGGTTTCTTCAGTCTAGTTTTTTTTTTCAATCTCATAGCACCCGTTACCTTCACTCACAGTGGCAAATGGGTTATGTCTATAATTCTGGGTTGGAGAGGAGATGTTGACATGACTATTTCTTCAAAGTTTTATATGGTTTAAACTCTAATTTTAATCTGATGATTAAGCAAGATGTACATTTTAATTGATTAGTGTTTTCTTAAGGTATAGGATAAAACTATTTTCACATGTACGCTTTCTTTTTCTTTCTTTTTCCCCTTCCTTCCTTCCTTCCTTCCTTCCTTCCTTCCTTCCTTCCTTCCTTCCTTCCTTCCTTCCTTCCTTCCTCCCTCCCTCCCTCCCTCCCTCCCTCCCTTCCTCCCTCCCTTCCTCCCTCCCTCCCTCCCTTCCTCCCTCTCTTCCTCTCTCTCTCTCTCTCTCTCTCTTTCTCTCTTTCTTTTTTTTCTTTTTGAGATGGAGTCTCCCTCTGTTGCCCAAAGGCATGATCTTGGCTCTCTGCAACCTCTGCCTCCCGGGTTCAAGTGATTGTCCTGCCTCAGCCTCCCGAGTAGCTAGGATTACAGGTGTGTGCCACTATGCTACAGGCTAATTTTTGTATTTTTAGTATTTTTAGTTGGCCAGGCTGATCTTGAACTCCTGACCTCAGGTGATCCACCTGCCTTCGGCCTCCCAAAGTGCTAAGATTATAGGCATGAACCACCATGCCTGACATCTACATGTGTGTTTTATGTGTGAGATGTTGTCAATCTTAATTTAGGAAAAATCCTTTTTAATTTTCTAAGGTTTCTTTTTTCTTTTTTTATCTCCCAGGATTGTCATGAAAGCTAATTTCTGTCTTCTGCAGTGGAATGCAGGAGACTACTACTACTCTGAAGCATCATTCTCCACACCTTTCTCTTGCTGCCCTCCCTGCCCTCCCTCCTTTCTCTTGCTGCCCTCCCTGCCCTCCCTCCTTTCTCTTGCTGCCCTCCCTGCCCTCCCTCCTTTCTCTTGCTACACCACCCCTGCAGAGCAGAGCAAGGAGGCTGGCCCAGTCCTGCAGAGGCTTCCTGTGCAGGCTGATTCCTTTCCTGTGTTTGTAAAGTTGGAGGCAGTCCACAAGGCAGCTTTCTGCACCATCTGCAGAATTTGTAGGTTCCTAAGGTCACCCTCAGGTTTGATAATTTGCTAGGTGAGTTCTTACATAACTCACTGAAAGCTGTTATACTCATGGTTATGGTTTAGTTGAGTGAAAGTAACAGATTACCATCAGCCAAGAGGGGAGATGCAGGGCAGAGTCGAGAGCTTTCTAGATGTGGAGCTTCTAGTTGTCCTTATGGTGGAGCATGGACAATGTCAGCTTCTGCTGGGAATGGTATGTGACAATGCTTGTGGGGTATTGACAACCAGGGACCCTCACCTGAGTCTTGCTGTCCTGGGTTCTGATTGGTGCTTGAGCGAAAAGACAGGGTTGACTGCCCAAGTCAATGAGCTTTACTCTCCACCCCTCTGGAGGAAGAGTGAATACTGCATGACCCAAAGCCCCCATCATAAATCACACTGCTGTTAAACCATCCAGTGGCCAAAGCCCCAGGCTCAGGTGAGCTTCTTTGTTGGAGATACTATGTTTATCTTAACACATGTCATCCCTTGAATAAATTAATGCTGTCTGTGACTCTACTGGACGATGACACCTGGAAGATCTGCATTTGGAATCCTCTGGGACTCTGCCCATGTGTCTCTTCTTTTGGCAGATTTTAGCCTGGGTCCATTCACTGTAATATAACATGCCATAAATATGCTAGCTTTTAGAAGAATTCTGTGTATTCAGTGGAATTCTGTAGCTGGAGAAGGGAGTGAGGGTGGAAGTGTACGAGAAATACTTGTACAAAACATACCATGAGGCATAGGCCAACCAAAATACTGAGACATAGTCAGGAGATGAGAAAATGCCCCTCCTCCTACACCTTATCACCATGCTAAGAAGCCACCAGTAATAAATGGATTACAACTGAACAAGTTGCGAGATTAAGACCCTCTCTGAGAACGTTGTATAAAAGAGGGATGAAAAAAAAAAAGCAAATGGGGTGGAAAATTTTAAAAAGCAACAACAACAGAAGCACTTACTAGAGGCATTTGAAGTCTTTAGTGGCTACAGCTACAACAAGCATTAAACATAACTCCTAGACATATTATGTTTAACATAAATCTTGCTATGTGTTAAATAATGATAATTTAACATAATTTTATGTTAAATGAAGATTTACCATAAATCTTCATGTTAATATCCTATTTACATCAATAACTATTATCCTATGCAACATGGCTGGCTTTCAACAAGAAATTACAAAGAATGGCAAAGGCAACATAAACAAAGCTTCACAATCTGAAAAGGCAAAATAAAAAGAGAAATAATCAGAATCAGACTCTGATATAACACAATTGTAGGAATTATCGGATAGGAACTTTTGATAACCATATTAAGAGCTAAAATAATATAGTAATAATAATAATAATATACAAGGCCAGATAGACAATGTCAGAGGAGAAATTGAAACTATAAAAATGTATCAAAAAGAAGTACTAAAAATAAAAAAGAAAACAGGAACAGAAAAGAAGGTTGCCTTCAGTGGACACATCAGGAGACTCAATATATCTAAAGAATCGTGGAACTTGAGTGTAGGTCAATAGAAACATCTAAAACTCAGATGCAAAGAGAAAATTAAAAATAATAATAATACAGAATAAAATATCAAAAAACTATGGGATAATATAAACAATTACAACATACACAGAGTACCAGAAAAACAAAAAAGAAAAAGATGATGGGTGGATAGAAAATATTAAAAAATGTAATAGCCAAGCACTTTCTAAGTTTCACATTTTATTGATTGAAACTACAGCAACACACAGGTCCAAGAAGCTATACATATTATATTCAAATTGTAGAAAATGAGAAACAAAAAGAAAATTTTCAAAAAAGCCAGGGAAAGAATATACACCACTTATAAAGGAACAAAGATAAGGATTACAGCAGATTTGTTATAAGAAACCATGCAAACAACAGGAAAATGAAATAAGTTCTTTAAAGAACTTGTTGAAAAAATATCTCAACCTAAAATTTTATAGCCAGTGAAATTATAGCTGACCACTTCCTAAAAGTGAAGCAGAAATAAAGACTTTCTCAGACTAACAGAAAAACGAGAAAATTCATTGTAACCTGATCTGCCTTGAAGGAAATTTTAGAGTAAATTCTTCAGTCAGAGGAAAATTATATAGGTCAGAAACTTAGATCTATATAAAAAAGGAAAGGCATCAGAAAAGAAAGAAATGATGATAAAATATACTAATTTTCCTTATTCTTAATTGATCTAAAAGGTAATAGTCTACTTATAGCAATAATAGTAATAATATTGGAAGTTTATAGCGTATGGATAAGTAATATGAATAACAGCATCATCAGAAGAGTTGAAAGGGGGAAACTGGAAATATTCTGCTTAAGCTATCTTCATTACCTGTGAAGAAATAAAGTATTATTTGAAGATAAATTTAGATTATTTAAAAATGTGCATTATAAACCCTTGGGCAACCACTCAAGAAGTTAAAAAAAAAAGTACAAATGATATGCCCAGAGAGGAGATAAAATGGAATCAAATAAAATTCTTAGTTAAAATGAGAGAATGCAGAAAAGAGGAAAAAAGGGAGATGCAAAGAACAAACCAACAAATGGACAACAGAAAGATAGTAGATTTTTATTAGTAATCAACTTAAAAATGGCCTAATTGTAACAATTAAAAATTAGAGATTATCAGAGTAGATTAAAAAAAGAGACCTGATCATATGCTGCCTACAAGAAACCCATTTTAAATATTAATATAAAGACTCAAGTAGGTTAAAAGCAGAGATGGAGAAACTTATACCATGCTAACACTAATCAAAAGAATGCTGGAATAGCTATATCTGTTTCACACAAAACAGACATTTGAACAAGGATGATTTATCGGTATAAGGAGGTCTCTTGCATGATGATATAGAGACCAATTCTCTAGGAAGACATAATTTCAAGTATGTATGCTCCTAACAACAGAGCATCAAATACATGAGGCAAAACCAAATAGAACTGAAATGAGAAGTAGGTAAATCTACTATTATAGTTTGAAACTCCAGTATCCTTCTATTAATAATAGATAGATCGGGTGAAGAGAAAATCAGTAAGGATACATATTACCTGATTTGCACTATCAAGCAGACTGAGCTCATTGGTATTTATAGAACACTTTATTCAACAAAAGCAGGCTACATATTCTTCTCAAGTACATATGGAACATTCACCAAGATAGCCCATATTCTCAGTGGAAAAAAAAAAAAACACAATTAAATGGAGAGGAATAGGGAAATTATACAAAATGCATTATCAAGACGCAGTGAAATTAAACAAGAAATCAATAAATGAAAAATAGGAAAATATCAACATATGTGGAAATTTAATATATTATAAAAAACCTTGGTTAAAGAAGTCTCAAATGAAATTTTAAAAATTAAACTGAATGAAAATGAAAACACAACTTATAATTTACAGGATGCAACTAAAGCAGCACCTTAAGGAAATTTATAACTGATTACATATGTTAGAAAAGTAGAAATGTCTACAAATCCATTATGCAGGCATCAGTCTTAGTAAGCTAGAGAAAAAAGAACAATTAAGTGTAAAGCAAACAGGGAAAACAACCAATAAAGATTATAGCATAAATCAATGAACAGAAAAATAGGGAAAATCAATGAAACAAAAATTTGGTTATTTGAAAAGTCCAGTGAAATTGGTAAACCTCTAGCCAGACTAACCAGTAAAAAGAAAATAAAGATACATATTTATAATTTCAAGAATGAAAGAGGGGTTATGACTGCTGATTCATAGATATTGAAAGGACAATGAAGGAATACTGCAAACAACTTTACACCTGTATATTTTAAAGCTGAAATGAAGTAAGCCAATTCTTTGAAAAACAAAAATCACAAAAATCCAATTAAGGAGAAAGAGGTAACTTGACTATCTCTATATCTACTAAAGACGTTAAATTGTCAATTAAATTCTAAACAATTTGCCAGTGAAACCACCTGGCAAATTATATTAAATATTTGAAGACGTAATACAAATTCTACATAATATTGACCAGAAATACAAAAGGAAGGAAACTTTTCAATTCATTTTATGAAACTAAGATTACCCTAATTACCATAATCAGATATTACAAGAAAATTGCAAATATCTCATTAATATAGATATAAAAATCCTTAGCAAAATGTTAGCAAATAAAATCCTGCAATAAAAAGGATAATACATTACAATCAAATGGAGTTCCTTTCAAGAGTGAAAAGTTGGTTCAACATTCATAAATCAAAAACTTTTGTTATGATATTAACAAATTAAGAAAAACTGTAAGGTCATATTTTATCTATGTGTGTATTTTTCAAAAAAATAGTTTAAAATTACTAAGAGAACTGACTAGGAGGCTGGTATGATCCACGAAAAGGAAGGAAGAACAGTGTGGTGTGGGGTGGCCCACCTGAGAACCACATGGGGCAGGGAAGCCTCCTCCCCCGAGCCAAGGGAGGCGGTGAGAGAGCGTATGTGCTTTTTCCATGGAACTTTGCAACCCACAGATTGGAAGATCCTACTTGCGAACCCACACCACCAGGGCCTAGTGTCCCAACCCCAGAGCAGTACAGATTCTCAACAGCCTGTCAGCTGGAATATGCTTAAGTCTACTGAAGTCCTGGGGAAGCGGCGACCAGCTTCGGCTGCTGTCTAAGCTGTTTGAGCTCCTTGAGGGAGGGGCAACAGCCAGCATTGGCACTCACAACTGCTTAGCACGCTAAGCTCCCTGGGTGGGGGAAGGGTGGCATCCATCTCTATAGCTCCAGACTGTGCTTTTCCCCTGCTGGAGCTGGGGAGGCTGGAGGGCTTGGTCCCAAGACATGTTCCCCACAGCCCAACACACCAGCCATGGCAGACTGTGGCCAGAGTGACCAGAGTGCTTCTTTAGGCCTGATCTTGACCCATCCTTCCTCACTGGGTGGGGCTTCCCGTCAGGAACTCCAATAACTCCAACCAGAGGCTCAGGGACAGAACCCGGATCTCCCTGAGCCTGAGTCCCTAGAGGGAGGGGTGGCCACAGTCTCTGCGGACGAGCAGACTTAGCCTTTCCTCCTGGTAGTTCTGAGGAATCTAGGCAGCCTAGACGAGTGGGTTTCCCCCACGTGAAGCACACCCCCTCCACCAAGGTTCAAAGTGCTTCATTAAACAGGTCCTGGTCCCTGAGCCACCCAATTGAGTGAGACCCTCCAACAGGGGTTGTCAGACCCTATATAGGAGTGATCCTACTGGCATCAGGTTGGTGCCCCTCAAGGTCAGAGATCCTAGAAGAAGGAGTAGGCACCCATCTTTGCTGTTCTCTAATGTCCTTAAGTGACATCTCCAGGCGCAGGAGCAGACCAGATGAATAGGCCCTGAAGTGAACCCCCAGCAAACCTCAGCAGCCCTACAGAAGAGGGACCTGACTACTGAAAAACAAAAACAAACAGAAAGCAACAGCAACATTAAAAAACATCATCAGCAACAAAAAGTCCCCGCAAAAATCCCATCCAAGGGTCAGGAGCCTTAAAGAGCGAAACTAGACAAACTCATGAAGATGAGAAAGGATCAACAAAAAAAGGCTGAAAACCCAAAAGGACAGAGTGCCTCTTCTCCAAATGATTGTAACGTTCCCCAGCAAGGGCACAGAACTGGACGGAGGATGAGACGGATAAATTGACAGATGTGGGCTTCAGGAGATGGGTGATAGAAAACTACGCTGAGCTAAAGGAGCATATTTTAACCCAATGCAAAGAAGGTAAGAACTTGATAAAAGGTTAGAGGAGCTGCTAACTAGAATAACCAGTTTAGAGAGGAACAAAAATGACCTGATGGAACTGAAAAACACAGCACGAGAACTTTGTGAAGCATACCCAAGTATCAACAACCGAATTAACCAAGTAGAAGAAAGGATACCAGAGATTGAAGACCACCTTGCTGAAATGAGGCATGAAGACAAGACTAGAGAAAAGAAAATGAAAAGGAATGAACCAAACCTTCAAGAAATATGTGACTTCATAAAAGGACTGAACCTACAATTAATTAGAGTACCTGAAAGAGACAGGGAGAATGGAAACAAGCTGGAAAACATACTTCAGGACATTATCCAGGAGAACTTCCTCAACCTAGAAAGACAGGCCAACATGCAAATTCAGGAAATGCAGAGAATACCACTAAAATACTCCATGAGAAGATCAACCGCAAGACACATAATCATCAGATTCTCCAAGGTCAAAATGAAGGAAAAAAAATGTTAAGGGCAGCCAGAGAGAAAGACCAGGTCACCTACAAAGGGAAGCCCATCAGACTAACAGTGGACCTCTCAGCAGAAACTCTACAAGGCAGGAGAGATTGGGGGGTCAATATTCAACATTCTTAAAGAAAGGAATTTTCAACCCAGAATTTCATATCCAGCCAAACTCAGCTTCATACATGAAGGAGAAATAAAATCCTTCCTAGACAAGCAAATGCTGTGGGATTTCATTACCACCAGGCTTGCCTTGCAAGAGCTCCTGAAAGAAACACTAAATATGCAAAGGAAAAACTGGTACTAGCCACTGCAAAAACACACCAAAATATAAAAACCAATAACACTGTGAAGAAACTACATCAACTAGTGTGCAAAATAACCAAATAGCATCATGAAGACAGGATCAGAGTCACACATGACAATACTAACCTTAAATGTAAGTGGGCTGAATGCCCCGATTAAAATACGCAGTCTGGCAAATTGGATAGTCAAAACCCATCAGTGTGTAGTATTCAGGAGACCCATCTCACATGCAAATACACACATAGACTCAAAATAAAGGGATGGAGGAAAATTTATCAAGCAAATGGAAAGCAAAACAAAACAAAACAACACAGGGGTTGCAATACTAGTCTCTGACAAAACAGACTTTAAACAAATAAAGGCCAAAAAAGACAAAAGCATTACATAATGGTAGAAAGAACAATTCAACAAGAAGAGCTAACCAGTTTAAATATATATGCACCCAATATAGGAGCACCCAGATTCATAAAATAAGTTCTTAGAGACCTACCAAGAGACTTCAACTCCTACATAATAATAGTGGGAGACTTTAACATCCCACTGTCAATATTAGATCAATGAGACAGAAAATTAACAAGGATATTCAGGACTTGAACTCAGCTCTGGATCAAGTGGACTTAATAGACACCTATAGACCTCTCCACCCCAAATCAACAGAATATACATTCTTCTTAGTGCCATATGGCACTTATTCTAAAATCAACCACATAATTGGAAGTAAAACTCTCCTCAGCAAATGCAAAAGAATTGAAATCATAATGAACAGTCTCTCAGACCACAGTGCATTCAAATTAGAACTCAGGATTAAGAAACTCACTCAAGACCACACAATTATATGGAAATTGAACAATCTGCTCCGGAATGACTCCGGGGTAAATAATGAAATTAAAGTAGAAATCAAGAAGTTCTTTGAAACCAATGAGAAGAAAGAGGCAATGTGCCAGAATCTCTGGGACACAGCTAAAGCAGTGTTAAGGGGGACATTTATTGCACCAAATGCCCACATCAGATTCAGGACAGAGGCATGGGCAAAGACTTCATGACGAAAACACCAAAAGCAATTGCAACAAAAACCAAAATTGACGAATAGGATCTAATTAAACTAAAGAGCTTCTGCTCAGCCAAAGAAACTATCATCAGAGTGAACAGGCAACCTACAGAATGGGAAAAAAAATGTTTGCAATATACTCATCTGACAAAGGTCTAATATCCAGAATCTACAAGGAACTTAAATTTACAACAACAGCAAAAAAAAAAACCCCATCAAAAAATAGGCAAAGGATATCAACAGACATGTCTCAAAAGAAGACATTTACGTGGCCAACAAACATATGAAAAAAACTCACCATCACTGATCATCAGAGAAATGCAAATCAAAACCACAGTGAGATACCATCCCATGCCAGTCAGAATGATGATTATTAAAAAGTCAAGAAACCATCGATTCTGGCGAGGATCTGGAGAAATAGGAACACTTTTACACTGTTGGTGAGAATGTAAATTAATTCAATCATTATGGAAGATAGTATGATCTGGAACCATAAATACCATTTGACCCAGCAATCCCATTGCTGGGTATATATCCAAAGGAATATAAATCATTCTTTCATAAAGATACATGAGCATGTATGTTTATCGCAGCACTATTTACAATAGCAAAGATGTGGAACCAATCCAAATGATAGACTGGATAATGAAAATGTGATATATATATATATACACACACACACACACACCATGGAATACTGCACAGCCATAAAAATTTATGAGAACATGTCCGTTATAGGGACGTGGATGAAGCTGGAAGCCATCATTCTCAGCAAACTAACACGAGAACAGAAAACCAAACACTGCATGTTCTCACTCATAAGCTGAACAATGAGAACACATGAACACAGAGAGGGGAACAACACACACCAGGGCCTGTTAGGGGTTGGGAGGCCAGGGGAGGGAACTTAGAAGAAGAGTCAATAGGTGCAGCAAACCACCATGGCATGTAACAAACCACCATACCTATGTAACAAACCTGCATGTTCTGCACATGCATTCTGTTTTTCCTTTTCAGAAGAAATAAAGAAAAACAAAAATAAAAATTCAAATAAAATAAAATTACTACTAACATCACATTTGAATAGAAAGAACTACAACATATGTAGATTGGAAAAAGAAATTATTTTTATTTTAAGATGACATGCATTTCCATTTTGGAAATAATACACATTTCCTGGAACTAGTAACCAAGTTTAGCAAGGTCACAAGAACAAGGTCGATGTACAAAATTAGTGTACCTTAATAAATGGAATAACAAATTTAAAACAGTGACAAATCACAACAAAACCAATACATATAAAGTACTTGTTTATAAATCTAACAGCATGTATACAGGATCTGCATTCGTGGTTTGAAAGAATTAATATTAAGATATCTATTCTTTATAATTTAATCTATAGTTTCTATGCAATCTCAATAAAAAATTCTAGCAACTTTTTGTAAAAACCAAAACATATGAAAAAGCACAGGCACTGTAATAGCCAGCACAATTCTGAAAAAACAAAGTTGGATGACTTACACTACTTTTGAGACTTACTGTAAAGCTACATTAATCAAGATGGCAGTGTATTGGTGAAGAAAAGAGATCAATAGAACTCAATAGAAAGCCCAGAAATAAGCCTACACAAATATAGCCAACTGATTTTTTTTCCCACAAAGATGTAAAGTAAATTTAATGGAGAAAGGAGGCGTTTTTCAATAAGTGGGATTGCTACAATTAGATGCCCACATGCAATAAAATGAACCCCAAGACCTCACGTTTATACAGAAATTAACTCAAAAAGGTCATAAACGTAAAACACAAAACTATAAAACTTGTATTCAACAGATGATAAATTTTGAGTGGCCTTTGGTTTGGTGATTGATTTCTGGAAACAGCACCAAAAGCACAATGCCTGAAAGAAAAAAAAGAACAAGTTGGACTTTATTAACTTTAGTAACCTTTCTTTTGTTGAAGACGCTATGACGAGAACAAAAAGACCATCAACACACTACCGACAGGGTGAAAATATTTGCAAGTCACATATCCGAGGAACTTTCATATACAACACAAATAATTTTTAAAACTCAGCAATACAGAAACAAACAACCCAATTTAAAAATCAGAAAAGGATCTGATCAGCTATCTCACCAGATTGCAAATTAGCATATGAAATGATGTTCAATATTATTGATTAGGTAGATGGAAATTAAAACAACAAGAGATACCTGTTAGAATGGCTAAAAAACCAAGAGCAAACCAGAAAACAATGCCAGTGCTAAATGCTGGTGAGGATGTAGAGCTATAGGAACTTTCATTCATTGCTGCTGAGAATTCTAAACTACAGCTACGTTGGAAGACAGTTTGGTGGTTTATTACAAAGATGAACAGTCTTACCATACAATGTAGCAATTATGCTCCTAGGTATTTATGCAACTGATTTGCAAACCTCTATCTTTTATATATAAAACCTGCATGCAAATATTTATAGCAGCTTTATTCATACGTGCCCCAAATTAGAAGTTACAAAGATGCCCTTCAGTAAGTGAATGAATAAACAAACTGATAGACTTATGTTATAGAATACTACTCAGTGATCAAAAGGTATGAGCTATTAATCCATGCCACAACATAGCAGTATCTTAAATGCACATTGCTAAGTGAAACAAACCATTCATAAAAGGTTATATGCTGTATGATTCCAACTGTAAGACATTTCGGAAAAGGCAAAGCTATAGAGATGGAAAATAGATAAGATGTTGCCAAAGATTACTGAAGAGCGGTAGGAGATGACAGATGACCTATACTGAACAGCTATGAGATTGACAAAAGACTGTTCAACAGTAACAGCAGAGGTTAGAAGACAATACAAAATGTTTGCAAGTGCAAATGGATGCTAGATGCCAATCAAACATTTTATATCCAATAAATTTTCATTCAACAATGTAGGTAAAATAAATGCATTTGGGGAAAAACTGAGATAATTACACTATTTATCTTCCCTAACATGTCTTCTAAAAGAATTTAATCTAGGAAGAAGCAGCTTGAGCCCAGAAGGGAGGGATGCAATGCAAAAAGCTTTGATGATAAAAAAATGGTGACTATGTAATAAACACTGATGATGCTGAGTGATAAGGAGTTTATAAAACAAGATTAAACTACACAGCAATACTAGGTCAGACAGGAGAATATGATGAGTTAAAGTGTTGCAAGGTACTTCTACTATCCAGAAGTGGTGATACTAGTAAATTTTATACTTAGTCAAGCTTTATTATTGACGCTGTAAGAGTAACCATTAAAATAATATAAATAGACTAGAACTCTAAACTGTTAGAAGTTAAGGCAAAGAAGTGTTACTAGGAATGAAGAGGGAGTTATCACATAATGACAAAAAATACTTTTTCATAAAGCAAAATTGACATGATTTCAAGGAGAATGTGAAATACAATCATAATGAAAGATTTTAACACATCCTTCAAATTAATTGATAGAAAAATCAGACAAGATTTAGAAGATTTGGATAATGAAATTAACAAGCTTGAGGTAATATAGACCCCTGCGCACCAACTCAACTAAGAATGAATGTAAAAAATATAAATATATTTAGAAGATTTACACATTTGAACATAATCTTGAGCACAACGTAAACTTGAATAAATAACAGTATAAATAACAGAGGTTATTAGAAATCAGAAATTAATATTTTAAAAGCTCTATTCATTTCCATGCAGTTAGAGATTTAAAAAAACCCAAGATTCAAGGGTCAAGGAAGAAATCATTTTGGAATTTTTGAAATAGTTAAAACTGAATAATAATAAAATTCTACATATTTCAACTGGTAGAATGCAGCTAAACCAGTATTTAGAAGTTAATTTATATCTTTAAATGACTGTTTTAGAAAGTTCGAAAATTAATAAATTTAACAAGTTAGGAATAAAATAGAATAACTTCCCATTAAAAAAAGAAAAAGGAAAATAACAAATATTGGTGGAGTACTTAGTGAAAGAGAAAATAAATAATAGATAATCCAAGAAACTCAAAGCTGACATTAAAGAAAAATAGAACAGATAACCCATCTTTGTGCCCATATGAACTCAGTGTTTAGTTCCTGCTTATAAGTGACAACATGCAGTATTTGGTTTTCTGTTTCTGCATTAATTCACTTAGGATAATGGCCTCCAGCTGCATCCATGTTGCTGCAAAGGACATGATTTCAGTAATTTTCTCCTGATAAGAAACCATGGCCATGGGCTGGTTGTGGCTGCTTTACAGAGGCTGATCACTGAGTGCCTGCATGCCCTGCTTCATCCTTTGATCTATAGGACTTAATTGTATGTAATACATTTAAATGTCGTTTCCACCCCAAAATGAACATAGGAGCATTTTTGCTTATCGTGCATGTGTGTCCTCTCTTTGTGAATATTCATAGCTCTTTCTGTAACCTGTTGAATGTGTACACCTGGCCAACCTGTTCAGCACAAATCCCTCTTCCACTCTCTCCTCACTTGAAGCATCTGTTAATGGTCTCTGCCTAAGGGTACACTTCCCAGCTTGTCTGAATGGCCACCTTGCAGGCTGTAACCCTTTATAAGAAATAAAGCTCTCCTTTCTAAATTTATAAATCTTGTGATTTTTTAAGTTGACACCCTTCACCACCGGGAGAGCTAGTTGCTTCTCCTAAATTGATCAGAGTGAATATCTGTGTCTTAAAGACTTTTAATATATTGTAAAATAAATTTATTTTACCCTAATGAGACTATGAACTTATTAACACCATTTTATATTTATGCAGTTTTTATCTCTCCAATAACTATGTGTGGCTTGATATCTAGCAAATATTCAGTATATTGATTTTATGAATATTTGGGAGTTTCCATCCTCAAGTTGTATGTGTGTGTGTGTGTGTGTGTGTGTGTGTGTGTGGATTGTGGTTCTCTGTTTGTGTATCACTGTTGTGGCAAGTACCCCTTTTTTCTCTTTCACGAATCCAGACGTACAGAAGTTGATATTATTCAATTCTGATCAATTTCCCCCTTATGTTCTCTTATGACTATGGCCTCAGTAAGTTTCAAAGCATATTTATTTTGTATTAATCAAGTAGAAAGTGCAGATATCAATTGTTTGACCTTACAAATGGTGAAACTGAGGCTCAGAAATTTTAAAATACACTGGTTAAGAGCATCATTAGTGTGGAAACATTCCAGGTAATAATTTCATGCTTGAAGTTTAGAGTCAAATACTTCACGTATGTCTGGATTTACAGATAATTAAAGATTTGCATGTTAATATTTCTGGGCCTATTCTTAAATAACATTTCTATCCTTTTATACCAAGTCTAATTGATATATTAAATTTAATAGCTTGGCTTATATATTTTTTATTGAAAATGCAAATGAAATCATAGATGATAAGTTCTTATCACAATCAAAATGATCAGCAGTCATACTCAACCCAAGTTTCTTTAAAACAATAAATGGATGGGGATTCTGGATCTGGCAATACTCTTATTTCTTTCCCCACTTGGTGGCTTCTCAGGCACTTGTTTATAATTATTCATTAACCCACTTGTATATTTTACTGACTTATCTGTGTCTTATTTCCAGTATCAAATAAATCAGATAAGTTTGATAAAGTACATCTTTTAAAATTTCTTGTTACAAAATTGATATATTTTAGAACACTTCAAAGTAGCAATATAAAAAAGAAGAAAATAAAAACCTCCCATAAGCCCACCATTTGCCTGATGCCTGCTAATATAGAGACTTAAAGTTACCTATGCTTCCACACATTCGTTCAAACAGACTTACAGAGAGATACATACATGCACCCACCTCCAACCACGCCACCTACTCTTGCCCTCAACTCACTCACAGACTTTTTAAAGTAAGAAGTTAGTATTGGTATAAAACTATTAGCTAGACTGCAGACATTATTTGGATTTCACCTGTTTTCCCACCTGGTGCCATCCAGGATGCTCTCTTGCATTTAGTTGTCACGTCTCATTTGCAGGGTGACCAGCTCATCCTAGTTTACTCTATTTGTTTCAATTTTAAAAATAAAAGTCTTGCATTCCAGGAAGCCCATTAGTCCTGAGTCAACTGAGAGAGCTGGTCACTCTACCTCTTGCTCTTCTGCTATCTGTGAGTCCTGAGTCAACTGAGACAGCTGGTCACTCTACTCCTTGGTCTTCTGCAATCTGTGACGTTTTTTAGTCTGTTCTCATCTTTCATGACCGTGGCTCACTGTTAAAGGGTGCTTGTTGGTATGTTGTAGAATGTTCCCAGTTTGGGTCTGTCTGGTGTATTCTCATGATTAGACCCAGGGTTATGGATCTGGGGAGGAATATCACAGAGGTGTCTTGTCCTTCTTATCATGTCACGTTGGGGGTGCCGATGTTAACACGAGTTATTACCATGATGTTTGTTTGGATAACATGGCTCAGGCCGGCTGGCCAGGTTCCTCCACCATCATGTGACCTTTACCCCTTTCTGTACTCTGTTCATTAGAGCCACTAAGTCTAGCCCCACTCAAGGGCTGTGGATTAATCCCAACTCCTAGGAGGAAGAAGGAGTTTTGAATTTGTGGACATATGTTAAAACCACTTAGTAATTGATACGTATTTTGGGGGTGGATACTTTGAGGTTATGCAAATCTCCTGTTTCTCCTTAAGGTTTCACCTATAACTACAGGGGCATCAGTAGCTTTTGCCTGCAGGGTTATTGCTGTGGAGTTCCAGTGATAATTTTCTCTTTCCTTCATTACTTCTACATTTATTAACTGAAATTCCTCTGGCAGGAAGATTTGTTCCTTCACTCCCACTTACTTATTCATATTAGTAAGGATTTAGGGAGAGTTAATTGGTGGGGGGGAGTATTATCTAATACAAATTTAATTTGTTGCTCAAATTGTTAAAGGCTTGGCCACTGGCGGGCCTTTGAGTTGACTCCTGTATCCTTTTCAAGTACTCTCATTGTTTATTTTTTTTAAAGCACTTAATTACTGGCACTGCTAAGCTCTTCAAACTCATTTTGTAGTTTCCCTGTCCCAATCCTAGAAAATGCTGTTTCTCTAAAAAGCATTGGTGTCCTGGTTCCTTTAACGGGAGAACAGTAGTTAAATTTAGGCTTTAGGTACTTGTTGCTACCAAGTGTTGCTGCTTCTAAGACCTTTCAGTAAACAGAGCTAGAAAATATACCTATGTATGCTAACCCACACATATACACACAGCATATTTATTGTGATAGCGTTCTGTCTCATATTAAATAAACATGAGTTTATACAGATTTCTCTAACTACAGTTTACAGCCACAGGGTTTGTTCTAGCCTTCCCTCTTTCTGTGACAATGAGAAGCCTGGTTGTAATTTTCTACTATATATTTAATAATTTGTTCAATCCTAGTATTATCTTTTTACATAATGCTGGATTTAATTTGCTCACATTTTGCTGAGGAATTTTGCATCTCTGTTTATAAAGGATATTGGTTTGTAGTTTTCTTGTAATGTTTTTGTCTCCTAAAATGAGCTGGAGAGTGACCCTTGCTCTCATTTTCTGGAAAAGTTTGTATTTTGGATGGGTGTTATTTCTCACCAATGAAACCATAATGGCCTGAAATTTTTCTTGATGAAATGTCTTTAAGACTTTAGTTTATTTAATTGCTACAGGGATATTCAGGTTATGTATTTATTCTTTAATGAATTTTGGCAGTTTGTATCTTTGAATGGACTGGTCTACTTCCTCTAAGTTGATTTTGTGGATGCAGAATTGTTTGTAGTATCTCCTTATCTTCCCTTTAATGTCTGTGGGGTCTGTAGTGAGTCTCCTCTTTCACTTATGATACTGGAAACTTGTATTTTCTCCCTTTTTTTTTCTTGGCCAGTCTTGTTAGAGGTTTGCCAATTTTACTGATTATTTTTTTAAAAGAATCAATTTTTAGTTTAATTAATTTTCTTATTTTTCTCTTTCCAATTTTATGATTTTATGCTCTAATATTTATTATTTTCTTTTTTCAACTTGCTTTGGGCTGATTTTGCTCTTCTTTCTCTACTTTCTTAAAGTAGGTGTTAGATCTTCCCTTTTTTATAAATATTTAATATTAACAATTTCCCTCTAATATTGCTGTGGCTGAATCCTACATGACTTAAAAAAATTAAAAATGCAGTCATACTATTTTGAAAGCTATTTAATTAACTGCATATCATGAATACATTTCATACATATATTCTTCTGTAGCAGCCTTTTCATTATTTAGTGTTTTCTAACAATGAGGCATGAGGCAAGAGTACATATTTTAACAAATAAGCAACCATTGCATAAATGACTCTATGCTACACACAGTGAGCAGGAAAATATAAAGGTGAGTAAATCACACCCTTAGGTAAGAACATCCAGGCATTCAACACTGAGTGGCATGACTGTGATAACACATGGCTACTTAGAAGACAGGTGGGGAAGGGGGTGCTGGGATAGGGCTGGTGGGCATCAGAAAAGCTAATTCTGATGGGGCCTATAGGTTCTCATTGCAGTGGGGGTACATATTGCTCTCATTTGGAAGAAGGCTGGCAGTCCCCACCATGGTGTGTTTTAAAGGCAGTGGAAATATTTAGAGCCAGGAGGTCAGCAGAAACCTATTTTTGGAAAGTGAGTTCTTATGGCTTACAAACCTATCCAGCAGCAGCTGGAGTTAGAGAACAGAAAGTGCTGAAAAGAAAAAGTGTGCCATCAGAGAAAAGCACCCTCTCACCAGTCAGACAAATGGGTTTCCCCATTTGGGAAAAGTGTTATTTCAGCAACATTGGGAGTCTTGAATTGGGAATAAAGCAACATTTCTAGTGGATGTATTGGAGGAACACAGCCAGGGAAAGAAAGGTCAGTAACTTAGTGATAACCTGAGTTCTCTCCAAGTTACTCAATTCTTATACCAGAATGGCAGGACTGAAATGCAGACCAGACAAGGTGGTAGCTGAGCATCCAATGTTCTTTTTGGTTTGGTTGGTTTGGCTTATCAAGAGGCTGGGCTGTCAGTGGATAGAAACAGACTGGAGGGAGATGTGGGAGACTTTTATCCCTATGAGACTTCCAGATATTATGTAAGAATGGGGAGTGAGTACTGAAGACCAAGGATAATGACTGCAAGACGTCTAAGGTCCCTGAATAATGGTTACTTTTATTCTACTGCTTTTTCTCTTGTTTACACATTGTGTCTTATAAACACATATAATTCTACAGTATAGATTCATGTTCTTCCTCTAGCAATAGAAATGGGTTAACAATTTGAGAAGACAAAGATACAACTGTAAAGGCTTTGGGGCAGGAGAATAGTAAGAACCTGTAGAGGCAGGGATGGCTTAGAAGAGGCATTAAAGAAAGGCTGTTCAGGAAAGGAGCTATACAGGAAAGGTGGCTGGTTTTCCCAAGGAGTCTCTCTTCAAGAGTATTTCTAGCCTAGTTGCTAAGGGACTTTAAGCTTAAGATCTTTAGCATTTGACCTGTTTCCTTCCTTCTAGATTATGTGGAATCATTTTTATTTACGTGGATTTGCTCAAATCAAATGCAATGGTTACAACTGCTTACTACTTCAAGAGGAGAAAATGGCTTACTTTTTAATGACTTTCTATAGCAAGAATACCAGGAAGGCCAACTAGGAAGGGAAAAGGGTCAGCTCCAGGTGGCTTTAGCTGTCCACCTGTCTGTCTCACATCTCTCTCTTTTCAACAATCATCTAACACCTGTCTTCGAGGGTGGGGCCAAGGCACAGAGCTCAAGGACCTGTGTTTTGAATCCATAGTTCTGCTTTGGCCAATCCAAAGATATACCATCACCAATAGTGTTTAGTGTTTATTAGGACCATCTGTTATTAAATTGATACTTCTCTTCTTATTGTTTAATTCAACAGGGGAGAGGTGCTACAAGTTGTGTTTATTTATTTATTTATTGTAGCAGGTTTCCAAAGAAAGCCTCAAACCTATAGATTTGTTGAGAGCAGGGCCCACCGATTGGTATTTTTGACAAATTCTACAGGTGATTCTAATCCAGAAACACTGGTTTACAATATAGTACTTCCCCCAGACAAGGCTCTTTGAGATGGACCAGGTTAGGAACAGTGAGACCAGGAAATGTGTTCAGGAATTCTGGTGTTTTTCCCATAATGAACAATTTCATTCTGAGTCTCTGCCACTGGAATGTCCCTATAATTCCTTACACTCATCACTAATATATTTTTGGTATGCTTGATGGTGTCCCAAAGTGCTCTTAGGTTCTGCCCATTTTCTTCATTCTTTTCTTTTTCTGCTTTTCAGTTTGGATAATCCCAGTTGTCCTATCTTCAAGTTCACAGAGTATTTCTTCTGTCAGCTCAAATCAGCCATCAGACCTCTCTAGTAAATTTTAAAACTTCAGATTGCACTTTTCATCTCCAGAATTCCTGTTTTATTCAACTTTATAATAATTAACCCTTTCTTGATATTCTCCATTTGCCAAGACATTGTTCTGATTTCCTTTAGTTCCTTGTCTATGGTTCTTCTAGCTTTTTGAGCATATTTAAGACAGTTGATTTAAAGTCATTGTCTAGTAAAGCTGATGCCTGGGTTTCTGCAGGAATCATTTCTATTCATTTATTTTTTTCTTCATGACTGGGCCATACTTTCTTGCTTCTTGGCATGCCTCATACATTTTGGTGAAAACCTGATGCTCTGAATGTTATAACATGGCAAGTTTACAAACCAGGCTCTTTCCCTTCCCTGAAGTTTGTTGTTGCTGCTTGTTGTGGGTAGTTGCTTGCTTGTTTGTTTCATGATTTTCTGAACTTTTCCCCTAAAGCCTATATTCTCTGTTGTGGTTGCTGAAGTCTGCATTCCATTATCTTAGTGGTCAGCTAGGTTTTTTGAGTTTCCTTACATGCTTAGAATGCACATTCTCCTGGTCATTGCAGATTGGCTGTCTGTGGGGGCACTCCTTCAATGCCTAGCTAGGCCATTTACAACTTTGCCTCAGCCTACACTTCCTTTTAGCATGAAGGTATGCTGGCGTTGAAAGCCAGATAACCAACCTTAGGACCTCCCGAGGACTTTTTGTAAGCACACATCTAGCCCAGAGAATGCGCATAGCATTCCTTATTGCCAAGCATACAGCACAGTTCTCAAAAGCTCCTATCTCCCCATATGTCTCATTTGCCAGCCTCTTGCTTCTCAGGCTTTGTGATCTGTCTGTTACCTGTCCTGATTGTTATCCCTTGCCCTAGGCTTCCACAGCCTATATTTTTGCCTTTAAGTGCTTTTGGAAAATGCTGTCCAGAAGGCTGCCACAGGCCTGGGAACTCTCTGAGTCTAATGAAACCAAGGTCAGCTTTTGTGCTGGTGTTTCAGGGACCTCCCCACATCAGGCTGGAGAAGACATCACAATTGTTTGAGAATAAGGTTTGTTTTGCTTCCTCTGGTACCAGCAACATGCACCATGAGCATGGGCTGGAGTCTTCATGACCACCACTGATCCGGGGCAGCAGGCTGGCGGGAGGGTGATTTCAAATGTCACCACAGTCTTTTACCACAACACAGTGGCTTCTTCTTAAGCATCTCGTTGGTTGTTGTAAGTTTTTGACTAGATTCCAGAGTTCTGCAGAGTTCTGACAGTTTTTGTAAGTTCATTAGTTGCTTTTGTGGAGGAAGGAAGATTGGGGATTTTCTAGTCTGCCATTTTTCTGTGATGTTTAATATATTTTTAACTTCAATTATAGAAAATTAATATAAAACATCCTTTATTTAGTGACTATTATCATCAGTGGAATGATCTGCAATTTCCATTTTTGAAAATGTTTCCAACTCTATATTCTTTACTCATGTATAGACCTTCACGCTAAAATACTCAATGTATGTCCTTCAAGTCATGAAATATGCATTTATATACATATACGAGAATCCTTGAAAATGCATACTTCTCTTTTGTAGCATCAAAAAATTAACACAGTCGTTTCTCCCTTTCCCACTGACTGGCTGCAGCATTTAATTCATTAAATATTTCTGACTTTGTGGTAGGGCCTTTGACCTTGCTGCATCATTGTTCTTGGTCCTGGAAAACCACATTCATCTTGGAACATGTTTTTGTCCACAGCACAATATATATATATTTTTTCTGGTTCAGAGTAGGGACTGCAGCCTTAGAGATGTTTATGTCTCAGGACTTTCTTGGGAAACTAGGCCTTTTAAACTTTCATCTACACAGTGAGGAAAAGCAAGGGGGTCTGGGGTGGCCACAGACAAATGTGGAAATGCCATTTAGTGTCAGAACATGCAAGTTATCTTAAGGCATATCAGAGAGATAGGTCTAGCCTTTGCAACTCTGTGGAGCACAGAGTCTAGCTGGGAAAAGCTTGATGCTGAGACAAAAGAGGAGCCAATGCCACTGTGCAGCTGAGAGGGGTCAAGAGCAGCTGCAACAGAAACAAAGAGTAGGACACAGACTGAGGAACCATGGGGAGGGTGGCAGAGTCTGCGGGCTGTTGCCAACAATTAGAGGTTTTCTCCAAGCTCAGAAACACGGTGAACAGAACTGTCAATTAGTGTCAGTACATGTCACAGCTTGAAATCTCCAAAACTTCACTCACCTTGTAAAAACAGGTCAGCCACCAGCATTATTATAGGCACCATTACCATAGGTTGAGAAACCGGAGGCTGGAGGGAATCATTTCAGTTTCAGAACACACTGCTTCTGATGTCCACTGAGCATCAGGTGCCCCACTGGAGTTTGGGAATATGATGATGAAAAGATTCATTTTCTACCCCAAAAAGTTGGCTGTAAAGTTAGGAGGCATCTTTAGCTTGAAGTTCTCCCTGTATCTCCTGTAACATTCGCATAGCACAGATGGCCTCTGAGTAAAATCCTAACATGGGTAATTTGTGTCTTCTTTCTTCTTTCCTTGGCCAGACCACATAACAACATGCAGACTTAATTTTCTTTGCTAAACATGTATACACTTTTTCTACATATGCTTTATATGATTTTTTCAGGGTCTCTGAAATAGCTAGAGAAAATTAGGCCATAAAATCAATGAATAAGATTTTAAATATATGATTCTCCTTTTGTAAACTCTAATGAGCCATAATTAGATAAAAATGTCATTTCAAATTTTAGTCCCTGTTGGTACCACTAATTATTATTATTTTGTTAATTTGTATTCAAGTGTAGAAAATAAAGGCATACAGTAACTTGGATCCAGGAAAAAAGATAATGCAATTGGAAGAAAATGCACAGGCAATTTAAATCCAGCTATAAGGAGCTTGAAATCCTGAAGTGTGGGAACAAACGATCTGTAGTCATTGAATTCTCAGATTTCAATTCATTAGAGCAGAATTTGAGTGTGAGCTTGAGACGATCAAGGGAAAGTCTATAGGGGAATTAGGATTACGTCAAAACGTTTGTAGTGTTGGACAAAGGCAAGTTCCCAAGGCACAATTTTAGCTTTTTAAGTAATTCTTTCTCTGAAGGGCCTTAATTTAGTTTTTTTTTTTTTTTTTTTTTTTTTCCTGAAAAGAGTCAATGTTTTTAAAGTTAAGAAAGAAAAATTGTAGTTATAATGGGGCAGGATCAATAAGAATGTTAAAAATGGAAAAGTAAGCCAAAGTTAATATCACAATGTGATCAAAGCATAAAAACGTTTAAAGCCTTTTATGTGCTACTTCTGGCTCGTCTGAATGCCAGGGCCAAGTCCAACCAATTAGCCAATACCATTTTGTAAACTGTTTTTCCTATTTCCTTTCTGTATTTGCAGAGACTTAAAGTATACTGTTTAACCCAAAAGAATGGCTCTTATTGGGTAAGGACACGAGAGTTAGCCTCTTTGGTCAGATCCATTAACTGGAATGGGTTTTCCATGACATGCAGGTGTTCATAACTTGTGCTTCTTGAGCACGGGACCCATAATGTTGATGACAGAGTATGTAGAGTGTTTTCAGAGATCGGACTTGATAATACTCCTTTGAGTCTGGACAGAAGATAAGGTGCCTCCTTAAGTGGCTTTTTCATGTGTTACAGAAGGAAGTGCATGGAAATGGGATGTGCGAGTTCCAGCTTTTCTACTTGGACCAAAGACTAGCCTGTTACTTCCTATGAACCTTAACTTTCTCATCTGTGAAATGAGAAAACTCACCATCACGTGGCTGACCAGGTGCTCCAATGTTCACGCGTCTACTCGGTGAGGTGTTGAAGGTGTACTCTGTGCCCTGTGCTCTTCCAGGGTTATAGTGGGAAGCAGGACTGTGGCCCTTTTTTCACCGAGTTTATGCTCTCTCTGAGTGTGAGAAAGCAGAAAATAAACAACAACAAAAAACTCCAAGTAAATACTTAAGATATTTTCAGAGGTGACTCAAGAGAAGTCAGACAGGTGCCAGACTGGTGGGAAGAGCGTTTTAAGTAGAGGAAACAGAAACACCAAAGGCCCTGAGGCAGGAATACACTGAGAGTACATTTGGATAAGGTCAGTGACTCTCCTACTCTGCTGCCTCATTATCCCCTGGGGCCTTGGGAAAACTCTGAACCTCTACCCCAAGGTTTAGACTCAGCAGATCTGGGTTAGGGCCCGAGAATCTACATTCTTTGTTGGACTCTCTGGTGCCGCTGGCATTGCTCCACATGCTGAGAAGCTTGGATTAGAGGAAAACACAGAAGTCTAGTTCGGCTGACTGGGAAGGAGCAGGTGGAGAGTTGGGTAGGGAGACCTGTGAGGGAGGGGCTTGGGCAGGAAGGAGTTTGGGTTTTACTAATTGAAGTGGGAAGCCATTAGAGAGATCGCCCTGGTGCTTTGTGGAGAACAGTTCACAGCAAGAAAGCAGGGAGACATGTTAGGGACTCTCACAGCGGTTTAGGCCAGCAGTTAGGACAGGTTGGGCTAGTAGTTAACAGCAGAGGTGGTTGTTTTCAGTTATCTCTTGGAAGTAGAGGTGTCAGGGCTTGTTGATGACAGGATCTGGGATGTGAAGGAGAGAAATGAGCCAAGGACAGCAACCACATATGGAGCCTGGGCACCCTGCAGCTGGTCAAATGTGTGTAAGACCGTTGACAGTCATGTGGTGGGGCAGGGGAGGGGCTATCTCCCTTCTCTCCCAAACGTGGCGTGTAATAATAGCAAGACATTTAAAGTGTGGTGAAGTAAGTCAACCAGGGGCTGGGCACTTTTCCTCTTTAAGACCTCAGCCTGCAGGTGACCAGACCTTCTGCAAAGCTCTGGTTGACGAGTTAGTTTTTCTCATGTGGTCCAATGACAGGACTGACAGAGACGTTGTTTTGACAAACTCTGCTCTTTTTGCTGTAATATTCCTTCTCCACATCAGAATTCTGATGGATAGCTCTAATACCCACCCTTGAAGATTACTGGAGATAAATTTATGTCGGACAGTGTAACATAGAGGAAAAAGCACAGTGTTTGGAATGCCAAACCTAGGATTGTATCTTTACTTCCTCCTCCAGACTGCAGGCATATTACTTAACTTCTCCATGTCTTCATTTTCTTATTTGAAAAATAGAGATAATAATGTCAAGTGATTTGCAGCATTTTGAAGATGAAAGAAGATAAATCATGTGGAGGATTTTTTTAATCTAAAGGTTTATGTGAAAAGTTGTTTTATTATTATCAGTGTTTTCATTAGGATGTTGCAAAAGTGCTTGATGAATTGCAAATGACTCTGTAAATGGATGATGTTGCTATGAGTTTATAAATGTTCGTAAATGGATGATGTTGCTATGAGTTTATAAAATTTTCAGACTAATTCACGAACTCTTGACTTGGGACTGTTCCTGTGTCTCATAGTTCACACATGCCCCGTCAGACAAATTGTCTGGTAGATTTGAATTTCTGCCATGGGTAATGAGTAGGTTTTGGAGAGTGGAACAAGGGTATCTTGGGTTTCACATTCCTCTGATTTCTCCAGAATGTTTCCTGAGGACTGTGAAAGAAGGCAGTTCTAAATGCAAAGAAACTCTCGTATTGAAATGGTTTTGACATTCCAGGGAAAATCCACCAAATTAAGACAAGAACTGTGGTAGAGGGTGTGCACATTTTTATTGGTCCAACTGCTATAATTCTGGATACAGTTCATTCAAATCTGCAAATAATTTTAGGAATTGATTTGTGAAAAAAAATGTAGTAGCATGAGAAACCTCATTGGACTTGAGAAACAAAGGAACCACAAAAATGATGAATTCTCTGTTTATTATGGAGGGATCAAGTCTGGTGATAAATTCAGGTGGATGTGCAAGATAGTCAGTATCTCACATGATGTTCAATGATGCCAGCCTTCACACAGATGCCTTATTTCTGAAACTGTTGTTTCTCTGTGGCTGCCCTTTATAGGGAACTGCCTATCATCATGATAACCACCTTTAACTGAAACTCACCATATGCCCATGGTGCCCACCATGCTGAGCTCTTCCCATGCTATTTGTTTTTTTCCCATACTATTGGTAATCCTGTCAACAACACTGTGATTTAGGGACCAGTACAAACCTCATTTTAGAGATGAGCAAGCAGAGGCTCCAATAAGTTGAAGAATTTGCTAGTGAGAGATGGAACCAGGGTTTGCCTTGGTCTGCCTGACTCAGACCTCTGTGATCCAGGAAGTGGGATCCAGGTGAAAGGTTTATTTTCTTCTTGGTGTGGCACATATGAAATATTAGTCTTTATGTTTCTTTCTTTGGAGCTGGAAACCTGTGAATTACCACATCTTGTAGCTTCATATTCTTGGCCAGGCCCTAGTAGTGCCTGTGGCAGGAGGAGCAGTAGGGAGGGGTTTCTTGCTTAGGGTCCTCCTTGCAGACTATGACTTGGCCCCTTGGGTTCTGATCTCTCCCTCTCTGGCAGTCTTGGCTGTGAATCCATTGGGAAACAAGTATCTGTAGATATGCATGTGTATGCGTAAGTCACATAGAATCTTGGAGTCAGTACCTTTCACTCTTAGAATTGGTGTGTCCATTAAGAGATTTTCTTTTTCTTTTTTCTTTTTTTGAAACAGAGTCTTGCTCTGTCGCCCAGGCTAGAGTGCAGTGGCATGATTTTGGCTCACTGCAACCTCTGTCTCCCGGGTTCAAGTGATTCTCTTGCCCCAGCTTCCTGGGTAGCTGGGATTACAGGTGCCTGCCACAGTGCCTGGCTAATTTTTGTATTATTAGTAGAGACGGGATTTCACCATCTTGGCCAGGCTGGTCTCGGACTCCTGACCTCGTGATCTACTCGCCTCAGCCTCCCAAAGTGCTGGGATTACAAGTGTGAGCCACTGCACCCAGTTTGAGATTTTCTTCTCATTTCAGTTTTCCTTACTTTCCAGTCCAGTATCCTAAACCTCCTGGGACTGGAGACTCAGGATGTATAAGGTAACTCCCCCCTTGTTTTTTTGAGACAGAGTTTCACTCTTGTTACCCAAGCTGGAGTGCAATGGCGTGATCTTGGCTCACCACAACCTCAGCTTCCTGAGTTCAAGTGATTCTCCTGCCTCAGCCTCCCAAGTAGCTGGGATTATAGGTATGCGCCACCATGCCTGGGTAATTTTGTATTTTTAGTAGAGACAGTGTTTCTCCATGTTGGTCAGGCTGGTCTCAAACTCCCGACCTTAGGTGATCTGCCTTCCTCGGCCTCCCAAAGTGCTGGGATTACAGGCGTGAGCCACTGCACCTGGCCAAGAGAACCCTTTTAAACTGTGAATGACTCCAAATGCTGCTAAGTTCTTTTTTATAAGTTTCTGTTCTTGGTCAGCTTTTTTTATCTTATGTTTTATTTATTTCCTTGAATATGTTAAATCGACAAAATCCAAAAAATAAAAACTGTTTATCTTCTCTATTTTGGTTCCATGAAAAAGTTGGTTCAAATCATTCAGTCTGGCATTACTGGAAATCTCTAGCAAGATTTACAGGGCTGCCACCCCAGTGAATTCCACCCCACTGAATTCATTGTTCATTGAGAGAGATTAGAAAATGAAGATACCATGCCCCTTGGCTTCCCTTCTAAAGGAGACACTGGGAAAGGAGAGGTAAGTCTAGTTTATCATTAGTTTCTTAATTTTCTCATATTGATTTAGATTGAAGAGTTTGCTTACTTTCTTTAACAATTATGTACTTTTTGTTATATTAGTTTAATTTTTAAATTGAAAACTGTATATTAAACATGGAGGAAAAAAAGAACACGTGCACAAATTGGGAAAGCCTCCAAATAATGGCAACCTGCCTGCCTCTGTTAAGCGGTGTTTATAGCCATATCTGTGCCTGTCATCCACACCAGGGTGGGTGATGTTGCTCTTGACACACCCATCCTCTGGAATTGACTCCACTCCTGGGATAGGCTGCATTGAATTGGAGGCGGTGGCAGCAGCATCAACAGGGAACTTGTTAGAAATGCAGGCTTTCCACCTCCCCCTGCACTGGAAATCTGACACTTTGCGGGTGGGACCCAGCAATCTGCACTCTGTCAAACTCGTGAGGTGATGCCTGTGCATGTGCAACTTGGAGCACATAGTCTGACCTCAGGTAATTACGGTGATCCCAGCCACATTCATTTCTTGGGGCTGCCAGAGCAAACTACCACAGACAGAACAGCTTCAGAAGAAATACGTATTCTCTCCCAGTTGTGGAGGCCGGAAGTCTGAGATCAAGATGTTGGCAGAACTGGTTTCTTGTGAGACTGAGGGAAGGATCTGTTCCAGGCTTCTCTTCTTGGCTTGTAGATGGCCATCTTCTCCCTGTGTCTCTTCTCATTGCCTTCCTTTAAGTGTGCCTGAGTCCAGGTTTTTCCATTTCATAAGGATACAGTCACGATAGATTAGTGCCCACCTTCATGATTTTTTTCTTAACTAATTATGTTTGCAACAATCTATTTCTAAATAAGGTCACACTGGGGGTTAGGACTTCTGGAACTGGAGGGGACACAAGTCAACCCATAATGCCATCCCATGCCAGTGAGAAGCTCAAGGACCAGGCAAATGCTTAGCAGAGCGTGGCTTTCCCTGAGTGTACGGTTCTTGGCTGGGCAAGTGACATAGCTACTTAGCTTGCACTTGGCAGGTGTTGAATGAATGCTCACTTTTCCCTCTGCATATGAAGGAATAAAAACAACACTGGGAATTCTACAACTTGTTTGGTATCTAGCGATGAGTCTGACATTATGTGCAGCAAGGCTGGAAGTTACCAAAACCGGAATCTTTAAAAATCTCTTGAGTTCCTGGACCAACAGTTCTCAATCCACTCATGCCTTTGGACTTGCGGTTGATGCCCTAAGAGTCTCTGTTTTATACAACAGCTTGAGCTGGGTTCTTAGGAATCTGCCACTGAAATTTTCTGCACACACTTATATAGATATAGGTATTTTATGAACTTGTATCATGCCAACATATTCTTTTTTAGCTTGATTTTATTTTTTATTTAGCAATATATTATATACTTCTTTCAAAGTCGATAAATATTTTTGGGATTTGGGGACTGAACAGACACTCGAGGATTCATGCACCCCCTGATGTGTGTGCATATTTTTGTACATGCATTCATAGACTGAGAATGCGTATCTGCTACTTTGATGCTTACCATATCATAATTTAACATTGCTTTTTCATTTGGAAAATTTATGTTGTCATTTTTTCTATTAAAATTATAAATAGTAAATTTTTGCCTAAATGTACTGCTGTACTTTTATGAACACTTCTGAATATATCTTTAGAAAAACTTCCAAAAATGTAAATTTGCAATGAAAAAGTACACTTGAATTTAAGGTTCTAGATGCTGCATTAACAAATGTCCACCCAGAAAGCCTGTGCCAATTTGTGTCCCTTTAAACACATAGTATCTGAGAATGCATTTTTGTTTTCATATGTTAGACTTGATTCCTTTTTCACTCTATACCAATTTGCTTAGCTAAATAAAAAATATTTCATTTTTATGTGCATCTTTGATAATAAGTAGGCCTCAATTTCTCCAATGTGTGCTGGCCATGTGGACAGCCTATTTCTACACGTTGCCTGTGATTCTGCTAGGACAGTTATCTTTCCCTTCTTGATTTGTGAGAGCTTTTTTACATCAAACGTTTATCACAAATCTGCATCACAAACTTATTTTCTTTTTGTTTTCTGTTTTAATTTTGCTACTTTGGCAATGTGTAGCATTTTGCTCCTTTTGCAAAAATGCTTCAGAAGGCATTTCTAAGTCCATATAGAATAATTTTAAAAAACCATCTGACTGTTTGTTAAAATTACTCAATTGTTTTACTATAATCATAAGTTTGAATAATAATGCGTGAGAAAAGTTCTAATAGATTGTCATGAGTTGCTTTTGAATCACACATCTTTGGACTTTATAAACATCTGCTACAAGGAAAGTTTGACACCACTAGTTGGTTATTAATAAAATAAGTAAAACCTTCATGCCCTTAGGTTATCTGATGCAACTTCATTCAACTGAAGACCCCACACTCCTACCAAACAGATCAGATGCTTTTAAGGTGGGAAAAATACTTCTTGTGGAAATAGTAGATCTGGTTTGTTATTAGTGAAAGGAAGATCATTTCTATTTGAGCATGTTGTCGACCAGAGATCCTGCAAGATAGGCTTTGCTGAGCAGAAAATTGCTCTCAATGAACAGATTGTGGATGTCAATTCTCAAACTGTTTCACCAAAGAACTTCATCAACAGAGCAGAATCCTGTGGGGGGTGCAGGTAGGATGGGGGAATATCTGAAACAGTAGAATAAGAGTGAAATTTTTATTCTCAGGTTTGGCTTGCATGTGTGTGTGTGTGTGTAGCTATATATAGATATGGAGATATTGTGTTTCTGTATACATATACACACACATGGACAGATATCACATTAGGGGTTTTTTAAATAAAACATTTGTTGAAGCAGAATAAGGACCCATGTTTGGTTATCTCTTCCTCAGCCTCTAGTACAGCAGTGGCTCAGAGGAAGTTTTCTTTAGATGACGATGGGATGAATGAATGAATAAAACTTGCATAAATAAGATTTTACCTGGTTATAAAATACTATATCAAATACAATTTATGTGTAGTTTATAAAGTTTAGTTTATAAAGTCTCTGGATGCAATTGAGCAAGGCCCTTTTGCAGATAGAGGAAAGAGTAGGGGAGAGTTGGCAATGCTGTCCTGGCCTTGCAACGCAATGTTCTTCTCTTGTTACTGGAGTGACTGCCTCTCCACTGGCCATCAACCAGCTCAGCGACCAAAGACAAGGACGGTTGAACTGTCTGTGTCACCAATGTGCTTGCTGTCAGTGAAGGCCCGTTTCCCATGCTATTTTGGGCAGATAATTTTGTGTCTTTGATTGATTCGATGGGCTATACACACACATTCATGCACACAATTTACGAGATTGGTTGATCATTTTGGTCTAAGAAATTTAATTGACTTCAAAGCCAATTGAAATGCAGCATCAAAACGATTTTTCACTAATAATGGATATTCCCTAGTTTTCCCTGGTGCAACAAGGAAACAAACAGAATCACAATCTTGCTTTCATAAGGTCCTACCTGCTACCAATAGCAGGAACGTTTTATACTGCCTTTGTCAGCTGAAGCCCTAACTGCTGCAATTTTTCACTGGAGAGCACTCCAAACCACCCGGTTTGATTATGCTTTTTTTTTTCTTCTGGAAATTTCTTCTGTAGTAATATATCAAGCTGCCAAAAAAAATGCCAAAAATTATTCTCGAGGCTTCATTCTTCTGAGTCTGTGTCTCTAAGCTGCAGCATCCGTTATTTATCTTTAGGAGTCAGAATCACACCTGGAGAAGCAGGTTCCACACTTAGTGCATGTGGCATCTGGGGTCTCTCCAGAGCTGCCCATCCAGGGAGCCAGTCTTGCAGTTCTTTCAGGAAGTAACAAAACGTAAACTCCATGGCTCCCTTTTCTGAATTTATTCCATATGCGACTACAAATGCCTGGGCAGTAGCTCTGACTGGAGCTTGGCCTGTCTCCATTGTTTTTGTTTCCAGGTTCATTAGCAATGACATTTCCATACACTAACGTACAGCACAACATATGAATCACCAGGGTAACTGAAATGCAAAGGGAAAACAGCTCATGACTTGAATTGACTTTAAAGAAACAGTGAAGCCTCAGTGAGACACGGGGACCTGGAATCATTGATCTTTGCTCTCATGAGTGTGTGCTGACTGTCCCGGGTCTGGAATGTTTCATGTCTGAAGCTAGGTCAGACCCTTGTCTAAGGATTGATCTAAGAAGAGCATTATTGGCATTTACTTTTTCCAGATCACTTTTACAGTGCTGCTGTGTGGCAGCCAGGGGCTCAGAAAGCGTTTCTTGGATGAGTAGATGGTGCAGTTTCTTTCTTGTCGAGAAGCGGTTGGAAGCATATTCATGCAATGTTTGAAAATGTCAAGATGAATCCAGCCCTGTAAAGAGAAAGACACTAACGCACAGTCTCAGTCTGCTGTAGCTCCTCAGAGGCCAAAAGCAATCAGTGAATCAAACTATTTTTCCAAAATGCATTTCTTGAGAATTAGTTTTATAAACTCAATTCCTATCAGAGATTGAAGTTTTGGGGCAGGGAGAGGTTCTCAGCAAAATGTCAGAATATATGAGGGTGACCAAAATGCAGTGAGGCAGTGGCAGCGTGGCTTCCGGGAATAGTCCATGGCTCTAGGAATGAAGCCCTCCCTGGCTCTCCGCCTCCTAACATGAGTATTTAGAAACTGTGTTTCTAAAGCACATTCCTAACCACTCTACCAGCATCCCAACCCATGCCTGTGTCCTTCAGGATACATTTTAAAGTCAGTTATCCTTTAACTTGTGTTTACTTAACTATGTAAGTGCAGGTGGTGCAAGGAGTTGTTTTGTCCATTCCACCCAGGAGCTTGCGTTCAGTCTAGTGGCTAGTGCTAATAAGTTAAAAAAAAAAAAAGAAGAAGAAGAAGATACATTATCACCTATGTATTGAGTGTACAGAAAACTGAAGAATTCTTGATGCACAATGAAAGTTCACCCATCTCAGATTTAGGGTCAAGAAATCTTCTTGGATCAAGTGCCTTCTAAGCTGGGTCTAGATGCTGGGTGGGACTGAGCCAGGAGGGTATGGGTGTCTGGCAGGAGTCAAGTCTCTTTCTCTCTAGGGCTAGCCTGGAACCTCTGAGATTTGCCATTATGAATAAGGGTTTTTGCTTAGAGATATGGACCAGACCTGCATCCCACTGTATGGGCCTTTTCAGGCGTTTGTACCAGGGGAGGTGGCTGTGGTAGGTGGGTTTGGCATCTTAAATTCTCGGGGTCGACCCGGCTATCCCACATACCATCTACATGAATTCGAACAAATCTGTGCTGCGTTTAGTATCTTAGCTTCCTCATTTGCAGAGTGAAAGAATTGAACCACATAATTTCTATGAGGATTTCCAGCTTTTCGTGGCATCATTTGGAAATGTGAACTATGACATTGGCTGCTGGAGCTGCCAGGCCTAGAAGTCTTTTCCTCTGCCTTGGGCTGGGGTGGTGTAGTTAAGAGTGCAAATGGCTACTTTGACACTCATCGTGTGTATAAAAATCAAATTTAAAATTGTTCACTCATATCTTCATCTTAGAATGAGGAGAAGAGACTTTTGTCCTGGATTAGATTTACAGTCACAGATTTTCAAGTGGGAAAAGCTCAAGGATGGTTTCATCCAATACCCCATTCACAGGTAAGGAAATTGGTATAGAGTGAGGCAACCTGGGCAGAGACCAAACAAGAGATGAGCCTGCAGCTCCTGGTTCCTTCTACAGGGAAAACAAAACATGTTCACTTAAATATTGTCTATGTGATCCTTAAAATGTATCTATGACATCTTCAGGAAAATCTTGCTCCTACCCTGTGGACATCAATGCCTGCAGGGGCTGAGAAATGTGCCCACATCCTCACTCACAAGCTGTCCAGAGGACCCAGCGCTCCTGAGACAACTGTCTATTCCTTTAGCCACTTTAATATCACTTTAAACTATATGTTTTGCTTAAAACGTAATTTTAAAGTAGTTTTACTTCTGTTTTAATGTCATAATTTACAGCTACAACTTGAATTTCTATTACAAATTTCTTTCTCCTGTCACAACTGTTTGAAATCATCCAACTGTGTAAGCATGTGAAAAGCCATTGATGTATCCCTAAAGCCACAATATGGATTCCACTGGTTTGGAAAATGAAACATGTCCTTTAATTTAAGCCCATATGTGGAGCATAAAAATGTGTTTCCCTTGAGCTGGCTTTCTTGGAATTCTCTTTCGAGTAATGCTCAATTCCAATTATACATGGATGCTTTTTTTCAGTAGACTCTTTTGAAAGTTTAATTAGAGATGCAACTCCAAATGAATGAACTCACGGCTTCAAAGACTTTGGAAAATATGTAGTGAAGTCCCAATGGCAACTCATAACAAGCTTGATTATGTGACAGTCTGGAAACAAAGGCCTGGCCCGAGGCGTCTATTGGTGCCACAGAGGCATATAAGGACAGAAGCACTAGGAAAAAAGTGCTCTGGGTTTTTGTTCACACGGATCTGTCTAGTTCATATACAACGAACCAACAACTGACTGAAGTCTTCCCTAGAGGCTAGAGTAAATGAGATGAGGGAAAACACTTGAAAAGATTTTTGTTCAATTGTTGGTTTGTTCTGTCTGAACTGCTTAGATCCATGTGAATAAAAACCCGGAGCGCTTTTTTCCTCGATTTTCGTTTTGAATTTGTCAAATGGGAGATGGTGAATGAAAATCTGGAAAATGAAATTCACATTCAAAATGGAAATCTGGAGAAGGAAATGGACTCCCTTGGGTTCACATTGTAAAGTAGTACCACAGCCAAGGCTCCTGGATTCTGATCCCACTCCTCTGTTACCCTGCAATTATTTCCTACTTACTGTTAATCCCACCCCAAAGTTGGGGAATAATATAGAATCTCTTGTTTCCTCAGACATATAATTCATATGAAACAGATTTCTAGGGACATGGGGAAAATTCTGCACAAAAAGGTAACAACCACTGGCTGCTGTGAACTAAGTAATTTCAGCTGATCGAGAGCACATGGAGGGTGACCGAAGACTGACAACTTCCTATCTACAACAGAGCCTTTTACAGGGAAAACAGTGGTGATGTTTCCATGGTATCTGTAATACCTCTTCAGTGCTAGTGCAGAGAGAAGGGCAAGCAGGAAGGTCAGATGAAAGAGTCCCCTGGAGTAGAAGCCCATCTAACAGGGGATGGGAGTGTCAGCTTCTTGTCCATCTGGGCTTGACAGGGCCTCTTGCCAACTGATAAGTTTTTTTCTTTTTCTTTTTGACGGAGTTTTGCTCTTGTTGCCTAGGCTAGAGTGCAATGGCGCTATCTCAGCTCACTGCAACCTCCACCTCCCGGTTCAAGTGATTCTCCTGCCTCAGCCTCCCAAGTAGCTGGGATTACAGGCATGTGCCACCATGCCTGGCTAATTTTTGTATGGTTAATTTTTGTATTTTTAGTAGAGATGGAGTTTCACCATGTTAGTCAGGCTGGTCTCGAACTCCTGACTTCAGGTGATCCACCCGTCTTGCCCTCTCAAAGTGCTGGGGTTACAGGTGTGAGGCACTGCACCGGCCCACTAACTCTTTATCTCCCCCTTGATCATGACCATGGAACCACATCTCTAGGAAGGAACCAAAAGAGAAAAGCCACAGAACTGATAAAAATCCACTTTAGTATTAGAGGAGATGTTTCCATAAACATTGATTTACTAAAAGAAAGTATAGAAATTTTTAGAGTACTTCAAGTTAAAAATCCTAGTAAAAAAAAATTAGGGAATTTAAAAGAATTAAGAGTAAAAATTAGAATTCAAAAATTAGATGAGATTAGGAAAGATGGATTGAGATCCTAAAAAATGAGTGAGGCAGTGCATAGCAGATTCAATACTACAGAAAATATAATAATTAAAGTTAAGTACTAAAAGTAAGTATTAAGAGTTAAAACATTTTTTCAAAATATTTCTTGAAATAGAAGGTATGTGTAATGTAGACATATTAATAGTGGTCCAAAATTCTGTATTATACCAATAAGTATTGAAATTTAGAAACTGGAAAACATTCTCAATTTCTAATGTTACACAGAAAGGATATAATACAAAAGATTAAATTATTCTCCATATAAGGGGAGGGCGTTTTCGTCCTTGCCTCTTACCCTGAATAACAAGCACTAAATCAGAGAAATATAGCCTCAACTTTTTAAAAAATTAATGATATGCAGTAAAATATACAAAGTTTATTTAATTTCCTTTTATTGATAAGTAAGAAAGAACAAAAATATATTATGGGTAAAATACAAACAAATCAGGTATGAATTTCCTTTTAAGCACTGCTTTCACTGCAGCCATAAATTTTGGCGTGTTGTGTTTTTGTTTTAATTAATCTCAAAATATTTTCTAATTTCCCTTGAGATTTTTTTTGACCCATTGTGATTTAAGAATATGCTGTTGCAGCTTTTTTTTCACAACGGGTTTGCTGCTGGAACACAGGTGTCGTGAAAACTACCCGTAAAAGCCAAAATGGGAAAGGAAAAGACTCATATCAACATTGTCATCATTGGACACGTAGATTCAGGCAAGTCCACCACTACTGACCGTCTGATCTACAAATGCGGTGGCATCAACAACAGAACCGTTGAAAAATTTGAGAAGGAGGCTGCTGAGATGGGAAAGGGCTCCTTCAAGTATGCCTGGGTCTTGGATAAACTGAAAGCTGAGCGTGAACGTGGTATCACCATTGATATCTCCTTGTGGAAATTTGAGACCAGCAAGTACTATGTGACTATCATTGGTGCCCCAGGACATAGAGATTTCATCAAAAACGTGATTACAGGGATGTCTCAGGCTGACTGTGCTGTCCTGATTGTTGCTGCTGGTGTTGGTGAATTTGAAGCTGGCATCTCCAAGAATGGGCAGACCCGAGAGCATGCCCTTCTGGCTTACACACTGGGTGTGAAACAACTAATTGTTGGTGTTAACAAAACGGATTCTACTGAGCCACCCTACAGCCAGAAGAGATATGAGGAAATTGTTAAGGAAGTCAGCACTTACATTAAGAAAATTGGCACAGTAGCATTTGTGCCAATTTCTGGTTGGAATGGTGACAACATGCTGGACCCAAGTGCTAACACGCCTTGGTTCAAGGGATGGAAGGTCACCCGTAAGGATGGCAATGCCAGTGGAACCATGCTGCTTGAGGCTCTGGACTGCATCCTACCACCAACTCGTCCAACTGACAAGCCCTTTTGCCTGCCTCTCCAGGATGTCTACAAAATTGGTGGTATTGGTACTCTTCCTGTTGGCCGAGTGGAGACTGGTGCTCTCAAACCCAGTATGGTGGTCACCTTTGCTCCAGTCAACGTTACAACTGAAGTAAAATCTGTCAAAAGGCACCATGAAGCTTTGAGTGAAGCTCTTCCTGGGGTCAATGTGGGCTTCAATGTCATGAATGTGTCTGTCAAGAATGTTCGTTGTGGCAATGTGGCTGGTGACAGCAAAAAACCCACCAATGGAAGCAGCTGACTTCACTGCTCAGGTGATTATCCTGAACCATCCAGGCCAAATAAGTGCTGGCTATGCCCCTGTATTGGATTGCCACACAGCTCACATTGCATGCAAGTTTGCTGAGCTGAAGGAAAAGATTGATTGCCATTCTGGTAAAAAGCTGGAAGATGGCCCTAAATTCTTGAAGTCTGGTGATGCTGCCATTGTTGATAAGATTCCTGGCAAGCCCACGTGTGTTGAGAGCTTCTCAGACTATCCACCTTTGGGTCACTTTGCTGTTCGTGATATGAGACAGACAGTTGCGGTGGATGTCATCAAAGCAGTGGACAAGAAGGCTGCTGGAGCTGGCAAGGTCACTAAGTCTGCCCAGAAAGCTCAGAAGCCTAAATGAATATTATCCCTAAAACCTGCCACCCCACTCTTAATCAGTGGTGGAAGAAAGATCTCAGAACTGTTTGTTTCAATTGGCCATTTAAGTTTAGTAGTAAAAAACTGGTTGATGATAACAATGCATCATAAAATCTTCAGAAGGAAAGGAGAATGTTTTGTGGACCACTTTGGTTTTCTTTTTTGCATGTGGCAGTTGTAAGTTATTAGTTTTTAAAATCAGTACTTTTTAATGGAAACAACTTGACCAAAAATTTGTCACAGAATTTTGAGACGCCGTTAAAAAAGTTCAATGAGGAAAAAAAAAATATATGCTATTGCATTTCCACTCATATGTAAATTTCTCAAATTTCCTTCCGTTATTTATTTTTTAACTTAATTCCATTGTGGTTGGAAAACATGCTTCCTGTGATTCAAGTTCGTTTACATTTACTTAGACATGTTTCATGGCTGAGCATATGATCTATCCTGGAGAATATTTCATGAGCATGTAAGAAGAATGTGTATTCTCTTGTTCTGTGGTATATTCTGCATATGCCTATTAGGTTGATAGTGTTGTTTCGAGTCTCCTGGATCATCTGACTAGTATTCTATCCATTATTGAAAGTGGGGTGTTGAAAATGCACTATTATTGTTGAATTGTTTATTTTTCCCTTCATTCCTGTCAGTTTTGCTTCATGCACCTGAGTATTCAGTTTTCAGGGGTACGTATGTTTATAATGATTATATCTTCTGATGGATTGACACATTTAGCACATAAATGACCTTCTTTGTCTCTAGTGAGAACGTTTGTCTTGAAATTTATTAGTAAAGTCACTCTAGCTTTCTTTTGGCTGTTGCTTCTATGGCTCATCTTTTTCCATCCTTTTATTTTTAACCTACTCGTGTCTTTAAATTATTTTTCTTTTAGATAGTATATATTAAGAGCCTTTTAAAAATCTATACTGCTGGTCGGGCATGGTGGCTCATGCCTGTAATCCCAGCACGTTGGGAGGCCAAGGTGGGTGGATCATGAGGTCAGGAGATCAAGACCATCCTGGCTAACACAGTGAAACCCCATCTGTACTAAAAATACAAAAAATTAGCCAGGCATGGTGGTGGGCGCCTGTAGTCCCAACTACTTGGGAGGCTGAGGCAGGAGAATGGCGTGAACCTGAAAGGCAGAGCTTGCAGGGAGCCGAGCTGGTGCCACTGCACTTTAGGCTGGGCAACAGAGCTAGATTCCATCTCAAAAAATAAAAATAAAAATAAAAATAACTATACTGCAAATGTCTTTCTTTTGTTTAGAACGTTTAATTTATTAACATTGAGTGATATTACTGATAAGGTAGAATTTAATTTTGCCATTTGGTCTTTGTTTTTTATATTCCATGTGATCCTTTATTTTTTTTTTTTTGTTCCTTTATTCCTTGATTCTTGCCTTCCTTGTGCTAAATATTTTCTAATGCACATTTTAAATTTCCTTGTTGCTTCTTTTATTGTAGTCTTTGAGTCATTTTCTTTGTGGTCACTTTTGGAATTATAATTAGACTCAATATAATTTGGTTAGTAACTTAAGTTAATAATAATTACAAGGGTATTCAGAAAGTTTGCTTCAATATATGTCTGTCTCATCTCTTGTGCTTTGTGCTATTATTGTCATAAATGACGTCTTAATAAAGTCTTCAATACAGTTTTATAATACTGCCTTATGCTTTTGTCTTTTAAAAAAGGAGAAGAGTTATAAACAAAAATATGCTTATGCTATCATTCATAATAACTGTAGTTATCGTTAACAGTGCTCGTAATTTTTATGTGTATATTTGAACTACTTTTCAGAGGTCTTTCATTTTAGCTTAAAGGCTACCATTTAGTATGCGATAGTAACACATTCTCTCATTTTTTGTTTATCTGGAAATGGCTTAATGTCTTCATTTTTAAAAGACAGTTTATCTGGATGTAGAATTCCTAGTTGATAGTCTTTTTATTACAATACTTGGAAGATGTCATCCATCGTCTTCTGAACTCCATGGCTTCTATGAGAATTGGCTGTCTGATTGAAATCCTTTGTCCATGGCTGTTCTCTCTCCTCTTGCTGCTTTCAAGATTCTTTCTGTGTCTTCGGTCAATTTTGTCAATATGACTATGGTATGAATAGGCATAGGTCTCTCTGAGTTTATTTTACTTGTAGTTTGTTAAGCTTCTTGAATAGGTAGATTAATATTTTTCATAAAATTTGGGAAGATTTTTACCATTATTTCTTCAAGTGTTTATCTTTTCTCTCTTCTTTTTCTGGAACCCTCATTATTCATATGTTTGTATGCTTGCTGGTGTCCTGCACGCCTCTTAGGATCTGTTTATTTTTCTTCATTCTTTTTTCTTTCTGCTCCTCAGTCTGGAAAACCTCACTTGACTTTTCTTCAAGTTTGCTGTTTCTTCTTCTGCCTGCTCTGTTTTGCTGTTGAACCTCTATAGTGAATTTTATATTTGAGATATTGCACTTTTTAGCTGCAGAATTTCTATTTGGTTCCATGTTATAATTTCGGTCTCTTTATTGATGTAAAGTAATGCCTCTATTTGGTGAGGCATTACTTTCGTATTTTACCGTATTTCTTTGAATATGATTTCTTTTAGTTATTTGGAAATATTTATAATAGCTTACTTAAGTCTTTGTACACTAAGTCTTAACTGTAGGTGCCCTTGGGGATATTTTCTGCTTGTAACATTTTTCCACGTAGTTAGAATACTTCCCTGTTTTTTTGTATGTCTCATATATGTTATGAAGACTGGGAATTTTGGATGTGACAACAATTTAACAATTGTGTTATAGCAACTTAAAGACTGTGTATCTGATTTTTCCACTCCTTCATGGTTTGTTTTTTGTAGCTGCTTTTAGTTTAGTTTAGTTTAGTTGTTTTTCTTGTTGCTACCTATTTGTTTAGTGACTTTCCTAGACTAATTTCATAGACTCTATATTTCTTGCAGTGTGGGACCACTGAGTTTTTCACTATCTTTTATTTTTAAATTTCTTAAAAAAAAAAATAAGACTAGCGTTCTAGGAGTCACACTGGGGTTAATATGATTTAGTGGTCAGTCGATGATTGGTCCTATTTCCTTAAATGCTTTGCCTATGTTTTTTCTAAACTTTGCCAAGGGGGTCTGTGTGCAAAGGCCTTCAGACTTCAGGCATTTTCCAAGACAGCATTAGCTGTCACTTCCTGTTGTTATAGAGCCTCAAGGTCAGCCAGAGGTGGTGCCTTTTCCTTTCCCAGGATTTCCTGGTCATACACGTAGCCTAGATAACTAAGAATATGTTGCACTTGTCAAAGTTTCCAGTGGTCATCTGGTTTCCAAGATTTGTTTTAAGATTCCCAGCCAGGCTTTTGTTTGCCCCAATTTAAGTCACGGCCTTAGGCAGTTGACATGTCTCCAGTAGCTACCCTTGTTTCAGTAATATCCTGTGAGTAGGTCCCTCACCTCTGCTGAACTGAGCTCCAGGTCAAATCAAATACCCATCACACTTGAAACACATAGATTATCAAGGGAGCTGCAAATTCAGACAAATTACTAATTGTGATCTTGGAATAGTACTTTCCAAGAAGCTCCAAAGAGGTCAGAGCCGTCCTTAGTCTGCAATGCCTCTAGGTTTTGGCTACCTCACTACTGTTCTGGAGAGGGAGAGAAATGAGAAAAACCTCAGGTTAAAATGTCACTGTTGTCTTACTGAGGGCCAGTAGCTTCTCTTTGATGAATGATTTTCATTATGTTCTGAAGCTTATTTAATGGCCAGCATTCTAAAATGGTTAATTTTATTTCTTTGGCTGTTAGTTTGTTTTGTTCGTGAAATACACATTCATCGAGTCTTCACTCCTCTGTTCTGGAAGTCGATCACAAGATGCATTACTTTATAATTGGAAACATATGGTAATTGCAAAAGGGACTATTAATAAATCAAAGGAAGTTATTTCTCTGTCTACTTTGCTGTGTTGATATTCATTGTCATAAAAACTGCCAGAGCCCGTAATTTACCAAGAGCATTAAAATGATTATCAGGGACACGGGGCTACACAGGTGTAGTCTTCTTGGGTTATTTCTGTCTTAAAGCTGTTTGTGTGTATGTTCATTAATTTTATTAGCATTCATTGACAAGTGTGGAGTCTCCACATGAGATAAAAAAATACAGTCCTTGCCTTCAAAGGACATAAACAAAAGTTGGCAGGAGAATTAGAAAATTCTTGACTAATGCAACTTTTAATGCAAATTGGACCCCTGGGGTTATTTTATAAGATTGGAAACATTTAATTCACTGTAACTAAAAATATATATTTTTAAACATTAAAAACAAAAGCATCCACAATTTCAGCACCCACGTAACTATACATGACATAGCATGCATGTGTTTAGATAATATGAACTGTACAAGTTTTAAACTTGTCCCTAAACCAGAGTCTTTTTCCCTAAAAGTAAGTGTTATTTAGAATTTGTGGAATAGTTCAGGTTAGTTTAAATGTAAATATCAGTATATATCTTAATTTTATTTATTTATTTATTTATTTATTTATTTATTTATTTATTTATTGAGACGGAGTCTCGCTCTGTCGCCCAGGTGGGAGTGCAGTGGCCGGATCTCAGCTCCCTGCAAGTTCCACCTCCCGGGTTTATGCCACTCTCCTGCCTCAGCCTCCCGAGTAGCTGGGACTACAGGCACCTGCCACCTCACCCGGCTAGTTTTTTGTATTTTTTAGTAGAGACGGGGTTTCACCGTGTTCGCCAGGATGGTCTCAATCTCCTGACCTCGTGATCCACCCATCTCGGCCTCCCAAAGTGCTGGGATTATAGGCTTGAGCCACTGCGCCCGGCCTCAATTTTATTTATGTATGTCTCTTTTTCTCTATCTATCAAGAGAAAAACACAAGAGAAAAGAAACTTAAGTCTGTCCCATCCTCATATTCTGTGGTGAAGGGACAGAATGCTCTGGCTAGAAAGTATAAATAATGTCGAAGGTTAGGAAAGTTATCAAGCAGCCCCCCCAACTTCCTCACATGATTGAGGACAGAACATGTTTAATTTTGTTCTCAACAAAAAGAGAAATGATCTCCATTAAAGTCACAGCAGCTCGATGACAGTCTGGCTGCTTCAGAAGCTGGTGAGTCCTCTTCTGTCCAGGAACAGGGTAATGTCTGCGCTCAAAGCAGCAGTTCTCAAATGTTTTGGTCTCAGAATTCCTTTATATTCTTAAAAATTATTGAAGACCTCAAAGAGCTTGTATTTAAGTGAATTATATCTATAGATATTTACCATCACAAAAATTAAAACCCGATTTTAAAATTATTAATAAAAGTAACAATACATTTACTAGCACATACTGTGAAATAATAATAAATATATATTTGATCTCTGTTCCCAGTTTCTGGCATTTAGCTCCTAAAACTCTTGTAATTTCGTGGGTGATATAATCTTTTTTTCTACTGAGGTGACTCTAGGTGGGCTCCTGAATGAGGTCTGGTAACCAGAAAGACCAACACATGATTAGAAGCCTGGAATTTTCAGCCATATCTCCGGAAGGGGAAAGGGGCCGAAGATTGAGTTAATAACTGGGTGTTTTATTTTGTCTATTTGATGAAGCTTCCATAAAAATCCCTGAACGATGGGGTTCAGGGAGCTTCCAGGTTGATGAAAACACCCATGTGCGGGGAAGCTGGTGCACCCCAACTCCATGGGGACAGAAGCTCCTGTGCCCAGGAGCCTTCTGGACCATGCTCTGTGCATGTCTTTGTCTGGCTAGTCATCTATGTCCTTTATCATATCCTTCATGATAAACCAGTAAACATAAGGAAAGTGTTTCCCTGAGTTTTGTGAGTCATCCTGGAAAATTACCAAACCTGAGGAGGAGGCTGTGGGAGCCCCGATCTACAGCTGGTGGGTCAGAAGTACATGGTCTCAACCTGGGGCTTGTGATTGGCATCTGGGGTGAGGGGCAGTCTTATGGGATCGGGCTCTTGACCTGTGGAGTCAGCGCTCTCTCAGGGTCAGAGCTGAATTGAATTGTATGACACGCAGCTGGTTTAATGTGAGAAACCCCACCCCTATCCCCCCATTTTGGTGACCAGAGTGTTCTGTGTTGAGTGCATAATAAGAGAAAACAGTTCTGTTTTTCTATTAAACACTTACATACATAATGTATTATTAATACAAATACATTTTCTGAAAAACATAGTGACAAGTGGCTTTGTTTTCTATTTTTTGCAAGTCTATTTAATGTTTGGTTATATAGGAGACACATTCTCAGACCTGTTTCTGCATTCATCTTCTGTGATGTCGATTCAGGTAGCTTGTAGAAACCTCCACTGTATACTCCTGAGTTAATAAGACTGAACAAAGCAAATAATGTCTCATTATTATCACAAAAATAGTTCTGATTTAGTGGACCCCTTAAAGGTTTACTTTGATCTCCACAGAGGCTCCTGGAACACACTTTGTGGACCCCACGTCTAGAGTGAGTTCAGGAAGGAGATGCTTAGAGATGATGGGATTAGAGGTTCTTGGGTGTCTACTCCATTCCTCAGGGAAAAATAATAATCAGATTTTTTGTATATTAGTATCAGCCCAAATAGTAGTTAGAATACTTTACATTTTCCTATATTCCTTGAATAAACAATTTACATCTAAATCCAGTAACTTTAAGAAATGTGTTCATTTGTATTGCTACTAGAGCTGGATAAGTTTGTATAGATGTATCAGTTGAGATATAAATGATAATTTTTGGAATGAAAGTTATTTTATATCTTTGATAGCAATAAACACATGTTGATCCTATGACCGAAAGGTTTTCTAAGAACAGTAATCACATTCTGTCTCCACATCTCTGGGGTCCAAGCCCTTCATAGTAGGCTTCACTGAAAGGATAAATTGGAGTTTGAGTTGATGAAAAAGTTATTTTAATGCTTTTGCTTCATATACCTTTTCTAAATTTTTTTGCTGGAGCTCTTTTAGGTAAACAATCAGAGTTTGAAAATAATTTATTTTGGGGGGCAATTCTAGTCCTATTAGCAATATTTCTTGGTTGGAATTTCATTAAGGTGACTTTGCAAAGGAGCTCAGACTGCCCTGCGTGAGGCTGTTGGCACCCCACTGCTCAGTCTCCAGGCTGAATCTCCCCAGGCATCTCTCTGTGTCCTGCTTCTCCCCAACACCCTCTTTGCCTTGGAGTCTTTTGGGGTGCTGTCCCTAGCTCCAAGACAACATTTATTTCTCTCTGTGGTTTCTACTTCCCATTGTGAAAGCATAAGACTTACCCGTAAATCCATTAGTGACAATGATAACGAAGCAATGACTGTGGACCCCATCCTGAAACAAGCCGTGGGGTGTAGGGTGCATTGAATTGATGTCAGTCCTTCTGTTGTAGGTGTTTTATTTTGTCAAGTCATGGACCCACCCCTGGGCTCCAAGGACATTTGCATTATCTGGACACACTTAGAAGATGCTTAGAGGTAGAAAGTCTTTAAAGATTAGCCCCAAACCTCATGTTATCAAGCTAGTAAAATGGTTAGCCATGATGCTAACTCACTTATTCACAATTTTAGAAAACAATATTCAATTTTCAAACAATATGTATTTGGGCCCTGTTATGACTGAATTATGACCCTTTCTCAACCCCTTGCACCTCTCAATATGACTGTACTTGGAGATGAGTTATTTAAACAAACTATTACATTCAACAGGAATAATTGGGATGGGCCCTGATCAAATATGACTGGGGTCCTTATAAGAAGAGGAAGTTAGGACACACACACACACACACACACACACACACACACACGGAAAAGCATGTGAAGATACAGGCAGGAGATGGCCATCTACACACCCAGGAAAGAAACCACAGGAGAAACCAAGCCTGCCAACATGCTGACCTTGGACTTCCAGCCTCCAGGGCAGAGAATATGATTTTGTGGTTTAAGCTACCCAGGTTGTGCGGTATTTGTTATGGCAGCCAAGCAGGCTGATACAGGCCTCTGTGCCTGACACTGCTCCAGGCCCAGGGAACACTGTAGTGTGAGCCATCCTCAGGAACTTGCTCTAGCGTGTTCTTTCAGAGTCATCCTATGCACAAGCTGGGCCCTTGGGGTCAGCAAGGCATTCTCTTTGCCATGAACCTGTGGGCTAAGGGGCACACAAGGCTATACATTGAGAATTACTAGAACATAGTCATTTATATCAGAGGAGATAGTCACAGGTAAAGCCAGAGTCTGCAATACCAGACAGGATGGATTAATCAATTCATTTGTCAAATATTTATTCTGCAATGTGGAATAGATGTGGAAATAGAGTCTGAGTTGGGTCCTCAGAGACATGATGGTCCAGTTGGGAGCCCAAGAGTCAGCACATTAAAAATGAGGGAAGACATAGTCAAGATGAAAGGGATTCCTGGGAAAGACACAAAGAAGTGGGCTGAGCCAGCAGAGAGTATGTTTAGGGGTCCTTGTGGCTGATCAGGGCAGAGTCCCTCAGGAGCACGATCTCAAGTGCAGCCTGAGGACTGGAAGGGCCTTGTGAGGAGCAGGGCAAGAGTCGCCCAGGCAGAGAGACCAGCCGTGCAAAGGGTCTGGGGTGGTGAAGTGCTTGCTGTATTGGAGCTGCTGGGGGAATCCCCTGTATCTGGCCTCAGAGACAGGAGAAGCAAACTGTGAGGCGAGGGTGGAGAAGTGAAGGGAGCTGGGTTCCCAGGGGCCTGCAGGCCATGGTGAGGCATCTGAATGTTATTCTAATGCACTGGGGACACATTGAGGCCTGGTGAGCTAATGAGGAATGTTATGATTCCACAGAATTTTGGAAGAACCCACTGGCTTGGTGGAGAAGGGAACTGGGGGTGAGGAGTGCGGGAAGCTGGGAGCTGCTTATCGTCTGTCCAGGGCACAGGGGCCAGCAGCCAGTGCTAGAGCAGCCCTGCCTTTCCTCTGCCTGTTGGCTCTGAGCCCTAGCCCGCAAGCCCCAGACCAGGCGTGGCTGTCCTCAAGTCTTAGTATGACCTGAAAAGGGGATTTAAAACATCTATTCCTTTATATTGAAACATAGTTTTTTTTTTTTCCTTCAAAGAGAGAAAACTTTAAAGATACAGAATTCTGTATGTTTAATTTAATATTATTGAAAGCCAACCAGGTTTTTTTTTTTTTTTTTTTTGGGGATGGGAGATGGAGTCTTGCTTGGTGCAATGGCGCAATCTCAGCTCACTGCAAGCTCTGCCTCGTGGGTTCAAGCAATTCTCCTGCCTCAGCCTCCCGAGTAGCTGGGATTACAGGCACCTACCTCTGCACCCAGCTGAATTTTGTATTTTTTAGTAGAGACAGAGTTTTGCCATGTTGGCCAGGCTGGTCTCGAACTTCTGACCTCAGGTGATCTGCCCACCTTGGCTTCCCCAAGTGAGAGGATTACAGGCATGAGCCACCGCACCCAGCCCCAAGTAGTTACTTTAATAGCTAACATTCATTCAACACTTACCAAATGCCAGACATCATTTGCGCATTTTCTGTACAGATTGTTGTGTTATCATTGCAATAGTCATGGGATGTAAACATCTTTTTTATTTTCATTTCTCAGGTGATGAGGATTTTATGGGCCTTAGTTTCTTTTTTTTTTCTTTTTTCTTTTTCTTTCTGAGATGGAGTTTTGTTCTTGTTGCCCAGGCTGGAGTACAATGGCACGATCTCGGCTCACTGCAACCTCCGCCTCCTGGGTTCAAGCAATTCTCCTGCCTCAGCCTCCCGAGTAGCTGGGATTACAGGCATGTGCCTCCACACCGGGCTAATTTTGTATTTTTAGTAGAGATGGGATTTCTCCATGTTGGTCAGGCTGGTCTCGAACTCCTGACCCCAGGTGATCCACCTGTCTCAGCCTCCCAAAGTGCTGGGATTATAGGCGTGAGCCACTGCACCTGGCCAGTTTCTTTGTTTTTAAATAAGAATATAATATAGCAAAAGTCCTGTCGTTTTTACATAAAGGGGCACACAAATGTGAATACACATGTATACATGCATGTACACACATGGCAACCATGAGTGATGTTCATGGATAATTACAAGATAGTTGGAACATAAATTATATCATGTTTTTCATAGCACTCTGTATATTTTAAAATAATGAGTGGCTAAACAGTGAATCCATTTTTTTGTGATAATGTTACACTACAAGTTTCAGAGATTTTATGGAATATAAAACGATAGAACAGTAAGTGTAAAGCATGGTTTTATATTATGATGAAGTATTATATTGTGACATGTTCACATATTCAGCAACATATCAATGTGATTACTATATAATATACCCATTTAATAAAAAAAGATCAAAGAAGGGAATATTAACACAAGGTAAATGACAAATAATGTTAAAAATTTGAACAATGACACCACACTTATTTAATACGAACATTTATCATTTCTGCAGTGGAGGCTGAAGACTCACAAATCAGGCATTGCACTATTTGCAAACTTTAATCTTTCATGACAAATAGGTCAGACATAGAAAAATGTCTTTCAGTTTTCATTGCCACTGCTTGAATTGTTGGAAACATATTTTCAATTTGGGCCTTTGGTGCATATTGCCTCTGCTAAGTCCTTTTCCTTTTTTTTTTTTTTTTTTTTTTTTTTACGCTTGCTTGCCCTGGTTTTGGTTTTACCATCGACTTTGATTTTGCTCCTGCTACTTCAGTTGCTGATTCACTCTCATCTCATGAGAGAGCATGCCACAGTAACCCTCAGGTTTTCTCCATAAATTTCTTCCACTGAAGCACATTTTCTCTTAAAAATCTATCCATTGGTGATTTTGCTAAATCAACAATTTCATTTCTGACTGCAAAAAAGTTGCCCTTTCTCACTTCATATACATAGCAAGCTTAAAACAAGTTCATGTATCACTCACAACTTCATAAAGTTCCCCTTTCTATAAATGACTGACCTTCAGCTGCCACAAAGCAATTTTATTCATATGGACTTTTAAAAAGCCTTTGGATCATTTTTTATAATATATCCATCTACTATCCAAAATGACTTATAATTTTTTTTTACATTCTTATTTCTTTCTGGAAAAAAAAAAACAGTTCTCATGGGAGAATGATTTAAACAGCTTTATAATTTTTCTTATATTGAAAAATTGTGGCAGAGGCATTTTACAGATGATACTGCTTAGATTTGACCCCATAACCTGATCAGAGTTATTGTTTTCACCATTCTGGGTTTTGAAAGTTGTACTGCATTCACTTCTGCTGCTGTTAGTTTTTCACGTTTCGTCCATCAAACCCTTGTGATGTAAGATACTTTAGTCACAAGGTGAAATGCATGCTCATCAGTGATAACTTTCTGAATTTGTCCGTGATTGCCTCACCATCACTTGTGCTGGTAACCGGTGTTAGTAATCTATGACTGTGTAACACATTACTCTAAAACCTAACAGTTAAACAAACAAACAAACAAACATTTATTATCTCACAGTTTCTGTGTTCTAAGTGGTTTTGGCTCAAGTCTCTCAAGGGACTGCAGTCAAGCTTTGGCTGGGTGGGAGGGGAGGCATCTTAAGGCTCAACTGGGAGAAGACCTGCTTCCAGGCTCCCTCATGTGCTTGTTGGGAGTCTCAGAAGATGAGCTTCTAGGGTCACCCACATTGTGCCTTTGCACAGGATTCCCTCACAACGTGGCAACTCGCTTCCCCAGAGCTAGTGATCCAAGAGAGAGCAAGAAAGACAACCCAAAACTGAAGCTGCAGTCTTTTCTTTTATAACCTCTTTTTGGGAGTGACCACCTATCACACTGGCCATTAGGTTTAAAGCAGGTCACTAAATCTGGCCCACCCTCAAAGGAAGGGGATCACTGGAAGCTCTCTTAGACACTGCCTACCACACAGCATCTGCTTCAAGTTCTACTTCAAAAGTTTCTAATCTTTTCTCAAGTAAAGACAATAGTTTTTCTCCAGAATCGTTCCCATGAATTCTTATTAAACCAAGAGTCATTACAGTTTCAATGTAGCACGCAGGAACATTCATGTATCTTTGATTCTGATAACTAGCCACTCATCTACCTAAATGATTATTTTCTTATTTTCACATTTGAAAGTGTCAAATGGATGTGCAGTTGTTCCATTGTATTGTAAAAGTTATGTATTAATGCAATAATTGATGATGGACATTTTGGCCATTTCAGTCCCCTGCTTAAGAAACTTGCCCTAATAAATTTAGTTTCTTGTTTTTTTTCCTCCAAATCTTGTCTTTTTCAATGGTGTGCTGGGATCAGCTTGTGAACCAACTCACGTCATCTCTTCGCAACTCTGCAGTCAGAGACATCATGTTGGTAGCTTACAGTTGGCCGCTGTGGAGGATATAGCTACATGTGGGATTTGGCAAATGTTGCAGACCACCCCTTTCCACCCCTACTGTATTGTTCCTTATATTGTTCCTTAAGAGTAGTTGGCATCAGCTTATGAGTATTATTTTCAGAGCTTTATTTGTCAATAATGCTATGACAATTTCCAAGGTGCTGAAGTGGATGATGCTTTGCTTTGCAGTGATTTAAATATATCTGGTTATGATGTATTTCTTATCTCTCTTATGCTTTCAACATTTTCATACTCTTTATTATGGATATCTCAAAATTACCTAATAAATAATAAATTACAGTCTAGTACTATGACATAGTCTCTAACAAACAGTGAATATGCAAACCCTGGAAAACATGAGCAAATATTATTGGGTAGTATTTAATACCTAGGTCAGCTACCAAAGTTAACAGTGCTATATAGAATTATGTGTAAAATTGTGAAGTTAAAGAATGATTTTGTTTTTAAAACTTATTTCTTATAACATCACTTGCAGGGTTTCTATAAAATACACGATGCATATAAACGTATTTATACTTATTTCAGAATGACTTACTGTTAGCAGCAGACAGGGCTGTGAACACGCTAATGGTGTAGCAACAACTACGAGAAACACAGGCTAATTAGATTACAGAAGTTTCTGTCCTGTGCTCCCCTTAACCTTCGATTCCTCATGTCCACATTTCCTGCTCTTGCTTTTGACTGGCCATTGGTGGAATCTTTACCACCCACCACCGTCTCTATGATGATTGTTGAGCTTTAATTTACTCAGAAGAATGAACAAACTTTTCTCAATTTTTCTGATTTTTCAAATTATTTTTCTTGAGATTCTGGATTTGAAACAACAATGTCCCAAAAAACGCGGGGAATAAATTTTTACATGGAAAGGTTATCCCTACTTACCTTCCTCTCTGTAGGCTTGACTCTTTGAGATGTGGTTCATCTTGTTTTATTTCCTACTACAGCACATCAAATTATGCTCTATTTTATTTTATTCTATTTATATAAACATATATGGCATAAATTTTTAAAGGCTTGGACATTGTAAATATATAAAAGCATAAGCTTTATAAATAAATAAGCCTGGCTCCATTCTTTTTCACTTTTTAATTATACAACTTAGAGAACTTTACTTGGTTTCTTGAGGTGCAGTTTTCTTAACTAAAATGGGCAAGCATTCGTGGTGGGGATACATTGATAAAATAGTATGATTTCCCTAATTTAGCACAATGCATAAAGGCACAATGCATGCTTTTTCCCTAAAAATGTTTAATTGATAGACATTCTAGAAATATGCATGCCACTATTTTCCACTGGCATTTCTAAACCTCTTCTAGTCAGTGTTATTTAATACATGTTAATAATGTAGAAATACTGAGGTGGAGATATACAAAAAATAAGAAAACAAAGCAACACAAAGAAAACCCTCAACAACATTTTGTCTTAGCTTTTCTTTCCAAAAAATAGACATAAAAATAAAGTTAAATCAAAACAAAACACAAAATAAAATTCTTATAAAAAGAATAAACAGGAAGAGTACTAGATTCTAGCAGTGAATCTGACAGAAAGGCTCAGTGAAGTCTCATGGAGGAAGCTTAGGATATTACTTCTTTCCCTGTGGTTTCTGAACCCAACCAAATGGCCACATTTCCAGCTGGTGACCTTTTATTCTATTTCCATAATTATGTAATTGTCTGTGACACAAATAATTTACTGTGTGTGGAGAATCATTGTGCAGTGGGTTATATTTTTTACTGTAAGTGAGCACAAAACTTTGACCACAGATGACTGTGTTTACTTTTCCTAATGGCTCTACACAAGAAAGCAAAATGACAGACATCCCTAGAAGAAATCCCAGGGAATTGGGAGAATATAAATGGGCTCCCCATAGTCTACACTCAAGCTATTTTTTAATGAAAAATATCATATATATATATATATATATATATTTATATACACACACATGTTTGGAGAAGATATATATTTACTCATGTATATTTACTCTTTCCATATTTACTCCCTATATATTTACTCTTTTCCATATGAAGAAGAGTAAAGTTAATCTCCTTCATAGACCTATTATTTTGCTTCAGCAATTGTTAATTTATGGCCCATCTTCTTACCCACTTCCCTATCCCTGAATTATTTTGAAGCAATCTCAGGCATCTCAGGAATCCCAACCATTTTATTCATGCATATTTCTCAATGTATCTTTAAAAATTAACTCACATATAAAGGCATAAATAGATAGATATAGATATATTTATTTTGGTTGATATTTTGTCTTCATAAACTTTCAGGGTCACTTCTCTGTTCCTCTCCTCTCCCTCCCCGTTCTTCATCTCTTTTCCTCATCCCCCATCCCCTTTTCTTCCTCCTCCTCCTTCCTTTTCTTCTTATGTTTTTCCTTAGTTTATTTGATAAAGAAACTAGATTGTCCTATAGAATTCCCCGCACTGGATTTTGCTGACTGGGTCTCCTTGCTGTAATTTAATATGCTCCTTTTGTTTCCTATATCTCCTGTCTGATGGCCAAATAGAGACTTTATCAGATGCGAATTCGATTTTGTGGGAAGAATCTTGCAACATGGTCTCATGAGCATACAGAAGGAGGCACAAGATATCTGTATTGTTTGTGAGAAGTGAGCTCTCCTGAAGAATATTGCATACTTTTTTTTTTAATTTTTTTAAGACAGAGTCTCTGTCACCCAAGCTGGAGTGCAATGGCGCGACCTCAGCTCACTGCAACCTCCGCCTCCTGGGTTCAAGCGATTCTCCTGCCTCAGCCTCCTGAGTAGCTGGGATTACAGGTGTGCGCCACCACACCCAGCTAATTTTTGTATTTTTAGTAGAGACTGAATTTCACCATGTTGGTCAGGTCTGATCTTGTGATCCACCCTCCTCGGCCTCTGGAAGTGTTGGGATTACAGGCGTGAGCCACTGTGCCCAGCCTATTGCATAAATCTTTTATATCAGGAGAGATTGCAAAATGATATTTTCTTTCTATTATTCTAATATAGCTAAATATTCTGAAGATAATCTTATCTATATAAGTTTTATTATCCTGAGTTATGTTCCTTTAAAATAAAGCAACATGAATGTTTGATTTTCCCCCTTTGTATCCTAATTTTCAAAATGAATAACTGGTTACCTAGCATCATCCCAAAGTGACCAATGAGGGTTTTGCCTTTCAAAAATTATTTAGATTGCATGGGTTTAAACATACTCAATATATTTTAATTTATTTTAGTCTTTATCCTCATTGGTGCTTGGATTGTCCCAACTTTGGCAATAGGAATTACTGCCAGGTGGCTCCTGAATCTTCCTGACATGACCTCATTGGCCTGCAGCAGCTGCTTTGCTTCGTATTAGAATTAAGGGCCGTATTTTAAATGCCCTGCTTTATACCTGGAATTACATTTTTCTACAGGAACTTAGATGTTTTGAGCGGGGGGAGCCTGCAGCAATGAGTTTTTATTTTCTGAATAGATGACTTCTTTGAATTAAGCTTTAAAATTCAGATACTTGTGAATTCCCACGCAGTTGTAGGAATTAATATAGAGAGGTCCCACGTACCCTTCACTCACTTGCCTCCAAAAGTAACATCTTGCATAGCCATAGTGCAATGTCAGGACTGGGAAATTGACACTGATCTATCCATATTTCACTAGTTTGACATGAATTCATTTTGCCTGTGTGTATTTAGTCATGTGCAATATTATCACACAGAACAAGTTGGAAACAAGGGTTCATCATGCTACTCTCTCAGAGCCACAGCCACCACCCTTTCGTGATGCCCATCCCTAACCCCGACAAATGCTAATTAGTTCGCCATCTCTGTAATGTTTTTATTTCAATAATTTTATATAAATTGAATCATTTAATATGTGACCATTTGAGATTGACCTTTTTTTCACTTGATATCTTGAGACCATCCCAATTGTGTATATCAATAATTCCTTCTTTGTTTTTCCTTGTTGGATAATATTCCATGGTATGGATTTTTAAAAACCATTTGTCTAAGCATTTACCCGTTGTGGGATATTTTGCTTGGTTCTAATTTTTTCTATTACAAGTAAAGCTGCTATGACCATTTGTGTACAGATTTTTGTGTAAGCGTTTAAGTTCTTGCTTCTTTGTAATAAATGCCAAGGGTGCAGTTGCTGGGATATATGGCCAGTGCATTTTTGGTTTTGTTAAGAAACTGACAAACTATGTGCAGAGTGATAGCGCTATTTTACATTCCTACTGGTGATGTATGTGTGGTTCACTTCTCTCACATCCTTGTCAGCATGTGGCACTCCCACTATTTTTATATTTTAGCCATTTTGATAGGTGTGTAGTGATAACTCTTCGTGGTTTTAATTTTCATTTCCTTCATGTTTAATGATGTTGAACATCTTTTCATGTACTCGAATGTCACCTGTATATTCTGTTTAGTGAACCTCTTTAGTGAAACATTGGTTCCTTTCATTGTCTCATTTTCTAGTTTGATTGAATGATTTTTACTACTTCATTTTGAGAGCTCTTGATATATTCTAGACAAAAGATCTTTGGTGGATATGTGGTATTCAAATATATTCTCCTGGTTTGTAGCTTTTCTCTCACCTCTTTTAGTAGGGCCTTTTGCCAGGCAAAAGTTTTTAATTTTGATGAAGTCCAACTTATAGAATTTTCATTTTATGGATCATGTTTTTGGTGCCAAGTCTGAGACCTTCTGGCAAGTCCTAGACCTAAAAATTTTCTTCATTTTCTTTTGTAAAAGTTTTTTACTTTTAACTCTGTGATTCATTTTGAGTTAATTTTCATATAAGATATGAGGTTTGGGTGAGATTCTTATTTTTGTTGTTATTTTTCCCTCTAGATGTCCAATTGCTCCACCCATTTATTGCAATGGTTGCTCTTCTTCCATTGAATTATTTTTGCACCTCTGTCAAGAATCAATTGACGGGACAAAACAAAATCTGGTGTGGATGTGGAGCAACAGGAATGCATATTCATTGCTGGTGGGAATGCAAAATGGTACAGCCATGTTGTAGACTGATAGGTGGTTTCTTACAAACTAAACATACTTTTACTATATGATCCAGCAGTCATGCTTCTTAGCATTTATCCAGAGGAATTGAAAACTTATGTCTACCTAAAGCCTACATTGGATGTTCCCGCAGCTTTATTCATAATTACGAACACTTAGAAGCAGCCAAGGAGTCCTTTGGTAGGTGAATGGATGAACAAACTGTGTTACATCAGACAACAAAATAGTATTCAATACTATTTACCATGAAAAGACTTGAAGAGAGCTTAATTTCATGTTACTGAGTGAAAGAAGCCGATCTGAAAAGGCTACATACTGTATGATGCCAACTAATTATGTTATGGTAAAAGCAAAAGTATGTAGACAGTGAAAAGATTATTGGTTGCCAGGGGTTAGTGGAGAGGGAGGGATGAATAGGTGGAACACAGAGGTTTTTATAGGACAGTGAAACTCTACTGGATGATACTTTAATGTTGGATACATGTTATTACATATTTTATTCTAACTCACAGAATTTACACCACCAAGAGTGAACACTAATGGAAACTGTAGGTTCTGAATAATGACAATGTGTCACTGTAGGTTCATTGATTGCACCAAATGTACCATTCTGGTGGTGGAATATTGACAATGAGGGAGGCTGTGCCTGTGTGCCGGTGGGGGCTATATGGAAAGTCTCTGTACCTTTCATTCAATTTTGCTGTGAACTGCGCTAAAAAAAAGTCCATTAAAAATCAATTGGACATATGTATGTGCATTTATTTCTGAGTTCTTAATTCTGTTCCATTTTATGTGTCTCTGACTCCAGCAATACTATACTGTCTTGATTACTATAGCTATATAGTAAGGTTTAACAGCAGATTGAGTGATTCCTCTCAGTTAATTCTTGTTTTATGAAATATTTTTGCTATTGTAGGTTCTGTCCTCTCCATATGAATGTAAGAATGAGCTTGTCTATATCCGTAAAAAAAATTTGCTGGGATTTTTATAGGAATTGTATTAAATTCATTGGTCAATTTGAAGAGAATTGACGTATTTCTATATTGAGTCTCTTATCCCTGGATAGTATCTTATCCATTCTATGGATGTCTCTCAATTTATTTAGGTAATTTTTAATCTAAAAATTAGGAGTTAAAATTTTCCATATATGATTCTGTATGTTTTGGTAGAATTATACCTGAATATATAGCTTTCTTTGGAGCAATTGTAAATCGTATTGTGTAATCCATCTGAGATTTTGCACATGGTAGGTCCTCTACTCCCAGAATTGTTAATAAAAACCAATATAATTGCCTAGAAGACAATTTTTTGAGAATCACCCTTCCATTATGAAAGTGCATTGAGCCTTTAGAATTCCTGGAAGTTGAGAATTGTGGCTTCGTGGTTCGTATTCAAGCCTCTTTCTAAAAATCACAAGCTGTTGTCCTTGGGGAAAGCCAGCAAGCTGGACTCTTTCCTAGTTGTGGAGGTCAGCCACTTTTTCCTATTAGTAGATTTAGTGATTTAGATCTAAATATGGCTTGAATGTAAGCCTCATGAGGGCAAAGCCCCTGAGTCACTGCTGGGCTTCCAACAACAAGGGGTGTGGGTAAACACAGCAGCTGCACATTGTGGACTCCACGTTTCTGCATTTCCCCAAATTCAAGTGCTGAAATCCTAACCCCCCAACATGATGTTTGTTGTTTACATAGGATGCAGTCACCCAGAGTCCACACTCCAGGAGAGCTGAAGGTCCCTGACTGAGAGCCACAGAGTGGGCAGCACCCTGTCAAGCTGTGAGTGAGACACGGCTGCCCCAGTGCGTCCAGAAGGCAGAGCATCAACCCAAAGAATTATTCTTGAAACTTAAAAGATTCAGTGTTGTTTGCCGTGTTAGGTTTTGGACTTCACTGAGACCAACTACCTCTCTTTTCCTTGCTCTTTCTCCTTTTGGTATGGGAAGGTCTATTTTATGCCTGTTCCATCATTACACTTTGGAAGCACACAACTTGTCTGGTTTCCCAAGTTCACGACTGGAGAGGAATTTGCCTCAGGATGAATCATACTTCAAGCCTCATCCATATCTGAACTTAAATAGATAAACCTCAGACTTTAGAATTTAGAGTTGATGTTGAAACAAGCTAAGGCTTTTGGGGTTATTGAGATGGAGTGAACATACTTTGCATGTGAGAAAGAGATGAATTTGGGGGCCTGTGGGTGAAATTTTATTAACTGAACATTTGTGTTCCCATAAAATTGGTATGTTGAAATCCTAACCTTCAATGTGATGGTATCAGAAGGTGAGGCCTTTGGGAGAAGATTAAGTCATAAACGTGGAACCCTTATGAATAGGATTAGTGCCCTTATAAAAGGGACCTTAGCGAGCTCTCTTGCCCCTTCCAACATGTAAGGACACAGCAAGAAGGCACCATCTATGAACTAGGAGGCAGGTCTCTCCAGATCCAGTGTCTGCCAGCACCATGATCGTGGAATGATGGGCAGAGTGAAGGGTGCTTAGAAGGGTTGTTGAGGAGAAAATCAAAGCCAAAGCAGTGAGTTTGGAGATCGTACCAGGGTTCTGGGTGCTATTCATGGAAGCTACATGACTATGGGCCACAGAAGTCACATTTATTCATGTAAAATATACTTACAACACCATTAAAACACCTGCACATTAGGAGAAGGCTGAGTTAGGTGAAATGTTTGCAGTTCTGCACGTCCCAGTGATGACACACACAACTCTGGGTAGGTGCACATCTCTCGTTGTTGGAGTTACGGCAGGGGATTTAAGTTCATGTCTCCATGGACCTTATGTACAAACCATATCATATTTAAGTCTGTGAAACTAAAATGTTCTTATCAGGTGTCTTCATTGACATGATTCCTAAGTTCACATAGCCAGTCAGTCATACTCAGCCTGGACTAGAGAGAGACCAGATTGTCCAGGTTGCCAGCTCTCAAGTCCATGAAAATTGAGGGGTTCTTCCTAATATCCAACTCTCTCCCAAACCACAGTACTCTTCTCCTTCACTCCTGTGACTTCCATATTGGAGAATAATTCAGATATTTTTAATTATTCTGTAGTAAATGTGGTTAAAGAAATATTCAACAAAGCCAGTTTCCTTCATCTTTCCAATGGGAAATTGAAGTCCTTAATAGGTCCATGTTAGTTCTTTTCCTTTAACTTTTTAGTTCTGAAGATATTTGGGATAGAGCTACTATTTAGTACTTAGGGAAGTCTCTTCAGCATAGATCATTAAAGCCAAACCAAGCAGGAAGCGACTGCAAACTTTCATAGGTTTGTGCCTATAGTCATACCATTAGAAGGCAGATAAAAATATGCAACCTAGTCAGTTTCACATTTTCTCTCATTAAATATTTGCCAAGTTCTAAGAAGGAGGCTGTAAGATTTCATTCTAGATACTGGAAAGCAAATAGCGGTGTGATGTTAAACTTGTTCTCTGGAATATAATCAATCAAGCAAGCAAGTTTTGTTTTGTTTTCTCTTTTGTTTTGTTTCTGTTGTGTTTGGCAATTTGCCTGGTATAAGTACTCCATCATGACTGATTTCAAGATTTCAAGATACCACAGGTTTCACAACTGGCTAGCAAAATTCCCAAGTATTTAACAGTGGGCTCTCTTGAGTTATAACAAAGCAGCTCTAGCACATCACTGAGTCTCCCTGCCACCAACTTGTGGTATGACGTTGGGCACATCAGTGTGTGCCACTCATAAGGTAAACATTCTAAACTCTAAGATTTTAAAAACTTCTGTGGGATAGAAACATTGAATCTAGCTGAATTTCACTCCACCAGCTATTTCAAATTTTGAGTCTTTGAACATAAAGCAGTATAAAACAACAACAAACTCATTCTAGAAAATTTATTTGAGCTGATGTTGTTTAAAGGTCAAAGAAAAACATTTTGTCTTTATTGAGATTCAAAAATGGACAAACAAAATAAGGTGAAGCCGTTTTGTCTAATAAGTAGCCCAGAGAGAACGGGCACTGGTATAACCGTGAAACCTCACATAAGCTGCACAAACTTCTTGTGTTTTCATTTCCTTGTCTGTAAAATGATAATAGGACAGACTTTGTAATTTCTGTGACTATTAAATGAATTAATACAAGTGAACTCTCCATTGCCAGGCTACCTCAGAGGAGATATTTGACCACTGTGGCTGTTATTGATGATAAGGATTATTGACTCTAGCTCCCACGTTTCACTTTAAAACCCCTTCAACAGGGAGAATGCCACCTGACCCCAACCTGTCAGGCTGCTGCGCTATGTGTGTGGCTGCGACAGCACTGGGGTGACTTTGCCTGTATAACTGCATGCTCCATAACTCACCACACTTCACATTTAATGGGAGAGACATTGTCCTTTACTTTTGAGAAAAATCATTTAGGTGGTTATTTTCATGACTCACAGCAGTAGGCAAATGGGGTTATGGTGAGGGATCTTTGGCAGTTTTAGTAACATGGATCGTTTTTTTCAGATGGGTAAAGAAGTGGCAATTTGGATAAAGGTGAATTTCCCATTCTGATCTTACCATCGGGGCATGGCAAGGATCTGATCTTGACGTCCAAAATTTCTTGTCCATTTTCTGTGGTGATCCAGACCTGTGTAAAAGGATAACTAGTAAATCTACAAACAGAAAAGACATACTTTATAATTCACAATAGCCTAGATGTAGAAATGTCCTAAATGTGCATCACTGGATGAATGGATAAAGAAATTGTAGTATATACGTACAATGAAATATTATTTGCCCTTAAAAACAAAGCGAAATTGCCATTTGTGACAACATGGCTGAACCTGGAGGATGTGATGCTGAGTGAAATAAGCCAGGCAAGGGAGGACAAAAACAGCATGATCTCACTTCTACAGATAATCTGAAATAGTTGAAATTATAGAAGTAGAGTGTAGAATTATGGCTGCCAGGGACTGGAGGTATGTTGGGAGGAATGGGGAGTTGTTGGTCAAAAGTCTTACAGTTTCAGTTAGACAAGATGAATGGGTTCTGGAAAGCTAATGTACAGCAATAGGAATATATTAAACAATACTATATTATATGCTTGAAATGTGCTAAGAGGGTAGATCTTAAGTGTTCCCCCAAACCAAAATAAATTTGATAACTATGTGAGGTGATAGATGCTCTTGTTACCTTGATTGTGGTGATGAATTAATAATGTATGCCTGTATCAAAACATCAAGTGGTATACCTTAAGTATGTATAATGTTTCTCAATTGTATCTCAATAAACTGGAGGAAAAAATACACACTTTGCTCCAAGTAAAATCAATCTGCTCTCCAGTGATTCTGATTGAGAACTTGAGAATGTAATGAGTCGATGGGAAGACAATTTCTAATACTCTGTAGAAGTGGTCTTTTCCCCAGCTGAGTTCTGCTGTAGACTCAGGCCCATATTTAGAGAATTTCTCAGATTTCTATGGGAACAAGTCAGTATATTGTTTTCCCTTTAGTCTGTGGTAGCCCCAAACTTCTATAAGACATAATAAAAATAAATTACTAGAACAAAGAAATGAAAAGACATAAGGGAAACAAGCCTTGCTATTGATTTGTTTTTGTTTTTGATTTTTTAGATTCAACAGTCATAAATTCCACTGCTAAGTCATACTCAATTTTCTAAGGGTTCACCTTCCATTCTTGTGCTTATTTCCTTGCAAGCTGACTGCAGAGTGCTGACATCTCAAAAATAAAGAGCGCCTCATGTCACAGACCCTCCAGAATATAAATTCCTTGAAGGACCCTGAGTGGCCAGGCTGGCAGCTCTTGCAGCTGTCAGGGATGTGCTATGGCCCCTCTCCTTCCTGGTGTCCTCCAAAGAAAAGGGGCAACTTCCCGGGACCAAGGAGACAAAGACACGGCTGTGCAGAAGTCCAGGGGCTGATGCACCCCAGGGTGCAGATGCCTTGCTGAGGTAGCGGAGATGCCATGGATTCTTGTATCATCAAGTTGCTTTCCCCCACAGTGCTCAATGCCTGTTATCTTGCTCTCCTTCTTCTTCGAATTCCCACCTTTGGAGGCATGTGAATGACTGTGGGATTCGGAACAGTTGCACATGGAATCAAGGAACATTTTAAATTATTAAATAATTCATATTACTCTTAAGTATCTATCTGTCTACCTACTAAGACACAGCATGTGAATCACAATATTGATTTTTTTACACTGGCCACCAGATGGATGGATGCTAACATCACATTGTGAATGGTTTGATTTTTCTTAAATTATTTAATAAGATCTAATAGAATTTTCCAACAGAAAAAATAAAACTCAGCGTTTTAAGTAAAATTATTTTTATTTAATATTTACAATTTTTTTGTTTAACTGACAAATCATAATTGTATACAAGAATGGGATACAACATGATGTTTTAATATATGTATTCACTGTGAAATAATTGGAACAAGTTAATTGACATATCTATCACCTCACTTATGTTTCTATTTTTTGTGGTGAGTCATTTGAAATTTACTTTCTTGCCAATAGATCTCAAGTCGGTCAATGTCAGAATTCAAACAAGAATAAAATATTTTTCTGCATGACTTCTGGATCTTATGTAGATGAGGTTATGGGATTAGACAGCTGAATGTACATCACTTTCTCTCCCATAGCAAGATCTTAGCTTCGAATAAGGCTCACCAAGAAAATACTTCACTGCAAGCCTGCCAGTCTTGGATGGAAGCTAAGGGTGCAGTTTCCTGGGAAGGGATTTGGAGGCAGAAGAGAAAAGACAGCGTATGTTAATATTCTTAGTGCTCATCCTCCAATGAGGGAATGATAAAGAGATACCACTTCAAGAATAAAAACTCATATGGTAGTTCATAAATTTTTCTTCAGCTATAATAAAAGGGACGAGATTTACCATCCTGCCATAAAGCACCTACAAAACCAGCCAAATTATATAAAACAAATGGTTTTCAGATAATGGAAAATAGGCAGCTCCAGAAATGTATCCCCAAGAGAAGGTGAGTTGAGCCTCATGAGTGCCCCATTAAGTATTTGAAAAGAGCTTCCTGGCCACAGGATGGAAAGGGACAATCCAAACACAGCCAAGCATTTTTGCTGATTTAAGGAGGCAGAGATCAGAGTTTTAGGTGAAGAATCATAGGAGAGTTTGTGAGTTTGTGATGTAGAGTGTCTAAGCCAAGAAGGAACACACACACACACACACGAGGGAGAGAGAGAAAGAGAGAGAGAGATCGAGAGACAGACAGCGAGCACTGGAGATCAACAGGCTCACTTCTGGCTGAGTGTGGTCTGTGAATATGTGTGAAGAAACTCCAAAGGACAGGGAAGAAACCAGCTGGGAACATGTCTAGAGTTTACACAAGACAGAATAGTTTGTGACCCCACCAGATAGAGTAGAAATATTTTCTAATAATGTCCCATGTGTAGAGTTCTTAGAAAGGCATTTTCTCAGTATGGGGACCAAATTAACCCTAAACGAAAGGCTCTTCTGGATCTTCCCTAACCAAGATCAAAAGCAAAGCTCAAAAGGTTTCTAAGTAACTTCAGCTCCAAGTAAATTGTGTTGCAGAGCACAGCCCCAAGACATTTAAAACAATATGAAGATACTCATCATCCAAAAATGTAAAATGTATAATATCCAATAAAAAATTACCAGGCACAAATGGATCGGGGCGAAAACAAAACAAAACAAAACCCATCAATCAATAGAAACAGATCAAGAAATAACATTGATGATTGCATTAGTAAACAAGAACATGAAAATAGCAAATATAAATACACTCCAAATGTTCAAGAATCAAAATAAACGTAAGTCTGACGATGAAAGAAATAGAAGCTGTAAAAATATTCTAATAAAACTTTTGGAGATAAACTAGTAAATTTCTAAATAGGAAAGTTACACTGAATGGAATTAAAACATATTAGACACTGAGGAAGAAAATTTTTAATGGGCTTAAAGGAATAGCAATAGAAACTATCTAAAATGAAACATGCAAAGAGAAAGAAAAGCCTTAAAACATAAAGTAACAATGAGCGATTGAACAAGGCATCTAAAAACATGTGTCATCAAATTCCCAGGAGGAAAGAAAAATAACAGAGAAACAAACAAACAAAAAACTGAAGAAAGAGCCGTTGAAATGTTTCCAAATTCAGTGAAAACTATATTCTAATTCCAGAAAGCTCAGCAAACTTCAAGCAGAATAAAGAGGAGAAAAATTATACTAGGCAGCATCGTAATCAATTTGCTGTAAGTGATAAAGAGAATGTATTAAAGGCAGCCAGAGGAAAGAAGATACATTATGTATAGAGAAACACATATAAAAATGAGAATGAATACCAGAAACAATGGAGCCCACATCTTTAAAGCACTGAGAGAAAAAAGTTGTCAAGCTTATAATCCTATAACTACAAACACTTTTTTTTTCCCAAATTGAAGGCAAAATAAGTATCCTTTTCTTCCCAGGCATTCAGAAACTTACAGAAGTCCCTGCCAGTCAACCAACATTACAAAAAAGATGAAAGAAGTTCTTTACACAGAAGGAAAATGATTCCAGATGGAAATTAGAGTACACAGAAATAAATGGAAGACACTGGAAACTAAATATGCTGGAGGGGGGATAAAAAATACTTTTTTCTCATTTTAAAATTTCTTTAAGTGCTAATTAACATTGTACAGTAAAGAAATATAATATATTTTAAATAAAATTTGTGCTATTACAGAGGTCTTGAAGGATATGAAAGTACACTTTTGTAAAAGTCTCAGACTATATGAAACAGCATAGCATAGAAGATAGTCTGTGATAAGTTTAAGATGTACATTGTTAAGCTTAGAAAAGCTTTTTTTTTTTTTTTCATTTTTTTAATTATACTTTAAGTTCTAGGGTACATGTGCATAATGTGCAGGTTTGTTACATATGTATATTTGTGCCATGTTGGTGTGCTGCACCCATCAACTCGTCAGCACCCATCAATTCATCATTTATATCATGCTTAACTCCCCAATGCAATCCCTCCCCCCACCCCTCCCCATGATAGGCCCCAGTGTGTGATGTTCCCCTTCCCGCGTCCAAGTGATCTCATTGTTCAGTTCCCACCTATGAGTGAGAACATGCGGTGTTTGGTTTTCTCTTCTTGTGATAGTTTGCTAAGAATGATGGTTTCCAGCTGCATCCATGTCCCTACAAAGGATGCAAACTCATCCTTTTTTATAGCTGCATAGTATTCCATGGTGTATATGTGCCACATTTCTTAATCCAGTCTGTCACAGATGGACATTTGGGTTGATTCCAAGTCTTTGCTATTGTGAATAGTCCTGCAATAAACATATGTGTGCATGTGTCTTTGTAGTAGAATAATTTATAATCCTTTGGGTATATACCCAGTAGTGGGATGGCTGGGTCATATGGTACATCTAGTTCTAGATCCTTGAGGAATTGCCATACTCTTTTCCATAATGGTTGAACTAGTTTACAATCCCACCAACAGTGTAAAAGTGTTCCTATTTCTCCACATCCTCTCCAACAACTGTTGTTTCCTGATTTTTTAATGATTGCCATTCTAACTGGTGTGAGATGGTATCTCATTGTGGTTTTGATTTGCATTTCTCTGATGGCGAGTGATGATGAGCATTTATAAGAGCTATTTATGACAAACCCACAGCTAATATCATACTGAATGGGCAAAAACTGGAAAAATTCCCTTTGAAAACTGGTGCAAGACAGGGATGCCCTCTCTCACCACTCCTATTCAACATAGGGTTTGAAGTTCTGGCTAGGGCAATCAGGCAAGAGAAAGAAATCAAGGGTATTCAGTTAGGAAAAGAAGAAGTCAAACTGTCCCTGTTTGCAGATGACATGATTGTATATTTAGAAAACCCCATCGTCTCAGCCCAAAATCTCCTTAAGCTGATAAGCAACTTCAGCAAAGTCTCAGGATACAAAATTAATGTGCAAAAATCACAAGCATTCTTATACACCAGTAACAGACAAGCAGAGAGCCAATTCAGGAATGAACTTCCATTCACAATTGCTTCAAAGATAATAAAATACCTAGGAATCCAACTTACAAGGGATGTAAAGGACCTCTTCAAGGAGAACTACAAACCACTGCTCAGTGAAATCAAAGAGGACACAAACAAATGGAAGAACATACCATGCTCATGGATAGGAAGAATCAATATCGTGAAAATGGCCATACTGCCCAAGGTTATTTATAGATTCAATGCCATCCCCATCAAGCTACCAATGAGTTTCTTCACAGAATTGGAAAAAACTGCTTTAAAGTTCATATGGAACCAAAAAAGAGCCCACATTGCCAAGACAATCCTAAGTCAAAAGGACAAAGCTGGAGGCGTCACGCTACCTGACTTCAAACTATACTACAAGGCTACAGTAACCAAAACAGCATGGTACTGGTACCAAAACAGAGCTATAGACCAATGGAACAGAACAGAGTCCTCAGAAATAATACCACACATCTACAGCCATCTGATCTTTGACAAACCTGAGAGAAACAAGAAATGGGGAAAGGATTCCCTATTTAATAAATGGTGCTGGGAAAATTGGCTAGCCATAAGTAGAAAGCTGAAACTGGATCCTTTCCTTACCCCTTATACGAAGATTAATTCAAGATGGATTAGAGACTTAAATGTTAGACCTAATACCATAAAAACCCTAGAAGAAAATCTAGGTAGTACCATTCAGGACATAGGCATGGGCAAGGACTTCATGTCTAAAACACCAAAAGCAACGGCAGCAAAAGCCAAAATTGCCAAATGGGATCTAATTAAACTAAAGAGCTTCTGCACAGCAAAAGAAACTACCATCAGAGTGAACAGGCAACCTATAGAATGGGAGAAAATTTTTGCAATCTACTCATCTGACAAAGGGCTAATATCCAGAATCTACAAAGAACTGAAACAAATATACAAGAAAAAAACAAACAACCCCATCAAAAAGTGGGGAAAGGATATGAACAGACATTTCTCAAAAGAAGACATTCATATAGCCAACAGAAAAGCTTTTAAAAAGAGAGGGGGAAAAGAGAGAGGACAAAAAAAAGGAGAAAGCATGCATACTAATGAGCCTATACGGAAGTTAAAATAAAATTAGAACAGAAAACCAAATACCGCATGTTCTCACTCATAGGTGGGAATTGAACAGTAAGATCACTTGGACACAGGAAGGGGAGCATCACACACTGGGTCCTATTGTGGGGAGGGGGTAGGGGGAGGGTTATCATTAGGAGATATACCTAATGTAAATGACGAGTCAATGGATGCAGCACACCAACATGGCACATGTATACATATGTAAGAAATCTGCACGTTGTGCACATGTACCCTAGAACTTAGAGTATTTAAAAAAAGTAGAAAAGAAGTACTTGATTAACACAATAAAACTCAGGAAAGGGGGAAAACAGGAGCAAACAAGAGATGGAAAAAGGGAAACCCAGCAATTGCTAGGTTTAAATAAAACTGTATTAAAAATCACATTAAATATAAATGTCCTCAACAGCCCTATTAAAAGACAGATTGTCAAATTGCGTGCAAAAAGCAAGATCCAACAATATGCTCTCTGTACCAACTCCTTTCAAATATAACATCCCAGATAGATTAAAAGTAAAGAGATGAAAAACATACCAAACAAACACTAATCAAAAGAATATTGTGTTAGCTATGTTAATATCAGGTGGACATTAGAGAAAGGAATACCATGAGAAATTTTAAAAAGTTATTTAATGATTATAAAAGGGTTGTATTAGTTTGTTTGTGCTGCTGTAACAAAATATGTTAGACTGGGTGATTCATAAAGAACAGACATTTATTTTCTCACAGTTCTGAAGGTTGGAAATCTGAAATCAAAGTTCCATCAGGCTTGGTTGTCTGGTGAGGGTGGCTTTCTTCTTCTAAGATGGCACCTTGTTGCTGCATCCTCCTGAGAGGAGAGGATGAGTCCTCAAGTGGCAGAAGGCGCAAGAGAGCCAAAAACTGCATGAAGCTTCTTTTATACAGGCCTTCATCCCATATCTTCATAGCCCATAGGAGTAAGGCTGTGAGAAAGGAACCCTCATGGCCTAATTACTTCTTCAAGGCCCTTCCTTTTATTACTATTATATTGGCAACACTTGAAATCTGAAAGAGACACATTCAAATTATAACAGGGGTCAATTTGTCAAGAGGAATAGTTTGTGTAATTAACAACAGTGCTTCAAAGCATAGAAGCAAAACTGATGAGAACTGTGAGGAGAAATAGATGGATGTTGTTCAGCAGAGTATCATGCACTGATTATCAATCCCAAAAGAGGACCCTAAACATGCCAATTTCTGGTAAGGACCTTGTATCTGGCAGGTCTTGCACAAACCCATCTGCTAGAGATATTGCACAAGTCCAACTGCCATAGTATGAGTCTGGTGAGACAGAACACTCACACAAGTTATGAAAAGCAACTTTATTTCTCAAATATAGACAGCAAGGATTGACAGAATCCTGGAGTCATGGCCAGCCAGACCCGAAGTCTTGGGAGAGTTGCACAGGGCAGATGGAGTCTCATAAGTGCATGTCCCAGTTTGCACCACAGCTGGGAGACACTGGAAGCATTCCACTCTGGGTTATATACCCCAAGGGTAACTGGGCCACAAAGCTAAATTTTTGAAGAACATTCTGCTCTAGGTTGGACAAGGACAAAGCCCAGTCTGTTCTGGACAGTTTCTTCTTATCTCAGGGCACTACATTCTCAGTACATTCTACAGTTATCTTGAGAACTATAAGGAGGCTGGGGGGAAGAACTGGATTGGCCAAGATCATCTGGGAACCTGTCTTACTTCAAATGTATAATTAACATCAGAAATTTTCAGATTTTTTCTCCTTATAACTGATAGATCAAGAAGACAAACGGCCAGGTGCGGTGGCTCATGCCTGTAATACCAGCACTTTGGGAGGCTGAGGCGGGTGGATCACCTGAGGTCAGGAGTTTGAGACTAGGCTGGCCAACATGGTGAAACCTCATCTCTACTAAAAATACAAAAAAAAAAAAAAAAAAAAAAAATTAGCTGGGTGTTGCGGCTGGTGCCTGTAATCCCAGCTACTCAGGAGGCTGAGGCAGGAGAATTACTTGAACCCGGGAGGTGGAGGTTGCAGTGAGCCGAGATAGTGCCATTGCACTGCAGCCTGGGCAATGGAGTTAGACTCTGTCTCAAAAAAAAAAAAAAAGAGAGAGAGAGAGAGAGAGAAAATCATTAAGAAGATAGAAGACTTGGATTAAGCTATCAACCAACGTGACCTTATTGACATTTATAGAACATTTTGCCCAATGACAGTAGAATACACTATGTTCAAGTGCATATGGACATACACCAAGACGGAACACCTTCAGAGCCATAAGTAAATATAGAAAACTTCACATTATACAAACAAATTCCCTAACAAAGATAGAAATACATTAGATATCAATACATTTAAAATGCCCAAATATTGGAAGCCAACCAAACCAACCAACCAAACAAATCAGTAATACATTGTCAAAGAAGAAATCAAAAGGGAAATTAGAAATTGCAAAGTTAATGTGTGGATTTTCTACCAAATATTAGTCTATAGCCATACCACCCTGAATGCACCCTATCTTGTCTACCAAATATTGGTTTAAGCTAGTACTAGTATTTTCAACCCATCGAAGAGTAGGAAAGTGTCTTCTCTTTTCCTGACCTAACATCTGAAAAGGTAAACTTGTTCACCCATTTAGATATTGACTGAGTACTTATTGTGGGCAAGGTGAAGAGTGAGGAGTATCCAGAGCTGTTTCCACACTGAATCCTTTTTTTTCCCTAAGACACAAACATCCATTTGTCACTTGCTAATACTGGACAGTGGTCTATAGTTTACGAATACTAACTCATTTCACTTTATATTAGCATAATTAATAGATTGGCCTATTAAATCCTCCTTCTACTTATTTTTAGTACTACTTTTTATGGTAATTACCCACTTACAGATCTGTCTTTTTCCCTGGGCTGTGATATCCTGAAGGCAAAGTGGAGATGACTCATCTTTGTGCCTTCAGAACCTGGCACACATGTTTTATTTATTAAATGAATTATTGGATGCATGTGTAAAATTGTAGCTCATACACAAGGTCCAAGGGCTGAAAATTATGATGAGTCACTCATCATAATGAGTGGTTTTAATATTCCACATTCTGAAAACAGTATTTTTCATTATTATTATTATTATTATTATTATTGCCATTATTACTATTATTAGAATATGGAAGTCCTTCTAAAATAATAAAATATACTGGCATGTTATTATTATCATTTGTGTAATTGTAACATTGAACTCACAATCCCTAAAGCGGACCATGTTTGTTTTTATTCTTACAAGTTTTTTAGCTCCAGGAAATTTAATTATTTCTTCCTGAATCTGCATTTCTCAGTTGATATTTATAAATCTTTGTTTCTGTGCTGCCTGTAATTAGAAAAGTTCATAGTATGATCATCTGGTTGTTTTACAAGGGAAAGAATTCTATGATACAAGTAAAGAAATACTTTAAACTGATGGCTATTCAAAGTCCTGTCCTTTATGCTGACTTCTTAAAATAGGTTTTTTATTATTTACTCAAGATAATTTATAGATATTCTAATGTGTGTCAAGCCTTAGAATAGGCACTGAAAAATGAAGATCAGTAAAACACTTCTTATTTTGGGAGCAATTTCAGATTGGAATAAAATATTGATAAGTGCTAACATCTGGAATAGCTGAGTAAGGAGCTTGGACTAGCTCCTTCACAAAAAGCAGTGATACAACTGGACACACTTGTTTAGCCTGGGGCTGCAACCATTTCCCCCACCCTCACCCACAGTTCATGGCATAAGTTACAACAAGTGATGGGGCATCCCATGAGCACTGGCAGCCTTGCTGCCACAGGAGGAAGACTTGAAAATATCCAAGTCCCCAGGGGCATTGTCAGAAAATGATATAAATCTCAAAGGCAACCAATAAACAAAATTTGTGGTTGCAAAAATGATTAGGACATGCAGCAAACTGGCAGAACAGCACGAAATATAGCAAGGAGTTCTGGGAAATAAGATAGTGAAAGTGGGCTTTGATAAGCAGCTTTATAGTCATACCATAGATGGTATTAGGGTGACATACATGTGCAAGATTTCACACATGTTCTGGAAAGACAAAGAAAGTCTTAACATCCCTGGATGAATGTGAGATCTTGCACATGCAGAAAGCAAAAGCTGGCGGATATGTAAACTTCACAGACTTAGAATGTATTTCCCAAACCAAATATAGATCCACCAGGAAAAGGTAGAAGTTGAATCGGTTCAATGTGTTTCAGCAAAACTTCTGGCAAGTAAGCTTTGCTAACTCAGGGCCCGCTCCTACAAGGCTGGGCTCAAAACAACAACAACAAAACAACAACAGCAACAACAACAACAACAGCAGCAGCAACAACAACAACAACAATCCCTCACCCCCACCCCCCACAAAAACACAGAATTTAAAAAGCACTGGGCAGATACATCAGTAACCATACAGCAGCAAAGACAGATTCTCTAGATTTGGTCTGGGGAAGTCAATAAGCAAATAAGCCATAAGACCAACAAACTTCCAAAGGGGAATGAGAATACAGGGTTGCTGCCATATATTATTTACAATGTCCAGTTTTCAAGAACAGCAACAAAATATGAGACAGTCAAAGGCACAGGACACTGTGACACATCACTGGAAAATGGATGAGCACTAGGGAGCCAGATGTTATATTTAGCAGATAAGTTGCTATAAATATGTTCAAAGCATCAAAGAAAGCCATGTCTAATGAAGATATGGCTTCATATCTATCTATGATAATTATCTATCAAAGAGACTATCAATTCGACAAAAATTATTTTAAAAATCAAGCAAAAACTTTAAAGTTTAAATGGATAACAGCTGAAGTGAAATTGTTATTAAAGGGACTCAAGAACAGATTTGAGCTGGCAAAATAAGCAAACTTGAATACAGACAAACAAAAATTATGCAACCTGTAGAACAGAAAGAAAAAGAAATAAAAACAAACAAAGTCTCAAAGATTTGTAGAATACCATAAAGCTCGAGAAACTTTTACCAACATATCTAAGAACCTAAACAAGTTCTGAGTAGAACAAACAGAAAGGGATTCATACTGAGATGTACTATAATCAAACCATTGAAAGCCAAAGACAAAGAAATAATCCGAACAAGCTAGGAGAAAGCAAATGATGTTCATTCCATATAGAGGAATCTCAAAGATCAATAGCTGATTTATTTTTACCAAAAGCCAGGAGGTGGAAGACAGATCAGATAACATGTTCAAAAGGTTAAAACAATAGTAACAAACACTCTTGTCAACCAAAAATTTTATTTCTAGTAAAATTACTCACCAAAATTGAAGGCAAAACAAAGCTATTTCAAAGTACACAGAGATTTAGGGAATTTAGTGATAGCTGACCTACCTTACAAGAAATAACAAGGAAATTAGAAAGGGAATGACACCACTGTTAACTTGAATCCACAAAAAGAAATAGCGAACATGGCCAAATAACCATTTGGGTAAATAGAAGAGACAGTATAAACATATTTTCTCTTCTGTTATTTTAATGTATTAGAAAGACAATTCATATGATAATGATGGTAAACATATTGCTCAGTTTATAAAATATGAATTATGAAATATGTATGTACATATAAATATGTAGCATATATAACAATGATAGCATAAGAATAATGAAAGAAATTCAGTTATATTGTAGTTTAATTTCTACGTTTTACTGAAATTGATTTTCTTATACATGAATGTTCATATCAGCATCATTAACTATAGCCCCAAAGTTGAAACAATCCATATGTACAACAACCTAGTAACAGGTAAACACAATGAAATATTATTCAGCCATTGAAATGAGGGAAGTCCTGATTTATGCCACAACTAGATAAACTTTGAGAACATTGTTAACAATGCCAGACACAAAGTCTACATATTGCCTCATTCCATTAATATGAACTGCCCAAAATAGGCTTATCCATAGTTACAGAAAGCAGATTAGTATTTTCCTGGGGCTGGAGTGAAGGAAGGGAGGAATAGGACCTGACTGCTCATACGTACAGGGTTTCTTTCTGAGGTGATAAAACATTTCAGAATTAGATAGTGGTAAGGATTGCACAATTTCATGAATTTACAAAAACAACTAAGAACTATATATTTTAATAGAATAAATGTTGTGGCATGTGAATCATATTTCAGTAAAATGCATCAGTTGAGTCAAGTTAGTCAATATTTTTCAAGTCTTACATACTTGCTGATTTTTTACAATTTTAGTTGTTCTGTATTATTATTGAGAGTATTGTATCAACACATGCATCTATTATTGTTTATACTGTATTTTCCCTTCAATTATAGTAGTTTTGCTTCATGTATTTTGCAACTATCTTGTTAGATCAACATATGTATACAATTCTTAAGTCTTCCTGATGAATTTACATGTTTATTATTATAAAACCTACTTCTTCGTGTTGACTAACCATTTCGTCTTAAACTATTTTGTCTGACATTAGTATAGATGCATCATCTTTCTTTTTTTAACTGTTTTCAGGATAATATCCTTTCCATCATTTTATTTTTAACCTATTTGTGTCTTTGAATCTGAAGTGTGTTTTATAAAAAGCATTTAGTGGGATTATTTTAAAAATTTCATTCTTTCAATATATGTGTCATGTGCATATGTCATATGATTGATTTTTTAATCCATTTACATTTCATGTAGTTACTGATATGAGGGATTGACAACTGCAACTTTATTATTTGTTTTCTATATGTCTTAAGTCTTTTTGTTTCTTTATTCCTTTGTTAGTACCTTCTTTGGTAAACATTGATGTTTTGTATTGTACAACTTTAGTTTTTCTGTTGTTTCACTATATTTAAAATTATTTCCTTAGTGATTGCCTTGGAGATAACAGGTAACAACTTTTAACAATATAGTTACATATATTGTATAATTAATATCAACTTAATTTCAATTGGGAATGTATAAATTGCTACAATACACTTTCATTCTTCATACCCTCTCCTTTGTGCTCTCATTATTGTACAAATTACATCTTCATAGATTTTATGCCCCCCAGCACAAATTTATAACTATTGCTTTATGCAATTATCTTTTATTCATTTATCTTTATGCAATTATCTTTTAAATCAGGTAGCAGAAAAAAATTATAAAAAACAAAAAATACACCTATATACTGTCGTTCATATTTACCCATGAGGCCAGCTTTACATCTTGCTCTGTCGCCCAGGCTGGAGTGCAGTGGCGTGATCTCGGTTCTCTGCAAGCTCTGCCTCCTGGGTTCATGCCATTCTCCTGCCTCAGGTGTCCACCACCATGCCTGGCTAATTTTTTGTATGTTTAGTAGAGATGGGCTTTCACCGTGTTAGGCAGGATGGCCTCGATCTCCTGATCTCCCGATCTGCCCGCTTCGGACTCCCAAAGTGCTGGGATTACAAGAATGAGCCACCACGCCCAGACGGTACTTTTTATTTCTTAATATGAATTTAAGTTAGCCTAGTGTTCTTCCATTTTTATCATGAAAGTCACCTATTATTATTTCTTTTAGGCAAAATCTGCTAGTGAATTCTGTCAGTTTTTGTTTATGTGGAAACATCTTAACTTCTCTTTCATTTTTGAAGGATACTTTTGCTAGCCATAGAATTTTTGCTTGACAATACTTTCCTTCAACACTATTTAAAAAAAATTTTTAATTATACTTTAAGTTCTAGGGTGTGCACATGTGCACAACGTGCAGGTTTGTTACCTAGGTATACATGTGCCATGTTGGTGTGCTGCATGCATCAACTTGCCATTTACGTTAGGTATTTTTCCTACTGCTATCCCTCCCCCAGCCCACCACCCACTGATAAGCCCCGGTGTGTGATGTTCCTCACCCTGTGTCCATGTGTTCTTGTTGTTCAACTCCTACCTGTGAGTGAGAACATGCGGTGTTTGGTTTTCTGTCCTTGTGATAGTTTGCTTAGAATGATGGTTTCCAGCTTCATCCATGTCCCTGCAAAGGACATGAACTCATCCATTTTTATGGCTGCATAATATTCCATGGTATATATGTGCCACATTTTCTTAATCCGATCTATCATTGATGACATTTGGTTGGTTCCAAGTCTTTGCTATTGTGAATAGTGCTGCAGTAAACATACGTGTGCATGTGTCTTTATAGTAGAATGATTTATAATCCTTTGGGTATATACCGAGTAATGGGATTGCCAGGTCAACTGGTATTTCTAGTTCTAGATCCTTGAGGAATCGCCACACAGTCTTCCACAATGGTTGAACTAATTTACACTCCCATCAGCAGGGTAAAAGTATTCCTATTTCTCCATATCCTCTCCAGCATCTGTTGTTTCTTGACTTTTTAATGATCACCATTCTAACTGGAGTGAGATGGTATCTCATTGTGGTTTTGATTTACATTTCTCTGATGACCAGTGATGATGAGCATTTTTTCATATGTCTGTTGGCTACATAAATGTCTTCTTTTGAAAAGTGTCTGTTCATATCCTTTACCCACTTTTTGATGGGGTTGTTTGTTTTTTTCTTGTAAATTTGTTTAAGTTCTTTGTAGATTCTGGATATTAGCCATTTGTCAGATGGATAGATTGCAAAGATTTTCTCCCATTCTGTAGGTTGCCTGTTCAAGCTGATGATAGTTTCTTTTGCTGTGCAGAAGCTCTTTAGTTTAATTAGATTCCATTTGTCTATTTTGGCTTTTGTCACCATTGCTTTTGGTGTTTTAGTCTTGAAGTCTTTGCACAAGCCTATGTCCTAAATGGTATTGCCTAGGTTTTCTTCTAGATTTTTTATGGTTTAGGTCTTAAATTTAAGTATTTTATCCATCTTGAGTTAATTTTTGTATAAGGTGTAAGGAAGGGATCCAGTTTCAAGTTTCTACAGATGGTTAGCCAATTTTTCCTGGCACCATTTATTAAACAGGGAATCCTTTCCCCATTTCTTGTTTTTTCAGGTTTATCAAAAATCAGATGGTTGTAGATGTGTGGTGCTATTTCTGAGGCCTCTGTTTTGTTCCATTGGTCTATATATCTGTTTTGGTACCAGTACCAAGCTCTCTTGGTTACTGTAGTCTTGTAGTATAGTTTGAAGTCAGGTAGAATGATGCCCCCAGCTTTGTTCTTTTTGCTTAGGATTGCCTTGGCTATGCTGGCTCTTTTTTGGTTCCACATGAACTTTGAAGTAGTTGTTTCCAATTCTGTGAAGAAAGTCAGTGGTAGCTGGATGGGGATAGCATTGAATCTGTAAATTACCTTGGGCAGTATGGCCATTTTCACGATAGTGATTCTTCCCATCCATGAGCATGGAATGTTCTTCCATTTGTTTGTGTTCTCTTTTATTTCACTGAGCAGTGGTTTGCAGTTCTCCTTGAAGACGTCCTTCACATTCCTTGTAAGTTAAATTCCTAGGTATTTTATTATCTTTGAAATAATTGCAAATGGGAGTTCACTCATGATTTGGCTTTCTGTTTGTCTATTATTGGTGTATAGGAATGCTTGTGATTTTGCACATTGGTTTTGTATCCTGACTCTTCACTGAAGTTGCTTAACAGATTAAGGAGATTTGGGCTGAGATGATGGGGTTTTCTAAATATACAATCATGTCACCTGCAAACAGAGACAATTTGACTTCCTTTTTTCCTAATTGAATACCCTTTATTTCCTTCTCTTGCCTGACTGCCCTAGCCAGAACTTCCAACCCTATGTTGCATAGGAGTGGTGAGAGAGGGCATCCCTGTCTTGTGCCAGTTTTCAAAGGGAATGCTTCCAGTTTTTGTCCATTCAGTATGATATTGGCTGTGGGTTTGTCATAAATAGCTCTTATTATTTTGAGATACGTTCCATCAATACCTAGTTTATTGACAGTTTTTTTAACATGAAGTGCTGTTGAATTTTGTCGAAGGCCTTTTCTGCATCTATTGAGATAATCATGTGGTTTTTGTCATTGGTTCTGTTTATATGATGGATTACGTTTATTGATTTGCGAATCCCTTTACTATTACATAGTGGCCTTCTTTCTCTCTTTTGATCTTTTGGTTTAAAGCCTGTTTTATCAGAGACTAGGATTGTAACCCCTGCTTTTTATTGCTTCCTATTTGCTTGGTAGATCTTCCTCCATCCCTTTATTTTGAGCCTATGTGCATCTTTGCATTTGAGATGGGTCTCTTGAATACAGCACACCAATGGGTCTCAACTCTTTATCCAATTTGCCAGTCTGTGTCTTTTAATTGGGGCATTTAGCCCATTTACCTTTAAGGCTAATATTGTTATCTTTGTATTTGATCCCATTATGATGATGATAGTTGGTTATTTTGCCCGTTAATTGATGCAGTTTCTTCATAGTGTCAATGATCTTTACAATTTGGCATGTTTTTGCAGTGGCTGGTACCAGTTGTTCCTTTCCATGTTTAGTGCTTCCTTCAGGAGCTCTTGTAAGGCAGGCCTGTCAGTGACAAATCTCTCAGCATTAACTTATCTGTAAAGTATTTTATTTCTCCTTCACTTGTGAAGCTTAGTTTGGCTGGATGTGAGATTCTGGGGTGAAAATTCTTTTCTTTAAGAATGTTGACTATTGGTCCCCACTCTCTTCTGGCTTGTAGGGTTTCTGCTGAGATATCCACTGTTAGTCTGATGGGCTTCCCTTTGTGGGTAACCTGATGTTTCTCTCTGGCTGCCCTTAACATGTTTTCCTTCATTTCAACCTTGGTGAACCTGACAGTTATGTGTCTTGGAGGTTGCTCTTCTTGAGGTGTATCTTTGTAGTGTTCTCTGTATTTCCTGAATTTGAATGTTGGCCTGCCTTGCTAGGTTAGGGGAGTTCTGGATAATATCCTGAAGAGTGTTTTCTAACTTGATTCCATTCTCCCCGTCACTTTCCAGTACACCAATCAAATGTAGATTTGGTCTTTTCATATAGTCCCATATATCTTGGAAGCTCTGTTCATTTCTTTTCACTCTTTTTCTCTAATCTTGTCTTCTCACTTTATTTCATTAATTTGGTCTTAAATCACTGATATCCTTTCTTCCACTTGATAGAATTGGCTATTGAAGCTTGTGTATGTGTCACGAAGTTCTCGTGCCATGGTTTTCAGCTCCATTAGGTCATTTAAGGTATTCTCTACACTGCTTATTCTAGTTAGCCATTCGTCTAACATTTTTTTCAAGATTTTTAGCTTCCTGTGATGGGTTCGAATATGCTCCTTTAGCTCAGAGAAGTTTGTTATTACCGACCTTCTGAAACGTACTTCTATCAACTTGTCAAACTCATTCTCCATCCAGCTTTGTTCCCTGGCTAGCAAGGAGCTGCAATCCTTTGGAGGAGAAGAGGTGCTCTGTTTTTTTGGTATTTTCAACTTTTCTGCTCTGGTTTCTCCCCATCTTTGTGGTTTTATCTACCTTTGGTTTTTATGTGTTGGTGACCTACAGATGGAGTTTTGGTGTAGATGTCCTTTTTGTTGATGTTGATGCTATTCCTTTCTGTTTGTTAGTTTTCCTTCTAACAGTCAGACCCCTTAGCTGCAGGTCTGTTCAAGTTTGCTAGAAGTCCACTCCAGACCCTGTTTGCCTGGGTATCACCCATGGAGGCTGTAGAACAGCAAATACTGCTGCCTGACCCTTCCTCTGGAAGCTTTGTCTCAGAGGGGCACCTACCTATTTGAGGTGTCTGTCAGCCCCTACTGGGAGGTGTTTCCCAGTCAGGCTACACGGGAGTCAGGGACCCACTTGAGGAGACAGTTTGTTCATTCTCAGAGCTGGAACACCCTGCTGAGAAAACCACTGCTCTCTTTAGAGCTGTCAGACAGGGACATTTGAGTCTGCAGAAGCTGTCTCCTGCTTTTTGTTCTACTATGCCCTGCCCCCAGAGGTGGAATCTATAGAGGCAGTAGGCCTTGCTGAGCTACAGTGGGGTCCACCCAGTTCGTGCTTCCTGGCCTCTTTGTTTACACTGTGAGCTACTCAAGCCTCAGCAATGGCGGATGCCCCTCCCTGTGTCAAGCTGCAGTGTCACAGGTTGATCTCAGACTGCTGTGCTAGCAGTGAGCAAGGCTTCGTGGGTGTGGGACACCCTGAGCCAGGCAAATGGGTATCTCCTCATCTGCCGGTTGCTAAGACTGTGGGAAAAGTGCAATATTTGATCAGAAGTGTACTGTTTCTCCAGGTACAGTCTGTCACGGCTTCCTTTGGCTAGGAAAGGGAAATCCCCTGACTCCTTGTGCTTCCTGGGTGAGGCGACATCCCACTGTGCTTCAGCTCTTCCTCCGTGGGCTGCACCCACTGTTCAACCAGTCCCAGTGAGATGAACCAGGTACCTCAGTTGGAAATGTAGAAATCACCTATCTTCTGTGTCAGTCTCGCTGGGAGCTGCTGACTGCAGCTGTTCCTATTTGGCCATTTTGGAAGCGACCCTTTCAACACTTTAAATATGTACCCACTGCCTTCTGGCCTCCACTGTCTGTGATAAGCAATAAACTGTCTTATTGAGGATACCTTGTATGTGATGTGTCACCTTTCTTGCTGATCCCAAGAGTCTCTCCTTGTCATTGTTGATAGTTTTGTTATGATACATGTAGATGTGTATGTCTTTGACTTTATTTTACTTGGAGAGTTAATTTTTATGGTTTTTTGATTAATGATTTTTTATCAAATTTGGAAAATTTTGGCCACTATTTTTTCAAATATTCTTTCTGATTCTTTATATCTCATCTCTCTTTTCTCATGGTGTGACTCATATTGCACACATATTGGTTTTCCTTATGATGTACTCTTGAGTCTCTTTTCATTTTTCTTTGTTATATTTTCTTTCTGTTCCTCAGATTGCACAATCTCAATGGATGTATCTTCCCATTTGCTGATTCTGCCAGCTCAAATCCATTGTTAAGTGCTTCTGATAAAATTTTCATCTCAGTTATTATACTTTCCAACTCCAGAATTTTCAAACACACATACACACACCCCATTCAATAGAAATAGAATATAGATATATTTATTATCATATTGTGGACTATATATAGAATTGAAATAAAATAGCTTTTTTGATAGTCTCTATTTGGAAGGATATTCTCATCATTCTTATACTTCCTTTTAGTTTTGTTTTTAACAGATACGCTCTTTTTTCCTATTTTATTTTTAAAATTATTATTATTATTTTTATTATTATTATTATTATTATTATTATTATTATTATTATTTTGAGACGCAGTCTCGCTCTGTCGCCCAGGCTGGAGTGCAGTGGCCGGATCTCAGCTCACTGCAAGCTCCGCCTCCCGGGTTTACGCCATTCTCCTGCCTTAGCCTCCCGAGTAGCTGGGACTACAGGTGACCGCCACCATGCCCGGCTAGTTTTTATCTATTTTTTTAGTAGAGACGGGGTTTCACTGTGTTAGCCAGGGTGGTCTCGATCTCCTGACCTCATGATCCGCCCGTCTCGGCCTCCCAAAGTGCTGGGATTACAGGCTTGAGCCACCACGCCCAGCCTAAAATTATTTTTATTTATTTTTAACTCTCATTTTAGATTCAGGGATGCATGTGCAGGTTTGTTATACAGGTAAATTGTTTGTCATGATGGTGTGGGCACACATTACTATTTCACCCAGGTAATAAATGTAGCACCTGATAGGTAGATTTTTGATCCTCTCCCTCTTCCCACCCTCCAATATCAAGTAGGCTCCAGTACCTGTTGTTCCCTTCTTTGTGTCCTTCTGTACTCAATGTTTAGCTCCCACTTTTAAGTGAAAATATGCAGGATTTAATTTCTGTTCCTGCATTAGTTCGCTTAGAATAATGGCCCCCAGCTTCATCCATGTTGCTGCAAAGAACATGATCTCATTCTTTTTATGGCTGTGTAGTATTACAAGGTGTATATACAACTACATTTTCTTTATCTAGTCCATCATTGATGGGCACTTAGGTTGATTCCATGTCTTTGCTATTGTGAATAGTGCTGTGATGAACATGTGCATGCATCTTTATGGTAGAATGATTTACCTTCCTTTGAGTATATATTCAGTAATGGGATGGCTAGGTCAAATGGTAATTCTCTTTTAAGTTCTTTGAGCCATTTACTAACTGCTTTCCACAATAGCTAAACTAAGTTTTATTCCCCTCAGCAGTGTATAAGCATTCCCTTTTCTCTACAACCTCACCAGCAACCATTATGTTTTGACTTTTTAATAATAGCCATTCTGATTGGTGTGAAATGGTGTCTCATTGTGGTTTCTATTTGCATTTCTCTAATAATTAGCAATATTGAACATGTTTTCATATGCTTTTCGGTCACATGTATGTCTTCTTTTGAAAAGTGGTCATGTCCTTTGCCCACTTTTGAATGGGGTTGGTTGTTTTTTGCTTGTTAATTTGTTTAAGTTCCTTATTGACTCTGGATATTAGACCTTTGTTGGGTGTATAGTTTGCAAACATCTTCTCCCATTCAGTAGCTTATCCTTTTACTCTGTTGCTAATTTCTTTTGCTATGCAAAATCTCTTTAGTTTAATGAGGTTTCATTTGTCAATTTTTGTTTTTGTTGCAGTTGCTTTTGGCATGTTCATTAGAATGATATTTAATAGGTTATCTTCCAGTTTTTGTACTTTTAGATTTTACTTTTAAATTTTTAATTCATCTTGAGTTGATTTTTGTGTATGGTGTAAGGAAAGGGTACAATTTCAATGTTTTGCACATGGCTAGGCAGTTATGCCAACACCATTGATTGAATAGGGAGTCCTTCTCCCGTTGTCTGTTTTTGTCACACTTGTTGAAGATCAGATGGTTGTAGGTGTGTGTCTTTATTTCTGAGCTCTCTGCTCTGTTCTATTCATCTATGTGTCTGTTTTTGTAATAGTATCATGCTGTTTTTGGTTACTGTAGCCTTTGTGTATAGTTTTAAGTTGGGTAACATGATGCCTCCAGCTTTGTTCTTTTTACTTAGAATTGCCTTGGCTATTTGAGCTCTCTTGTGGTTTCATGTGAATTTTAAGATGGTTTTCTCTAATTCCTTGGGAAGCATTTTGTTTCTAGGTTAATTTTAGAATAGTTTTTGCATAATTCTATAAAAAATGACTTTGCTAGTTTGATAGAAATAGCATTGAATCTGTAAATTGCTTTGGGCAGTAAGGCCCTTTTAACAGTATTGATTCCTCCTATCTGTTAACATGAGAAGTTTTCCCATTTGTTTGTTTCATTTTGGACTTCTTTAAGCAGTATTTTGTAATTCTCATTGTAGAGATCTTTTATCTCCGTGGTTACCTGAATTCTTAGTTATTTTATTCTTTTTGTGGTTATTGTGAAAAAGATTACATTTTGTTTTGGCTCTCGGCTTGGATGTTGTTGGTGTATAGAAATGTTACTAAGTTTTGAACATTTATTTTGTATTCTGATACTTTGCTGAAGTTGTTTATCAGATCTAGGAACTTTTGGCCAGAGACTATGGGGATTTATAGGTATAGGATCATATCATCTGCAAACAGAGATAGTTTGACTTCTTCTCTTCCTATTTGGATAACTTTTATTTCTTTATCTTGCCTGGTTGCTCTGTTGAGTAGGAGTGGTGAGAGTAGGCATCCTTGTCTTGTTTTGGTTCTCAAGAGGAAAGCTTCTAGTTTTTGCACATTCAATAAGATGTTGTCTGTGGGTTTGTCCCAGATAGCTCTTATTATTTTGAAGTATGTTTCTTCAATGCCTAGCTTGTTGAGGGCTTTTAACATGAAGGGATATTGGATTTTATTGAAAGCCCTTTCTGTATCTATTCAGATGATCATGTGGCATGTGGTTTTTGTTTTTACTTCTGTTTATGTGGTGAATTGCATTTATTTACCTATGTTGAACCAACCTTTTATCCCAGGGATAAAGCCTACTTGATTGTGGTGGATTTACTTTTACATGTTGTTGCTAGATTCAGTTTGCTAGTATTTTGCTGAGGCGTTTTGCATCCATGCTCATCAAGGTTATTTGCTTGAAGTTTGTGTGCGTGTGTGTGTTTGTGTGTGTGTGAGACAGTGTGTGTGTTTTCTGACAGGTTTTGGAATCAAGGTGATGATGGCTTCATAGAATGAGTGAGGGAGGAGTCCCTCCCCGATTTTCTGGAATAGTTTCAGTAGGAATGACACCAACTCTTTATACCTCTGGTAAAGTTTGTTTGTGAATCTGTCTTTCTGGTTGGTAGGCTTTTTATTACTGATTCAAGGGATTCAGACTCACTACTGGTCTATTCAGGAATTCAATTTCTTCTTGGTTCAATCTTGGGAGGTTTTATGTTTCCAGCAATTTGTCTATTTCTTTTAGGCATTCTAGTTTGGTGCATAGGGGTGTTAATAATAGTCTCTGAAGGTTTTTTTGTATTTCTGTGGGATCAGTGGTATGTCTCCTTTGCCATCTCTGATTGCATTTATTTGTATATTCTCTCTTCTTTATTAGTCTAGCTAGTAGCCTATCAGTCTTATCTATTCTTTCAAAACACCAACTCCTGGATTCGTTTATCTTTTGTATGGTCTTTTGTGTCTCACTTTTGTTTACTTCAGCTCGAATTTTGGTGATTTTTTGTCTTCTGCTAGTTTTGGGGTTAGATTGCTGTTGTTTCTCTAGTTCTTCTAGGTGTGATCTTAGGTTGTTAATTTGAGATCTTTGTAACTTTTTGATGCAGACGTTAGGTGCTGTAAACTTACCTCTTAACACTGCTTCAGCTGTGTCTCAGAGATTCTTGTACCTTTACTTTGTTAGATTACAATTTCCTGTTTTTTTTGCTTTCTTTTTTTTTTTTTTTTTTCTGAGTCAGATGCTTGCTCTATCAACCAGGGGTCTCACTCTGCCACCCAGGCTGGAGTGCAGTGGCGCAATCATAATTCACTACAGACTTGCCCTTTTGGGCTCCAGTGATCTTCTTGGCTCAGTTTCCTGAGTAGCTAGGATCACAGGCACATAACACTGCATCAGGCTAATTTTAAATTTTTTTTCCTACAGACAGAGTCTTACTATGTTGTCCAAGCTGGTCTTGAACTTCTGGGCTCCATCGATCCTCCTGCCTTGGCCTCCCAAAATGCTGAAATTACAAGTGTGCACTGTACCTGGTCTCCCTTAATTTTTGAACAATTTAAAATATAATTGGTGCAAAGTATTTGTTTAATAAGTTCAAAGTTTGTGCTCTCTCAAGAACAGTTTCTATTGGCTGCATTTTTCTTTGTTAATGGGTCATTTTTTTTAATTTCACACAGTTTATGTTGAAAAATGAACATTTTAAATAATATAATGTGTCAACTCTGAAAATCAGATTCTCTCCTTTCCCCATGGTTTGTTATTATTGTCATTTGTTATCGCTGTCACTATTGTTTATTACAGACTTTTCTTAACTAGTTCTTTAAAATATGTATTCTTTGTTGTATGTAGCTACTGACGTCTCTCCTTGGTTAGCTTAGTGGGTAGCTAATCAATGGACAGATATTTTTCAGAGTTTCCTGGAACTGATAAATCTCCCCATCTTGGCAGAGGGTCTCTGTGTGCATGTTGGGACACACCTTCAATATTCAACCAAGTAGTTAAAAATTACCTTAGTCTTCACTTCCTGCTTGTGTAGAACCTGAAGAACAGAAAAGGTGAGACCTTAGGACCTTCTTGGGTCTGAGCATGCAGGAATCCTCGGACATGAACATACCTCTATACATGTGTTTGAACTTCTAGATTCCAGGAATACTTTGAAGCTTTTTAAAGGTTTCTCTGGATATTCTATTCACCAGTGTTTCTTTTTTTTTTTTTTTTTTTTTTTTTTCGTACTTTAAGTTCTAGGGCACATGTGCACAACGTGCAGGTTTGTTACATATGTATACATGTGCCATGTTGATGTGCTGCACACATTAACTCATCATTTACATTAGGTATATCTCCTAATGCTATCCCTCCCCCCCCCCCTCTCCCCACAATAGGCCCTGGTGTGTGATGTTCCCCTTCCTGTGTCCAAGTGTTCTCATTGTTCAATTCCCACCTATGAGTGAGAACATGCAGTGTTTGGTTTTCTGTTCTTGCGATAGTTTGCTGAGAATGATGGTTTCCAGCTGCATCCATGTCCCTCCAAAGGACATGAACTCATCCTTTTTTATGGCTGCATAGTACTCCATGGTGTATATGTGCCACATTTTCTTCATCCAGTCTGTCACTGATGGACATTTGGGTTGATTCCAAGTCTTTGCTATTGTGAATAGTGCTGCAATAAACATACGTGTGCATGTGTCTTTATAGCAGCATGGTTTATAAACCTTTGGGTATATTCCCAGTAATGGGATGGCTGGGTCAAAGGGGTATTTCTAGTTCTAGATCCTTGAGGAATTGCCACACTGTTTTCCACAATGGTTGAACTAGTTTACAGTCCCACCAACAGTATAAAAGTGTTCCTATTTCTCCACATCCTCTCCAGCACCTGTTGTTTCCTGACTTTTTAATGATTGCCATTCTAACTGGTGTGAGATGGTATCTCATTATGGTTTTGATTTGCATTTCTCTGATGATGAGTGATGATGAGCATTTTTTCATGTATCTGTTGGCTGTATGAATGTCTGTTCATATCCTTTGCCCACTTTTTGTTGGGGTTGTTTTTTCCTTGTAAATTTGTTTGAGTTCTTTGTAGGTTCTCACCAGCTTTTCCTTTTCAGCTTTTTGGTTTACCTATTGTTGGCTTCAACTGTTGTGTGTTGCTTCAGAGAGCTGAAACTTTAAACAGTTGCCTCTTATGGCTTTTGCCAAATGTATGGGGAAAAGTCTGTTTGCCCTTGCTGAGCTTTAAATTAGGTCAAATAATGAGGGCCTATTAAGTGGGTTCTTCCAGGGAATTCCATGACAGGCACAACAATGAAAGTTTTTTTAGTAAAAGAGCCTTGACGGAGCTTGAGAACTATTCTGCTTTCTCTATTGGCTACCAGGCTCATAGTTTTCACTGTGGTAATAAGCTATTAGTTTTCAAGACTATGGGAAAGCCAAGGAAGGTAAAATGGGAATACAACTTAAAACTCTACATTGCTTACTCGTCTTAGAGAGAGTTCTTTTCTTGAATAAATTCTCCCTAATTGCTTCAAACCTTTGATTAAATGTCAGAATTTCAAAAATGTTGATTCTGACAATTTTTTTGCAGTGTTCTCATGCTTTTATGAAGGAGTAGATATTCAGAGGTTCTTACTCTGCCATTTTTTACCTGTCATCCTTAGTTAACATTATAATATTCAACCCAATAACTGTAATAAGTATTATTTTCAAGTCCCATGTGGTATATTTTCCAGGATAAACCATATATTAGACCGTGAACCAATATCCAGTAAATTTCAAAGGATCAAAGTCAAGCAAACTATGATTACCAACTACAATGAAATTAAATTAGAAATTAACCAGAGAAGGAAATTTCAGAAATCCACAAGTATTTGGACATTAACACTACATCTCTATATAACCTATGTGGCAAAGAAGAAATCACAGGTGAAATCATAAAATATTTCAAGCTGAATAAATTGTATATGCAATGTATCAAAATTTATAAGGCAAAATTAAATCAGTACCTAAATTGAAATTGATAGCTTTAAACTGCAGTATCAGAAAGGAAGAAATATATTGGTAAACAATTGTACAACTTAAAAAACTAAAAAATAAAGAATAAAATAATCCAAAAAAAAGAAGGAAATAATACAAACTCAAGTGAAAACCAGTGAAATGAAAAACAGAAAAACAATAATTAATAAATCTAAAACTGATTTATTTAAAAAGATATAAATTGACAGCTGTTTATCTAAAATGAACCTGAAGAAAATGAAGGATGACATACATATCAAGTATGAAAGAAGGCACTTTCTTCTTTCTTTAGGCAAACTTTAGGAAGAAATCAAATCATTATAAAAGAATACTAATAAAAAGGTGTTCATAACTTTCCACTAACAAATTAGACAACTTAGATGAAACAGCACCATTTCCAAGAAAGATAAAAATTAATAAAACTGACCCCCAAAGAGAAAGCAAATCTAAATATTTCTATAACAAAAAAAGTATTGAATTAGTAATTAATTAGTTTTCACTAGAAAAAACCCAGGGTCATATGTCTGCACTGATTAACTCTAACAAACATTTAGAAAAGAAATGCCACCAGTCTTGAAGAAATTGCCACAAAATTGAAGAAAAAGGATAACCCCAACTCATTCTATGAGGCCAATATTATCCTTATGCAAAAGCCTGATGAAGATATCACAAGAAAAGAGAACTACATGCCAGTATCTACCATGAAGATAAATGCAAAAACTCTTAACAAAACATTATAAAAGAATCTCACCCAACAGTATGTAAAAGGATTATATGCCACGTCCATGTGATGTAGCATCTGAAAAGCAGTTAATATAACTTACCACATTAGTAGAAAAATCACATAATCATTGTAATAGATACATAGAAGACATTTGACAAAATTCATCACTTCTTCATGACTAAAGCTTTCAGCAAACTAGGAATTAAAGGGGAACTGTCTTAAACTGATAAAGAGTATCTGTGAAAAACCAATAGCTAACTTCTTAGTGGCAAAAAATTGAATGTTTTCCCCCAAAGACTGGGGAATATACATGGACGCCTGCTCTTGCCACCCCTATTAAATATTGTGCCAGAGCTTCCAGTGAGTGCAGTTGAGCAAGAAAAAGACATAAATGGCATCTTGATTGAGAAACACAAATTAAAACTGATTTTATTTATTTATTACATGATTTTCTACACAGAAAGCCCTTTTAAAAATTTTGAAAAGTCAAGGCTTTTCTTCTTTCTTTTAAAAATTTTTTTAAAACATTTATAACAGTTGTAGATTTACAGCAATATTCCAAAGATAGTACAGAATTCCCATACACCTCATACATACTTTCCCCTATATTTATATATTTATTTACTTTAAAATGTTTATTTTAGGTTCAGGATTATATATGCAGGTTTGCTATACGGGTGAACTAACATAGGGGTTTCTTGTACAGATTATTTAATCACCCAGGTACTAAGCTTAGTACCCAATTGTTAATTTTTTCCTGCTCCCCTGCCTCCTCCTATTCTCTATCCTCAAGTAGGCCCAAGTGTCTAGTTATTCCTTTCTTTGTATTCGTGAGTTCTCATCATTTAGTTCCCACTTATAAGTGAGAACATGCAGTATTTGGTTTTCTGTTCCTGCATTAGTTGGCTAAAGATAATGCCCTTCAGCTTTATCCATGCCCACAAAAGACATGAGCTCGTTTTTTCTTTTTTTTTCTTTTAACAGATGCATAGTGTTTTTTTTATTATTATGATACTTTAAGTTCTAGGGTACATGTGCATAACGTGCAGGTTTGTTACATATGTATACTTGTGCCATGTTGGTGTGCTGCACCCATCAACTCGTCAGCACCCATCAATTCGTCATTTATATCAGGTATAACTCCCAATGCAATCCCTCCCCCCACCCCCTCCCCATGATAGGCCCTGGTGTGTGATGTTCCCCTTCCCGAGTCCAGGTGATCTCATTGTTCAGTTCCCACCTATGAGTGAGAACATGCGGTGTTTGGTTTTCCGTTCTTGTGATAGTTTGCTAAGAATGATGGTTTCCAGCTGCATCCATGTCCCTACAAAGGATGCAAACTCATCCTTTTTTATGGCTGCATAGTATTCCATGGTGTATATGTGCCACATTTTCTTAATCCAGTCTGTCACTGATGGACATTTGGGTTGATTCCAAGTCTTTGCTATTGTGAATAGTCCTGCAATAAACATACGTGTGGGTGTGTCTTTATAGCAGCATAATTTATAATCCTTTGGATATATACCCAGTAGTGGGATGGCTGGGTCATATGGTACATCTAGTTCTAGATCCTTGAGGAATTGCCATACTCTTTTCCATAATGGTTGAACTAGTTTACAATCCCACCAACAGTGTAAAAGTGTTCCTATTTCTCCACATCCTCTCCAGCACCTGTTGTTTCCTGACTTTTTAATGATTGCCATTCTAACTGGTGTGAGATGGTATCTCATTGTGGTTTTGATTTGCATTTCTCTGATGGTGAGTGATGATGAGCATTTCTTCATGTGTCTGTTGGCTGTATGAATGTCTTCTTTTGAGAAATGTCTGTTCATATCCTTTGCCCACTTTTTGATGGGGTTGTTTGTTTTTTTCTTGTAAATTTGTTTGAGTTCTTTGTAGGTTCTGGATATCAGCCCTTTGTCAGATGAGTAGATTGCAAAAATTTTCTCCAATTCTGTAGGTTGCCTGTTCACTCTGATGGTAGTTTCTTTTGCTGTGCAGAACCTCTTTAGTTTAATGAGATCCCATTTGTCAATTTTGGCTTTTGTTGTCGTTGCTTTTGGTGTTTTAGACATGAAGTCCTTGCCCATGCCTATGTCCTGAATGGTACTACCTAGGTTTTCTTCTAGGGTTTTTATGGTATTAGGTCTAACATTTAAGTCTCTAATCCATCTTGAATTAATCTTCACATAAGGAGTAAGGAAAGGATCCAGTTTCAGCTTTCTACTTATGGCTAGCCAATTTTCCCAGCACCATTTATTAAATAGGGAATCCTTTCTCCATTTCTTGTTTCTCTCAGGTTTGTCAAAGATCAGATGGCTGTAGATGTGTGGTATTATTTCTGAGGACTCTGTTCTGTTCCATTGGTCTATATCTCTGTTTTGGTACCAGTACCATGCTGTTTTGGTTACTGTAGCCTTGTAGTATAGTTTGAAGTCAGGTAGCGTGATGCCTCCAGCTTTGTCCTTTTGACTTAGGATTGCCTTGGCAATGCGGGCTCTTTTTTGGTTCCATATGAACTTTAAAGCAGTTTTTTCCAATTCTGTGAAGAAACTCATTGGTAGCTTGATGGGGATGGCATTGAATCTATAAATAACCTTGGGCAGTATGGCCATTTTCACGATATTGATTCCTCCTATCCATGAGCATGGTATGTTCTTCCATTTGTTTGTGTCCTCTTTGATTTCACTGAGCAGTGGTTTGTAGTTCTCCTTGAAGAGGTCCTTTACATCCCTTGTAAGTTGGATTCCTAGGTATTTTATTCTCTTTGAAGCAATTGTGAATGGAAGTTCATTCACGATTTGGCTCTCTGTTTGTCTGTTACTGGTGTATAAGAATGCTTGTGATTTTTGCACATTAATTTTGTATCCTGAGACTTTGCTGAAGCTGCTTATCAGCTTAAGGAGATTCTGGGCTGAGACAATGGGGTTTTCTAAATATACAATCATGTCATCTGCAAACAGGGACAATTTGACTTCTTCTTTTCCTAACTGAATACCGTTTATTTCTTTCTCTTGCCTGATTGCCCTAGCCAGAACTTCCAACACTATGTTGAATAGGAGTGGTGAGAGAGGGCATCCCTGTCTTGTGCCAGTTTTCAAAGGGAATTTTTCCAGTTTTTGCCCATTCAGTATGATATTGGCTGTGGGTTTGTCATAAATAGCTCTTATTATTTTGAGGTACGTTCCATCAATACCGAATTTATTGAGCATTTTTAGCATGAAGGGCTGTTGAATTTTGTCAAAAGCCTTTTCTGCATCTATTGAGATAATCATGTGGTTCTTGTCTTTGGTTCTGTTTATATGCTGGATTACGTTTATTGATTTGCGAATGTTGAACCAGCCTTGCATCCCAGGGATGAAGCTCACTTGATCATGGTGGATAAGCTTTTTGATGTGCTGCTGAATCCGGTTTGCCAGTATTTTATTGAGGATTTTTGCATCAATGTTCATCAGGGATATTGGTCTAAGATACTCTTTTTTTGTTGTGTCTCTGCCAGGCTTTGGTATCAAGATGATGTTGGCCTCATAAAATGAGTTAGGGAGGATTCCCTCTTTTTCTATTGATTGGAATAGTTTCAGAAGGAATGGTACCAGCTCCTCCTTGTACCTCTGGTAGAATTCAGCTGTGAATCCATCTGGTCCTGGACTTTTTTGGTGGGTAGGCTATTAATTATTGTCCTCAATTTCAGAGCCTGCTATTGGTCTATTTAGGGATTCAACTTCTTCCTGGTTTAGTCTTGGAAGAGTGTAAGTGTCCAGGAAATTATCCATTTCTTCTAGATTTTCTAGTTGATTTGCGTAGAGGTGTTTATAGTATTCTCTGATGGTAGTTTGTATTTCTGTGGGGTCAGTAGTGATATCCCCTTTGTCATTTTTTATTGCATCTATTTGATTCTTCTCTCTTTTCTTCTTTATTAGTCTTGCTAGCAGTCTGTCAATTTTGTTGATCTTTTCAAAAAACCAACTCCTGGATTCATTGATTTTTTGGAGGGTTTTTTGTGTCTGTATCTCCTTCAGTTCTGCTCTGATCTTAGTTATTTCTTGCCTTCTGCTAGCTTTTGAATGTGTTTGCTCTTGCCTCTCTAGTTCTTTTAATTGTGATGTTAGAGTGTCCATTTTAGATCTTTCCAGCTTTCTCTTGTGGGCATTTAGTGCTATAAATTTCCCTCTACACACTGCTTTAAATGTGTCCCAGAGATTCTGGTATGTTGTATCTTTGTTCTCATTGGTTTCAAAGAACATCTTTATTTCTGCCTTCATGTCGTTATGTACCCAGTAGTCATTCAGGAGCAGGTTGTTCAGTTTCCATGTCGTTGAGTGGTTTTGATTGAGTTTCTTAGTCCTGAGTTCTAGATTGATTGCAACAAACTGTGGTCTGAGAGACAGTTTGTTATAATTTCTGTTCTTTTACATTTGCTGAGGAGTGCTTTACTTCCAATTATGTGGTCAATTTTGGAATAAGTGTGATGTGGTGCTGAGAAGAATGTATATTCTGTTGATTTGGGGTGGAGAGTTCTATAGATGTCTATTAGGTCCGCTTGGTGCAGAGATGAGTTCAATTCCTGGATATCCTTGTTAACTTTCTGTCTCATTGATCTGTCTAATGTTGACAGTGGGGTGTTGAAGTCTCCCATTATTATTGTATGGGTGTCTAAGTCTCTTTGTAAGTCTCTAAGGACTTGCTTTATGAATCTGGGTGCTCCTGTATTGGGTGCATATATATTTAGGATAGTTAGCTCTTCCTGTTGAATTGATCCCTTTACCATTATGTAATGGCCTTCTTTGTCTCTTCTGATCTTTGATGGTTTAAAGTCTGTTTTATCAGAGACTAGGATTACAACCCCTGCTTCTTTTTGTTCTCCATTTGCTTGGTAGATCTTCCTCCTTCCCTTTATTTTGAGCCTATGTATGTCTCTGCATGTGAGATGGGTCTCCTGAATACAGCAGACTGATGGGTCTTGACTGTTTATCCAGTTTGCCAGTCTGTGTCTTTTAATTGGAGCATTTAGTCCATTAACATTTAAGGTTAATATTGTTATGTGTGAACTTGATCCTGCCATTATGATATTAACTGGTTATTTTGCTCGTTAGTTGATGCAATTTCTTCCTAGCCTCGATGGTCTTTACATTTTGGCATGTTTTTGCAATGGCTGGTACCGGTTGTTCCTTTCCATGTTTAGGGCTTCCTTCAGGGTCTCTTGTAAGGCAGGCCTAGTAGTGACAAAATCTCTAAGCATTTGCTTATCTGTAAAGGATTTTATTTCTCCTTCACTTATGAAACTTAGTTTGGCTGGATATGAAATTCTGGGTTTAAAATTCTTTTCTTTAAGAATGCTGAATATTGGCCCCCACTCTCTTCTGGCTTGTAGAGTTTCTGCCGAGAGATCTGCTGTTAGTCTGATGGGCTTCCCTTTGTGGGTAACCTGACCTTTCTCTCTGGCTGCCCTTAAGATTTTTTCCTTCATTTCAACTTTGGTGAATCTGGCAATTATGTGTCTTGGAGTTGCTCTTCTCGAGGAGTATCTTTGGGGCATTCTCTGTATTTCCTGAATTTGAATGTTGGCCTGCCCTACTAGGTTGGGGAAGTTCTCCTGGATGATATCCTGAAGAGTGTTTTCCAACTTGGTTCCATTTTCCCCCTCACTTTCAGGCACCCCAATCAGACGTAGATTTGGTCTTTTTACATAATCCCATATTTCTTGCAGGCTTTGTTCATTTCTTTTTCTTCTTTTTTCTTTTGGTTTCTCTTCTCGCTTCATTTCATTCATTTGATCCTCAATCGCTGATACTCTTTCTTCCAGTTGATCAAGTTGGTTACTGAAGCTTGTGCATTTGTCACGATTTCTCGTGTCATGGTTTTCATCTCTGTCATTTCATTTATGACCTTCTCTGCATTAATTAATCTAGCTGTCAGTTCTTCCACTCTTTTTTCAAGATTTTTAGTTTCTTTGCACTGGATACGTAATTCCTCCTTTAGCTCTGAGAAGTTTGATAGACTAAAGCCTTCTTCTCTCATCTTGTCAAAGTCATTCTCTGACCAGCTTCGATCCGTTGCTGGCGATGAGCTGTGCTCCTTTGCAGGGGGAGATGTGCTCTTATTTTTTGAATTTCCAGCTTTTCTGCCCTGCTTTATCCCCATCTCTGTGGTTTTATCTGCCTCTGGTCTTTGATGATGGTGATGTACTGATGGGGTTTTGGCATAGGTGTCCTTCCTGTTTGATAGTTTTCCTTCTAACAGTCAGGACCCTCAGCTGCAGGTCCCTTGGAGATTGCTTGAGGTCCACTCCAGACCCTGTTTGCCTGGGTATCAGCAGCAGAGGTTGCAGAAGATAGAATATTGCTGAACAGTGAGTGTACCTGCCTGATTCTTACTTTGGAAGCTTCCTCTCAGGGTTGTACTGCACCCTGTGAGGTGTGGGGTGTCAGACTGCCCCTAGTGGGGGATGTCTCCCAGTGAGGCTACTCAGGGGTCAGTGACCCACTTGAGCAGGCAGTCTGTCCCTTTTCAGATCTCAGCCTCCGTGTGGGGAGATCCACTGCTCTCTTCAAAGCTGTCAGACAGAGTCATTTGCGTCTGCCAAGGTTTCTGCTGCTTTTTTTGTTGTTGTTGTTTAGCTGTGTCCTGTCCCCAGAGGTGGAGTCTACAGAGACAGGCAGGTTTCCTTGAGCTGCTGTGAGCTCCACCCAGTTCGAGAGTTCGAGCTTCCCAGCGGCTTTGTTTACCTACTTAAGCCTCAGCAATGGCGGGCGCCCCTCCCCCAGCCTCACTGCTGCCTTGCAGTTAGATGGCAGACTGCTGTGCTAGCAATGAGGGAGGCTCTGTGGCCGTGGGACCCTCCCGGCCAGGTGTGGGATACAATCTCCTGGTGTGCCCGTTTGCTCAAAGAGCAGTATTGGGGTGGGAGTCACCCAATTTTCCAGGTGTTGTGTGTCTCAGTTCCCCTGGCTAGGAAAAGGGACTCCCTTCCCCCTTGCGCTTCCCAGGTGAGGCAATGCCTCGCCCTGCTTCAGCTCTCGCTGGTCGGGCTGCAGCAGCTGACCAGCACCGATTGTCCGGCACTCCCTAGTGAGATGACCCCAGTACCTCAGTTGAAAATGCAGAAATCACCGGTCTTCTGTGTCGCTCGCGCTGGGAGTTGGAGACTGGAGCTGCTCCTATTCAGCCATCTTGCTCCGCCCCTCCAGATGCATAGTATTCCATGGTGTAGTGTAATGTATATGTACCACATTTTCTTTATCCAATCTGTCATTGATGAGCATTTAGGTTGATTCCATGTCCTTGCTGTTATAAATAGTGCTGAAATGAACACTCGTGTGCATATGTCTTTATGGTGGAATGATTTATATTCCTCTGGGTATATACCCAGTAATGGGATTGCTGGGTCAAATGGTAGTTCTATTTTCAGCTCTTTGAGGAATTACCAATTGCTTTCCACAATGGTTGAACTAAAGAATTTTTGAAACACTACTGGAACTAATAAACAACTTCAGTAAAGTTAGAATATACATCATCAATGTGTAAATACCAATTACCTTTCTATGTATCAGCAGCAATGAACAATATGAAAATGGAATTGAAAAAATAATGTATTCATGACAGCATCAAATTGAATGAAGGAATTAGAAAATAAGAGAATTACAAGTCATGCACACTGAAAACCAGGAAACACTGCAGGCCAAACATGGTGGCTCACACCTGTAATCCCAGCACTCTGGGAGGCCAAGGCAGGTGGATCACCTGAGGTTAGGAGTTTGAGACCAGTCTGACCAACATGGTGAAACCCCATGTCTACTAATAATACAAAAATTAGCTGGGTGTGGTGGCACGTGCCTGTAATCTCAGCTACTTGCGAGGCTGAGACAGGAGAAGTGCTAGAACCTGGGAGGCAGAGGTTGCAGTGAGCCAAGATTGTATCACTGCACTCCACCCTGGGCTATAGAGTGAGACTCCATCTCAAACGAACAAACAAATAAAGAAACAAAACACTGTAGAGATAAAATAAATCTAAAAAATGAAAAAATGGACCATGTTGTTAACTGAATTATTCAATACTGTTAAGATGACAAATCCAACTATTGATTGAATGCAATCTCTGTAAAAAAATCCCATGAGAATGTATAGAAATACAAAGAACCCAGAGTAGCAAGAGAGTTTTGTAACATAAGAACAAAGTTGAAGAATTGGCACTTTCAAAATGCATTATTAAGGATAGACATACATATAGGTCAATGGAATAAAGTTTAGAGTTCATATGGAAATCCTTACATTTCAGTCAATTTGTATTTGGCAAAGTATTAAGGTGATTTAATAGTTAAAAAAATAGTCTTTTCTATGTGTAATGTATTGGAACAATTTTGTATTTACACTCCAAAAGATGTAACATACACAAAAATTTACTCAAATAGATCTCAACCCATATGTAAGAGTACAAATATAAAACTTTTAAAGAATGAAAATCTTTTGAACTCCAAAAAAAAAAAAAAAAAAACCACTAAGAAAATGAAAAGACAAGCCATATACTTGCAAAGCACAAATGCAATAAAGGATAATTGTCATATAACAACTATGTATGGTTAAATGAACAAATTAACAAAATTCAAAATACAATTCACAAAATAAGAGACATGATATCTAAAAAGCAAGGCACATGGGGTGTGCTCTACAACATTAGTAATTAGGAACACTATAATTAAAACCGTAATGAAATACTGGTTCACCCACTATAATGTCGGTACTCAAAAACAAAGACAATAAGAAATGTTGCTGAGAACATGGAGAAACTGGAGTCTTCATACATTGTTGGTGGGAATGTAAAATGGTGCATCCACCAAGAAAGACAGCCCCCAAAACATGCTAAGTAAATAAGTCAGGCACAAAAGACTACGTATTATGTGATTCCATTTATATGAAATATCCAGAAAAGGCAAATCTATAGAGAAAGAAAGTAAATTGTGGTGATCTGGTTCTGGAAGAGGGAATGAGAATGAATACTAATGTGAATGAATGATCTCTCTGGGGTGATGGGAGTGCCCTAAAACTGAACAATGGTTGCATAATTCTTTAAATTTATGAAAAATCTCTGAATTGTACACTTAAATTGGGGGCATTTTATGGTATATAAATTATACCTAAATAAAGCTCTTTTAAAAATATAGTAAGTATTGAGTTTCTCATCACTGACAATGTGTATGGATATGACTAATAACCACATGCAAAGGGAGTGCTGGAGGGGATCCACCCTGTAGTTAATGATTGAACTTCATAATTCCACAAATATTTTTCAAAACACATATTTCATGAGTCTATAAAAATCCATGTATGCTTTATGGGTAGTGTGCAAAATATTTAAACATCAGCGTCTTATCATGGGTGTTGAAGATTTTGCTCTCATAAGAGATAAATACAGCTTTAGTAGCAACATTGCAAGAAAAATAAATAATTTGTAGGTTTTATTCCCATAAGCAATTCTGTCCACAAATTGCTTTGGGACTGTAAAGCCTTAGTTCTGAAGTAAAAGAGATAATTTCTCAAAAGTATCTGCTACAGATGGAGTAGAAGGAGAGCACTCAAAGGTTTCTAAAAACAGACACATTTATCTTCAGACACTGCTCAGAAAACCAGTAAGCTGGATTTTGGCTGGCCAGATAACTTTATCCTAGGAAATACTAGAAGACTGTATATTTTTCCTCCCAAAAGGAAGAATGCTTATATTGTATTTCAAAAATAAACAGAGACAGTTTGTGAGGATGTTTGAGAAATTGGATTAAAAAGAGGGAGAATGGGATCATTAGTAATGTAGATTCAACAGAAACAAGCAATAAAAGAAAAGGTAAAAATTAACATGTAGATGTTAATTTCTGTGCCTTGAATATTTTATTCCAAATAATCATGACTGATAGCAAGTGCTTTACAGATTCTTAAGTAGCAGAGCTAACTCACTCGTAGTCACAGAGATCTATTAATGGATTCTGATTTTGGCTTCCATGATTGCTATTGCAAAGACAGTTATCATTCTTCTTGCCACTCCTTTGAAGACAGTATTTTTTTCTCTACAACAACTTTTTGTCTTTGAATTTTACCAAACTGACTATGATATGTCTCAGTAGTTGCATTGTGTTTGTTACTTCTTCAGTATCACTGAGTGTTTTAGGTTTTAGGTTTATGACTTTCATCATTTATAAAATTACTGAGCATCAGATCTTCACGTATTTCTTCTTTTCTGATCTCTCCTACTGGGATTCCAATAATATTTGTATTGAATGTTTTTACTACATCCCACAGGTTTCTAATTCCCCTACTCCCCACTCCCTGACCATTCTTTCGTCTACCTATCACTTTATTTGGGTGTTTCATATTGTCCCTTTTTCCAGTTTACTGTTTCTATCTTAAGTTATATCCAATTAATGATTTGGGGTACTGTATTGTTCATTTTTAGAATGTCAAATTACCTCTCTTTCTTTGTAAATTCTTTTTTATGAAGCATTTTACTTTTCATCTATTTGTCCTGCTTTTCCTCTATCTTAATAAACATTTATCATAGTTATTTTATATCTTCAATATCTATATCACTTTCAGGTGTGCTTCTGATGTCTCCTTTCTAGCCTATACCCCTTTCTTCTCCCACATGACTGGTAATTTTCTGTTGAAACCTGGACATTTTGTATATATTAAGAGAAAAAAACTGTAGAGGTTCCAGATCACATTATAATCTACTAGAAATAACTTTTCCATTTCCCTGATTACCTTAATTAAATCATAGAGGAGACAAAGTGAAGGTTGAATTGCAGCTGTGGTAAGTGTCAGTCTTCCTTTGGTATACTCTAATTCCAGATTGTGGACCTCTTGAGCTATCAATCAAGAGGTTGGCATGCCATTGTCCCCTTCAGGAAGAAGACATTGTGAGAATATCCACTATAATTTTGAAAGATTAGAATAGCTAAATAACTAAATTAAAGTTATTTAGCTTCTCAGTGTGTACAGTTTCATGCTTTGGTAAGATTCTTGAAGAAGAGATCAGGTTTGAGGTTCCTCCAGCCAACAATTGCATCATTTCATTCTCAAGGACCAAAAGCTCTGTTTATTCCACATTCCCCTAGCTGTTGGCCTCTGTCAGGGTTCAGACTTGAGTTCCCAGGCTCTTTAGATAGAAAAGTAGCTAAATAGAAGATCTTCTTCTCTTTAAAAAAAAATACCCTAAAACATGAAGAAAGATCAAAACAACGTGACCCCCAACAAGAATGCAGGAACATGTCTAAAGAGGACTCCGATGACCACAGTTTTAAAGAAGAACATCCAGGCTATAATTCTTCAAGTACGCTAGCACCTGGAGTGACCAAACATTATGTGACTTGGTGTTCTGATCTTCTCTAAGCACTGCTAGGTGGCCTGCAGAGGCAGAGTAGAAGAGATAATGACATGAGTAGAAGAGATAATGGTAGCTGAAATGCTATCATTGTGAAGAGCAGTCAAATAAGAAAGGACAGGGGAGAGCAGTACCACTCTGATTTAAAACTAACCTTGAAGTTAACTATCTTGGTTAGCATGGTGGATACTAGGAATTATAACTCACAGAAACATAACTTGGAAATTCACTTTGAACCAGTAAGAATAACTGCTGTCCTGAAACACCTATCCACAGCCCTCATTACAGAAACCTTACCAGGAATAATTGAAAGATGAGTAATAATCTGTAGGTGTGAGTAGTATCCAAAAACCCCAGCAAAGCTCTATTCAAATTCTATGTGAGAACTAACATTCAGAGAATACTCTATCAAAGGGCAGAATAGACTTTCTTCTCACACACAAGTAAAACATTCATCAAGATAGACCACATTGGGCCAGGCGCGGTGGCTCAAGCCTGTAATCCCAGCACTTTGGGAGGCCGAGATGGGTGGATCACGAGGTCAGGAGATCGAGACCATCCTGGCTAACACGGTGAAACCCCGTCTCTACTAAAAATACAAAAAACTAGCTGGGCGAGGTGGCGGCGCCTGTAGTCCCAGCTACTTGGGAGGCTGAGGCAGGAGAATGGCGTGAACCCGGGAGGCGGAGCTTGCAGTGAGCTGAGATCCGGCCACTGCACTCCAGCCTGGGTGACAGAGCGAGACTCCGTCTCAAAAAAAAAAAAAAAAAAAAAAAAGATAGACCACATTTTGGACTACAAAAATACAACTTATCAAATGTAATGAATAGAAATCATACAATCTATGTTCTTAGAACACACTGGAAATTAAGAACAGAAAGTTAGCTGAATTTGGAAAATAAAATACACATTTTAAAATAACATAAAGAAGTATCAAATTTAAAATATTTTAACTAAATTAAAAGGAAAGTACAACTTATCAAAATTTGTGGAATACATCTAAAGCAGGGTTTAAAGGGAAATTTATAACATTAAATGAATATATTAAAAAAGAAGACATATATAAATTGATAATGTAAGCACCTATCTTAGGATAACAGAGAATGAAGAGTAAAATTAAACCTACAGCAACAGAAAAAGAGAAATGATAAAAATTAGAGCAGAAATCAATGACACAAAACAGGAATAAAGAGAAAATTCTTAAAAACCAAGTTATTTGAAAACATCAATAAGCATAATAAAACTTTAGCCAAACTAATCAAGAAAAAAAAAGAAAGTATATAAATCTCCAACATGAGGAGTAAAACACATCATCGCTATTGATCTGCATGCCAGAAATCCGATAACTCAGATGAAACGTACTGATTTCTTAAAAGACTCAAATTACTGTTGTGGGAAGTCAGGGACCCCGATCGGAGGGACCGGCTGAAGCTGCAGCAGAAGAACACAAATTGTGAAGATTTCATGGACATTTATTAGTTCCCTAAATTAATGCTTTTTTAATTCCTTATGCCTGTCTTTACTGCAATCTCTGAATACAAATTGTGAAGATTTCCTGGACACATCACTTCCCCAATCCATACCCTCGTGATTTCCTATGCCTGTCTTTACTATCTCTTAATCCCGTCATCTTCGTAAGCTGAAGAGGATGTATGTCGCCTCAGGACCCTGTGATGATTGTGTTAACTGCACAAATTGTTTTTAGAGCATGTGTGTTTGAACAATATGAAATCTGGGCACCTTGAAAAAAGAACAGGATAACAGCAATGTACAGGGAACAAGGGAGATAAGACTTTGGAGTCTGACTGTGGTTGAGCTGGACGGAACAGAGCCATATTTCTCCTCTTTCAAAGGCAAATAGGAGAAATATCACTGAATTCTTTTTCATAGCAAGGAACATCCCTGCAAAAGAGAATGCGCCCCTGATGGTAGGCCTATGAATGGCCCCGTGGGGGTGGCGTCTTTTATGGTTGAAGCTGAAGGGATGAAATAAGCCCTGGTCTCCTGTAGCACTCCCAGGTTTATGAAGAGGAGGAAATTCCTGCCTAATAAATTTTGGTCAGACAGGTTGTCTGCTCTCAAACCCTGTCTCCTGATAAGATGTTATCAATGACAGTGCGTGCCAGAAACTTCATTAGCAATTTTAATTTCGCCTCATCCTGTGGTCCTGTGATCTTGCCCTGCCTCCGCTTGCTTTGTGATATTTTATTACCTTGTGAAGCATGTGATCTCTGTGACCCACACTCTAGTCGTGCACTCCCTCCCCTTTTGAAAATTGCTAATAAAAACTTGCTAGTTTTAAGGCTCGGAGAGCATCACGAAACCTGCCAAGGTGTGATGTCTCCCCTGGACACCCAGTTTTAAAATTTCTCTCTCTTGTACCCTTTCCCTTTATTTCTCAAACCAGTTGAGACACTTAGGGAAATAGAAAAGAACCCATGTTAAATATCGGGGGTGAGGTTTCCCCTGGTATCTGGTGCCAACGTGGTCTTTCTTTTTTCCTAAGTGCATGTGGGAACCTGATTCCCTTTGGCAGGTGTGGAGAAATGGCATCGGCCTGGTCTATAGATATGCGTGTTTGACTCCCTGATGGCTGGTGAGTAGTCTGTGTATGGTCCCAGTTAACTATGGGTCGCATGGAGTATAAAAATTATACTTATCTCTTCTATGTTAAACTCCGGTTAAAACAGGAAATGGTTCAAGTGCCCATGGAAAATATGGTCACTGTATTCAGGGCAGTGGTAAAATTCTGTCCTTGGTCTCCTGAAAAAGGAACCTTAGATGTAGACCTGTTAAAACAGGGAAGGGTCCGAGTAACCATGGAAAATATGGTCACTCTATTCAGGGCAGTGGAAAAATACTGTCCTTGGTTTCCTGAAAAAGGAACCGTATATGTAAAAGTATGGGCTCTTGTTGCTGCATTCCAGAAGCTGGTCTCGACAGGGAATTATGTTCCTGTCACTGTTTGGGGTGCTTGGGCCTTGGGGCGTGCCGTCCTAATACCTCCTCAACTTTCCTCTCCCGCAAAGCCTTCGTTATCTAATCAGCCTCTCCTTTCAGCTACTCTTCCCCCACCTAATGATACTCAAAACTCAATGTCTAACTCTGGTAAATTTGGCTTAACCTTACCCCCTGATGATCTTACTTCTTTTCACGAAGAGCCGGTACTTGAAGTTCCTGCAGCTGGAACTCACACAGCCCGGGGACCATAGATATGCGAATTCTTCCCTCTTCAAACCTTTGCAGCATTTGCCTCCGGGTGTCACCTAATGGCTCTGGGACCAAACTACAATTTAGCTGTAATTCTGCAGGCCTTCCCCCATCCACTTCAGCCCATCACCCTCCTGTCGTTTTGGTTCCTCAACTGGTCACTTTGCCATCCATTCAGCCTACTTCTCTGCACCCTTCTTTACACATGGACGCCATAATCACCAGTAGACTTCTGCTTCTTCTACTCCTTCAATTCCCCTTTCTCACACTCATTCTGATCTGTGTCGATATGCACCGCTCAATCTTACTTTTTTAAAAGAATTTAAGGATGCTTGTACTCAGTATGGTCCTACTTCTCCTTATGTTAAAATGGTATTACAAACTTTCTGTACTGAGGTCATTTTGCTTTCTTTAGACTGGCACCTTTTGGCAAAAGCTGTTCTAACCCCATCTCAAACTGGTGGGCACAGGAGGCCTGTCTGCAGGTTCAACTACATTGGACTAATGGCATTCTGATTACTCAGGCTCAGCTCACAGGCTCCGATAGTTTCTCTGATACTTATGCCCAGTTAGGCTTTGATACTCTTACCACAAAACAAGTAACAAAGGTGTGTATGAGAGCTTGGGATAAATTACATGCCCCAGGCCACGCTCCTGTTTCTTTTACTACTGTTAAGCTCAATTGCTTTTACTGCCTAATATCGTTTTAAACAAAGGAGATAAGACACATGGCCCTGGGATGGCCTCTGGTGGTGAAAAAGCCGCTTCTTGGATTAATGTAATTTCTAAACAACAGCCCACCTACACCGTACACATTCAAGGAAAAAAGTTTTGAGGGCCTAGTAGATACTGAGACTGAAATTAATATTCCACATAACTCTTATAGTGCTCCCAGTCAGCATATGATGGAAAACATGGGGTTTGTTCCCGGGCTTGGTCTTGGTCCAAAGCATGAACGAATTACTAAACCCCTCCCAGTTACTATAAAAGAAAGCAGGGCGGGTTTAGGTTATCCTTTTTAGTGGTGGCCACTGCAATGCCTCCTGATCCTATCCCTTTACAATGAAAATCTGACACACCTGTGTGGATTCAGCAGCGGCCACTTTCTAAAGAAAAACTCGAGACTTTACCTCAATTGGTTGCTGAACAGTTACAACTTGGAAATGTGGAACCTTCTCTTTCCCCCTGGAATTCTGTGTTTCTAGTGAAAAAGAAATCAGGCAGGTGGCGGATGGTAACCGATTTAAGGGCCATTAACGCTGTAATTAAACCTATGGGGTCATCCAACCTGGCATGCCTGCCCCTGCTTTAATACCTGAAAATTGGCCTCTCATAGTTATTGATCTTAAAGATTTTTTTTTCATATTGCTTTACATAAATTGGGTTGTGAAAAATTACTTTTACTGTACCATCTATCAATAATCAGGAGCCTGCAGCTCATTATCAATGGAAAGTACTTCCTCAGGGAATGCCAAATAGCCCACAATCTGCCAGCTTTATGTTGGACAAGTGCTTTCACCAGTTCGAGCCCAATTTCCCCAGGCCTATATTCTTCATTATATTGATGATATTTTAATTGCTGCCCCCACTGATAAAGAATTAATTGACTGTTATCAAATTTTGAGCCGCTGTGTTACAGGGGCTGGATTACGCATTGCTCAGGATAAAATTCAACAGACCACTCCTGTTCAATATTTAGGAATGATGGTTGCTAAACAATGCATTCAACCTTAAAAAGTTCAAATTAGGAGAAATTTCTCAAAAACTTTAAATGACTTCCAAAAACTTTTGGGTAACATTAATTATTTAAGACCACTTTAGGTATTCTGACCTATGCGCTAACTTCTTTTCTACACTGTGGGAAGATTCCAATCCCCGCAGTCCCAGGACTTTCACCCCTGAGGCTTTACTAGAACTGGAATTTGTAGAGGAAGGAATCCAGACCACCCAGTTATCTAGAGTACAGCCATTTCAGCCTTTTCAGCTTCTGGTTTTTGCTTCTTTATACTCCCCTACTGAACTAATAGTTCAAGATAATAATTTAGTAGAGTGGTGTTTTCTTCCTCATTCTGTGTCAATAACTTTGTCTGCTTATCTGGACCAAATAGCCATAATAATTGACCAGGCTCGGTGTAGAATACTTCAAATTTCTGGATTTGATCCAAATTTAATTGTAGTTCCGTTAAATCGGCTTGAAGTTCAGGCTGCCTTTCAACATTCGGTACTGTGGCAAATTCACTTGGCTGATTTTATTAGCGTTATTGACAATCATTATTCAAAAAACAAATTGCTTGATTTTATACAAATGACGTCTTGGGTGGTCCCTCGATTAACCAAAGATCAGTCCATTCCTGAGGCTGTTACAGTGTTCACTGACGGCTGCAGTAATGGCAATGCTGGCTATGTAGGTCCTACAGACAAGCTTATTTCTACCTCTTATACTTCTGCTCAGAAGGCAAAGTTAATTGCTGTGATTACTGCCTTACAGGATTTCCCCAAACCTTTAAATATTGTCTCTAATTCTACTTAATGTGGGGAAGAGGATATGCTTGTGTTTCACCAGGAGACCATCAAAAGAAAGTCACAGGGAAAAGACGTCTGTGTCAGAGATTGCCCTCAGACATGGTGAAATCTATGCCAACTCTTTAGAAGCTGGCACATGGGTCTGATTCAGTCCTCCCTGATGGCGATGGAGATCCATCTAACTAATCTCACTTCTAATTACCTTTCTTTTTCTCCTTACAAACCTAAAAATCTCACCGTTTGTATTAGCCTGAAAATAACATCCCTCTGTTTTTCTCTTCTTCCTTCAGCACTCAATCTCGCTTACAATGGGTTTTATTTAATGATTCTCCTCCTTATACTTTTGGTGTCACCAGTTTCCTCTCACACTGATTTACCTACTACACATAATTGTTCTTATTTGGCTTATGTACCTTTTCCTCCACTTATTTGACCTCTTACCTGGATGGATGCTCCTGCAGAAATCTACACTAATGATAGTGTGTAGATGCCTGCAGCTACAGATGACTGTTGCCCTGCTCAACCAGGAGAAGAAGGCACTGCATTTAATGTTACCATGGCTTATAAATACCCCCTCTGTGCCTTGGACATGCAACTGGTTGTATCTATCTGGAAACTCAAGTCTGGGCTGCTTATCTTCCAAATAAATCAGCTACAGAGGAACTGGGACATTTGGTCTCTGGCCTCTCCCTTTCTCCTTTAAGACAAATGAAAGAGGGAGTAATGGGAGATACCCTATACTTTCAATATAAACCTGCAGGAAAATCTTGCCCTAAAAATTTTGAGGGACCATCTAAAACTTTAATTTAGGAAGTCTGTGTTAACTCACAAGCAGTAATATTAAAAAATGACTCATATGGTTTAGAAATAGAGTGGGCACCAAAGGGCCATTTAAAAAACAATTGCTCCTCTGGCGGAAAGGAAAGCCTGGGGGCTACTTATTTTATTTCTTATTGGGAGAACGAGAATCATCGTTCTACTTTGCATAGGAGGTTCAGCTCATTCTTTCCCTTAAAATGGGAAGATAAGGGCATTAACCGCCCCCCCAAAGGCCTCGTATGATACTCCCCATTCTGAGCCCAGAACACCCAGAACTTTGGAAATTGGCTATTGCCACATCTGGACTGCAAGTATCGGAAGGGGAAACTATTCTGTCTGTTGTTCCCACTACCGCCCCCATCTCTCAATATCAGTGTAGATCCAGTCATTCCGCTTTACTTATCTCCAACCTGATTGTTCCCATACAGAGTTGTGTTAAGCCTCCTTATATGCTGTTAGTGGGAAATATCAAAATTTGGACAAACAATCAAACTGTCCAATGCATTAACTGTCATTTATACATTTGTATGAACTCCCATTTTGACTCCAGGAAAAATGTAATGTTGGTTCGAGCTCGAGAAGGAATCTGGATTCTGATAACTTTGCCCAGACCTTGGGAATCCTCCCCCTTGATACATTTAATTAATGAAGTGTTACAGTGAATTCTAAAAAGATCTAAGAGTTTTGTTTTCACTTTAATTGCTGTGATCATGGGCCTAACTACAGTCACTGCAATGGCCACCACTGCTGGAATGGCGTTACATCAATCTATTCAAATGGCTCATTTTGTTAATGTTTGGCAAGCCAATTCCACCCAAATTTGGAATTCTCAACAAGGCATTGATCAAAAATTGGCTAATCAAATTAATGATTTAAGACAGTCTGTTATTTGGCTTGGAGATCAGGTAGTGAGTCTCAAACATTGCAGGCAAATGCAGTGCGACTGGAACACCTCTGATTTCTGTATCACCCCATATTCCTATAATGAGACTGATCATTCATGGGAAATGGTCAAAGGACACCTTCTGGGTAGGGAAGATAATTTATCATTGGACATAACTAAATTAAAGAAACAAATTTTTGAAGCCTCTCAAGCTCACTCATTGTGCCTTGAGCTGAGGTGTTAGATCAGGTGGCAGAAAATCTTTTTGGATTAAACCCCACAATTTGGATTAAGTCTACGGGGGCTCCACGTAATTTTGGAATTATGTTTCTCTGTTTAATCAGCTTGTTTTTAGTGTGCTGGACGAGTCAAAGAATCCTGCGTCCAAATTGACAGAACGGACAAAACTTCGTCACCATGGCACATTTATATAAAAAGAAAGGGAGAGAAGTTGCGGGAAGTCAGGGACCCCAAACGGAGGGACCGGCTGAAGCCGCAGTAGAAGAACATAAATTGTGAAGATTTCACGGACATTTATTAGTTCCCCAAATTTATACTTTTATAATTCTTTATGCCTGTCTTTACTGCAATCTCTGAACATAAATTGTGAAGATTTCATGGACACTTATCACTTCCCCAGTCAATACCCTCGTGATTTCCTATGCCTGTCTTTAATCTCTTAATCCCGTCATCTTCATAAGCTGAGGAGGATGTATGTCGCCTCAGGACCCTGTGATGATTGGGTTAACTGCACAAATTGTAGAGCATGTGTGTTTGAACAATATGAAATCTGGGCACCTTGAAAAAAGAACAGGATAATAGCAATGTACAGGGAACAAAGGAGATAAGACTTTGGAGTCTGACTCTCAGTGAGCTGGATGGAACAGAGCCATATTTCTCTTCTTTCAAAGGCAAATAGGAGAACTATCACTGAATTCTTTTTCTCAGCAAGGAACATCCCTGAGAAAGAGAATGTGCCCCTGAGGGTAGGCCTACAAATGGCCCCCATGGGGGCGGCATCTTTTATGGTCAAAACCGAAGGGATGAAATAAGTCCCGGTCTCCTGTAGTGCTCCCAGGCTTATTAGGATGAGGAAATTCCCACCTAATAAATTTTGGTCAGACAGGTTCTCTGTTCTCAAACCCTGTCTCCTGATAAGATGTTATCAACGATAATGCATGCCTGAAACTTCATTAGCAATTTTAATTTTGCCCCATTCTGTGGTCCTGTGGTCTCCCCCTGCCTCCACTTGCTTTGTGATATTTTATTACCTTGTGAAGTATGTGATCTCTGTGACCCACACCCTATTCATGCACTCCCTCCCCTTTTGAAAATCACTAATAAAAACTTGCTGGTTTTATGGCTCAGAGAGCATCACGGAACCTGCCGTGGTGTGATGTCTCCCCTGGACACCCAGGTTTAAAATTTCTCTCTCTAGTACTCTTTCCCTTTATTTCTCAAACCAGCCAAGATTCTTAGGGAAATAGAAAAGAACCCACGTTTAATATCGGGGGTGGGGTTTCTCCCGATAAATTACCAAAATTAACTCAAGCCAAAACAGATAATCCAATTGTCCCTACATCTGTTAGTGGAATTAAACAGCAGTTAAAAGCTCAAATAGTTTTTCTGATGGTTCCAACAAACATTTTAAAAAGAGGGCTGGGCATGGTGGCTCACACTTGTAATTCCTGCACTTTGGGCAGCTGAGGTGGGAAGGTCATTTTGAGGCTAGGTGTTTGAGACCAGCCTGGGAAACCTAGCAAGACCCCCATTTCTACAGTTTTTTATTTTTAATTAGCTGGGCATAGGGGTGTGCACCTCTAGTCCTAGCTACTCTGGCAACTGAAGTGGGAGGATTTCTTGGGCCCAGGAGTTTCAAGCTGCAGTGAAGTTGAGCTATGATTATGTCATTGCCCTCCAGCCTGGGGTGATAGAGCAAGACTCTATCTGGAAAAAAAAAAAAAAAAAAAAAAAAAAAAGATATAATACTAATTATACAGGATCTCTTCCAGAAAATAGAAGCAAACACTTCCCAACTGATTTTATGAGGCCAGCATTACCCTAATATCAAGATTGGATAAATGCAAGAAAAACAACAAAACTGTATACTGTTATATCTCATTAACATAGACATAAAAATCCTTAACAAAATATTAGCAAACATAATCAATTATATTTTAAAAGGGATCACACATCACCATCAATTGCTATTTATTTCAGAAATGCAAAGCTGAGTCAACATTTGTGAATCAATCTATCGTTATATTAACAGACTGTATAAGAACAAAACATAATAAAAGCATTCAACAAATGTCAGCACTCATTTATAATAAAAGTTCCCAAAAAAATATCTCTGAGAATAAAAAGAAACTTTCATGAGGGGAGTATTTCAAAAACCAAAACCAAACTAAACAAACAAAAAATCCCTTAGAAGTGGTATTGTATTTAATGGTGAGATAATAAAAAATTTCTAAGATTGAGAACAAGGCAATGATTTATTTTCCTACCACTAATTTTTGACATCATACTGAAAGTCTTAGCTAGAATAATAAGATAAGAAAAATCATAAAAGATGCACTAGTTTAAAATAAAGAAATGAAACTATATTCTAAAGACCCAAAGGATATATACATTTTCCAGCAGAAAAATAACCTAAGAAATAAATGGCAGGGAAAGGTCACTCAGCAGAGGAAGTACTATTTTGAAGCAGATAAAAATGATGACTCATGATCTTTCTATCAGGCAAGTTTAAATTCTGGCATTGAACATCAACAAGCAGCAAAGCATGATTCAGAAGAATCAATACACAATAAGGATATAAGAGTAAAAATTAGCACTACACTGAGAAACAAAATATTAAACTTCATTAAAAAAGAGAATTAGAACATAGCAGAAGTGGAAGACTTTAATTCGGAGTTAAAGTAGAAAAGAATAAGGAGTTTGAATAAATAATGAACATATCAATACTATCATTGATATATGTATTGATTTATGCAACTCGATAATAGAAAGCCCATGGCAAGTCACGATAATGGACCACATATCTAATCAATACATTCCATATTGTATAAATAGGGCAGGCAATATTCTCTCAGCACAATGCAGTACAACCACAAGTTAATAAAAACAATTTAAAGCAAAAACTTAATTTAAAAATACAACTGTCTTAAATACTCCTTGAAGAATGAAATCATTTTATATAATATTCTTTAAAGAAAATAATGCAAAACATGGATTATATCAGTATCACAAATAAAATTTGTATTATTAAATGCTTCCATTATTGTAAAAGGAAAAAATGTACATAAATATATTGAGAATTCTACTTAAGAGGTTGGGGAAAAAAGTTACACCATGAGTATAAGAAAAATAGAATGGAAAAATTAATAAAGATACAAATGAAAATCAGTGAGTTACAAAAGAGAAATTCTTTAAAAAACAAATAAATAATGTTAATGATTTAGGGAACTTAAATATGAATAAAAAGGAGAAAGTAGCAATTTTGTAATGTTAGTGAAGTCAATGGAAAGTAAGCAAATCTACTGAGAATTTAAAAAAATATAAACTCAATTCTATGCAAAGGTATTTGGAAACCTAGGTCTCTTTTTTGTTTTTATGAAAAAGATAAAAACAATTCTTTAAGAGTTAGAAAAGTTGAACAAATCTGTTGTGATAAAAAAATCAAATACTCACCTAAAAAGCCTCAGAGTAATAACACATCTTAAAAACCAGACGATGTTGATGGTATTCAAATTATTATAAGATCAAAAAGAAATAAAGCCCTCCACTTTGGCAGGCCAAGATGGGTGGATCACGAGGTCAGGAGATCAAGACCATCCTGGCTAACATGGTGAAACCCTGTCTCTACTAAAAAATACAAAAAAAAAACTAGCCGGGCGAGGTGGCGGGTGCCTGTAGTCCCAGCTACTCGGGAGGCTGAGGCAGGAGAATGGTGTAAACCCGGGAGGCGGAGCTTGCAGTGAGCTGAGATCTGGCCACTGCACTCCTGCCTGGGCGACAGAGCGAGATTCTGTCTCAAAAAAAAAAAAAGAAATAAAGCACTGAAAATTTTTTTTAAATCAAGGTAATATTGCTATCCAAATTCCCAAATTTATAAAAACTTAACTAAATCCAATAGTGCAGTAAAAATACATCCTAACTAAAAGGGTTTTATTTCTGGAATATTTAAATATAATAATACAATATGTTAGCATAATACATGTGACAATACAATATGTGGTTCTAATTTACCATGTAGAACAAAATAATATCATCCTCATAGATGCTGAAAATACAGTGAAAATATGCATCCCTTCTTCACTAAAAAGGAAGCAAAAGTTTTAACAAAATTAAAATAGAAATATTTTTTCTTTAAAATGGTGATATACTTAGGGTTATGTGTCCAGGAAAACACTTTGAGGTATTTCAGAAATGTCCTAAGGGTGCTAGTGAGAAAAATAAATTGGAATAAATATTGAGTTATAAAAATTGGAAAAGGAGTCAAATTTTATTTGTTTGTACATGACATAATTGTATGCATGGAAAATTTTAACCAACTTTCAGTTATATTAATTTTCAATTGTAAAATATAGCATACAATATAAATAAGTAGCTGAGTACTAATATATAATATATCTCTCCTGCATAAAATGCATTAGTTAGAAAATGTATAAAAGGATATATTTCATTTATAATAGAAAACACATTTTAAATAGCTAAAAAAAAATCAAAAAATAAGGTTGTAATGTCTATATGAAGGAACAGAAAGCAACACTGGAATGGTGTAGCTGCCCTTGAATATAAGAGTTTAAATATCCCTAAGATTTTCCTTGGTAACTTATACATTTAATATGACAAAATATTTATTGTGATCACAATAATACACTTAGTTTGCCCTCCCCCCGCTCTTTTTTTAAACTGGGCAAGTTAGTCCTAAACTTCATGCTTAGGGAATAAGTAAGAATATTCAGAAATATCTTGAAAAATGGAGTAGAAAAAGAGTACTGACTTCCTGCCAGTATTAAAACATATTATCAAGTTACTTAATTAAATCAGTGTGGTAGAAATGCATGAAGAAGTAGTCTGAACAATGGAATGGAATAAAGTCCAAAATAAACAACACAAACAGAAACGTATGGTCTGGACTATCCATGGGGAAATGAGAGATTTTCCATAAATGACATTGAGACCATTGTGTGGCCTGTTGGAAAAAGGAGTTGACACTTAGTCTTGTGACAAAATAAAATTTAAATATCAAGTTATGGTCTCAGAGTACTAGAAGTAAACAATGTAAAAACAGTCTTTAACAATTGTACAGTGAAGATAGCATGTATTTGCCTACAAGCCATTCTAGAAGAATTTTATAAATTTGACTACACAAAAAATAAAAGTTTTCTTGACAGGTAAAAGAAAAAGCCCAAAGGCACATGCAAATGCAGAAAATACATTTGCACTTCTTATTGCAGACGAAGAGTGCATTTCCTAGACATTAAGAGGTCCCCTGGAAAAGGAAAAAACAAACCTTCCAGACACATGTGCAATGAGCAGGAGCAGACAGCTTGCAGAAAACACACAAAAACATTTAAGTACTTGACAATTGGCTCAATCTCAAAACAGCAAGAAAAACTGTTTATTTTTCTAAACCTAAGAAATTGGTAGAGAAAAAGAATTTTCAGAAAAAATAAACTAGATCCTCTAAAAAACTTATGTATAAGTTGATAAATTATCTATGGAGAGTAACTTGATCCCTATTTTGTAACAATTTTACCTTTGAGGATTGTCTTGTAGAAACTTTTAACCCATGTCTGAAATGACAAATGCGTAAGAATACTAGTGCACCACTGCTGTCAATTTCATGGAGTTAAATAAGCAAGGGAACAGCCATTAATAATGTTATATAGTATTATGCAGCAGGGAAAAATGTGTGAAGCAGTTATTATGGAATGATATGGAATCTTCACCAAGATTTGTTAAACAAACAAACAAAAAACAAGCCACAATAAGGTACTAATATTTAGCTTGAGACCTAAAAACAGAAAGGGCACTGTTACTTGTTTGTCTCTGCTTAGACTATATCTCGAAGGACGCAGAGAAAGTGGACAGTCATTGATGCTTCCAGATGTTGTCCTGAGAAGCTGAGGACCAGGATATGGAGAAGACTTAACTCAGTGCTGGCTGCTATGTAGTTCTGAATTTCTCCCATATATATGTACAACCCATTAAAGTAACAAATTAAGAATGAATCTTGAAAGGAGTGTTGAGGAGTACATGTACTCTCTCTCTCCTTGTACTTTCTTCAGGAACAAAATCTGAGAGTCAGAATAAACAACCCCTTTTCAGGCAGAGATGAAATCATTGAATATATGATTAAAGGTTGAAGTAAGGTATAATTTTATGCACTTTTCTCAAGTCATTTAATCTCTTTCCTTTTCCTTTGCACAAAAGAGAGTTATTAATCTTCAAATAACCTTATTATCACCCTGTGCCTAGCATCTTTCCTCAGATACAAAAGTTCGGCATAAATGTTTATAGAAGAAAATGCAAATTTCTGCAAAACAGCAAATCCAAGGTAGTGGATCAGGTGCATAGAGAGTCACTTTCCTGTATATCTGAGCTACTGTATTCCTAAATATTCACGGAATAGCTCCCATGGCCTGTGTTCTGTTCACATTGTTGCTCAGGTTTGACTGGGGACTACTCACCACAGCAAAGCTAAGCCCTCCTCTTATGGGGACGATGAGAGTCAGTGGGGTCATCAGTGTCCTTAGACTGACCTCAGATGAGCAGAGAAATTCAGACCATGCTGATTTTGTAAAAGACCAATTATTTCAGATGACAACTAGTGAACACAAACCTGCTTTACTGGGTACTATGACAAGCAGTCTGAAAGTCCTACTACTGGAAGAGCATTGGGAGGGTATGAAGACGTCTAGTCTGGAAGGATAATTTGTGAGGCAATGCAATCATTGCCTTCTAATTTTTTCTTTGCAATTTCCAAGGGTAGAATGGATGGTTCAGAGAGCAATGGGTACAGCTGGTGCAGGGAGAAGGCCAGTCTCAGTTGAGTGTATGGAAGTATTGATCCCACAATGGAAAATGCTGCTTAAGAGGAAAAGAATGCTCAAGGGAGAGAGGAGGAGTGTATCCAACCCCACTGCCATTGGGGTCCTGGAGGGAGAGGGCCTAGAAAGTGCTCTTATTTGGGGTTGTGGATGACATCTCTGAGGGTTCCAAGGGCAAATATGCAGAAGCCCAAGAAGCACAGGGTCAATCTGGAAGCTGCAATCTGAAGACAAGAACAAATATCATATGAACAAATCAGGACACTGAGAGGGTCCTGGAAAGCTGAGCTGCAGGACAAAGGGCAGCTTACAGCATCCCCAAGGGCTATTCCACTAGTCTGTGGGGACTGAGCTTGACAGTGAGCAGAGACTGGCCAGGCACCATGCCTAGGTGCTTCACAGCCCTCATCTCATCTGGGTCTTATTACCCCTGTGAAAAATGACAGAGATAAGGAGGCTCAGGGAGCTGAGAGTCTCGCTGGAGTCACCTGGCCAGCAACTGAGAAGTAAGCCCTTCATTCTACAACTCCTCCGTGTAAAATCCAGTGCTGTAAATATAGCCCCCACCCCCAGCATAAATTGTGTGAGGTGTGTACATGTTCCTACTAGCAAATATGAACTGACAAAATCACTACACTTCTTAACCATGTTTATTGTATAACTATTAGTAGATAATATTATTTTAGAGCATTATTTTCAGGACATTTTTTTTCAGCCACTAAGTGCTTATAACACATTTTAAAGGACTCACTGATTGATTTATTTGACAAATATGTATCAAGTAACTTCGTGTAGGAGGTGCTGAAGCATAGCCCCTATCCCCAAATTCCTGCCACCAGTGACCTTCTCCTTTGTGGTGGGATGCAGAAATGAGACACCTGAATAAGTGTCTGGCCGGGCTCCTTACTGTGGAGACCAACTAACAGGACACAAGGGAGGGCCAGTGGGTGGAGAAGGGCTCTTTCGGCAGAGAGCCCAGTGAAGTGTGGAGTAATCCTTGCGAGGGGTGGGGAAGACAGGTTCCCAGAGGAAGGAAGTGGTCAAGTCCCCGAGGCAGGAATAAAGTTGGCAAGTGACCCTTCATCCCGGAGAAGGCCGCTATGAGACACCAGAGGGAACCGGTGTGATGAACACGTGACCCCTGAGATGGCTGCTGTCCCTTTGTGGCCATGCTGGCTCTCCCTGCCCTCTTTGAAGGCAACTGGATGATTCTACCTCTTTGTCACTCACAGAGACGCTGCCATCCCCTCCCCCAGGGAGCTCCTGGCCTGATCCTGAATCCTGCAGTCAGTCAACTCCATCCACCTGTGAGTGTAAAGGGCTTTCCCTCCCGAGCTCGGCTGCATCTTTGTTTCGTGAGTGAAAACTTTCCTTTCTAAGGCCTTTATTATTGCAGTGTTGAAATGGTGAGATTTAGAGCATCTTCCTCCTCCTGGGATGAGCTGTGGGGTCAGGTTCCCAGGAGCAAGTCTGCTAGCAATGGTCTCTCAGGACGAGGCGCTGGAAGCTGATTGTGGCAGCAGCAGGCTCCTCCCCTGAGTTCTGAGAGGGGCGAGCCCATTCAATACCCGCAACAGAGTCCATCCCCAGAGGGTGTCAGGTGTGGATCTGCTCACGTATGCTTCTCCTGTCCTGTCCTTAGTATTTAACCCTCCATGAGGACTGCACATTCATCCACATTAAGGCTCTCCTATTGTGAACGGATGCATTTCAACATGGGAATATCATGACTCGTCTCATCTGTTTTCCTATTGTTATGGAACATCTGAATTTCTTCTTTTGTGAATTGTCTGTTCGTATTCCATTGCCTGGTTTTCTCCTGGGAGATCCTTTTTCCTGTTTATTTGAAAATTATTCATCTTTTGTGCTGCAGGAGAACAATTGGAATCTCTTAAATTACCTGTTCTCAGCAGTCTTGCTAAAGTTCACTGTGCAATCATTGAGCCTCTAGAGTTTTTTTTTTTTTTCTTTTAGATTTTTTTTTGGGGGGAGGAAATTGTATAATTTCTTTCATGGTCACTTGTTTTCTGTATTTTTCTGAATACATTTTTGGAAGTTTTGGTCACGGGTTTTCTATACTTTTCTGAATACATTTTGGAAGTTTGTTCCCCTGAAAACGTATCTATTTTAACAATATGTTAAAGCGTATTAGTGTAGCAGGTGTGAACATACACTGCCAAGAAAAGATGAAAATCACTTTGCTTTTATAACCATGCGAACTTCTCCCTCCCACTTGCGTTCCAACGCAGCAGCAAATAGCTCTAATAATGCAATCTGGTGAAGTCAGTGCTGTCTGTTAACTTTTCAGTGGCTTTCAGTTGAGAACTGTGTTTCTTAGGCAAATGGTTATCCCAGTGCAAGTATTGTTACCAGGCACTGTCCACTGGAAGTCATTTTTCTGCTGTGTCCTATGAGACTAAGCTTCTCCCCATGATTCCTATAAAAGCAATGAGAAAGAAGAGAGAGGTTTACATCCAGCCTGAGGAAGCGAGGAGCCTCTGCCCAGGGCTGCGCCCCTCCTCTGCAGACTGCCTGCCCGCTCTGCATCACTGTTGTGCAGAGGACTGGGCGGGTCTGTGCCTTAGAGACCCCATGTGGACAACCCTTCAAATACCAAATATGTGGCCTCTTCCTCCCTGACTCCCGCGAGACACTTCCCTGCAATTGACGTAGATGCTTCACTTTGCCAGGTGGCTCCTTGGGACGCTGTACCCTTGGGCCTTAGGGAAATGTGGATATCCCTCACCAGTCTTGCTCTGCAGGCTTCACTTGGCATTAGTGTCCTCCACTCCAGTTGTGTGGTTGCACAGTCCTTTGTGCATATTTGGCTCAGGACATCTATGAGCCATGGACGTAGGAAGTCCATACAAGAGATGTGGGCATACCCATGCCATCGTGGGAGGTATTTTCAGGGCCCTCTGGCTTTGGGCAGTGTGTGAATTTTCTTGGACTGTTGTAACAAATTACCATTATACAAACTGGGGGCTGGCAACAACAAAGCTTTATTCTCTCATGGTTCTAGAGGCCAGAAGTCTAAGATCAACTTGTTAGTAGGGCCATGCTCCTGGGGCTCTAGGGGAAAATCCGTCCTTGCTTCTTCCCACTTTGTAGTGGCTGCCAGCAACCCTTGGGTTCCTTGGTTTGTAGACACATCCTCAATCTCTGCCTTTGTCTTCCCACGGCCTTATTCTCTGTGTCTCAAATCTCCCTTTTTTTCTCTTATAAGGACACAAGTCATTGGATTTACGAACCATCTGTGTAATCTCACATGATCTTTTTTTGAGATCTTTAATGACATCTACAAATACTCTTTTTCCAAATAAGGTCACATTCTGAGATTGCAGGGGTTAGGTCATGGACATGTCGTCTTTGCTGGGGTTGGGGTGGGGGTTGGTTGTCATATTTCAACCCACTAAAGTGGGGAGTAATGTAATGTTTTCCCCCATGGAAGGAAAAGCAGAAAAGGCCCCAAATACTCCAGGAACTCTGCCAGCTCCAGCAGGACCCAATTTTTCCAGGTCACTTCACATAAGAGTTACCCAGCCCTCGGAAAGACACTCATGTTGATTTGCTCTGGGTTCTCTCATGTCTGCCAAGGTTTCCACGGAGCTCACTTCTTGTCCACCTGGGATATTACTTCACAGCGAGCTAGGTGGGAAATTGTACTAAGAGAATGTAGAATTTTATTTGTTATCAGAAAATTGATATTTTACCACTATATTGTAGAGATCCATGCATGTATATAGTATTCTTTGGGTTTTTTGGTTGTCTGCTTATTCACTTCTCAATGTTATACATTTGTATGTTTTCCATTGTTCTCATGCTATTTTGTGATATAGTATTGTTTTGTGTTACTTTTGTGCTTTTGAACAAGTCTGTTCTTAGATCTATTGATTTATCTATTTTCCATTTTCTAACTAATTACTATTTTAGTTTAGTTTTAAAATTCTTATTTCTTTAGTGAATTAAAAAAAATTCTAAATTAAAATTTTTAGTTCATTCATTTAAATCTACTCTTGTTTATTAGTCCAAAAAAGCAGTAAGGTGATTAATTTTTCTCTAAACACAACTTTGGGCACTCTGTAAATTTTTCTATGTAGCATTTATTTAGCATTTATCTCAAATACTACTATAATTAATTAAATTGTGTACCATGCGTCTTCTCTTTCAAGAAGTGTTTTTCATATTTGTGACCATTTACTTGTGTTAGAACATTTTGATTTGTGTAGAACTTTGTGCTTTGCTTATTACTATCCATTTTTATAAAATATCTTTTTGAATTCATTATTTTATTTTGTTTCACCATCAGCTAGATAATTTGTTTGAGAATTTTCTTTTCAGGGTGAAACACTGGCACACATAATTTCAGTTTTTCTGTATATCTAAAACTATCTTCCTGTTGGGCTCAAATAAGTAATTTAAGAATACTTATCAGAATATTTCTGCTTCAGCTTGGATGGAACTGGAGGTCATTAGTCTAAGTGAAGTAAGCAGAAATGGAAAACCAAATACCGTATGTTCTCACTTATAAGTGGGAACTAAGCTATGAAGATGCAAAGGCATGAGAATGAGGTAATAGACTTTGGGGACTGAGGAGAGAAGCTTGGGAGGGAGGATGAGGGATAAAAGACTACACATTGGAAAAAAGACTGCACTGCTTAGGTGATGGGTGCACTCAAAATCCCAGAAATCACCGCTAAATAACTTACCCGTGTAACCAAAAACCACCTGTACCCCCGAAACTATTGAAATTTAAGAAAATTTAAAAAGTATTTTTGCTTCAAAATTCTTCAAGTATTGCTCCTTGATTTTCCACATTTGAGGATGTTTGATACTGACGTTTGATGTCTGATGTTTGAGGATGATGGTGTTGATACAGCTACTTTCCTTTGCAGGTCACTTTCAATGACCAGTGAATCAATGCATTTGTATATTCCAAGGACTTGCCAAGTTTCACTTAACCTTAAAATTGGGATATTTAATTAAAGAACATCTAGGTTTGGCTACTCCCCGTTAATTCTATCTAGAATATGACGGGTCCTTTGAATCTGATATTTTCAATTGAGAGATTATTTTCCCATATTTGTAATTTGATTACTGTTTCTTAACTATATATTTTTGTTTGTTTAGTTGAAATTCCTGTATAAATTGTGTTGGCTTTCTGATCACCCTGTATTATTCTTCATACACTTATTTATCTTATAATGTTTATACTTTTTCTCTTTGTTCTGGTGTATTTAGTAATTTGGCATTTCCTTTCTTTTTCTCTATACCCTAATCTGCTTTTTACTACCTCAACTTCATTTGAGAAATTTGCTTGTTTTCACTAACATTAAAAATTAATTCATGGTCCAATAGTTTTGTTTTCACCAAATCTCAATAAAATGTTAAGCCTTTCTCTAGTCTTCTCCTGTTTCTTCAAGTAAGTCTGTTTCATAAAGGGGAATTTTTTCATTTTCTCCTTGAACTCCTATCTTATGATGTGTGTAGGATTTTCATCTCTTTGCTCGTTTTGGTAAAAGTAAGAGGAGTTCTATGATTGTCTGATATTGGAGATTGTGCAAGATCATATCAAGCTTGTGTGTTAGGTGCTGGTAAAGGAAAAAATAATGTTTTACTTTGTTGGAACTTGTACAAAGCCAGAGAGCTTGTTTAGAGACTATTTCTTTTGGGAATGTAGTGCCTTTCCTAGGAGGTCTAATTTCTCCACATCCTCACCAGCATTTGGTGCTATTAAGATTTTTTTTTTTTTTTTTAATTTCAGCCATTCTGATAGAGATTTCTCACTATCAGAAATTTGCATTTCCCTAAAGGCTAGTCATTTTGAACTAGTTACAACTAGACATAAGCTCCTATTTGCCATCTGTATTTACTCTTTGATGCAATATCTCTTCATGTCTTTTTCCCACTTTTTACATGGACTGTATTTTTTTTTACTGTTGAATTTTAAGGGCTCTTTTTATCCATAAAGTGATTAAGAGCTTTTTTTAAATATGTGGCTTGCAAATACAGTCTCCTAGTCTCTACCCTGTCTTTTTCTCCTCTTTCTTTCCTGGTGCCAAAGTTTTCAAATTTAAATTTTTAGATTTTTAATTTTTGTGGGTACATAGTAGGTAGGTTTGTATATTTATGGGGTTCATGTTTTGATACAGGTATACAATGTGAAATAAACACACCATGGAGAATGGGGTTTCCATCCCCTCAAGCATTTATCCTTTGAGTTACAAACAATCCAATTACATTCTGTCTCTCTCTCTCTCTCTTTTTTTTTTTTTTTTTTTTTTTTTTGAGACAGGGTCTCACTGTGTCACCCCGGCTGGAGTGCAGTGGCACTATCTCCACCTTGCAGGTTCAGGTGATCCTTCCACCTCAGCCTTCCTAATAACTGGGACTACAGGTTCACACCACCAATTACACTCTTTAAGTTATTTAGAATATACAGTTAAGTTGTTATTGACTATAGTCATCCTGTTGTGCTATCGAAAAGTAGGTCTTATCAATTCTTTCTATTTTTTGTACCCATGAATCATCCTCACTACTCCCCTATCCTACCCCAAATTTTTAAATTTGATGAAATCTAATTTGTCAGATTTTAGTGAAGCCTAATCAATTTTTTTATGAATTGTGCTTTTGGTGTCAAGTCCCAGAACTGTCATATAGGTCTGAACGTTTTATGGTTTTATATTCTATACTTAATTCCATGACATATTTTTAATTTTTGTACATAGGATGGTGTGAGATTTATGTTGAGGTTTTCTGTCTGTCTCTTATCTATTTATCCTCTATCAATCAATCAATCAATCAATCAATCATCTACTTACTTGTTTATTTTGCCTATGGATTTCCACTTTTTCCAGCACCATTTATCGAAAAGACCCTTCTTGTATTAAATTACTTTTGTCTGTTTGTCAAAACCCAGTTATCATCTGTTTATAAGTTCATTAGTGCGTTCCATTGACAGTCACATTGGTGACTGCCTCCAACAATACCGTACTCTCTTAATCATTGTGGCAATACAGTAAATCTTAACATCCTGCTACTTCATTCTTTTTTTGTGTGTGTGAGACAGAGTCTCGCTCTGTTGCCCAGGCTGCAGTGCAGTGGCGCGATCTCGGCTCACTGAAAGCTCCGCCTCCCGGGTTCACGCCATTCTCCTGCCTCAGCCTCCCGAGTAGTTGGGACCAAGGTGCCCGCCACCACACCCGGCTAATTTTTTGTATTTTTAGTAGAGACAGGGTTTCACTGTGTTGGTCAGGATGGTCTCCATCTGCTGACCTTGTGATCCGCCTGCCTCAGTCTCCCAAAGTGCTGGGATTACAGGCGTGAGCCACCGCGCCCAGCCCATTCTTTTTCTTTTTTTCCAAAATTGCTTTAGCTATTTTAGTTCCTTTGGCTTTCATTTGTGTTTTGCAATAAGCTTGTCTATATCTACAAGAACTATCAGTGGGATTTTTTATAAGAGTGTATTAAACCTGTAGGTCCTTTTGGGCAGAACTGACTTCTTTGGTATATTGACTCTCTTAACCCATGCTCCTGGTATGTTTCTATATTTATTGAATTTTCTTGAACATCTTTGATCAGTATTTTGTAACTTTCAACATACAGGTCCTGTACTTGCTTTGTTGGACTTCTAGTCATTTCCCTTCTCTTTCTTTTTTCTTGAGCTACAGCAAATGATATTTGCTTCTTAATTTTGGTTTCCATATGTTTGTTGTGTATACACATGCAATTGATTTTTGTGTGATGATTTTTGTTCTACAACCTTACTGAAGTTACTTATTAGTTCTAGAGGGTTTTTGGTTGATTCTTGGGATTTCATAGGTAGACAATCAAGTCATCTGAAAATAGGAATAATTTTATTTTTTCCTGTTTTGATTTGTATGCCTTTTATTTCCTTTTCTTGTCCTATTGCTAGGACTTCCAGTCAGATGTTGAGTAAGAGCAGTGAGAGTGGGTACATTGAAATTCATGATATCTACAAACAAAAACCATTTCATATCTTGCTTTTCAACTTTTATTCCTTTATTTTACTTTCTGTTCTTATTTGCTATGAGCTAGCTAGCTCTCACAATATGATGTTGAATGGGAGTGGTAAGAAAGGACATCCTGCCTTGTGTCTGTTTTCAGGTGGAAAGTGTCCTGATTTTTTACCACTAAGTGTGTTAGCTGCAGGGTTTTGTAGATATTCCTTATCAAAATGAGAAAGTTCTCCTTATTCTTCTAGTTTCTTTTTTTGAGAGTTTTGTCATGAATGGGAGTTGGATTTTGTTCAATTATTTTTCTGGTCAACTGGTATGACGTATAATTTTTAAACTGTGTTTACATAGTATATTACATTGACTAGTATTTGAATGCGGAACCAACCTTGCATACCTAGAATAAATCCCACTAAGCAATGGAATATAATTTTTTCTTATATTGCTGGATTTGGTATGAATTTTGGGGGGGAATTTTTGCACCTATCTTTTAAGGGATATTAGTCTGTAGTTTTTGTTTCTTTTGATATGTCTGTCTGGTTTTGGTATTAGGGTAATGATGGTCTCAGAGAATGAGTTAGGAATATTCTCTCTGTTTCTATTTTCTGGAAGATGTTGTGGAGAATTAGTGTTATTTCCTTTTTAATTTCTTGGTAAAATTTGCCAGTGTAACCATTGATGGTTTCCTTTTCAGAAAGTGTTAACTTTTTTATTTAATTTTTTAAATAGATACAGTTGTATTCAGATAATCTATTTCTTCTTTTGTGAATTTGGATACTTTGTACCTTTCAAGGAATTAGTCTGTTTAATTTAGATGATCAGGTTTGTAGGTATGGAGTTGTGCAGAGTATTCCTGATTATTCCTTTAATCTCCATAAAGTCATTAGTGGTGATCTTTCTTTCATTTTTGATGTTGGTAATTTGTATCTTCTCTTCATTGGCATGGCTAGGGGTTCATCAATTTAATTATCCTTTCAAATTACCACCTTCAGTTTTGTTGGTTTTCTCCATTGCTTTGTTTTCAATTTCACTTATTTATACTCTAATTTTTAGTATTGTTTTCCCTTTGCTTCTTTAAGCTTAAAATGATCCCCTGGCTCGGTGTGGTGACTCAAGCCTGTAATCCCAGTACTTTGAAGGGCTGAGGTTAGAGGGTTGCTTGAGGCCAGAAGTTGGAGACCAGCCTGGGCAATATAGTGGTCACTCATTAAAACCACACTCAGTGACCATTAAACAGAGAAAGTATTAGAATAGCTAAAATTTAAAAAAATGACAATACAAAATGTTAGTGAGGATATAGAAAACAACAGGAACTCTGTTGAACTCTGTCTCTACAAAAAAAAAATTAAATAAAAAGTTTGCTGAACGTGGTGGTGCATTCCTATAATCCCAGGCACTCAGAAGACTGAAGTGGGAGGATTGCTTGAGTCTAGGAGTTTGAGGCTGCAGTGAGCCCTTACTGCACCACTGCACTTTAGCCTGGTGACAGACAAGGACCCATCTCAAAAGGTTCTCCTGTTGCTAATTCCCTAAGTGGGATGCTGGATTAATTCTCTTGAGACGTCTTTTTTTCCATGTCCTCTTCAGGAGTGTGTTGTTTAATCTTAAAACATTTGCAAATTTTCCAGGAATATTTCTGTTACCGATTTTTAATTTAATTCAGTTTGGGCCTGTGAACATACCTTATATGGTTTCTATTTTTGCTACTTTTGTTCAGGTTTGTTTTATGACAGTTTATTTCTTGTTTACTTTTGCAAGATAATTTCACTGGATATGGAATTCTAAGTTGGTGTTTTTTCTTTGTTTCTTTCAACATTTTAAATGTTTTATTCCACTTTCTTTCTTCTTGCTTGCATACTGTAATTCTTATCCTTGTATCTGTATACATAAAATTTACTTTTTAATGTCTTCTTTAAAGATTTTCTCTTTGCCTTTGGATTTCTACAGTTGAAAATCATATGCCTAAGTGTAGACTTTTTGGTATTTACTTTGTTTGGCATTTTTGAACTTTCTGTGTCTCTGATTTGATGTCTGTCATTTAAAAATATTTATTTAATTGACAAGAAAAAAATTGTACATATTTATAGTGTACAACATGTCTTGACGTATGTATACCTCGTGGAAAGGCTAAATCAAACTATTAAATATATGCATTACCTCACATGCTTGTCATTTTTTATATGGTGAGAACTTTTAAAATGTACTGTCTTAGTAATTTTTGCATATATAGTATATTGTTGTTAACTGAAGTCACCATAATTTACAACAGATCTCTTGAACTTACTTATTCCTCCTAACTGAAGTTTTGTGTTTTCTGACTACCATCTCCCCATCTTCTCCTTCCTCAGCCTAGGATAACTACCATTCTACTCTTTACTTCTGTGAGTTCCACGTTTTTAGATTCCACATATGAATGAGATTATGTGAATTGTCTTTCTGTGCCTGGATTATTTTACTTAACAAAATGCCCTTCAGGTTCATCCGTGTTATCACAAATGACAGGATTTCCTTCTTGTTAGAGGCTGAATAGTATGCCATTATACGTACATACTACATTTTGTGTGTGTGTGTCTTAAGCATCTGTTTGTGGACATTTGGGTTGATTTCATATCTTGGCCATCATCAACAATGCGGTGACGAACATGGGAGTGTTAATATTGCTGCAACATACTGATTTCATTTCCTTTGGCTATACATTCAGTAGTGGAATTGCTATGTCATATGGTAGTTCAACTTTTAGTTTTTTTGAGGAACCTTCGTACTGTTTTCCACAAATGCTCTACTAATTTATATTCCCACCAACAGTGTGCAAGGGTTCCTTTTTTCCCCCCATCCTCTCCAGTACTCTTATCTTTCATCTTTCTTATAGTAGCCGTTCTAAGAGATGTAAGGTGATAATCTCATTGTGGTTTTGATTTTCATCTCCCTGACGATTAGTGATGTTGAACATTTTTTCATAGATCTCTTGGCTGTTTGTATGTCTTCTTTTGAGAAATGTCTATTTGGATCCTTTGACCATTTTCTAAGGGGGTTATTTCCTTGCTGTTGAGTAGCTTAAGTTCCTTGTATGTTTTGGATATTAACCTAAATATTTTGTCTCTTTACTCTGTTGATTCCTCTGCTGTGCCAAAATTTTTTAGTTTGATGTAGTCCCACTTGTCTGTTTTTGCTTTTGTTGTCTGTACTTTTGCATTCATAGCCAAAAAGTATTATTGCCCAGACCAATATCATGGAGCTTTTCCTCCTTATGTTTTCTTCTAATAGTTTTACAGTTTCTGATCTTATATTTAAGTCTTTAATCCATGTGAATTGATTATTGTGTATGGTATGAGATGAGAGTCTAATTTTATTTTTTTGCATGTGGGTATGCCGTTTTTCCTATGCCATTTATTGAAGAGACTGTCCTTTTCCCATTGGGTGTTCTTGGTAATCTTGCCAAAAATCAATTGACTATAAATGTATAGATTTATATCTGGGGTATTTATCCTATTCCATTTATCTGTGTGTATTGTTTTTATGCCATTATCATGCTGTTTGATTACTATAGCCTTGTAGCAGATTTTGAGATTAATAGGTAGTAGGTGTGATGCCTTCAGCTGGTTTTTTGTTTGTTTGTTTGTTTTTGGTTTTTGCTTTGGATAATTAGAATTTTCTGTGATTCCATACAATTTTTAGGATTTTTTTTCTATTTCCTTAAAAAATGTCAAATGTCATTGAAATTTTGATAGGGATGGCATTGAATCTATAGATCACTTGGGCTGGCATGGTATGAACATTTTAATAATAATTTTTACAATCCATGAGCACAGGATATCTTCCAGTTATTTTTGTCTTCAATTTTTTAATAAATGTTTTTTAGTTTTTACTGTGAAGACTTTTCATATTCTTGATAAAATTTATGCCTAAGTATTTATTTGCAGCTATTGTAAATAGAACTGTTTTCTTGATTTCTTTTTCAGATAGTTCATTGTTAGTGTATAGAAACACTACTGAGTTTTGAGTGGTGATTTTGTATCCTGCAAATTTACTGAAGTCATATATTAGTTCCAACAGTTTTTTGGTGGAGTTTTAGAGTTTTCCATGTATAAGATCATGCCATCTGCAAACAGAAACAATTTAACTTCTTCCTTTCTGATTTGGATGCCTGTTGTCTTTCTCTTGCCTAATTGCTCTGGCAGGGACTTCCAGTATTATGTTGAATAGCAGTGGTGAAAGAAGGCACCCTTGTCTTGTTCACTCTCTTAGAGGAAAAGCTTTCCACTTCTCTCCATTATGATGGAGTATGGGGTAACCTGTAGGCTTGTTGCATATGGTCTTTATTTGGTGTCTGTCATTAATTTTGAAATTTTTGGGCATTATTTCTTCAAATATGTCTTGTCCTCCTCTCTTCTACTTTCAGCATTTCAACTGGCTACATATTACATCTTCTGCTATTTTTGCATGCTTCTTGAATGTTTTGTTCTTTTTGATTTTTCTTTAATCTCTTTCTTCTCTTTGCATTTCAGTTTGTGAAGTTTCCATTGACATTTTCACAACCACTACATCTTTCTTCAGCCAAGTCTGGACTGATGAACTCATCAAAGGCACTCTTCATTTCTGTTCCATGATTTATTTTGACTTGTAGCATTTCCTTTTGACTCTTAAGAGTTTCCATGTCTTTACTTACATTATGTCTCAGATCTTGCACATTCTACTTTCTCGTTTTAGTCCTTAACACATTCATAATAGTTTAATTCCCATCCGATCATTCCAAAAATCTCTGCCACTTCTTACTCTGGTTCTGATGCTTGCATTGTCTCTTTTCTGGCCTTTACACATGCCTGGTAATTTTTGTTGAAACCTGAGCAGCATGGTCTGATGGTGATCTCCCAGGTTCCATCCTCTGCACATCAGTGAAAATGCTTACCCAGCCTAGCTCACCTAAGTTTTTTATGAGAATCAGCTGAGAAACTCTATGCAAAAGTGCTTTGTAACATGTATAATAATATTCAGATGCCATCCAGATGCCTGAATCTCTCTGGTTGTCTGGCCTGGGAGAGCTCAGTCAGATCCCTAAAACATAAATTTCATGGTTGGGGAAGCTCTAACTCCTCATCTCAACTGTGCTAATTTATTTGTAGGATCCTCTGCTACTGCTGTTTTCTCTCTTTCTTCAGTTTCTGTGCCTGATCTGTGCAAGTCTGCCTGGTAAAACATTCCCTGGTCAGTCCATAAAAAGAAGTTACTAGTCAAAATAACAGATTTTACTGAGGTTTACAGTGTTATGGACTGATAATCCATCTCATATTGCACAGATAACAATTTACAAAATAAATCCTCTTTCTCCTGTTCTCTTGGGCCTTCCTCCCCACCAACGTGGGTGGGTTTATAGCCCTGTGCTCTAGAGAGCTTCTGTCTATAAACAAATGCTCTCCCAAACAAACAAACAAACAAAAAAGAAAAATTTATTTTAAATATATAGACACAAGGTGTGTGTGTGTGTGTGTGTGTGTGTGCATGTGTGTGTCAAGAGAGAGAGGTAGGGAGAGAGAATGGGGGACAGAAATACAGACATAGATATATAGATGTGGATATCAAGTGTAGTATTGACATAAAGGTAGACAAAGGTGGTAATAGAACAGAATAGATAATCTAGACATAGACTCACACATATAAGGCCAACTGATTTACAACACAAGTGTCACAGTCATTCATTTGGATAAGAATATTCTTTTCAATAGATGGTGCTGCAACAACTGGATATTTGTATGAAAAACAAACATACCTCAGTATGTTTTTGTCTCACACCACAGTAGAAAAGTGAACTTGAAGTCAGTTATGCACCTAAATATGAAAAACTAAAACTAAATAAATTTTAGAAAAAAAATAGAAAAATCTTTGTGATCCTGAGGTAAGCAAAGATTTCTTAGATAAAACACCAAATTACAAACCCTAGAAGAAAAAATCTGATAAATTAGACTTCATTGAATTTAAAAGTATCTGTTTTCAAAAGACACAATTAATAAAATGAATATCCAAGTCACAAACTGTGAGAAAACCTTCACAACACACATATAAAAGATGTGTGTCCAAAATATATTAATACCTTCTACAACTCAAGAATGGGAAAACAAACAGTCCAATGTAAAATAGGCAAAATTTGAATGGTCACTTAAGAGGGAGACATGTGAATGATCAGTAAGTTGCATGAAAATGTGTTTGGCATCATTAGTCATCAAAGGAATGTACATTAAAACCACTGTGGGATACTACCTTACATCCTTAGAATGACTAAAATTAAAAAGTCTGGCAAGCCAGATTTAGGATATGGAGCAACTGGATCTCCCTTACATTGCGGATAAGAACATAAAATAGAACAACCACTTGAGAAAAGGTCTGGTGGTTCCTTGTAAAGTTATAAATATAATTGTGTGGTCTAGTGCTTCTACTCCTAGATATTTATACTAAGAAAAATTCAAATGCATTTTCTCAAAAATAATTGTACAAGAACATTCAAAGAGCTTTGTTTGTAATGACCCCAAACCCGATGAAACCAAATGTTCCACAGGAAAATTGGTAAGTGACTGTGGTATGTCCATCCCATAGGATACTACTCCACAATAAAAAGAAATGAACTACTCATACATGCGACGGCATGGATAATTCTCAAAAACACACTGAGTAAAAGAAGCCAGAAACTTCTGTTTATGATTCTGTTTGTATGAATATTAAGAACAGACAAAAAGAGTTATGGTAATAGACACCAGAAGATTTGTTGCCTATGAGAGGTGGGAATTGATTGGAAGAGGACATGTGAGAACCTTCTGAGAAGACATATTCTATATCTTGATAGGAGCATGGGTTATACATGTGTACACATTTACCAAAACACATTTAATTGGATAGTTAATATCCATACATTGTAATGCATAAACATTTACATCAACATAAAATTAGAAAGATTTTTAGTGTCAACCACCTAATGTGCCTGTCTTAGACCCAGGACTCCAACTCTTTTCCTAGTAGGAAGACCTTGGCATAGGATATCTGCCAACAGCATGCATCCAGACCTGTTGGTACCAATGCTATCATTACAATTACATCCCAGGTCTGACTTTCAGTGCAAGTACAAGATACCTTGTAGCTGCAAAAGGTAAGTGTCTCTCTTTACCCTGCCATGGAGACTGTGTGGACTTTCACAACATGCCCTGACTAATTAGACTGGTTAGTTAGTTGACCTGCACCTATTATTTCTATGTTTACCCAAGACTTCTAATGCTGTTAAGAAAAGCTAGCATTTCCTCTGTCTTTATAATTCCATTGCCTCCATATCATTTACATTCCAAACTTACTCTGTAAAGAGTCAGTATGCATGAGAGGGAAGAAGGGAGAAAGAGCTGGGGAGAGACTTTGACATCAATTTTAAATTTCTAACAATAATTTCATTGCATTGGATAATAGCTAACTCCCTGTTCCTGGAAGAGTTCAAGCCAAGATTTACAGTACTTGTTAGAAACCTCAGGGGCAGGAATAGAACACATAAGCAGGGATTAAATGACATGGTCTTTATGGTTCTTTCCAACCCTCATTCATTCACTTATTCATTCCATCAATTCCATTATTCATTCCTGTTTCTGCCACTATGCCAGGCTCTGGTCGATGCAAATGATTCTCCTTAGCCCTCAAATGTACAGCCATTAAAAATTTGGTTCTGGAGGCCTATTTTTATCTTAAATGTGCACATCTATTTGTAAGCAGAGATGACAGGTGTGGCTGGCCTTTTCAGCTGCACCTTTTCATTGCTGCTGTCTGATGACACATTTTCCCTTATGCCTATAAAGTGGATTCCTTAGAGATGATGTAGCTTTTAGCTTGAGGTTTCTAGATGGAATCAGCACTTATTTATTTGTTTGTTTGCACGTAGAAGTCTGAACCTCTTGCTCTGACCTATTTTTGAAAACATCCCATAACCAAAAAAAAAAAAAAAAAAAAAAAAAGTCTGGTTACAGAAGCCTAGAGAAAGCCACCTTGATGAAGTGAGGCTTTGCCTAGGTGCATGGTATCAGTAAGGGAGGCACTGTGTTCCTGCATAGGAAAGAGTTCAGGCTGGCTGCCACATAGACCTGAGTTGAATTCTGATTGTGCCTCCTGCCAGCAGTAGGATTTGGGTCAATGCACTGATGCACCCTATGTCTCTGTTCCCACAACTGTAACATGGACATTATGAATGTGTTCCATACCAGGTCAGCAGGATTGTCCCATGGATTTACATGCCTTAAACACTAAAATCTGCCCCTGGCACTCTGCATTCTCTACCTGCTAATTTTTTTTTTTTTTTTTTTTTTTTTTTTTTTTTTTTTATTCACAGCATTGTTATTTAAGGTAGAACGGTAGAAAGGAGTTGGCATTAAAGTGTGACTTGAGAGGCAATTGGTCCGCACTCCATTAGAAAGGAGCTTGGTGCTTGGTGACGCTGGCGAGTTGTTTGCTGGGCCACATTGTTCCTCATGTGTAAAGTAGGGAGGTAAATTTGTGGGTTTGGCTCAGATCCCATGCTGCTCTTTGAATTGTATTAATTCCCTTCTGTTATTTAATACTTTATTCATTATCAAAATTAAGACTGTTCTGCATTGTATCAACTCCTCCAATTTTAAGCAGACATAACCTTTAAAAAACACAGGAAAAATTAGTAGTCAACAATGCACCTTTGAAACTGGGAGAAAGGAAACATGTTAATTCAATTATATTCCCTTCTGGCACCAGGAGTTCTACAGATGTCCACCTCTCCTTCAACTCTGGACACTGGCCAACATGAATGTGTACCAGTTGCTTTGAAGAATCGTTGAATGATGCGAGTGTGAATATAATTACCAGATGCTCTGCTAATTAGTGGTCTAAAAGGTAAGGAAATAATAAATGTGAAAGCAAAGTTTTAAACATAACATATTAATGTATTACCATGGTTAACAGAGAAATCATACAGAAATATATTTCTTGAAAAGAATGGTCCTGGTGTTTGATTGGCATCTGCATGTTTCCTACATAGATAATTTTTAATTATAAATGTTATGCAGATAAAATACTATGTGTTGCTAAGGTTTATATTCAATGATTCACCTTTAATCAATCTTTCCTCTCTCCTTCTCTCTCTTTCCCTCCCTACTCCCCTTTTCTCTCCCTCTTTTTTTTTTTCCCCCTTAAACCTTCACTGAGGAAAGCTCACATGACTTCCTATTGACAGCTTTACTTGTAGAAATGGATGAGATGGAGTCCTGAAACCTTGAGGTCTCAGCTCCCAGGCAGGATCAGGGAGAGGCTGCATGAGGGGTCTCAGGGCTCTGGCCACAATAAGCACAGGGACCTGCTCCTGCAGAGCACCAGGAAGGGTCGGCACCTGCTGAAGTGGCTCCATCTTGAAGTTATCCCAAAGTCTAGTGAGAGTTCACCAAATGTATATGAGAAGGAAGGGCATTCCCAAGGGAACTAAGTGCAGAGACTAGGATGCTCCAAGATGGACAGTCCCATGGGAGGATGACAAGGAGGGGGGTCATCAGAAGTCCTAGGGATCATGCTGAGGAGCTCTGCTTTCATCCTAGGGGTGGGGGAAATCCCACTGAATTCTTTTTTATCTTCTCTTTTATTTTATTTTAATTTATTTTATATGAAATAGACATGAAAATGTATGTAAAACCTACTGGTGTCATTTATGGAATAATAATAAGATGAAAACCAATGGACCCAATGTCTAGTTTCAGAAGCAGAGCCTTAGCAGAGTTTTTAGGAGCCCATCTATAGTTCTTCCCAATTACTTTCCTTATTCCCTCCCTACATTCTGGGTTTATCTTTCCTTGATATTTTAGTTTGATCACATATGCACGGGTCTTTAAGCACAATATTGTTTTGCTTTTTGTGTTGTTGAGTTTTATGTAAATGACATCCTGCTCCGCATGTCCCTCTGTTTCTTGTGTTTCAACAGGTGTGGATCTGAGGTTCATTCATGGATCTGAGGTTTTCAGTTGCTTAAAATCCAAAAAGTGTGTTTGTCTCTTAGTCCAAGGCTAGCATTTTGGGAGGCAGTCATTCCTCATGTGGTTGCTCGGAGGCCTGTGGTGATAGCTGCTATCTCATTTCCAATGTGTGGCTTACCCACTGCCTGGGTGTTTCTGTCACTCAGAAAGGAAAAGGCATGGAGGATCACCTGGGAACTTTGTATGGGCTAGTGTGGAGTGAACCCATCACACTGATGAGGAGTTCTGGGCCTGCCAGGACTTGGTGGCCTGGCCATTCTGAGCTGCTGGGGAGGCTAGGCCATGCGGTTGAGCCAAGCCATGTGTGCTGAGCAGGAAGAAGAAACGGATTTGGTTCAGTGTGAATGGGATGAAGAAAATGTGTTTCATCCCTGCAGGTGCCCAGAAAGAGGGAAGCACATTCTGGTAGAGTGAGTCCTGCTGTGAGCTTGAGCAGCATGGAGCCCGGGTGTTAGAGAGTGCAAAGAACTATTCCTAGGGGGTTAGTTGTCCCAGAGTCCACAGGAATGTTGAATGTTGCATGAAGAGCAAGGCTTTCAAACAGGACTTTTCCATCCACATGTTTGTGTGTTCATTCTCCCCCTGTGGCTGCAGCCTGAGAAAGCAATGCAGAGCTGGGACACTGTGTCAGCACTGTAGTGCGGTCTGGAGGTACCTGAAGCATGAAGGCAGCATGGGCTGGGGCCACAGCTGGCAGCACAGTTCACTTGCTCTCCACACTGGGTCAGTGGCTGAGACTTTTACACACTGGTTATGTTCAGTTTTATGATTCCAAGATGTTAAACATTCTAAGTAAGCTGAGATGCAAACAAATGAAAAGACAGAAGAAAGGCTGTGAAGTGAAATGTTTGAAGTGTTCTTCCTCTGGCTAAAACTTTGAAGAAAGGCAAAAATATTTAAGTGTGTGATGACTGCTCTGTGACAATTTGTAAGCTAATATTAACAATATTCTCTGAGAGCGCAACACACTTTACAAAACAATTTGATAACATATCAGGCTTTAATATCCTCCTGAAAAAAGTAACTTTAGAACGGTCAGGGTATCAAATAGCTATGTCCTAAATATTTTTGTGGTGGAAAATGCTATATTTCCCTTGATTCTTTCTTTGAGTCCTACCCCAGGCTGTCCCTGCTGTCTGACTGTGTTTGACTTGAGCCGAGTGTTAGATTTCTCTTCCTCTAGAATCATTCTGCTGGCTTAAGAGGATTGGGCTGGGAAGACTTCCTCATCCTCAGTTCCAATACCACAAGAAAGAGCAGCCTGGTCATTTTCTTAGTCGATATGCCACAAAAATGCTCTTTCTGTGGTAATTGGGTTTACATACAGAACTGCTGCGGCATAGCCTCCGCCTGGGAAGAAGATGGATTTTCCATTTAGGCTCGTCAAAGGCTTTGGAGGCCCCTTCAAAGTTAGCATGTTGGCTCACAACTCAACTACACCAAGTTGGTTTAAAAGCAGTAAGATTGTCATTCATTCTTTTTCCTTGGGGCAGATTTGAAACGATTGTCAGTATTTTACAGGATCCTGCCTTACTGGGATCACAGCAACAGCAATGACTACAAAAGTGAGCAGAAAGGGGGAAGTTCTGCAAGGAATCACCTACTCTGTCTCCCTCCTCCTCCTTCTCTCCCTCCTTCTCCTTCTCCCTCCTCCTCCTTCTCCCCCTCCTCCTGCTTCTCCCCCTCCTCCCCCTCCTCCCCCTTTTCCCCCTCCTCCCCTTCTCCCCCTCCTCCCCTTCTCCCCCTCCTCCCCTTCTCCCCCTCCTCCCCCTTCTCTCCCTCCTACCCCTTCTCTCCCTCCTACCCCTTCTCCCCCTCCTCCTCCTTCTCCCCCTCCTCCTCCTTCTCCCCCTCCTCCTCCTTCTCTCCCTCCTCCTCCTTCTCTCCCTCCTCCTCCTTCTCTCCCTCCTCCTGCTTCTCCCCCTCCTCCTCCTCTGTGAAGATTTAATTCCAGACATTTCATATTCTTCTAATATTTGGTATTTTTTGTGGTAACAGCACCTGTGGCCACTACAAAAAGCAGTGCCTGTTACACAACAGGTCAGCCCCAAGCTCCTATGATGAGGTGCCCAGGAGAGCCAGGCTCTGCTTGCTGCCCGATGGCTGGCATCTCTGGGGTGTGTAGCTCAGTCATCGCCAGCTGCCGTGAGTTATTCCCATCCAGTCACAAAGTCTACCAGCTGGACTCACTTCTGAAACATCTTCCCAGGCCCCCATGTGAGCTGTGGGACTGCATCCTGTGAAGGAAACAAGCTCCCACCAGCAGGTACGCCACTTGACCCTTGGTCTTAGCCAAAAGGCTGAGAAGCCATGACTGAGAAACCATGAGATATTCCTCTTGAATTATGGTTTATCCTACTGTGACTGACAGGACCTGTCTGCTTAGTGAGGGCACAAAAGACACCAGATCCCTTCATGTGGGATGGGAGAGGGTTGAACCGGGCCAGTGTCATGGGGAAGACAGGAATCATACAGATCAGGGAGCTCTGTCCAGAGTCAGCCACCATGTGCCTCTGGCGTTTTCTTCTCTCTGGAGCAGTTTTGCTTGTTTAGTTTATCCATCCTTCTACTTGTCTGTCTAGCTACATATTTTTAACTTATTTAAAAATATGTATTGACCTCTCTTCTGAAACACACACACCTGGACAGAGAAAACAGGGAAAAGGAAACTTCCCTGCTGCCCCACCATAAGATTTGCCAAAAGGGAGAAAAGAACCAATGACCACAGCCCCAGCTGTGGACCTCCTCTCCCCATACAGCTCCATCCTGTACCACTGGGGCCTGGCAAGTGCTCCTGGAGGCCCCCATCCCCACTTCCTGTGCCACCCAGGGCAAACACAGGGGTACAGTCCATACTGGGGAAGGTGTCTGGAGTCTCAGAACGCAGAGTGTGTTCTAGGAGGGAGGGGGCACAGGCACAGTGTGGACGTCTCTGGCCCCACAGACTTTCTGTCTGGCAGCAGGAGGTAGGCCAGGGGCTGGAGCAAGGCTTCCTACAGCATTGGGAGCAAGAGGCCTCTCCAAGAAGCCCCAGTCACAGGCCTCTCCTGTGTGCACAGGCACCCTGTGTTGTCCAAATGGCTCTTACCCTTTGTCAGCCCAGAGCACCTGCCCTCCTGTTTCTTCAAGAGCCCTCACCGAGGCTACTTGGAAATTGTCAGGATGTTCTTTGGTGTGTGGAAAGTCTCCTGGTTAGGGATCTACCCCATGTGCACCCTACTACAAACACAAGATGAAAGTGAAAGTTTGTGCCCATGACATGCGTTGGGATCATTGACCCATCTTTCTTAATATTGATTTCCATTACACACACACTGTACACACACACACACATACACACTAATTCAACCTTTGTGCAATAGTCTGTTCTCACACTGCTAATGAAGACATACCCAAGACTGGGCAATATATAAAGGAAAGAAGTTTAATTGACTCACAGTTCCACATGACTATAGAGGCCTCACAATCATGGTGGAAGAGCAAGGGATGTCTTACATGGTAGCAGGCAAGAGAGAGCTTGTGCAGGGGAACTTCGCTTTATGAAACCATGAGATATTGTGAGACTTATTCACTATCATGAATAGCATGGGAAAGACCCGCTCCCATAATTCAGTTACCTCCCACTGGGTCCCTTCCATGACACATGGGAATTGTGGGAGCTACAATTCAAGATGAGATTTGGGTGAAGACATGGCCAAACCATATCACTTTACTTTGAGAAGCTACTGCATTTACATATAATGTATAATAGACATATGATAAAGTATATTTAAGTGTACATTTGGATGAGTTTTAATAAATTCATACACCTGTGTAGCTACCACAACAAAGAGGATAAAAAATGTCTCCAAGACCCCAAAAGTTCACTTTTCCCCCTCTCAGTCAATCCCCCAGAATTCCATCACCAGGCAACTGCTGATCTCTTTCTTGTCACTGTAGATTACATCCCCCCTACCGTTTTAATAAGAATGGAATTATACAGCATGCACACATTTGTGTCTGGCTTTTTGCTTTGTCAGCATGATGTTCTGAGATTTATTCATGTTGTGTGTGTTCCTGTTTTAACCTACTTGAGCTGCTATAACACAAATACTGAAAATTGGGTGGTTGATAAATAACAGAAACTTATTTCTCACAGTTCTAGAGGCTAGAAGTCCAAGATCAAGGCATTGGCTGATTCAGCATCAGGTGAAGGTTGGGTTCCTGGTTCACAGATGACGCAGTCTCTCTGTGTCCCATAGGGTGGAAGGGATGAGGGAACTCTCTGGGGCTCCTTTTGTAAGAGCACTAGTCCCATTCAGGAGGACCCCACCTTTGTGACCTAATCATTCCCAAAGACTGTATATTTTAAGACCATCACATTGGAAGTTAGGATTTCAACATATGAATTTTAGGGGAACATAAACATTCAGACCTTAATAGTTCTAGCATAACTTTTTTTGTACAGTTGCTAGTGTTCTACTGTGTGACTGTACCACAATTTTTTTATCCATTCACCTATTGTTGAACATTTAGGTTGTTCCCTATTTGGAGCTATGATGAAAAAAGCTGCTATGAACTTTTGTGTGCAAATTTTATGTGGATATATGTTTTCATTTCTCTTGGGTAAATACCTAGGAATAAAGTTTCTGGATTGTGTAGTAAGTAAATGTTTAACTTTATAACAGACAGCCAAATTGTCTTTCACAATGTAGTACCATTTGATATTCCCAACAGTCTTGAAAACATATCATCTCTGCAACTTTGTTCTAATTTTTCAAAATTATTTTGGTTATTTTATATCCTTTACATTCCCATCTAATTTTAGGATCAAATTGTCAGTTTCTCAGCAACAACAACGACAAAAAGACTCCTGGAATTTTACTTTGGATTGTTTTGAATCTCCAGATCAGTTAATAAAGGACTGATATCTTAATAATACCGAGCCTTCCAATTCATAAACATCGTATATCTCTTTGTTTCTTTCATTGCTCTGAGTCAAGTTTTATACCATGCACATATTTTGCTAAATTAATTTCTGCGAAATACATCGCATTATTTTATATGGTGTTTTTAATGGCACCATTTTTTAAACTTCAAATGCAGTTGTTCTTTCCAAATATATGCATATTATGTAAATAAATGTGCATACATTTATTTGAGTTTTGTGTCTTGACTTTGAATCCTGTGTCCTTGCTAAACTCATATGTTAACTCTAGTAGCTTTTTTTTGCAGATACCTTAGCATTCTCTATGAATTTGAACATGTAATTTGTTATAAGACACAGTCTGATTCTTCCTTTCTAATATATATAATGTCTATTAATTAGTCCTGCCTTATTGTCCTGGGCTATCAATTTAATAGAAGCAGTGTGTAGACATTCTGCCTCCTTTGTCCCTAATTTTAGGGGAAGGCATCTATATTTGGATATATGGATGGATAGATGAATAGATAAGTAGATAGATATGGATAAAAGTTAGCACATATGCATGATTTTAAAAAATCTTGGCTAACTAGGAATAGAAAGAAACTTCCTTAACTTGATAAAGGGTATCTATGAAAAATGTACCTATCTGTAAATAGATAGAATCTTTGCTCATGTATATGTGCATGTATGTTATCATATATTTACGTATGTGTTATGTTATATTACACACATACACACATCTGTAGTAATGATCATAAGATTTTTCTCCTTTATTTTTTAAAACGGTGAATTTCATTGTTAGACCTTGTATTCATTGGTTAAATGTCTTTAGGCCATGATGCAATATCTTTTCATAATTTGATAAATTCTATTTGCTGATTTTTTTTCTTTTTCCATGTCCCCCATCCTTCCATTCAAAATACAGACCAGGCACAGGGCCTGGTGTATCTGAGGATAGGTTAATATTTCTCAAAGAATTTTACTGTGACTTTTTTCATGAGAGTTACCGGTCTCTAACTTTCATTTCTTATGATATCTTTGTTTGGTGTTGGTATCAGCCGAATGCTGAGCTTTTGCAGTAAGCTGGGAAATATTCTTTTCTCTTACATTTTATGGAGAAATTTGTGTAAAATTGCTGTCACTTCTTGGTAAGTATTTGGTTGATTTCATCAGGTAAGCCATTGAGATCTGGAATTTTCTTTGTGAACAGATCTTAATTACAAATTAAATTTCATTAATACAGAGTCATTCATATTCTCTATTCTTTGGGAGTCAATTTTGGTAATTTATGTCTCTCACTGAAGTTGCTATTTTATTAAAATGCCAGTTTTATTGACTTATATAATCTTATTCATTATATCCTCTTAATTTTTTTTTGTCTGTAGAACTGTGAGTGTATCCTCTTTTTTATTCTTAAATTTGTTTTCTGTCCTTTTTATTGAATTAATCTGACTTGAATTGTGCCAACTTACTAATCTTTTCAAATAACCAGATTTTGGTTTCATGATTTTCTCTGTTGCTTGTTGTCTGTTTCATTGGTTTCAGTTATCATCGATGTATCGTCTCCTGTATTTACATGATGTTTAACAGACCTCCTCCTAGATGGAAGCTTAGGTAATTCACTCATTCAGCTCCTCCTAGATAGAAGCAAAGATGCCTCCATTTTTCTCTGAATGTTTTTATACGCAAGTTATAGTTTTACTTTTTACATATAAGTCTGTGATTCATCATTAATTAATTTTTATATAAAGTATAAGACTTAGCTCTAACTTGACATTTGTCCATTTACTTTTGCCTATTGATATTCAATTGCACCAGCATCATTTGTTGAAAAGGCTATCTTTGCTCTGTTGAATTATTTATATACCTTTGTCAAAAATCAGTTGAGCCTATTTATGTTTATTTCTGTTCTGTTTTTTAAATCTCTGTCTGTCCCTCTACCAGCATCAAATAGTCCTGATTACTATAGCTATATAATAATCCTTAATATTGAATGGACTTGTTTACCCCATTTTATTTCTTTTTCAAAATTATTTTAGCTATTCTAATTTATTTGCCTTTCTTTATGAGTTTCAGTATAATCTTGTCTATATCAACAAAATTCCTACTAAGATTTTAATAGCAATTTCATTAAATCAGTATTTAAATTTACAACTTTACTGTGTTGAGTCTTCCAGCTCATAAACGTGTTATGTCTGTCACACACACGTCTTGTTAGATTTACATCTAAATATTTTACATTCCACTAGTGAGAATGCCTAGCACTATGTTGGCTAAGAGTGATGAGAGGAGACATTCTTATGTAGTTACTGATGTTAGGACACATCCAGTCTGTCGTCATTAGGTGTAATGTGAGCTATAGGTTTTGTGCAGCTGGTCCCTATCAAGATGAGGAAGTTCACCTGCACTCTTATTTTTCTGAGAGCTTTCACTATGAGTAAGTGTTGAATTTTTTTTTCAGATGTTTCTTCTGCTTTGGTTGCTAAGATCATGTAATTGTTCCATTTTTGCCTGTTGATATGGTGCATTATGTTGATTGATTTTTGAATATTGAACTAGCTTTGCAACCCTGGAGTAAATGCCACGTAGTTATAGTGTATACTTCTTTTTATGTATTACAGAATTCTATTTGTTGGTATTTTGTTAAGGAATTTTGTGTCTATATTCATGAGGGATATTGGCCTTCTTTTTTTCTTTTTTGTTTTGTCTTTGTTTAGTTTTGGCATCATGATAATACTAGCTTCATAAAATGAACTGGCAAATGAACCTCCTTTCTTCAATTTTCCTGAGTAGATTGTGTAGAATCATTGTTAATAATTCTTTAAAACTTTGGTATAATTTTCCAGTGAAATTGTCTGGGTTTAGAGATTTCGTTTTGAAAGTCAAATCTTGATTAAATTAAGATTTAATTTAAAAATTCTTAGCACAATTTTCCTTTAAGTGATAGGGCTATTGAAATAATCTACTTCTATAGTTTGTAAACATTTTTTCCCATTTTGTGAGTAATCACTTTACTTTGTTGATTTTTTTGATGTCCAGAAGCTTTTTATTTTTATTTTCTTATTATTTTTCTTCTTCTTATTTTTTGAGACGGAGTCTTGCTCTGTTGCCCAGGCTGGAGTGTAGTGGCGCAATCTCGGCTCTCTGCAAACTCTGCCTCCCAGGTTCTCGCCGTTCTCCTGCCTCAGAAATGTTTCAATTTGATGTAATTCCATTTGTCTATTTTTGCTTTTGTTGCTTATGCCTTTGAGGTCTTAGCCAAAAATTATTTGCCCATACCAATGTCATGGTCATCTGCCCTGTATTTTCTTCTAGTTCTTTCATAGTTCGGGGTCTTACATTTAAGTCTTTAATCTATTTTGAGTTGATTTTTTTCATTCTTTTGCATGTGGATATCCATTTTTTTCAGCAGCATTTATTAAAGAGACTACTTTTTCCTCACCTTTGTTAAAAATCAGTGAGCTCTAGATGTGTGGATTCCTTTCTGGGCTCTCTGTTCTACTCTGTTGGTCTATGTGTCTGTTTTTGTGCAGGTGTCATATTGTTTTGGCCTTGATAGCTTTGCAGTATTTCAGGGACAAAGGGGAGATTTCCCCCTATGCCCTCAGAAAACTCATTGACAAATCAACTTGCAAAACGTGTATTAATAAAGGCATACACAATTATTTAACATGTGTAAACAGAGACCTTCAGAATGAAGACCTCTTCAGAATGAAGATTCAGGGGAAATTATCCACTTTTGTGCTTAGGTTCAACAAAGTGTGAACAGTTTTGAAGAAATACGAGTGGACAAAAAGGACATGATGTAATGCTAATAGATGGAGTGGGGGAAACCCAGCAAGGCCTGTCTGTCAGTATTCCTTTTAGCCTCTCTGAGCAGCATTCCTTCCTTCTGGGTGCAGAGCAGGACCCTCTCTGGAATGGGGGGGTCTTATGACCCATAGTCAAGCAAGGTAGATCAGGTAACTTTTTTTCTATGGCCAACTTTTACATAGCAAGGTGGAGAAAAAATTAGAGTACTATGTTTAGGTTTTATGACTGTCTTTGGGGAAAAGAGATTCTGGTTTCTATGAGTCACATTAGAGAATGGGAATTCTAGTCTCTATGGCAAGCCTCAGGGGAGAATGGGACTGAGAGACAGGAAGGCATGAAAAGTCAAAGAAAAACTTTTGTTTCTAAGGCTGATTCTGAGGCTTTCATTTTGGGCTACTGTTTTCTGAACCCCAACAGTGTATTTCGAAGTCTGGTAGTATGATGTCTTCAGCTTCAGCTTTGCTCTTTTCGCTAAAGATTGTATCAGGCCATTACAAGTACTCCTGAAACAAATTGAAAAGTAGAAAGTGGAATCAAAGAAAAGAAACTGTGAAAGAGAACTGAAAGAAAATGATAGAATTGAAAAATACAATGACTGAGATTTAAAACTTACTGGATATACTTAACAGGATGAATATAAAAGAAAGAATCAGTGAACTTGAAGATATAGCAGTATAATTACCTAATATGAACAACAGTGAGGAAATTGTGAGACAGTAACACAGATCTAACATTTGTACCATCAGAGTCCCAGAAGGAGGGGACTAAAAGCGTGGGGCTGAGAAACTGCCTAAAGAAACAAAGGCTGAAAATGTCTCTGATTTGACAAAGAACATAGAGCAACACTTTAAAAAAGCTGAGTGTTCTCCAAACAAGATAAGCCTAAGTAATTACAAAGCAAAACACATTTTACTTGAACTTTAGAAAACTAAAGAGAAAACAAAACAAAACAAAACAAACAAACAAACAAACAAAAACAGCATTGATCCTTGGGCACCCATGGATGAAGAGGCTCTGAGAGATGCTGCATACGTGGAAAAACCAAGACCGGGAGTGGGAACCAGGTCCAAAGCTGAACATTCCAGAGGAGCCTGAGTGTCAGATGTTCAGGGCAGCATTGCTGATGTTCCCCAGGACTCTGACCTCAGGGACGGTTCAGAGAAGCTGCAGCTGTACGACGCAGGGAAGAAAACAAAATTAAAAAGCAGAGAATTTAGGGTTTTGACAGCCCAAGATTATAACCCTCCACCGTCTAAAGAGGAGATAGCCAAGAAATTGGGAAAAAGTGAAGTCAGCACACACCTCATTGCAATTCAGAGCATTGCTAGGATGCAGTTGTCCCATACATGTAGCAAATATGTCAGCTGACATTCAGATCTTCACGAGCACCACAGGATCCCTGCTCGTGAGAAGCTCTACAGTGGAAAGAAGATGGGAAAGGCTTCAGATATGGGTTGAAATGGTCATGGTGCCAGAAAATCCACACTGGGAAGAAGCCTTGCTCATATCAAGCATGTGGACAAAGTCTTCATTGAGCATTGGGAAGGAGGAGAGAAAGGAGGGAAGAAAATCCCTTCTCCAACATCAGAAACTTCATAATGGAGAGAAGCCCTAGAAATGTAAGGACTTTGGGAAAAACTTCAGATATAATGAAAAACTTCTTTAGCATCAGAGAACCCACACTGGGGAGAAACCCTTTGAATGTAAGGAATATGAACATGCTTTTCGGTGCATGAGTGTGCATTCACGCCAAGGAGAAGCCCTACAAATGTAACAGATGTGGGTGTAGTTTTAGTCTTCCTTTGTCCTGATTCAGCATCACAGAGTCTACAGGGAGAGAAACGTTATGAATGTAAAGAGCATGCAGGGCCTTCTGCCCGAGGTGGGTATTTCTTTAGTACCAGAGATTCCGTGCTGGGAAAACGTCTGTGAACGTGGGGAATGCTGGCAAAGACTCCCTGTGTCTCTTGCTTCACAGTGCAGCAAAGAACACACACTGGGGGAGAATTTCATGAATGCCAGGAATGTGGGAAAGCATCCAGTTGAAAAATCAACTAGGTTCTGCATCAGAGTTTGCACTGGGGAGAAACTTCATGAGTGCAAGGTGTGTGGGATGACAGCCTTCCAATGGGGCACAGTTTTCAGTTTTACTCAGCATCAAAAAATGCACTTTGGGAGACCGAGGTGGAGGAATCACAAGGTCAGGAGTTCAAGACTAGCCTGGCCAAGATGGTGAAACTCCATCTCTACTAGAAATATGAAAATTAGTGGGGCACAGTGGCAGACGTCTGTAATCCCAGCTACTCGGTAGGGGAGGCTGAAGCAGGAGAATTGCTTGCACATGGGGGATGGAGGTTGCGGTGAGCCGAGATAGCACCACCACTGCACTCCAGCTTGGGCAACAGAGTGAGACTCTGTCTCAGAAACAAAAACAAACAAACAAAAAATTGCACAACGGGAAGAAAGGCACCCATGGTTCTGGGCTGCTCTATTCTGTCCCCCTCCTCTTTCTGCCAATGTTTGTGGTCTGCCCCAGTTGTGACCCTCTCCCCTCCTCCCTACCTGTAGTACCGCTTTCCCCTTTATGCCCCTTTTATGCTGTTCTTTTTGTTTGAAGTGGCCACTCCTTCACCTGCCCTAGAGTACATCTCCCTCAGGACCTTGCTTATCCTGGAAGTCACTCCTCATAGCATGAAAGCTTTGTCTCATTCCCCATGAACTCCTTTGTGTTTTCAACATCAATCAATAACTGCCCAAAGTGAGCAGAGTTCTCGCTGCTTTCCCGTGTCTGTAATGACATTCTTCTGGTCTTGCAGAAGTTATTATCACTTTCCCAACTCCTTTTCAATTTCTCACATTAAAGACCACTTTTAATGACTCTGACTCCATCCCCTGGGAAGGAAATGGACTATCCATTTAGTTTGCCCTGCTCTGGGGGTTACTGGAGTTGGAAGAGTTTGCAGAAGATTTGGGGTTTTAGGAGATTGTGTCATCACAAGTCACAGACTTTTGTAATTGGAGAAGCCCTCTGGAAGAGGCCATCAGAGAAGGCACCTAATGGTTGCCCTTGGGATGGATGATGGTCCATTTGGTTGGCTCATTGTGGGGAACCTGAGTCTTGGTATTTTTAATTGCCCTCATAATTTTTATTACCAGTTATGAATATCCTGGGAGACTATGCCATAGACCAAGAAAATAATCTCTGAACAGAATGTGAGTGATTAATTTAAAATTATGGCTTTAACTTGACTGGAAGGGAATGTGGATTTTCTGTTTGGATTTCTTTTCAATTCTTATTCAGATGTCTGTTAACTTCAGTGTTCACTCCAATCCGTAGGTGCCGAGAGTGAAGTGGACTGGGGCATTTCATTTCTAAAAGTACACATGGCATGGAGTCAGCAGCTTTATGCTGGGGAGTGCCCGAGAGAAGGGGAGGAGAGACGCATCCCTGGCCTGCTCAGAGGGGTCTGTGCCAGCCTCACTTCTGATGCCTCACAGCTCTCTGACACAATTGCATCCCCCAGATATCTCACGGAGAAAATGTGAATTTGGGACTGGTGGCACGTCAATTACTTTCACAACACCAGAAAGCACACTCAGGATGCTGGTCTTATCACATGTTGGATCTCACTGGATTAGCTGTTTTTCCTCCAGGGGGTGGAGCCTAGGACCATCCTGAATGGCAGCATTTCAGACTCACGATAGTGCAGCAACAGGGAAAGCTATTCAAAAAGTATAACCAGTGGGAAAAGAGTTCTCAAAAAATTGTATGTACACTATTATTATAACAGCATGATATCATGTCTGTGGGGCAGGGCATGGGGAGATGTTTATTGCAAATATGTTTTGGTCAGGTTTAGGAATTTATACTTTAAAAAACCAACTTTTAAGTGCATATTTTAATGAGTTTTGAGAAATGAATACAATTGCATAGTGAAGATACAGAAAATTTTCACCACCTAGAATAGTATGTCTGGTGTCTATTGTTCCCTTCTTTGTGTCCACGTGTGCTCTATGTTTAGTTTCCACTTACAAGTGAGAATATGTGGTATTTGGTTTTCTGTTTCTGTCTTAATTTACTTAGGCTTGCAGCCATTATCCTGAAGGAACATAATTTTGTTATTTTATAGCTGTGTAGTATTCTATGGTGCATATGTACCTCATTTTCTTTATTCACACTACTGATGGGCATCTAAGTTGATTCCATGTCTTTGCTATTGTAAATAGTGCTGTGATCAACATATGCATGCATGTGTCTTCTCACTGGAATAATCTGTATCTCTTTTGGTATATACCCTATAATGGGTTGGCTAGGCTGAAGGGTATTTCTGTCTCAAGTTCATTGAGAAATCTCCAAACTGCTTTCCATAGTGGCTGAACTATTTACTTTCCCACTAGCAGTGTAAAAGTGAGCTCTGTTCTCTGCAACCTTACCAGAATCTGTTGTTTTTTGAATTTTTAATAGTAACCATTCTGACTGGTGTGAGATGGTATCTCATTGTGGTTTTTAATTTGCATTTCTCTTATGATTAATTATGTTGAGTATTTTTTCATCCGCTTGTTGGCTGAGTGTACGTCTTCTTTTGAGAAGTGTTTGTTCATGTCCTTTGCCCATTTTATAATGAGGTTTTTTTTTTTGTGTGTGTGTAGACTTGTTAAAGTTTGTTATAGATTCTGGATATTAGATATTTGTTGGATGCATAATCTGCGAAAGTTTTCTTCCATTCAGTAGGTTGCCTGTTTACTCTGTTGATAGTTTCTTTTGGTGCAAGCATCTTGAAAGCTCTCAAGTACCAGGCAAGTTATAGGGATGTATTGCTGAATGGAGATTTGATATCTTTTATTCCTCCCATGATTTTTCTGCTGTCATTCTTTTAAGTCAGCAGTGAGTGCTTTTATTGGTAAGGAAATCCAGATATAGAAAAGTATACCAAACAGTACAGAATAAACATCCAAATATTTATATCAACTGGAATTTGCTCTGTGACACTGGATAAGCAGCTGAATGTTACTGTTTTTTCATAGTTAAAATAGGAACAGCACTCTTGCCATGAAGATCAAATGCGTATCGATAGACATAAAAATGCTTCTTCACTTCTCTTCCCTCTGAATCTCCATCTTTCTTTCTATTTACTTGTTTTTAAATAGACTTTCCATTTTAGAATAATTTCATTTTATAGAAAAATTTATTTCTTTATAACAATCATGTTATAATTTATATTAATTTATATAATTTTAATTTATAATTATAAATTTTATGATTTCTAATTTTAATTTATAATTTAAAAAAATTTTCCATAAGTTATTGGGGTACAGGTGGTATTTGGTTATATGAATAGGTTACTTAGTGGTGATTTGTGAGATTTTGGCACACCCATCACAACAGCAGTATACACTGCACCACATTTGTAGTCTTTTATCCCTCACTCTCCTCCTACTTTTCCCCTCCAAATCCCCAAAGTCCATTGTTTTATTCTTAGGCCTTTGTGTCCTCATAGCTTAGCTCCCACATATCAGTGATAACATACAATGTTTGGTTTTCCCTTCCTGAGTTACTTCATGTACAATAATAGTCTTCAATCTCATCCAGGTCACTGCAAATGCTGTTAATTCATTCCTTTTTATGGCTGCATAGTATTCCGTTGTGTGTGTGTGTGTGTGTGTGTGTGTGTATATACACACACACAAAGAAAATTATATATATATGTATATATCACAGTTTCTTTATCCAATCATTGATTGATAGGCATTAGGTTCATTCTATTTTATAGAAAAATTGCAAAGATAGTACAGAGAGTTCCCATATACCTGTTTAACACCTTATATTAGTATGGTACATTTGTCACAATTAATTAATCAACATTGCAACACTATTATTAAATAAAGTCTGTACTTTATTCAGCTTTCCTTAATTTTTACCTTATGTTCTTTTTCTGATCCAAAATCCCATTGTGGATATTGCATGGCATTTAGTCGTTGTATCTCCTCCAGCTCCTCTGGCCTGTGACAGTTTCTCAGAATTTTGCTGCTTTTGATGATCTTGACAGTTTGAGGAGTACTTGTTAGGTATTTTGTGTAATGTCTCCTAACTGTTATTTATCTAACGTCTTTCTCATCAACAGACTAGAGTTATAGGTTCTTGGGAGGAAGGCCACAGAGATAGAGGGCCATTTTCATCACAGTCCTGTCAAGGGTAAGCACAGTCAGCATGACTTCGCCCTGTTGATGTTGACCCTGATCTCTGGCTGAGGTTATGTTGGTGAAGTTTCTCCACTGTCAAGTTACTGTTTTTCTTTTCATACTGTACTCTTTGGATGGAAGACACTATGAACAATCAACACCTAAGGGGTGAAGTTTACTCCATCTTCTAGAGGCCAGAGTTTCTACATAAATTATTTGGAATGCTCCCGCCTAGGACATTTGTCTCTTCACCCCCATTTATTTATTTATTCAGTGTTTTATTTTGATCAGTATGGACTCATGTTTGTTTATTTCATATTTTGAATTATCATCCAATGTTACTTTATTTTGTTTTTCAAATTGTTTCTGTTTTGGCCACTGAGACCTTTTCCAGTTGGTTTCTGTGTTCCTTTGACATGCCCCCATCATGTTTGTTTGTTTTGGGTTTTATTTTGAGCACTTCCTCACTTTTTGGCGCAGTAAGATGCTTCAGGATCATCTTGTCTATTTCCTGTTCCAGTCCTAGAATCAGCAATTTTTCTGAGAACCCCTGGCTCCTTTCATCAGAGAATGATGTTAGACACCAAGATCTGGGTGCAAGATGTCTGTGCTTGCTGGGGCTGGGGTATAGTTGCTTACAGGCATGTTCACCTGACAGAGCAAGAAAATACATATGCATACCAACCTGTGTGTGTACACATTTCTATGTGTGCCTATCTCTATATCAAGATAAACATGAGTTCACAGTGATGTTTCCAAGTCTAATCCATTACCGTAGGGGTCATTAGAGCCTGTTCTCTTGCTTGTTGCCTCTCCGACGGTGAGAAACCTGGCTCTTACCACCTGCCATTCCTTTACTTAATCGTTCAGTTGTAGTGTACATGTATAGTGTTTTCAGAATCGTTTTTTCTGCTTACTCTATAAGCTAACCATTACTTTCTGCCTCAGCTCAGTGCTTTTGTGCTTGTGCCTTACATTCCCTACTGTAAATCCACAAAGACAAGATTTGTATATATTTGATTCTCCCTTATTTCCATTGTAGAAGAAGGAAGTTATTTTTCTCATGATTTTTTAAAGGAATATTTTAGATTCCTTAAAATAGGGCCATTTTAGGAGAAGGAATTCTGTGCATGTGTGTGGACAGGTGGGTGCAACTTGGAAATTCTGTTAACAAGAAAAACTTGTGATGATGGGTGTGAAAATGAGTGGGAGGTGGCTGGGGTTAACAAGATGTTTCCAGACTAAGGAATTACAGGAAATTATCCAGGTGGATTCAACCTATAATATGTGTCATTTCCATGGAATATGGGATAACCAGATTCTAATTCAAAAGTTCTAAATCATGTTGATTTCTAACACAAAGAGCAGTAAGTTTTTTCTGGGCTCATGAGATAGAGGAATCTAAACAGCCGAGAAATGAAGCAATCACTGGGGTGAGGAAAAGGCGTTTAAAAGAATTATGGGCCTTTTGGCAGAAACCAATTTTCAAGAGTTTGGGTGTAGTCTGATATTTTTCCCTTCTACTTTTTCTGTATCTTCTAAATGCTCCCAAACAACAACATGTCATCTTTATAATGTAAGAAAAACATTTATTTTAAAAATATTTTGCTCAGTTGTATCACTCTGTTGCTAAAGGATATGGCTTAATTTCCATTCTTTAGCAACAGTGGCTATTGGAAAGACAAAAAAAAAAAAAAGCGCTAAACATTCCTCTGTAACTCCATGTTGCAGTTTTAGAGAAGCTGCACTTTTCCTATCAATTTTAGTATCATATGGCAAAAAGAAAAAAGGAAAACAGAAGCTGTGTTACTTCTGAGTATTCTACACACCAACGTAAAGGAAGAGCTCAATGAAGCCTTAGCTATGTATCACCATGATGCAGAGCCTTAACTCCCTAAACTGGACTCATTCTTATGTTGTTAATATAGTGATTGACAGTGGGGAGCCATCCTACAGTGGCAGTGTGTTCAAACATGAAATTCTTTTATTATTATTATTATTATTATTATTATCATTTCAAAGAGCATGTGATATGCTAGGTGTGAGACTTGAGAGTATAAGAAATGGAAAATGAGAGGCTCCAGTTTTTGGTACCCTCACTTTATAGGAACATTTGACTTACATATCGTGAAACCAAGCACACAAGTCATACACAGTCACGCATCTCTTAACAAACTGATGTGCATTCTGGGAAATGTGTCATTAAGCCATTTTGTTATTGTGCAAACATGACAGGGTATACTTCTACAAACCTAGACGGTAAAGCCTGCTACACACCTGGGCTATATGGTACAGCCTATTGCTCCTAGGCCACGAAGCTGTACAGCATGTGACTATACTGAACATTCTAGGCAATTGTAACACAATGGGAAACATTTGTTTATCTAAACATGGAAAGAGTACCATAAAAATTCAGTATTATCATCTTCTGGGGCCACTATAATATAGTCCATAATGGACTAAAATATTATTGTGCAGTACCTGACTATTTGTATGTAAGTCGAAGAAAGAAAAGAGGGGTATAGAAGTAGGAGCATTGACCAGTGTGACTGGAAGCTGCCCACCAGTCTCCATGTAAACAGCTCAAAGGAATCTGTCCAAGCTGGGCTTATCAACAATGTTGCTGAGGATTCCAGCGTGACTGTAAATGCTCTGCTTTTAAGTGTTCAGTTTGACAAGCCTTGACAAATATTACAGTAGTGAAACTATGACCAAAATTAAGACATAGAGCATTCCCATCACCTCAGAAATTTCCCCTTTGCCGTCAATCACCCAACTTGTCCCAGCACCAGAAAGCTACTGATTGCATTCTATCACTACACATTCACTTCGATGTTTTGTATTTCCTAACACGAAATTATACCATATGGAGTTTTCTATGTCTGGTTTCTGTCAAAAAACAACACTCCATGAATATTTTCAAGTTTTTGTGTGATCTGGGCTTTTGAGCAAAAGGTCCTGGCCACCTGGGCTGAAGGATGATTGATGGTAACCATGTCTAAGAAGTTAGAGATGGGGAGTTATTCCAGAGACACTATGGTTCATCTGCTGTGCAGCCATTAGCTTACATTCCAAAGGGCAATGGACCTGAAGGCTTCTCCTTCCCACCCAAGAGGATCTGTTTATGTCAAAAAAAAGACAGGTTTTTCTCTCTTTCCCCCAGAGGGGAGTCAGGCAGCTGTACCAGCCACCCACATAAGCTGCAAGATTTATGATTTGGAGCTCCTTCCTGTAGCATAAACCAAACCACATGCATGGGTGTTCACTGCTCTTCTTGCATTGCCCCATAGGGAGGGGCTGCATGGGGGAGCTGACACAAGATGCTGTGTGAATCATTAGGTCTGTCTTGGATCCAGAACAACATGCTTCCTGTCAGCACCAACCAACCAACCAACCAACCGACCAACCACCCACCCACCAACCAATGCATACATGTAGAAAAGACTTCACGGCTTCTTTCCCTCAGCCTTGTTTTAGAGACCCACCCACATTCATGTGTGTATCAGTAGTGGCTTTCTTTTTGTTGCTGAATAATATTGGATTGTGTAGACACATAAGAAACTGTGGACATACTTGCTTGTTTTAGGGTTGTTTTCAGTTTTTTAACCTAAATATGTGAACCCAATAATAAGGCTTCAGTATAGATAATTATTTGTGTGAAAATCTGTGTGTTTGTGTGTATGGGCATGTGTGTGTGTGTGCATGTGAGTGTGTGTATTAAAAATAAGTTTTGGGCCGGGCGCGGTGGCTCAAGCCTGTAATCCCAGCACTTTGGGAGGCCAAGACGGGCGGATCACGAGGTCAGGAGATCGAGACCATCCTGGCTAACATGGTGAAACCCCGTCTCTACTAAAAAATACAAAAAACTAGCCGGGCGAGGTGGCGGACGCCTGTAGTCCCAGCTACTCGGGAGGCTGAGGCAGGAGAATGGCGTGAATCTGGGAGGTGGAGCTTGCAGTGAGCTGAGATCCGGCCACTGCACTCCAGTCCGGGAGACAGAGCGAGACTCCGTCTCAAAAAAAAAAAAAAAAAAAAAAAAAAAAGTTTTGAACTTTCCTGGAAAATTTTTATTGACATTTTGGGCAATACTTTCATTTTAATGCCAGTAGACATACTCTTCTTGCAAATTCCAATGGCTCTAAGAAAAGCATATTCAGCTCACATACATGTGACCCTAAAAGTCAGGTGAAAATCTAAAAGGAAAAGCAGGTACTGCTGTGTATCTGCCTGTGTTAGGGGGAAGAAAAACTTGGAGACTTTAGCAAAAAACAAACAAAACAAAACAAAACAAAACAAAACCCTTTTAAGGATACATATAGGCATGGTATGTCTTTGATTTTCATCTTTTACTATTTTGAATAAGTTTGTTTTGAATATTTCTGTGCAAGACTTTCTGAAGACATCTTTTTCATTTCACTCGTGCAAATAGTCAAGAATCAAATTGCCAGGTCACATGGTAATTATGTGCTGAACTTTACTAAAAATGGTCAGCCTTGTGCAAAAGAGATGTACTCTTCTATGTTCCCACCAGATTTTCACCAACATTTAGTGTGGTAAGTGCTCTAAATGTTAGCCACTCCATAAGGTGTATGGTGGCATTTGTGTTTTTCTGACAATTAATGATGTTAGACATTATGACTTTAGTCCCTGACAATCTTGGGTGAGAGATATTTTATTGACAAACCTCCTAACATTAATCTGCGGAAGACTAATTCTGTCTCTTTCTAATACTCCCAGATGTAACAGCACCCAATAGGAATGTGTCACATTGGAGATTTAGCTACAATCATCTTTTCCTTTTGCCAGTTCACACTTTTATTAACCACTTTTTCATAAGCAAGGGTTGCTTGTTCTTAGTAAATTTTAGATGGCTCTTCTCTTAACACATTGTCATTTCTCCTGAACATTCGGGCCATTATCAGCTGGCTGTGGTGTTAAGTCTTGGTTTTTCCTTTCTCACTTCCATTTTTAGCCCACGGAACTAAAGCTAACTCATTTTACGTAGTGCAATGTGAGACACATCATTTGGTGCTTCTGACACTGAGGTCCCACAACTGTGAAGGGGTGTCATGTTCCCTGGACCACCCACCACTCAGGGTGTCAAATCCTGGGGCTCTCTTCACAAACAGGCCTTGTAGATCTATGTGTTTCTGACAACTGTGTTGCAGCAGATAGCAGCTACTGGCTGGAGGAAGGGTGGCTTTTCTAATGCATTGCAAAGGCAGTTTGGGCTGGTTGTGGAACAGAAAGTGCTGTGTGGGCTGGATGACTGTTCTAGCCACTGCACTGTGGAGGGTGAGGTGCTCGCTCCTCCCACAGTGTCACATGTTGATGTAGAGCCTGCAGAGCAGAAGCTGTGAAGCACCTGCCTCTCCTGAGGGCAGCCTGGCGGCATCACCTGCTGAGCTGTCTCTACAAAGGCAGCTGAAATGCACACAGAAACCTCCTTTAGCAATTCTCCACGTGGACCAGTCACTGGAATTGCAGTGCCCTGGGCAAGAGATTAATGAGATTTCACCAGGTAAGCAGGGCTGGGTTTTAGTAATACTTGTTAGGGGATTTCCAAATGGAGTGGGGAGAGAATGTGTAATGCCTTCCCCACCTTTTGGGTGATATCACCTTTGAGTAAAACAAAGTAAACTAAGATCCTGAGGGCAAGCCAACGAGGATTCTGGGGAAGGAATTTCTACTAAGCAGGGTAGCGCTTTCTGCATGGCCCTGAATCACCTGGCAGGGATTCAGCCTCGGATCGTTCTTACACCACAAGATCATCCTGTCTCAATCGTAGCCACGGGGAAGTTAAGGCCAAAAGCTGATGTCAGAGGCCCTTAGAGGCCCCTAGAGTAGTGGCTCGCAGTTGCTAGATGACCGCTTTGTGCACTATTCCTCGGGGCATTCTACTTAGGATGTTTAGTTTGTATAAACCAGTGACCTTTCCTTCTGCTTAGGACACATGTTTCTGGGTAACTTTGCCATCCATGTACATCATACCAAGTTCAAAAGTTGGGACATTTCTCTGCCTCCTCCTGTTGCCTCCTCAGGGATAACTCTGAGTTATCATTAAAACATAATGGATACATTTTAAACAAATTTTAAAATGAGATTTTTGCATTATCCTATTTTTATAAAAATATCATTTGCAAATCTAATTCTCATTTTCCTGATTGTATTTTTTTTCCATTTCCAAGCCAAAAAGGATTACAAGAATTTTAACTTCAGCTTCGTAAAAAGAGCTAACTTGTTCTGGAGCACTATTTGCGTTTTTGCCCCTCAGGTCGAGACTGCTTATCTCAGGCATGCAGAGGTGGTCGGTGACTATCCCAAGGAGACAACTCGCAAGATTCCTCAAGCTAGAATTCAGGGTCGACTCCAGGTGGGGGATACTTCACTGTTCTCTTCCACAACCAGACTATCATCTCTGCCCTGAGTGGAGCTGACAAGTCCACGTAGCAGAATAAAGAGTTGTGTACCAGGAGTCTCAAAACTTTCTTGCTGACAACCCACAGCTACCTTTCTGGGTGTCCTGGGGAGGTCACTTTCCTCATTTAGGTCTTGATTCCTTTTTATGAGATTGAGAGTTCTGAATGAGAACTACAAAGAACTGTTTAATTCTTGCCATCCCATGACTAGAGGAACATTTAGTGTGTGCCTGATGTTCCCCACTGGCCCCAAGGACTTCCTCTGCACCCCTTTCTGTCCTACTGTGCTCCCTATCAGGCTGACCTGTACCAGTGTTATTTCTGGGTCCTCTACCCTCCAGCCTCTGGTTGGGGGTGGGCAGTAAGATTCACTGTGTATTAAACCCAAGAGACAGATATTTCTTCACTGTTAGCAAAGTCAATCAGGCACAGGAGCATGTCTCTGTGGGTGTCACTTAAGGGACTTTGGACACCTATGCTTAGACTTGTTCAAATAAATGACATGTGAGTACTTTGCAGTTTGATAGTTCCACGAACCATGAATACACTGCAATGAAAATGTCAACCTGTAATGTTTCCAGGGATTCATTGCTAAGGATGATCTTTCTTCTCTGCCTTGATTTCTGCAAAACATAACATTATTCCTTAAAAAACATACACACTTATGTGCACAAACACATGCACACATGATGTTTTTAGACTAATTAACATAATTAAGATTTTCCAAAAAAGTGGAATAGACTTTTCTCCAAAAATGACAGTTTCCAGCGAAGAAGAAAAAACACCCTACAATTTAAACATTTCATTTGAAAATACATAGTCTCAGAAATGTATAATGTAGATATTGCTTTAAAACAAGCTCATCTTATGAAAATTTCTCCAAATTGTCTAGAAGTTTGCCAATTTTTCCTCCTTGGGTCAGGGTGCAGATATGTAGTGTGTATCAATCAGCATGATATATCTGCAATGTTTATATTAAAAATTACCAAAGGCCACTGCACTCCAGCCTGGGCGACAGAGCGAGACTCTGTCTCAAAAGAAAAAAAAAAATTACCAAAAACATGCTTCTCGAAACATGTAACTAGACAACAGTTAAGGGAGTCTCTGGTAGCCATGAATATTGCACTCAGGGGACCCATAAAATTAGCGTTACATTGGAACAGATGATTGCCTAAGATTTGTAGCTGTGGGGACAAAGCTTTTGTCAGATCATTAAATCATATAACATCATTATAACCCCTTCTGCAGGAAATCTGGGAGCCAAAATGGGATTGCCGAAATTTATGAGCAGAAGCACGTGCAGTTTACTAGATAACTTGAAACAGGTAGAGCAAAACTGGAACCTCCTGACTCACTGAACTTGCTCTCCCCAGGCAGTTGTTGCAAATGGCCACAGTTTCCATGAAGAGTGCACAGATGGCTCCATTCTCACAGCTTCCTTGGAAAGATGGAACATGGACCATGTCTTGATGACAGAGTTTGCTAGGTTCATCAACTTCTGAAATGTGGTGACAGAGCAAAGACTACAACTCATGGGCAAAAGGAAATTGCTTAGAAGCAAATAGTAATATTTGTCAGGGAAGATCTTGAAGAGTTCACTTATGAAAACATTGGGTTGACATCTCTTATTTTGATCAAAATACATTAAAATAGGGGTTAGCATTGTGGTTTATTCTACCTTTAATTAGCTAGTTAATTTTTGAGACAGGTTTGAGACCTCCTCACTAGAAAGATACATGCATAGAATTTTGCATACCCAAAGGAAATGAAATCAGTATGTCAAAGAGATAGCTACATGCCTGTGTTCATTGCAACACTATTCACAGTAGCCAAGATATGGAAGCAACATAAATGTCCATCACTGAGTGAACGGATAAAGAAAATGTGGTTTATAGACACAATGGAATACTATTCAGTTTAAAAAAAAGCAGGAAATCCCATCATTTGTGACAACCTGGATAAATCTGGAGAACATTATGCCAAGTGAAATAAGCCAGATACAGAAAGACAAATACTATATGATCTCACTGATATGTAGAATCTTAAAAAGTTGAAATCACAGGAGCAGAGAGTAGAATGCTGGTTGCTAAGGGCTGGGGGGAGTGGGGTGGAGTGGGGAAGGGTAGGGCAGATGTTGATCAAAGGAAATACAATTTCAGTTAGATGGAAATAAGTTCAGGAGATTTATTATACAGCATGGTGACTACAGTTGATAACAATATATTGTATATTTGAAAAAACTAAGAGCATGGATTGTAAATGCTCTCACCACAAGAGTAGATAAGTATGCACGGTGATGGATGTGCTAACTTGCTTCATTTAATCATTCGGCAGTGTGTACACATATCAAGACATCATGCTGGACATCATAAATGTATGTAATTATTATTTGTCTACTAAAAATAATTTAAACAAAACTTTTGGGGGTTCACAGATCTGTTCATGTTTCTACTACCAATTATGACACTTCCTCAGAGATTCCTCTGCTGCGATGAATGACGACAAGCACGTGTTCCTTATCAGGATTGCCTAAGAATGGCTTTCCCCCTCTGGAGAGCATTATGCTCTGCTGTTTTGGACTTTTCCCTTAGCATTGTTGAGGATTAGGGTAAAATAGAAATTAGTATAACCAAGTATGGAATGAATTTGTTTACCGCTTTAAGTGGGGCGCAAAGCTGTATATTTTGTATCTTTTCTCAAATGATTCCTGCAAGTCCTAACGTGCATCTGTGCTTTCTGAACTGTCTCCCCATTTTTTCCCCTATTAATTTTTTACTCCTTTTCTTTATAAAATCTTAAAGTTCTTTTTCATCTGGAATTCCACAAATCAAGTTTCCACTTGATGTAATCTGATACTGTCTTGGCTATGACTTGGAGCACTTGCTTGTGAGGTTAAACCTTATTGTATAGTTTCATTATATTTTAGTTATAAAAGGAATTATGCATCCCCTTAGGGAACCATGGCATCCCTGCTGTACTGACCTCCGTCCTGCCCCCAGTGCATCCCTGCCTCTGGGCCTTTGCACCTGTCCCTCTGCCTAAGGCTCTTCCTAGCATGTCTGCAGTGTGAATTGTTGGCTCCTTCTCACATTCATATTTCAGCCCAAATGCCATCTCCTTAAGGGATATTTCTTTTCCCCTGATCTAAAGGAGCCTTGAAGGACCACCTGAGATGGCTGCTTTCTTCATTCCAATCATAATAGTCCTGCAGTTTCTTGTTTATTTGTTACTTATTTCCCTACCTTGCCAAACAAAAGGCCTTGTGAAGAAGCCCCTGGTCTGTTACTGTGAAGGCCCCATCCCAGCACCTGGCACCTAGCAGACCCTTGAGAAATGTTTTCCTGCCTCAGAAACTGCCCTGAGAATATTTTGAAGTTACTAATGAGACGTCTGTATATATTTTAACATGCAAAACTTGCATACTTACCCTTGCAGAAATGTAGAATGCTAGCTTATTGAGAAAGCAAATGAAACACTTCACTCATGATAAATTCAGCTGTGCAAAGTGCATATGCAGTGGCAAATATTTCATAAATTACGAGTGTGGCAACAAAGATAGAGCAGGCTTAATTTTGACTGTGGATTGACACTTGAGAAGACCAGTAATTACTTAGATTGGTTTTTTCTGCCTCTTTCTCCTGACTGACATATTTCTTATAAATTATAAGGAAAATGTAATTTTTAAAAATAAAAATTATATTGCTTACAGAATTTTCCTCCAAATGGTCATATAAAAATCTCCCTTGGCCAGGTGTGGTGGCTCACACCTGTAATCCCAGCACTTTTGGAGGCCAAGGCAGGTGGATCACCTGAGGTCAGGAGATTGAGACCAGCCTGGCCAATGTGGTGAAACCTCATCTCTACTAAAAATACAAAAATTAGCTGGGCGTGGTTGCAGGTGCCTGTAGTACCAGCTACTCAGGAGGCTGATGCTGGAGAATCGCTTGAACCCAGGTGGCGGAGATTGCAGTGAGCCAAGATAGCACCATTGCACGCCAACCTGGGAGACAAGGGTGAAACTTTGTCAAAAAAAAAAAAAAAAAAAAAAAAAAAAAAAAAAAAAAAAATTCCCCTAAGCTGCAGGCCAATATAGAGGTGGAGGTGTCTGGGGACCAAGCAATGATGAATTTGAGTCCATGAATACGCAAGGGAAGTCAGTGATGGTTCCTCCTCTAAGACAGATTCATGGTAGTAAAACTCCCAAGGTTAGGATGAACTGCCCACCTGGATCCAAATTCCACATGCCTCACATTGCACAACTCAGTTTGAACCCTCTAAAACTCATTTTCGTTATCTACAACATGCGCTTATATTCTTTTTCTCACAAGATGGTTGTTAATAGCAAATAGTAAGATGCATGGGAACGTTCAGCATGAAGGTTTATTACATTATTGTCCCATGGATATAACAGTGCTGTGAATATAGTAGATGCTTAATGAAGAGTTGTTTATTATTGCCTTTATCTCTTTCAATGGATATTCAGAAGCATTTTCTAATACTTGAATCAAACATTGGAGAAACTGGCATCAAGTTTTGAGGGGCAATAATAAAGGAGAGATTCCCTGGGTAGGATGCAGGTCTAAGGGCCAGTTTTAAGCCCTGTGGTGAGGCTGCCCTTCCTGTGTGCTCCGTTGGGAGCATAAGTGGAGCAGGCTGAGGTTTCCTCATTTGTGTCTTACAGGCTCCCATGGGGATAGGTTTGGGTCACAGCCCAACTGTCTGGGGTTACGGTAGGATGTTCAACCTCATTGATTGAGATATGAGGCCAGGGTTTTGACAGCAACTAATTAGTAAGCACTGAATGTAACAGTCTTTAACCTAGTGCTTGCCTTTGGTGAGGGGATTGGGAACCATTTGCACCTCAGAGAGGCAATTTCCAGCCTGGAATATTGTCAGCTGCTTCTGCCTGACGTTATGGAATATCAGTACATTTGATCAGATCTAGAAAACCTTAAAATCACTGGCTGGGTGTGTTAGTCAGGCTTCAGCAGAGAAACAGAACCAATTGTTGGTGTGTGCGTGTGTGCGTGCACATAAACAAATTTATTTTAAGGAATTGACTCACATGATCACAAAGGCTGGTAAGTCCAAAATCTGTAAGGTAGGTGAGCAGGCTGAAGAGCCAGGGAAGACCCCCATATTATGGTTCAAGTCCTGAGGGTCATCTGCTGGGGAACTTGCTCTTGGTGAAGAAAAGTCAGTCTTATTTTATTTTATTTTTTCTACTGAGAACTTCAACTGATTGGATGAGGCTCACCCACATTAGGAAGGGCAGTCTGTTTTACCCACAGCCTATTAATTTAAATGTTAATCTCATCCAAAACACTCTCACTGACACTCACAGAATAATGTTTAATCCCATATCTGGCCTCTGAGGCACAGCACATTTGACACATGCTGTTGACTATCACATTGGGCTTCTGGGGAATTCTTCTGGTTAGGTGATATTTTTCCAATACAATTGCTTCCTCTCACAGTTCACTCCTTGACTCTCCACCAGTGTCATTGGAGAACGGTGCACCAGCAAGAGGAACAGCAGTCACTCTTTTCCTCAGGGTCGTCATCTGGAATGGGAGTAGTGCTATCATTGCTCCTCAATGGCTGTTAGCATGTGCTGATTCTTTTCTCCAAAGCACACCACATTGCAAGGGATCTGCTCAAATAACCATCGTGACTGCCAGTCCATTTGCAGATGGGGAAAGTCACAAGGGAGTCAGGATGGCACAGGGATACAAGCCAGTCTCTCATCGCTGGTCCACAGTTACTTCCTCTGCGTTGGCCTTGACTTGGCATGAAATCACTGATGAGACTTCCACGACATGGATGAGGACTCCACTCCTTCTTAGATTTGTCTGATGCAATAGAGAAGAACTAAATTCACCAAGTGTCAACATTCCATTATCAACACAACTTGAAAAATTAATTCCAAAATCTGTACTATCCCTTTGTGTTCACTTTATGTGTTTGATACCTGAGGAAATACAATGTTGACTAAGAAAAAAAAAAAAAAAGGTTCTGCCCTCTCTCACTCCTTAAGAACAAGGTCTATGTTGGTTGCCAAGAGTGAAGAAAGAACAGATACAGATATAAGACAAACTAAATTTAGTTACAATTTAGATGACTAAAATCCTGTCTAGAAGGCTTGAGGAAGAGGATCCCTGGGTCTGTAGTTTGAATCAATGCAGTGATAGAATGTATTGACCATTTAATCTGCAAACAGGAGTGAGGGATTAATCAGAATAATAGAGTGATTTCAGTCTTTTCCTTCTTTAATTAACATCTGGCTATCTGTGAACAACAGCCACATAGTGCAAAGTACTTACTCTGCTTCTTCAAATTTGCCTCCTTTGTTGTCTGAAAATGGATTGATGCGACTAACATTCAGTTACTACGTGGTGTGCTGAAATAGCCATCTGAAGACTTTTTTTTTCCTCCAAGATCATGATTAATGGGGCAAATAACATTGAGTCCTGCCCTGGCTTGCCCACTGGCAACGGGAGCATGAGCAGTGCCCTTGCTTGTGGATGACACACGACTCGGGCACCCAGAGCTCTGGCCCTGCTCATGCTGCCAAGCTGAGGCCCTGGACTGGGGCCAAATTCGGCCCATGAGCATTTTCACTTTGGGAGACGTCAGGACAAGTTGGCAGGCAGAGGTCACAGTAGGAAGGCCGAGGGTCTGATGGCCCAGACCCTGCTGTTGAAGGGGCCACCAAGGGCAGATGGGCAGGGTACAGTAAAGGTCGCAGGAGCCAAGGTTTGAGTCCAGGGAGTTAGTTTTAGTCAGGAATAAAGAAGAGGCATGGAGCGTGGAAGGCGAGTCTGTCTGGTAGCAGAAATGGCTTGATTTCATTTTACGACAGTTTTTAAAACTTTTGTTCTTATTACTTATTTGTATTTGACAAGTAAAATTGTATAAATATATGGTGTACAAAATGATGTTTTGAAATATGTACACATTGTGGAAGTGCTAAATTCAGCTAATTAGCATATACATTAGCTTACATAGTCAACATTTATTTGTGGTGAAAGCTTTTCAAATCTACTCTGTCAGTAATGTTGAAATACACAGTATGTTGTTATTAAGTATAGTCACCATGCTGGACCATAGATCTCTCACTGAATACTTTTGGCTCTTTCTACGCAGTAAGCCCCACCTCACAAGGCAGTCACAGTCACACCACAGGCACCAAAGGAGTTCTGGGCCAAGAGGGCAGGACAGAGCTCAGGACTGGGTGCCACTAGCTGCCAGGTTGGGGTCATCTCCTAAATTCTGAGTCTTGTTTCCTCATCTTCACAGCAAGAATACCAAACCCCACTTCTAGGCTGTTGAGAGGATTGAGCCAGAAAACAGCCAGGTCCTGGCACGGAGCTCAGTGTGTGAAGTCTGCTGAATCTGCCATGCAACTGAATCTGCAGGCAATTCTCCAGAGAGAGTGCCAGAAAAATGCTCAACACCTAGGGCTTAAGTCAAAGATATAACAAATGAGGCTGGAAGGGAACATTCGTATCTTGTATCCATTTATCCAATGGGCTTGGATCCTCACAACACCCCACCAAGTCCTTGCTGTGACTTTATTTGAATGCTAGTGAGCTTGTCGTCCCTCCTTCCCCTCTCCCTTCCTTTAAAATTTTTTTCTTATCTATTTATTAAACACTCACTATCTGCCAGACAGAGTTAGGCACAAGGGATATCATGGCAAGAGAAACAGAATATACAAATCCACAGGCACATTTGGAGGGAATGCTAATGTTGCGAGACTTTTCCTTAGCTCAGCTAAAGACAGGGTCCTTGTCACACAGCCAGGAACATTTAGGCTCGTAGATGATTTGAAGAGTGAGAAAAATGGGATTTATTGGGCAAAAAGGGAAAAAAAAAGGGGAAACAGATAGTCTTAGCGAAGTGAGAGAGTGTGCTTTCTGCCTGTGCGCTTCCTACCTCACAGACTGAATCCCAGGTTTCACCCATGAAGAGGAGGGGCCAGGCTTCTCCCTGCTGCAAACAGCACAGAACTTCTGTGGCTCCTCCCTAGTGCACAGACTGGTTGGAGTTTCTCTGGGGACCCCTCCCCACCTGGCTATCTCATTAAGGGATGCATTGTCTCTGGAAGAGGGATTGAGTCAGCCAATGTAGTGAGCAGCTGAGATGAGCTGGGTGTGGGTGGGGCTTGGGTGTGATGCCAGGATGCAGCGAGCCCAGAACTTGAATCCCAACTCATGGCTGAAGCCCAGCAGTTCCTGACATAGAGATGCTGGCTATTTGGAGAAGGCTCTGGGTGTCAGCTAGGGAAATATGTTTAGCATACTCTTTTATGGGGAATCCCCTGGTCTCCTGATGTGGATTCATGCACCTGGTGAAAGTGGCCCAGCTTAGCAGTAACTCTGGGACAGGAGCCAAGTGTAGGAATTCTGCTCCCAAGGACTTTTTAATCTGCTTGATTCTGCCTCTTCCCACCTGGGGTCAAGCACATACCCTTTGTTTCCATGGAGCGGCACTCTCTGTCAGGGTGGGATGGTGGCAGCAGGCTGACTCTGTCCCTCACTGTTCACTCCCCAGCTCAGGGACACCAAGTCCTGGTCCTGGATTCAGTGGCTCTGCTGCTACCTCAGACAGACAGATGCAAACTTATAATCCTTCTGTGACCTTCATATTTTCTTTCTTGGTGTTTTTATTGCAGATGAGCTCGGCCTTCTTTCTGTGTCAGTCAAGGAGGTGTCTGTCCTCATGTCTGAGCATCCATCAAGGCCCTATCCCATCCACTTCCTCTCTGTGTCCTATCTGCTGTCATGCTTTCTTTCACATGTGATCATGAGTTCCTTCCAACTGGGGTGCAGACTTTGCTGTGTTCACTGTTGTACTCCCGGCACTTAGGATAAAGGCAGCTGGCATACTGTAGGAACTCCGTAAATATTTGCTGAGCTAGTGAAGCACTCTGGCTCATAGCTGCCAGCCTGACACCCATGGTCCCCTGGTGACTGGGCTTATCCGTCTTTACATCATCTTCCTCTTCTGCAGTGAATGCAAAATGGTCTCTTCTCACTCACACTCAAAGTCTAAGGAGGCAGAAAAACATGAACACATCATGATGAAGAATAAGTGGCAGGAGGGATCCTCAGAGCCCAGGAGCCATTGAGCTGAGTCTTCCTGGAGCTTGGGCTCCAGGAAGGGACTTGCTCTCCCAATGGACTCACATGCTCTCCATCAGAAATAGGATGAGGGATTACTTTTCTTTACCACCAATTCATTTCAGAAAATCCCTCTCTCATTTATTTTCTCAACAAATGGATTGGTTTGGGGTGGGCCCTATGTTCCATCGATCCTGCTATTGCTCCTGTTAGGGCATTGACCTTGTTCTCAGTTCTAGGATTGGGTTCTGGGTGTGTGGATCCTGAGGACCTCCGTCTTTTCTTTGAACTCTGTGCTGATGGTTTGGTCTCTTGGCTGCTCAGTCCTGAAAATGTGGTCACCAGTCCAGCAACATCAGCCTCAACTGGGAACCTTTTGGAAATGCCAGTTCTTGGGCCCCTCCCCAGACCTGTGGAGTCTACGGGACTGTCAGGAATCTGGGCTCTGACATAGGCCAACCTTAAGAATGGCTTTAGTAGTTGTGCATAGGGAGGATGGACGCTGGAAAGAGCAGGGAGGGGATATCTGAAGTTGGGGGCCCTTGAAGTTAGGAGCTCCATTCAAAGGCTGTTAATTGCTCAGACAAGAGAATGTGATGGCCCAGACCAGGACTGGAAAGATGTGGGTGGATCTATGATATGTTTACAAAAGTAATGACCTACCCTTGGTGATGGGAGGACAGCAGGGCCAGTTATTCCTGGACTTGCTTACAGCATGACTGTAAGGGACTCTGCTCCTGCAGGGCCTCCTGGGTGGCTGCTCAGCCTTGTCCAGCTCCTTCCAGCTTCTTCATTAGGATCTGCCACCATCTTCCTCCAGCTTTGCTCAGCAACTTGACTAGGAATCGGATTCCTACCTGCTTCTTCTGCCAACATGGAGTCTATGTGCATGTGTGAGGAGGGATTAGTTTGTTTTGACTCAGTCTTAGGGTTTATTGTCCCAACTGCCACACCTTGTCCTCCTGTCTGTGCTTCCCTGCTTGGCCTTCTTTCTGAACTTCTTCTATCCACACTGCTGTGGGTTTCTTTTCAGCACTCACAGGTCATCAGGGCTAGAAGGGAAAAGTGTGGTATTTTCTTGGAAACTAGTATAACCCACTTTGTTTTCCATTATCTCTATTTCCACAGTTACCTTATAGGCAAGTCGAGATAAATATATTTTAGGCTTGCAATTAATTTGTGAATTATTAAGAGACTGGTGATCATAGCTCTCTCTCGATAGTTCTCATAAATCTCTCTATCTGACATCTGGTCTCCTCTTGGAATCTTCTTCCTGGACACATGAAAAGAAAGGACAGATTTGGATGCAGCGTGTCAATGGTTAGGGGTTGGGCTGGGATATAGGTCATCAAGATTTAAGTCTGCTGTTGTTTTGAGTTTTGATTGCTCTAAAAGGGCAAAGAAAAAACAGGTTTTCTCATGGGATTTTTGCCATTAGCACACCAAATTAAAGCCAAATCTGCTTTTCTGGGGGAGGACTGACATTTATGTTTCCTCTACTTGGTCAGAAACCAGAATATTATTTAATTTCTTAAGGAATTAAAGTTCTGCAAAATTTGAAAGAAAATGGTATAACTCAACTTTGTTTCTTGACATGGGCAAGTGTTTGAGAGTTCTTTGTGATTTAATCAATTAATGTTTTCATTTTTATTATAGTAAAACAAAGAAAAAAAACCCAATATTACAAAAATGCATATTCCCTCTGACCCAGGAAGTAGATTCCTGAACAATTACAGGAAAGAAACTTTTTCCCCCACCTACTACATTCTTCACTTCTTACTCTAAAACATTCAGGCACTCCCACGCTCTGAAGAGTGGGAGAAAGTGAGAGAGAAAGGTCCACAGCACACACTTCATGAAAGGAGATGCTGAAGTTGACCTTATGTGTGGTGCATGAGTGTTCAGCAACCGTGTTTCATCTTTACTGAGCAACAGAAAGACCCTGAACCCTGGCATCGCTATTGTCAGTGTATTAGTCCGTTCTCACACCTATCAAGGTGGGAGATTCATAAATGCATAAGTTAATACATTTATAAAATGTATTAGTTCATTGTGCACATATTACCAAGACTGGGTAATTTATAAAGGAAAGAGTTGTAATTGACTCACAGTTCTGCATGGCTGGACAGGCCTCAGAAAACTTATAGGCACGGCAATGGCGGAAGGGGAAGCAGCCACCTTCTTCACAAGGCTGCAGGAGAGAGAAGTGAGAACGCAGAAAAAAAAAAAACGGCCACTTTTAAAACTATCAGATCTCATGAGACTTCACTCGCTATCACGAGAACAGCATGGGGGAAAACACCCCCATGATCTAATCACCTCCCTCCCTCGACATGTGGGGATTACAGTTTGAGATGAGATTTGAGTGGGGCCAAAACGTATCAGTCAGTGTCTCCCGTCGCTGCTGGCAGTGATGCAGCATGTCAGAGTCTTGGCACTGTGGGTTTCCTTTTCCTGCACGCCTACATGAACCCACTCAATTGTGGGCTGATGTTAAAGCTTGGGACCTTGCATTTATCTCTTACCTGTTATATCAATGTGTTCTCGAACCATTTTTACTGAGCACCTGTTTTGTAAAAGCCCTTGTTGGAGGAGCCTCCAACACGTGGGACACATTATTGAACAAAAGTCATCCCCACTTTTTATAGTTTAGGTTCTAACAGGGGAAAAATGCCCCCAAATCTACCCCTAAAATTGTATTTGTATTATTTCTATCTAAAGCAGTACAATTATTTTTATTTACTCCTAGTTCAATAAGGGAGTCTGTGGAAAAATTACTCTTCTTTCTGAAGTATTTACTCACAATAGTCTTTTTCTTTTTTCACAAGAAAACATATTTCACAAACAAAAGAAAATTGTTTAATTTTCTTTAAATTAAGTTTAAAGAAATAAAGTTTAAATTAAATTAATTTGATTAATCGCATTTGTGGCTATAGTATAAAAAGGTGAGGCATTGAAATCTTTGATAATCTATGCAATGGGAAATGGGGCTATTACATTTTTAATTATTGCGGTAATTAAAGTTTTGAAGTTTTGCACCATCTGTCATGGAGAAGAGGCTTAGTTCTGAAACATATTTGGACAGCTTTTGCTGAATGATTAGCTCACACACAGGTAGCTGTGCATACAGTAGTACAGTTGTGGGTTGTTTAATGATGGGGATACATTCCAAGAAATACCTTGTTAGGCAATTTTGTCATTGTGAGAATGTCCCAAAGTGTACTTACATAAACCTAGTGGTACCACCTATTATGCACTTAGGCTATAGCATTGTATATATGGTCTGTCATTGACCCAAATGTCATTACTCAGCTCATGACTATATTTGATTTTGGCCAGCATGGGTTGGGCAATCTCTTCCAGCACTGTGGCTCGGTGATCACGTGGATTTTTCACTTACCACATTCCATGAAATGCAAAGAGAAGAATTAATGGGAAAGCCAGAGGTATTTTCTAATTTACATAGCTCCACTGTTGAAACTTGCATGTTCTCTCTTAGCCTCAATTAGCTATGACACACAGCCTTGCCTTTCTACTCTGAGTGATGCGTGTGTTATCCACAGCCTCAGGTGGTCAGCCAGACTGACTCAGGCCTCGGCAGGTGCTTGGATGTTACTGCTCCTTTCCATGCCCTTCTTCAGGGACAAATGCCAGGAAAGATATGCTATCTGAGAACATTAGAAAAGCTGTCACTACTCACAGCTTAGCACTGCTGGGAAAATCAGGTTCCTCTCCCTGATCAAGAACACCTGCCAGTTCCACATGCATCATCAGAAGGTGAACCTGTGAGTCACAGTGAGGCTCCAGGCTCCACGTGTGAGCGATCGTGCAAGCACCAACTCCTAGAGATGAAAGAGGTCCAAGAATGCCTGATCCAATTCTCCTCAGATGTGAGAGTCCCTGTCTGGCATCCTGTTAGGCGGCACTACAGTGCATGTTTGAAATGTGGGTTCAGAGCTGTGCCCTTGGATGTCATTATTATTGTTGATAGTTGTGGCTAGAACAACTCTAGGGGGCGCCATACACATGCACCCTCGAGCTGTGTGCCACAGCCTGTGGCCCTATCTGATGTCTGTGATTGATATTATCCTCTAAGAGCCAAGAAGACACTCAAGAAGATGTTTATGTCTGAGTTGAAGACCAACTACCTCCACGACCAAAGTGTCCCTGGAGAGTGCCCAAAGTCAAGTTTCAAATTCTCTGTAAGAATTATTTTTATGTTTTATCTAACCATAAGGGCCAGGCTGATCCTCACCAGTGTCTTGAGTGCCTCCTCTGACAGAGAAAACATTATTCCTTCTATCCATGAGACAATGGGAAAGGCAGTTCTTCCTCATGTTGAGGCACACACACTCAATTTGCCTGTGGCTTCCCGACATTGGTCCTGGTCCTGCCCTTTGGGGCTTGCCTTGGATTGGGATCTCACAAGGCAGAAACACACTGTACTTTCAAGCATTTGCTCACTGCCCCTTTTCAACCCTAAGGCAAACCTATGGATGAGCAGGCATGAGGCCTCCTCCCACCTTATGAATGGGGAAACCGAGGCTCACCCATAGGCCAGGTGCCTCCCAGTTCCTGTGGCTCTTGACCCTGGGGGCTAGAGCCCTCAGCTCAGCTTAGGATGGGCTGAGGGAAGGAGGGTGATATGGTTTCACTCTGTCCCCATCCAAATCTCACCTTGAATTATAGCTCCCATAATCCCCTCATGTTGTGGGAGAAACCGGATGGGAAGTGTTTGAATCATGGGGGTGGGGTCTTCTGTGCTTTTCTCGTGATAGTAAATAAGTCTCATGAGATCTGATGGTTTTATAAAGAGGAGTCCCTCCACACATGCCCTCTTGCCTGCTGCTGTGTAAAATGTGTCTTTGCTCTTCCTTGCCATCTGCCATGATTGTGAGGCCTCCACAGCCATGTGGAACTGTGAGTCGATTAAACCTTTTTCCTTTGTAAGTTACCCAGTCTCGGGTATGTTGTTATTAGCAGCATGAGAACAGACGAATGCAGAAAGCCTTCTGTTAAATGTTCTGTGCCAGCCGTTCCTGAGGATTGGTTGCCGCAGGGGCAGTCTGCTTCATTCCACTTGCTGTGCAGTGGCCCTGAGAGGATTCTGTAGGAAGAACGGTCTCTGTGCCTTGAATGGGTCTCTCGCTTAACATCAGTAGCTGACCCCCTGGGAGCCGGGAGAGAACAGAGATCTGCAGGCAACCCTGCTCAGAAGACTTAGTCCTATACAGAAGCTGCTGGGCAGTCTTCCACCTGAATTTTATGCTTTAATTATTTACCTTGTATATGATCTCATTTCACAGTTATATTCATTTTATTTTCACTTTAGCACTTGATTCCAAGATGTTAAACTTGGAGTGTGAAGCTATGAGAGGTGGGTCTGGGATTATGACCATGCGGTCCTAATGCTTTCTCAATAATGAATATGCTCTGATCATAAGTTTCTTTTTTTTTTTTTTTTTTTTTTTTTTTTTTTTTTTTTTTTTTTTTTTTTTTTGAGACGGAGTCTTGCTCTGTCGCCCAGGCTAGAGTGCAGTGGCCAGATCTCAGCTCACTGCAAGCTCCGCCTCCCGGGTTCACGCCATTCTCCTGCCTCAGCCTCCCGAGTAGCTGGGACCACAGGCGCCCGCCACCTCGCCCGGCTAATTTTTTGTATTTTTAATAGAGACGGGGTTTCACCGTGTTAGCCAGGATGGTCTCGATCTCCTGACCTCGTGATCCGCCCGTCTCGGCCTCCCAAAGTGCTGGGATTACAGGCTTGAGCCACCGTGCCCGGCCTTGATCATAAGTTTCTTGCCTAGATTCCATTGCTGCTTTCTGGACCAAATGCATTTTGTTTGACCAAAGAGTGGGTGCCATTTGACTTTCAGGAGAGCTTATAAAGTTTCAGGAGGATGGAAAATAAATTCCTTTATGTAAGAATTCATAGGATTTCAAATTAGAATCTAAAAATGGAATAAGTGGTGATTTTTATATTGAAGTAACATAACTATTAGACATAAATTTTTCTACAATGTCAGATTTTTAAATTATGTACTTGTAGATGAAGGATCGGTTATCGACTGATAAACTGATGATAACCGACTGATAAACAAATGACTCCAAAGTTTAGTGACTTAAAACAACAGCCATTTACTTTGTCCTGTGCTTCAGGATGTAGACTGCAGTCAGCAAAACATTTGTTTTGCTCGTCTTGCTTACAAAGAGAGGTCCTCTGGTCGTCTAGCCACTGGCTACCTGTAGTTATTTAATTTTAATTACAAATTAATTTAAGAAAATAAAATGTCTGATCCTCAGCCACACTGGTCATGTTTCAGGTGCTCACTAGTTACATGGGAGTGGAAGATGCCCTGAAAACAGTGCAATTATAGAACATTTCCATCATCACTGTAATTTCTACTGGGCAGCACTAATTCAGAGCCTTGCCTATTGCTGGACAGTTTAAGATGACCTCTGTCATGTGTCCGGTGGTCAGTGCTGGCTGTCCACTGGAGTATGGATCTCCACAGCCTGGTCTGACTTCTTCTCATGGAGTTTGGTTTCAAAAATTGTAAAGCAAGAAGGTGGCCCACATGCCAAGGTCTTTGAAGGCCTCCGCTGACATCACATGTATTGATGTCCCATTGGCTAACACAGATCACGTGACCCACCCCAGAGTTAATACAGGAGGGGCCTGAGCACGGTGCACACCCCAAAAAACACAACTCAATGAGAGCATTGAAAACTACCACATGGTGAGACGTACATGTTATTTTGGAATAATTAGTAAGCACTCAAAGCACAGTATATTTCAAAAGCATCATTTAGGTCATCATCTCCACTGGACTCACATCAGCCAGTTCTGCAAAATTATACCACAATAACAAAGATTGCCAAGGCTCAGCAAAGTATTCACACACATACACACACACAACTTTGTGTCTAAACTTACTATAATTAAACTAGAATTTTCACCACACTATAACTCTTTGCCTTGATGGTAGAATATTGATTCAATAAATATCTGTTCAATGAGACAGTGCAGGTGACATAAATACAAAGACAATTATCATCCCATTTTCTTGCTGGAAGAAATAAACACTAAAAATTATAAATATGGAAAATTTATAGCCATGTGGTTCATAAAGGAGGAAAAAAAAAGCAATAGTCAAAAGTAATTCAAGAGCCTGGTAATAACAGCTTCTAATATAGCATAATCTTCCACATGGCACTGTATTTCTTACATGCATTGCATGTTCTAATTAGTTTAATAGACTCAGCATCATTTCATCACTGCCTGCCATCACATTCTGCCAGATAGCATCAGTGAACAAGAGGGATAAAGATTGTTGTTTTGTTCTGCAGTTATATATTTTTGTGGGGAGAAAAATAAGGTTAAATAAGCAAGTAAATGATATGGTAAGGCGGAAGAAGAATTAGATACAACAGGGTTGAATTGCTGGTGTTGGAGTGCCTGAGGGGGCAGGGATTCAGGTTCCTGAGTTCAGGGTGAGCCTCTTCAGGGAGGTGAGGGGGCAGCCTAGCAGGTGTCCTGGGGAGGAACCCTCATGTGGGAGCAGCTCAGGGGGTCCCAGAGCAGGTATAAGGAAGCCAGATGGAAAGTAAAGAGTCAGAGAGTGGGGTGTAGTGGTCAAGGTTCTCCAAGGAGGTAGAACCAATAGGCTACATGCACAGAGATATCTATGGGAGGGAGGGGATTTATTAGGAAATTTGGCTCACACAATTATGGAGGCTAAGAAGTCCCATGGCAGGCCATCAGTAAGCTGGAGACCCTGGGATGCTGGCAGTGTGGCTCAGTCCAGGTCTGAAAGCCTTGGCGCCAGGGAAGCCTATGGTGTAACTCTCAGCCTGAGGAGGCCTGAGAGCGTCGGGGGCTCTGATGGGAGTCCTGAAGTCCAAAGCTTGGAGAGCTTGGAGAGCTTGGAGTTCTGATATCCAAGGATAGGAGAAGAGTTTCCCAACTATGGAAGAGAGAGCTTTCTGCTTTTTTTCCCATCTGGCCCCCCAACTGATTGAATGGTGCCTGCCCAAATTGAGGGTTAATCCTCCCCCCTCAGCCCACTAACTTACATGCCAATCTCATCTGAAAACACCCTGGCAGACACACCCAGGAATAACACTTTACCAGCTACCCACATACCCCTTATCCAGTCAGGCTGACAGAAAATTAACCATCACAGGGGGCTTAGATGTTCTCCCTCTGAATGAAATGCGGGGCTCCCTCCAGGTCTGGAAAGAGTGGCATGGCTTTCCTCCTGCACACAAGTTTCACTTGTGATGGAGGTGAGCATCCTATCTGTAGCTATAAATGTATCTGTATCTGTATCTCTGTCTATGTATAATCTTATCCTTTTCATTCTCAACATTGTATTAAAATCATGTACCCATGTCAGGTAAACACTCTTTGCATGTACACCATGATAATCACAGAAAACACTCAACAGTTTGGGCCTTGGGAGGTGGCCACAGCTTTGTTTGTGGGATTGTATGTCCAGAATTGTGTTTAGGGTTACAGAACCAAGATGGCTGGCAGTAAAATGGGTGGCTGTGTTTCCCTGAGCCTCAGTTTCTCCAGCTGTGAAAGGGGCTGATGGCCCCAGACCCTTCCTATACTGGTTAAGTGAACTTGGGGACAAACATAGAGGATAGAGATGCAGAGCCGAGAAGCCTTGAGCACAGGCTTGCTATGGATGCAGGCTGGGGGGGTGCCGTCAGTAGAGGATGGTATCCAGCCATCACCAGGCTTCTCTGAGTTGTTGAAGGAAGAGATGGGGTTCATTGAACAGCAGGAATTCTTCCAGAGGAAGGTCAGTGAATTGTGCGGCCCCTCTGGCCTCTGCCCCGCACCTGGGGACACATGGTTCCCACATTCTGAGACCAGCCACATTCACAGGTACTAACACACACAGGCGCTCCCGCCAGGCACTTCCCACTGCTGTTGACATGCGTTTCTATTTTTGCAAGAAGTGATTTAACACGAGCCTCTGCGGTTTTAATGCAAGTTTGTTTACAAAAGAACGAGGTTTAGATAGAAGGGGGGAAAAGAGAGAACAATTTAATTCCTTCTCTCAAAGGATTAGTGCCCTTGATAAAAGTGAACAGAGGGGCTGGGGGAGGAAATTCCTCTCCTAGGGTTGATAGCAGCCCAGATACAGAGGCCAATCTGGCTTCCTTCCCACCACACACCAGCCATGGCCAAAGGCCCAGTTGGTATCAGCCTCAGCCCTGGCCCTGAATTGAGGATGGTGCTGACCTGCGTGGCCTGACTGACAAGCACGCAGAAAAAGGCACCAATGAAGTAGAAGACCCTGGAGTAGGCATGTCCAGATGGCGTCACTTGGTTAGAGATGTGCCACAATGTTTTCATGTCCTCAAGCTTGTTGGAGCTTTTGCTCAGGCCCCTGTCACAAGCATGCAGCAGCATGATGCTTTTGGGAGTGGAAATGAAGACAGTTTTATAAGAAAGCAACTTTCTCTTGTGAGAACACAGCTGGTTCTTCAGCCATGAGTTCTAGTTTGAATCTACCAGCCTTTCCCATCTGTTTGACATTCCACAGCTTTGTGGGTGGAGACGAGGCATTTTTAAGTGGAGTGTCTCCCGCCCCTAACCTGGAATTTGGTGCAACATTGGAAGGTAAAGGTGGAGTTTCCAAGAGAACAGCATTGAAGGAGGGCTGGGAAAGCACAAGACAGGAAGAGTCTGTGCCAAAAGACTCTGGATAGGAAGAAACACAAGAAAAAATTTATCCAAAGTCAAGATTGAGTGGGAGCCCAGAGGAATGTTGCATTCAAATGACAAGTGTTCTACTTAACTTAGCATCTTGTAATTTAGTATCAAAGCAATTTGGTACCTTCTTTTAATTTAGTATCTTTTTTCTATAATGCCAAGTTACATATATAAAAACATGTATTTCCTTATGCTCAGAATAATGAATACATGTTAATTATTACCATGACTCAATAATCACTTTTTTTTTGGCAAAAGTTAGCAATATCCATTTTAATTTTAAAAGTTAGTTTACAGAATCTTCAAGAAAATGTGCATTGCAGACATATTTTGGATAGCTTTTTTCTCATAATACTTTTCTTGGTTTTTCAGGAGGGATTATATTTGCACTCCATTGCCTTTCAATGGAAAATTGACTAAAGAAATTGAAAATAAGGCACAGTGTTTGTAAAATTTGATATTTAAATGCCCCATTTGATGAAATTAGATAATGCTAAGATTGTTTGAATGACTTGCAATTTCAAAAACTTAGAGCAAATAATGTATTTTTATTGTTTCAAGATGGAAACAAAGCTCTCAGTTGCCTGGTTTTGGCTTTGGATGGACTCTACAGATGTTTCATGTGCCTTGCCAATTCAGAGGCTCACCTTAACCCCCGCCCCTCCCAATAAAGCCGTTGGCTTTACCCACCAGTCTCAGCACATCTCAACTGACGGCATCACCAATGCCTGCTTACAGCACCTGATCAACAAGGGGTTATGGAAAATAAGTGAGTGAATGAACACAATTGTGCTGCCTGTTGGCATTTGGAGAATCATGAGTTTATGGCTGAGTAGCATTTTTTCTTTTCTTGTGTTATGCTGTGACTACCAGTGCATGGAGCCAGACATGGGAGTGCCATGAGGGCCCAGACTGGGAGGCAGCAGAGCCTAGACTGATGTGGGCCTTGGAGACAGGATGGTCATTTCCTGTGGTTTCAACAAAACTCAGTGTGATTTGGGAATAATTTCCCTTTGAAATTAAGTTATCTTAGAAATCTGTCAGTGGTTTAATATTTTCAACCCATGAATGTTCACAAACGTATCCTTTAAATTTGAGCACTGTGAAACGGAGCTATTCCTGGGACTTACACGAGGAGTTGCTGCTGGGGGACTCTCCTTGGGTAAGGCAATGACCCAGGTGAGAACACTGCCCCTCAAGATTTGGGCACCTCTCATGGTTGAACGGCTCTCCCTGGGCTTCTGCTTGGCTTCTCCCCCACCGCCTCCCAACACCCCTGGTGCAGGAGTGAAGGAACCTGGAGGAAGTAGGTTCCTGGATCAGAGTTGGGGGCTCTGATGACAAGGATGGCTGAACTGGAGGGCCATAGTGATTTCCTCAGACCCCTGTTTCAGTATGAGCAACCCTAACAGCTTCATAAGGTTCTGAAACCATCATATCTTGAACAGACTCAGATTTAGTATCCCTTCTTTATGTCCCCTTGGGGTTTCTTTAAAACCAACGGGGCTGTGGGCTTGATTCTCAGACTGTAGGGAAGCTCAGAGGCATGGGGATGTGTAGAGAGCAGGAGAAGGGATCTCCAAAGTCCCTGGAGCCTGCAGGAAGGAGCAACTGCGGGACCTCCCTGGGGTGGACACATTTTGGATCATGAACAGGGGCATTGTCCAATGCAATGGGGACTGATGTCCATAAAGACAGGCATGTATTCTAATGGCCTACTTGGATGGGTGTATTTTTTTTTCCACAAATGTGCTGTGTAATGTATTAAGGATGATCTGCATATCTGCTTGTGGTAATGTTTTATGGCATCAATAGAAATCAAATAACAGTGATTAATACTTCCTGTTCCCTTATGAGGACATCTGGTTTGGGGATGTTCAGTAACACACCTGACACCATACAGGTGTTAGTGGTAGAACCAGAATGCACTCCAACCTGTGACTGATCCCACACATCCCTTCCATACCCTGCAGGTCAAGAGCATGGAGATGCAGAAAATAAGGCTTTTTTTCTGTAAAGACAGCTTATTCTACACTTAGTTCAGGCATATTTTGATATACACAGTGAAGGAGAAACATGGGTTATACTTTGATGTTATGCATGGACAAGCCAAAGATATAATTTTGCTAATTTTTGGCCAGAAACCATCCTACATTCAATAAATGGCTCAATGGGAAATTCAAGTAACAAAAAGATAGTTAACGTTTGTTAATGTCTAAAATGTGTTTGAAGCTTTAGATATTTTCACTTTCATTATTTCATTTCAATTAATCACCTATAATATTCATTCCTTCATTGATTTCATTCATCCCATCAACAAATGCTTTCTAAGACCTTTATTTGGAGAAGGACCGATTGTGTGCTGGGAGGTCCATGATATACAATACATATAGATCATACATTTAGGGAGCTTGCATTCAAATATGAAAAAGATTCACTAATTTCAGGTGGTAGCAAATACAATGAAAACAACAGGGTAATGTGATAGAGAGTGGCCAGACAGAAGGGACTTTCATCTCATCTCATCTCATCATGATGACAGTAGGATTCCTGCAAAGATCCTATCAAGACAAGTGGTATGTACAAAGGCCCTGTGGCAGGAAGGAGGTTGCTACTTTTTTAGTTGACATGTTTGAGGAACAGAGAGAAAGCCAATGCAGTCAGAGAGTAAGCAAAGGAAAGCAAAAGCAAATCTTACTTTGCAAATGAAAGAGCCTATATTCAGAAAAATAGAGTATTTAGAAAAATATTTACTTTTCTAATATTTAGATATTTAGAAAAATAGAGTTGACTAAAGTCACATTACTGAGGAAACTTTACCTCATTTCTTGCCCCTGTCTAATACTAGATTTCCCATATACTTTTTTTTTTTTTTTGAGACAGAGTCTCACTCTGTTGCCCAGGCTGGAGTGCACTGGTGCAATCTTGGCTCACTGTAACCTCCACCTCCTGGGTTCAAGCAAGCAATTCTCCTGCCTCAGCCTCCCAAGTAGGTGGGATTATAGGCACCTGCCACGATGCCCAGCTGATTGTTTGTATTTCTAGTAGAGACGGGGTTTTGCCATGTTGGCCAGGCTGGTCTTGAACTCCTGACCTCAGGTGATCCACCCACCTCAACCTCCCAAAATGGTGAGATTACAGACATGAGCCACCACGACAGGCTCCCATGTGCTTTCTAAATATCTGCACCTCTTCCCTTCATAAGACCTTTTGTTATCAATGATCCCTTCTATCTACTATATCTTCAACCTTACCCTTTCTTCTGCATTTCAGTGCTCCAAATCTCCTTTATTTTAAACAGTTCCTCACTAGCTTGAAGGTGTCTCTATTACATCAAATATAAACCAATTTCATGAAACTTGCTATAGCATGAATGTTTATGTCTTCCTAAAATTCATGCATTGAGGCCAGACATGGTGGCTCATGCTGTAATCTCAGCACTTTGGGAGGCCGAGGTGGGAAGATCACTTGAGGTCAAGAATATGAGGCCAGCCTGGCCAACATGGTGAAACCTCATCTTTACAAAAATTATAAAAATAACCGGGCATGGTAGTGTACTCCTGTAATCTGAGCTACTCTGGTGGCTGAGGCAGGAGAATCACTTGATCCTGAGAGGTGGAGGTTGCAGTGAGCTGAGATGGCACCACTGCACTCCAGCCTGTGTGACAGACTGAGACTCTGTCTCAAAAAAAGAAAAAAAAAAAAAACAACAACAAAAATAAAAACAAATTCATATGTTGAAATTGTAACCCCCAAGGTGATGATATTAGGAAGCGGGACCTTTGGAGGTGATTAGGTCATGAAGGAGCGACCTCATGAATGGAATCAATCCCTTTATAAAAGCACTCGCCCCTTCCACCTTGTCAGGACACAGTGAGATGGCACTGTCTATGAGCCAGGAAGAGAGCCCTTGCCAGACACCAAATCCACTGGTGCCTTGGTCTTGAACTTTCTAGCCTCAAGAACCATGGGAAATAAATTGTCATTGTTTAGAGGCCACCTGGTTTGTAATATTTGGTTGTAACAGCCAAAATAGACAAGACAAAATTCTTCCCCAGATATGGTCCCTTGTCAAGGTTTCTTGCCTCCATGGATAGCACCCCCATGCACCTGTTGCACAAGTCATAGTTTCAGAGTCATACTGGACATCATCCGTCCATCCTGTGTTCAAGTACCCTTGACTTCCATCCTAAATATCTCTCAAATCCATTTGTCTTACTTTACCTCCACTACCAGATCCTGGTCTATGTAGCTATCATCTTCAACCTCCATGTCCTTAATTGCCAAAAACACCCTCTCCACCTGCCTGCTCCTTAGAGCACCTCCCCAATCCAGTCTTCACAAGTGACCATTGTGGTCTTTAAAAGCTATAAACTTGTCTCAGAAAGTCCTCAGCCATACACATGTAACATATATTCACATGTGCCCACAGCCATAAAATCATGTTTCCTAGTGTAATTTCCAAAAGTCTGGTATTACTTTTCATAGGCTCACCTTAGGTACTAATTGCATGGTTTAGAATGATTCTCCCTCTCTAGATTATCTAGTTTATACCCATCACACAGACTGTGATTAAATAAATTAAAAGGTATGTTCCTTCAGGCACGATGGCTTAAGAATGATGATGTAATTTTAAAATTTAACTTCTGTTTCGATCTGCTGACTGGACCACGGTTTTTGTTCTAAGTTGAAAGCTTTTTTGGAGTAAACACTCTGATGGTAGCAATACTTCCTCACTTCCAGATCAGAAAGGTTCCAAGGGGTGCCTTAACCCTGGCATTGTTGTGGTCTGCACTGGAGGGTGTCTGTTGCGTCTGGCCTGCTCACCTGGTAGAGTACTTAGGGAGGCGTTTGCATGGCTTGTTCTTTGTTAAATCATTCAGTAGAACTGGCAGCATCTGGAGCTGTACCATGGAATATTTAGACGGCAGGTCTTTAGACCAGAACTTTGATATGTAAATGATTTCCAATCATTTGCTCTCCCAAGACCTGTTGGTTGTCTTGACTCAGATCCACGATGCAGAAACCAAAATGAGAAGCCCTGAATGTTCTGCTTGGGGATTCTCATGTGAGTCATTGTCAGAGTTCTGGAAAAGAAATTATATTTGTTTCTCTTTCTAGAAAGCCAAGGAGCATCCCAATTTTAAAATGTTCTCTTTCTTTTTTTTGATTTTCACATTTTTCCCCTAAATCTTGCCCACACAGAGTTGGGGTCGAAGTTGTGAGGCCTGGCTGGGGTGGGAGCCCTGCTGACCCCTAATTCACATTTTCCTATGTATTTGCCCCTCACCTGAAAGAGCTCAATTCTCAGGGAAGTTTTGTTCTTGTTAACCTGCTCTCACCCAACTTCTGGGCAGAATTTACTTTGTGTATGCTCACATAATCATCAGGGAGAGTAGTTCTCCACTCCTCAGGACTAGGAACAAAACCTAAACAGGGCTTAGCATGACATCGAACTGGGGTTACGAGATACTGACTTGCAAGATGCAAGATAACACTCCCCAGCAGCACTGAAGATCATGTGTCTCCAGGCTGAAACCAGTCTGTGTGTCTGGAACCCACTCTGACGAGGCTACTGCATCTGTTGCTTGGGCATTTCCCAAGGCCTGTGGATTGAGCCATCTCAGGAGTGTGAAGAGGGTGGAACAAAAGTCATGAGGAATTGGTTGGTGATTGAATGGTGAGGAGCTAGAAGTAGTGGTCCTGGATGCAGGTACCCTGTCTGTTTCTTGGTGGCAAGGTGACCCCAGGAAAGAAACTCTTACTGGACCCTTATGCTTTCATCTTTAGAGCAGGATGAAGATACCTACTTACAGATTTACAGTGAAGCAGCAGCTGGGATGATGTGAAGCACTACAATTATTAATACTGGGGCAGGTGGGAGATGCTGGAAGAAAAGGGGGTCATTAATGAGCAATCCTGGAGCAGGGAGGGCAAGGATGTGGACGAGGGCTGGTGGAATCCCCCAAACTCTGCCAGTGGGATTGAAGATGCCAGCTCTTCATGGGGCTGAGAGATCCTCAAGGCAATGTGTCTCTTTCCCCATCTTTACAGACAAAGCGTGTGAAGTCAATAGGGATAAAATGAGTAATCCAAGGTCACAAAGCGAGAGAGCTGTTCCAGGACAAGCACTTGGTGCTCATGTCAGGCTCTCTCTGCCACATCTTGAGAATACGTGGATCCTTTGTGAGCAAATGCTTTAGTGTGATGAAGGAAATAGAAGAGACGTAGTGAAATGTTTTCATGCTTTGTATTTGCACTCTTGATTATCTCATTCATTCTCTGTGACAGGTTTTGCTAGCCGTGCATTTTGTCTTGGTGATTCATTTTTAAAGGCTATTATTATTTCCGTTATTCATCCTAACAATGGTGGTTATTTCTAGAGAGTCAGGAATTTTAGTCTCGGTGTTTTAACATCTTCATCTCTAATGCTTAGAGAAAGTCTTTGACCTAAAATTTATCATTGTAATTGATATGAAATGATAACGTGATGCCAAGTCCCAGAATGCTTCCTGGAAGACACAGCATCTGTGGAAATGTTCAACGGGATGAATGCTGGGAGGATACATGAGCCCATGTGTGCATGGAGTTGTACTATGTGTGTGTAAACTTGCACCATGAGGATCAGGAAGCCTACATTTTGGGAGAGGAGGAGAAAAAGGGAAGAGGAGACAATGGAGCAAAACTGGTTTGATGGTAAGATATCCTCAGGGCTAACCTACCGCTTTTTTACAAAATCTGTGTAAGTAATTAAATGGATTGAAATAAATGAACTTTTGTTGTGTCAGGGAGGACAAAAACTGTTTCCTCTACCCTTTTAGGTTCAGTAACCAGGATCTTAAAAATTAAAGAATAAAAGACAAATTAATTGGAGGAAAAAAGCTTATTTTATATGCATATAGATGGGCTCACAGAAATGAAATGGAAACTCAAAGAGGCATTCTCAGAGGGTTATATCCATTTTAACAAAGAGTAATGCGTTTGTGGAAAAGTCACATAATGAATGAAAAAGGTTTTGAGCTTCCAGGTGTGGTGAATGGTGGGAGGGTATTAGGGAATTAATGAAAGATAAGCATTATTTTTTAGAAGATTTGTTATGTAGACTCCTCTTGGTGGTGTTGCTGTACTGACAATAGCCTAGAGTTACCTCTCATCAGGAGTCATTCTGTCCTTCCAGGGGAGAAGGGTACCTTCACAAAGGGAAATATATGTCCTGACTTTAGGCGAATGAGAGAAGGCGGTGTTTTTCAGTCCAGAAGGCAGTCCTTAGAGATTTCTAGATGTTAGGTTTGAAGCATATGTAGATGTGAAGGGAGGGATGCAGTGCATCTTTCCTGATTTGCGGTTTAAATGACTTGAAATAGTATATACGTTAGTGTTCCAGTCATAGAATATCACTAAAGCATCTAGCTTCAGCTTGCAGGGCTTCTTCACATAGTCTCAATAAGCATCGGGGCAGTCAGGTTTTAGTTCTCAGTGGTGCCAAGTGAGAAAGATGAGAGAAAAATTAGAAATGTTAATTACTGACAAAATGCACAGAAAGGCAAGATTCAGTTTACAAAGAGTTAAAAATAGTTCAAAGACGTGAACACTTACAAGGGTGGATAATAGTTTTCCATTTAAATATAAATTTCTCTCTGCAGTCATCTGCATTCCTGTCAAAAAGAATCAAAATAAGACTATTTTTGTTTGCAAAATAAGTCTAGTCTCATTAAACTTGGCCTGATTATTTACATAAGTGCAACAAGAATGGTAACGGACCATATAGGCTCTTTTTAAAGTTTGCATTTATGGAACTTTTAATGACTTGCAGGTTGGACTTTTAACAACTTCTTAAGACTAGGAAGCCAAGCCAAGAACTCATCATCAGATTTTTCCTGCAATATTTATAGATTTGGGTGAATTTTCCTCTTCTCAAAATTCCTAAAGTATTCTAAAATTCCTGGAGCTGTCAGGAAGTGACTTTCTTTACTCATCTGTAAATCTGGGAACCTGTAGGCCAGGTAGCAGGCCAATATCTCAAGAGGGCTTTGTACGTATAAAGTTAAACACAGGCCCTTAAAACTATCAAGCCATATGTAATTCTATGTACATCAGTTACAAATATTTCACTCACAGCCTAGGTAATATAATCAATGTGTCATTTTACATCTGTTTCCTTTTACAAGGAGAATAGATACATCAGTAGGAAGAAAAAGATAAATGGTTCATTACCTAAATTAGTCTGTGGTGGGTTTCCAACAACAACCAAATAAATAATGGTAGCAGTAAAAAAAGGTTCATTACTGTTTATGAAAGTGTAACCTATTAAATGACTGTAAGTCACAGATAGCTTAAGAGAAAAGAGAAAAAGGGGTTTCTCAAATATGGAAAACAAAATGTTAAGAGAATAACCAGGGTTTTAGACAAAAAGCCATATAATCATTCACTTCAGTTAATTCAGTCCCATGTAATTAATTCTTACTCTGATTGATCTTGGGTTAGTGGTTTGATTAATCTATTAGCTTCTTCATGGAGTGATGTAAATCCTTCTTTGTTTCTTTCTTTTCTTTCTCTTTTTTTTTTCAAATGAAGCACCTTGCCTTGACCTGTAGCTGATGGCAGTACGTTTCTATAAAGCATCAGAGTAAGAGAAAACAACTGTCTGTGAATGATAAAGGACTGAAAAATACCTGTTAAATATTTGATGAATGTTTGTTTTAACATACTTGGCAAAGGAATTTGATTATTTCTGTGGCATGCAACATTTTAAGGTAGCTTAAATTATGACTGATAACATTGTACCAGGATATATTATGGTCAGCAAAGACAATGAAAAATTTCTAGAAATTTCATAGAATGTCTGAAACACTAATATTAATATACCTACACAAATACGACACAAGAAGGCTAAACATCACTTCATAATTATGTCTTATTTGACAATGCTTCTTAGATAGTTTAAAGTATCAAATAAACCTAATTAGTTTAACACCTCCCTTTTTATAAAGTGAGAGAATAAATCCCTTGAGTTTTGCAGAAGTCCTCTGGGAAATTCCAAAGTCAGCTTGAGGTTAAAAAAAAAAAAAAGGTTTTACTTAGCATTTGATTTTGAGAAAGATGTCGAAATATCAAAATGTGGAACACTTGATTCAATAGGATCACAGATCAGCATGAAACAATACTTAGTTATCTGTTCTGTCAGAGACAATAGAAGCTCTCAAGGGCAAATACAGGTTACACGATTATTAAACAAACAAACCCCTTACCTCTTTCAATATTGAGAGGGCTTGGTTTTCTTACATAATCAAAGACCTGAAAAAAGGAACACAAAGTAAAGAAAATTATTTTAATAAGACACAGAATTCTTATTTCCTAAGTAAATTACTCAAGTAAAGAAAAGCCTTTACAATCCCTTATTAAGAATAGACCATTAATCTAAGAAAACTTTACATTTTTAGCAGAAAAGAATAATCAAACTCTAGTTTTTCATTTGTACACTATGTATATTAAAACCCATTCAAAAATCTTATAATAGATTTAATTTAATTTTAGCTTTCTTGACCATATGAGATATGAGACAAGGTTCTCTTTCTTGTTCTGTTTTCCCCAGGCACTTTAACACTTTCTACATTCTTTCAGACTTTCATCATTTAATTTCTTCTCTCTCAATCTGAAACAACCTATATACAACATTATACTACTTTAGGAAAACACATTCCCTTCACAGAAACACATGCTTCATATCTTTTACCTTTTCTTATCAAGTTTCCCTACATACTTTGTGCATACAACTCTTTCTTTTTTACCTTTACTATTCCTGGTAGTTAATTTACGTAAATTGATTATAATTCCTAACCCTTAGTAATAGTTTCCAGTGAAAATGAAGTTAGCAGTTATGAACTGTCATATATTAACATTTTGTAGTATATTAGCAAATTTATGAAGATATCACTTTACAGTTTATAGAGGCATACGCTTTCTTATAGTACAGTTGTTCCAGATTGCAAAAAGAACATGTTTATTAACAGATGCAAGTATCTTTAGTCTCTTTGTAAAAATAAGAGGCCAAATTTGACAAAACTTACATTCAGCAATGAATGCTTCAGTATTTTAACTTATTGAGGAATGATCTAGATATTCAATGACTATCATTTAATGTAACTTAGTATAACTTTAAAGTTTCAAGTTATCAAAAAATTTCTCAAAGTATTTTTAAACAGACCTATTATAAAACATAATTATTGTTGTAAATTTTGTTTATAAACTTGTTTCCCACTCACAGCTATTTAATTCACTTGTTCCTAATTATGCTTGAATTGCTCATTAAAATTTCATGAGACATTTTATAAAGATAACCTTCTTCTAAAGTTATTTCCTGGTTAACTATTTTAATAGCACTCATATGTAATAAAGAGGCATAAATCACAGCACAAAGAACCAGAAGTTAAATATCTGCACCACCCTTTTTACTGCCATCTTTGACATATATATATGTATAATGCAATGTATTTTTATTGTGTATTTTGTTTTTAGGTTTATAATTTTAAGTATATAATCTTCAAGTTAAGAAATATGTATTTGACTAGTACATCCAGGTGGAATAAATCTTGTTGGCTCACTAAAAACAGTATGTTTTCAGAGTTGCTAGCATTAAATCATTAAATATGACACAGACACATTAGTCTCATTTACCAAAGATTATTCCAGATCATGTGAACTTGAATATTATTTGGGTTAGTTTACCTATTTTTAAGTTTTAGGAATACTTTAATTTATGTAAGTGCATATGTTTTTTTACGCCAATTAAAGTAGAAAGGAATTTTTATTTGACAATACCATCTGGAGGTAGAAAACACTACATATACAGAACATGCACACATAGGCATACATAAAAATACAGATAGATGCAAAGAGATATCATATTTTACAGTCTAAAAATTTAGTCATGAGTCATGCAAACATAGTAATACAAAATTTACTATTTAATAATTGTTTTAAATAATGGGATCTGAATTATGTTTCAGGCAGATGGAACAAGTTAAGGTTACCTTCTTAGTGAGGGCTAAAACCTTTCACTACTCTTTGTAGAGAAGGTTTTTAAGATTTTCTTTCTTTCTTTTTTTTTTTTTTGAGACGGAGTCTCGCTCCGTCGCCCAGGCTGGAGTGCAGTGGCCAGATCTCAGCTCACTGCGAGCTCCGCCTCCCGGGTTTATGCCATTCTCCTGCCTCAGCCTCCTGAGTAGCTGGGACTACAGGCGCCCGCCACCACGCCCGGCTAGTTTTTTGTATTTTTTTAGTAGAGACGGGGTTTCACTGTGTTAGCCAGGATGGTCTCGATCTCCTGACCTCGTGATCCGCCTGTCTTGGCCTCCCAAAGTGCTGGGATTACAGGCTTGAGCCACCGCGCCCTGCCGGTTTTTAAGATTTTCATTTGCCCTGTTACATAATCTCATGGAGGCTGTGGTCAAAGGAGAGAAAAAAAGTATGTAAACTTTCTCTACAAAGGAATGTTGGGGCATATTTGCCTATTATCAGAGGTGTAGTGTAATTACTACTTAGTTTTTCTTTTTCTTTCTTATGTATAGGGCAGTCCAGTGAATTCTTGGTAATGAGCTTTTAGCACAAATGACTTTGCATGGGAAGACCCTGAGCTGCTGGAGTTTGATTAGAGAGTCTTGCTGCCTTTCTTCGGGCCTTTGGCAAAGCTGTTTTCTGGTTATCAGTATTTACATCGGTAAGTTGTACGCTCTGCACTGACCCGAGTGGCTTTTCAATTCTTAATTTTGTTCCAAGTCTGACTTCAATCTCCCAATCTTGTCAAAAGATTTTTTGAGCCAGTCATAACATTATCCTGTCCTTTTTTTTTACTTTTAATTTGATCCTGTCACAAGTACAATGCCTAGAGTGGTGCATTTGCTCTAGGTGAGAGCTCTTCAAAAACCCCTTTAGATATATACAAGTCTAAATCTTCAAAGGTGTACATATTCTACTGCAACTCTAAACCAATGAGTTTTTTTTTATCAAAAAAATATTTTTTTAGTAGTGGTACTATATTGTATTCAGATTATCTTCTTTTTAAAATAATTTTAACTTTTATTTTAGATTTGGGGGGTGTATGTGCAGGTTTGTTGTGTGATGCTGTAGTTTGAGGTAAGACTGAGCCCATTACCCAGGTAGTGAGCTTAGTACCCAATAGGTAATATTTACAACCCTTGTCTCCCTCTGTCTCCCTCTAGTAGTCCCCACTGTCTGTTGTTGTCATCTTTATGTCCAGGAGTACACAATGTTTAGCTCTCACCTATAAGTGAGAACAAAAATGAGACTTTCTGTTCCTGTATTAGTTCACTTGGGATCATGGCCTTCAGATGCATTCATATTGCTGCAAAGGACATAATTCATTTTATGGCTGTGTAGTATTCCATGGTTTATATGTACCACGTTTTCTTTATCCAATCCACTGTGGATGTGCATCTACACTGATTGCATGTATTTACTATTGTGAATAGTACTGCAATGAACATACACACACATGTATCCTCTTGGTAGAACAATTTATTTTCTTTTGGATATGTACCCAGTCATGGGATTGCTGGATCAAATGGTAGCTCTGTTTTAAGTTACTTGAGAAATCTCAATAAACCTTTTTATGACTTAAATCCAGTATGTCTTTTATGACTTAACCACGGACATAAGAGGCATCTCCAAACAGGGTGCAAAAGACATAGCCCATATGACCCAAAGTTACTCCCAAAGATAGTCAAAGAAAGCAAAGACTCTCATTGCGACAGGCAGTAAGAATGCTATTTTTGAAAACTTGCATCTCTGGTCTCCCACAAAAGTCAGATGCCTCCAATTACAAATCTAATAATCTGTGATACTAGGTAGGCAATACTGAAAACTTTCTAAGTACTACAAGACAATGAAGGAGAGATAATAAAGAGATGATAAGGGATCCTATGGGCTGAAACATTTTATTTAGACAAATTCCCTCAAGAGTCAACATGATTGGCAATTGAGTGTCTTAGTTCCCCAATCTGGTGCCTGGCAACCTGCAGACACAGGCCTGACACCTGTAACCCCTTCCAGGCCGAAAAACCAGAGAGAAAGCACTGTTCCTGGATGTAGGCCAAACATTGAAAGTAGAAAATAAGACAAGAGGAAGATTTTGTCCTATGATTCTCCTCTTTATTATAAATGACATGAAAGACAGAGACAGAGGAAAACAATGGATACTCCTAAAAGGGAAAAGATCAATAGCCAATGCACACTTAAAACCAAATTTATGAGAGTCACAATCAAAGAAACAAATTCACTAATCCAAAACCAGATTATCAGGATAAAAAGATTTGTTTCTTATGCATATGGGGCGGGGGTGCTCACAGAAACAAAATGAAAGTCACACAGGGCGGGCAGATCTGGAATCTCATATACCATTTTAACAAAAGGTGGAGGAACTACAAGATAATAGGTGGAGGAACTACAAGACAAAGGAGGGCATTTTGGGCCTCTAGGAGTGGTGGATTGTGGGAAGGTAAATATATGGGGGAACTAATGGACAATACATGTTACTTTAGGGAAGTTTGTTATGTACATTCCGCTCTGAGCCATCTCTGGGCTGTTAAGAGTCTAAAGTCATCTCTGGTGATTAAGAGTCATTCTATCCCTCCTGGTATGAGACAGAGGAGAGGATACCTTTGCAGAAGGACATCTATACTCTGCTTTTAGGCAAATGGGGGAGAATAGAGAACTTTATCTGCAGGCTGCTGTTTCTCAATTGCCTTCAGCTCAAAACCATCCTTATGCTAACTTGGCATGTTTTGGGGTATGGTTCTTTGAAAACCAGTCACTGTAGCTGGAAACCAGACTTTAAAAACACCAGGTATCTCCTAAAACCAAGGAGTCTTTGTTCTCATAAAAATGCATGCCTCCCACACCCCATGACTCAAGCCAAAACCGGGATGAATGTTTTAAAGTAGTAAACACATGATGACGGTTCTAAGTCCTTTCTGATTTTCCGGAATCCAGCATTAGTTTCTATGGTGACATTTAAGAATCTTACTCGTGCAAGTATCAAGTCCTTGTTTTGTAAATTGTATTATGGCCTTTCCCACCCATATATTTCACTTTTTAAAATAAAAGTAAACAAGTTTACTCTTGTAAAATACAAAATTAATTATCATTATTTTTAAACATCCATATATCTTCAAGGTACAGTGTAACTACTCTATGCATATACATTTATTATATTTGATCATTTGTGTACATTTTTATAACAGATGCTCTCAAAAAGGAAACACAATGGTACATTACAACAATACTTAATCTATTTATAAAGCATTGAGAAATATAATACCCTATACTCTTACAAGGTTTTATAAAGCAATTTAATTCTAAATTAGAAGGGGAAAGCTTTTTATTAGAAAGCACCCATTTTTGTGATAGGCACAATTCTAAAGCATGTTATTCCTTTAATTTCTAGAAGAACTTAATGAAGTCAGTTCCATTCAATCTATGTACTCTATTTAATTTTAGTTAAGAAAATAAGAGGTCCCATGCCCAGTCATTGCCCAGGCCACACAGGGAAACACAGCTAGGAACTAGAATTCAGTGTATCCCATATCTCTTGACTTCACGTTCTTTCTACCACATTTGTCTGCCTCTATATTGCCCTACAGTTATGCCCAGCTAAATCAAGAGAGAATTTACAACTAGATTATTAGATGCATAATCTACTTGGTCAGTTAAATGGATTGTATATGTGCTGTTTACTTAGGTAATGTTTCCTCATTTTAATAACACAGAAAGATATTCTGGATTATATAGATAAAATATCTATATTCAGTATAGCCTTGCAATTTTAAAGACCAAATTTTTGCTTCTGTTTAAGATTACTTTGTTGCCAGGTAGTATTCACTTAATTAGAATCAACCATTTAAGAAGAGAAGGGGTAGAATCATAGATGCTCTTCCAAGTGCATTTTAAATAAGGGTGGGATTATATTCAGATTAAAAAAAACTCAATTTTTAAAGAGCAAGATCCAAATTACATTTGTTTGGCTGGTTTTTTATTTTGTAAATTGATGAAGTTGGGTAGGAGGATATGAGCTATAAGCATACATTGTTTTTAGGGGTTTGTTTGTTCTACTTTTTTAAAATAAATGATTGCAGATTTACTATATATGTCCATTCTCATGCTTCTAATAAAGACTTAGCCGAGACTGGGTAATTTATAAAGAACAGAGGTTTAATTGATTCACAGTTCCACATGGCTAGGGAGGCCTCAGATCACAGTGGAGGTGAAGGAGGAGCAAAGTCACGTTTTACATGGCAGCAGGCAAGAAAGCATGTGCAGGGGAACTCCCCTTTATAAATCCATCAGATCTCATGAGATGTATTCACTATAACGAGAACAGCACATGAAAGACCAGCCTCCATAATTCAATTACCACCCACATGTGGGAATTGTGGGAGCTACAATTCAAGATGAGATTTGAGTGGGGACACAGCCAAACCATATCACTAACTTCATGGAAAGTGGCCATGATAGTACAAAGGGATCACAGGTACCCTTCACCCAGTTCCCCCCACTGATGACATCTTACATAACTAGATTACAGTATCAAAACCAGTAGATGACATTGGAGCAATCCATAGAGTTTTTCAGATTCCACCAGTTTTGTGTGCACTCATGTCTGTGTGCACTGATAGTTCTATAAAGTTTCATCACACATGTAGATTTATGTAACCACCGCTACCATCAAGGTACGGAACTGTTCCATCACCACGAAGATCTCCTGCATGCCATCTTGGTGAATGTTCCATGGGTGCTTAAAAAGGATGCATATTCTACCATTTGTTGGGTGTAGTGTTCTATAAATATCAATTAGATTCTGTGGGTTGACATTGCTGTTAAGTTAAAATTATCCAATCTAAAATTCCAATAATGCAGAAACTGAAACATTTTGGTCTAATATATCAGTTGGCTTTCTCTGGTTAATAAAGCAGGAAGAATCTGTGGCTTTTAACCAGAACAATTTGTTTCTTGTGCATCTGGGGGCTTCAGTTCTTCTAAGTTTGTCGTGGCTGGGCTCACCCATAGCTCTGGCGATCAACTGAGGGTTGGCTGAGCTAGGCTAAGTTCAGCTTGGACTGGCTCTGCTGCACATGTCTCTCATCCTATTCCTGAAACCAGTGGGCCACCATGGGTATATGCTGCTCCTGGTGATTGCAGAACAGAATCAGGAACTCTCTGCTGGGGAAAGTGTTTTCAGCAGGTTGCTTTTCCATAGATTCAAAAGAGTGTCGTTCTTCTTTCAACTGCAGTATCTTTTTGTCATAATTTTTCATCATTAGAGAAAAGGCTCTGGGTTTGTTTAGTACTGGGTTATAGCCCCATGGGAGCTGAGAGGTGGGCCAGCCCTATTTTTGGACTGGTGAAGGTGTCCACTCAAAGCCTATCTGTGCCTTCCCTCTGCCTGATGGGGCAGGAAAAATTGAGTCAGGATGCTAAAATTTCCTAGTGCCTCAGTAGGATCCAATTCTTCCTAGGTCACAGATACAAGAGGGTACCCTTGTTGGCCCCCTCTCCTGCCTCATCCTCCAATACTTCATGAATAGCCTAATTTATTAATAGTCTGAAGCTTCATTTTCACCCTCTTTGAAGTTCTTCAAATTGGGTCCACATGCACTTTATCTGGCAGGGATTCTTTACTGTTCCTGGCATGTGAGTGGCTTGTTCCAAGCATTGTTTTAAGATTTTCTATATTGTGTATTCTGTTGTTCATCTCAATGTCAGTCTCAGAAGAGGGTAAGTAGAGAAACACATGTTATTACTGCTATCTTGCCAGGAATTCTTGACCTTTTCAGTAGAAAGCATCGTGGGAAAACATACAGAGTGGAACACAGGTAACATGCTCAGAAGAGTGATGAATAACTCCCAGAATTCTGTCAAAGTTCTCCTGTCATTTGCACAAGTCTGTTCTACAACCTGGAGAAGAATCTCCCTCTCAGGTCCCCCTTGTCTTCTACAGCAGGTGAGTTGTTGCAGCATCCATGTACATCTAGCTCACCATGCTCTGGCTGTAGTGTTTATTAGCCTCATTATGTTTGTACCAACCCTACACTCCCTGAAGATTCAATTCCAGTGGAAGTTTCTGTATGAAGTTGTCTAACTCCCTTCCCACTGACAAGAATAAAATCTAGGGAGATGGCTGGGAAAAGTCTGCTCCCTGCTACCAATAATATCTGGGTATTCCTTCATTCTTCCCTTTTAAGATCGGGATGTGAAAAGCTCTCACTTTTTTTTCCCACAAGATAGAGCCAGATGATAGATACTTGAGGGCCCAGTTGACCATTTTGGAACAGCTTTTGGCATTCCTGTCATGCAGAAATTGGGCTTCTAACCCAAAGACAAAACAATACTCTGCCTAAGAAGTATAAATAAGTAATGTTTCATGTGTTTATTGCCAACATTTCAAGTACTTAGGCAGAATTAGGCATTTTCCTTTACTTTTTATTTTTATTTTTGTTTGTTTGTTTTTTTGAGACGGAGTCTTGCTCTGTCGCCAAGGTTGGAGTGCAGTGGTGTAATCTCGGCTCTCTGCAAGCTCTGCCTCCCAGGTTCATGTCATTCTCCTGCCTCAGCCTCCTGAGTAGCTGGGACTACAGGCACCCACCACTACGTCCAACTAATTTTTTGTATTTTTTTTAGTAGAGACGGGATTTCACCATGTTGGCCAGGATGGTCTCCATCTCCTGATCTCATGATCCACCTGCCTCGGCCTCCCAAAGTGCTGGGATTACAGGCGTAAGCCACCGTGCCCGGCCTCTTTTGTTCTTTTTATACCTGTCAGTTAGTTTTTTTTCTATTCATTGCAGATAATATTGTTGGCTTGTTAATTCGAGCATTATTTTCAGAGTTGTTTAAATGAAGAGGAAACCTTGTATTATAAGGCAAATCCCGATGTATATAATATCAGCATAAAAGTACATTTGTAATCTGTCAAATTCAGTGCTTTTTAACCTGTTTTCCTCATTATATACATCTTATATACATACATAAATACATACATATATATACATAAATACATGAATATATGTGTATTTCCCTGAGTAGACATCAAAGCATATCTTCAGTATATATTCTAGAATGAGAGAAAAATTAAGGGTAGAAGATACCTTAGCACTCACGTGAGGGAAAAACAGAGGTCCCCAGAAATGAATTGTTTTTCCCAGGGTCACAATGACTCATGGCAGACCCAAAATTAGCAGCCTGGCCTCCTTGTGTCTCTTCCATGTAGGATGTGGCACAGCTCTACTGGGAGATGTGCAAATTGGTACCACCACTTTGAAAAACGCTTTGGCATTCTCTGATAAAGACAAATGCGTGCACACCCTCTGAGTCAGTTATTTTAATTAACGTGTGTAATCAACAGGTTTGCAAATCCATATTCACCAAAAGACATTATAAGACCAGCTATGGTACACTAGCTCTCAGCTGCAAAGGAACCAATATCTGTCAACATTTAATGGATGAATATATTTTGTTATATTCATTCAATGGAAAATAATAAACCTCTGCTTCACATGGTAACTTGTATGATTATCACAAATGTAATGTTCAGTGACAGAACCAAGCCATATGATTCCATTTATTCAAGGCTCAAAAAGTCAGAAATGACTGTGTCAAAAAGTCAGTGACTCTGGAAAGTCTGAGGAGTCTGTAAGGGGTGGAGGTAACGCTAATGTTCTGTGTCCTAATCTGTCTGTGGAGAGCTGCTCACTTACGAGCTGTGCACTTTTTGAGAGGATATTATACTGCACATACATGTTTACAAATATAAATCCATACAAAGTATTCACTCTGAGGCTTTTGTCAACACTACCTCCCTTTCCATCTACAATGTTCCCATCTGTAAAATGGAACATATCAATGAGATGCACTCCCAAGACCTGTCCTGCTGGAACTTCCCCTGGTTCTCTGCTCAGTCTTGTTGCAGCACTTGGTGAGCTGGGTGAGTGCCCAGGAGTTGAGGGTTAGAAGAGGTGAAGGGTCACATCTGGCAGCAGGTGAGCTGCCCTCAGTTTAGTGCTTGAATCTCTTTCCAGAGGTGGCCATTGGCTGGTGTTGGGAATTGCTGTGGAGTGGGCAGGCACTTCTTTATTTTGGAGAGAAGTCCGTTTCATTCCAGAACTGTTCTAATTGTTGAAAGTTCATCACTTATCAACTTGGAATCTTTCAACCCCTCACCTGCTCTCTGAATTTATTACATCTGATTACTGCCCTGCAGCAAAACAAAACCTGCTGTCTGCAGCCTGGCCAGAGTTGGACACAGGCAGCAGGTTTCCTGCCATGTCCTCTGAAGGGAAGGTGCTAGGATGGGTCAGTGGGACACTGACCTGCACGTTTTCTCCCAGGCTGCATTTCTCGTCCTCATGCACTAGGTGCTGTCCCGCCGTGGGGTGGGGGCCCATGTGTCCAGAACATTTGGACTGTCTTCCTCCACCTGGACAGCACTGTCAGATATCTGCCTACAGACACCCTCGCATTTCTCATGGTGCAGCAGAAGCTTCCCTCTGCCCCTTCCTGAAGTCACTTCACTCTCCCATGTCTGGCCACCTATCTCATCTTCGTCAAATCCACATGTGGAATGTAAACACAGGCCTGGGGTATGAGGATGGTGAGGAAAGCTTGTTATCTTGTGCCATGGATGGTATGGCTGTGCATACACATTTGTATGTTCATATGTATGTGTGTATATATGTGCATATGTGTGCATGTGAGTGTGCATGTGTGCATGAGTGTGTGTACTTTTGTGTGTGTACATGTGTATGTGTGCATGTTTGTGTATGTGCATGTGCTTAAATGAAGCCAATGAGGCACCATTCATTTGTGTATCATCTTCCCTGGCATGTGCCCAGCACAGTACCTGACCCAGAGTTAAGCGGTAGTAAAGATCTGTGTGATTAAATCTAATACTGCACAGTGTGATTCATGTGGCCTGTGTCTCCCTATATTGGATTACAGAATCCATTAATTTTCATAGAAAAATTTACTGAGGGAGAAGAGCTGGTGTGTCTTGGCCCAGACTTTCCACCCACGGTGAACTGTGGATTTCTCTCTTCTCTCCCAGCCTTGGTTACTCCCGCTGTCCTCAATGAGACTGTTTCCATGCTTCCCTTTAATTCCGTGCACTCGGTGGCTAAACACAAACTCTGGCACTATGATTGGAATCTTATCAAGATGTTGGTTACTGTGGTTATAAAAAGTAATATCTTAACGAAAATAAAAACAGGGAAGACAGAGCATGTAGTGCCTAGCTTTCTCTGGTTATATTTTTAGTCCAAAAGTTAGATGTCCTGGCTCTTGAGTTGGTTTCATGTGGCTGTAAGGAGAGGGTCAGTTAGGTTGTGATGGCTTTAGCCACAGAGACAGGTGCACATTTTGGGAATTATGTGGTCAGCCAGAACCACCTTCATAAAGCCTGGGAGGCTTTGTGTCTGAGCACCTTTTCCTGTTTACATCTCAGATGGGAATCTGAGTGAAGGGTTTGTTTTCTCCCTTTAATAACACATTATCAACTAGAAGGTTGTGCTATTAAAAATACTGCTTTAAAAAAATAACACCTTTTAATTCTCCAAGGGTGCCTTCTGTGATGATTCTGTGTTCCTATGCAGTGGCCTGTTTAGGCTAGGAAAGCATGACCTGGCATTCAGGAGTCTGAGGAGTATTGACCACCTCTGGACTTGGAGCTTCCCTGAGGATCTGGTGCTACTGCTCCTCGAAAGGTCACTGTGAGTAGATTTAGTGTTTTGATAGCACAATTTCTTTTAATTTAGAGAAGGCTTGCACCAAATCAGATTTTGGATCAGGGGATCTGACAGTTTAATTTATCCTGTGGAACATAGTTGTATTAGGCTGTTCTTGCTTTGCTCTGGAGAAATATCTGAGACTAAATCATTGATAAGAAGAGAGGTTTAATTGGCTCATGGTTCTTCAGGCTGTATAGGAAGCATAATGCCAGCATCTGCTGCTGGGGAGGCCTCAGGGAGCTTACAATTACCATAGAAGGTAAAGCAAAGGCAAAGCAGGAGAAAGCATATCACATGGTGAAAGCAGGAGCACAAGAGAGATGGGCAAGGCGCCACACACTTTCAAACCACCAGATCTCACTGACTATCATGAGGACCATACCAAAGGTGATGGTAAAAATCCATTCTTGAGAAATCTGCCCCCAGGATCCAATCACCTCCCACCAGGCCCCACCTCCAACACTGGGGATTTCAGTTCAACATGAAATTTGGGTGGGGACACAGATCCAAACGATAACAATAGGCAAAGCAAAAACAAAAACAAAAACAGAAAAACAAACAACAACAACAACGAAACAGCTCTACTATAATTTGGGTCAATTGTAGAATCTGTTCCCGAAATAGCAGCAGTGTAGAGTCGGGGGAAATATGATTTCGTTAATTGCATTGAACATAGGACTGTCAAAACTTCAGTTAGAATGTCAACATGAATGCAGAATGGCTCTTTGGATGCAAGTAAAATGGCCTAGAAGAGTCACTCAAGAAGGTAATGCCTGGCACATCGTAACTTTCCTTTGGACTGCCACTCCCACTCTGCTTTTCTTGACTACCTCAGCATGGCCTTTCCCCTGCCAGAATGTGCCAGGCCCTCCCTGGAAAGCCTTCAGTGGCTCCCCATTGTTTCAGAATAAAATCCAGACTATTTCCTCAGCTCTACTCAGCCTGATCTCCTTCCTCTGTCCACTCTTCCCTCCACTGAACCTGCTGCATATTTTAGGTACAATACCGAGGTTTGCCATTTCTTGAATCACACCTTTAACTTTCCCATTTCTGAGTGCTTTTATGTTTCTCAGTTCCAGAAAGTGCTTGTCCATCATCTACTACCACTGTTCCCATCCTATCCCTCCAGATGCTATTCCCACACCTTCTTTAACTTTGTGGTGGAACTCTGATTGGAATCATTCATGTCCACATCTGTTTGCCCAGCAGACAAAGTCCCAGATGCTACTTACTTAAAACAGTGATTTTTATATCATTGACACCCAATAAATGTGAAGGACTTCAGGAAACACCCACAGTGACCTTTATGTTTCACATCACAGTTTACAAAACTGTTCTCACAGGAGCTGTGTGAATATAGTTTTATCCTCACTTCACTTGGTATGGTGACATGATGTTGCTCAAAATGCACATCTAGGTCTCTTGATTTCCAGGTTGCCTGTACACCTAGCTATTTTGTGTATCGCCAGACCCGGGTACACGGGTGGTGCTGGCTTTTTATTACCTTAATCGAAGGAGGTGTGAGGACACAGTGGTCCACACTGAGGAAGCTGGCTTGTTTCTACTTCCTTGGCTCTGCTAATCTCTGCAGACTGCAAACTGAGAGAACTGGCTGAAAGCCTCTAAGGAAATCACGGATTAGAGAGTGATCTGGAAATAGCCTCTAGTTATGTTTTAACTCTGGACTGAATGACCCCAAAATTAACTCAGGTAAGAAGTCATTTTGAAAAGTCTCTAAAGAAGCATTCTGTAGTTTCTTTGAGTAAGATGAGTGACTTTTTTTCTAGTGAGAAAAGTATCAAATTCCATCTTAATTTCCTTACATCTAGCTTTAAATATTTCAATTTGTATTTTTGTGCTTTTGATATTTTTGTTAGTCATTATTAATATTAAAGTTAAACTCATCCCAGAAATTCCTTATAATCCCTATATCTTAAAACAACTATTATTAGCATCTTTCTCAGATAACCATATATTTCACACAATTGAGAAGGAGAAGCACACACCAGTTTGTAACCTGTTTTCATCTAAATGATACAGTAGACATTTCTACATAGCTTTTGTAATTATCTTTTCTGCCAAAATTGTAGCTAATTCTTCCCAGCAGGGTCCTCACTTCCTCCTCCTGGGGTGTTCCTGTGTTGCAGCACACATTACCATGCCTTGTATTTATTTATTTAGAGTGCTCTTCTCACTAGTCTGAAATTGGGAGCTTCTCCAGTGTCAGGACCAGAGCTTTCTCCCATTGCTGTCTATGTTTTACACTCAAGCTGTTCCATCATTAGGCTTCACAACAGATGCAATCCCTGGGTGCTTAAATCAAACTACCTTAACCTCTGAGCTCAGTGCTTGCCATCCAGGCCCCTTTTGTGCTGAGTGAAGGAATACAGGGCTTGGGGGTCGGGCGGACCTGTCTGTCATTTACAAGAGTCTCATAGCATGCCCTGTTATTTGAGCAATGATCATCTTTATATGGTGCCTTTAGGGTATGACTATATATAGGCATGTATTCATCCATGTGATGCTAAACAAGATGCAGGTACTTGCTAAAACACAAGCATGCACTTATGAGCAAATGAATGTACTCCAGTTTGATCAAGAAAACATCTGGAGGAAAAGAGGAAATTTAAAAATCATCACAATGTTTAGTCTACTTGTTGCCACACACCCTGACGTGGTCAGATGTGTTTTTCTGTTTGCGTGATTGTTTTGGCATGATGGAACTGAATTTGGAGGGACCCTCGGCTGTGGCTGTTGTCTTCAGCCTCACCGGGTTGCCTATCCTGGGCATCTTCAGCATGGAACTGACATGCTTTTCTCTGTGCTGGGCTGACCTTCACCGAGAGCTGCCCCTGCCTTCCTCCTATCAGAGGGAGGTGAAGGGCAGAAAGACACTGTGCCCTGCTGGCCAAGCCCCATGCCCAGTGCCTGATATTCACAGCCAACACTGCTCCCCAGTTGAGGCATTGTTGTTACTTAACTTTTAATCTGTGTATATTCATTGTGGAATAGGTCTATTTCGGATTTCACATAGATTCAATGAGTGACCGTTTGCCTCTTCCTCTTAAATGAAGAAGGAATTTTGATAAATAGGAATATTTTATTGGGAATAAGGGCAAACCTAACTAACTTCTGCCATATACAGAGACTACAGAGAGACAAGACACCTGCCTTCCGCCCACGGGTCCTGTGTTTCCCAGTCACTCCTGAGCTATAAAGGAAGCCAGCTGCATCCAGAAGCACAAAAGAGACTGAAGCTAGACACCGTTAGCATGCTCTTTCCTTCAGCTGATGTGCTTCAGCTCCCCTAGTCTTCTGGGAACCTTTGAAAATATCCAACCTCTTGAATTCCCACCTCAGACATCACCTCATCCAGAAAGTCAATCCTGACAGTCTGTCAGAAAGCATTCAATCCTATTCTTCCTGTGTACCTCTGCACCAAGCCCACTTAGCTTGCTCTGATTTTCCATAGACTCTATTAATATGCAGCATATTATGACATTTACTTATTTGTTTTACTTATGATGCACCACCCCGTCTCAGAAGATAAGTTTTAAGAATAAATCTTTTTTTTTTTTTTTTTTTTGAGATGGAGTCTCACTCTGTTGCCCAGGCTGGAGTGTAGCGGCACAATCTCGGCTTACCGCAGCCTCCATCTCCTGGGTTCATGTAATTCTCACACCTCAGCCTCCCGAGTAGCTGGGATTACAGGCATGTGCCAACACGCCTGGTTAATTTTTGTATTTTTAGTAGAGACGGAGTTTCGCCATATTGGCCAGGCTGGTCTCAAACTCCTGACCTGAAGTGATCCACCCACCTTAGCCTTCCAAAGTGCTGAGATTATAGGTGTGAGCCACTGTGCTTGGCCAAGAAATCCATGTTTTTGTTGTTATTGGTTTATTGATGAATTACAAGTATCCAGAGTAGTGCTGGGCACATAGTAGCTGATTAAAAGTATCTGTGTAGTGAAGGCATCTACCATCACATCATAGATCAGCTCTGTGATTATTGATTGACATGCTTATTTCCTGAACTGCGGTGAAAGCTATGTGAGGACAAAGGTTATGTTTTCTTCATTGCTGTAGGTAGAGCACAAACTGCAGTACTGGGCACAAATTAGTGTTGACGAACATTCCACAGATAAGTGAAAAATCAGAGTACTGTGCAAATCTGTGCAAATCAGAGTACTGATATTTTTTAAATAGCATGCCTGCAGGGACCAGGTAAACAATAGCAACAGCCCAGTAACGTGCAGGGAATGCAGCACCTCCTGAGTTTCTCAAACCATGGACAGGGGAGAGAGATGCCTCTTGGTACCCGGAAGCTGTTGAAGAAGGGCCCCTTACCGTGGACGTCTGCCCACCCAACCAGATTCTCAAGAGAAAATATGAGCTGCCACTGGTGTCCTGGGATACCGTTCCTCCCTTTCACCATTGCTGAGTTGTAAGGTAAGCCTTACTCCACACACACCACAAGGCACAACACTCCCCACTCAAGTCTCCATCTCACAGAGAGTTTGGTGAAGATCAATAATGTAGCTGCCTCCCAGCCACTGGAGATTTACTTTCCGGAGAGGGTGATGCCTTATATCAGACAGCAAGGGTACCACTGTCACCTGGAGAGGGGAATGGTCTACATCAGAGCCAAGGGCACCCAGTCACCTGGGGAGAGTAAGGGCTTGCCTCAGAGACCAAGAGTACACGCCTCTTCCAGAGGGAGTGGAGTGAAGCCTTGCATTCCAGAGCAGGAGCCTCCATCTCACCTGAGAACAGACTCTCCACCCCCATCCTATATCTACTGAATCAACATCTGCAGTTAACAAGGTTCTGGGGGTTTACATACCCACTGAAGTTGAAGTGCAAACCAGTTTAATGCAAGCTGTACCATGCGACACCTCTCACTGCTTCATCAGTTCAAACTAGCTAGCATCCAGGTTGAAGACTTCTCTTAGCTCTCAGGCGTGTACTTGGAAACATATGCATTGATATGCGGAAAACACAAAAACAACATTGACAGGGACACATAGGTGGCTGTGTAGGTATAAAGGAAACCATTCAAATGAGATCACTACCTGAAGTCACATTCCACACAAACCATAGAGCAGGGGTATTGTTTGTAATAGGGAGTGGTGAGTGAGTTATACGTTCCTAGGATGGGCTAGGGAAAAATCCTTTCCTCTGTTTCAGTCAGGAGAAAAGGATGCGGATGTGGATTCCAAGTAGCTGAATAATTTGCTTGAAAGAATTGTGGTTGCAATCATCTAAACGGAAGGCTTAGGGCTAAAATGTACACCCATTTAAATATAAGAATTCCTGGGTTCCATTGCAGACCGACTAAATTAACATCACCATAGGTGGCCTAGGAATTTGTATTTCTAAGCAGTATTTCTGTGATTTTAATGTGCAGACTGGCATAGGAAACTGTAGTGAATTCCTATAATTTTGTGTGGCTTCCATATCCATTTTGAATATAGGTTTAACTTCCTTGTTACCCTTGACATGGTGTCTAGTTCTTCACTTTCTCCCAGTTCCTCAGTGTGGTTGACCTGGATATTTGCCCTATAAATCACCCCCTGGTGACCACTTTCCTATGAGACAGCTGGATGCAACCTACTTGACTTACCTCACTGACTCCCACACCCAGCATGGACCTCACAGGTGTGCCATAGTGACCATGTCTCAGTTGCAGTGTGACTCCACGGAGCTGATGCCTGCTGGCTCTAATCAATTAGAACACCCCTTAGGAAGCCTGCTTGGGTAATGTCCTGGACTCTAATAAACACTTTGGCCCATGGGCCCCTTATTCTCTCTCTTGCTCCCTATCCATTGTTTGAATGTCCGTTTCCCTGTTGGCTCCTCCTTTCCCACTGGCCCTGTGAAGCATGCTGCCTTCTTCTCTCTGGGATTTGTAAGAATCTGCTTCTTTGATTTCATGGATTTTGTTGAGTTGCCTCCTCTTTCTCACCTAATCCATAGACCAGCACATAACTTCTCTCCTGGGCAGGGCTTTCCTAGACATTGGCTATCTTAGTAGGAATAAACTGAACACAGGTCAGACATGATCCACAAGGGCATCTGCCAGTAAAAATCAGTTTCTGTGAAAGTGACAGCTGGTCACAGGTGACACTTAGGTATCAGCCTATCCACAAGGATAAAGAAGTATCTTATGAAAGGCACACTGTAAACATCTATCACCAAATTCCCGAATCAGGGAAGTGCTAGAGTTTATCGCACTCATGTGAGAGAGACCTTAAGACTAAATTAGAAAGAAAACATAGAACAAAAAACAAAAAACACCACACACACAACAGAAGCACAAACAGTCTCCCAGTTTGGCACCCACCCTTTGAGTGAGGTACCTGTATGACAACACAGTCAAGAACTTGGGCAGCCACTGTTTTCACAGTGCTGGTGACTTTCCAGGCTACATCCTCCTTTAGCAGTGCTTTGAAATGTCATGCAAAGTTACAACTTCTCAACTTTATTTTCCGCACATTAATAACGTCCTACCATTTAAGACCATCAGAACAATTCACATTCCACCTTCTTCCCTGCTTTATAGTTGTATATAAAGTTGCTTCCTTTCTCCACTAGAAAATGGGCCAAATTGAAAAATAATTAAAAAAGGAAACTTTTAATTTCAGAGTTAGTTTACATTACAGAAAGTTTGCAAAGAGAGTTCTTATATATTTCACACCCATTTGCCCCATTGTCAGCATCATATATATATATACACATATAAAACCACACCATATATATTCATATATTTATATATATGAATTCATATATATACAGGGTATGGTTATTTGTTACAATTAATGAATATTTTGGTAAGAGGATCTTTTTTTAAATCATGAATGGGTTTTGGATTTTATCAAGTGCTTTTCTGCATCAATTGATATAATAATATGATAATTTTTTAAAATTTAGCTTGTTGATGTGATGAATTAATTGACTTCGAAATGTTGAGCCAGCCTTGAATATATGGGATAAATCCCACTTGGTTGTGTTGTATAATTCTTTTGATAAACTGTTGGATTGATTTAAAGCTAGTATTTTGTTTGAAGTTTTGCACCTATTCTCATAACAGATAATTGGTTTTAATTTTCTTTACTTGTAGTGTCTTAATTTGATTTTGGTATTGGTGAAATTCTGGTATCATAGAATAAGTTATGAAGCACTCTCTCTGCTTCTATTTTGTGGAAGATATTGTGGAGAACTGGTATTGTTTGTTCCTTAAATGCTTGATAGGATTCGCCATTGAAAACACCTGTGCTGGTGTTTTTTTTCTTTTTGTGGAAGGTTTTTAAACATGGATTCAATTAATGTGATAGATATATGTTAGTAGGTCACACTGATTGATAATACTATTCAGGTTATTTGATTTTCTGTTTTCTCAATCTATCCATTGTTGAAAGATGGGTGTTGGAGTCTGCAATTATAGTAATGGATTTGTCTCTCCATATATACATAAGGTAACTTAGTGGAGCTCCTCACAGCACTGGTGCAATGATGTTTGCAGAGAAAGATCCTCTGTTTTGAGTCTGTGATTGGTTATGAGCCAGCCTTCAGAATCTGGGAGACTTGTTGAGAACCAGGATGCACATGCCCAAGAGAACTTCTCTGAAAAGTAGAGGGGAAAAAGCTGAGTACAAGTGGGGGCAGGGGAGGAGGGTGGGGACTCTATCTGGCAGAGTAAGACTTTGGAAGGAATATTGGTGGTGAAGAGTTTAGATGTGACACTCTGGGCCCCATGCAATATGATGCCTCCTATAGAAATCATGGATTAAGTTAAATATAGAGAAGGAAAAGACTTCATTCTGTTCATATATCATGAGTCACAGAATGAAGGAAATAACTTGTTCACTTGATTTTGAGTCCTAGTTTCTTTGCAAAGCAACACTGTGGCCTCACAATAACGATAACATTTGCCTCTAAATGAACACCTTTCCTGAGTTACTTTCATGGCTTACCAGTACAAACTGACTTTTATGACAAATTGAGCAATAACTTAGACTACTTTTCCAGCATGTTTTAAGCTACTATGTTAGTAGTGCTACACCAAAGAACTCCTACAAATTAAAAAAAATGCTTAGAAAACAAATATTCAGATATCTTATAATGGCCAATACTGCAATAATACATGGTTCTAATTTTATTTTGTTTTGGATACAAATGTTCATAGCAGCCTTATTTGTAATAGTCAAAAACTGGAAACAACCCAAATGGCCATCAACAGGTCAATGAATAAACAAATTATGTCCTATCCATTTGATGGAATACTACTGAGCAATAAAAAGGAATTAACTATTGATATGTATACAACAACATGGGTAAATCTCAAAGTAATTATGCTGAGTGAAAGACATCAGACCAAAAAATAAAGGAAAATTAATCCAAAGTGACAGAAAGCAAACCAGTGGTTGCCTGTGAAGGGCCAAGGGAAGGGGATTATGGAGGGGCACAAGCAAAGTTTTGGAGTGGTGACTGTTTACAATGAGAAGGGAAAGAATGCCAGGCCAGGATGTCAATTTGGGTGGCTCTAGAGAATTCTGAGCCCCTGTGGCCTATGGAGTGCAGGTTGCACCCGCTTTACTGTCCCAATGACCTCTCTTGTGTCTGAGACCCAATCATTCAGCAGCCTTGAGAAGCGCAGGTAAATGCATTTCCAGATCCAACCCTGTCTTCAGTTGAAGTCACTCATGACAGTCACAAAACCAAGGTGGGAAGAGTTTGCCTCACTCTCTAGTGTGTTTCTCCTCTATCTGCCAATTGTGGGATTTGAGAGCATGTGGGCTCCTGCTCCATTCACTTTAGTCCCAAATGCTGTTGCATCACACCAAAAGTAATGGCTGGGCTGCAGTGGAGCTATTATCCTGGATTCTAGCCCCCACATCTCCTGACATTATGTTGTCTCAACATTCTTCCAAGTTCACAAATTAGAAGCTGAGGTCTAGGGAGACTAAGCCATGAGGCAATGCAGCTACTCATGCATAGATCAATTTCTTCCAGTTCTAGTTAGTGTCTTTACATTCTAGGATTCAAGATTATACCTTATTTTTACAAGGCAAGATAAGGTCAGTTTTCACTGAAGCAATTTCACTTGGAGCTGCCAGCTCCCTTCCCTGCACTCTTGGTCTTGAATTCCAGCTCTTTAAACCTTGACCTGGATTTTGACCATGTTCTCATCCATCCTGACACTGATCCTGGTACTCTGCCTGCCTCTCTGACCTTGAACTTGCTTCCCACTTTGTCCTGAGCATTCCCAGCTGGCTCTCTAGTCTTCTTTCAGTTTACACATATACCTGCATTAATTCCTTATTTTATTTTATTTAGCAGCCTACTCTATGCCTGGCCTTATGTTAGAGCTACAAAAATGCACATGCCACAGCCCCAGAACTCAATCCTCGGGTTAAAGCACACACTGGCGGTAAGAGTCTCCTAGAGGCAGGTATCCCTAAAATGCTTAAAGATCAAGAAGCAGAGAGACATTGGCACTGTATAGAGTCACACGTGAGTCTTCACACTCAAACCCAAAGAGAAGAGTGTCTGAAGGAAACCGTGGGGGAAAGTACCTTAGAAAAAGGAGAGATTAGTCAAGCACTTGGAAGCATGGAAAGATTAGAATGCCTTTGGAGACATAAGCTCCAAGCCCAGTAGATAATCAAGTGTTTTCCCCTATAGATGAGGCATTCTGAGGACTAGCATTTCCTCCCTGTCGTTTGGTGGTACTTGAAGTAAATATACTCAGGATGAGCCTGTGTTGCATTCAATGCGATCAACTCAGGTGGAGTCACATTTACTTCTGCATCACATTTAATAGACCCCAACTACATGCAAATAGACCCAATGCCTCTGCCAAACCCCTCCTTCCCCTTCAGGGCTCACCCATACCTCCATCACTGCAAGGAGCCCCTGTGCTGTAAGCGCTGTTTTAAACATCCCTTCATGTTTAGACTGAGCTTCACATGGAACTATTTTCTAGGTCACAGCAAAGGGACTGAATATATACAAGACAGAATCTAAACTGAGCTCTCTCTATACATATACATATTTTTTAAACAGGGTCTCTCTCTGTCACCCAGGCTGGAATGCAGTGGTGAGATCTTGACTCACTGCAACCTCCGCCTCCCGGGCTCAAGAGATTCTCCCACCTCAGCCTCCTGTGTAGAGTAACTAGGACTACAGGCATGCACCACCACGTTGGGCTAATTTTTGTATTTTTAGTAGAGACAGGGGTTCTCTATGTTACCCAGGCTAGTCTCAAACTTCTGACCTCAAGCCATCTGCCTGCCTCGGCCCTCTAAAGTGCTGAGATTACAGGCGCATGCCGCAGCGCCGGGTCTAAGCTATAAATTTCTAAATGTTTATTGGACAAACTAACATGAAAGGACCCTCGGTTCAAAGTTGAGGGAGCTATAGCAGTGGCCCCCACAGCCAGAGTCCCAGGGCCTTCCCTCCAGTTCCTGCTCCCACCTTCTCAGTCAGTGGCATCCGCTCCATGCTGTTGCGTATCCTGCTCCGGTCTCTCAGTCACTAAACCATCATTTCTCAGTAGGAAAAGGGCAATGACCTTTGCCCTGTCCCTACAGTTTCCCCAGATTTGTGAGTGAATAAATGAATAAATTAATGACTAATGATGAAACCCTCTTTCAAACGTTTATTCATAATGAAGATTTTCCTACATCCTTACCCCATCAGAACTTCTACCCCTTCTGCCCTTCCTCCTGCCCCGACTCCTCTTGCAGGGGTGCAGTCATCTGTCTGAAACAAATATTTCCTCTCCTTTATTCCATCCCTGATTCCCACCCTGTCCTGACTGTAAACCATCCTCCTCCAAAACCAAGGCCATGTCGTGAGTCTTCCAGGTACTTTTCTAATTAAGAATCAGGTGCCTGCTGCCAAATTTCAATGATACATTGTTTAAATTCCCCATCATTCCATGTCAATGCATCCTTGCTTGCCAAAACCTTGGCATTGAATGCTAGCTCCCACTTTGTGCAGTAGAATGTGCTGCTCACATTCTCCTTAGCTCTGGAGAACACGTTAATGGGTAAATGACTCTCACTGGTCTGTCTGATGAGAATGTTCTGCCTTCACATTGACGCAAGCAGAACAACTGGTCTCTCCGGTTTTGTGCTTGTCTTACCATCAGGTGACCAGACAGGGCCTCATCAGTTACCCCCAAAGATCCTGAAATTCAGATATCTTTTGTGTTTAATCTGTTGTTTTGACTGGTGTAACTCACAAACAATAACAGCATGGGAGAGCAGAGGGGCCACAGCTTTGTCTCTGGACAGAGAGCCGGTTGAGCTGCTGTAGAATTCCAAGGCTTAACCTCTCTGAATTTGGCCTTATTCATCAGTTAAGTGAAGAATAACAACTTAAATCTTGCACAAGCATGGTGAGGACTAATGATGGAAATACAAAACAACCTCACACATGGGAAGGGCTTGCTAATTCATTCAGTAAAAATAAACAACCACTACCACCACCACAAAATAAAAAAACAAACATCGACAGTAGTTTCTGATAGCAGCAGAAACTAATATTTGCAGGAGGAAATGTATGCTATGGGATAGGAAATTATAGTTGGTTTTTGCTTTATGAAACATTTCTGTAGCTAAAGATTGATCAATCAAGAAAATTTTTTTCTTACAAATGTCTATATATAATGTTCTATTTTCCCACTTTATTTAAAAATGAAAGATATATGATACAAATATTTAAAAATGAAAATATATCTTAGCTTAATTTAAAAACCATTTGAAAGTGACTAGAGTATCTTTTTCTGTTAAAATTAATCATGATGAATTACTAAGTTACTAAATACACGCTAAATTACTAAATACATAAATTATCTAGTTAATTCTGAGTTATGTCTTCTCTTCTACAAAACTCAAAACAATAACAGGAAATACAGCCTGGAAATCCCCCAAATTTTATCAAGTGTTGCCTCAGTGTTCCATAAACATAATAGTCTCTGAGTAGTTCATATTTGGTTTCCTGGGATCTGATCTCTCTCCTTCTCCTTCCTTCCTTTCTTTACTTGGCTGAATTAAATAGGCACACAATGCATTGGCTGGTATACTATTTGCTGTGCATAATAGAAAAATAATCAGACATGAATTTTGCTCCTAGGGCATCTGCACATAAATTATAGAAGGATATAAGGCCTAAACTACCTGTTAGACTTTTTAAAGTATTTTTTTATTTTAGCTTTTTTCCAGCTTTATTGAGGTATAGCTGGAGAATAAGAATTGTATATATTTAAATAAAATATTGTATACATCTAAAGTATACAATTTGTTATGATATATATACACACACACACACATATATATACATTGTGAAATGTCCATCATAATCCAGCTAATTAAAATTTTCACCACCTTTGTCACCCAGAGCAGCTTTCAATACACTGTGCTTTGAGGCATGAGGGTATCATAGAGGATACGTGTTACATGTTTTGGAGTGCAGTTTGGACCCACTGTCAGAGAAATCAGGGCAACATTGCAGAATTTAACATCTTTTGGAGAATTATAGTGTACATTTGCATATTAAAACCTCCAAAATTTCCTACTCTGAGGAACCTGTTTCATTTTGCTTTACTGTTTGTTTTGTTTTTGTTCTTTTGAGATGGAGTTTCGCTCTTGCTGCCCAGGCTGGAGTGCAGTGGCGTGATCTCAGCTCACTGCAACCTCCGCCTCCCGGGTTTAAGCGATTCTCCTGCCTCAGTCTCCTGAGTAGCTGGGATTACAGGCATGCACCACCATGCCTGGTTAATTTTGTACTTTCAGTAGAGATGGGGTTTCTCCATGATGGTCAGGCTGGTCTCACACCCCCGACCTCAGGTAAGCCACCCGCCTCGGCCTCCCAAAGTGCTGGGATTACAGGCGTGAGCCATCGCGCCAGGCCTGTTTTTTGTTTTTTTAAGAATTGTTATTGATCTCATAAACTTGTCCAGACTTTGGCTGTGGAAAGCAGAGCCCACACCCAATCTGTAGCTACACACACTCCTCAGAGCGTGCCTAGGTGAGCCAGGGTTGACTACCAGGAGATCCCTCAAAGATTTGGAGTAATAAAGTTAGGAATAGAATACAAATAGGAAGAATGATTTCACTAGTAAGAAATTGCTTTTTATAATGTAAAACAAAATGCAAAATTTATATTTTGGGTTATTTAATGGACACTTAGTGTTTGCGTTGTCCTAAGCATATCACAAGTACAAAGTTGTGTAATTTTCACCAGCCCCCATGGAGTGTATTGTTATCCTCATTTCCCAGATGAGGAAATTGGAGGTACGGTTGTTAACTCATTTCCCAAGGTTTCACCATATCGTGTGTTAGAGAGGCGCCAGCACTCGCCTATCTTATTCTGATTCCTTGCTCTTAGCTGGGTTCTCTTGCCCTTGTGCAATATTGAAATGAGACATGAGGCTGCTAGCGCATTCTGCCTCTTAGAGGGCTCCTCCAGGCATTTCCTCCCAGTCCTCATGACAATGTGTGAACTCTCCCCAATCTCTTGGTCTATTTTAGTGTTCATGTTGGAGAAGCACTAACCCAGAGCATTTCTCTTGGGTGTTTGGAAACATCTGTCTGTCTTTAGAGTTCATTATGCCCCTTTCTCCTCCCCAGGAGATGGTATAATCCCTAAGGACAAGAGCCTTATCATAATCTTTGTTTCTCTCTGGATCAGCTCACAGGATGCCTGTGTGTCATCATGTGCTTGTTCACCATGGCCTGAATGAAATTGAGGTTGTCAACAGATAAGGAATCATCTCACTTGCAGATGTCTGTTGATATACTGTATAGTTGTGAGACATCTAGATTCCGTGTTGAAATATCTAATTATTCCAGTTGATAATTGATATGGTTTTAATGTGTCCCCCAAAATCCACGTGTTGAAAACTTAATTCCCAAAGCAACAGTTTTGGGAGGTGATGTCTAATGACAGGTGTTTGGGTTATGAGAACTCCACTCTCATGAATGAATTAATGTGACCTGTCTGAATTTGTTTTCTGTTGCTTATAACATAATACCTAAAACTGGGTGATTTATAAAGAAAAGGAACTTATTTCTTACAGTTTTGGAGATGATAAGTCCAAGGTCCAGGGACTGCATCTTGTGAGGACCTTCTTGCTGGTGGGGACTCTGCAGAGTCCCAAGGTGGCATAGGGCACCACATGACAAGGGGACTGATTATGCTAGCCCCAGTCTTTTTCCCTCTTCTTATAAAGCCACCAGTTCCATTCCCATGACAACCAATTAATCCATTAATTCCTGAACCCATTAATCCATGAATGGATTACTCTTTTCATGAGGGCAGATCCCTCGTGACCAATCACCTCTTAAAGGCCCCACCTCTCAATACTGCCACATTGGGGATTCAGTTTCTACATGCATTTTTGAGGGGAGAAAGATTCAAACCATAGCACTGCCATAACAAGGGCTTTCAGGAGTAAGTTCTCTCTCTCCCACTCTTCTACTATGTGAAAACACAATGATCCTCCTCTCCAAAGGAGGCAGGGATCAAGGTGCCATCTTGGAAGCAGAGAAACTGGGTCATAATCTGCAGTACCTTCATATTGAAATTCCAGCCTCCAGAACTGTGAAAGAATAATTTTATATTCTTTATAAATTACCTAGTTTTATGTATTCTGTTATAGCAGCACAAAATGGATGAAGATAGTAGCTATGATGGTTTATTTTATGTCAACTTGACTGGGCTCCAGGTGCCCAGATATTTGGTCAAATATTATTCCGTGTATGTCTGTGAGTGTGTTTCTGGCTAAGATAAGTATTTGAATCCGTAGAATGAGTAAAGTACATGATCCCCCCTCACCAATGTGAGTGGGCATCATCCAACTCATTGAGGGTCCGAATGGAACAAAAAGGCTGAGTAGGAGGGACATCTCCTGCCTGACTGTTGAATTGGGTGTCTTTTCCTGTATTCAGGCTTGAACTGAAACATTGACTCTTCCTTGGTTTCAAGCCTACTGATCATAGATCTTGGCCCTGTCAGCCTCCATAACCTTGTGAACTAATTTTATCTGTCTATCTATCTATCTATCTATCTATCTATCTATCTATCTATCTTCCATACTTGCTGTGTTAGTCATGTTAGTCAGGGACCTCCAGGAAACAGACCAATAGGAGATATTAGGAGACAGATGGTTCTGTTTCTGAGAGAGGCCTGATTAATATAGCAGCTTTGGAATATTGTTGACAGAGCGCCCATCCCTCACCTCTTCACTTCCTCCTTTAAGAAGCCATGCCTATGTTGGAGACTGAAGGCAACTTAAAAGTAACACAGGGGATGTGAACAGCCCTAAATACACCTCACCTAATATTCCAAGGTGTCAAGAATTACTCTGGTGGAAGCCTGGCTGAGAGAGAAAAAAATTTCATGAAAAGTTTTAAAGCTGATTTCATAATTATCATGCCCATCTTATCCCAGAATTCCTTTTGTCTCAGAATATTTTGTTAAAAAAATGGATATTTCTAGTTTGTTCTTTCAGAGATTCCAGCAGTCTTTTATTTACCACAAAGCTGGTAAGTTCAGCACGAAGCAGAGAATAGCCAGTTACACCATATTGAATTTCATGGGCCTTAATTCAATCAGATAAACTGCGGGTCATGTGGGCACTCTTAAGCAAGGAAAGACACAGTTGGAAAGAACAGAAGCTGCATGCCCATGCATTGACAGTGATTCAGTCCTGGAGACCTCAATCTGCAGGGATGAGATCATGTAGAAACTTTTACAGTTGGTCCTCTTTCTGAAGGCTTTTAGCCTCTCATATTAATCTTAGGCCTAAAGGATTCTTAATATGGGAGGGACAATCACTGACTGAGGAGAAATAGATATTGTTATGAGTGCAGCTTTCCTTTGGACAAGATAAATTAGGCGCTCATATTCTTGCCCTCTGGGATGTTTTTGGTGATTGGGACTTCTGCAGCTAATTTCATTTTTCTGTTTTGTTGTTGTATGTTTGTTTTGCTGTTGTCGCTGTAGTTTCTACTTCTCTGCCCTTTTGTCTTGATTCTTGGAAAAACTCTTTCCCTTCTTTCAGTTTACTCATTTGTTTTTTGCGTTGCTTTGTTCTTTTTTTAAAAGCTGTTTTTCAGCCCATCTATTGATTTTTTTAAACACCTTTTTAATACCTGCCCATCTTCTCAAATCTCTTTGAAGATACGAATCTTAATTTAAATTTCAAATATATTCCTACTTATTTGTGTTGGTTTCTGATATACATGTGGTGACTTGCATGTGTGTCACTTCTATAACCAAATATCTGGATCTCATAGTTCTTGATGGGTATGAGTTTCTCAGCCCCCGTGGGGCCCAGCACTCAGGATGAGCTGCAGGTGGCCTGGCCTCGTGTCCTCTGGATGCTGGATGTTCGGAATCTCTGCCTTGCTTCTGAACACCAGCACATTTCCAGAACCTTCTGCAGCTGCCGGTTCCGTTAATGAGTGAGAAGGGGAGGACCTCAAACCTCATCATTTCCAGTGTGTGTGTTTAACCAAATGCTCTATTTTTTCTAAGATATGACTTTTACTTCTTTAGTGGCTCTCTCAGTGAAACATTAGCTGAAACTGATGAAAATCTAATTGATTATTGAAGAATCTAATTAATGAAGAAAGGTTTGAATCCATAGAATGAGTAAAGTACATGATCCACCCTCACCAATGTGAGTGGCCATCATTTAACTGGCATCATCTGGTTTCTTCATTAATTAGATTCCATTTGCTTACTCTTCTCCAAGAATTCCTTCTAGTCTCTGCTCCTCAGATGATGCCATTCCTTGCTTTCTGGTTCAGATATAAATTTAAATACATCTTCTAGAATGTTGATAGAAATGGAATTCATCTTAAGACAGGCAACAGGAGCATATGCATTTGTTTTACAAGTTTGATCTATTGTTCTTTCTCCCAAATGGATTCATCTTCTGCTGACCTTCCTACTGTCCTTTACCAATCACAGAAAAGTAGGCCCTAGTTTCTTCTTCCTACAATCTCCACACTTGCACAGGTACACATATATACATAGCACACACACATACACCCAGGCCACAGTCCCCCTTCTGGCTCTTAACAGCCATGCTCCGTGGACCGGAGCTCAATTTCCTTTGTGCAGCTCCCACTGCCCCTCGGAAATGCCCCGCGGAGTGTGGCTCAGTTCCTGCTTAGCTGAGCTGGAAGTGGAAGCCTTCAGGCCACGAAAACCCGGGAGTCTCCAGGGCCAGAACCCAGGGTGGTGCAGCTGCTCTCCTTTTCCCTGTCCTTCATGTTCTCAGCCACATCTTTTTATTTAAAAAAGAAAACTTTCACGAATCATAGAGCTATCCTCTTGAACTTTGAAATAAGAGCACTTAAACACCTATTCTCCATTCATTTAATCATGTTAGGGAGCTCCAGTTGCCCCCCTCACCCAACCCTGGCCCACCCTCTGTATGTCCCACAGCCACCGCCCACCCAAAGGCCTCTCTCCATGCTGTGATCTTGTTCCATCCCCTCCCTGAGCCCTGAAATTCCTGCTGTGTCATTAAAATTTACCATTTATCTAGGAAGAGGCCAAATGAAATCACAGGTTGCTCAACCCTGTGCAGCTGATGAGCCGTACTTTCCTGGTAGATGCCTGAGCACATGGAGTTCTGCTGGGCTTTGGCGCCGCCCTCCTCTCATGACAGTGGAGATAATGCCTTTACATATTTCCAGGAATTAGCATAGCATGAAACTGCCTGGAGGAACGTGTTCTAAATTAAATGATTTCTAGTCATGGCTTCAAAGAGAGAGACAGAGAAAAATGATTCAGAACCATGTTCCTACATCTTCTACTTTACAGAGCCTTTAATGAGCACCTAATACTTGCCAGGCCTTTTGCCAAGAGTCTAAGAGGTGGGGCAAGGAAAAATGATATTTAGATGAATTTGTGTTTGAGGCCTTCAAGAAGTTTATGGTAAAGCAGGAATGTTGGTCATATATACACATTAGGAAACTAGAATGCAGTTGTTAAAATAATGAATTGGGAAGCCATTAGGCTGAGGTGGGTTCCTACTGAAGCAAACAGAAACCCAACTCAATGCAAACAGCAAAATGAAACTTCGGGTTAATCAATCGGAAACCACCTACTAACCTCCAAGTAGGAATTTTCCACTTGAACCAATCAACTATTTTCTTTGTCTCCCTTCTGAAATACCTTAATAAAGGTTCCCCCAAGCACTTCCTGGCTGGAGCAGTGAAGAACTTGAAGTCTGAAGCTGCTTGATTCATGAATCTCTGAATGCTCAAAGAAATTATTAACATTTTGCCACACCTAAGTTTACCTCTTAATACAGTGAATGATATAAAAATGGTGCACAATGACAGGGAAGGACAAGATGAAGCTGAAATACCTGAGTCAAGTATGTTACTGTCCCTTCCTTTCTGTCTCACTCAAAGGCCCTCATAATGGCCCCAAGCTGGTGTATCACCCCACCCACTCCTGCCCCATATGGCTCCTCTGTGACCTGAGCTCCTTCCCTCCACTCTGCCTTCTGGATTTCCCATTTGCTGTTCCCTCCACCTGGACACGTCACCCCCTGTGCATGTGTCCCATGGCTCAGAGTCCTCTGTCACAGTAGGCAACTCTGAGTCCCTGGACCCAGACCTTCTGGTGCCTACCCTGCTAGTTTTCTCTACAGCATGATTCTCCGAAACGTGTGTGTTTACTTTTCCATTTACCATCCCCTCTCTCCACTGGAATGCAGGTACCCCACCCAAGGGCACGTCTTACCTGCATCTGGGTGTGTTATCAGGAAACTCATGACGTGTGCCCGCACAGTCACAACCTCTCCAGGACCTTGCACCTAATTTGGCATTCATAATTTTGTGTCTTTTTCCTAAAAACAGCTCCTCAGCCTCAAATGATGTCTTGGGTCTCACAAAAACTCTCTACTTTGCCCATATCCCTGTCGGTGGCTGGCATAGAGAGGTGCTTACTAAATAAGTGGATGAGTGAAAGACTGAGTGGTTGAGTCTAGGAAGGCTTCTCAGAGTCGGTGACATCTGAGCAGCAAGCTGTGAACAAAGGCAGAGAGATAGGAACAAGATGCTCTGCACAGGGACCCACTGAGCTGGGAGGGGGAGAGTGGCCAGAGCCCCAGGGGGAACATGAGAGGTGGGAAGAGCATTTGCACAGGCAGCACCAGCACAGTGGGAGAAGGGAGGGTAGTGTGGTGTGGTGTTCTCATCACCCGTGAGGGAGAAAGCAGTGACTTCATCCAGGCCTTTCTGACTCTCTCCTTTTCCCAGTGTTCCAGGGCTCAGGATAGCCCTGAGAAAGGGTTTTTAGTGGTCCCTGGGTAGCCCCCATGTCGTATTCACCCTCACACCATCGTGATTACAGACCACCCCAACCGGGAGACATTCTGGCCTGTAGCATGCTTGGTTTCCATTAGAAACAGAGGCCTGGACTGCTTAAGTTCCGCACTGTCTCCTCATTTGAACGTGTTCAAGTCCAGGCCCTTTGAGGATGGTTTTTTGGTGCCTTTGAAGTCATTTTCCTGGTGCCTTTGTGCAGCCATCTCAACCCGGCTCCGGAATTCCCCTTGACCCTAAATGCTTTTCTCCCCACCTTCCTGCTTTCTTTGTTTGTTTCTTCAACCTGCTTCCTTGGAAACTGTGGGTAGGGTGCCGGCATGTACATTACCACTGCTATTGATAGGCACCGAGCCTGTTACAACCTAAAGAATGTTCTTCCTCCAAGCACTGCAAAACCATAAACCCAATTGCTGGCTTCTCTGGGATGCTGTTTAAGAAAGGTGAGCCTTGCTCTTGGCTGAGTGTAAAGGATGATTATTTGGGGTTAAAGAAGCTCATGTCGAATTTCTTGCCAGCTGCACAACCGTGGGAAATCCCCTGAAACTCTCCCAGCCCCGCTGTCTCATTGGGAGTGTGAGGACAAACACAGGGCCCATCACGCACGTTGTTGGGAGAGACGAGAGATAGTGGCAATGAAAGTTGCAAACTACAGAAAAACACGAACCTATAAAAAGGCAATGATTATGTTAGAAAATGGCAAATGTACAATTAAAATCAAGCACAGGTTTCTCAACCCATTTCCTAGTGGATGAAAACTTCAAGTGACCATAAGCCCAGCACTGCCATTAAATTACTCTAAAATTCAGTTTGCACCAAATGGAAGCCTAGAGACATTCTTGTCCCACTAGCTCATTTAACAGTTGGGGAAACTGAGGCTCAATGCAGCTGAGGGTCAGAATGGCTCTTTTGATTGGACACCCCACCTCCTCAGTGAGACTACCTGAAGATGGTGCAGGAAGTGCCCAGTAAGCCCTTGATTCAGGTCATTTACTCAAAGACCGCCAATTTCGTGATTCATGATAGGGCAGGGATGAATGGGCAAGATGGACCCTCAAGAAGCCTTTGACTCATAGAACCAATCCTTGTTGGGAGTTTCACCTGCACTGCCAGGGGAGGGGGAGGAGACCAGCAGCCCCAGACCTCAGTGGCCCTGCACCCTCCTTCATAGTTCACCCCTTCAGAGCTGGGCACCAAGGTGCCTTCCACCTTCAGCATGTGATGTTGTCACATTTTTCTCCTCTGTTCCTGGTTCTCAGACAGTAGCCCTGGTCTCTCCAAACGTGTCATCACCAACTTGTATCCACAGATTGAGGAGAGACTAGTCTTCCAACAGAAGACTCCCAAACACCATTTTAGGAAGGGAGATTATGTCACCGGCCCATCACCAAGGAATAATCCCCAAAGCTGGGCAGAGGCAGCCTCCCCTGACTCACATGTTCTTCTGGCAAGGGAGAAGCAGGCTGCACAGGTCTGTAAGCCAAGTCACTATCACTCCACAGCGAACCTGCCCAGTGGCAGAGGCAGGGAGGAAGGAGGTGCCCCAGGATGGTGAGAGACTGGTTGGGATGGCTGCACTGCACCCTGTGGAAGGAAAGCCTATTTGTCCTCACACTATGCAGGCTGGGAGCCTCCCTCACCTCTCGCAGTGCCCCTTAGCCTCACCTGCCTTTGAACACGCAGGCTCTACCTGCAAGTTTGTCCCTTCCCTCTTGTGTCTAATCCAATCCTCCTCACCTTGTCTGGATTTAGTAGAAATGATGTTTCCTTCAAGAAGTTTGCCTGACCCCTTCCCATAAGACCCAATTAGGAGGCATAGCAGCCTCTACTTCCCATGTCATAAAACTACCATGCTGCTCCTTGGCTGATGAGGCTGCCTGGATGCAAACCCGTGTCCCTGTGCCTTGGATTTCCTACTCTGCCCCAGCCCCTGCCTAGGAAGGACTAGATCCAGCCAGTGAGTGGAAAGCAGCACTTGAAGGGGGCAGCAGGGATCCCGGACACATGACCAGGCCCGTGTGGGGAATGCTGGCCCATCCCCCAGGCTCAGCGTTCTCTCCCAGGATGGCTGGGAAGCAGGAAACCACTGACTGAACTGACATTCTCACAGGATGCCTGTTTGCTCCAGTAAGGAACCGGCTGCTGTAACCACCTGCACATGTTTCTGTAATCATCATAGCTCCTCTTTGCAACTTTCTTAGCCCTTGCTTGATCATGACCTTAATTCTGCTCTGCTCCCACCTCTCTGTGAAAAGCCCTGGATCACAGGGCCATGCACGTCCACATATCCCAGGCCCAGCTTCACAAAACCCACTGGGTCCCAAGGAAATGTAGAAATGTAGTCTCTGAGAGGACGACTGCTCGGGATGGACATGGGGAGCCCCCCCACCCGGAAAGACAACAGAAAGGCGGCTTGCTAAACTCACATGGTGCAGAGGTGGCTGCACAGGGCCTGTATTAATCAGGTCGGGCTGCCACCACAAAGTGCCACACAGTGGACGGCGGACACATAGGCATTTATTCTCACAGCCCTAGAGAGGGGATGTCTGGGATTAAAGCATCAGCAGAGTTGGTTCCTCCTGAGGCCTTTCTCCTGGGCTTCTAGGTGACCATCCCCTCTCTGTGCCCTCACGTGCTCATTCCTCTGTGTGTGTCTGTGCCCCAATCTCCTCCTTTTATTAGGACACCAGTCAGGTTGGATTAGGGCCCACCCTAATAACCTCATTTTACCTTTTAACCTTCATTTTACCTATTTAAAAACCCATCTCCACATCTTGTCAGATGCTGAGTCCTGGGGGTTGGAACTTCAACATATGAATTGAGGGGACACAATTCAGCCCAAAAGAGGGACCAGGCTGGGGTCCCAGGACCTCCCACAGTGCTCTCCCTCCACTGTCCCTTCATCTTATTCTGGGCACCTTTTTCATACGGCCCAGCTCTTGCAAAGGCTGCCCCTTTCTCTCCCACTGCCACGGCCCTTCTTTCCGGTGAACTTCTTTTCCTTCAGGCCTCGCCTCCAGTGCCACCTCCCTCTGGCAGCTCCTGTCTCCTGCGCTGAGTCAGTGGGAGTCGGGCGACAAGGCGGCACTGGCCTCCTTGTGATGCTGGTGCATTGGATGCGTGAGGGGTCTTCTCCCTCTCTTCACTCCTGTAGGGGAGGGAAGACGTTTTCTCCACCATGTGAGGGTTCCATAACTGAGTCTCTGCAAAAGAAATGGATCACAGACAGATTAACAGGAGGAAAGTACACACATTTATTATGTGCATTGGGGCATCACAGGACAGTTAAGTGAATTCCCCGAAAACCCAGTGAGCTGTAGAAGCCTATATACCCTCTTCATAGTGGGGAAGGGAAGGGGTTTCAGGCAACTTGCGGGAGAGTCATGACTTTGGGGGAAAGATGAGTTGCCCCTTAGGAGAATAGATGATGAGGTCTGTCTGGGTGTGATGTCAGTTTCTAGCCTCCTCCCCTGTGATAAGAGCCTTCTTCCCTAGATAATGAAACTCCCTGGGATGGGATTGATGACAACTGAGTTCCTCTGGGGGCTCTATCTTTGGCTGATTAGAGGAGTTCAGAGAAAGCCTCTCCATGCAGTTGCTGCTTTCCAAGTGCCTTTGGCTTGATAATCAATATACCAAAGCAGCAGGTTTGAGAGTGGCATTCCCTGCACTCCTTCATCCTCAGTGTCTGTACATGATGCATCTCATTTCTTCAGAGTGCACTTATGTAGCATATTACTGTCAGAGAATCTGTCTGAAGGTCATTTCACAAGTCACGGGAGTGGAACGTCCTGCAGGACAACCACGTTCCCTAGCCGGCAAGAGAGCCCGGGCCTCCCTGGACATGTCTGCCTGCGAGTCGGCTGCAGATGTGCCAGGAACCGGTGGAATCCACCTTCCTGGTTTCCCAGAACTTTACTATAAATTCCTGCCTATTGTCAGGAAATGCTATGGAAATAGAAATAAATGAATTGGGAAGGCAGTATCAGTTTCAGGGAGCATTGGACTGAGTTGAGAGGATTTTGTTATTTCCCAGGCCATATAGGTTTGGATTTCCATCTTCAGTTCCCTGTTCTAAGGAGAGGAAATTCAATCCTAGTAACTAGCACAGGAGGTTAACATAGATTTTTGGGAATGAAGGAAAATGTGTTTCTGTCCGATGTAGGCAGACTGGAAAAAGACATGGGGAAGCAGGGGCTCAGGGAGCTGATGCCAGTGGCCCCTTGGGGTGAACATCCCATGACCTCACACTGTGATGCTCTCAAATCAGCACAAGCTGCTTCCCCTGGTACACACTGCTGAACCTCCAACATCAAAATTAAATGTCACTGCATGAGGCATCCAATTTCTTTGGAGAACTGAGCTTTATTTCCAGGAAGAGAAGTTTAAATGCATCAGACATTTATAAGCAGGGCCCTGTGGCATGCCCAACATCAGAAGGGTGGTTCGAGTTTACGTCCTCCTTCTGCCCTGGAGAGGCTCGTGGTTGGATGAAGACATGTAAATATAAAAACTCATCAAAACATGCTGAGGTGCTCATCACGATCAATGAGCTCTGTGCTGTGGGACAGAAGGACAATAAACTAGCACTGTGAGCTGCCACAGCCCTGCGGCCTAGGGTGGAGGGAGGGCTAAGAAGTCAGTCCAAGGAGTTCTGAGCAAATGGAATGACTACAGGCTCCATGCTGTGAAAGACTATTACAGAAATCGCACATGGCTGTGCTATTTAAGATGTTTGTGGCTGAAAATATATAACCCAATGAACAGTGGCTGAAACCTGAGCTGCTTCTCACACTTCCAAGGAGGCCCTGAGCTTGGTGGTCTCATGGGCTGGAGGCACCCCTGCAAGACTCCTTAAACGCTTTCAAGATTCCAGCTCAAGCACCTGTCTTCATGGCAGCAGCACGAGAAGGAAGGCAGTGGGACAAAAGGGACATTGCCATCACAGTGCTCACTCCTTTTATCATGGAGCAAGTGATTTGGCAGAAACCCCAACATTTATCTTTCCATCTTGTTAACCAAGTCAAGTCACATGTTCACCCCATGCCAAGCCTTGGCCAAGGCGGGTCAGACGGCCTTGATAAAAGCTTTCCCTATACAGGAACCCTCATATGTACAGCCTTGATCGTGTCCTTTCCCTGTGCAGGAACTCCATATATACCACTTTCCAGATACAGGACCATACCCTTTCCCTGTCTGGGAAGCCCCCATAGACACAACTTTGATCATACCCTGTGTTCCCATATAGAAACCAAATTAGAGGCCCTTTTTAAAGAAGAAGGGAAAGTAGGGTCTCTTGGGGGGAAAAAAAAGCAGTGTGAGATAGCAAGACAAGAAGATATTAAGCCTTTATGAAAGCAATTTAAAGTACATCCGGAAATGTATCACTCTCCTTAAAAAGTGACTACGTTAAGTTCATACAAAAAATCCCAACATGTGAAGGGGCTGGGCATCATTCTGTAGGAAGCTAGAACTCAGCTTCCTCTTTTTTTAATTTAAAAAATTTCTCACATTTTAAAACTTGTATTTTTCATACAGACAGGACCTCACTCTGCTACCCAGGCAGGTCTCGAACTCCTGGGCTCAAACTATCCTCCTGCCTCAAGCAATCCTTCTGCCTCGGCTTCCCAGAGTGCTGGGCTAACAGGCGTGAGTCACCGTGCCTGCCCTTCAGCCTGCTTTACAGGGAAACCACCAAAATGGCCAGCTGGTATTTGAGGTGGGGTTCAGTGACAGGAAGCCCACACAGAGGGTCTTTGGCCATGTCCATGGCTCCATGTCCACCATCAATTCCAGAATGCCTCTTTCCCCATTTGAAGCAAGCACAGGATGCCACACAGTAGAGACTCTTACCAGCAGCTCAGGCGTCTCCCCAGTCTAGACATGAGGCTGGGTAGAGGTCAGTCATTTTCAAGGTTTCCTATGATAATTCTTGCTGCTGTTCTTTCCTTTTGCAACCAGTGAGCACTTTCAGAAGGCAAATGATTCAGGAACCAGATATTGAACTAAAGAAAGAGAAGCTGTGGTGTCAGAGCCCCTCTGCAGGGCTGAGGATGCATTGAGGGGAATGCTGGGGAAGCTGGGAAGGCCAGGAGGGGTCTGCTCCCAACGGGGAGGTGAGAAGGGTAAAGGCAGATGGGACACAGGCCTGAGGCAGTGGGCTGGGCAGACCTCAGCAGCTGTTTGTGCCAGTCAACACTCAGCAGCTGGTCTGAAGGCAGAGTTGGAGAGGTGAAACTTAGAGGCTTTCTGCAGCCTTGTCCGTAGTTTTACAATGTGGAGTTTATTACAATTCAAGGACACTGAGGCCAGCAGCTCAGGAGATGGTTTCCGGTGGAAGATAGTTTGTTACTCACATTTCCTAAGAGAAGGGGACATACCACACCATGCAGGGCCACATGAGAAGTACTAGAGTCACTCAGGAGGCAGAAGGAGCAGAGGAAAGTGTGGACAAGAGCTTTTATTGTGGTTTTCATGGGAAGGAACAGGTAGGGCAGGGTGGGAAGGCCTAGAATTGGCTGGTTTGAATTATTTCAGAGTGCTGGGGCAGAGGGGCTGTGCCTCATGGTCTGACACCAGGCCTTTGGGTGTTTAGGGCAGGAGGACAGTGGTCGGAGTGTGAGAGCCGTAAGGAGGTAGTTGGAGCTATGGGCTCTGGATTGGTTGCTTAGTATTTGAAAAGTACAGATCCAGTGCAGTGGCTCACGCCTGTAATGCCAGCACTTTGGGAGGCCGAGACGGGCGGATCACCTGAGGTCAGGAGGTTGAGACAAGCCTGGACAACATGATGAAATCCTGTCTCTACAAAAAACACAAAAATTAGCCAGGCATAGTGGTGTGCACCTGTAATCCCAACTACTTGGGAAGCTGAGGCAGGAAAATCGCTTGAACCCGGGAGGCAGATTTTCTCCCTTTCTCCATAGCTAGAACATAAAAATAAAATAGGATACTGTGATTTGGTGATCAGAATTGTTTCTGCCTGTGTATTACCATTGACACTAGGCAACTTCCAACCACTGGTGGGTGAAAAGCTATATCCAGATGTACTGGGGCCAGAGCAGAAACGAGACCTCTGGGCAGATCCTGTCCCCAACACAGGACCCCCAGATGGATGTGGTGCATCCTTCCAGACAATGGGCTGCTGTAGACCCTGTGAGACCTAGTCCCTCCCTCTGTCCTTCCTTGGGTCGTTGTTTTCCTGGGCCTGTAACATGCTCTTCCTGGGTGTCTTCTTCTCTTCTACAGCCTTGCCCTCCCCTGTTCGGGCACAGTTTATTGTGTCCAATGCTGAGACTGCATCTCCTCTTCCATAGACTCCATCTCATTCTCTGCATGATCTTCCTGAGTTTCTAGCCTGTGACCCCTTTCCTTCCAGGTGCCTGGCACATCTGCTGCCCTGTGGACTGCTGGCTGTCTGCATCTGAGCTGCCCCTTGGCCTGAGAGTTGGGTCTCTGATACAGACTGACCAAAAGATTGTGCTCAACCAGTGTTCTCAGAAGTTTTTTTTCCCCCTTTACTGGGAAAAGCCCACATCTTTTTTTATTTTAATTACATAGACCAATAGTTCCAGGAGACAGTATTCTTCCTTCAATGCTGAATTTCTAAGCATGATTAATTTTGTTTTGAAGACTTCTTAGTCCCGGTTGCTAATAATGTTGAAACTTCATGACACGTAGATACTAGCAGTGATATTCTCACCAAGCATTTCACCTTAAGATGTAAGGTAACTCTCACGAATATCCTGTGGTGATTTGGTTCTCATCCCATAAATAAAGAAGCTGGGACTTGCCCAGTAAGTGGTGTGGGGAGGATTCAGTTCCACCTCTTCCACCAAGCATATTCTTCTTTGCTCTTCACCATCTGAGCTAACCCTTTCCTACAGGATGCCAGCCCAGGGCACTACTAGAGCTGGGACTTCCACAGTCAGAGTGCATTTTCTTCCAGAGCCCAAGGAAGGGTTTATTGGCCTTTGCTTGGAGAGAGATTCTAGCAAATTTTCTAGAGATTCTTTCCTGGTGAGAAGGGGAATGAAAAAAACAGAGAGACAGACAGTTAGAGACAGAGACAGACAAGAGATAGAGACATGGAGATAGATAAGGACAGAGAGAGATAAGAGAGAGAGATAGAGACAGACAGATAGAGACAGAGAGACAGACAGAGAGACAAAGAGTGACAAGAGATAGAGACAGAGATAAAAAGACAGAGAGACAGAGAGATAGACAGTCAGAGATAGAGACAGAGAGAGATATAGAGATAGAGACAGAGACAAACAGAAAAAGAGAGACAGAGAGATAAAGAGACAGATAGACAGAGACAGAGAGAGATCAAGAGAGCCCCAGAGGAGAAGTTCTTAGGCATCAAGTCATGGTGGAGGAGCCCAGCACACACAGGCTGTACGAGCAGTCTCCTAGGCCTTCATTCTCCCTCCATGTGTGTAAGAACAGCCTTCTGGGGCTCACAAAAGAGGGCATCTGGGGCTCCTAAATGAGGCTTCAGGACAAAGACCCACTGGGTCTCACACAGAACAAGTCAACCTGCTTCACCCAGCAGCAGAGAAAGGATGTTGTTAGGAGCAGAACAAGAGACTCCAGGCTGCATTCAAAGTCTTCTCTAACAAACACAATTGCAGCAGCATTGTTCTCCAATCAGAGCCCCATTGACTGAGTGGCTCTTGTTATCTGACCTTCCTGTGAATGTCTGGGAGCGCTCCGAGCCAACACAGCCTCTTACGTAAGAGGATTTTAGAAAGAGCCCTTTGTGCCAACAGGTGGTGAGGACGTATCCACGAGGGCAGGTCTTCCCCACCTTTCCTCACTTACTGAGCCCATGAATGGCTGGGACCAGGGCCTGCAGCGGGAACAAAAGCCCCATTCACAGGCACAGTCTCTGGAGAGCTCCCGCCGCATAATGCAGGGCTCTGGCTTCCAGGTTCGCAGCACGCGCTGCTCCCGCCCACCCGCTCCAGACTTCCGAGTGGACTCTGCAGTGTGATGCTGCAGGTGGGAACAAAAGTTCATTTTCCATTGTGGGAAAAAAATGTGTGGAAAGCATTACCATACTATTATTCAGAAACATCTAGACAATTCCTTAGTCACTGAATGGCTGGTTTTGCCTGCTATACCCAGACTCAGCTGAGGTGCCTGGGACTCTGGAATCTTCTCCACCATGCGAACACCTATCAACAGGGTTAGGAGTGGATGGGCACAGCCCTCTCCTCACCTCTCACCTCTGTGCCTCTTCATGGATGTGACATTGAGTCCACTCTGTTGTGTTCCCATGAGGCACCCTGATTCATCTTCAGCTTTCGGGGCCAACAATAACTCCTGCTCCTTTTTTACTCCAAACTCTGGCCTTTTCACTAGATATTTACAACAAGATTAGACACTGTAATGCTCCAGGTGAACTATGTTCTTTTCTTGTAGGCTCACATCACAGTTGTGACCTAACAGGTCTGTGCAATTATTCCTTATTGTCTTTTTCTCCCCAATGGGGAGAGGACTGTGTCTTGGTTTGCTTCCCCTGAGACCCTGTACTAACACAGCATCAGCACTGGACACCATGGCCAAAACAAAACTCAACTTTCTCTGTTCTCAGTGCTCACTGTGGGTCCCCACAGTCCCAACACAGAGTGAGAATGGGCCAAGCTGTGACTCCTGAACCTGTCTCTTCCTCGGAGTGAGCTTCATACATTATGAGCACAGTGTTCTTTTCTTTCTTTCTTTTTTTTTTTTTTTTTGAGACAGTCTGACTCTGTCACCACGCTGGAGTGCAGTGGTGCCATCTTTGGCACACTGCAACCTCTGCCTCCCAGGTTCAAGCGATTCTCCTGCCTCAGCCTCCTGAGCAGCTGGGACTACAGGCGCATGCCACTACACCCAGCTAATTTTTGTATTTTTAGTAGAGACGGGGTTTCACCATGTTGGTCAGGATAGTCTTGATCTCTTGACCTCGTGATCCACCCGCCTCGGCCTCCTAAAGTGCTGGGATTACAGGCATGAGCCACTGCACCCAGCTGTGTTCTTTTTAATGAACTAAATAATCTAAGTAATGCAATGGAAGAAGTTGGTAGAGAATCTAATTTATCTTCCCAGTCTGGGATCCGCAATCTCACATTTGTCCTCCTGCCTCTGCTTGCCACTTTCTCCCTTTGGTAGTCAGGTTTTTATGCATAAATCCTGATTCATGGAAGAGAATTAGAATTCATGGTCTACTTCTGATCTAGTGGCCTGTTAGGTTGGTAAAAATCTTTATCATCAGTGCAGCAACCATTCATCCTTTCCTAATGTTGGCAAGGTGTTAATTCACTCAATCCTCATAAACCACAGGATGCAGTGGGTAGCTGCCATTCTCATCCCTGTTTTATATATGTGATAGCTGAGGTGCCCAGAGGGTCACTCACCTGCTGGGCCACACACTGAGTGGGGAAGCAGGGCTGTGGCCAGCTGGCCAGCAGGGCTGCTTGCCTAGGACACATTCTCAGCCACCCCACTGAGGTACTCCTAGCCACAAGCCTTCGGATTCACTGTCGACACTGAGGCGAGAGATGATCCTTCAACTGAATATTGCAAAAAAGAAGAATTTTGGAAATAAAGTAGACATGGAAATAAAAGAAATTTAGGAAATTTGTTTCCTAAGGAAAATTGTTGCTTTGCTGGATCTGAGGGGTGACTGCATCAGGTCTGAGAGGTTCAGTCTCTCAGAGAAATAGTCACAGCTTATGTGTAGGATGAACCACAGTGTGGCTATCTCCAGAAAGACAACACTGAATTGGTAAGAGATTTGTAACAGGAAGAGGCCACTGTATTCCAGGTGGATCTGGACCATCCCACTATTTGATTTCTTGATTGGGTTCACATTGACAAGTTTTGTCTGCCTTTTTCAGATCCATGTGAAACGCCACTGCTACCAGCCTCTCCACGGGGTCCATCACATATTTTGATGGGGATTTTGCCTTTAATATAGTCTAGTGTCTTTGAAACATCCCTTTCTTCCTGTCATTGAAATGTGTTATTATTGCCCTCTGTATTTCACAGGAAAACAAATATTGCTTGTTATATATTTCTGTTAAAATATGGCATACACTTTTGCTGTTTTGGTTTTGCATCCTTTTAAAACTCCGTGTCATGATCTTTTTATCGGACTTTAACTTTTCAAGATTTCCATGTGTGTGGGAAACAATGACTTTTTTGTCTACAAATTCCGAGTTTCCTATTGCTCTCTAAGGAAGCTGCTCTTCTGTAACAACTGTGTCAGTATTTCCATTGCCTCATACTTAATTAACATGTTTCATTCATCTGTTGCAATTATTGTGTTTTTTTCTTTTTTTCTAAAAAATGCCAGGTTTTAATATAGAACAGTTATCCCACGATTAATTAGAACCTTTCAGCTCACTATTCTTGGAATATCCTTTTACAATTTTAGCACCCTATGGATTATCTGAGGCTCAAAAAAAAAAAAGAATTTTATTGTTACTACTGAAATAGTTGGAAACAATGGGGAGTGGGAGGGATATAGATTCAGCTCTCAGAAGACGTGTGATATGCCCCGTTCCCCAAACCCTGGCCCTGTGGGGATTTCTTCATCCTTCAACGTCAGCCCACAGGATGAGGATATGATGGAATAGGGGGGTGTAGTTTACTGTCAACCTCTCTTAAATACCCTTTTTCCAGCTATTCTTTGATCTCTCCCTCTCATTCTCTACGGGCAGGAAAATAGCACACTTTTTCATATTGCACTTAAATAAAAGAGTTGGATGCAATGGGGTCTCTCTAAACACTATGTGAGCAAGAGGAATGAGGCTTCCAAGATTGCCCATTGCCTGAAGAACGTTGCTGAAGATGCTGCTCTGTTTATGAATGCGGCATTTACGAATAAGACCTGCAACAGCCAGAGGCTCGATGGTGGAGAAGGAGGCATCAGGCCATGAGTTACAGTTCAGTGCTGTGACAAGGGGGGTGAAGTCCATGCCCAAAGCCAAGGGAGATTAATGGTGCCTCTGGGCTTGTGGAAATCTCCCTAAAGGAAGTCACACTTCTGGGAAGAGATATTTGCATACCAAGGGACTTTGGAGTGGGCAGAGCTGTCCAGGAGTGGGAAGTCAGGAGGAGAGAGTAAACTAACTTCACCAAGTTTCACCTGGGGGCCCGAGGCACAACCTCTGATGCTGGCAAGGAGTTCTCGTCTGAACTAAGGATTACACCAATCATGGGTCACTCTAGGTGTGAGCTCTGTTTAGGAATTATACCTCAGGGGTACAGTTTAAGCTGCAATTTACCGGAAGAGTTTTCATAACTTCCCAGGTGACAGTACTTTTGGCTCTGTTAACTGAACTGGAAGCTTCCAGTTCCTGGCCTCTGTGATCCTGTGACAAAGTGACTCTGACCAGGTAACCCTTCTGTTTGGGAAAAGAGAGTCCTGCTCAGAATAGGCGCCAGGACCTGACAGGAGAGGTGGTCCCTGAACTATCTGCTTCCCCACCAGGGCTCCCTTGCTTCCTCCCCACTTACCCCATCTCCTGTTCTGTGTATACTTTTATTGTATTTTAATCTCATTTATTGTCTGTCTCCTCCCAAGGATGTATGTTCCAGGAGTACAGGGATTCTTCTCTCTTTTAATTTCTGTAATATCCTCAGCACATAGTACTTTGCCTGACTTGTAGTAGGAGCTCAATAAGTTGTTGTGGAATGAATAAATGAATTAAATCATTGATAAATTATTCACCACTGTAACCATAATGAATTCGGACCCAGCATGAACATTGAGTGTCCCCTAGCCTGTCACACAATGTTTCCATATATTGGGATGTTTATGACATTGCAGTTGCATTGACTCACTGCACAACGTGTCTTGCTCCCGTCCTGTAGGTCTTAGGTGGAGGCAGAGCCTACATGGTGCATTCCTGTGTCTCATTTCAACCTAGGGAAGCTGACTGTGAGTAGGGTATGAGGACGTTTGTGCCCAGGCAGGTTTATTATGAGGCTGGCGTCTTGTTCTACACCACGTACACACACAGATAATTGGACTTCTGCCTATGTACAGATGGCAGAAATTTGGCCAATTAGTCTCTCTCTCTCTGGAAAATTAGTAAGAATCAAAAATAGAAATAAGGACCGAGGAAGTCATTAAGCATTGTTAGTGATGAATAACTTGGTTAAGGCATTACAGACTCCTGCACTGAAAAGACAAGCAAAAGCCCTGGAGCCGCCCAGGGTCCTGAGTGATGGTCCTGCACACCCTCCCACTCTCCAAGGTCAGTTCCTGCAGGGCTGGTAAAACCTCAGTGCCAGGGGTGCCCTCACAAATGTTTCTAAACCCAAGCCCTTGAGGTCACCTACTGAATTCCTTACACATACAGCCAACGAGTCTGCATGAAGCCTGTCTCCAGGTTGGAGTCTGCTTTGTAGAGGACAAGGGAGCCATCCCTGAGGTGGGAAGGAAGAGGGGAGGAAGCACAGGTGGGTTGGAGGCAGAGCTTCAAACATGGGCCTACAGGTGTATAAGCTCTCAGAAGACAAGAGGGAGAAGGCAAAGAAGTGCAAAGAAGTGTTCATCATCTTAATTTTCCTGAAAGTATCATTCCAGAAAGAGGCAGACCAAGTTGTAATTCAAACCCAGGGCTCTGACTCCAGAACCCAGGCTTCTGTGCTGTATCCACATCTCGAACACTGACTCAGGCACCTAACGGGAACAGCTGGACTGGATGGAGCAGCATAATTAGAAGAAACCATGTTCCTAGGAAAACTGTTTTAACTCAATGAGTGTAGTCAAAATTGTGGATTATTGTGGCTTATTAAAGCAGAGCTCCATTGTCGAAATGCCAACTCCCTGTCAAACCAGCATTGGGGCTTTCAAATCTTAATTTATAGTCCTCCTGACCACCTTGCCAGTGGGTACAGGTGACTTTATTTGACAAATGAGGAGACCGAGGCACAAAAAGTTTGATGAGTGTGCTCAGGGTTGCAGAGATTGTAGGTGACAAAAAGCTGAGAAAGCTTTGGTAGATTGATGGCTGATTTATTTTTTTCTTTCCTTTGTTCTTTTTTGCAACCTGGAATGTGCCAGGCAAGTTAACCTACTCCTATGAAAATGATCTGCTTTCAGGCCACGCCCAGCCTATCAGGGACATGAAGCAGAGCTGCACCATCCAGAGACTCAAAATCGGGAGGCCCTATCAGTTCCACGGAGGAAAAAAATCACCTTTGATTGCTCGAATCTGGGAAGGACAGGTAGATGGGGTGACATTTGAAATGAGTCTTGAAGAGTTCTAGGAAATGACTGAAAAGAGGCTTTCCAGTTTGCGGAGCATGATCGCCCTTGATATTTAGTTGTATTTTACTGGTTGAAAAGTCTTTTCATATTTATTTTTTCACATAATAAAATTTGCAGGGTGATTTTCATGGAGTGACCAAGATAAATATGTGGAGCTGCGAATATGTGTGCTGGGCAAGGGCAATGGCCGGCCAGTCAGCCACGGACAGAGCACAGGGGGCCAGGTGTTCTGGGCCAGCCCTTGGGGAACTGTGAAAAGCAGACTCCAGAATCCCCCTCCCCTCAGTAAGAACCAGCTTTATTTAACAACAGACACCAGAGAAGTTCAGAGAAACCAAAAGATGATTCTTTGAAAAGATGAATAAAATTGATAAATCTCTAGCTGAGAGGAAGTAGGGGCAGGAGACAGGGAAGAGGGGAGGGAGGAGAGAGAGAGATGAAAAAGGGGCACCTGGCCGGGCGCGGTGGCTCAAGCCTGTAATCCCAGCACTTTGGGAGGCCGAGACGGGCGGATCACGAGGTCAGGAGATCGAGACCATCCTGGCTAATACGGTGAAACCCCGTCTCTACTAAAAAATACAAAAAACTAGCCGGGCGACGAGGCGGGCGCCTGTAGTCCCAGCTACTCGGGAGGCTGAGACAGGAGAATGGCGTGAACCCGGGAGGCGGAGCTTGCAGTGAGCTGAGAGCCGGCCACTGCACTCCAGCCTGGGCGGCAGAGCAAGACTCCGTCTCAAAAAAAAAAAAAAAAAAGAAAAGAAAAAGGGGCACCTACAGAGATCCTACAGACAGAAAGGAAAATAGGGAATATTGGGAAAACTTTATGTCAATACATTTGACACACCAGCTATTAAAATAGATAATTTTTTTTTCCACCTGAGGTCAGGAGTTTGAGACCAGCCTGACCAACATGGTGAAACCTCGTCTCTACTAAAAAATACAAAAATTAGCCAAGCATGGTGGCAGGCACCTATAGGCTGGAGTGCAGTGGCACCGTCTGGGCTCAATGAAACCTCCACCCCCAGGGTTCAAGTGATTCTCCTGCCTCAGCCTCCTGAGTAGCTGAGATTACAGGTGCCCACCACCATGATCAGGTATTTATTTTTTATTTTTTTTGTTATTTAAGTCGAAATGGGGTTTCGCCATGTTGGCCAGGCTGCTCTCGAACTCCTGACCTCAGGCGATTTGCCTGCCTTGGCCTCCCAAAGTGCTGGGATTACAGGTGTGAGCTACGGTATCTGGGCTAGAAATATTCTAAAAGACACAAATGACCAAGCTAGGTTTCGTTCCAATCATGATGAAAAACCATTGAGAAGTTGTTGTTGTGAAGCGAGTTGAGGGGAAAGGTGGGCATGGGAGCCCAGACGCAGAAACTTGCAGCCACCCAGGGAGCAAAGACGGGTCCTACTAGGAGGCTGATGGTGGCAGTGGCTGAGGGCATTAGGAACTAGAGAAGAAGAGGAATCCTGAGGATCCAAAGCTCTCAATATCATCACCTGGGGAAAGCCATTTACCATCTCAGGACCCAGAGGTAGGAACGTGCTTAAGGGGTTTGGGGAAACAAGCGTTCAGTTTTGGGGATGTCAAGGCTGAATAGCTGGTATCCAAATGCATAGAAGTCGAGAGGCAGTTGTGCATGCTAGTACCATGCAGAAGAAATGTTGGGACAGGAGACATAAACATTAGGAAGCTATCAGCACATAGTGCAGCTTCAGAGGAGTGAGTGCAGTGAGAATGGGAGAATAAGACTGAGCCAGAAATTTTCTGGGAATTGGGGAGAAGAAGGAACGACACAGGAGGAAAACCAAAGGGAGTGATGTGATAACAGCTGAGCCCACAGGGCCTTTTTAAAAAATGTGATGACAAAATCTGTGTCAAATGCTGCTGAAAGGCCTGTATAGTGAACACTGCAAATTTCCCATTAGTTTTGATCAAGTGAAATTTATTAGTGGCCCTGATGAGAACATTTTCACTGAAAGGAAGGACACCTGGAATGATGGAATGGGAGAAGGGAAGGACAAATATCAGATGCAGACACTATAAACAATTATTTCAAGGGGTTCATGATAGAAGAAAGCAAGAAAATGGTGGAAAGGTGGAAAATATTGGTACCATGTTAATACTTCGATGCTAGAGAAAATTGTTGTTAAAGTGAGGGATAATGTGACGAGTATGATGTTGTTGGTAACTACCTAGTAAATATTGATAGGGTTGATTGTGGAAGACAGCGTGACTATTCCTCAAGGATCTAGAACCAGAAATACCATTTGACTCAGTAATGCCATTACTGGGTATATATCCAAAGGAATAGAAATCATGCTACTATAAAGATACATGCACATGTATGTTTATCGCAGCACTATTTACAATAGCAAAGACATGGAACCAACCCAAATGCCCATCAATGATAGACTGGATAAAGAAAATGTGGTACATATACACCATGGAATACTATGCAGCCCTAAAAAGGAATGAGAGCATGTTCTTTGCAGGGACATGGATGAAGCTAGAAGCCATCAACCTCAGCAAACTAACACAGGAACAGAAAATCAAACACTGCATGTTCTCACTCATAATTGGGAGCTGAACATTGAAAACACATGGACACAGAGAGGGGAACAACACACATCAGGGCCTGTTGAGGGGTGGGGGGTGAGGGGAAGGAACTTAGAGGATGGATCAATAGGTAGCAAACCACCATGACACTTGTATACCTATGTAACAAACCTGCATGTTCTGCATATGTATCCCATTTTTTTAGAAGATATAAAGAAAAATGATATTGATAGGGTTGAATTGGAAATTCGCAACTCCAACATTTTCTGCAGAAATCAAATACACAAAAACTAAAATATATTTTAAATGTACTATGTAATTTCTTACTTAATTGCATTATGAAGTGAATTTTTCTGCAAAGCAAAGTATCTTTTAGCAAAGATCTGAGCCCTGTGATGCATGACTCTTTGAGCCCACTTTCCCTACACTGGGCTCACTGACCAGCAGGACGTGGGTGACACTGATTCCAACAACCTGCTCATCCTGGCTGACAACTCAGGGATCACTGTGCAGCTGTTCTCTATAGAGAACCCTAGACTAAAGGTCAGACGGGAACCTGAAGTCGTTCTTAGCATCAAGGAATGTGTCTGGATGGATATTAGGCATTTTCCAAGAACTTATTTCACAGTGATGAAGGCATTTCTTGGGAGAAGGTCTAGAATTTAGAAATCTTTTGGCATTTCTGGCTTAGCGGAGCTTTTTCCATTCAGAAGTTCTTCCACTGCCTCATTATTTTTAAAATAAATGTTTATGGAAAGACATTGTTAAAGGAAAACAGAGTTTAGTAATTATTTCTATTCTGATTCTTTCCCTTAAATCCAGTAATATTTTAGGTTGGACCTATCTGAATATTTTTAGCGTTCATCAACACTGATTATTAGTGATTTACATTTTTACAAGAAATTGGTTGTATGAGTAGTCTGTACTAGGCATATAAGAAACATTGGTTTGAAAGTGTTACAAAAAGAATAAGGAGTTAACTTTTTTCCTTCTTTTGTCTTTCTTCCTTACATATTTATTGAAAGCCAACATGTAGTGGGAACTGTTTTTTTTTTTCATGGAATTCAAAGAAGATACTGGCATAGGTACTGCCCTATGGGATTCCACAGCCCAGTGTGGGAGCCTGTCACAGAAACTAACAACAGTGGCAGCAGTGACACTGGGGTAATAATAAGCTACTACTGCTTAGTATGTGCCAGGCTCTCTGCTAAACACTGTCAAAAGTACGTGCTATCATTTTCGTTATGGCTTAGATGAGAAATCTGAAGCACAAAGAGGTTGAGTGACTTGTCCTTCCTGTCACAGGATTGATGAACCACAGAGGCGTGCATCCCTACAGCCAGCACTTGGTACAATGACCCAGGGAGTGAGCAGAGGAAGTGCCCCAGGGAATCCAGGAGACCCATTCAGCAGCCCAGACGGAGGGTCTTAAAAGATACACAGGAGTAAGTCCAGAGAAGAGGGTTTGTGGAAGGCAGCCACTGGCAGGAATGAAACGGTGAATGTCTGGGAGGTGAGGTGCTTCGACAGAGAGGAAATCATAGTAATGCAGAGTCCCTGGGGTGGAGAGAGGGGGATGAGAGTCAGGGTAGTGGGCTGAGGGGCTAGAAGGGCATGAAGGACTTAGGCATTTTGTCAGGAAGATGGAATTCTGTCTAGTGGGTTTTAGTGTCACTGAACCAAACTGGATCCATTTGCCTACACAACGGAAAGTCAAACACCCAAGCACTGAGTTTTTGCAGCAAGCAAGTTTGATTGCTGTTTGGACAGAAGATAGCAGGAAATGCTCAACTCTGTCTCTCTGAGCTGGGTTTGGAGCTTTATGAGCACAGGTAATGAGGTGCTATCTGATTGGATCTTGCAATTAGGTTTTGCTGGGAGGCATGATCTGACCGGATTCTGCCATGGAGAGATGCCAGGCTAGATCTGATTGGATCCTGGATCCTGGTGTACTGTGTTGGCTTCTTAATTCAGTCTCATTCCTCTGCCTGACCACTTAGGTTGCACTGGTGTCTTGTTTCTTTGGGCATGCTCCAGTAACATGGCCTTCAACATGGGGGTCCATGGCAACTGACAAACAACTCATACTGTTATATAAAAGTGGAACTAGATCAGTCTGTGTGGTGACATTGGGAAGAATATTTGGGGTGGGGGAGGGCATGCTTTACAAAGAACATTCCATATGTTCTACAGAGGTGGGACTGGAGAAGGAGAGAACTAAGGTAATAGATTGGGAAAGAAAAATGGATTGGACAAACATTTAGAAACTAACAATGACACAGCCTAGAGAATGCTTGTTTAAGGAGCAGGAAGGAGAAAACAAATGTAGAATGTACCTGACTTCCTGGACATGGTTCTTGCTCTTTTTCTTATGATTCAAATCTAACTCCTTTTATGCATAGGGTCAGATCTGCGACTGATTTTCCCACTCTGTAAGGCTGGGATTCCATTGGGAATCTAGGGCTGAGAAAACTCTATCCCCATTGAGACTGTTCTTCCCACCCCCACTTTGCACATCTGTCTGCTTCCCTGTGGGACTGTATGAATTATTTGGATGCAACAAGCAGATGTCATTCTAATCTGAAGCTTCAGAGCCTACATGGTACCTGGAACACGACTGATATTTCAAAAAAGTACCTAAGGAAGGAAACCATGGTAACATCAGAGTGAAGAAACCTGGCAGACACCACCTTAACCAGGTGACCAGGGTCATCATCACCCAGAATCAGACCTGTTGGTACCATGTACTGCTAATGATATGATGAGAAGGGCATTTCATGTGCATGTCGCTCCTCTCCAAAATCTGTAACCCCGGTCTAATAATGAGTAAACACCAGACAAACCCAAATTGGGAACATCCTACAAGATACTTGACTAGTACTCTTCAAAAATGCAAGGTCATGAAAGATAAAGAGAGCCAGACATTGCTGAACTTCACCTGACCCCTGTATTCCCAGAAGCATGAAGATGGAGAAATCTACCTACCAGCTCACATATTCTCACTCTCGACCTGTCTACCTGCCCCTTTAAGACACCGGACTCTTCAGTGATGCGCGTTCTCCCTGTTACAACCACCTGAATAACATCATCCTTAGTTGTCTGTTGCATTTTGTCTTTCCTAAGACTGAGAAAACAAATACTTGTAATGTAATATTCTTGACTGCCCTAAACAGATAACAGGCATTTGTGGGACACCTAGGGAAATATTAATAAAGTCTGCAGTTTAGTTATTACTGTTTTATTAATGTTAATGTTTTCATTTCAGTAAATGCATGTGATTATGCAAAATGTTAACATTAGGGAAACAGGTGAACCCTGTACTACCTTTTTAGGTATCTGGTATGTCCAAAATTATTTGAAAAAATCCTTTTTAAAGTTTCGGCTAAATGGCTAAATAAATATCAGCAAACATTTTTGTCTCCTCTGGAGCTCTGGAATCCTAAAATGTTACAGAGGATAGTGGCGCACACGTCCCAGAGCCGCATCTAGGATGCGGCACTCATTCTCCACACTGCCAACAGTACTGAAGGAGGACAGCCCAGCCAGTGCTTCTCCAGGCATTGCCTGAGCCAATGAGAGACCAAGACCCTGCCTCTCTCCAGGGCAACACATTTACCAAGACTAGTGACAGTAGGGGAGAGAGAGGCCTTCCCCCTTGCTTTACGAGGGTGCCTCTGGGGCCCTTTTGGACCTAGAGCTTTCTGTCTTATGACCACATAGCATTACAAACCTTGCATTTTTCCAATTCTATCAACTTCAACCCCCGTCGATTGTTGATCCCAACAGCATTCACCAATAAACTTCCTCTTCAAAATCTTTGGCTAAGAGACTATATTCCAGGGAACCTGACCTGTGTCAGGCATTTACCACATTGGTGCAAAAGTAGTTGCAGTTTTTAACCATTACTTTTAATAGCAAAATCCTCAATTTATTTTAATAAAAAGCACACCACACACACACACACACACACACACACACAACCACCTGCACTACTGTACTAATTGGGGTTCTCCAGAAAAACAGAACCAATGTGAGGGGTTACTTTTAATAACTAGCTCTTGTGATTGTGGGGGCTGGCGAGTTGGAAATCTGCAGGACAGGCCAGCAGGCTGGAGAAACAGAGGGTATCTATGTTACAGTCTGGAAGCAGAATTCCTTCTTTCAGAAATTTTGATGTTTGCTCATAGGGTCTTTAATAGATTCAACTGACTTGAAAAGGCATATCCATCCACATTATGGAGGACAATTTGCTTTATGCAAAGTCTACTGATTTAAATGTTCATCATATCTAAAAATACCTTCACAGCAACATCAAGACTGATGCTTGGCTGAACGTCTAGGCACCATGACCTACCCAAGTTGACACAAAAAAGTCAAGCATCACAGTCTACCCACAATGTCAGCAAATGTAAAAGCAATAATTGCACATAGCATAGGCTATGACAGAGCATGCTGTCTAGAGGGATCTTGCCTGTTACTACAGAAAGATGTTTTCGAGGCCAGGACTCGAAATGGGGAATGTGAATAGAGGCACTGTTCCTTGTGTGACATCACTGGCATGTATTAAACACACGATTTTCTGGATTTACACTTATTTTATTATAATAATATAAATGAGATTGTGAGCAATAAGTTGAATAACATACTTATAAAACGTCAAACTTCACTTTTATTTTTATATGTCATCTACTTTTAAAATTTCTTTCAGTGTGAGAAGCTTTCCCCAAGCTGGTGTATAAACACTCGGCTTTAAAAAAATGTTCTGGTCCCTTGAAAGCAATAGGGAGTTTCACCATAATTTCAGTTTGCAAGAGAGATTCTTGATTCAGAAGTTAGTGTGCTCAGACCAAAATATTTAGCAGTATTTTGATCTTCAAAGTTAAGCTTTCCCTCTCCTGCAAAGCAGAAGGAAAAGGAGCTGCCAGGGAGGCATCCATATTGAGTCTATAGGTTGGCAGCAGAAAATACATTTTATGGTCTAAACATATTTCTCAAAATAATTAATATAGGACTACATACAAAATAGGTGCTTATTATCTGTAGATTTTTTTAGTAAGATTGGCATGCTTTCCTCTAACTCAATTAGGAAAATATTTTTAGGAGATAGGAATGAGTAGATGTACCTAATATGGCACAGAAGATGAGGACCCACATTTGGTCATTAGATTTAGCAAAGTAAGGGTTACTAATAGCTTACACAAGAGTAATATTTTGGTAGCATGTTGGGACAAAAGCCTCACTGTAATGTTAATAAAAATTGGGAGAAAAAGCCACAGTGAGAGTAGAAAATGGCAAGAAGTTCCTTAGATGAGAAGTAACTGGGGTGAAAAGGAAATTGTGTGGGTGTGCATGTGTGCATGCTTTAAGACGGGCAAGGTAACAACATGTTTTTACGCTGATTAGAACTACCTAGAAGAGAGTGTGAGAAGGAACAACAACTGATGCTATAGGGGAGAGGACAGAATTGCAGGCATGCGTCTCTCACTAGGGGAGAGGCAATAGTAGATGACAGTCAAGTGTGGGGGCCACAGACAGTTTCTCCTCTGCTACAGGAAGGAATGCAGAGCATGTGGCTCAGACATGGTCGAGGAGGCTTGTGGAAGTTCTTGTGCCTGCTCTCTTCTTATTGTGTTATTTTCTCAGTGAAATAGGGAGCTAGTCATCAGCTGACGGGAGGATGAATTAGAAGTTTGAAGAGAGGAGAATGACTCATGTTATAGCTCAGGGGATTTGGAGAATAAATAGACTCTAGCACGATGACTGGGTGGTGTTATGTCATGGCTCAGATACTGGTGTCATGAGCTCTTCCTCAACTCCAGAGTCCAGTTTGAAAGTGACCGAATCCTCTTGTTTTGTCCCAGACTTTCTCAGTTTTGAGAAAGTCTCATGTCTCAGGAAGGCCCGCAGTCCCGGGCAAGGCGGATGACTGGCCACCATGTGAAAGTTATCCGGGTTATCAACCTTAAGTCTTTTCTCTTGAGATGTGAAGGGAGCAGACACCCCGTTTTCACCTCTGTCTCAGTGGGAGGGGAAAGGTCGTAGTGGCACTTTCTCTGAAGAAATCCTCACATAAAATCCTTCTCTCCATCTGCACTCTAACTCATGTTATCTGTATAAATGTCAGAGTCCAATAACCATTCTTGGGAAAGAACATATTTTTAGAAAAATACCATTCAATAATTTTAGAAAGTTTGTTATTTTAAAATAGTTTAAAAATATATTATTTAAAAACACATTAAAATACATGACTTTAACATTTTCTTTAGAATTTGGCATCTCTTGAAAGGTAGTGCATCAGTTGGACTTTAGATTTAGTGCCCTGTTACACTAAAAGTGTTGACTAAAAATGAAGCATCTACTCACATCTTCACCTTTATTTCTTCTGCGTATTGTAGATGACATTGTTAGCTTTGAAACATTTCACCTCACTTCTTGCCTCTAAGTTGTATTGATATTTAACACAACCTTCAAAAGTAAATTATATCATCACTTAAATGGATCCAGAAACATGAATATTGTTCTAATAGTCCAGCCAAACTCCGAATAATGCTTTTGTCAGATGGCCTTTATCATCTCCCAAATCTCCATCTCTACTTTTGACTTCATGAAAGGCTAAAGGGTAAGAAAATCACTGATACCCTTCTGTGCCAGATGAAAATGTTCTGTCTGATCAATTTTAAAGGTCAGTAACTATTAAAGGACAGTGCTTGTGGAAAACGATACGGCTTTGTAGTTTAAAACCAGAATCCTTTACACTCACTTAAGGATACAATCAACAAATTAATTACAATTTTTTTTTTTTTTTTTTTTTTTTTTTTGCTTTTGTGAATCTCTTTTTTTTAAACTCATTTTTTAAAGAAGAAGGGTGGAAAAAACAGATGATACATTACTTGGGATGGAGCAAATTAGTATTACACAATCTTGGTTTATCAGCTTAAATATCTTGTATCTAGGAGGGAGTGATGAATTATTGAAAGGATTATGAAAATTATTATCTAGGGCTAGCTTACTCCTCCTTTTTCTTACCATGTAATAAAAATCACATATACTTATTTTTTTCAGTAGAAGTATTATTTTTCTTGGAACTGTGTGCCAAAGAAGATAATGGAGAAGAAAGCACTGTGGGCTATCTGGGTTGGTTAACAAAATACAATCATGATTAATAGCAGAGATTTTAAAGGCATCTGCCTCCCAGGAAGATCACATCATCCAATTGTCTTCTCTCCCTGAGAGAGAAATTCCAGTCCCTTTCCTTGGTTGCATTTTCAGGACCTGATACAGCTAGCAGTTTATAGGACTGTAGAAGTCAGCCTCTGGACATGGATAGGGTTCAGGGTAGCAGAGTGGAGGGGAACCTGCTATAGTGGGAAATACTTGGGGTTTGGAGTTCATTGGGCTTGACTCTGCCATTTAGGGCATAAACTTTGTCTGATTCTGAATGTTGCTATCTAGGAAGTAATACTAATAATTGCTTCAAAAAATTGTCATGGGGATTGTCTGTTGTATGAGGTCACTTGCTGAATATTTGAGCTGAAGTTTGAGCTATTGAGTGCAACTTCCTATATCTTCCTTTTGTATTATTATGGAAATATAGCCTACTCACAACTTATGTCCTGCAAAATGGAAAAGTGTTCTCATAATAAATTCCCCTGTGCTATGGGAAATGAAAAGGCTACAAAGCTTAGACTCTTTAGGAACACTAGAAAAAATGAAGCCTCTGATGCTTACACATACAGCAAATATTAAATTCAACCCACCTGCTAGCTAGATTAATTTAAATTTCACACTGGAATACTACTTACTTCAGTTTCTGTTACCTGACATAGGATGTCTGGCTTCTAAAAACAAGAAAATTATAAGATATGCTAAAAAGGCAAGATAAAACACTATCTGAGGGGACAAAACAAGCATCAGAATCGACCTCATACAGGCAGAGATTTTGGAATTATAAGACAAAAATTTTAAAATAACTATGGCTATGTTGAGGGCTCCAAAGCAAAAAACAAAGCAAAATCAAATGAGTAATGTAAGCAGAGAGATAGCATTTCTAACAAATAATGAAACAATACTAGAAATCAAAACAACCCATAACAGAAATGAAAAATGTCTTTGATGGGCTCATCGATAGATTAGGCATAGCAAGGAGAGCATCAGTGGGCTTAAGGTTATGTCAAAAGAAACTTTCTAAAATTAAATTCAAAGAATGGAAACCAGAAAACAAACTAAAAAGGAACACAACACCCAAGAACTCTGGGACAATTTCAAATGGTTTAACATGTGTTATTGAAATATCAGGAGATGACAGAAAAAGAAGCAGAAGATATATTTAAAGAAATAGTGGGTGCAAATTTTCCAAAATTAATGACAGACACCAAACCACAGATCCAGGAATTTCAGAGAATATAAAACATGATGCATAAGTGTAGGTAAATACACCTAGGACTATCACAATTAAACTGTAGAAAACCAAAGACAAAGAGAGCAGCCAGAGAGGGTAAAAACACCTAACAGATATATGAACAAAGATAAGAATTACATTGGACTTTTCATCAAAAACTATGCAAATGAGAAGGGAGTGGAGTGGAATATTTAACACTTGAACAAAACAAAACAAACTTGCAACCTTGAATTCTACATCCCATAAAGTGATCCATTAAAAACTAAGGAGAAATAAGGACCTCCTCAAACAAAAACTAGGAAATGTATTGGCAGTAGATCTAATCCCCAAGACATTTTAAAAAGAGTTCTTCAGGGAGAAGAACTTTCTTTTTAAAAGGGAGAAGGAATATAATATTACTCAGAAGCTTCGATCTACATAAAGAAAGGAAAGCATCAAAGGAGGAATAAGTGATTATAAAATTAAATTTCATATTATTCTCATTCTGAATTGACTGAATAGGCAACTGTTTATTCAAAGTACTAATAGTAACAGTGCGTTAAGTGATTATAGCATATACATAAAGAAAAAGAGGCCGGGTGTGGTGGCTCAAGCCTGTAATCCCAGCACTTTGGGAGGCCGAGACGGGCGGATCACGAGGTCAGGAGATCGAGACCATCCTGGCTAACACGGTGAAACCCCGTCTCTACTAAAAAATACAAAAAAATTAGCCGGGCGAGGTGGCGGGCGCCTGTAGGTGGCGGGCGCCTGTAGTCCCAGCTACTCGGGAGGCTGAGGCAGGAGAATGGCGTGAACCCGGGAGGCGGAGCTTGCAGTGAGCTGAGATCCTGCCTCTGCACTCCAGCCTGGGCGGCAGAGCGAGATTCCGTCTCAAAAAAAAAAAAAAAAAAAAAAAGAAAAAAGAAAAGAAAAAGAACGACAACAAAGTTAAAAGGGACAGGAAGGAGTGCTTGGGGGTACACTGCTAAAAGTACCTGTACCACCCAAGAAGTATTATGGTATTATTTGAGAGTGACTTAATTTGGTTGTAAATATATATTGCAAACTGCGGAGTAACTGCTAAACACATTTTTTAAAAGAAATATAATTGATATACTAAAAGAAGGGAGAAAATTGAGTCACATAAAATACTCAATTAAGACCAGAGGGGACACGAAATGCACAAAAGAAAAAGAAAAAAACCCAGTAAGCTCAGAAAGTACAAAATAGTACCAAAATCGTAGATTTTGTGTACGTATTTAACAATATCATCAAAATATGGGAGAAAAAAGTAACAGTATTACAAGTAGAAATAGACAAATCCATTATAATAGTTGGTAATTTTACCATTCCTCTTTCAGTAATTGATGAAACAGGCAGAAAATAAGGATATAATTGACCTGACAGCACCATCAATCAATTTGATCTAATTGATATCTATAGAGCGTTTATTTAATAACAGCAGAATACTCATTCCTCTCAAGTTCCCATGAAACAATGACCAAGATAAATCACATTCTGGGCTATAAAATACTCTTGTGTTTTAAAGACTAAAGAGCAAGTTTTAAAGACTAAAATAAAAAACTCTGCTTTTAGACCACAATAGACGTCATTGAGAAATCAGTCAAAGCTAGAACAATTCACACAACCAAATACAGAAAGTTGTACTGGATTATAACCTAAAGTATAAAAAAAATTCATAAATATATATTCTAATATAAATAAATGACTAAAACAAAAAACAGGGAGAAGGTACAAATATCTCAAAAAGGAAAAAAATATATAAGTAATTTATGTAGACACTCTACTCGTAAGGTGTAAAATAAAAAAAGTGATAAATCATCACTTTGCAAGTGTCCAATGCACAGTAGCTTATTTCCAGAGTGCAGCATGGGAAGGGGGAGAACAATGAAAAAAAGAGCTTACACATAAAGAAACTTGACCAACACTGCCTTAGCCGGGTGCTCAAGGTCAGCATCGGCAGCGATAAGTCATGTTAGCAGTATGCACTTTTGATATAATATGGTAAAAATGCCATTTTGCTTCTGTGATTTTCCTAAAATCCTATCTCCATTCTGATCATAAGAAAAACATCAGACTAACTCTAGTAGAAGGGAATCCTACAAAATATTTCACAAGTATCTCTCAAAATCATCAAGCTCATGGAAACAAGGAAATTATGGGAAACTGTCAGAGCCTAAAGAAGCCTAAGGAGACATGACAACAGTGCAATGTGATATCTTGGGCAGCATCTGAGAACAGGGGAAAAAAAAACCACTTGGTAAACCACCACAAAAACTAAATAAACTGTGGACTTAGTTAATATAATGTATCAGTATTTGTTCATTAATTGTAATAAATATATCATATTAATTTAAGATGTTAATAGGAGGAAAGTTGGTACAGAATATATAGCAACTATACTATCTTCTTAATTTTTCTGTAAATTTAATATCGTTCTAAAAGGTAAGGACTATTACAAATATTCAATTAATTTGAAAGAAAGCAGAAAAGAGGAAAAGAGAATTAAAAACACATGAGACAAACAGAAAGCAAATAGCAATACCGTATATTTATACCCAATCATATCAATAATCATGTGAAATGTAAATGATCTATACACTTCAACTGAAAGGCAGAGAATAGGATTTCGGTTTATGTACAGATGCAGGAAGATACCTCTTCCTGTTCTCTTCTAAGGAAAACTAAAATCTCTGCACTTCATATATAAAACCAACATAAGAAGACACTATGGTAGGAGAGAATAAGGCGGCCTGGCCAAGGACTTCAGGATCTCAAGAACCCAGGAAAGACATGGTGATGAGGCCTGTGAGTTTTACCTTTTTCTCATATATTTTAGACTTGGAACTAAAGAAGCCAAGATGCCAAAAATGCTAATGCACATGGATGAAAGGCTGAAAACAAAATGCTCTCTTCAGCCTAGGGATCAGGAAAAGGGCAGCCTAGCAAAACATAAAACTTCTAGATTATAACCTCTACACTCCAGCCAAACTGCAGAAAGATGGTAGTGCCAGCTCCTTTGATGGCAACAATGTCAAATGCCTCAGCTGACTATAACAAGAGGCTCCAGTCATTTTCTGGGATGGTGTCAGAGAAGGCCAGGTAGGGAGACAGGACGTTCGTTCCTGCTCAGTGGTCACTAGCCTAGACCCACAAGGAGTAGATGGAGACCATGTCGGGGGTCTGAATTTCCTTCCTAACCCAGCAGTAATGTGGCACCCCTTCCCTTCCTTGCCAGAATCGCAGAAGAGAAGGCCTAATAGAGATCTAGGACCTTCACCACCCCTCAGTGGTAGTGAGGATCTCCTCCACACACTCCCGCCCTGCCTCTCACACTGCCATGGTGTCTGTGGAGATAACATGAGAAGTAGGAGCAAGGTAGATCTATCCTATTCAGCCAGTAAGGTATCAGTGATCAGTGGAGACACTTTAGGAAATATTTCTTTAGTACACCTAGAAGGAAAGAGAAGCACTCCCTACCTTGGATTTCAGTGGAGGAAAAATGGGGCAGTGAAACTTTTACCCACACCTGAAAGTAATGTTAGCAGAACACCTTTCCCCAGTTCTGCCAGTGTGGTGTCAGAAATCCAGCTAACACAGAAGATTTCAATAAGATCCAGAGTTTCATAAGATAATATCCAAAATGTCAATCAGTAATTACTCCTAACACCAAAACCCAGGAGATCTTAAAGTTAATGAATATCAACAATCAATAGATGCTATCACAGAGTTGATAAAATAAGTTTAACAAAGATTTCAAAGCCATCAATACAAAAAAGCTTTAATGGGTAATTGCAAACATACTTGAAATAGATTAATAAATAGAAAGTCTCAGCAAAGAAATAGGAAAATATACAGAAGGACCTAGACTGTACAACTGAGGAATTCAATGATTGAAACAAAAACTCCTATGGGTGCCTTCAAGAGCAGAATGGAGGGACAGAGGACAGGAGCAGTAAACTAGAAGATAAAATAATAGAAATTGCCCCATCTGTACAATAGGAAACAGACTAAAAGGAAAAAAGAAAAGAACAGAGCCTCAGGAATCTGTGGGACAATAACAAAATATCTAATATTTATATCACTGGACTACCAAAATGAAATAAGTAAGAGTGAGTGGCTGAAAAGTACTTGACAAAATAAGGGATGAAAATTCCCCAATTTTGACAAAATACGTAAACTTATAGACCCAAGAGACTAAGGGAAGCCTATTTGTGATAAACCCAAGGAAATCTACACTAAGACAGAACATAATGAAATTTCAAAAAACGAATCACAAAGAAGTCTTAACTCCAAAAGAAAACAACAACCTAACCACAGCAGAAAATCCATTCAAATTACAGGCGATATCCCATCAGAAATTAGAGAGGCCAGAAAGAAGTGACTCAAAAATTTTTAAGTGTTGATGATTAAAAAATAACCCAGAACCCTATAGCCAGTGGAAAGATGCTTCATGAATGAAGGGGAACTCAAAACACTCTCAGATAAAGGGAAACGGTGAGAATTTGTCACAATCAAGCCTACTCTAAAAGAATGGCTCAAGGACATTCTCAAAATAGAAAGTTAACAATAAATAGAGGAAACGGAACAGCAGGAAGAACAAAATACAGTAAGCAAACATATGCATAAATACAATATACTTTCCTTTTCCTCTTGAGTTTTCCAAATAATGGCCCAGCATTAAAACAAAATTACAGCTATCTCCTGTGATTATTAATGTATGTGAAGTAAATGTTTAAGACACCTATATTATAAATGAGGTATGGTTAGAAAAAACTGAGGAGAGATAAGGTTTCTAGATTTTACTGAAACTAATAATATGATAACACCAGTAGACTTTGATAAGTTGGGAATATAACACCAGAGAAACCACAAAAAACTATACAAAAAAGGCACACCCCAAAACATTACAGAAAAGTTATACAAAAGGTACACTCCAAAACACTACAAAAAATGAAATTTAAAAAGTTTTTAAGTAATGTAGGAATTCAGAAAAAAGAAAGCTCAGAAATGTTCTTGCAGAGAGAACAAACAAAAATAAAACAGTACATTTAAACCTTAACTTCTCAACGATTACATTATGCATAAATGATCTCAATATAGCAATTAAAAGACAGATTTTCGGAGTGAACTTTAAAACATGACACAACTACATACTGTTTATTTAAAAACTTACTTCAAATATAACCATATAAACAGATTGAAAATAAAGAACGCAGCAAGATACCTCATGCAGACATCAATCAAAAGAAAAAGGGAGTGGACTATATAACAGTAGATACAATAAATATTAGAAGAAAGCAAATCACCAAAAAGAAGGACGGTCTATCATGATAAAAAGGTCAGTTCACCGAGAAACCAGAGCAGTTGGTATAATCACTAAAGAACACAACTGCAAAATATGCAAAGGAAAAACTGATAGAATGGAAAGGAGTTGGTAACAAATACACAATTTTAGTTGATGAATCAACAACTGTCTTTCAGAAATTTACAGAAGAAAATCATCAGAGGCATAGAATAACCCACTATACTATGAACCAAAAGGGTCTAATTGTCATGGGTAGTTCACTGTATCCCAAAAGAACAGAACACATGAAATATTCCTGGTATTTAGAAAAAAATATACCAAGGTAGACAATTTCATGGACCATAAAACAAACCTCAGCAATTTTAATGAAATTGAGATAATACAGTGTATCTGCCAAACACAAAGAAATGAAACCAGAAATCTACAATAGAAATAGAATAGGAAAATCTTCAAATTTACCTAAAAACTAAACAACACACTTCTAAATAATCCATAGGTTTTTCAAGGAAGAAATCTGTCAGAAAGCAAATGAAAAAATATATTGAACTTAGTGAAAATGAAAATGCAATATATAGAAATTCGCAGAATACTACTAAAGCAGTTCTGAGATGTAAATTTATATTGGTAAGTGAATGCCTTGGAAAAGAGAAAATCTCTGAAATCAATTATGTAAGCTCCTACCTCAAGAAACCTCAAAGGAGTGAATTTTCAAAAACATCAGTAAAATTGACAAACCTCTGCTAAGAATGACAAAAACATAATAGGTAAGATAAAAACTATGCAGACAAAGAGTTAATCAGGGGCTGTCACTGGAGACCTTGCAGATGTCAAAAGAATTAGAGAATACCAGGAACAACTTTACACATACAAATTTAATAGTTTAGAAGAAATGAACCAATTCTTCCAGAAGCACAAACTCTCAGAACTCAGGCAATATAAAATTGATAATATGAACGGCCTTGTAACTGTTAAAGGAATTGGATTTGCAATTAATCCTCCATCTCAAAAAAAAAAAAAAAAATCCAAGCCCAGATTGTTTCACTAGAGCATTCTACTGAATGATTAAAATGAATTAATACTCATTCTTCACAATCTGTCCCAGAAAGAAGAAAAGGAGAGAAAACACACCAATTCATATTAAGAAACCAGTATCACCCTGTTATCAAAACCAGACAAAGCACAAAAAAGTCAACCCTACAGATTAGCATCCTATATTAATATAAATGCAAAAATTCTTAACAAGCTATTAGCAAATTGAATTTGGCAATATATAAAAGAAATTATACATCATGACCAAGTGGGGTTTATTCCAGGGATGAAAGCCTAGTTCAATATTTATATATCAATTATTTCAATGTAGCCATAATATGGCTAAAGTGAAAAATCACGTAGCCATATCAATTGATGCAGAAAATACATTTGATGACATCCAAAATCTATTCATGATAATAACTCAGCAAGTTAGAAATGAAGAACTTGAACTTTCCCAACTTTATAAATATTCTATGAAAAAAACTATAGCTAACATTGTGGTTAATGAGGAAAGAGTGAATGCTTCCCCCTCTAAGATTAGAAACAAAGCAGGAGTGTCTGCTTGCTACATACTTATTCAACACAGTACTGAAAATTTTAGTTAGTGTAAGACAGAAAAGAAAAACAAGAGAAATATCTGAAATAAATAAATAAAACTGCCCTTATTTGCAAATGCCATGGTTGTCTGCATAGAATATCCCATGGACTCTGCAAGAAGATTCCTAGAACTAATAAGTTTAAGAATGCCACATAATGGAAGATAAACATACAAAAACCAATTGCACTTCTGTATACTTCCAATGAGCATGTAGATATCAAAATTTAAAATACTGTACTATTTTAAATCTCTCAAAAATAAATATGTGCATATCTAGGCAAACATGAACTATATATATATAGATAGATAGATAGATGTATAGATGCAGAAAACTACAACATGTGGATGGAAGAAATCACAGAAGATCCACATGCATAAAGAACTATATCATGTTCATGAATGTTAAGACCCAATGTAGTTTAAAGCCAATTGTCTCCAAATTAATATACAGCTTTAAAGTAACATCTATCAAAGGCCCAGCAAAATTTTCTAGGAATAGATGAGATTATTCTAAAATTGATTTTGAAAGGCAAAGGAACTGCAATAGCTAAAATAATTTTGAAAAAGCAGAATAAAGTGGTAGGAATCAATCAACTTGATCTTAAGGCTTATTATATAAATAACTACAGTAATCAAGACTATTAGGTATGATTGGTTGCATAGCTGAAGGAAATAGTATAAAGAACCCAGAAATAGATTCTCGCAAATATGCCCAACTGATTTTTCACAAAGGTGCAAAAGCAGTTCGATGAAGGAAAGATAGCCTTTTCAACAAATAGTGCTGGAGCCACTGGTGATTCATAGACAGAAAAACAAACCTCATTGTAAGTCTCATACCTTTTATAAAAATAAACATAAAATAGATCATGAACTTAAGTGTAAAATATAAAACTATAAAGCTTGTAGAAAAAAATAGTTCGGGCACAATGGCTTATGCATGTAATCCCAGCACTTTGGGAGGCTGAGATGGGCGAATCACAAGGTCGGGAATTTGAGACCAGCCTGGCCAACATGGTGAAACTCTGTCTCTACAAAACATACATAGCTGAGCATAGTGGCAGGTGCCTGTAATCCCAGCTACTCAGGAGGTTAAGGCAGGAGAATCGCTTTTACCTGAGAAGTGGAGGTTGCAGTGAGCCGAGATCCCGCCACTGCACTCCAGCCCAGGAGAGAGAGTGAGACTTTGTCTCAAAAAAAAAAAAAAAAAAAAGTTTTAGGCTCCATGGTTAGGCATAGATCTTACACTTGAAACTAAAAGCGTGATCCATAAATGGAAAAATTGATCAATTTAGGTTTATCAAAATAAAAACTTTTGCTGTGCAAAGACTAGGAAGACAATGAATGGAAAAAAATACACTGGGAGAAAATATTTGCAAATCATGTCGACAAAGGACTAGTATCCAGAATACATAAAGAATTCTCAAATGTCAACAGTAAAAACAAACAAAAAATGCAGCCCAATTAGAAAATAAGCAAAATACATGGAGAGACATCCCATCAAAGAGAACATATAATCGGCAAATAAGCATATGAGATGCTCAAAATAATGAACCTTCAGGCCAATGCCAATTAAAACCACAATGAAGCATCACTACATACCGATTAGGAAACATAAAATTAAAAAAATAAAAACATCGAATACTAGTGAAGAATCAGAGAAACTGGGTTACACTTATTACTGGTGAAAATGCCAAATTGTACAGCCACTCTAGAGACAGTTTGGCACTTCATTATAAAATGAAACATGCAACTACCATATAAATTGGCTCTTGGATACTCTTGGGTATTTATCCCAGAATAATAAAACTTACGTTCACACAAAAACCTGTTTTAAATGCTTATAGCATCTTTATTGGTAATAGCCCAAAACTGAAAACAACTCAGATGTCCTTCAGTTGGTGGATCATTAAACAAACCTCAGTGTGTCCATTACATGGAATACTGCTCAGCAATGTAAGTGAATGAAGTATTGAAAGGCACAACAACTCAGAAGAAACTCCAAGCATATGCTGAATAAAAAAACCAATCCCAAAAGTTTACGTGTTATCAAATTCTGTTTATATAACAGTCTAGAAATGACAAAATTATAAAAATGGTGAACAAATTTAGTGGTTGCTTGGGATCAGGAGGGAATGGGCTGGGAGGGAAGTTAGTGTGGCAATAAAAAGGCAACATGAAGGATGCTTGTGGTGGTACAGTGTTGTATCAATGTCAGGAACATTGTTACATTTTATTATAGTTTTGCAAGATGTTACACTTGAGAGAATCTGCTTAAGGGATAGATATGACATCTGCATTATTTTGGATAACTGTATGTGAATCTATAAATATTCCCAAATTTAAAAATAATTTTAAAAAGCAGTGATTTTCAGATTAGATATAAAAGCAAGACTCAACTACATGCTGTTTACTGTGTTATAAAGGATGGACAGACTTTAATAGCAGGAAAGCTGGACTAGCTATTTGAGTACATCAAAGTAGATTTCATAGCAACTAATATTATCAGGAATATAAAAGATCATTTCATATTGATAAGAATGTTATTTCATCAAGAAAACAGCAATCCTAAATATGTTCACACTAAATAATAGGGTTCCATAATCCATGAAGCAAAAATTGATAAAACTAAAACAAGAAAAATTTTTTAAAATTTTTATTTGAGGTTTGGGGGTACATGTGAAGGTTTGTTACCTAACACGTGTCATGAGGACTTGTTGTACATATTATTACATCACCCAGGTATTAAGCTCAGTACCTAATAGTTATCTTTTCTGACTCTCCCCCTCCTCTCACCCTCCCCACTCATGTAGACACCAGTATCTAAACAATGAGAAATTAACACAATTATATTTAGTGAGTTCAGTAGCTTTCATTGAATAACTGATAGAAGAAAAATAAAATCACTAAGGGTGTAGAAGAATTACAAAACATCATCAACAAGTTTATTCACTTGACATTTATAGAAAACAGTTGACTTACCTGCAGCAGAACACAGTCTTTTTAAGTGCTCATGAAAGAGTTACCAAGGCAGATCATATTCTGGCGAGGGGCCAGCCAACTGCGGATGTGCACAATGATAACTAAAAAACATTTCTCAATAAATCAAAAATACCTACATAAAGAGCTATACCATGTTCATTTATTGGAAAAGTCAATATTGTTAATTTGTCTATTCTCCAAAAAGTAATCTATCACTTCACTTTAATCCCAAATTGAAAACCTGATTCTGAAATTTATATAAAAATGCTAAGGACCTAGAAAAATAACTTTGCAAAAGAAAAACAGTGTTGGAGGATATACACTATTTGGCTTTAAACCTTATTTACAATACATAGTAATCAAAAGTGCATAGGATTGGCATCAAGATTAAAAAATAGATTAATGACCCAGATTACAAAGTATAGAAATAAACTACTACCTATAAATACAGTCATTTTGTTTTTGACAAAGTCAAATAAGTTACTCAGTGGAGACAGAAAATATGAACTTCTCAACAAATATAGGAGAGCAGGTGGGTAACCAGAGACACACACGTAAAACTACTTTCTTTCATCCAATATGCAAAAATTAACTCAAACTTAAATTATCACAAACTTAAATGTGAAATGAACAACTATAAAATGTCAAGAAAGAAGGAGAAAAATTTTGTGACACTGAGTTAAGATAAGTTTTTTAAAAACAACACCAAATCATAAGCTGTAAAGGAAAAAAATGGATACATTGAGCTTCATGAAAATTAAGAATTTCTGTTCTTTGGAATATATGGTTTCAAAATGCAAAAAGCAATCATGGATTAGGAGAGTGTTTGTAAATCACATAAGATAAATAACTTGATAAAAATAAAACAAAAAATTTTAAAGTGTCAAAAATTTGAACATTAAGAAGAAATATGCATGGTACATAAGTACATGAAAATTGCTCTATGTCATTAGTCTTTAGGGCAAGGCAAATCAGAACCACCATGACTACCACTATGCACCTATCAGAGTGTCTAACATTACAAGACTGTCCATATTTAGTGTTGACAAGGATGAGGAGCAACTGGTACTCTATTAGCTGGAATGTAAAATGGTGCAACCACTTTAGAAAACAGATTGGCCATTTCTTAAAATAACAGACAACCCTATACACCTCTGGGTTTTTCCCAAGAAAAAGGAAAGTGTACACCCATACAAAGGCTTGCACACAAATGTTCATAGCAGATTCATTTGTAATAGCTCCAAACTATTTAGAAACAACCCAAATGTCCGTCACCAGGTAACTGGATAAACAAATTGTTATATATCCATATAGCAGAACTGAGTGAAAATAACAAACCTAAAGTGATTTTTCTATTCTCTCAATGACAATCAACACGGAAGTCTTCTGTTACCAAATGTGTGGTGTTTTCCTCCATACATTAAGCAGGCATCATTTCTGCAGTGGCTACCAGCTGTAGGTCCTCTAGTTCAGTTCAGACACTATCTACCTGGTTATAGCATCAGATTCCACAGGTTGAGGGTTCAGTCCCCAACACTGGCCCCCCCACTTCCAAAAGCAATTACAAGCTCTGGGTTATTTTACTTGTGCATCTGACCAACCAACTATAAATCAGGATTGCTACACCACCCACTTTGTGTGTGATTTGCTGGAGCAGCTCGCAGAACTCAGGAAAACACTTATTTACATTTACCAGTTTATCATAAAGGATATTACAAAGGACACAGATGAAGACATGCATGGGGTAAGGTACAGGCAAAGGGGCCAAGAGCTTCCATGTTCTCTCTGGGTACACCATCCTCTGCGAACCTCTAGGTATTCTGCTATCTGGAAGTTTTCTGAACCCTGTCCTTTTAGATTTTTATGGAAGCTTCATTATGTAGGCATGAACTTGAACAACTAGCCATTGGTGATTAACTTAATCTTCAGCCCCTCTCTCCTCCCTGGAGGTTGGGGAGGTAGGGCTGAATATCCCAACATTCTAACCCTACTTTGTTTTTTCTGATGAGCAGCTTCCATCCTCAAGCTATCTAGGGGCTGCCTGCAGTTATTCAACTCTGTAAGTGCCTGCAGATAGCATACAGAAAGACATCACTTTGGAGATTCTAAGGATTTTAGGAGTTGTATGCCATGAAATGGGGTCAAAGACCAAATATATATTTTTACAATATCACAAGACTAAGTAACAAAAAGAAATAAAATATTGACTTACAAAACAATTGTGCTTAGTAAGAAGCCAGTCAAAATTGAGTACATAGTGTTTGATTTCACTTATATAAAAGTCTACAAAATCCAGACTAATAATAGCGGACAAAAACAGACTGGTGTGGATGCGGTGCAGGTGAGGGATGGGAACCTGGTGGCAAAGAATAAAAGGGGGCGGTTACAAAGCAGCATGGAGCTCAGTTATTGCTGCTATAAACCAAAAGTACAATTCGAAGGGTCCCCGTGACTGAATGGACCCCTTCTCTCAACCAAGGGGATTCCAAAGAAACCTGAAAAACTAGTCCAGGTCATGATGGGAAGAGGGCATTGGGCATCCCTCATTCTACTCTCCTCTCTTTAGAATCTGGGTGCAGTTGATGTCAAAACAGAGATTTTAACGAGATAGAAAAAACACTGGGTGTTTATAGGAGCATGGAAAAGCCCAAACAACAGCTAAAACAAAACTGGGCAAAGAAATCACAGGATTACAGAAACCCCAAAATAAGTGAGAGTAAACAGCCAACAAACAAACAAACAAACAAACAAAAAACCCTGGTCAGGATGACATGTCCATGACCTTTCGAAGCAAACCCAAGTTAGGGAGAAAGGGGGCAGTAACCGGGGGTGGGAGGGTCCTTGAAATCCCCTCCTTTTTCAGAATATGTAATAATTTTTTCATCCCTTTTCCAGAATATCTAATGATTATTCCACTCCCTGATTAAAGAAACAACCATAAAATTAAAACCCCTAACTCCACTATACGCAACTCCTTCTAATGAGCCCACCTGCACTTCTCTCTTAAGTGTGGACATTGGTTTTGCAGTAGAGTCTTTTTGCCTCTCTCATCCACTCCAACTTGCCCCTGAATTTTTTTCTCAAGACAGTGTCAAGAACTGAAAACTGGCTGGGGATGGGGTCTCATCCACAGACATCCAAAGATCCACCTAAATGCTCCAGCAACATTAAGACTGAAAAAACAGGCTCTGTAGCAATAAGACTCCAAATTTCAACCTAATTCTAGTATAGCATCACATAACAGATAGCAGGCCCTGAGATAAGTCAAAGTAACTTACCTCAAAATGTATTTCTTTGACCGGGCGCGGTGGCTAACACCAGTAATCCTAGCACTTTGGGAGGCTGAGGCGGGCAGATCACTTGAGGTCAGGAGTTTGAGACCAGCCTGGCCAATGTGGTAAAATCCCATCTCTACTAAAAAATACAAAAATTAGCCTAGCGTGGCAGCATTCACCTTTAGTCCTAGCTACGCGAGAGGCTGAAGCAGGAGAATTGCTTGAATCTAGGAGGCAGAGGCTGCAGTGAGCCGCGATCTCACCACTGCATTCCAGCCTTGTCGACAGAGCAAGACTCCATCTTAGGAAAATAAATAAATAAATAAATGAAGGTCTGAATAGGAAACATTTGTCATCTACTGCTTTTAAGGGTGGCCACCTATGAGACTTCATCTGCATTAATAAGAACCTTGGCCTCCACAATTCCTCATTTTAACCCAGATATTCCTTTCTGTTGATTCCAGGTCTTCAGATAATAACCTAACTCTTTTAACCAATTGCCAATCAGAATATCTTTGACTCCAACTCTGACCTAGAAGCCCACCACCCACTGCAAAGTTGTCTTGCCTTTCTGAACCAAATACTTACATGTATTCATTGATGTCTGCCTGCAACTTCTGTCCCCCTAAAATGGATAAAATCAAGCTGTGACCCAACCACTTTGGGCACATGTTTTCAGAATCCCTGAGGCTGTGTCATGGGTCATGGTCCTCATACTTGGCTCGGAATAAATCTCTTCAAATATTTTACAGAGTTCCCCCCCCCCTTTTTTTTTTAAATCAACACTGCCCCTGCAAAGCCTTTTTGATTACCTAAGCTGCTTCACATTATGACTCTCAGCACCCTGAACAGCATTCCCTGGTGAACCACACACAATTCCTTAGCAACAACGTCTTACAATTCTCAGATACAAGATACTTACACACCATTATTTTAGGAGAAACTGTCCTGCATTTCCATCTTATTAAAGATGCCAATCAAATTCTCAAACATCACCATAACATTCTTATACATCAATTTAAAACACCAGTAAATATTGTAGTCGTCTGTAAACCATGTGAAACATCAATTCAGCACATTTAATGTATGGCTCCCTTAGACAGCAGTAGAATAAGGCATGGGCATGATGTGAGAAGAGCCAGCATAGCCTTCTAGTGCCTTTCCTGTCCTCTCTCCCGTATGCTCAGGTTTCCAATTTGTATAGCGAATGTGGAGTAACTTGTTACGGCAACTGCCTTTTATAATGAGACGGGAGCAGACAGGATCAGCTCCTTCTCACCTCCTCAGAACCATGAACTCTTGCCCCACAGGACTTCCTGTGTGCCTCGGTGGCCTCTGCCACTAGGACAGCACTAGCAGCACATTGTAGCACACAGAAGTAGGATGAATTTTTCAGATTTGGAAATTATTACATTCCCTTTACTTCCAGCTGCCAAAGCAGTCATCTTAAATTTAGCCACATGAAAAGAGAGCAAATAGAAATTTTCCCATTTAGAATCCAAGTTTCCTTTTTCTCCAACCAGTATCTCCCTGCCCCCGGCTCTCCAAATGCTTTTTAAATTATTTTATTTTATTTATTTATTTATTTTGTACCACTAAATTCTCTCTGGAAAGGACAGGAAAGAAATGAGACTGGAAATCTAAACTTCCATTGTCTCCCTCTGCTAGCAGGTGTGCATGTGCTTCCTTCCTGCAAGAAACCTCCTGACTTCTCAGGCCCGGATGTACTCAGCAAAGCAGCTGCGAGAAATGAAGGTACCGCGGGGGCAAAAGGCACTGAATGAGACTCCCAGGGTTCAGTTAGAGACAGCCGGTGGCCCTGGGGCTGACCAGACCTCTGTGTCCTGTGTCCCACCCACCCCATATCCTACAGGGGACATTTCTTTGGAATTTCCTACTGCTTCCTATTCCCCATCTCATGCACCCATTAATCCCCTGTAGCAACAAGTTTCTTCCTTTCTTGTTTATTTCATTTTCTAATTCAAGCCATTTCAGTGAGTATTCATGGAGCCGCAGGCATGTGATTAGCATCTTGCTCAATTTTAGAAACATGCATCTACTGAAGGAGTCCCATAAATAAAAACTGGACAACATTGTTAAAATCTATCGATCATGTGTGCCCTTATCTATTCCTGAACCCCTCATTTCCTTGCATTGATCTGTCTATTCATCCTGAGGCCGGTATCATCCTAGGGCTTCATTAGAAGACCCCAAATTATGCAGTGTAAGTCCTCCAAAATTGTTTTTTTTTTTCTAAGATTGTTTTGGTTATTCTGGAATGGCTGTATTTCCAAACAATGTGAAATTACCTTTTTAATTTACACTACTACATTTCTGAAAATTTTATTGGGAATACGTTGAATAAATAAATCTTTTGAAGAAAAAAATATGTCTTACTGGAGTCTTACAACCAATGAACTTCGTATACATTTTAATTTATTTAAACCTTAATCTTTAATTTTTCTCAACAAACTTTTATAATTTTTACCATGGTAGTCTGAACATATATTGTTCAGCTAACTCCTGTATATTATATAATAATATACTATGCTATACTGTATTAATAACATACTCTAAAATAATATAATTCCTATGTTATTTTCATGTTATTATATATAGTATTCTTCTAAAAATTAATTTAGTTGGTGCTATTTTGTTAAAATACAATTGATTTTTATGTATTATTCTACAATTCTGTAATCTTGATAAATTCACTTACTTTTTCTAATAGTCTGTAATAGATTCCACAGAATTTCTATATTGCAATTATGTCATCTGAAAAATTTTATTTATTTTATATACATTTTTAAATTCTTGTCTTATAAGACCAGTTAGGACCTCTGTCTGGTACATTGCTGAATAAGTGTGCTACTGAACCTATAAATTATCTTAGTTTTTTTTGGTATGAAAAATTACTTTATTTAAATTTCATTTACGAAGAATAATTTTACTGGATATGAAATTCTTTCTTGGTTCCTTTGCTTTTTCAATACTTTTAAAACATTGTTTTATTTTCTTCTGGTTTGCAATGTTTCTGTCGAGGACCAAGCATTCATTTTCATCTTTGATTACCTGTATGTAAGGCTTTTTTATGGTTTCTTTTAAGATTTTTTTCTTTATTTTATGATCCTGTGTTTAATCATGCTTGTGTGTGTGTGTGTGTTAATCTTATCTGTGGTTCTCTTAGATTCTGTTATATGTAGAAATATAGTTTTTATTAAATCTGGAGAAAAAAGGCCATTATTTCAAATATTTTTCTTCCCCCTTCTGGAACTCCAAATATAACTATGTTAAGATACTTGGTACAGTCCAAAACTCAAGAAGATGTGTGTTTAAAAGTTTTTGACTTCTTTTGTTCTGTTTCTATGCAGCTACTACTCTGCTGTTATATTTTTTATTTCCAGTTATATTTTTTATTTCAAATATAACATTCTTATCTCTAGAAGATGCATTTTTTTATATTTTCAGTTTCTCTTCTTTTTATGCTTTTCCTTTTCTTTAATTTTGTGAGCATATTTGTAATAGTTGTGTTGTAGCCTCTGCCTTCAATTCCATTAATTCGGCACTTATGGTTTTAGTGTGGTATCCATTGACTAATATTTTTTCCTGGTTATGGTTCAGAGTTCCCTGCTTCATCACAAGTCCAGTAAATTTTAGTTGGAGTCTGGACATTGTGAATGTTACATTCTTGAGTGACGGGATTTTGACTCCAATGTTTAAAGTGTGTTGGATTTTGTTTTGATAGGCATTGAATTACTTGAAGATTACAAGCTTTGTTAGAGTGAATCTAGTTTAGCCTTAATAGTGAAGCATGGTTGTTCCGGCATCTCTAACAAATGCCTGAGCTGGGAATGATGAGTAAACAAAAGCATGGTAGGTGGAGATGCTCCTGCAGCCTGTCTGTGTTATCTTACTGGTTCCCTTCTCACCAAGGTCATGAATGGCCTTGGGGCTGCTGAATTTGATGGTCCTTTTGTGCTCTGTCATCCTTCAGGCTTCTCTGCTGCATTTGGTTGTCAGCCATTCCTTCCTTCTGTGAGGGCTCTCCTGCCTTGACTTCCTCACATTCAACTTATCCTGCTTTTTCATCTATTCCATCTGCATTGCTCCATTCCTCTTCCACTGATTTTAAATATAAATTTTCCTGAGGGATATGACAGTGGACTGTTTATTAGCTTTGACCTCTAGTCTATAGTAATTCTCAATTAGTGTCTTTACTTCACACCTCTCTCTTTGGCACTATCTCCATATTCTACTGGCTACTGGCTGTCTACACTTGGAGCTCTCATGAAAACCTCAGACTCAACAGGCCCCACACTGAACTCAACTTCTTTGCAAGCTGTTTAGCTTTAGTTATTACCTAAATAATAGGTGAGGCATGACTCCCTCACCATCTCTGCAGGTGCACATTTCTGATTCCCCATCTTCACTGCAGGTCACGTTCATCTTATCTCCCAAAGATTTGACTATGATTCCCTCTTCTTCATCTTCACTCTCAAGCAGATGCTCTGTGGAGGCTCTGACAAATATTCTCTGCTTGACGAAACATTAGCCAGGTTTCTGAACCTTCTCCCAGGCCCAATTGTCCACTTCCTTATAAAAGTCAGTTTTAGCAAAACTTTGCTGTCTTAGTTTAGCAAGAACCCCTCATTCTTGACGGTTTTTCAGGTTCCTCATCTGCCACCATTCCCCAGGTGATATCTGATTACCAGGGCCTGTCTTTAGCAAGAATTCCGCTGTTGGTTTAGCCAGAATCCACCCTTACCCTGAGGTTTCCTCTTAGTGATTTGCCACCCACTGACATCCACCCTGCTCCTTGGCTGTAAGTTTCAACTTGCTGTGTTTCAAGTTGAACCCCATCTAACTTGCCCACTGCAAAACCCCTCTGCTATGGCCCCTATGCTTATGGCAATGAACTGAATAAAGTATCCTTTATCATGCTTCAACATGTGTCATTGAACAATGTTTTCTCTGACAGCTCTCATCATTATTATCATGCTTTACTAGAACCATCTCCCAAGTGTCCATGCTCAATCTGTTCTAATTTATTCTTTGAAGGATTATGTGTATGATTTCATAAAATTCAAATTCCGTTATGACACCCACCTGATTGAAATGTTTTAAAAGCCATATAGTATTTTTGACAGTAAGCCAAAGCTTTTAAGTATGGCCACACGGTCTTCAATAATATGATTGCTATTTGTCTTCCTAGCCTCATTTCTTTCTGTACTTAGGCAGGGTCTTGTCTATTCTTTCCTTCCTGATCTACTTGTAATTTGAACATGCTAAACTTTCCCTTTCCTCTTAACACCTATTTCTAAAATTCTCATCCTCTCATTTACCTGACTGTCTCCTACACGTTCATCACAAGCCACATAAGGTATTACTATGACCAAAAAGTCTTACTTACAACTCTTAACAAGAGGGCGTCATGCATCCTTTTTGTGTCCCCACCATACTTGCATTCTGCACCATCATTGCACTTTGATATTGAGATGTGATTAGTTGTTTTCTTGTCTATATATCTTACTGGGTTCTGGGTCTCCTCAAGGTAGGATGTGGCTCAAAGTCAACACCAATACATATTACTAGAAATGTTCTTGGAGAGAAAAGGATGAGTAAAGTCTATATCATTAGGAGAAATAACAAGTGTTGACAAACTGACTTATTCATACTTGATTTAGAGTATGTGTTATAGACCAATAAAAAACAAAACATGTTTGGACAGAAAGTAGTGGTAAGATTAGAAAGATCCTTGATGTAAGACAAGGAATACCAGAGGAAAGGGGACTACAGGATTATTTTCTTGTTTGTTTTTGTTTGTTTGTTTGTTTGTTTGTTTTAGTAACATAATCAGAGCCGAATTTTTTGAACTAATTGTTTTGAATAGAAGGTCAGGAATAATTTACCAAAGGGAATGAGAATAACCAGAATCCTTCTTCAATATTTTTCAAATGTAAGTAATGAATAAAAACATGTATCGTGGAGTAAATAATGAATTAAAAAATGGGATAAATTAAATGTGAAATGGGAGAAAAACTGACATTTGTGTTTCCTGCGAAGAGGTAAAAAGCCAGCAAGAGAAGCTCCAGGGTGAGGTGCAGCTTGTGAGTCCCTGAAGCAGTTGGACCACTGTCCCTAGTGCTGGATGCCCTGCTGAAAATGCAGAATTAACTCCTTTCCATTCCACAGTTTCTTTCACCTAGCATTAATGAAGCCTGGATCAGTGTTTCTCAGAATTTCTTTCTCTTTGAGTTTCCAATTTCTGTTTCCAGGATGGGAGGCATTCACACCCCATTTGGTAGGTAAAAGGGAAGGAGAAGCTGTTTTCCTCCAGCACCAGTGTCAGGAAGCAGCTGAGGTTATTGTCTGTGGCTTTCAATGATGCCATAAGTCCCATGGATAATCATCCCCTCTGGCACTGTGAGAAGCTGAATTATTGGTATTGGTTTCCTTACAATCCTTGCATATTAAATTTTTTTGAAAATGGCCTTTTGACCTTTCTCCCACAGACTTTCCAATGGTTGTATATGGCTTAACTGACTGTATTAAGTATATCTTTACTGAAAATATCTAGAGAGGTATCTGTTTCTCCAAAGGAGCACTCACTGATCAGTATCTGGTTTTGAGATAAATTTGGAGATAATAAGAACTTCAATAATGGGAATTCAGGGCTGGTTAGCTTATCAAGTTGGTTTTGAAGGGGGAATTAATTTTATTCAGTGGAAAACTAGACACTGGCAGTTGCAAGCATATGGTCACATTAATTATCACGTTAAGTTACCTGGAATAAAGCAGTAATGGAAGCCTTAGTAGAAAGTGACCATTGTAGTAGAAAATTTGCTATGAAGGTGTTGAAGATAAAAGGAGTATGGAGCGAGCAAACATTATCACTACTCAGGAGATTATTAAAAAAAAAAAAAAAAAAAAAAAAGAAACAGTTTTGAGGGTTTGAATTTCCAGAACAAGGCATGGTCAAAAAACTAGAGACTTTCTACATCTGTCCCTAAAACATCAAATACCTCTTGTAGCTTCAGGTCCAATGTTTCCAAATATCTGCACCAAATTTTGACATCTGGGTTTGTTGACATAGCACACAAGTTGAAATATGTGACGTCCGGTTCGATTGTCTATGTTACTAGAACACTGGTAGGGAAAAAGGGAGCCTCTGACAATAGGAATGAAAACATTTGAGTAGAAGCTGATGGGAATATTTTGACCTCCTATAGTCCTCAGGTTTTCTTTGCCAATACAAGTATGCAAAACCTAAATGGAATGACTGCTTTCAAATGTGAAAAAAAGAGGATCCAGAATTGTCTAAAAATAATGGCCAAGTATGCAGGATACAATAGAAAGTCTCTCATCGTAGCAAGAAATAGAAGCATCACGACTTGGATGAGAATATACAATCAAATTGGTATCAACATTGAGATAAATAAGAAATTAAGAATTTTAAAGCAACCACCATGTAACTGATTCAATAAAAATTAAGGATTCTTTAATAAAAAAGAATCCTTAATATTTTTATTCTCAAATAAAAAATAGAAAGTCTTGGCAAAGAAGTAGAAGCTATTGAAAATGGGCCAAATCAAGATCATTGAATTGAAAAATGTAATACGTATTTTTTTTAGATCTGAATGTTTTAAAGTAGAGTGGAGATGCCAGAGAATAGAATCAGTAAACTAGAGGACAGATCAATTGAATTTACATAATCTTAACAACAAAGATTTAAAAAAAGACCAAACAAAACAAAACAAAAAACCCAACAGAGCATGAAGGACCTGTGAGAAAACAACAAATAGTTAATATGGGTTTCGCTGATGTCTCAGGACAGGAGAGGTCTGGTACTGAAAGAGTATTCAGAGAAATAATGACTGTAAACTTCCCAAATTTGGAGAAAGACACAAGCCTACAGATCCAGGAAGTTGAGCAAATTCTAAGCAAGATACACCCTAAGAGTTTCAAACAAAGAACACCTCATAAACTTTAGAGGACTAAAAGAAAACTTTAAAAATCTTGAAAGAAGCTAGAAGGAAATTATGCCTTACCTGTAGGGAAACGATTCAAATGACAGCTGACTTATCTTCCATAGAGACCATAGAGATTTAAAAAAGGTGTCACACAAGTTTTCAGGTACTGAAAAACATTGACAACGCAGAATTTTATGTCCTGTGTAATAATCTTTCAGAAAAAGAGAGAAATAAAAATATTCACAGATAAAAGAAAATTAAAAGAATTTGTAGTAAGTGGATCAAACCTGAATAAATGGCTAAGTAAGTTCTTCAAATAGAAAATCATAAAAGAAGAACGTTTAGAGTGTCAGGAAAGAAGACAGAAAAATGAAAAGAGCAGAAATAAGGATTATTAACACTAGAATATTTCTCTCCTCATGAGTTTTCTATGCTATATTTGATGATTAAAACAAGAATTATGACATCATCTGATACACAAGACAATGATCTTTAAAAGTGAGAGGATATGAAAATTTAATGGAAGTAAACTTTCCATACTTTATTCAAACTGGTAAAATGCTTACATTGATAGGTTGTTATAAGTCTCACATATATATTGTAAATTCCAGGAAAACAACAAACAAAAGCTTTTCAAATATATATAGATATAGATATAGACAAATACATATAGATATAGAAAATATATATAGATATAGACCAATAAAGATGAAATGCCAAAGAAAAGCAATAACCGAAAAGAATGCAGTAAAGAACCAGAGAAATGAGAATTGGAGGAATCAAATAGAAAACAGATAATAAAATGGTAGTTGCAAGCCCTAACATTTCAATAATAACATTAAATGTAAATGGAATTAATATACCAGCTAAAGGCAGAATTTGGCAAAGCAAAACAAACAAACAAAAACAACCACAAAACAAACAAAAAATGAATTCAGAACTCATTCTGAATTCAAAAAATAGATAGATTGAAAGTAAAATGATGGAAAAAAGATATACTATGGAAACACTGTTTTATAAAACCGTGACAATATAAATATTTGATAAAATAGATTATAAAAAAGAAAATTAGGAGACAAAGAAGGACATTACATAATGATAATTATTCAAAATACTAGGAAAACAAATGACAATAAATGAGTAAGTGGCAAAATACATGAAGCAAAAAGCAATAGAGCTGAAAGGAGAAATAGAGAAATCCACAGGTACAATTACGAAATTTAGTATGCCAACTTAGCTACTGTTAGATCTACTAGACAGAAAAACAGCAAGAATATAAAAAGTTGGAGCAGTACAGTTAACCAAGAACATCTAACTTGTCTATATGTATATTTAGATATAGAGTAATAGATAGGCATATATAGATATATACCCAGTCTCAACAACAGCAGAATATATACTTCTATCATGTGCCTATGGAATAGTCATCATTGTAGGCCATTTGCTGATGTTGCAGCATATACTGCAATATGTTTTCTAACCGAAATGGAATCAAACTAGAAATCACAAAAAGGTAAATCTCTAAACACATGCATATTAGTAATACACTTCTAAAGGTCGATGGGTCAAAGAGAAAGTCTCAAAGGACACACACACACACACATACACGTAAACCAAAAATTAAGTTCCACAACTGATTGACAGACATTACATTCCTTTTGGCCAAAGGCATTCCAAAGTTAACCTGAAAAACTAGTTCAGGTCACGATTGGAAGTGGGAGTCAGACATGCCTCATTATACTCTCCTCCCTTTAGAATTCAGGCATGGCTGACCAGCATTAACATGAAAACAGAGACTTTAAGACTGATAGAACAGACTCTTTACGTCTGATAAGAAACATTCCTTTCTATTGATTCTATCTACATAATAGGGACCTTTGTCTCCACAACCCCTTATCTGAACCCAGACATTCCTTCTATTGATTCTAAATCTTTAGACAATAACTTAACTCTTTCAACCAATTGAAAGTTCATGAATTAGAAATCAGAAAATTTGTGAATCTACCCAGAACATGGAAGCACCCATTTCAAGTTGTCGTACCTTTCTGGATTGAACCAATGTGTATCTCATGTGTATTGATGGACGTCTTATGTCTCCCTAAAATGTACAAAACCAAACTGTAGCCCAGCCACCTTGGGCACATGTTTTCAGGATATCCAGGGGTTGTGTCACCTGGCTATTGGTCACTCATAGTTGGCTTAGAATAAATCTCACTAAATGTTTTACAGAACTGACTCTTTTCATCACACACATACACACATATATATATGTAACTGGATGATATTGTAAATGTAAAAACATAGCATATCAAAATGAGTGAGATGCAGTTAAAGGAGTGCTAAAAATACAAATTTATAGCACTCAATGCTCACATAGAAAAGCAGAAAATTCTCAATACATAATCTAAATTTCTACATCAAGAAACTAGAAAAAGAAGAGCAAAATAAAACTAAAAGTAAGCAGAAGGAAAAAAGTAATAAAGATAAGACTGGAAATCAATGAAATAAAAGCCAAGAAAAAGAGAGAAAATCAATATAACAAACAGCCGATTCTTTAAAAAATCAATAAAATTGATTAGACTGTAATAAATATGATAAAAACAGAATGAACACAAATAACTACAAATACCTGGGATAAAATCTGATGTGTGCAGATCTTGCAGTCATTAAGATGATAATAAGATGACAATAAAAACAGCTTTGTGCACATAAATTCAACAACTTGAAAGAAATGGACTAATTATTCAAAAAACAAGAACTGCTAAAAGTCAATCAAAATGAAGTAAGTAATATGAATAACTTTAGCCATAAGAAAAATTAAATTAGAGATTTAAAACTTCCCAGTAAAGGAAACTTGTGGTACTGATGATTTCACTGGACATTTAAACCAAATAATTAAATAAGAACCAACACTAATTTATACATAATCTTTTCCAAAAGATAAAAGAGAAGGAAACACTTTCCATCCAATTGTATATGAAAAATATTACCATAACCAATAATAACACAGAAAATTCTAAGATTCTACTAAAAAAACAAGTAGAGCAATATCTCACACAACTTAGATATAAAACTCCTCCATGAAATGTTAGCAAATTTAATCCACCAATATTAAAACACCATAAATTATAAAAAAGTGAGATTTATTCCAGGTGTGCAATGATCTTTCAAGGTTCTAAAATCAATCAATGCAACCCAACATATGACTGGCTAAATGATAAAAATCAGATGATCACATCAATTAACAACAAAAAGGAATTTCACAAATTTTTTTCAGTCAACAAGTTAGGGATTAGGAGGAAACACCTGAATTTGGGAAAAATTATCCATAATACTCTACAGCTAACATCATACTTAAAGGTAAGAGACTGAAGGCTGTACTGTAGGAACAAACACAAGGCAAGGATAAGCATTTGCAATTTAAAAGCTCCAAAATAAAGGAATTTCTAGTGATTTCACTGGAGGTTGGAAGTAAATATTTAAAGAACAATTAACACTAAGTTTACATAATTTCTTACATAAAATAGAAGTACTGGACATTCTAGCTACTGCAGTAAGGCAAGTAGAATAAATAAAAGCCATAGAGATTGGAAAGAAGAAACACAACTATTCTTGTTTGCAGATGACATCATTATCTTCACAAAACATCCCAAAATGTCCTATAAACAACCCTACTAGAATTAATAAGAGAGTTCAGCAAGGTCACAGGAAAAAAGTCCAAATAGAAAAATAAATTGCACGGATATGAACAAACAATACATCTGTGGGGAAAAATTAAAATATAATACCAATTATAATCATTTCAAAGACAATTACTACTTTGGCATAAACATAACAAAACCTGTACAACGTTTCTATGCTAAAAATTACAAAATTATGATGAAAGAAATAAAAGCGACCTAAATAAGTGTAGCTGCATGCCATGTTCATGAATTGGAATATTAACATACTGAAGATATCAATGATCCTAATGCAATCTACAGGGTTAATTAAGTCCTTGTTAAAATTCCAGCAATAATTTTGTGTAGACTTAGATATAAAACTGTGAACACTATTTTGAATAAAAATAGAGTCAGAGAAATTGCTCTACCCAGTATTAATATTAATTCCTATCTAAACTTGCAATAATCAACATCAGTTGCTGTTGGCAGAAGCCTAAGTTTCCACCATATGCAAATATTTTCTCTAAATGGAATCCAGACTTAAATCCAAAGCTAACACTATCACACTTTTACAAAACAGAAATAGAAAAAATCTTCAGAATCTAGGTCTAAGCAGAGTTAATCAACTTGACACCAAAAGCATTGTCCATAAAAGAAAAATTGATCAGTTGGATCTCATCAAAATTAAAAACTTTTGCTCTGTGAAACACTGTTTGCAAACTGCATATCTGACAAAGGACTAGTATCTAGAATACATAAAGAACTCTCAAAACTCAGCAGTAAACAAAACACAATGAAATCAAACAAAAACCAATCCAATTAGAAAATTTAAAAATGACAGCAAGGGACATTTCTCCAAAGAGGATGTACAGATGCCAAATAAGCACATGAAAAGATACTCAACATCATTAAACTACAGGGAAATGCAAATTAAAATAACCATAAGATGTTGCTACACACCCATAAGAATGACTAAAATAAACAGTGAAAGTATCAAACACAAGCCAGGATGTACAGAAAATGGGTCACTCATGTATATTGCTGGTGGGAATGTAAGATTTTATAGCTACCCTGAAAAGCAGTTATAAGACTGTAAAACTTATGAAACTATCCAGACAGCTTTGTTAAAGGGACTCATGCTGTCTTAGTATTATTTCTTACATATGCATTTAAATCTATGATTATCTCAAGAAAAAAGTTAACTAAAAATATTAGTCGCATGTTATATGTCCAGCTTTCTCCCTTACCTGTGGTAACACTTAAGCTGCAGAGAACCTCGGAAGAGGTTCTGCTGACCACATATATTTAATTGACTAACCGCAACTTGCTGGTTGGTTTCCAATTTGCATTTTCACCAGCCTAGAAAGAAATTTTTGAAAAACAGATGAGCAGTTCCCTCCCATCTGCCCATCTGACCTGTGCCCATCTGACACAGTGTGAAGGCAGATCCTTTACTTCTCCTACTTTTCCCTGCCTCAAATCTACCTTTGCCCACTTTCTGCTGACTGCTTTAGTGCTTTCCTGTCTTAGGTCAGCTAGTGTGTCTATAAAGAAATACCTGAGGCTTAGTAATTTGTAAAGAAAAGAAGTTTATTTGGCTCACAGTTCTGCAGACTATACAAGAAGAAGTGCACTGGCATCTGCCTCTGCTGAGGGTCTCAGGCTGCTTCCAAAGGGGAAGGGCAGCCAACATGTCCAGAGATCACAGGGTGGGAGAGAGAGCAAGAGGGAGGGGTTGGGGTGCCAGGCTCTTGTTAACAGTCAGCTCTCTCGGGTACTAATAGACAAGAACTCACCCACCCAGGAGGGCATTAATCCATTCACGAGGGATCCTCCCCCACGACCAAAATACCTCTCATTAGGGCACACCTCCAACACTGGGCATCCAATTTTAACATGAGATCTGGTGGGACAAACATCCAAAGAGTAGCATTTTCTTAATGCCAGAGTTCTGGCTCTGCATACTGGTATCTTCCCAGGAAATCATCTCTCGTCTCTGATTTCCATCTAATTTCAAGCTGGAAGGGACTTCATTCCCTAGGAGAATGGGAATGATGATACGTTATTTTTCTATTTTTCAGATTTGGGGCATTGAGCTCTTTCATAGGGTAGAATGTGTGTGGTTCTAACATTAGATCTTTGACTATAAGATATGCCGACTTCTGAAACATCTGCTGTGACCCATTTACTTCAATAAACCTAAACTCAGAGCACTTGGCACTGTTATCTCAGCCCTGATAGAGTTCCCGATCTCACCTCCTCAGCCCGCTAAACTCCTCCCTTTCTCTCCAACCACATGCACTGCTCACCCTTATTTGGGGTCAGTTTGCCTGGTTCCTCTCTGCTTTGTTCATGCAATTCCCCCTCCTGATACATCCTTAACTGCTTCCTTGTATGTGTGCATTTTCACCATTCAGCTTTAATGTTCTTTGTGCCATGAGGATTTTTACTAGTATTTCCTCCAAAATTCATAACATTAATCTGTGCCTATCTTGTAGCCTCCCTGCTCCCTTAGATATGGTATCTTTAATTTGTATTGAAATTATTTATATACAGTCTGATCTTTTCTGCCAAGTGTCTCCAGTAAACTGGCAGAATGCCTACTATATGGTATGAGCTCAATACATACCTGCTCACTGAATCATGACACGAATTCATTACAAAGAAAAAAAAGTCCATTGGAATAAGTGGTCCTAATTTTCAAAGTGTAACAAGATACTAAAATGAAAAATACAATCTAAGTTTTCCTGCTTTTTGTTAAGTATTAAAGCACAGTGATTTTTATAAGAGTGTATTGTATTATGTATTTTTAACTTTAAAAAACATTGAACATCTTTCTAATATGTTTAATGAACTAATATGTATATATCGTTATTATTAACTAAAATCCATACTTTATCCAGATTTCTGTATTTTTTTCTAATGTCCTTTTTCTAGTCCAAGATCCCATCTAGGACACCACATTACATTTAGACAGCATGTTTCTTTAGTCTATCTTTGGCTGTGATAGTTTCTCAGATCTTCCATGTCTCTGATGACCTTGGCATTTGTGGGGAGTATGGTCAGGTATTTTTCTAGAATGTCCCTCCATTGGGATTTGTCTGATTTTTTCTCATGATTAGACTGGGATTAAGGATTATCAGAAGGAAGACCACAGAGATTAAGTGACATTCTCATGACGTAATTCCAATAACACGTACTATCAACATGATTCATTACTGTTGATGTTGGCCTTGGTCAACTGGTTGAGATACAGTTTTTTAGGTTTCCTTTTGTTTTTTTTTAAATGACCATTACCTTAAATATTGAGGACTTATTGAGTTTACAGATTGAAAATAATGTCTAAATATAAGACCTATTGGAGCACATTATGTTGCTTTTAGATAATTATTCTGGGGAAGTTAACTTTTCAAATTTCCAAGATTCTGTTCTTGCTTCTCTTCCTCTTTCATTCTTCCTACCTGTGGGCTAGTTCAGTCCCAATTGCAGCTTCCTCAAACACCACTGTGCGGGTGGCTTCTCAATGTACAGCTCTAGCAAATGTCCATTTGCAGTTTCAAACCTATATTTCGAATATCATCAAATTGTCATTAGCACCTCAAATTTATCGTGTGGAAAATTGTACTTTTTATTTCTACACACACACACACACACACACACACGCATGTGCACACACACACACAGGGGCATTTGCGGCTTCTCCTGTGTCCATCACCTAATTCCATGGTCTCGTGACCAACCTCATCAGTCTCTCTGAACACCTTGGATCCCTTCTTAAGCCTTTCTAAACATAAATTTAAATAGCGTATTAACCTACCTTTTAATCCTTTTAGAGAAAATGAAATTTTTTGACTGATTAGAGATATAGCAAAAATAGTTCTGCTTTTGTAATTATGTTCAGACAACTTATACCAAAATATAGGAAAATTTGAATTAATTCATTTTTTCACAAAACTGTTTTATAAAGAATAAATATATTTTAAAATAAAATAGATTCCAAAAATTCCTTTATTTTAGTTTTTTAAAACTTCCTTTGAAATCCATGCTCTTCTGCTTTTTTTTTTTTTTTTTAATGCTACCTAAATGTTATGACAGAGGCTTAAGGAACTGAAGCATTCTTTTAAGATTTATTTTCCTAAGTAAAACACTCTTAAAAATAAATTTAAAAGCTCATTTCTCTTATTGTTAAAGAAAAAAGCTAAGGTTTTTTTTTTTTTCTAAGTTAAACTTTTGTAAACATTTGAAGACATCAAAGTCACTGGCAAGTTTAGTTTTAACATGGAATATAAATTCTTCCCCTTAATATATCACACGTGACATCACCCACCCCCACCTGGCACATCCCATGCAAAGAGACCGCAAAATATTCTAACTTGATGTCCAAGTATGTGGGGATGCATTTCTTTATTTCATAAGGAGATAAACATTCATTTTTAGATTGAGCACACCTAAGTTTTTTAGCTTTTTTTTTTTTTTTTTTTACTTGCTTGGACACAGTGTGTCAACATCCCCTTGTCTTGCACAAATATTTGCCAGGGCACTTGCCATTCTGTTCCCCAGCCTCGCCCTCCACTTAGTGCCTACTCATTCCTTGAATCCGGACTTAAAAGGAAGCCTCCATAACCTCCCAGACGGGATCAGGAACCTCTGTTGAATGTTTTCATGACAAATCTGCACTTTTCCTTTGTGAGACTTTGCTGTTGTAAGAGCTAGTGGGAATTGGATTTATGTCTGTCTTGTGCAGATGAGAAGCTACACAAGGGCAGAAGCCATGTCTGTGTGAGCTCTTGATCCTAATCTCCATTGAACACTCGTTCCACAAGTGGTGTTGGGCATCTGGTGATGCCAGGTGGTCTGCCAGGTCCTGAGGATGGAGAAATGAGAGAGAGACAGTCTGAGCAAAGGGGGCTATGTCAGTTCCCCTGGGTTTTGAATACAATGGAGACAGGGCACTGGACGGGTGTCAGGTGTCCCTAGGGTTGGTAAGAAAAGCCTCTGAGAAGGGAGGGCTTATTTGAGCCATCTTGAGAAAGGGGTCAGCGCTGGGGAGGCTAGAGGAAGGGACTTCCACTGAAGTCAGGTAGAGAGGAGAGTTGAAATTGTCTGGTGCAGTCGAGGTTCACGCCTCCTCAGAAGCCCTCAATTCCCCACCCTGCCCACTACCAGACATACAGTATAAAAAGGTGACGTTTCAGTGAACTGAAAGGCTCAGTAGAGATTTCAAGGCTGGTGCTGGTGTGGGATTCATGGTATGAACCAGAAAAAGGAAGGACGAAGACCAGTTCTGAGATGGGCAAACCTGTCTGAGAGGGATACTGGCCTGAGGGCTCCCAGCAGCCTGCCTCTGCACCCTGGCCACTCAGAGCCTGAAGCAAAAGGCCACCATGGCCACAGGGTGTGGAAGACGCTGGAATCTATGCTGCTTTGGAGACCAGCATAATGGGGATGCTGGGAGATGGAAACAGGGAATGTCCTACTCTCCTCCATTCCCTGGACTCATAGTAGGTACCTGAAGCTGCCTTAGCTTGTTTTGATGGTCTCATGATTAGACATGTCAATTGTGAGGGTGGTGCCATCTTTTCATTTTAGAAACTGAAAATTTGATGCTCAAAGAGTGAAGTGACCTACTCTAGGATGTACAGGTAGTCAATGGAAGAACTGGAACTTTATCTCAATCTTTACCTGTCTCATCAGTCTCTTAGGAAAATATGATTATTGTTTAAAAAAAGTTTACTTTTTATAGAAAAATAAACATTTTGTTAGAAATTTAAGGTTAGTATCTAGAAGACTACAAAAATTGTCGCTGCCCTTAGGAAGTGGGGATAAGTGAAGGTAGGTAAATTTATACTTTACATTTGTCTTGTTTACTGTTTTGGAAGTTTACTGTATGTATACTTTAATTATAGAATAAATATAATAGACTAACTTAGAATTTATAAGGGGGGCCACCACTCGAATAATAGAGATGGAATGCGTTATTTCTTAAGAAGCAAAAATCAACCTGAGAATCTAATAAAAGATAAAGAAAAAAGACATTTATACATTACCAGGAATAAATAATAAGTGATGGCTATGTGCTTTATTGAGAGACATCAAGAAAATCTGAAGTTTGCCATGCTCGTGTATAGGGAAATTCAATACTATAAGGAAAACTGGGCCTTAGGATAGAATCAGCATAATCTTTTCTGTGACAGAGCCCAGATACAAAAGTCATTTGATTTACGGTGACAAACTCAGTCTCTAGCTAAGTGACCAGTGGAAACACAAAGTGTAGAATTCTATATGGAAATGAAAATTTGTATTAGCCATATTTTTTAAAAATGACAAAAGAAAAAAATGTTTCTCATAAAATTTTGTTTAATTTAGGATATCCAATATATTATAATTTCAACCTGTAATCAGTATTAAAATATTGAAATATTTTACTCTTTTTGTGCCACGTCATTAAAATCTGGTTCATGGTTTACACTTACAGCACTTCTCCATCTGGGCTCATGCAGCTGTTGACTTCACATTGGAGAAGGTAGCTCTGGGTGGACTAGTTCAGAAACCTGCCTCACTTCTGTTGCCTGTTATCACAGCAAGCATCAGAACATCCAGGGTTCAATCCATGAGGAAAGCACCTTAGCTGGAGCACAGCGTAAATTAAGCCAAAAATCACGTGGTAAGCCAAGAAAATATTTGCAGCATTCATAATTACAAAGAGATCTCTGATAATCAAGTCCACCAACCACAGCCTGTGGCTCAGAATCTAGTGATGCAAAGGAGTGGGGAGCAGGGACTTCCTTCTGCCTGTGCACAGGGCCACAGACTCTTTCCAAAGGCACCTCACGTCACCCACTTATGGAGGAGAAATAACCACTCTCCCCTATTTGCAGTCACATGGCATGCAATAATCCATATACTGATACATTCATGCATACCCCAGGGAGTACAAATGATTTGGTATTCCTTGTGCTTATCTCTTTGTCTTTACAGCCCACTGACATTCATGTAATCAGCTGCTGGGAACAATTTTTAATGAATGAATCTTTGAATGAGTGAGCAAATCTGTCAATGGTAGCATAAGCCCAGGGAGTCTTTGCGATTTTATAGTGATTTGATTTTATTAATTATATTATTATTCTTCCATTGTGTGTAAACGTGACTGACAGTTCTTAAAGTTCTTGTTTCCTCTACAGGTCTTTTAAGATTCCGTCAGCCTTGAAGTTCATTTGTGTGGCACCAAAAGCAGGAAGCTAAGTGTGGAATCTTTCACCTCTAATGCACCCTGACTTTGGCTATTTCATGTTAGGGTCTGTGCAGTCCGAGCCCAGGCAGCCAACATGCTTGGAGGGTACTTCATGTAGTGGTAGGTATGCCATTTGCAAAGCTTTGTCGTTTAAAGTACAGATTATTTCTTTTTTGCATTCTTTAAATAAATTGAGGTAATTATATTTATACAGAAACATCTCTGTACCCATTTTTAACAAAGGAATTCTACTTAGCAGCTTGCATTGTAATTGGAGTGAATGTGATCAGAAGTTTATTTCAGGCCTCAAAGTGTTGATTTCTCTTTTGAAGAGGCCTTTTCTCACAGAGCCCCTGGAGAGAGAGTTCCCCCAACACAGTAATCTCAGGTTATATTTGAGGAAACCATAGATGGTCTTGCAACCCTTAAGCAATGACAGGGAGTGCAAAATTATTACATTTTCCATTGTCTGGACTCCATATTCTAATTGGGTGCCTGCTCTAAGAAATATGCTGTGAATGTGAACAAGATGGGCTGTCAGCCCTGGAAAGAGATGACCCGGAGCTGCTCTTATTTCCTGCCAGCCTCTGCTTTCTTCTGTCTGCTTTGATGTGGGTTTTGGCATCGAAAGCTTCAGCTAGAATGACTTGGAAATGGTAACACCAAAAGCAAGTGGAAGAATTTGCTTTCTGAGTTGATCTTAGATGAATGAAATTCCCATCTAGACACATTTTCTGTAGGTGTTATTATTTATTCTTCTTAAGATACTTTAAACAATTTTTTCAATTGCATGCTTATTTCAATGTTTAAAAGTGAGGGCCAGATGGAAATATTCATGTCTGGGTTAGTAATATATTTTTCTGGATTGAATTCTCAACAAGGGGTGAACTGAGGAGTTACGGGTGACCAGACTGGTGCCTAATGATAGTAAGGCCAATGACAATGAGAGGGTTGATGACAATAAGGATAAGAATACTTTTGAGACACGTGATAATCCCTGTACACATATCAGGCCACTGAATCCTCCTAATCTATAAGGCAGGTGCCATTACTAGTTTCATAGAAGATGGACAGAAGCTTAAGATTAACTTGTCTTATATTTCACAACTCGTAAAAGGCCCAGCAAAATTCAAGCCCAAGTCACATAATTCAGTAATGCTAATTATCTAGAATCCTGCAGACACTCATCAAAGACACAGGTATTTTGCCCCTCATTCTATATGGCCTGCTCATTTCCAAGATGTTGCTTACAGAAGTGCATTTATTTTCACTGTTTTATTCATTGCACACACATGTATTGACCACCGACAATATAGCTAAGCCTATAGCAAGTCTCAAACTCCAAATCTCAATCTCTCTCTCTTTTTCTCTTTTAAAATGCACCCATTCAGTTAAGGTTGTCAGTTCTTCACTCACACATGCCAATTCAACATTGCTTTTCTTTCTCCCTGAATACAGCTTAGTCTAAACTTACGTCACTCTAAATTTCTTAGGGCTTCCCACCATTAATTTTTCCTGTACTCGTACTTTTGCTCAACTATCATTTTGCATAACTCTTTGCACAATAATATTCAGTGTCTCTCCTCATTTCTGAAGTTGTGAAAACATGAAATCTTTCTGCTAACATTCAAGGCTCTGAATAATTCATTATTGGGTTAGATCATGTGTAATCATAAGGAAGTCTGAATGTTGAAAGCCTTTGACAATTGCATGATTAGAACATCTCAGATTTGTCCTTTTTCCACATTTCTGTCCAAGTCCTTCGAAGCACAAAGACTTTGAAGAGCCAGACATTTGAGGAAAAACCTTCTTTTGTTCACTTTCTTCCCTGAGAGTTTTTGAGAATTTACATATTAACCAAATGTTTATCCAGTGTTCCAAGTCAGTTAGACTCCTCCTGTCAACAAAAGTCAATGCAGCAAAGATAAAAAAAGACGGATGTCTCCTCATTTGATAAACGGAATCTGGAATTTAGGCTTGGGGATTTGGGATTGAGTGTTCAGACATTTTGCTATGGCTTTCTTGGGATCCAGGTGATATTCTACACATGCCTTCTTGCTGACCTAGGACATTGTTGCCTTCCCTTACTGCTGTCCCCAGGGAAGTGCTGCAGCACATTTCATTAGAGAGGACAGGTGGTAACATGTGGCCACACTCAGTAAGGATTTGGGAGGGAAATTCTAGCTGAGAAGCCAAGATCAGACACTATCCCTTTCAGCACCACAGCATTCTCCTACAGAACACTTCTTATTTTTTGTTTTTTATACATTTTTTGAGACAGAGATTCGCTCTGTTGCCCAGGCTGGAGTGCAATAGCAAGATCTGGGCTCACTGCAACCTCTGCTTCCCCCGTTCAAGCGATTCTCCTGCCTTAGCCTCCCGAGTAGCTGGGACTACAGGTGCCCACCATCAGGCCCGGCTAATTTTTGTATTTTTAGTAGAGACAGGGTTTCATCATATTGGCCAGGCTGGTCTCAAACTCCTGACCTTGTGATCCTCCCACCTCAGCCTCTCAAACTGCTGGGATTACAGGCGTGAGCCACCCCGCCCACCGGCCCCTAGGGAACACTTCTAAGGCCAGAATCTGACCTGCCTGGGGGAATAGGAACCAGTTTTCCTTCCCCTAAAGAAAAGCCTGAAAATCTATCTCCCTCTACTCAAAATACAGAACCCTAAAAACTTGAGGTCCACAGAAAGAAAGCAGTACTCTCCTTGTTAGATTCTTTTCCCCTCAGACCTTCTTCCAAGTTCCACACGACAGGGAGGGGGAGAGTTCTCGTTTCAGTCTTCCCAGTGCAATAGCACAGATGCATTCACAGTGCACCAGCATATGCCTCATGTGAGGTTTGATAGAGAACAAGTTTTCCCTCTCCATCCTGCCTTCTTGTTCCTGCTCCCAGTCCCCTGTATACTTGGGTATGTACACACATTCAGCATGCCTGCTGCTATGCACTGGATGCTTGAGTCTACTAACAATTCATCTGTTGAAGCCCTAGCCCATGATGTGTGGGACCGTGGAGGTGGGACTTTGGGAGGCGATTGGCATGGAGGAGGTCATGAGGTGGAGCCTCGGTGATGGGATTAGTGGCCTTATAAGAAGAGGAAGAGAAGAAGAGAAGCCAGAGTTTGGGCTCTCTCTCTCTCTCTCTCTTTTTCTCTCTCTCTCTCTGCCATGTGACGACAATGCATGCAGGTGGTCATGTGCAAACCAAGACAAGAGCCCTCACCAAAAACCCAACCATGCTGGCACACGACCAAGGACTTCCAGCCTCCCAAACTGTGGGAAACAAACATCTGTCGTTTAAGCCACCCAATCTTTGGTACTTTGCTATGGCAACCTGAATGGACTGAGACACCTGCTGAAAAACATCCTGGGGGAAATGCTTTTCAGGGACTTTCCAGTGAGAAAACATTTTGAAAGGCAACAATTTCTGAAGGGAAACAGACTGCAGAACTATAACTCTGATTTTAAAGAAAATCAGTGTTGCATTATTCCACTGAGCTCTAAACCAGTGCTGTGAGAACAGCTTAGATCCTAGAATCATATGGCCCCAAGCTCTCTGTTTTCCAGAATGGTCTGCATCTGACTTTTGTGTAACCAAAAGGTCATAATAGTGTTATTCCTAGAAAGTTGACTCTAGCACCTAATACATGCATCTGGAATCTTGGAACCATTTTTCCAAGATTTTTAGCTCCATCAAGTTCTCCTCTTCATCAGAGAACAAGTTCAACACATGATAGATGTTCCTTCTGCTAAGAGCACCCACAGAAGGAATATTAAGCATGCACATGGCCTGGGCATGATGTTGCCTCAAAGCCAGGACTCTACTGGACCGAAGTTGTGTCCTGCCCCGGAGCCTAGACGACCACATTGCAAGATCAGAGGGCCTTAGAGTTCCCTGCCTGAGTGGTCCCGAGTCTATCTGGGCCTTTTACAGGAAAGTGGGTGGTTCCCACTGAGTCAGCTCCCCACATCACAGTGTGCCAGTGTGGCCCCCTGGGCCTGGAGCATGGTCTCAAGGAGGATATTTGGGGAGGTCTACCTTAGACATGCAGGCTTGGCGGCCCCTCCATTTACAAAAATCCTGTGGACTAGAAGACAAGGCAGGCGTGTGTCCTCGTACACCGAGTACACCTTCCATTTGCAGGTGTTCTATTGGCTCTGGGCAAGTGAGAGGCTGTCCTGCTGACCTGTCTCCTGCATGCTGTTGGCTGCAGTACCCACATGTAAGAAGTCAGTATTCACCCTCGCAGATCTGATACACTGATTTTACCACATAACACATTTTCATATGTATCTGATTCTATTTCTAGACTTCAGTTCCACTGTTTTGTAGGTCTTTTCCTATGTGAATGTTAATCTATTTAAATTACCATCTTTACAGTATTTTTGACTACCTAGTAAGCCCAGTACCTCTGTATAGCTCTCTCCTGCTTTTCAGGATTCTACGTCTTCTGGGTTTATTTTGCTTACTGAAGTTTAAAGTGTGCTGCTCATTTTTTGTGGTGGTGATGGTGGTGGTAGTTGTCACTGAGAGTGCATTAAATATGACAAGCTAGATAGAATTCGCCTTTTCATGATGTGGGACCTCTCTTTGAAGAGCATTAAGTTTTTCACTGGAGCAAGGCTACATTTGTATCGATAGATTTTGCACATTTATTTTTAACTCCTAGACATTTTTTTTTGGTATGGCTATTTTCAATCAAGTTTTGAAAATTACTGGCGTTATTTGAATAAATTACTGGCATTATTTAGAATGAAGGTGGGAAAACTTGCATACTAGTTTTCTACATAATTAACCTATGAGAAAGCTATTTTGTAACAATTATGCATTGGTTTAAGTCATTCTACAGACTATTTAAATAATTATTCCAGTTTACTTTCTTTGTAACAAACATTTATATAGGACTTATTATGTCTTAGGTACTGTCCTAGGCAATTTAAAAATATTAAAATATTGAATTCTTACAGCAGGCCTGTGAGATAATTACTATTATTTCCCCAATTTTAGAAGTGACAACACTGAGCCCTAGCAACTTGGCTACTGTCACAAATAGGTGAGCTTCCAGTTGAGACCAGAATCCAGGCCATGTGGAGCAGAGCTTCTGCTGGTAATCACAGCACTATCAAATTATTTAATTTCAAGTTTGCATCCAAAATAATGTTTCTCCATTGTAAAAAGTGAGTCGATGTGAAACTTTATAAGCTAGCATTGAAATGTTGAAAATGCTGAGCTTTGTATGTTTCAAACACCAGAATGTCCATAAAGCACCAACTCAGCATGGCATGGACAGAGCGTGCTGTAGGACAGTGTGCTCCAACACTGGGTCATCGTGTGCATCTGCCCACCAAGGATGCTGAAACCTACCATTTTTAATCAATGTCAAGGGATTGGCCTATTTTAAGTAATTATAGGATGAAAAAAGAACATTCTGAAATAAAAAAGTATGCAGTTTCTCAACAGTTTTCCAAACTTTTGGGTCACAGGGTTTTGCACAGGGAAATTGACCCCATTCATGTGTGATTGCATGGGACTCCCTTGATGACACTTCTGACTTTTTCCTTTAGTTAATTTATTGTCTTTATTTATGGATAACAGGGCATGGACTGGAGGTGAATTAAGGAAAGTCTATTTTTGTTTAGTCTAGTTTGGACCTGGGGCTAAAATGCTTGGCCCTCCCCTCCCTTCCTCTTCTCCTTTCTTACCCCCAGCCTCTCCTGGGAGTGAAGAAGATCTGCAGATAACCAGTCTTAAAAAGAGTGTTTAGAATATTTTTAAGGCAAGCATTTTTAATAAAATGCACATACACTGGGTAATACGTAAACTTTACATACTTGGTAAGTTTTTGTTGTTGTTGTTGTTGTTTGTGCATTCTTGGCTCACTAGAGCCTCAGCCTCCTGGGTTCAAGCAGTTCTGTCTCAGTCTCTCGAGTAGCTGGGACTACAGGCATATGCCACCACACCCGCTGAATTTTGTACTTTTTTTTTTAAGTAGAGATGGGGTTTTGCCGTACTGGCCAGGCTGGTCTTGAACTCCTGACCTCAGGTGATCCACCTGCATAGTCCTCCCAAAGTGCTGGGATTACAGATATGAGCCACCGCCCCGGCCAGTAAGTTCTTAATTAGATATGCAACACTGTGAATTTTACATTGTGGGGTGCTGAATGCTGAGTAAGTTTTGTTGCTGTAATGATTTTTGAGGCTTGTCCCAGGATGTAGTAAATTAACAGACACAGTCTGATTCTTTCAGAGCTTACTGTAAAGCTTTGTTATGTGGGAATGAACATAGGGCTGGAACTAATTTTGGCCCGCTAATGATGCTTTTGCCTACTGTAAGCAATATCTTGTGGATTAAATGATTTTTTACTCTGGCTGTTGGGTGAACCCTTTGCTAACTAGTATAGGCCCTCTTCAGCCACCTCTGCACTGGGTAAGTTTAACAGGCCCCCATAACCCTGTCTGTCCAGCTAGGGAGCTGTTCATGTCTGTCCCCAGCTGTGGTCCTCTGAGAGACCAAGTTTCTACATTTTCCTGGGACCCAGTGAATTTTGTGAAGCTGCGCCTGGGATCTGTGGACCTGCATGGCCCTACACTCCAAGGCTTTCTGCAGCAAGGTGGGAGCAGAGCAGAATGAAGGGCACAATGAAGCAAGGGCTAAGAAATTTGCAAAGGGGAGACAGATCATTACAGAAACACGTGCAGGTGGTTATAGCAGTCGGCTCCTTTCCTGAACCAGAGACTCATGCTCCTGTTAAAATGTTAGTCCAGTCAGCAGGTTTCCCGCTTCCTGGCCATCCTGAGAGACGACCTTGAGCCCAGGCAGATGGGGCCAGGCCGAGAAAAGAAACCTCAGGAGAAACCAATCCTGCTGACACCTTGATCTTGGACTTCTGGGGTCCAGAACTGTGAGAACTAGTTTCTGTTGTTTAAGCTAGCCAGGCAGTAGGATTTTGTGAAGGCAGCCCCAGCAGACTAATACAGGTGCCCTCCCTGGGCTGCTTGCAGATTTCCCCAATTGCAGGCACACCTATTCAGGACCCCTCTTCCTCTGGGTTCTCAGAGGAGGTCGTAGTAATCTGGGAGGATGATCAGAGAGAGCCATCCATGCTCAGCAGGCTGGGGTCGTGGTGCTCTGCTTCATGACCTGCCTCCATGTTTCTTCCATGCAGTACTCTGTCCAGGGATTAGAGTTCTAACTTCTGGTTTCTCAGCCCAAATTTTTCATGTCAGCTTTTGCCCGTTTTTAATTGATCCAGATTTACTATGTGGACTTGAGCTTGCCCCTGCCTTTAGGAGCCTATGGGCTGATCAGGTTTTGTAGGGCCTGAAGCTTGTGCAATTCAGAAAAATCCTCTTAAAAACATTACACAATTACAAAAACAGAACTGCAAACTTAGAATTAGGTGCAAAAATCGTATTATTAAAGTATTCTTGGGCTGGGGGCATGCTGTAATCCCAGTGCTTTGGGAGGCTGAGGTGGGACTATTGCTTGAGCTCAGGAGTTCAAAACCAGCCTAGGCACCATAGCAAGACCTTGTCTCTATTTAAAAAAATCCATATGTGGTGGTACATGCGGTAGTCCCAGTTGAGGTAGGAGGATCATTTGAGCCCAGGAGATTGAGGCTGCAATGAGCTTTTGACCCTGCCACTGCACTCAAGCCTAGGTGACAGAGAAAGACCTGTCTGGAAAAAAAAAAAAAAAGAAAGAAAGAAAGAAAGAAGAAGACAAGAAATAAAGAAATTACTCTTATCCTGGACATCGCAGCTTGTCACAGCCTGGGTAGGAGTTTGTGGCTGGTGCCCTGGCTTCTCAGGTTTTTTCTGGGCTGATGTTTTGGGAACAGCTTTGCCTGTGGTCCCACCTGGAAATGGCAGATTTCATTCAAATAAGACTTGTCAGGTATTTGAGGCACATTTTGATACATCCGGTTGTATCAAATGCTGACCTAACACACAGACCTACCTGGTGGAGGTAACGCTGCAGGTTTGAACACTACAATCGAGAAGCACGAGGCTCCCATTAAAAAGAGAATAAGAAGTGTGTGTTTATATTCGTATCCCCTGCGTAACTGAGTCTGTTCCTCAGAAGGGGAGAACTTGTAGTCAAAGGAGCACAAAGCTTTATGTCCAGTGTACAGAAAGCAAAGCTTGTGTTCCGGACATGCTTCCTGTTTCTGCTCTGGACATTTCACACCTCTATTCTCTATTTGGCATGGATGTCAGTGAGGCACCTTAGAAATGGTCATGTCACTGTGTGACTTCCAGTTTTGATTTTTGGGTACAGATACCTGGTGAGAGGCTTTGAGAGTACTAGATAGATTCGGAAGAGCCATTTCTACTTTGGGTTAACTGGAAGTAATCTTGTTACTTAGTTGTATGTGTCAATGACTGAGAACCACACAGCTATCCCAGTAAACTGAGTTGATATGTATCTCCCTCCCTCTCCACTCAGACCCCCGAATGTCCTCAGTCCTAGCAGTGCAACTGACCCTACAGAGTCTGCAGGAGGAGCCTCAGGGCCAAAGGAGAATGTGTCCCTGATCAAATGCAGTCAAAATAGATAACTTTTGAAAATTTTGCAAAATCAGCAAATGTATAAATAAATGTTCACATTGCTAGGACCCCTCTCAGGGTCTTGGAAGGAACCTTTGCAAATGAGTTTTCCAGGTCTGCAACTTGATAAGCTGCTCAGTAATCCGCTGTCACACCATCCTGTCCTCCCTAAAATGTTCAACATCCAGCTCCACCATAGCTCCTGTCATCCTTAGAGAAACTTCTGAATGTGGTGTTTTGAGGCCAGACACATCCTCACTGGACTCCAGAGCTCAAGCTTTCTCAGTTTCTAAGGCACATTCCCTCTGATGCCATTACCTGACAGCTCTCCCAAGCACCTTCTAGTTACCAAAACCCTCCCAAGAATTCCCTCCCTCAACCCAAATCCCAGCCCCTATCCCAGTGGACAGTGCTTGATCCAGTTCTCCTTTTCTACCTTTCCAGAAGTAAAGAAATTTACTCCTTGGCTCCAGACAAGGTAAGGATAGTTATAGAAAGGGGTCGTTCTTCAGAACTGAGGATCAGAGGCTTTGCAGTTTAGTTTACCAAATTCTTCATTTTCCTCCCAGCCCTCCCAACAATCCAGTGAGGTACGGGCAGTTATTTCTATTGTACAGATATGGAAGCTGAGGCTCAGAAAGGCTAATAAATGACCCCATGCCTCACACTTGAGGGTGCAGAGCTTGACTTAAATTCAGATGCTCTGACCTAGCCACAAACTTTCACAAGTTCACTGGGCTTCTTAATGGGTGTGTGAACTCCCAGGCCAGGGGTCTCTGGTCATGAAGCCTGTGCAACCACACTCAACGATCAAGCTAGTTGTGTACTTGTTGGGAGACTGTTCACTCGCCAGTTGATACATTGCTCACACCTGTCCTAATACAGGAAGATTCAGGTGAAATGTCATGATGAAAAAGGTAAAGTGTGTAGAAAATATTAATTTAAATGATTTTAAATTCTCATCTTCAAATCACTGGGAAATTAAAAGTTTTTATTTTCTTTTAACATCTGGTTATTCTGATATGAAATATTAAGTCAAGCTTCTTGCTTCATAGACAGTTCTGGTGGTCTGTTTCCCAGAAATTTACCTAGTACAGTTAATCTACTTACGCTCAGTGTTATGCAGTCTACCCTTTCCCAAAAACAACATAGATCTTAAAAATGCCTCATTTCCAGACTCATATTAGCAAGTGAGCGCCTTTTTTTTTTTTTTTTTTTTTTTAAAGAACATAAAAAAAGCTTTGGTGCTCAAGGGAACATTTATACAAAAGTTCACAGATTTGAAAACAACTAGATTTTCCTGGAACTATCAAATACCTCAGACACAAACAAACCTATAAAATATAAAAAATAGTTTCTGCTGATGAATCTGTTGGGAGAGACATCATGGAAGATGTGACTTGCATTTGGGAGACAGCAGAAATCTATAGAGTGAAGCTCTAAAAAATAATATGCCCCAGAGTATTAGTTAAGGCAGGGGAGACCAGGCATTGCTAGGAATAAGAATACATGTAGAACTTGGAGATGTCAAGGAATTTATGCAGAATTGTTGTGGTTTTGCTCACCGTATCTTCTTATTGGTGCCTCCCCCTAAGGTCATGAGTTGGTGTCTGAAGTCTTTCTCAGTCCAGAGGTAACTTCTTCCTCTATGATTTTTTTTGTTTTGTTTTTAACCAGACTTAACTTCTGCCAAAGTAATTATATAACCTCCACTTCCAAGAAACGGCTTTCCAGTTCCCCCTACACACATCTACTGTCATTCCTTCATGCTCTGCCTCTTCTCTCTTGCAGACTAACCAAGGCTTAGAACTGTAGGGCCGGGAGATGCTAATGAAGTATCCTAGTCCACAAAGTTTAGGGAATGCTGGCTTGAGCTGGGCGCGGTGTCTCATGCCTGTAATCCCAGCACTTTGGGAGGCCGAGACAGGTGGATCACTGGAGATCAGGAGATTGAGAGAATGCTGGATTAAGTAATATTAAGCAGGCTTGTCTCCAGTGGAATTTGCAGAGCATTTAGCACACCAATGTACTTTGGAATATTCTAAAGGAGGATCACATCCCATTGTGCACTGGAGCTCCTGGTGGCCACTGTGAGCCACTGAGCCTCCTGGGAGTATACTTGGAAAACATTGTTTCCTATTCTGTAAGCCAGGTGTGTATCATACAGTATGCATTTCCAAATTCTATATCCTATGTCATTAGCAGTGGGCTTTACATTATAATATTTCACATATTTAAATATAAATTTTAATATATTTTAATATAAATTTAAATGACAATATAAGAAACTATAAATTTAATATAAAATTTGAAGTGTTTAATGTAAATATAATTAAGACACTTTAATATTAAAAATGTAGTTCTTAAGTTTGGTCTCCATAATTATCTGATGAGATAGAAACAGCTCTTTTCACTTAACAGATTAGGAAACAGTCTGAACAATCAAGTACTCCACCCAAAATCTTACAGTCATTTAAGTGACAGAACTAGGACTAGAATCTTCTCATTCATGGGTCTGTGTTCTCTCATCCTTAACATAAGCTCATCTTAATCACAAGTAGTAAGTGGATAGATAAGAAAAATGCTGGTAGGAGCAAATATTTTACAAAAGTAGAAATTCAACAGCAAACATATAAAAACTTTCCAAATGCATAACAGTTTTAAGAATAATACTTTCCTTATTTTACCTACAAAATTTGCAAAATACTTTAACATATTTTTATTCTGAGATCATTTTAGATGTACAGAAATGTTGCAAAGACAGTATGGAAGGTTTCCACATATCTGTCATCCATCTTCCTCTGTAGTTAACATCTCACATTACCATGGTCACCATGCAATATTGATCGAAATCAAGAAATGATTATTGGTAAAATGTTAATAATTGCATTGCAGGCTTTATTCTAATTTCAGTAATTTTTTCCACTAATGTCCCTGGTATCTGAACTAGGGTCCCACATTGCATTTGTTTTCAAGTCACCTTAGTTTTCTTCTTTCTGTGGTAGAACCTCAGCCTGTGCTTACCTGTCATGGCCGTGGCATTGTTGAAAAATACAGGTCAGGTATGTTGTAGAATATTCCTAATTTTGATTTGTCTGGCGTTTTCTGATGATTTAGACCAGGGTTATGGATTTGGGAAGAAGATAACAGAGATGAATGTGTCCTTCTCATCATGTCACGTCGCAGGTGCACAATGTTGACATGGGTTATTACTGTTATGTTTGCTTGGATCACATGGCTGAGGCATGATCAGCTGGGTTCCTCCACTGTCATGTGACCATTGTCCCCTTTCTGTACTCTGTTCATTAGAGCCACTAAGTCCAGCCCCACTCAAGGAGTGAGGAATTAATCCTACCTTCTAGGAAGATGGAGGAGTCACAAAGAATTTCTTAAATTCTTAGCATATATTAAAATCATCAAAAGTAATTGATGAGTATTTGGGGGAAGATACTTAGAGGCTATGCAAATATCCTGTTTCCCCTTAAAATCTCACCCACTCATTTTAGTATCATCAGTGGTTCTTGCCTGAAGTAATTATTGTGAAAATGTTCTAATGACAAATTCCTATTTCCCTCATTCCTTCTACAATTATTAATTGGAATCATCTCTGTCTTTCTCTCTCCCACCTTTTCTTCCTGCCTCCCTCCCTCCCTTCCTTCCTCTTTGTTAACTCACACATGTGCACACATCTATATCTATTTGTCTGTGTGTGTGTGTGTGTGTGTGTGTGTGTGTGTGTGTGCGCATATGAGTCCATACTGACAAACCTAACTCCAGTACATTACTGCAGCTTCATTCTAAATTCCCTCCTGCTTATTTATGACTTCTTGGTCTGACAGTAAAAAGCATCATTCTCATTACCTACACTATATTTGCTAATTTTTTCAATTTAGTCTACATGTGAAGTTGTTTCAGAATTGCTAACAAATATTTCAGTGTGAAACAAATTTACTACCTAAAGTGTTTGAATATAATTTTTTTTTGTCTGTAGACTTATAGTACATTGCCAAATGTCATAATCCAAACTTTCTCCCAACCCATTTAGTGCAGTTATGCCATACAACCTTGGTTCCCCATGACATACTAGTTGATTGTTTTACATTTGTATACATTTAAATTTTTGTGGTATAGAGCTTATGAATTTTGAAAAAAACATTGTCATGTGTCAATTAATATGGTGCCATATGGAAAAGTTCCATCACCCTAAAACTCCCTATGCAGCCCTTTTATAATCCAATCCCTGATGATCACTCATCTGTTTCTGGTCCCTACAGCTCTTTCCAGAAGGCCATGAAAATTGAATTACATGGTATTTAACCTTTTAAATTTGTCTTCTTCCAGTTATCAAGACTCATTTAAGATTCATCCGCTGTGCATCAAGCAATAGTTCTTCTTTGATTGCTGATATTGCATTGTGTGAATGCACACATCTTGTTTACCCATTCACCTATTGAAGAATATCTGGGTTGTTTCCATATTTTGGGAATTATGAATATGAATATTTTGGCAATTATGAATATAAATAAAGCTGCTATAAGCTTTTGTGTACATGTTTTTTGTATGAATATAACTTTTTGTCTTCTTGAGTAAATATGATTGTTGACTAGTATGGTAAGTGTATGTTTGCCTTTGTAAAAAACTCTCAGATTATTTTCAAAGAGGCTGTATAATTTTGAACTCGCACGAGCAATAAATAAAATACAGACAGTCCTCAAATGACCATGGGTCAATTTATGATTTTCAACTCTGCGATGGTGGAAACATGATACACATTCATTAGAAGCTGTAGTTTGAGTGCCCATACAACCATTCTGCTTTTCACTTTCAGAACAGTAGTCAATAAATTACTTGTGATATTCAACACTTCATTATAAAATAGTTTTTGTGTTAGATGACTTTGCTCACCCATAAGCTAATGTAAGTGCTCCTGAGCATATTTAAGATAGGCTAGGCTAAGCAATAACAGCTGTTTCTTAGGTTAGATGTTGATATGGTTTGGCTTTGTATCTCTACCCAAATCTAATCTCAAATTGTTATCCCCAAGTGTCGAGTTAGGAACCTGTAATCCTCATGTATCCAGAGAAAAAAAATGGTGGATCATGGGGGTGGTTTCCCCCAGGCTGTTCTGATAGTAAGTTCTCACGAAAACCGATGGTTTTAAAGTGTAGTACTTCCTCGCTCTCTCTCTCCTGCTACCATGAAGACGGTACTTGCCTCTCCTTTGCCTCCCGCAGTGATTGTAATCGTTAGATTCCTCAGCCATGCAGAACTGTGAGTCAATCAAACCTCTTTCCTTTATAAATTACCCAGTCTCGGGTATTTCTTTACAGCAATACAAGACGGGCTAAAACAGATGTATTTAATCAATTTTTGACAGGATGTTTTCAACTTATGATGGTTTTTCAAGAAGTAACTTCGTCATTAATTGAAGAGCACTTGTATGTGTGTGTATATATAGCTCCAGGTTATCTATTTCTTTCTTAGTGAACTTTGGCAATTTATGATTTAAAAGAAATTGGGCTATTCCATCAATGTTTTCAAATTGATAGCATATGGTTGTTTGTATAGTTTCCTATTTTTCTTTCAATGTCTGTGAGTTCAGTAGTAATATGATCCCACTCATTTCTGACATTGTTATTTTGTGCTTTCTCTGTTTTCTGTCTTTTTTGCTGGACCAGTCTTCTTTAAAGTTCATAAAATTAAATAACCAGCTTCGTTTTATTGATGTTTTCCATTGTTTTTCTGTATCTCTTTTCTTTTCTTTCTCTCTTTTTCTTTTTAGACAGGGTCTCGCTCTGTCACCCAGGCTGGCAGGTAGTAACAGGATTATGGCTCACTGCAACCTAGACCTCCCAGGTTCCAGTGATCCTCCCACCTCAGCCTCCCAAGTAGTTGAGATGACAGACCTGCACCATCCTGGCTGGCTAACTTTATTTATTGTTTGATCGATTGATTGTAGAGATGGAGTTTCATTATGTTGTCCAGGCTGGCCTCAAATTCCTGGGCCCAAGTGATCCTCTGCTTCAGCGTTCCAAAGTATTAGGATTGCAGACATGAGCCACTGCACCCAGCCTGGTGTTTTTCTTTTCTTTCTTTTTTGTTAATTTTAAAAAAATGTTTAAATTTTTTTTGTTTGAGACAAGGTCTCACTTCATTGCCCAGGCTGGAGTGCAGTGGTTTGATCATGGCTCACTGCAGTCTTGACTTCTGAGCTCAGGTAATCCTCCCACCTCAGCCACCTGAGTAGCTGAGACTACAGATGAGGGCTCACCACGCCTGGCAATTTTTTTTTTTTTTTTTTTTTTTTTGTATTTTTTATAGAGATGGTGTCTCACTATGTTTCTGAGGCTGGTCTCAAACTCCTGGGCTCAAGCCATCTGCTCACTTCAGCCTCCCAAAGAGTTGGAATTACAGGCATGAGTCACTGTGTCTGGCCCTGACTTTGTTCTTTTCTAATAAAAGCACTTAAAACTGTATGTTTCTTGCTAACCACTTTTTAATTGCATTCTGCATAATTCAACATGTGGTGTTTTGTTTTCATTAAATTCATAGTATTTTTTAAAACATTTCCCTTGAGTCTTTTTTTGACCCATGGATTATTACTATTATTATTATTATTATTATTATTATTATTATTATTTTGGAGTCTTGCTCTGTCACCTGGGCTAGAGTACAATGGCACAATCTTGGCTCACTGCAGCCTCCGCCCCTCGGGCTCAAGCAATTCTCCTGCCTCAGCCTCCTGTAAGCCGCTGGGATTACAGCCACATGCCACTGTACCCAGCTAATTTCTGTATATTTAATAGAGATGGCATTTCACCTTGTTGCCCAGGATGGTCTTGAACGCCTGACCTCAGGTGATCCACCCACCTCAGCCTCCCAAAGTGCTAGGATTATAGGTATGAGCCGCCATGCTTGGCCAGGAGTGTACTTTTTAATTGCAAAATATTAATAGAATTTCTGGCTAGTTTTTGTCATTATTGATTTTTAGTTTAATTTTATTCTATTTGTATAATTTCTATTATTTTAAATTTGTTGAGGTCTGTTTTGTAACCAAATACTATTTTGGTGAATGTTCCATGTGCACTTGCACTTGAACATAATGTGTATTCTGTTCTTATTGAGTAGAACATTCTATTAATATCAATTGGGACAAGTTGACTGATAATGTTGTTTAGGTTATTTACATCCTTACTAATTTTTGATTAGGTGTCGTATCAAATATTCAGAGAAGAATGTTGAACCTTCCAATTGTAATTGTGGATTTCTCTGTCTCCTCTCAGAACTACTAGTTTTGGCCTTATGTGTTTTCAAGTTAGGTTATTTGGTACAACTATATTTAGGTTTAGTTTGTTTTCTTGTAGAAATTACCTTTTTATTGTTATATAATATACATCTTCTTCTTTGATAAATCCTGCTTGTTCTGAAGTTTACTTTGTTGGATATTAATATATAGCAAAGCTCCTATTTTGTTTTTGTTAGTATTTTTATGGTATGTCAGTCTTCATTCTTTTAACTTATTTACGCCTTTATATTAAAAGTGAGTTTTTCATAGATGCCATAAATGCAGGTGTTGCTTTTATTAAAATCTAATCGGACAACTCTGTCTTTCAATTAATGTGCTTATTCACACTATTTACAGTTAAACCGTTTATTGACTTGGTTGAATTAACCCTATATTACTAGCTATTTTATACTGGTTTTAATAATTTTTTTGTTTCTTGTGTCTTTTTTGTCTTCTGTAGGCTTACTTAAGCATTTTATATATCTTCCTTTTGTCTTCTCTACTGACTTAGTTTTTTATTTTAACATTTTTAGTGGTTACCCTAGAGTTAACAATATTTGATCCTAAAACATTTGCCTGAGGTAGTGATCTCAAAATAAACACCATGTACAGATATGTTAATAATTACTTCATAGGAGATGTAATTATTAACAAATACATTAATAATTATTATAATAAGTATTATAATAATTATTATAACAAGTGTTATAACAAATATGTTAATAATTCTTCACAGGAGACATTTTTAGGTTCTCTAAATGCCTAACCACGTATCAAAGGTTGAATCAACTGTGGCACACCCTTTGGTGAGATGATTACCCAATATTACAAAAATGATTACAGGGCAGATGTTAAACTTTTAAACAAAAGTGTTTGAAGCTTCAGATATAAACAAAGAAAAATAGGTTTAACCTGTGCTGAGTAACGGCTGTGACCTCTTAGCTCTCCTTACCTACAGAATGCCAGTACAGACATAGTTTCTCACCAGGTTTACTGTCTGTAGGACTAAGTAAATTACTAATGAAAGTGTTTGAACATTATGGCTAGGTCAGGGAAGGAAGAGAGTGCATATAATTTTTTTTTTTTTCTCTCTGTGAGATGCATTATGGGCTGAAAAAAATTTCTGACAAGTCCTTGGTTTGGAACTAAGCTCTACCACTTATTAGTTATACAAACTTGTTCAGGTTTTTGAAACTTTATGTGGTTAGTTATTTGGTCTAAGTGGAAATAAGCTACCCATTAACGGGGTTGATAAGGGGATCAGGTGCAGAGAAAGGGATAAATTAGTTTGGCTACTCAATTAGCTTTACGGAATAAATGTATCATTGTCTTCTCCTTAGGACTTGGTTCTGTAGGTGCTGACCACAAACAGTGAGACAAAGCAATAATCACTCTTGTCTATTGGGTAAAAAATAATACTAGGATATACTGAAGGCTTATTATTTGCCAAGTTCTTGGTGTGCATGTGAGAATTTCATGCCAGCTACAGCTACAAAAAACAAAAACAATCAAACCTATATATTTTAAGTAAAAAACAAAATGATAGAGTTGGGTGCCTTGTAGTGATGCAGTACCCAGTCTTTCAAGATTTAAAAAAGGCTTGAGGTTCATTGCAATAAGTTGTGTGTATCCAGAAAGAATCTCAGAAAAGGCCTTAATGAAAGTCATTCGTTTTAAAGAACTTGGGAAGAGAGGGAGGGGAGGTGCTTGGATATGAACATTTGAACAGCTCTTTTGAATGAAGCAAAGCTGATCCTCTTTAGGTAATTACATTCCACAAAGGAAATCTGACTTCATTTGCTTTAGCATATTTTTATTATTATTATTTTTAGGAACACAAAAGCAAGGAAGTTTCTAACTTCCATTTACTTCTTTCATGACTTGTCTTTGTCCCATTCTCTTTTCTGCCTGCACCTGTGGCTTAGTGCAAAAGATCACTTGTCTGCAGTGCAGAGGGGAAATTCTCTGCTCTCTGCCTGGCTGGGGTTTTCCTGAATGAGGGAATGGGGTGAGATGTTGAGGGCATTTGCCCATACATGGAAACAAAGCCTTTATCTACCTAAAGTGGAGAGGCAAAGGGGTGGTTTTTATATGCATTGCAATTGCCACTTTACTTTTTTCATTAAAAGTGAGTCTAACCTTTTTAAATATATCATTTATAGTAGACTGGGACAATTCAGTTGTCTTTGCTGGTGATTTAATAGCCAGAGGAGAGAATATGAGGTTGAATTTTTTGTTTACATCAGGGTAAAGGACCAAATGAATCTTTTAACAAAGTTTAACAAAATTTTACAAAGAACACTGGGCTTTTAGTGACTAGATTTGTTTTTTTGCAGATTCATTAAATTTAAAAATAAAAATTCCATCTCATCATCAGAATTATTTCATATATGTGGACATATAAACATATATGTAATAACCTATGCGTACAAATGTCTAGTCAATTTATGCTCTTGAGAACTTAAGCAAACTTTTGGAGCTTGAGTTTGGGAGTTGAGCTGCGTGAAGTTGAGTAACTAAGACACCTAGAACAGTTGTATCCTTTGTTAGTCCAGTTAATAAGAAGAAGTTTTATAAATATTAATTTGAAAGGCTTCAAGTTGATGGTAGGACGTTTCTGAGTTGAGTTCCCAGCTCCACATTGTCTAGCAGCGTGGTTTCAGGTGATCTGCTAGACATGTGTTGAGTTTCACATTCCTTATCTCTAAAGCCAGGGGTGTGGTGTCTACCATGTTTATCATGAGGGTTTTCTCAGCTATAAATATCTATGAACACTGAAAAAGTTATTAATGTATCAGATAATTTAATTCTTAATGGAATATAAGTTGTTAGTCTATGGATTTCCGTTCCTGTAAAGCTTTTATGTTCTTTCATGTGAAATATTAACAAACAATGCCTGCCCCTGAGCCAGTCTTGAAGAAGCGGGAGAAGGGCTGTAAATGAGATTCCATAGGGGATCCATACTGTGAACCAAAGTCAACGATGTGTATATGAGCGCGTGTGTGTGTAGTGTGTGTGTGGATGCACATTTTATTCAATAAGCTGGAACCAATGTGAAAAGTCTTCTTTTTCCCATCAAAAATCTTTGAAGAAAGCTTCAAAGTTTCTTTGGTGTTCTACATGATATTGTCACATATGAAATAGCAAGATGCAGAAAATGTTTAAAACAACGCTACCTCCTCAGTGTGTGTGTGTGTTCTTTTATTATGAAAATATGGGAGAAAACACAGAAGATAGCACACTAAGTGGTTCAAATGAATTAACTGAAGTTATTCTAAGAGAGTTGAGACAAAGAGATGCACAAAGATAGAGGAAGAGTAGAAGCAAACAAAAAGAAAATAGAAAATAGAAACCTTAGACTAAAAAGGAACAGCATGATAAATATCTTGGTTTTACTTTTGCAATTATGCAAACTACTGTGTCTGTATACACATGAAGAAATTGAATACAACAAAATATACCAAATCTGCCTCTTTGACACAGACCTCTGTAAAGCCCCCATGGGAAAGAAACGGAGGTGACCTCAGCAAAGGCCCTCAGGAAAAGGAAAACTGGAGAGTAAAGAGCAGCGAGGCAGGTGCCAGGCCCTGGGAAAAATTCATTAGGAGTAAGTCTATCCCAGCCCTGCGGGAGTGGAAGTTTTCGAGTTCTACTGGGAATAAATCTCTTGACCTCAGAGAGGTGACGTCACCGAGGCATGTGAGGAATAGTAACAGTGTGGGATCCAGATGAGTTTCACCTTCACTGGCACAAGGTGAATAGAACGAATGGATGCACAGTCCAAACAGGAAAAAGGGAGCTTTACCAAGCCCTGCCTGGCTGCAAAAGGGGCCGAAAGGTGCTGGTGGGGGAGGGTTTTCTTCAAGGCCCGGGAGGATCCATCTGAACAACAAAAGAACATGAGAAACTGAAATCAAACACATCCTTCCTGAGCCAACACCACTGCTACAGAGGATTTTTAGTTCTGTGCTTTTTAAAAAGTTAATACCAAATAGCAATTGTGACTACTTTCTATGGATGACATTTGTTAGGAGCTGCGTGCAAGGCCGCATTGTGTTTGCTCACTGCTTCCTTTTGCCTCTCAATCTTGCTTCTGGGATAATTTTTCTTCTTCCTGAAGCACCTGCTTCTTTGAATGCAATGTTTTTAAAAATTCTTTCCATTTTTTGGATTATATTTGAATGTCTTTATTTCACTCTTTGAACGATATTTTTCTCTGTACACATACTAGGTTGATGGTTATTTTCTCTCACGTGTTTTTGAAGATAATATTGGACCGTTTTCTTTCTTCCATTGTTGATATTGAGAAATCTATATTTATCCTGCCTTTTTTTGTTTGTTTGTTTAAGTCCTCTGTTTTTCCTACCTGGCTATTTTTGAGATTTCCTCTTGTATTCTACAGTCTTCACACAGTGTATTAGTGGCAGGTTTCTTATTTTTTATCTTCTCTGGTATGGTATGCATTGATCTGTATAATCCTGTTTTTCTTTGTTAGTTATAGAAAACTTCCAGCCTTGAGCTCTTGAAGATTGCCTCACCTCTGTTTTCTCTGCTCTCCCCTTCTAGGACTCTGATGAGGCTTGTGTTCAAATGTGACAGTCATCAGGCCAGTTCATCAAATGTGTGCAGCTGACTGCTCTGAACACTAGCAGGGTTGCCCTGTCTGGCTTCTTTGGGTTGCCTGGGGCCATGTGCCTATTGCTAGCTCATGACCTGTAGGCTACAATGGTGCATTAGCTTTCAGCTGGAGCATTTCTCAGCCATTGTGAACCTTCCTGAAACGCTTTTTTCTTTTACCAGGGTGAACAACAATGCTCCAGGTTGTGGTAGCTTGAGCCTTGGGTCCCAGAAGAAAGACAACAGGGAACATAGCCTCGAAGGGCTCATAATAGACTTGTAGAGTGGGCAGTAAATTAATTTGGTTGTTTCAAGGCACTGAGATATTGGGACTATTTGTCACTATAGTTTTACAAAATGTAGCCAAGCCAAGAGACTATCTCATTACATCACTCATATCCATTCATGTCTATTTTATATATTTCATCTTATTGCACGTAATTTCTTTTCCTATATCATCTATTTTCACTAGATATTGAGTTATACATAAATGTATTTAACAATTATACTAACATTTCTACATGCTTTTTCTCTTAATAGTCTCATGTTGATGGATCATTTTTAAAATTATGCATTTGAAACATTTGTATGTATTTGAAAATCTCCAACTCTGTATATCTTAGGGATCAAACCTGTTATTTGTTGTTTCTGTTGACACTTAATCCTAGTGGTTTTTGCTTTCTCTGGATTTTGTGAAATTTGGTTACTGCCTCTTTGCTTAATCTTGGCAATGAGATCCCTGTGGACCTAAATTGCAGAGAAGTGTTTCCCCGTATAGACTGGTTTCTACTTCTCCTAGAAGGAAACTTGACCACCTCACTCTGTGTGCAAGCCTTGACTCAGCTTTCTGGTCAACCTTTCCCTTGTCCTTGTTGCTGGCTCCAAGGCTCAATTTGTTGGTTGCTATAGACATCTCTGCTAAGGCAACTCAGCCTCTTTTGGATTCCTGCCGATCTGGCTCCAGTCAATCCCACCTTCTTGATGTCCCAGCTTCAGCTCATTATCATATGTGCGGGGGTGTGTATTGTTTGCTTTGTTTGGATGAGGTGGGAACTTGGAGTATATGTTTTTGTCTGCCTTCTTTCATTCAGCATAATTTATTCTGAGATTTATCCACGCTGAGCAATTGTATTTCATTGTGTGAATATATCATTTTTTCATTCATCTATGGATGAACATTTTGGTTGTTTGCAGTTATTTGATATTTCAAATAAAACTGTTGTAAATACCCATGTATTAGTTTTTATGTAGACATAATTTAATTTTAAAATAAAACTGTTGTAAATACCCATGTATTAGTTTTTATGTAGACATAATTTAATTTTTTCTGGAGTAAATCTAGAAGTGGAGTGACTGAGTCTTATAGTAGTTGTATATTTAACCTTATAAGAAAAAAAAAAAAAACAGTTTTCAAAAGTGGTTGTACCACTTTACATTTTTACCATCAGTATATAAAATTTCGGCTGGGCGCGGTGGCTCACCCCTGTAATCCCAGCACTTTGGGAGGCCGAGGCAGGAGGATCACGAGGTCAGGAGATCGAGACCATCCTGGTGAACACGGTGAAACCCGTCTCTACTAAAAATACAAAAAAATTAGCCAGGCGTGGTGGCGGGCGCCTGTAGTACCAGCTTCTAGGGAGGCTGAGGCAGGAGAATGGCGTGAACCCGGGAGGTGGCGGCGCTTGCAGTGAGCGGAGATTGCACCACTGCACTCCAGCCTGGGCGACAGAGCGAGACTCCATCTCAAAAAAAAAAAAAAAAAGAATTCTAGCTCTTTCATATTCTTGTCAGCATTTGGTATGGGCAGTCTTTTTGGTTTCAATCATTCTAATAGGTATGTAGTGTGATCTCATGGTCGTTTTAACCTGCATTTTGCTGATGACTAATGACATTGAGCATGTGAGTATTTGTCATCTGGATATCTTATTTGATGAAGTCTCTGTCCATACGTTCTGGCCACTTTTTGAATGGGGTTCATTTTTCCTCTTATTATTGAGTATTAAAATTTCTTTATACATCCTGGATTCAAGCTCTTTATCAGACATATTATTTTTAAATATCATCTCATCTTTGAATTTGTGGTTTGAGCTCATTTTACTCTTTAATATTTTAGTATATTCAAAAAAGGAGCTGAATTTTTAATGTTGATAAGATCCAATCTATCATTTCTTTTATGAATTATGCTTTTGGTATTGTATCTAAAAGACCTCTGCCAAGGTCACAAAGATTTTCTCCTATATTTACTTCTAGAAGTTTTATAGTTTTAGGTTTTACATTGAAGCCTCAGACCAGAGGACTCGATTCTCATTTTACTGAGTAATTGTGGACAAGTCACTGTGTTAAACTGGATTCTACTTTCCTCAAAGTTTGGTAAGTGCGTTGGGAGTGAGGGCAGTTGAAGGGAGAACAAAACATATCAGAGAGCAGCACAGGGCAGGCAGCACGTCAAGCTGCGTCTTGTGCCAGCCACTTTTCTCTATGTGCTGTAAGCTGCTTAGGGAGGTATGGCAGCAACAACAAGCACCAAGCTGCTTTCAGGACAGTGTAACCTCAGGGGGGGAAAAAGCAATTTTTAAGCCATAAAGCATTTTTAAATTTAATTTTTCTTGATATACAATAGCTGCACATATTTTCAGGGTGCATGTGATAATTTAGTACATTATATAATTAGTAAATATCCAATCAGTATAATTAGGATATCCATCACTTTAAATGTGTGTCTTTTCTTTATGCTAGAAACATTCAAATTATTCTCTTCTAGCTATTTTAAAATATGTAATAAATTATTGTAAGCCACAGTCACCTTGCTGATCTATCAAACACTAGGTCTTACTATTTCTATCAAATTGTTTATTTGTGCCTATTAATTTACCTCTCTTCATTTCCCCCACCCTTCTTACCCTCTGATAACCACCAATCTACTCTCTATCTCCATGAGATCCACTTTTTTAGCTTGGACTATAAATGAAAACATGTGATATTTGTCTTTCTGTGTCTGGCTTTTTTACTTAGTGTAATGACCTTCAGCTCCATCCATGTTGTTGCAAATGACAGAAGTACAATGCTGCAAACCTGTAGTTCCAGCTAACTTGGGAGGCTGAGGTGATGATCAGGAGTTGGTGCCCAGGAGTTAGTGTCTAGCCTGGGTAACATAGGGAGATTCTATCTCTTAAAAAAAAAAAAAAAAAAAAAAATCACAGAAAGACTTGTATCCCATCTCCTGACCTGTAATATGGATTTTTAGTGTATGAACTAGTTTCAGTGTGTTTGCTCCTCAGGTGGGTGTATGAGTAACTCCCCACTCCAAACTTTCATCTTCCCAGTGTCTGCTTCTCTAGAATGCCACCATCTGAGGGAAGGACTCCATGCAGTTTGCAGCTCCCTATGCACTTAAAACCCAGCCACAAATGTCTAAATTAGGAAGGTCTGATCCATAGTCTTTACAAATGGCCTGAAATCATGATGTAGCAAAAATTACTTCTAAATTTTAATAGTGCTCTGTTCCTTTCTGTAATCTCCTTTCTGTGTGCATGCAAGGCACCACAGGATTAAATGTTTGGATGTTGTTAGAGCACCAAAATAAAACTAATTATTTCTGCAGTGACATTTTGGCTTGTATGAACATGAACATGAAAAAGCTATCTTTTATACATTTCTCAACTGGGACATTAGAACCCTTTACATTCAGCAATTTCTGTCTGAACAAAAAACAAAGGGGCAGGTATAGTGGTGCATGCCTATAATTTGAGAATTTTGGAAGGTCAAGGTGGGAGGATTGCTTGAGACCAGGATTTTGAGACCAAACTGGGCAACATAGCGAGGCCCTGTTTCCACAAAAAATAAAGTAAAAATATTAGCTAGGCATGGTGGCACATGCCTGTAGTCCCAGCTACTCAGAAGGTTGAGGTGGGAGGATCGTTTGAGCCCAGGTGGTCAAGGCTGCAGTCAGCCATGACAGAGTCATTGCACTCCACCCTTGGCAATAGAGCCAGACTCTGTCAAAAAAAAAAAGGTTGAAATTGCAACATGAGAATGCGAAGGAGCAATTTGCCAGTCTTTATCTTTCTATAGGATGCCTTTTCTCTGAGGTGGTCAGCCACCAACCATTGACAGTACTTACGTGACAGATACCAGCTCAACTCTGCACCGGGCAAGGAACAAGACAGAAGAAGATAGTTCTCACCACCCTTCCAAGTGACAGTGATGACTTAACAACCACCAATAGAAAAGTTATTTTAAACAATATCTATTTTAGAATTTAGAAAATTGAAGCTCTGAGAATTTAACTAACTTGCTCCAAGTCATGCAGTAAAAATGACAGAGCTGGGACATGAACTCAGGTAATATGGTCGAAATCTGGTGCCTGAAAAGAGAGCGTACCAAAATGATTGAGCTTATTTTCACTTGGCTTTTTTAAAAAATGGATTTATATCTGGGTAGTAGAAAGAACTTGAGGAATCAATCACCAAGATTTGAGGCCTTCCTTGGATTATTTGCTGAATGGGGAAATCATTTCTCTGTTCTGTGCTTTTGCTTTATTATAAAAAGCAATCTTTTATTTTATTTTTTATTTTTTTTCCAGAGTCTGGCTCTGTCACCCAGGCTGGAGTGCAGTGGTGCAGTGTCGGCTCACTGCAACCTCCACCTCCCAGGTTCAAGCAATTCTGCCTCAGCTTCCCAAGTAGCTGGGATTACAGGCACCTGCCACTACACCCAGCTAATTTTTGTATTTTTAGCAGGGACGGGCCATGCTCACCATGCTGGCCAGGGTGGTCTCGAACTTCTGACCTCAGGTGATCTGCCCGCCTCGGCCTCCCAAAGTGCCGGGATTACAGGTGTAAACCACCGAGCCCGGCCAATAGTCTTTAAATATACTCCTGATGATGTAGCTAGGGGTGTACCTTATGTGTTAGGCAAACAAAGAATATATTTTTTAATATTTTTCTCTTATATATGCCAAATTAGTTTCAGTAATAGACATGAAATAATCAATCATCATTATTATTTTCTAGATTCATCCTTTAATGATGAAATAAGTTTTCAAAAGGATAGATGTCATTTAAAAATCCATTCTTCAAATTCAGTAAAATATTTAATATAGGAACTTACTTTAATATTAAACATAAAAATATTTAATATAGACATTTGCTCCTCCTCAACAAGGAGGTCACACCTCCCAGATCGTGCTCCAGGTTCACAGGGCCAGAGGAAGACTGAGATTGCTTCTCCACCCTGATGGTCACTGTCATCATCGCTGATTAGAACGTCCCACTTAAAACTCAGGGGTTTGGACACACCTGGTTGTACCCCAGGGTTTGGACACACAAATTGCGCTCAAATGGAACCCAAAGGGTTTCTACCCCTTACAAATTTATTCTAGAAGTGAGCAGGTGTAGTTGAATCCTCCAGCTATGTAGCTGGGAGCAGTTATTTAGGTGATAGGCCAACATCTTTTTGGGGTGAAGGAGCATTTTATCACCAGTGTTGTTTAGAACCTCTGGCAAACACTGGTGATGAAAACCAGGCTGATTTTTACAAGGTTTTATGATTGTCTTAAAGTTTTCTGCAGACAATGTACCCCTTACTGCCTGCACCCACAATGGGAGGCATGCCCACTGCCCTGCCATTGGTACAACGTTGCACAGAATCCCACTTTTGTATGATTTCATTGTGCTAAATGCCTGTGTTGCTGGAAACCTTTTAGGTCAGCTTTATTCCAACATGCAATCATTATACCTCGGCCCCTGTCTAGGAAGCTTCAGAGAGGAGGGTTCAGGAGTGAGGCTTGGGCTCCTGAGCCCATTGCTTTAAGTGGTGTTGACATGTTTGATAAGACCCCCTCCTGCTGGGTCAGCAGTAGCCTCCAGTGCTGGCACTAAAGACTTGAAAATGAATGTCCCTCTTCACAGAGAAGGGTCCACATTAAATGTGTAACTAGGAGGAAGTAGGTCGTTTATTCAGCCTCTAGATCCTAAAGTGCTGCTGACCCTACCTGCTTTTCTTCCAGTGGCAGTTCAGATTCAACAAGCAGGAACTGAGTGTTGACTTTCTGCACTTAATCTCTGTTAATCAAGGTTTTATAAACTCTAAAAAGGAAGGAACTGGTATTTAGTGAATACCTACCCTGTTGCATGGGGACTGTAATTCCCCCTTTTTTAAGAGACTAAGTTGAGGCTTTGGTTTTCAGGGCTACCTGGTTAAGAATAGAAGTCTCCCAGATGTCCAGACGCCAGGACTTGGTGCCACTGAGATGGCTCAGTTGGGACACACAGTCAGCACACTCAACCCAAAGCTGTCCCTGGAAATGGCCCCACTTGCTTCAGGGCGTGGTGCAAAACGTTGATTTAATCTGGGAAGCTGCTCTCTGGCTTTAGGCCAGAGGAGCGACCCACCCAGCCAGAGAGGAGCCAGGCCACCATTACTCAGACCTGTCCTTTCTGGAGAGGGATCGCACAGCTGGCTTTGTCAGGCGTGGCTCGCAGGACTGCCAGAGTCATTCTGATCCCATTACCTGGGATTAGAATGATCAGAATGATCAGAATGATTGCCCATATTATTCCAGAGGCCCCGATCTCAGCCCACAACTCCAGGCAAATACATGCATCTCACCTGCACGACATCTCTCAAGGAGGCTGTGAAAGGGATTTTGTCTCTTGTGTGTGGGTGAATGGGTGATGCAACGAGAATACCCAGGGAGTGATTGATGATAGTTCTTGGTCACCTGAAAGTCAATCTTTTTCCTTAGTAGGCTGGATTCTACTGAGTAAGGCCATCATGTAACTCTGTGCCTTGATTTTCTAGAAAAAGAAAGCAAAACAAAACCAAAAACACAAATAAAACAATGATCAATGAATTAGTTACTTATTCCTTAAATGTGTCATTTGAGAATCCGGAGCCCATTTTGATCTGGTCTAGGATAAACAGTCACCCCTCTTACCTGTCCATCTGCTTAACAAAACTGGCAGGTTATGTGCAGTGTTATTTTTAATCATTCATACTAAAACTTGATGTGTGAGAGCAATATACTAATAGTTTCAGGGAACACTGACTCAGCCACAGTCAAAGCCCTTGGGGTTTGAAATCTAAAAATAATAAACATGCTTTAAGAGTAAATTCCTTGATACAAAAAACAAGCTGTTTCTTAGTTCAGCATCTGGGATTACCCATCCTTTGCTGTAAAGAAACATTCGTTTTCCCAGTAAACAGGGGCTCCCTTGGCCTCTGTCAACAGAGCTCATAACCTGGAGCCTGTGGGACCAGCACAAACAGGCCATAAACCCCACACTTCGCATGACTATTGCCAATCCATCCCAGAACTGCCAGTTCAGGAGAGGAAGAATGAGGAAGTTGCTGTTTAGTCCGTCTTCTTTTTTCCTTTGTATTTGTTACTGTTGTAGTATTTATTTATAACTGTACCTATTTTATTCCTATTTGAGTTTGAAAGTTGGGCTGGAAATTTAAAATTAAAAAGCCTCAATAGCGAATAGATCAAAGATGTACTTTTCATTGCTTCTGACATCTCAATTGCTATAGACAAGAAAACACACATAAAAAATACCTCTATTCTGCACAGAAATAGCCTCAATTTTAAGTATTGGAGAAAGAAAACAGCCACATACACTCAGAAAGTTAGATGTGGCTAATTTACTTACAGATTATGTTCATTTCTAAATGGTTCAGTTATAAAGTTATACTGACAATGGCTGGGGGTACTGGACATTCTCTAACAGCCAACTATTGGGTCTTGCTTAAGATGCATTTGGGAAAAGGATCTGTTCTCTGGATCCATTTGTCTATTTCTCACTTTATTTTTCTTTCATTTTCTCTGATGAAGTTTTATATGCTACCTGCAAAAGTCTATTTTAAAAACATAGTATTTTTAATAAAACTGTTTGTTTAAAGTAGAAAATTCAAGTGCCATAAAATAATGCACTAAAAAAATTATTTCTTCTCCCCCGACCCCACACCAGGCTCACTGAGGGAGTTCCCCATGATCGTCCTCCTGCTGTCTTTGTACCCTTGCAGACATGAGTGCACAGGCATTTATGTGACAAAATTTGCCACCCCACTTCTTTACACACCTTTTCCATTTACCTCCTTTCCCGTAATCTCTACGATTTCTTTCCTTTCATGACTTGGAGAACATTTTAATGTCTATGTCGTGTTTCATGGTTTCAATGAACTCTATTTAGCCACGATTTATGACCTGCTGCTGAACACCAAGGATGTTCTCCAGTCATTTCCTACCACACTGAATTTGATGAATGTGCACACGTCCGTACACATGTGTGAGCACCTATGTGCACATATGCAGCTCAACTTGTTAAAAGTGAAATGATAAAGGTGATGCACGCTTATTTTCCACGTGGCTAGAATTTCATGTCAGATGAAACTGCCAGCACTGCCAAATCAACTGCAAATAGGTGAGCAGTGAACACTCACAACTGAACATTTATATCTGAGGTTCCTCTTTTCCAATAACTTCAAAATAAAAGTGAATTACTAAACATATTGGTGTCTACAGTCTGAGAGGAGGAGCATGATATTTTGTCCTTGTTTCAGTTGTGAGCCAGGTTCTGTCATCTAGCAAAGCTTCAAGTGGCATTTGGATTTTCTTTTCAGGAAATTGTCTGTTTAATGCACCTTGCCCATTTTTCTGTAGTTTCTTGTCCCCTACCCTTAGAATATCTCTAAAAACATCCGTACACAGCCACCCTCTCTTTCTTCCCTTTTTCTGCTACGCTGTAAGAAAAAAATGACAGGATGCATTTTATTTATACATTTAAGGAAAACATCCTCCTACTCAAACTAAATTTATAAAAATTACCCATGTTTTCTTACTTGTATGGCTTATTGTGTTCTTCTGATGTAAACAGGCAATCTAACCAGAGTTTATTTGGTTTTAAGGAGTATTGTAAGGATGCAACTTCATTTTCTTCCATATATATTTCCCATTGCCAACAATGAAATAATCCATCCTTTCCTTTTGATTTAAAATATAATATCCATCATATATAATTTCTAATATTAATTTAGTTCTATTTCCATGCTCTGTATTTTCTTTCATTGATTTTGGTATTCTTTGAATAAAATTATTGTATTCTAGATTTGTTTTATTATGTGATGAGGCTTGTGCCTGTCTTCCGATTGCTTTTATCTTTTGGATATTTTGTAGACATTCTTTCATTCTAATTTTTCCGTATGAACTTTGAATTATGTATTAAAAATGTTCTTTTATTACCATTATTGGTAGCATTTTATTTTTAGATTAAAGATAAATTATGTATTTTTTCAGATTCAATCTTCTCATTAAACAGCTTACATCTTTTAATTACTCAATTTGTTAATCTTTGTGTTGCTCCATTAGTTTTTAAAGCTCTCTACTTACAGATCTTACATATTTCTTATAAAATTATCTGCAGGTGGGCTTGACTGAGACCAATGACTGAGACTTGTCCTTCTTGAGAAACGGATGTCTGCTGCCCACTTGTGAGAATGGCTGGCAGCTGAACATAAGGCCGTGGGCCCAGGTAGGCACCAGAGGGCTTATCAGCCCATTGTCGCCCACTTCAGGCTGCTGAGATCCCACCCACTTTATCTTGTCAGGAGAGAAGGCTGGTTCTTCCCCAGTCATCAGGGACCAACGTCACCCTTGCAGAGTATATGAGCGCCAAGGGTCAACTCCTCTCCCTTAGGGTCCCCACGAGCTTGTCAAACAGCTCTTGTCATTCACCTGTGAGTGCTCAGTTGAAGCATTTCATCACTGTTGAAGTTTATGACAAATGGATGGGTGCCTGCCAAACACAACTAGAAACCACAGGAAGATCAGGAGGGAGGGAAGGAGGTGGAAAGCTGTTTAGGACCCCAGGACTTGAGAAAGAGCACAGGGTGGGCGTCCTGTGTCCCTCGCAGGTGGCCACTCAGACCTGATCTTTGCTGATCCCCACCTAACAACCAGTGTCAGTACAGGCAGACTCCTCCCTTCCCTGGATTGTATGGGAGACCCTCTGAGAACATCGGGCAATCCTGATAGCACCTCAAGGGGACTGCCAGGGAGCCCGGCCGCCAGGGGAGGTGTCCTCCTGCCCTACCAAGCAGTCATTTGTCCACCTAGAGACAACAGATGGGAAGGGAGAACAGGAAAGAGGTCCGCAGTCAGACAGCAGCCCAGCCATGAAGCCTCTGTGTCCTCATGGCCCAAGACCCTCCAGACTGTCTAGGGATGAGCTGGGGATGACTGAGGAGTTGAATTCCACCACATGCTGTCCTCCCCAGTAGCCAGGCTGGGGAAAAACTTTCTGCCCTTCAGGTGGCACAAAGGGAACCAGTGGGAGCCCCAGCAGTACCAGATCTAACAAGGAGACCGAAATGACACTGAAAAACTCTGATGAGTAAACTTCCATTAGAACCACACAGCCTGCAAAGCAGGCCAGACCTAACAAAGGCAACTACTTGCTAAAGTAAAAGATTTAACCAGGTCCTAGAGTTGCCTTTTTTTTTTTTTTTTTTTGAGATGGAGTCTCGCTGTGTTGCCCAGGCTGGAGTGCAGTGGCATGATCTCGGCTCACTGCAAGCTCCGCCTCCTGGGTTTACGCCATTCTCCTGCCTCAGCCTCCGGAGTAGCTGGGACTACAGGCGCCCGCCATCTCGCCCTGCTAGTTTTTTGTAATTTTTTTTAGTAGAGACGGGTTTCACCGTGTAGACCAGGATGGTCTCGATCTCCTGACCTCGTGATCCACCCGTCTCGGCCTCCCAAAGTGCTGGGATTACAGGCTTGAGCCACCGCGCCCGGCCGAGTTGCCTTTTATAATAGGTAAATGTGTAGGATGCAGCAAACATTACCAAGAATTAAGAAAATCATGACTTGAATGAGAAAAGACAACAAAATGATGCCCACACCAAGATTAAAGAGCTGCTGGAATTATCAGATGGGGTTTGAAGGCTGTCATAAAAAATGATATGGCAATTGGCCAAGCGTGGTGGCTTACACCTGTAATCCTAACACTTTGGGAGGCCAAGGAAGTTGATTCACGAGGTCAGGAGCTTGAGACCAGCCTAGCCAACATGGTGAAGCCCTGTCTCTACTAAAAATAATAATAAAAAAATTAGTGGGGCGTAGTGGCAGGCACCTATAATTCCAGCTACTCTGGGGGCTGAAGCAGGAGAATCACTTGAACCTGAGAGGTGGAAGTTGCAGTGAACAAAGATTGAGCCACTGCACTCCAGCCAGGGCACATCCCCCCACACCCCTCCCAAAAAAAAGATATAGCAATATATTGGAAATTCTTCTTTTTAATGTTATATACTTAAGGTGTATAACATGATATTTTGATAAACAAATACATAGTTAAATGGTAACTGCGGTCAAGTATATTAACATATCCATCTTCTCTCATAGTTATCATTTTTGTTGTGCAAATGGTAAAAGCACCTGAAATCTACTTTCTGGACAAATTTCCAGTATACAATACAATATTATTAACTATAGCCAGTTAATGTTGTTGTAACCAGATCTCTAGACTTATTCACCTCACATAACAGCAATTTTGTACCATTTGACCAACATCTCCCCATTTATCCCACCTCTCCATCTCTGGTAACCACTGTTCTACTCTCTGCTTCTGTTTATTTGCCTTTTTTAGATTTCACATGTACGTGAGATCATGAAGTATTTGTCTTTTTGTATCTGGCTTACTTCTCTTAAAATAATGTTTACCAAGACTGTTCGTATTCTTCAAATGACAGAATCTCCTAGAAGCTCCTCTTTTTAAAAAAAAAAAAAAAAAAAAAAAAAGCTGAGTAATATTCTATTGTGTGTGGAATTTCTTATCCAGAAATCTATTGATGGGTATTTAGGTTGTTGCCATATCTTGGCTATTGTGACTAATGCTACAATAAACATGGGAGTGCAGATATTTCTTCAAATCTGGTTTCAGTTTCTTTGAATATACACTCAGAATTGTGATTGCTGGGTCACATGGTAGCTTTACTTTTAGTGTTTTCAGGAACCTTCATACTATTTTCTATATTCTACATCTAGTTTGATGTAGTTCTACTTTTTAATTTTTTCTTTTATTGTCTGTTTTGTATACTCTCTCTGTATGTGAAGAGAAATTAACTCTTGTATACTGTTGGTGGAAATGTGAATTGGTGCAGCCAAAATTCACCAATTCACATTTCTACAAACAATGAAAGTGGTTTTGCTTTCTATACTCATCAACACTTGTTGTATCTTGTCTTTTTGATAATAGTCATACTAACTGGTGTGAGGGGATAGCTCACTGTGGGTTTGATTTACATTTCCCTGATGATTAGTAATGCCAAGCACCTTTTCATACATCCATTTGTATGTCTTTGGAAAATGTCTATTTAGCTTCTTTGCTCATTCTTTATTTGGGTTACATTTTTTTTTGTTTTTTGCTGTTGAATTATACAAATTGCAATTTGCTATGTATATTGGATATTAACTACTTCTCAGATATATGATTCGCAATCTTTTTTTCTAATCTCTAGGTCAACTTTTCATTTCCTTCATTGCTTTCTTTTCTGTGTAGATATTTTTTTAATTTGAGGTAGTCCCACTTTTTGATTTTTGTTTTTGTTGCCTGTACTTTTGGTGTCATATTCAAGAAATTACTGCCAATTAACCCTAGTGTAAAGGAGGTTTTTGTCTATGTTTTCTTCTAGGAGTTTTATGCTTGGTCAACTAATTTTTAATGAGAGCACTAAGAATACACAAGGAGGGAAAGAATAGTCAAATAAATGGTGTTGGGAAAACTGAATATCTACATGCTAAATAATGGCTTTGAGCCTTTAACTTATATCATACACAAAAATAAACTCAAACCATTTTGAGTTAAAGGCTTAAACATAACTCCAGAAACCATAAAACTTCTAAACAATTATTTTGGAACAGATGAAAAAAGCAAATCTTTGCAAAGAAACTGAAGTTCTTTAAAAGAGAGAAAGGAAAATACAGAATTGATAAATAAGAGGAAAAAATAACTTGCCAAGTGAGATCAGCAGTAGACTGGAGATGACAGAGGCTAGAAGCGAGGAATTTTGATGAATCAATGACAGTCATTCAATCTGAACAACGGAGAGTAAATAGGCTGAATAAGTAAACAAAGACCAAGAGATCTGTGGGCCAATAACAAAAGCTTGAACATTTATATAGAATGACTGAAAGACTCTCAGAAGAGAGAAGAAGGTAAGGCTGAAAGACTATTTAAGCAAATATCGAGTGAAAGATTTCCAAGCTTGGTGAAAGATACAAATCTACAGATCCAAGAAGCAGAACAAACCTTGACTAGGATATCCCTAAATAGATTCGTGCCAAAAATAAATCATAAATAAACTATGAAAATTAAAGGCAAAGAAAAAAATCTCAATAGGTGAAAGGAAACAATGCATGACATATAGGAAAACACCAACTTGGATGAAGTTGATTTCTTGTCTGAAACCTCAAGGAAAAGCAGTACATTTCTCAAGTGCTGAAAGAATTGTCAACCACAAATTATGTAACCAGTGAAACTATTCTTCAGGAATGAAGGAGAAAGAAAAGACATTCTCAACAGTAAAAAAACAAAAAAAAGTAAAAGAACATGTTACTAAGAAGCCTGCCCTTAAGGATTGCCAAAGGAAAATTTTTCAAACAGAAAGAAAATAATAAAAGAATCTGCAGGCATAAAGAAGAAAGATTAAAAGTCTCAAAATAAATAAAACTATTCATATTAATAAATGAAAGCAAAAATACTACATATCAAAGTATGTAGGATGCAGTGAAAGTAAAACTGAGAAGAACATTTATAGTCTTAAATGCTTATGCTAGAAATGGATGACAGTCCTAAGGGAATAATTTAACTTCCTACCTCAAGAAACTAGAAAAATAAGAGCAAAATAAGCTGAAAGTAAGAGGAGGAAAGAGAATAAAGACAAAAGCAGATATCACTGAGATTGAAAATATAAAAATCTCCCCATTTATCCCACCTCTCCATCTCTGGTAACCACTGTTCTACTCTCTGCTTCTATTTATTTGACTTTTTTAGATTCCACACTGTAAGTGAGATGAAGTACTTGTCTTTTTGTATCTGACTTACTTCTGTTAAAATAATGTTTACCAGGACTGTTCATATTCTTTAAATGACAGAATCTCCTAGAATCTCCTCTTTTTTTTTTTTTTAAAGCTGAGTAATATTCCACTGTGTGTGGAATTTCTTATCCAGAAATCTGTTGATGGGTATTCAGGTTGTTGCCATATCTTGGCTATTGTTACTAATGCTACAGGAAACATGGGAGTGCAGATATTTCTTCAAATCTGATATAAGTTTCTTTGAATATACACTCAGAATTGTGATTGCTGGGTCACATGGCAGCTTTACTTTTTTTGAAAGTAAAGCTTTTTTATTTTGTTTTGAAAGCTCATGTAAAGGGGATGAAAAGACAACCTACAACCTACAGAGAAAATCAATAAAATAAAAAGTTGCTTCTCAAAAACAATCAGTAAAATTGATACTGTTAGCAACACTGAAAAAAAAAAAAACAAATAAATCACCAATATTGAGAATGAAATGGGGTAAAACACTACAGATTCTGTAGCCATTCATAAGATAATAAAGTAAAACTGTAAATGACCTTATATCACAAATCCCACAACTTTGATTAAATGAACCAGTTCCTTGAGAATCAAAAACTAACAAAACACAACCAAAATGAAATAGAAACTCTGACTAGACATTTAACTATTAAATAAATTACATTGGTCATTAAAAGCTCTGGAAAAAGTAGTTTCCAAGACCAGATGGTTAGAAGATGATGGAGTAGTACTTCCCAACTCACTTTATGAGGCCAGTATCACACTCTAATAGTAAAACCAAGGTAGCGTGCATGTACACACACACACACACACACACACACACACACACACACACAGAGAAAGAGGGGGAGAGAGAGAGAGAGAGAGAGAGACAGAGAGAGAGAGAGAGAAAGAGAGAGAGAGAGAAACTAAGACCTATTTTTTAATTAACATAAACTTTTCAACAACATATTAGCACCTCAAATCTAACAATGCCTTACAAGTATTATACACCATAGGCAAGTGATACTTATTCTTGGTATGCAAGGCTGGTGCAACATTTGAAAATGAAGTGATGTGATCCACCATATCACTAAGCTAGAAATATCGTATCAATTGTTGGAGAACAGAGTATTTGGCAAAATTTAGCACTCATTAATTATTTTAAAAACTCGCAAAAATAGGAGAAGAATTCTCTCAGTTTGATAAAGAACATCTGCAAAGCACCTCCAGCTAACATTACACTTTACAATGAACAAATGATTGATATTTTTTTGTTAAAATTCAGACTAAGGCAAGGATGTCCACTCTCACCACTTTTATTCAAAATATTATTAGAAGGTCTAGCCTATGTAGCAAGGTAAAAAATGAAAATAAAGGCATTTGGATGAAAAAGGTAGAAATATGAGTATCTCTTCACAGACAACATGGTTGTCCACATAGAAATCCCAAGAAATCTACAAAAATACTCCTAGAACTAATAAGTAAGTTCAGCAAGTTTACAGGATACTATATCAAATTCCCAAAATTAATTATATTAATGTATATTAAAAATAAAAATGCTATGAAAACACAAAACTATTCTTAATTGCTTCAAATAAAACTATATGTGCTCTTAACATGTATAGTATCTGTATGATGAAAATTATAAAATTCTGATGAAAGAAATTTTAAAAGGCCTAAATAAATGAAGAGGCACATTGTGTTAATAGATTAGAAGATCCAGCATAGTAAAGATTTCAGTTCTACCTAAATCAATTTATAAGCTGAATATAATTTCTGTCAAAATCTCATCAAGGTGACTTTTTTTGAAAACATAGACAAACTTTTAGTAAAACATCTGTGGAAGAGGAGAAGTCTTAGAGTAGCTCTGGAAAATCCTGGGAAGAATAAAGTGGGAGGAATCACTCTACTTGATATTCCTACTATATAGCTATAGTAATCAAGACAATGTGGTATTGACTAAACAATAGATAAAAACATCAATGGAAGAGACTAGAAAGTCCAGAAATAGACCCAGACAAAGGTAGCCAGTTGATATTTCACAAAAGAGCAGAACCAGTTCAATTGGGCGGGGCAGGGGCTGACAGTCTTTTCAATAAATAGTGCTGGAACAAACAGATATCTAGATGCAGAAATCGATAAGTAAAATAAGACAAAAACCCAGGCCTTAGACCTAAACCTTATGCTTTCACCCAAATGAACTCAAATTGGATCAACTGATTTTTAACAAAGGTGCAAAAACAATTCAATAGAGGAAGCATTGCTTTGACAACAAATGATGCTTGAGCAATTGGACTTCCATAGGTAAAAATTATTCTCCAGTTAAGTCTCGGACTTTATATAAAAATCAACTCAAAATGAGTCATGAATTTTAATGTAAAATGTAACACTATAACATTTTTAAAAAATATATTGGAAGAAATCTTTGAGATTTGGAGCTAGGGAAAGGTTTTTAGACTTAACACCAAAGGCATGATCCAATAAAAAAATAAAATTGATGAATTGGACCTCATAAAACCTTTTAGTTTTTGAAAGCTCATGTAAAGAGGATGAAAAGACCACCTACAGACTGGGAGAATATATTTTCAAACCACATATCTTACGATGGATTAGTCTATAAACCATACAGAGAACTTGTAAAATTCAGCTGCTATAAAAACAAACCAATTAGAAAATGGGCAAAAAGCATAAAGCAACATTTCACCAAAAAGCATATAGAAATGGTAAATAAGCACATGAATAGATTTACAACATTATTAGCCATCAGGTAAATATAAATTAAAACCACAGTGAGGGACAACTACATACCTATCAGAATGGCTAAATAAGTACAGTGACAACATCAAATGCTGACAAGGATGTCAGAAAACTGGATCTCTCAGACATTGCTGGTAGAAAATGCACATATATGCACTCTACAAAACAATTTGCCAGTTTCTTTTAAGACTAAGTATGCAATTAGCTTGTGACCCAACAAATGTACTCTGGGGCATTTATGCTAGAGAAATGGAAACCTATGTTCACACAAAAACCTGTACAGGTATGTTCATAACAGCTTTATTCGTTATTATAAATGTGTGCTGTTCTTTCTTGGAACTGGAATCAGCCCATATATACATAAACAGGTAAATTGTTAAACAAAATGTTGTACATCGATGCTTTGGAATACTGCTCAAACTGTTGAGATATGCAGTAACTTGAGTGAATTTTGAGGGAATTATGCTGAGTGAAAAAAAATTCGAAAATGTTGTATATTTTACAATTTTATTTCTACATTTTTGAAATGACAAAATTCAAAATAGATGGTAGATTACGTTTTGCCAGGAGATAGGCCTGTGGGACCAGGCACAGGAATTAACATGGAAGATCCCTGTGGTATTGGAACTGTTCAGTTTTCTGACAGTGGTGGTGAATACACAAAACTACCTGGATGATAAAGTTGTATGGAACTGAACACACCTACGAGTCCTACTAAAATGGGGCATCTGGGTAAGATTGGATGATTATATTCATGTCAATATTCTGGTTATATTATACAATATTATAATTATATGGTATTTTTGCAAAATATTACCATTGAGGAAAATTGGGCAGTAGGATTTCTCTGTATTATTTCTTACAACTGCATGTTTAACCTACAATTATTTCAATAATTTTTTAAATTAAAAGTGGAATGAGAAGTAAACAGATCTTGAAACAAGAAGAAAATTTAAGAGTAAACTGTAAATTCTAATGTAAGATATGTGTTTTCTCTCTTTTCCTACATTTTCAGAAGTCTGAGCCACAAAGAGATGCAATAACACAGCCAATATATCACACCATACATGATGACTCACATGTGATTTGAACTTGTCTCTATTTGGCTAAATCTGGGCTCATGAATACTGGATAAGTCATAGTAAATCTGTACTGTTTCAGCAACAGTTTGGTAAGCTTCACTGTGAAAGTTGCTAAACTATCTTTACATTTAAATGTTTAATTTAAAAATTTTTCTTTCTTTTTTTTTTTTTTTTTAGAGAGACAAGGCTTCACTCTGTTGCCTAGGCTGGAGTGCTGTGATATGATCATGGCTCACTGCAACCTCAACTTCTTGGGCTCAAGCACTTCTCCTGCCTAAGCCTCCTGAGCAGCGGGGACCACAGGTGTGCACCACCAAACTCAGTTAATTTCTTAAATTTTTTTGCAGAGAAGAGGTGTCATTTTGTTGTCCAGGTAGGTCTCAAACTCCTGGCTTCAAGCAATCTTCCTGCCTTTGCTTCCCAGTGTTGAGATTGCAGGAGTGAACTACCATGCCTAGCATTTTCCATCTAAATTTCCATCACAAATATTGACTGAAAAATATGTTGACTCTTCATTTTTTAAATTTGTTTTGCATCTCTAGTCTTCTCCACTCAGCTAGAGTGTGCATGGAGTGGGACATAAAGGAAAGGAAGATCCTCGCTGTAGATAGCACATTGTGTACTAAGATCCAGGCTAAGCTATGCTTTGGTACTTTTATCATGAGTATATTCCCAAGAGTTTGAGCTTGTCTGAGTGTATTAGGAAAGCCCTATTTCTCACCTGCACATTTGAGGTGTAGAAGTTGCAGTGAGTTTAATTTACTAATGCTGAGCCTGCACTGTGGGTTGGCTGGGTTCAATCAGCTCATCTCCCTACAGACAGAGAGGCCATAGAGGTTTCCTGTGTCCCTTGCCTTCCTGAGCAAGCCTCTTCCTGCTCTAATGTCTATGTGGATCATGGGGACCTCATGCAATGCAGACACTCTTTCAGAAGGTCCAGGGTGGGTACTTGGAGCCTATGTTTCTGACAAGCTTATGGGGAAGGCTGATGCTACTGGTCCCGTGGCTGCCCTTTGAGGAACAAACTTGTGCTGATCTGTTTTGTCCACAGGTGACCGTCAAAGAGAGCTTGACATGAGTAGGCTTTCCCCTCACTGTAGTGCACTTGGACTGGGCCGATCCCATTTTCCTCGTCCACATTTTCTAAAAGCTTTCTTTAAACATTGAAGAAGAGAATATTTTTCAGGGGGTGGGATGGATTTAATGGGTTTGAATTTGAAGAATATTTGGACATCAAAGTGGAGATGTCCAGGGAGGGTTGGAAGTGGAGACTGGAATTTTTCAGATCAGGGATGAGTCCATGGGAAGGTGTAATTTTGCTCAAGAAATGTATGTACAAAGAGAGCAACAGATACGATCTCAGGCAACAAGAAGACAAAGAGGTAAAGGAGAAGCAGTGTCTTGCTGCCTGAATTTGGAGAAAAGTGGTGAAAGAATACTTAGTAGGACAAAGCCCAGTGGAAGTGCTATGGTCTTAATCAAAAGATGGTGGCTGTATTAGTGTTCTGGGGCTGCTGTTCCATTTCCACCCCAAGGTGTGTGTTTCAATATAATTCAATTTTGACATTAACCAGTAGTAGTTAGCACAGACCCCACAGGTTAAAGGGCTTAGTTCCATGAGGCTGCCCCCATTTCAGACAGCAGTCACAAATCTCAGAGGCCATACACACTAAAAGGTTATACATTTGGTGATTTCCAGGACAGATAATTCCCTAGAAAACTCATAGAACTCAATAAAGCACTATACTTACGATTACAGTTTTATTATAAGGAATATAGTTCAGGAGTACCAAATGAAAAGTTGCATAAGGTTGGAAGATTTTGAATTTATTATTCATAAAATTTTCTAATTTTTCTTTTTTTAAAGATCCCTTTATTTCTGATTTGGAAGACAATGACATGAATTTTGGTTTCTAACCCATTATGTGTTGACTGGGAATTTTAACTACCTATATGTTTTGACTTCTGATATTAAAAAAATACATTTCTTTAATTTTGAAATACACAAATTTAGTGATGTTTTCTTTTTTAATTTCTGTATTTTTTGTGTGTTTTAAAAGCCTCCTCTATAGCTATGCTATAAAGATCTATCTACAACTTCATTTTCTAAAAGCTTTAACTTTTTACTTTGTATATCGTCACTTTAAAATAGTTGGAATTTCCATGTATGGCATTTATGGAGTTTTTGGAGTCTTCTTTCTAAATAATTCTATTGTTTCCAAATCATGAGAGCACTCTTCTTTTGCTTTCCAATACTCACCCTTTTCATGTCTTTTTCTTGTTTCACTTTACCGTATGTGACATTCCCCATCCCTCCACATGCAATGTTTGAAGCTATTGGATGTTGGCCATTCTTGTTCCTAGTCTCAAAGAAAAAGCTTTTAGAGGTTGTAACTTTGTGACTTAAGTTTGCAGAATTATATTTATAGGTACATTTATCTGGCTAAGTGATTTCCTTTCCAGGGATTTTTAAAAATATTGTGAATGGAGGTTGAAATGTATCAGATGATCTTTCAGCTTCTGCTGAAAGGTGATCATATGATTATTCAATTTCTAATCTGCTAATCTGGGCACTTGCCCACTCAGCAGTTCATTTGGTAGACCCAGCGTAGCCATGGGTTATTGTTGTCTTTGTTGTTATTATTTTTAATATTGCTGAATTTTGTTTGTTAGTATTCAAGTGCTATTGGGTTTTGTTATAAAGTGTTTTCTACATTTTATTTTTTCATCTTCTATTTATTTAAAAGTTGTATACTCTGATTCTATTCTTTGTGTACCATAAAATACATAAAATGCAAAGTTACCCTGACAAAGTCTAAGGGTGTTTAATATATTTATCCTTAAGTATCTAGATAATGCAAGGGCCTTACAGTATCTGAACTTCTGAACTCTTTCTAGTCACTTCTTTGCCGTTGGTACCATTTGCATAAATTTAAATGTTACCATATTTTTAACCTCACACAAACTAGTACTGTTACTATTGCCTCATACAGGTTCAAATTCACCTGGATTTTTTCATATGTTGGCTACTTTATTTGTTCCTTACTTTCTCTTGTGCCCCAAGCCTCCTATTTAGGGTTACTTTGCTCTGCCTTAGGTCCATCCTTTAAAATTTTCTTTAATGGGAGTCTGCAAGGCAAACCTTCTCAATATTTATTTGTCTGAAAGACTCTTTGCCCTCATTCTTGGGAGATGGCTTGGCAGTCATTTTCCATCAGCACTGTGGAGATGTTCCAGTGGTTACTCTTTCTTCTAAAGTCTGCTCAAGCGAGCTCTCCTTCCTTTAATGGTAATTTAAATTTTCTTTTATTACATTGAGGTATGTCCCCTGTATGCTGATTTTGCCGCGACTTTTCATCATAAAGGGATGCTGAATTTTGTAGAATACTTTTTCTGCATCTATTGAGATGATCATGTGATTTTTGTTTTTAATTTTGTTTATGTGGTGTATCACATTTACTGACTTGCATATGTTAAACCGTAACTGCTTCCCTGGTATGAAACCCACTTGACCATGTGGAATCATCATTTTTCCTTTATGTTTTTGGATTCAGTTAGCTAGTATTTTGTTAAGTATTTTTGCATCTGTGTTCATCAGAAATATTGGTCTGTACTTTTCTTTCTTTGGTTATGTCCTTTGGGTTTGGTATTAGGGTGATGCTGGTGCCATAGAATCAGATCAGCATTCCCTCTTTCTCTATCTTGTGGAATAGTATCAATAGCATTGATACCAATTCTTCTTTGAATGTCTGGTGTAATTCTGCTGTGAATCTGTCTGATTCTGGACTTTTTTTTTTTTTTTGCTGGTAATTTTTTTATTACCATTTCAATCTCCCTACTTGTTTTTGGTCTGTTCGGGGTATCTAATGCTTTCTGATTTAAGCTAGGAGGGTGGTAACTTTCCAGGAATGTATTCATCTCCTCTAGGGTTTCCAGTTTATGCATATAAAGGGGTTCATAGTAACCTGAGTAATCTTTCGTATTTCTGTGGTGTCCGTGGTAACATCTCTGGTTTCATTTCTAATTGAGCTTATTTGGATTTTCTCTCTTCTTTTCTTGGTTAATATTGATAATGGTCTATTAATCATTTTTATTTATATTTTCAAAGAACCAGTTTTTTTGTTTCATTTATCTCTCTTTTTTTTTTTTTTTAATTAAATTTCATTTAGTTCCACTCTGATCTTGGTTATTTCCTTTCTTCTGCTGGGTTTGGGTTTGGTTTGTTCTTGTTTCTCTAGTTCCTTGAGAGGCGACCTTAGATTGTCTGCTTGTGATCTTTCAGATGTTTTGATCTAGGTGTTTAAGGCTGTGAACTTTCCTCTTAGCACCACCACAATCAACATAATACTAAATGGGAAAAAGCTGACAGCATTCCTTCTGAGAATAGGAACAAGACAAGTATGCCTGCTCTCACCACTTCTCTTCAACGTAATACTGGAAGTCCTAGCCAGGGCAATCAGACAAGATAAAGAAATAAAGGGCAACCAAATGGACAAAGAGGAAGTCAAACTGTCGCTGTTTGCTGATGGTATGACTGTTTACCTAGAAAATCCTAAAGTCTCCCCCAGAAAGCTCTACTGATAAAATAATTCAGCACAGTTTCCAGATACAAAATTAATGTACAAAAATCAGTAACTCTTCTATACACCAACAGCGACCAAGCAAAGAATCAAATCAAGAACTCAACCCCTTTAACAAAAGCTATAAAAACAATAAAATACTTAGGAGTATACCTAACCAAGGAGTCAAAAGACCTCTACAAAGAAAACTACAAAACACTGATGGTAGAAGTCATAGATGACACAAACAAATAGAAACACATCCCATGCTCATGGATGAGTAGAATCAATGTTGTGAAAATGACCATACTGCCAACAGCGATCTATAAATTCAACACAATTTCCATCAAAATAACACCATCATTCATCACAGAACTAGAAAAAACAATCCTAAAATTCAAATGGAACAACAACAACAACAAAAGCCCACATAGCCGAAGCAAGACTAAGCAAAAAGAACAAATCTAGAGGCATTATATTACCTGATTTTAAACTCTACCATAAGACCATAGTCACCCAAACATCATGGTATTGGCATAAAAATAGGCATATAGACAAATGCAACAGAATAGAGAGCCCAGAAATAAACCCAAATAATTACATCAAACTGATCTTCAACAAAGCAAAGAAAAACATAAAGTGGGAAAAGGACACCATTTTTAGCAAATGGTGCTGGGATAATTGGGTAGCCACATATAGGAGAATGATACTAAATCCTCATCTCTCACCTTATACAAAAATCAACTTAAGATCGATCAAGGACTTAAATCTAAGACTTGAAACTATAAAAATTCTAGAAGATAACATTGTAAAAACTCTTCTAGACATCAGCTTAGGTAAGAATTTCATGACCAAGAACCCCAAAACATATGCAATAAAAACAAAGATAAATAACTGGAACTTAATTAAAGAGTTTTTGCATGGCAAAATGAATGATTAGCAGGGTAAACAGACATCCCATAGAGTGGGAGAAAAGTGGGAGAAAATCTTCACAATCTATACATTTGGAAAAGGACTAATATCTGGAATCTACAATGAACTCAAAAAGTGGGCTAAGGACATGAATAGGCAATTCTCAAAAGAAGATAGACAAATGGACAATAAGCATATGAAAAAACTCTCAACATCATGAATGATCAGGGAAATGCTAATCAAAACCATAGTGCAATACAAACTTACTCCTGCAAGAATGGCCATAATCAAAAAATAAAATAACAATAGGTGTTGGTGTGGATGTGGTGAACAGGCAGCACTTCTACATTGCTGGTGGGAATGTAAAATTGCACAGCCACTGTGGAAAACAGTGTAGATTCCTTAATGAACTAAAAGTAGAACTACCATTTGACTCAGCAATCCCACTACTGACTATCTACCCAGAGGAAAAGAAGTCATTATACAAAAAAGATACTGGTACACACGTTTATGGAACCACAATTCGCAATTGTAAAAAAAGGGGAACTGACTCAAATGCCTACCAATCAGCAAGCAGATAAAGAAACTGTGGTGTGTGTGTGTGTGTGTGTGTGTGTGTGTGTGTGTGTGTGTATATGATGAAATACTACTCAGCCATAAAAAGGAATGAATTAGTGGCACTTGCAGCGACCTGGATGAGACTGGAGACTATTATTCTAAGTGATGTAACTCAGGAATGGAAAACCAAACATTATATGTTCTCACTCATAAGTGGGGGCTAAGCTATGAGGATGTAAAAGCATAAGAATGACACAATGGACTCTGGGGACCTGGGGATAAAGGGTGGGAAGGCGGTGAGGGATAAAAGACTACAATTTGTGTGCAGTGTATACTGCTAGGGTGATGGGTGCACCAAAATCTCACAAATCACCACTAAAGAACTTACTCATGTAAGCAAACACCATCTGTTCCCCAATAACCTATGGAAATAAAAAAAAAATTTAAAAAGTAAAATTTAATTTAAAAACAAAACAAAAACAAAAATAAATAAATTTTCTTTTCTTTTATTTTTTAACTTTTAAGTTCAGAGATACAAGTGCAGGTTTGTTACATACTTAAACTTGTGTCACAGGGGTTTGCTGTACAGATTATTTCATCACCCTGGTATTAAGCCTAGTACCCATTAGTTGTTTTTCCTGATTCTGTCCCTCTTCCCAACCTCCTCCACCCATTGAAAGACCCCAGTGTGTGTTGTTCTCCTCTATGTGTCAGTGTGTTCTCATCATTTAGCTCTCACTTACAGATGCGAACATGTGGTATTTGGTTTTCTTTTCCTGTGTTAGTTTGCTAAGGATAATGGCCTCCAGCTCCATGTACATGCCTGCAAAAGACATGATCTCATTCTTTTTGGTGGCTACATAGTATTCCACGGTGTACATGGACCATATTTTCTTTATCCAGTCTATCATTCTTGGACATTTGGGTTGATTCTATGTGTTTGCTGTTGTGAATAGTGTTACAATGAACATATGCATGCATGTGTCTTTATAATAGAATGATTTATATTCCCTTGGGTATACATCCAGTAATGGAATTGCTGTGTCTAATGGTATTTCTGTCTTTAAGTCTTTGAGTAATCACCACATTGTCTTCCACAATGGTTGAACTAACTTACACTCCCACCAAGAATGTATAAGCATTCCTTTTTCTCCACAACCTTGCCAGCATCTGTTATTGTTTGAATTTTTAATAATCACCATTCTGAGTGGTGTGAGGTGGTATCTCACTGTGGTTTTGATTTGCATTTGTCTAATGATCAGTAATGTTGAGCTTTTTTATATGACTGTTGGCTGCATGTACGTCTTTCTTTTGAAAAGTGTATGTTCATGTCCTTTGCCCACTTTTTCCTGGGGTTTTTTGCTTTTTTCTTGTAAATTTGTTAAAGTTCCTCAAAGATGATGGATATTAGACCTTTGCTGGATGCATAGTTTGCAAAAATTTTCTCCCTTTTTGTAGGTTGTCTGTTTACTCTACTGATAGTTTCTTTTGCTGTGCAGAAGCTCTTTATTTTAATTAGATCCCATTTGTCAATTTTTGCTTTTGTTGCAATTGCTTTTGGCGTCTTCATAATGAAATCTTTGCCTGTGCCTATGTCCGGAATGGTATTACCTAGTCCAGGGTTGTTATGGCTTGGGTTTTACATTGAAGTCTTTAATCCATCATGGTTAATTTTTATATATCGTGTAAGGAAGGGGTCCAGTTTCAATCTTCTGCACATGGCTAGCCAGTTATCCCAGCACCATTTATTGAATGGGGAATCCTTTCCCCATTGCTTGTTTTAGTCAGGTTTGTTAAAGATCAGATAGTTGTACATATGTGGTCTTATTTCTGGGCTATTTCATTTCATTGGTCTAATTTTAATTTTCTGTGGATGCTTTTTAGATTTTGTCTTTTTTTAATATATATTTTCACTGGGATATATTTTCACTTCTTCACCTCTGTTGCCATTTACGGAGGTGAAGAAGTGAAAATATTTCCTAGTGAAACATATATCCTGTCTTTATTTGGGACTTGATGGGCTACTTGAATTCTTGAGAATTCTACAGCACTGTCATTATCTATTCAATCATTATTGCCTTCACTCAGTCCATCTTTCCTCTTTCCTGGATTTCTGATTAAGCTCATCATAAACTTATATATCCTCCCCACCTCTTGGATTTTCTTTGTTTTTTCTTTCTCTCTCTTATTTTTGTTCTCTCCAATATCTTCCTCCTGAATAGACTTGCATTTACCTTTGTTTTGGATATAAATACATCGTGCTTTCAAGATCTAGTAAGGTCACCCTAAGAAGCTTAGCATGCATTAATTGAGCAAGAATTTATTGAGTTACAACTATAAGCATGGCATTACATTAGCACTAGGTGGTATTGGCAGTTTTATAAAAAAAGGATGTGACTTTAACCAAGGATAGGTGATGTTTATTTAAGAGAACTATTCCAAAATGAGATTTTAAAACTATCTCAGCAAAGGGTGACAGTAAAGGATAAAGAAAAAATTGTGCCAAACCTTATTTTTGAAGCTTTTCACATGAAATCCAGATTTTCACACTAGCACTGAAAAATGTATGTGATTATTCTCTTTTGGAGTATTTTTTAAATGACATATAATAATTGTAAACATTTATGGGGTACAGTGTGACATGCCAATACATATGTACAATGTGTAATGATCAAATCAGGATAATTAGCAAATCCATACCTTCAAACATTTATTATTACTTTATATTGAAAACATGCAAAATCCTCTCCCTAGCTATTTGAAAATATACAATAAATTGTTGTTAACTACAGCTGATCATTAAATAACACAGGGGTTAGGGATATTGACACCCACACACTCAAAAATCCACATATAATTTTTGACTCCCCTAAGACTTAGCTAATAGCCTACTGTTTCCTGGAAGCCCTACCAACAACAGAAATAGTTGATTAGCACAGCTATCCCCAACCTTTTCGGCACCAGGCACCAGTTTTGTGGAAGATGATTTTTCCATGGCCCGGGGTAGGGGAGGTTTGGGGATGATTCAAGAACATTACATTTATTGTATACTTTATTTCTATTATTATTACATGGTAATATATAATGTAATAATTATACAACTCACCATAATGTAGAATCAGTGGAAGCCCTGAGCTTGTTTTTTTGCAACTAGATCAAAACCTGGTGGCGATGGGAGAGAGTGACAGATCATCAGGCATTAGATTCTCATAAGGAGCATGCAACCTAGATCCCTTGTATGCACAGTTCACAATAGGGTTTATGCTCATATAAGAAACTAATGCCACTGCTGGTTTTACAGGAGGTGGAGCTCAGGCAGTAATGCAAGTGATGGACAGTGGCTATAAATACAGATGAAGGTTCACTCACTTGCCTGCCACTTACCACCTGCTGTGTGGCCCAGTTCCTAACAGGATTGAGGACTCCTGGATTGATACATATTTTGTATGTTATATGTATTCTCATATACTGTATTCTTAGAAGGAAGTAAGCTAGAGGAAAAAAAGGTATTAAAAATCATGAGGAAGAGAAAATATATTTACTACTTATTAAGTGGAAGTGGATCATCACAAAGGTTTTTATCTTATCTTCACACTAAGTAGGCTGAGGAGGAAAAGGAAGAGGAGGGGTTGGTCTTGCTGTCGTCTCAGGGAAGGCAGAGGCAGAAGAAAATCCACATGTTAGTGGACCTGTGTAGTTCAAAACTGTGTTCTTCAAGGGTCAACTGTACAATGCTATGAAACACTAAGAACTTAGTCCTCTTATCTCTTATTCCTCTGATCTAGTGTACTTTTTGATCTGTTAACAAACTTCTGCCTATACTCTCTTACTCTGTCCCTGAGCTTCTGCTAACCACTATTCTACTCTCTACTTCTACAAGGACAACTTTTGTAGCTTCTTCAAATGAGTGAAAATGTGTGGTATTAATCTTTCTCTGCCTGGCTTGTTTCACTTAACATAATATTCTCCAGACTCATGTATGTTGCCATGAATGACACAATTTCATTCTTTTTATGGGCAAATAGTATTTCATTGTTTATACTACATTTTCTTCATCAATTCATTGTTGATACACACTTAGGTAGATTCCATATCTTGGCTACTGTGAATAAAGCTGCAATGAACATGGGAGTGCTGCTATCTCTTTGACATACTGAGTTTCTTGCTTTCAAATATATACATGCAGTAGTAGAATTGCTGACAGATATGGTAGTTCTATTTTTAATCTTTTGAGGACCCTCCATACTGTTTTTCATAATGCCTGTACTAATTCTATCCCTATCAACAGTGTATAAGAGTTCTCCTTTCTTTATATCCTCATTAGTATTTGTAATTTTTTGTTTTTTTATGATAGCCATTGTAACTGGGTTGAGATGATATTTCATTATGGTTTCAATTTACAATTCCCAGGTGATTAGGTGTGCTGAGTATTTTTTCATATACGTGCTGCTCATTTGTATGTCTTTCTTTGAGAAATGTCTATTCTGACCATTTTTCCATTTTTAAAATTTAATTGTTTTTGTTGTTGTTGAGGTGTTTTGAGTTTCTGGTATTTCTAAATATTATTCCCCTGTCAGATGAATACTTTGAAAATATTTTCTCCCATTCTGCAGGTTTTGTTTTCACTCTTGATTATTCTCTTTGCTGTGTTGAAGCTTTTTAGTATGATATAAAAAAATCTCACTTGTCTATTTTTATGTTTGTTGCCTGTGCTTTTGAGGTCTTATCTATACATTTTTTGCCTAGATTAATGTCCTGAAGCATTTCCCCTATGTTTTCTTCGACTTGTTTCATAGTTCCATGTCTTATATTCAATTGTCTAATCCATTTTGATTTAATTTTTATATATGGTGAGAGACAGCAGCCTGGTTCTATTCTTCTGCATACAGATATCCAACTTTCCAGTACCATTTATTGAAGAGGTTGACTTTTCTCCAATAAATGTTTTGGCACCTTTGTTGAAAATCAGTTGGCTGTAAGTGCATGGATTTTTTTCTGGGTTCTCTAGTTTGTTCCATTTGTCTGTCTTTTTTTTACATCAGTGTCGTGCTGTTTTGGTTATTATTGCTTTGTAGTATATTCTGAAGTCAGGTGGTGTGATGCCTAGAGCTTTGTTCTTTTTTTTTTTTTTTTTTTTTTTGCTTAGGAATGCTTTGGCTACTCAGGGTCTTATGTGATTCTATACAAATTTTAGCTTATTTTTTCTATTTTTGTGGATAATATTATTGGTATTTTGATAGAGATTACATTGACTCCATATATTTCTTTTAGTGGTATGGTCATTTTTTTTCACAATATTAATTCTTCCAATCAAGGAACATGGGATGTTTTTGCATTTTTTGGTGTCTTCTTCAGTTTTTTATCAGTGTTTTATAGTTTTTCTTTTAGAGGTTTTTCATCTCCTTGGATAAATATATTTCTAGGATTTTTTTGGTAGCTATTGCAAACAGGATTGCTTTCTTAATTTATTTTTTGGTTAGTTTGCTGTTGGTGTTTAGAAATGCTACTGATAAATTTGTGTTGATTTTGTATCTTATGATATCTATCTCTTTGTTGAATTTTTTAATTTAAATCATAAGTTATTTTTCTGATTCTGTTGAATTGCTTATCTGTATTATCTAATATATTTTTGAGTTTCGTTAAGAGCATTATTTTAAATTTCTTTTTGGGTAATTTGTAAATTTCCTTTTCCTTGGGACTGCTACCGTAGAATTACCGTATTCCTTTGGAGGTGTCATGTTTCCTTGCATTTTCATGTTTCTTATATTCCTACATTGATATCTGTGCATCTGGGGGAACAGTTTTATTCCCCCAATTTTATAGAATAGCTTTTGTAGGGAAAGACGTATTCCTGTAGATGGGATCTAGGGTGTTATTGGATAGGGTGTGTTGGCTTTTGTTCTGGGTGGACCCAGTAGTATAGTTCAGTTTTGTCAGCTATAATCCATGTTAGCAATATTTGCAAGCACCTTAGTGACCTAGGCTATAGGAGTTTGTGGAGGTGGTGTAGTAGCTTAGCTTGGGGTAAGCTTGCCAGGCTGGTCTTCAGGCCAGGGGCACATGCTTGCATGTGGTGGATCAGCAAGCTTGGGGACCGGTTCATTGGGAGCAGGGCTGCCAGGCTGTTTCTCTGGCTAGAGGCATAGGCATACAGTGGTTCAGCAGCTTAGGGGTTGAGCCGCCAGGGGTGGATTCCTTGACTCTTTCTTGCTAAGTGGCTTTTGTCTTGAATTGTTTGAAAAATGTAATTTAAAGTTGGATGGAGGCAGATCAGCTCCACTGGGCACCCAAGAGATTCAAACGGATCCAAATGCAGAGAATAGAGTTCTTATTCTCACTTTTTATGAGTGGAGATCAAAAGATGTTAATATTTTCAAACTCATGCCTTTTGTCTTGGCAGATCCAGGAATCAAAGCTGACTTCATTTTAGCGTAAAGGCCCTCTTAATTACCCTACAACATGCTGCCTCCATTTGTTAGCCCTTTCTCCTTCACAACATGTTTTCCCATACAATGTTCTATGATCTTTGCAACATGCTCAAGGACTAGATATTGTTAGAAATTCCACTTTATAATTGGAAAGTGAGACTCAGAGAGGTAAATTACTGTTGTATGTCACAAAATTGTTAATAGACATTCTGCATGCACAACGAGAATTTCCTGAGCTCTGTCGATCGCATAAGAGGCTGTCTTGTTCCTGTATTGATTCCTAGAGCTATTTGAACCCTGAACCCTGAGGCACTACACCATACATGGCTGTATCACGTGGAGCCTCCTGCATACCCTGAAGAGTTTATGAGATGCTTTGAGGGCCAGGGTCTAGTTAACCTCCTGAAGCAGGCATAAGAGGATATTTATGCCAATGAGAAAGCTTTACCCTTAAGAGATCTATAGAGGGCCATGCAGTCCAAGTGTGGGATGTAGAGACTAAATCTCAGTGGATCCAAGCCAGGCTCTGGGACCAAAGTACCTAGGTGGAACTCCAGCTGTGGTACTTTCTGTCTGTGTGGTTTTGGTGTGATATTTTATTCCTCTCTGCTCAATTTTCTCATTTTTATGTTGGAGTAATAATTGCCTACCTATTAAAAATTGAATGTCAATCTGTGTAAACTCCTAAGAACACTGCTTAACATGTGATAAATGATCAACAGCTCTAAACGCTTTTGATGCTAGAATTTATCAGTGGATGTCTGGAACCCTGTGTTGAAAATGATTCTGACTGTGAGCTCAGCAATAAAAGATGCTGGAAACAACTGCGATTCTTGCACAACATGCAATTAATACTGGCCATTCATGGACTAGTCAAATTGTTTCCTTTCACGGACAAGGAAGATGGGTCCAGGCAGAGAGATGACAGTCTCTTCTGGTACGCTGCTACTCAATAGCAGAGGAGGGCCTAGTAACCCATCCTTTAGGTGATCCAGTTCAATTGTCTTTCATCTGCATTTCACAATTTGCTCTACATGTGGCAGATCAATGACTGTCATGTGGCTCAGTGATCATCAACAGGATATCAGCATGAATTTGGGAAGACTTCTTGAACTTATGAGATACAGTCTATCATTTCTGATAAACGGAGTTTGAGATGATGGCTGATAATCATAGCTGAGACCATTTGCTGCTCCATAATTTCTATTTTTCCTTTTCTTCTCAATGAACATAATCCCCCATTTATTTCAGGTAGCAATGTCTCAACTAAAAAGCAACATTTTCTCACTTTTTTCCAGCTGAGTTTAAGGGATGTCATTAGTTGGGACTTTCAGGAACTTTTCTCAAAGGGTCTGACCTAGCTGGGACATGTAATATTTTGCCCTTAATCTCTTCTTCCTATCTGGAATGTCGCGAAATGGTTGAAGCTCCAGTAGCCATCTTGTATTATGAGGCAGATTAGAAGATAAAAGCCACATTCTAAGGACAGAAGGTGCCAGTGTGTAGATGAAATTGTGGAGCTGGCACACTAGCGCTTGCCCTGGACTTGCTATCTTCAGACTTTGTTTATATGAGGAAAAAATTAATCTCTGAAAGTAATTATTTGGATTTTCTGTGTCTTAAAGCCAAATATAATTGTTACTGAATATTTTAGCCTAGGCAAATTCTCAGAGTAAGTCAACAAGGAAAGCTATACTTTATGTGTCTTCTCTTTCACTTCATTCAGGAACACAGAGACTGGGTGCTGAATGTGATCTACAACCCAGGAAACCTCACAAAGCACATATGCAAACCATTGTCATTTGGCAATCTCGTTATTACCATGTATCTTTCCTGTCTCTGGGCCCAAGTTCTTTCTCCTGGAAGATGCAGACAATCATTACTAGCAAGTAGGGTTGATAGGAACTTTAACTGAGAAAAAAATCTATATGATAAAATATAACTATTCTGGTATCTATGTTATAAATATTTTCACCATCTAACCTGTGAGAGTGAAAGCTCAAGGAAGGAATGAAGTTCGTGAAGTTTACACAGCTAGGAGATGTTAGTACTAGAATCTAGCCTGCTCCAGACCAGTGGTCCCCAAACTTTAATCCTCAACAAACCTAAATTCTTGAATCCCAGACTTCACATTGTAAGGATATTTCTCAGACATCTCTGTGAGAGCCTGCAAAAGCATAAAAAAGCCTGACAGAAATGTCAAAATATCCCAAAGCTATCACATTTGTATTTGATTCAACACTAAAGAATCCTCTGAAGTTCATATTTAGGACACATCGAGTTTCTTCACACAGCTGCTGCTTCCCACTGTTCCTGAAGAGGCACAGATGAACAATTATTTCCCTCTCGCCTCTTCTAAGAATGCCACTCATTCCTCCTATGACAGCGTGCAGAGTCGAGGTTGACTTTTTAATTTTAGCAACTGTGTTTGAGGCAAAGTTGGACTTTCCAGTGTCATGAATGGGATCAGATCTTGGGGAAGGAAAATGTTGACATTTTTTAAGTGATTCTCTCTGTGGCTGGAAATGTAGGATGGAGCGCAGAAGATAATTTGATTTGTGGAAGTGGACTTTGGTCATGATCTTAAGTCGTCTAGACAACACACATCTGGCTTATATGCTGCGTGCTGTATTTCTCTTGGCAGCTTCAAGCCCTTGTCATAGTTTCCGATGTGGTACTCAGTCCATCTGTGGAGCTGCAATGTACAGTTTGGTACAGAAGCAGGATTACTTACAGGTTATGCCTTTGGAAGGAGTGAGTTTAGGAACCTGCCTCTGCTCACTCCAGCTCTCAGACTACACTGGAATTATTGGGTCACTAAGAAAACATCAGGGTGAGAGATCTCATGTAATCTCTTCATTTTACACAGAAGTAAACAGTCAAGTAGGGAGATTAGTGTCTTGCTGTAGAGGCAGAACTGGTCTTCAAGACCAGTGTTCCTACTCCTGATCTTATGACCTTTCCAAATGACTTCCGAGTATTCTGCAGATGTTACCTTAGTTACTCCTTAAAATAACTCTATCCTTAGGGATTAACCCATTTATGAATGAGCAAGTTAGGGCTTAGAACTTTGATTAAATTGGACTTCATGCTTCATTTGACATGCCTTATGTTGCCATGAGCCTTGATGCCTAGATTTAAAGACCTGGGGATAACTGATGTTGTAAGATTCTCATCATCCCATCCTGATTTTCTCACATGGCCTCAGACTCAGAGGCAGGCAGAACCTCATGGCTCTAGGTCATGATGTCTGGGGCAACCCCAATGCCTTCCTCTGTGGTAGTAATAACAAACTTGCACATGTACCCCCATATTCCATTTTGTCTTTTAAAAATCTGGTTTCCTCATTCAAAAAAAATTGACACAATAATACTGCCTGTATATGCCTAGTGTGGGACTAAAAATACTAAATTTAGTGGATATATGAACAATACTTAGCAATGTATTTGGTGCCTGGAGCCTTCAACAGGATGAGACCCATGTAAGGAGAGTATATTGGATTGGCAAACAACTACATGTTGATAAGATCCACAATATTGTTTCTCTGTCTAGAATAACCGTTTCTCTTCTCATTCAGGGTGTTTCTCTGGCTGTGATGATGCCTGGTGTTGACATGTACACAGGATACGTGGAATACTCAAGGCTGTTGCTTTGAATTTAAGTAAAGTTTGGCAGTTTTTCTTTATTGTCTACTTCCATGCCTGCATTTGTAAATGGCTAGTTTATGCATTTTCTCCAGTTTTCCTTTTTATGTGTTGATCTTTCTTGCATAATTTAAAAAATAATTTTCAACTTTTATTTTAGATATGGGGTTATATGTACAAGTTTGTTATTAAGTACATGGTTATATTGCATGATGCTTAAGGTTTGGGGTACAGATCCAATCACTTAGGTAGTGAGCATAGTACCCAATAGGTCGTTTTCCAACCCAGGTGCCCCTCTCACCATGTCCCAGTAGTCTGTAGTATCTGTTTTTCCTATGGTAATGTCCATCTCACATAATTTTGTAAGAGATTTTAATGAACCAAGGACATCTACCTTTGTCTCTGGGTGGGGTGTGCTGCTCAACTTTCCCAGAGTTTGGCATTTGTCCTTTATCTTTCTTTATAGTGGGATTGATACTCAGGGTATTAGTAGCATCCTCAGAATCAGGACATACAGGTAGACTCAGTTTCATGGAGCAATCAAGGGAATGATCCAGTGATGCGTGTTTGTTTGTGTGCCATGCACAACTATTTCAACAGCCACTGTTTTTGACATTAGTGTTTGGCAGGGAGACAAAAAAATGAACTTTTGATTGATTTAGAATAATTTGCTCGTCTCCTCCGGGATTTGTGAGGTTCAGTCTTCATACATACTTTCATATCCCTCCTTTGCCATGTCTAACCCCGATTCTTTACTGCATATTGGGGAAGATGCTCTGTTTTGGTTACTTCCTTAATCCAGTTTGTGTGTCATTCTTTCCACTCTTAAATGAACACAGTCATACAGCCTGCTTTTTTGCTAGTATCTGGGTCATTTTAGCATTGCTATTATAATCATTCTTATTTTCATCACCTGAACCCTTAAAAAACAGTCAATGTTTACATTGCAAAAAGCAAACCAGTGCTATGTCCATAGAAACCACAACACAAAAGCAAAGATGGGCTGTTGAGGATGGCAACACACTTAAACTACAGACTCAAGTCCCATCACAGGAGTGATGCAACAATGGGAAGTCCATTGTTGGAGACCACAAATCATGCTTGCCAACTTCAGCAGCAAGTAGAAAAAAAAAAAAAAAAAACAGTGGAAAACAACTATTGAATGCAGATAATCTATGCCATTGAATTGACACTAAAATTAGCATTGCTTTCAACCCCTATTTTGGGAGCTTCTCCTACGAGGGTGTTGTACTTTAATCCTTATTTTCTGCATTATTTGTTGAAAACAATAATGTTTCAGGGAGGGAAGTGTAAAGACTTGGGATGTGAAACTTTCAGTGATTAAACTGGGACGGCTCAGGCAAACCAGGATAGTAAATCCTCCCGGCTAACAGGACAGCCAGCACCAACCACCCAGCATGAGATGAGCACTCAGAGCTGTGCTGCCCAAGTCAAGCCTTTCAGGAATGCACCATCAGCAATATGTAACAATAGCTGGATCCCAAGCCAGATCTGCTGGGCTGAGCCTAATCAATCCATAGAACTGTGAGATATGGCTATTGTTGCTGTAGGTATTAAATTTTGGGATAATTCATTAACAAGCAGTAGGTACACATAGGAAGAGGATCCTAGGAACAGAAAGTGTCTTGTTATGACAAGCATCACACAAGAATATGAGCCATTGCTTTGCAGAGAGCAAATCTCCTGGATGCACACGAATTAGATGCTTTCTTGATACGGCAGCTCTTTGGTTCAGAGACATGACCACATTCACTCAAGACCAGTCTTTTGTAGGACACAGAGAGTAACTAGTTGTATGCTGTGAACACTTGCAATAGCATAGCCACAGCAAAACTCCTGTTTTATAAAAGGCATAGAGTGGCAAGTGGGTAAAAGCATTTTTAATGACATTGTTGAAGAAATAAAATCAGGCAATGGCAGAGCTCCAAGTTAGGTGATACAGGCAAGTCATCAATGAATTCAAATGTGTATTTAATTATATGAACAATGGGTGCCAAGTGCCTGCTCTGGATTAGGCATTGCGTCTGCTGTTGAGGATGAAAAGAAACTTAAAACAAAATTCCCTTCCCCTGGAGAACTGTTAGGCTAACCAAGAAAGAGGATGCAAATAAACACTTGCCATACTGTAAGCTTAACCCACAGGGTATGCGGGAGCCAGGAAGAGCATTGGCTGATGCACAAGCCCCGGTCCTTGAGTTTTGTAATGGCATCCCCGTTGCTTAATCTCTGGGTGTCAGCAAACTGGGATCAGCCTGCTGACCTTTCAGGACCGTTTGATGATGAAATGAGACAATTTATAGGAAATCTTTCAGGGCCGTGCTTTGGAAACTCTAGATTCATACGTATAAGTCATCTTCCCCTTTTCCTACATTTTATTGAAGTTTCAAAGTCAGTTTCTCCACATCAGATGTTGGCAGTGAATGTAGGTAAGATGCCCTTTGGTGGGTACAGTGGCTCATGCCTGTAGTCCCAGCACTTTTGGAAGTAGAGAAGAGGGTATTGCTTGAGCCCAGAACTTTGATACCAGCCCGGGCAATATAGCAAGACCCCAGCTCTACAAAACATACACAAAATTAGCTGGTTGTGGGCTCTGAGACCAGCTTGGGCAGTATAGCAAGATCCCATCTCTACAAAACATACAAAAAATTGGCTGGTTGTGGTAGAATTCACCTGTAGTTCCAGCTACTTGGGAGACTGAAGTGGGAGGAGCACCAGAGTGTGGGAGATGGAGGATGCAGTAAGCCATGATCATTTCCCTGCACTCCAGCCTGGGCGACAGAGTAAAACCCTATGTAAAAAAGAAAAAAAAAAAAAAAAAAAAAAAAAAAAAAACCTGACCCTTTGTCTCATGGTGTGTGGGAAGGAGGCACATATACCATTTCCTTTTTGATGACTCACAGTGAACATCGACAATGGAAAGCTCTACGGATTTCTGTAATTTTGAAAAAGAACAATTTAAGGCTGTTTCACCTAGCATTTCTGGAATTTGCTTTACCATTGCATTCTTTTCTCAGGAAACACCTTTTAACCGCCCATGACGTACATTTTGTAAAAAGCTACTGTCCCTGATAACCTACTTGAGTGAATAAAAATATTTTCACCAATGCTTAGGCAGTTCCTAGAATGATCAGTCAAGAACGGCTACAGATCTGGCAAGGGCTGACACACTGTGGACATGGCACAGACGATTGCAGTTGTAGGAGAGAGACTATCATCTAAAACAGACATGAAGGAACATCAATGCTTAAAACTTTTGGCTTCATGGATGGATGCAGTGGCTCACACCTCTAATCCCAGTACTTTGGGAGGCCAAGGTGAGCGGATCACAAGGGAAGGAAGGACATTGAGACCATCCAGGTCAACCTGGTCTCTACTAAAAATACTAAAATTAGCTGGGCATGGTGGCGCATGCCTGTAATCTCAGCTACTCAGGAGGCTGAGGCAGGAGAATCACTTGAACCTGTGAGGCAGAGGTTGCAGTGAGCCAAGATTGCACCACTGCACTCCAGCCTGGCAACAGAGCTAGACTCTGTCTCAAAAACAAAACAAAACAAAACAAACAATAAACACTTTTGGCTTCACATAAAACATTGCCTCTGGAATTCAAGGCTTCACTATCTTGAATCAGAGGCTATTTTAGACAATAACCTAGACAATTAGGAATAGAGTGCTCCTTCTGCAGTGCAATTTGGTCGCTGTCTAAAGCAACCATGCAGCATCCGATGCATTCATGTTGCAAGTGAGACAGCAGAAGGAATCTCCCATCAGTACTATTTTCAACATCAGAAATGAAATAAAACACTACAGCAATAACTAAGTGAACTATACTCCAAAAGGAGAGGAAATAAGGTTATTACTACTTGCCGATGATACCATGGTTCTCTGGAAAACTGTGGAGAAAAATTAGAAAACTACTATGACTAATAATTGAATGCAGTAAAATGTGGTTAGTTAAAAATAAATATACAAAGATAAATAACTTTTTAAAGTAGAAGTCATAAACATATAAAATTAGGTAAGGAAATTATTCTTTTCAGAGTAGCAGAGAAGTGTAAAATAGGTAAAATTTCATATATATGAGGCCCACATGAAAAAAAAAAAAAACCTAAAAAATGTCCCTTAAAATAGCTGACACTTCTGGATGAAAGGTTTGGGTTCTAGGCCAAGGTGTGAGAATGGTGGGAAGCAGAGCATGTGGACATGGGCCAGCGCTGGGTGCTCATGGGTATATGACCAGGAAGCCAGTGTGGCCCCAGGAAAGAATTCCAACCAGTGCCCTATCAGGTAGGGTCTCCTAAGCCAGAGGGTGGGAGGATATTTTTTCTCTCTCAGTGTGAAGAGTAGAATAGTGTGGTTCTCACAGGAATTAGCATTCAATTTTCTTTTAGAGGATTGCGCTAATTCGGGTGTGGGAATCACGGGCAGGGAAATGCCAGAGCGGACACAGGGAGAACTTACCAGAAGGCAGCCCAGGAGCCCAGGTGGGACAAGGGTGTTGGTGTCACCCTGGGTGCTGGCATGCAGGGGGTGAGAGTGCTCACACAAAAAGGCAAAGTGTGTCACAGTGGCATGGGGAAACAGCTAACCTTTGCACATTTATTTATTTATGTTAATATTACACCATATATAACATTACACTTTACACACTCCAAATGGATGGAAGATTTCAAGGTTTGGTCTGGAGCTAACCTCTGTCAAGTGTAAGGGCATGGTGGGACGATTTCTAGGAAAGATCCTTAAAAGAGCGAGGGCAGGCTTATCCTGCTTCTTCACCTGCCCAGTCTACTCCATTTCCTCCTGCTGATTATCAGGGGAAACCCCACCCCTGATATTTAACATGGTTTCTTTTCTATTTCCCTAAGCATCTTGGCTTGTCTGATAAATAAAGGGAAAGAGTATAAAAGAGAGAAATTTTAAAGCTGGGTGTCAGGGGAGACATCACACCTCGGCAGGTTCTGTGATGCTCCCGGAGCCGTAAAACCAGCAAATTTTTATTAGTGATTTTCAAAAGGGGAGGGAGTGCACAAATAGGGTGTGGGTCACAGAGATCATATGCTTCACAAGGTAATAAAATATCACAAAGCAAGTGGAGGCAGGGCAAGATCACAGGACCACAGGATGGGGTGAAATTAAAATTGCTAATGAAGTTTCAGGCATGCACTGTCATTGATAATATCTTATCAGGAGACAGAGTTTGAGAGCAGACAACCAGTCTGACCAAAATTTGTTAGGTGGGAATTTCCTCATCCTAATAAGCCTGGGAGCGCTACAGGAGACCGGGGCTTATTTCATCCCTTGGCTTTGACCGTAAAAGACAGCTGCCTCCAAGGGGGCCATTCATAGACCTACCCTCAGGAGAACATTCTCTTTCTCAGGGATGCTCCTTGCTGAGAAAAAGAATTCAGCGATATTTCTCTTATTTGCTTTTGAAAAAAAGAGAAATATGGCTCTGTTCTGTCCGGCTCACTGGCAGTCAGACTTCAAAGTTATCTCTCTTGTTCCCTGAACATTGCTGTTATCCTGTTCTTTTTCCAAGGTGCCCAGATTTCATATTGTTCAAACACACATGCTCTACAAACAATTTGTGCAGTTAACGCAATCATCTCAGGGTCCTGAGGCAACATACATCCTCTTCAGTTTACGAAGATGACGGGATTAAGAGATTAAGGTAAAGAAAGGCATAGGAAATCACAAGGGTATTGATTGGGGAAGTGATAAGTGTCCATGAAATCTTCACAGTTTATGTTCTTCTGCCTGGCTTCAGCTGGTCCCTCCATTCGGGGTCCCTGACTTCCTGCACCAGCTGATGTTGTGGAAGGTGGATGTGATGGCTGGAACTCTGGCTGCTGTGTTTGTTTATGAGGGACTCCTAAATGTGGAAGCCACATGCTGGAGATAGTGATCAGGAAGATAGATGCCTGGGCCCCGAAACTGCCATCTGAGTACTCAACTGCCTTCTCTCAGAATTCCTTCACTCAACCAATAATTAAATTTCTGTCTTGGTTGAACCACCCATATTTTAGTTTTTCCTGTCACTTACAGGAAAAAAAGATTATTGACTGATATAGTGGGTAATTAGTTTTAGGCGATTTTATATGTCAATAGCCAAAAAGAAAAACTGCTTTTTTCTAAATCCCAAGCAAAGGACATGCCAAAACATTTCAGACTTGTAAATAGACAAAAATATAAAATATATTCAATCCCATTCTTAGCTAAAAATTTCTACTCACAGAAAAAATATTTTTTAATGAAGTCTATAAATACATGCTTAACTGAAAACTTCAAGATTAGAAAGAATGCAGGATTATTATTAAGAGAGCATTTTGTTATAAACTCCTAAGAGGGCAACTTTCAGTACCGAACTTCCTCAGGAATTGTTTTCTTTTTCATTCAACAATGTTATATCTGTTGAATATCCTAAAGCTATATAATAATCCCCTTTTATCTGCAGCAGATATGTTCTCAGATCCCCAGTGGATGCACGAAAGCCTTATATATACTAAGTTTTTTCCTATACATACAGACCTATGATAAAGTTTGACTTATAAATTAGGTACACTAAGATATTAATAACAATAGTAATAAACTAGAACAATTATAGCAATACACTATAATAAACATTATGTGAATGAGGTCTCTCAAAATATCTTGTATGTAATATTTTTGACTATAGTTGATCATGAGTAACTGAAATCACAGAAAGCAAACTGTGGATAAAGGGAGAGAGACTACTGTAATATTTATGAACGTACCTGTGACTGCATTATTTAAGTGGAAGAACTAGAAATAAATGCAATGTTTAACATTGAAAATTAATTAAATATTTGGTTCCTCTGTTCAATGAAATATGATGTTGCTATTACACATATTATAGAAAAAATATTAGTGAAATAGAAAGATTTTCAAAATATGTTATGAAGGTGGAAATGAAGATTAAAAACATAAGGTTTTCGTTTTTGTAACTTCTGTTAAAATATAACTAAAATTTTCCTAATCTCTTATTTAATACTCTATGCCATAGTAGTACCCTGATAATTCCTTCTCTCTCTCTCATCTCTTCCCCTTTCATATCCAAAATTACTGAACTATTTGTAATATGTGATTTTCTATTACAATTGTTTCTACCTCCCTGTAGTTTATTCTTGCTAGCCCAGTGAAACCTGACCTTTGTTCCTGACTTTTTGGTAAAAATTTCCTTGTTCTCAGGAGACTTCTGAGAGATAATTTTTTTCCTCACTTCTCTTTCTTACCCAACTGTCTTCTGAGATCTCTGGCTATGTGTTCATCCCTGAGCTTGGGCTAACCCTGTCTGCCAATTGCAGATAATTTCTGCCTTGGTTCATGCTGGTTGCTCCTCCTGGGATGGCTTCTTTTACCCCAACTCAGTTTAAATGAAGATCACCTTGCTTGGAAATATTTAGATTTGGATGCCTCTTGCAGATGAGAGTAGGAGGGGATTAGATTTCAGGCTTGCCCCATGGGAAGACAAGCAAGATGGCAAAGATGATGAGTTCAGTTTTTTGGATGGAGATCTCAAGAGAAGTGTCCACAGGCAACATGAATTATGGCTCTTGAGCTCTGGCAAAAGGTCAAAACTAGAGATATAGGTCAGTTATAAGGTATGGAGAAGTTATAGCAAACAAAGGGAATGAGTTCATCTGGAGAGAGACCCAAAAGAGAAGAAGGCTGAGAACAGAACCTGAAGAACTAGTCTATCAAGGATCAAGCTGGAGAGAAGGATAGAAAAACAGAAAAAGAGAATTGCAAGAGTTCTGTCTTGTGTTGAAGGAAAATAAGGAAAGATACTGAGACAGACGGATCTACACTGTCAGAGGCTGACAAGCATGAGGTTGCAGAGAGGACGCTAGGTGTGGCGATTTTCAAGTGCAAATATAGGATGGCTTGTGCTGCTCAAAACCACTCTGAATTTCTAAAGAGTACATGTTGTTTGGTGCATGCTGTGAATGCCAAAAAGCTAAAATGTACAGTGTAAGCATCTTATGTGACAATTGATAAATACATTTCATAAGTTTTGGGGAATTTTTGGCAAATGTTCCCGCTATTTCATCTACCCAAGTAGTAGCATAAAATTTGTATTGTATGATTGAAAACATCTGAGCCATAAAGTCCAATGTAGAATAACAGGCATTCGAAGTAAATTATTAATTGTATTCGTATGGAAACTAGAGTTTACCGTACATTTTCTGCTTTTTAAAAGTAGAAACCAAAATTTGCTATCTTGACTTTGATTGGTACCAGCGAAGGAAACCTTTCAAAGTCTACACAGAAAATCTGATCCTGGTGTTTGCTATTTTTGAGACATTGGACAAGTTACCTGTAAGTCAGTTTTATTGTCTGTAAAATGGGGATAAAAAATTATCTCCTGCCAAGATAGTTTTTTTTTGTTTTTTTTGTTTTGGTTTTTTGTAAACAATAGAACAAGCAAGTGAGCATGAAAGAGCATTGCAATCTGTAAAATGTTCTTCCAAGAATTCTTGCATTCTAGGAAAATCAGAACACTTCTGGTAATAGAATTTTTGACATTTTGAGGAAAGATATTTTAGGATATATGCAAAAAGAACACTTTCTCTTCTTTAATTACATCATGGATTCTTTTTTTTTTTGCATTCAGATTTTGTTTGAATATCAATAGACAAGAGAAGCAGGTGGTTCAGGCACTTGTCTAGTGAGTGGAACGCTGAAAGAAGCAAGGAGCCGGCAGGACGCTCCCCTGTACAATTGGTCAGGAGCCCATTTGGCTGGTGGAAAGGATTTGTTCTCAATGACAAGACAAATACAGAGATGGAAAGTGGTTACAAGCTTCTATAGCAATTTGACACTGTATCTTATAAAAAGTAAATATCAGTCTACATCAAATAGGAAATTAAAAACAAAAACAATTGGGTACTAGACTACTAAGCTTAGTACCCAGGTGACAAAACAATCTGTACAACAAACCCACATGACACAAGTTTACCTATGTAGCAGACCTGAACATGCACCCCGAACCCGAAATAAATTTTTTTAAATAAACAAAACAAAACAAAAAAATACATCTGTTTCTTCATCACAGATAATTTGAGAAGCACTAGTGTAAGGAAAAAAGAATAATAAATACTACATTAAAACCCACCAGAAAACATACATGCAGTGAGATATTTTTTCAGACATTAAAGAAATTTGAAAAATCACACATATGTTCCTAACGAACTTGACTACATATATATGTTTATTTAGAAGTGCTACATTGAATTAAGTGTTAAATTTATTTTTTAAATTATATATTTTTTAAAAAATGTTCTTGATCAGAACATTAAGAGGGATAGATAAAGGGCAATTACAAATTTGAGTAGAGAAACAGTAAAATGCCCGAAAACAGACTGGCAAAGATTATGGAGTGATTAATCCCACAAAAGGAAGCAGAATTTATTAATGTACATAACAAAGTATTGCTGACACTTAAATAATTGTGAGTTATATTGAAGAATTGTTTTGTATTTTAAAATAGCAAAACCCAAAACAAAACTGTGTAGTAGAGTTGTGGTGAGGTTTGTACATTTTAGGAAGCCTTGATATTTTTAGATCATATGCTTTTTTGATAAGTTAAAAAAAAATTTAGAAACAATTTCTCTACTGCTTAAATTCTGATATATATCTCCTACTGTGTGGTAAGATATGGGCTTAGAGTCATTGTAGTTTTTTAGTAGTTGCACTAATAAGAAGTTTTCATTAAGCTTTACTTTCTAAAAATTATATTAAAATTGATATTTCTCTATTATCTAATCATAAATGATATCAAATATGCTGTTTTAAATTTTATTCTCCCCTTTAAACATAAAGACACACACTCAATTCATTGTGCTAGATAAATTACCAGTGCGACACAAAGTAAGAAACGCAATTCAAAGAATTTTGCATACACGGAGTCCTGAAAGTGTTAATAACTTTCAATGCAAAGATAATGAATTCTATGAAAGTAAGAGAAGACCAAAATAGGTATAAAACCATTACTTATTATGTAAGTATCTTCCTTTTTCTGAATCACCCATGATTACTTTCTCCAACAAGCAAAAGCTGACTACATACATCAAGATCTGTCTCCAACCTCCCCAGCCTCTTTTCCTAAATCTCCCCAGCCTCTCAGGACAGGCAGGCTGCTCCTGTACTTTGTGCATTCTATTTTTAGCAAGAGGTCTGTTTTATCAGTCTGAATATGTATTTGCCAACTCCCAGACTTTCAGTCACTTATTTATTTATTTGATCTCTTTTCTTGTATTTCCTTTTTCCTTTCCTTTCCTTTCTTTTTCCCTTTCCTCTTCTCTTCCTTTGTTTACTTCTTTTTTTTCTTTTAATTCCCATTCACTACTGCCATGACTGTCAAATAGTAGGTTGATCCTTTAAAATATTCTTAATAAATGGTTCTACACATCTGAAGGATCTATACTAATACCGTATTATAAGATATGATACTCAGGCCCAGTAAAAGATTCAAACAAAACTGAAAATGGTCAATTACATCTCAGCAGGAGAGTTCATGTTTTTGTTTATCTGTATTCATTTATCTGTATTTAAATTTCTAAAACCAAGTTACGCTATTAAACATGAAGAAATTTGTTTTTACAAAAACATTCAAGCACAAGTTTGGCTCTTGCTTTTGTTGTTATTTGCTTGAGACACACATAAAATGTATTGGAGGTGTTAAAATAATGATTGTGCTAAACTGACATTTGAATGTACGTAGAGGCAACGCCTGTTAATGTGCTCTTAAAAGGAAGCCTGTGCCTACCTAGAACCTATTGCACTAGCCTAGAATGCTACCCAGAGCAATTATTTCGGTGACAGGGCCCTTGAGGTTTTCTAAAGTCGCATGGCGTTCATTACCTTCCCCGTGTAATCTCACAGAAAAGCACGTAGAAATAGAGACGCTGAGGCGTGAAGTTCCGTGTTCCTCAGCGGCGTGTCTGGCTAATCACAGCTTTCCAGAGCAGAAACGAGTGTCGTTCTCTGAAAGCACAGGAAGGGCTCTTGACCATCCCATCTGGCGTTGAGTCCTTGCATCTTACTCACCTCATTGTAGTGTTTAGAGTAATATAAACTAAAAGAGTATTTGCGTCTCTCAAACAGTATGAGAAGTTTTTTTTCCGTATTTCATTAGCACAGTAAATTACCTTAATTTAACTCCAAATCATCATGGAAATTTTGTTTCCTATTTGTATATTTGAAAATCATCTGTAGGCAATTTTTCCATGAAATACAAATTGAGTTAGAAACTAATTTGTCTCTAGTTATAACTACAATGAAGAAATGGTCCATTGGGTTATAAATTTTGGAAAAGTGAGCATGGATGTTGGAAATAGTGACTCACACTAAAGCTATGGTGTAGCTTAAATCACTGTATTCCGCAACAATTTTTAACTCAAGCTTCTTGGATAGTAGAACTAAAGAGTTTAGACCATCTCTTCCTCAAAGAGTCCTTATTAGAAATTAAAAGAGGTTCTGGAATTATTTGTGATAAAACTACCACTATGTTAAAAATGTAATTTTTTTTTTTTTAAGGTAAAAGTGCTAAGCTGTGGTATGGCACTCACTGGTCTGGTTCTCCCCTGGCCACTTTTGAGCTGGATACACATCTCTAATTTCACTTGACCTTGTTTTTCTATTTAATGAAATTGGGAATTCTGATCTTTGTTCTGTCTACACCACAGGGTAGCATGGAGAACTAAATGAAATGAAGAATGTCAGAGTTTTTCAAACTTCCTCTGCAATGCAAAAATGAGAGATCACAATCATTTTACAGAGGAGGCAACCGAGATCTGCAGAATATAGCAAATTATCTAATGTTGCAAATCTAGAAAATGACAGATAAAATTGAAAATATGTTTCCCTTAACTCATCATCTACCATTAACTCATTTTGTTACACCCTTAGAAAAGTAACACACTAGAAATACCATTTGGTGCCAAAACGTCTTCACTATGAAAAACAACCTTCTTCATTTTTTAAAATTTTAATTTTGATAATTTTGGGGGAACAGGTGATTTTTGGTTTTGTGGATAAGGTCTTTAGTGGTGATTTCTGAGATTTTGGTGGACCTGTCACCTAAGCAGTGTATACTGTACCCAAGTTTTATAAAAAATAAAAGATGTTTTATCCCTCACCCCACTCCTACCCTTCCCTGTGAATACCCAAGGTCCATTATATCATTTTTATGCTTTTGTGCCCTCATAGCTTAGCTCTCACTTAGAAGTGAGAACATATGATATTTGGTTTTCTATTCCTGAGTTACTTCACCTAGGATAATGTTCTCCAACTCCATCTAGGTTGCTGCAAAAACCATTATTTCATTCCATTTTATGGCTGAGTAGTATTCCATGATGTGTGTTTGTTTGTTTTGAGATGGAGTCTTGCCCTGTGGCCTAAGCTGGAGAACAATGGCACCATCTCTGCTCACTGCAACCTCCCCGTCCTGGGTTTGAGTGATTCTCCAGACTCAGCCTCCCGAGTAGCTGGGATTCCAGGTGCACACCACAACACCTGGCTTTTCTTTTCTTTTCTTTTTTTTTTTGTCTTTAGTGTAGGGATGGCATTTCACCATGTTGGCCAGTCTGGTCTCAAACTCCTGACCTCAGGTGATACCCCTGCCTCAGCCTCCCAAAGTGCTGGGATTACATGCAGGAGCCACTGTGCCTGGCCCCATGATTTAAAAATACCACATTTTCTTTATCCACTTATTGGCTGATGGACATTTAGGTTGGTTCTATGTTTTTGCAATAGTGAATTGTGCTACTATAAACATGCCTATGCATGTGTATTTTTCATATGACTTATTTTCCTTTGGGTAGACACCCAGTAGTGGGATTGCTGAATCAAATGGTAGTTCTACTTTTAGTTCCTTAAGGAATCTCCATAGTTTTTCCGTAGTGCTTGTGCTATTTTACATTCTTACCAGCTGCGTAAAAGTGTTCCATTTTCACCACATCCATGTCAACACTTACTATTTTTTGATTTTTTAATTATGGCCATTCTTGCAGGGGTATCTCATTGTTGTTTTAATTTGCATTTCCCTGATAATTAGTGATGTTGAGCTTTTTTTTATATGTTTGTTGGCTGTTTGTATACCCTCTTTTGGAATTGTCTATTCAGATCCTTTGCCCACTTTTTGATGGGATTATTTGTTTTTACTTTTGCTGATTTGTTTGAGTTCCTTGTAGATTCTGGATATTATCTTTTGTTGGATACATAGTTTGTGAAGATTTTGTCCTACTCTGTGGGTTGCTTGTTTACTCTGTTGATTATCTCTTGCTGTGTAGAAGCTTTTTATTTTAATTACGCCTCATTTATTTATATTTGTTCTGTTACATTTACATTTGGATTCTCGATCATAAATTCATTGCCTAATCCAATGTCTAGAAGAGCTTTTCCAATGTTATCTTCTAAAATTTTTATGGTTGCAGTTCTTGAGTTTAACTCTTTGATCCATCTTCAGTTGATTTCTGTTTAAGGTGAGCGATAAGGACCCAGATTTTTCCTCCTATATGTGGCAGCCAATTATTTCAGCACCGTTTGTTGAATAAGGTGTCTTTTCCCCACTTCATGTTTTTGTATGATGTGCCGAAGATCGGTTGGCTGTAAGTATTTGGGTTTGTTTCTGGATTATCTATTCCATTGCATTGGTCTATGTGCCTATTTTTATACCAGTACCATGCTGTTTTGGCAACTGTAGCCTTGTTGGAAGTCAGGTAATGTAATGCCTCCAGCTTTGTTCTTTTTGCTTAGTATTGTTTTAGCTATGTAGACTCTTTTTTGGTTCCATATGAATTTAGGATTGTTTTTTCTAGTTCTGTGAAGAATGATGGTAATATTCTGATGAAAATTATATTTAATTTAATTTAAGGGTTTTTTGTTGTTGTTGTTGGTTGGTTTTGTTTTGTTTTGTCTTTGGCAGCTGTTGTAAAAGGCAGTGTGTTCTTAAATTGATTCTCAGTTTGGTTGTTGTTGGTGTATAGCAGAGTTACTGATTTGTGTACATTGATTTTGTATCCTGAAACGTTGCTGAATTTATTTATCAGATCTAGGAGCTTTTTGGATGAGTCTTTAAGGTTTTCTAGGTATACAGTCATATCATCGGTGAACAACAACAGTTTGACTTTCTCTTTTCCAATTTGGATGTCGTTTCCCTTGTTTGATTGCTCTGGCTAGGACTTCCAGTACTACATGTTGGCTGTGGGTTTGTCATAGATGACTTTTATTACTTTGAGGAATGTCCCTTCTATGCCAGTTTTGTTGAGGGTTTTTATTACAAAGATATGCTATATTTTGTCAAATGCTCTTTTTGCATCTATTGAGATGATCATAAGATTTTTGTTTTTAATTACGTTATGTGATATATCACGTAGAGGTATGAGCTTCCAGTGGAGAGAGCTAGAGAACTGAAAAGAGTGTCACTTCTAGTCTTACAAGAAAAAAATAATCCTAGATAGTCTGCAAATTAAAGGCTTTTCTTGAACTCATGAAAGAATTGAGGTCATAGGGTAAACAACTGACATGAATAATGGAAAGAGACAAGTACCTGCAGGGAGAGGCAGGACTTGATACCTGAGCATTGGCTTACCTACAGCATATGCTACCAAAGGTCATATAAGATAGTAAGAAGGCTGGGCTCAGTGGCTCACACCTGTAATCACAGCACTATGGGAGGCTGAGGCAGGCCTATCACCTGAGATCAAGGGTTCGAGACCAGCCTGTCCAACATAGTGAAACCCTGTCTCTACCAAAAATAAAAATTAGCCAGGTGTGGTGGTACAGGCCTGTTAATCCGAGCTACTTGGGAGACTGAGGCTTGAGAATCACTTGAACCTGGGAGATTGAGGTTGCAGTGAGTTGATATTGTGCCACTGCACTCCAGCCTGGGTGACAGAGACTCCATCTCAAAAAATAAAAAATAAAAACGGGTAAGAAGATTGGGATAGACATTTTTAATGAATTGCTCAAGATGGAGTATAGGCTGGCACGAGTGGTTAAAGTACTGGAGGTTTCAGGCAAAGGAGAATTAACCCTCCCCCAACCCCCACTCCCCACACACATTTCCATGCTTTTATTTCAGGGATCCCAAAAAGTGGGAATATCAGGAAATCATGAGCAGCTTCCCATTGTGATGCTCCGTGATGGAGCAAAACAGCAGCCACTGTCAAAACTCCACAAAGACCTGTATCTTCTATCTGCTTTAAGGACTGCAGAGAATGGCAACAAGACTGGAGACAGTAGGAACTGCTGGAAATTCCTTCAGCTTGGGGAAGAAAACTGGGAAATAAAGCTCTGCCTCTGAAGGGTGCCAGGATTCCATGATAGCCCCAGCATTACATTCTGATAAGGCTCAATAACATGTATGAAGGTCAAATCATGAAGTCAAGGTCCTCAGTGCCTGTTGAACACGGAGGCTTCATCAGAACCACAGAGGAAATACCCCCTCCCTGATCCCAACACCACACTGGCAAGCATGGAAAGAAGAATAGGAAAAGAAAGCAAGGAGGGCACTAAGAGACATCAAGGATGAAGAGGGATATGGCATAGCAATACCAGTCAATTTTTCAAGAAGTCGTAGTAACTCTAAATGGGTATAACCCTAACAAAAGAGCTTCAAAATACATGAGACAAAAACTGATAGAACCGAAAGGAGAAATAGTTAAATTAATCATATTTGGAGACCTCAACATTCCTCTCTCAATAATTAAAATAACAAGTTGGCAAAACAAGCAAACAAACAAAAAAACAGTAAGATATAAATGGCACAATATAATATAGGAACATCACTCTTAACTGACTTGATCTAATTGATTTTACAGAAGATTTTATTGAACAGTAGCAGTAGGATGCATATTCTCCTCAATTGTGTACGGAACAATCATCTGGGTAGACCAATAAAACACAGTTTGACAAATAGAAAAGAAATCACACAATGTGTGTTCTCAGACTAGAAAGGGATTAAACTAGAATAAATAACAAAATTTGTAACAAATCAATAACAAAATGATATATGAAATGTATCACTTACTTTGAGAATAAAAGATACACTTCCAAATTACCCATGGATCTAAGAAGAAGAATCAGGAAAAAAAATTAATATATTTTTAACTAAATAAAAATAAAAATGCAAGATACCAAAGACAATACAAAAGCCAAAATTGACAAATGGGATCTAATTAAACTAAAGAGCTTCTGCACAGCAAAAGAAACTACCATCAGAGTGAACAGGCAACCTACAGAATGGGAGAAAATTTTTGCAATCTACTCAAAGGACTAATATCCAGAACCTACAAAGAACTCAGACAAATTTACAAGAAAAAAACAAACAACCCGATCAAAAAGTGGGCAAAGGATATGAACAGACATTTCTCAAAAGAAGACATGCATACGGCCAACAGACACATGAAAAAATGCTCGTCATCACTGGCCATCAGAGAAATGTAAATCAAAACCACAATGAGATACCATCTCACACCAGTTAGAATGGCAATCATTAAAAAGTCAGGAAACAATAGGTGCTGGAGAGGATGTGGAGAAATAGGAACACTTTTACACTGTTGGTGGGATTGTAAACTAGTTCAACCATTATGGAAAACAGTATAGCGATTCCTCAAGGATCTAGAACTAGAAGTACCACATGACCCAGCCATCCCATTACTGGGGATATACCCAAAGGATCATAAATCATGCTAATATAAAGACACATGCACATGTATGTTTATTGCGGCACTATTCACAATAGCAAAGACTTGGAATCAACCCAAATGTCCATCAGTGACAGACTGGATTAAGAAAATGTGGCACATATAAACCATGGAATACTATGCAGCCATAAAAAGAGATGAGTTCGTGTCCTTTGTAGGGACATGGATGCAGCTGGAAACCATCATTCTTAGCAAACTATCACAAGAACAGGAAACCAAATACCGCATGTTCTCACTCATAGGTGGGAACTGAACAATGAGATCACTTGGACTCAGGAAGGGGAACATCACACACTGTGGCCTATTATGGGGAGGGGGTGGGGAGAGGGATTGCACTGGAGTTATACCTGATGCAAATGACTAGTTGATGGGTGCTGATGAGTTGATGGGTGCAGCACACCAACATGGCACAAGTATACATATGTAACAACCCTGCACATTGTGCACATGTACTCTAGAACTTAAAGTATAAAAAAAAAAAAACCAAAAAACACACAAATAAAATCTAAATAAATAGATTGAAAGATTTAAGATCATTAAGATATCATTTTCTTCAATTTGATCTGGTCTACAGATTTAATGTAATACCAGTTAAAATGCCAGTAAGATTTCTTTTGTTTTTTTCTTTTTCTTTTGATCTTCCCATTTTCTCTACCCACCAGACTCTGGTAACTAACATTCTACTCTCTGCTTCTATGAGTTTGACATTTAAAAATTCCACACATATGTAAGATCATGCACTATTTGCCTTTCTATGTTTGGCTTATTTCACTTAGCATAATGTCATCAGGATTATCCATGTGTGGCAAATGGCAGGATTACCTCCTTAAGGCTGAACAGTATTCCACTGTGCATATATACTACCACTTCTTTATACCTTTATCCGTTGATGGACACTTGGGTTGATTCCAGGTTTGGCTATTGTGAATAATGCTGCAGTAAACATGGAAGTGCACATATCCCTTTGAGATCTGGATTTCATTTCCTCTGGGTATATACCCAGAAGTGGTATGGCTGGATCATATGGCAGTTTTATATTTTTGTGCAACTTCCATACTGTTTTTCATAATAGCTATGGCAACTTACAGTCCAAAGAACAATGTGCAAAGGTTATCTTCTTTTGTATTTTTTTTTATTATTATACTTTAAGTTCTAGGGTACATGTCACAACATACAGGTTTGTTACATACGTATATATGTGCCATGGGTTTGCTGCACCCATCAACTATTCATTTACATTAGGTATTTCTCTTAATGCTCTCCATCCCCCAGCCCCCCACTCCTATGACAGGCCCTGGGGTGTGATGTTCCCCACGCTGTGTCCAAGTGTTTTCATTGTTCAGTTCCCATCTTTGAGTGAGAACATGCAGTATTTGGTTTTCTATCTTTGTGATAGTTTGCTGAGAATGATGGTTTCCAATTTCATCCATGTCCCTGCAAAGGACATGAATTCATCCATTTTTATGGCTGCATAGTATTCCATGGTGTATATGTGCCACGTTTTCCTAATCCAGTCTGTCACTGATGGACATTTGTGTAGATTCCAAGTCTTTGCTATTGTGAATAGTGTGCAATAAACATATGTGTGCATGTGTCTTTATAGTAGCATGATTTATAATCATTTGGATATATACCCAGTAATGGGATGGCTGGGTCAAATGGTATTTCTAGTTCTAGAACCTTGAGGAAACACCACACTATCTTCCACAATGGGAACTAGTTTACAGTCCCACCAACAGTGTCAAAGTGTTCTCCACATCCTCTCCAACACCTGTTGTGTCCTGACTTTTTAATGATTGCCATTCTAACTGGCAGGAGGTGGTATCTCATTGTGGTTTTGATTTGCATTTCTCTGATGACCAGTGATGATGAGCATGTTTCCTGTGTCTGTTGGCTGCATAAACGTCTTCTTTGGAGAAGTGTCTGTTCATATCCTTTGCCCACTTTTTGATGGGGTTGTTTTTTTCTTGCAAATTTGTTTGTTTAAGTTCCTTGTAGATTCTGGATATTATCCCTTTGTTAGATGGGTAGATTGCAAATATTTTCTCCCATTCTGTAGGTTGCCTGTTCACTCTGATGGTAGTTTCATTTGCCATGCAGAAGCTCTTTAGTTTAAAGAGATCCCATTTGTCTATTTTGGCTTCTGTTGCCATTGCTTTTGGTGTTTTAGTCATGAAGTCCTTGCCCATGCCTATGTCCTGAATGGTATTGTCTAGGTTTTCTTCTAGGATTTTTATGGTTTTAGGTCTAACATTTGAGTTTTCAATACATCTTAAATTAACTTTTACATAAGATGAAAAGAACAGATCCAGTTTCAGCTTTCTACATATGGCTAGGCAGTTTTTCTAGCACCATTTATTAAATAGGGGATCCTTTCCCCATTTTTTTGTTTTTGTCAGGTTTGTCAAAGGTCAGATGGTTGTAGATGTGTGGTGTTATTTCTGAGGACTCTGTTCTGTTCCATCAGTCTATATTTCTGTTTTGGTACCAGTACCATGCTGTTTTGGTTACTGTAGCCTTGTGGTATAATTTTGAAGTCAGGTAACGTGATGCATCTAGCTTTGTTCTTTTTGGTTAGGATTGTTTTTGCAATGTGGGCTCTTTTTTGGTTCCATGTGAACTTTAAAGTAGTTTTTTCCCATTCTGTGAAGGAAGTCACTGATAGCTTGATGGGGATGGCATTGAATTTATAAATCACCTTGGGCAGTATGGCCATTTTCACAAAACTGATTCTTCCTATCCATGAGCATGGAATGTTCTTCCATCTGTGTGTGTCCTCTTTTATTTCATTGAGCAGTGGTTTGCAGTTCTCCTTGAACAGGTCCTTTACATCCCTTGTAAGTTGGATTCCTAGATACTTTGTTCTCTTTGAAGCTATTGTGAATGGGAGTTCATTCGTGATTTGGCTCTCTGTTTGTCTGTTACTAGTGTATAAGAATGCTTGTGATTTTTGTACATTGATTTTGTATCCTGAGATTTTGCTGACGTTACTTATCAGTTCAAGGAGGTTTTGGGCTGAGACAATGGGGTTTTCTAAATATACATGTTTGGACAAACGGAGGCAAGATGGCGCAGTTCCGGGTTCTTCACTGTCAACTTTCCCGTGCCCAGAAAGACAGGGGTCGACTGCGCAGGTGCAACCCGACCTCTGAAGGAGAGGAACCGGAACCCGCCTAGCCACGCCTACCGCCCCGCCCCCGACCCGCCTATGTCCCGCCCACTGCCCTCCTACTCCGGGGCCCAGGACATAAAAGCTGCACCCGGCGGGCGTGCGGTGTGAACTTCCTCCGCCCGTCCGTCTACGCGGGACCCAGGAACCTTGTCCCAGAGCGCCAGAGCGAGCTTCCCCGGCCCCTCCTCCTCCGCGGGACCCAGGAACCTCGTAGGAGAACGCCGGAACGGGCTTCCTTGGCCCCTCCTCCTATGCGGGACCCAGGAACCTCGTCGGAGAACGCGGGAGCGACTTCCTCGGCCTCCACCTCCGGAGACCGGTGAACCTCGCTCCCTCCTTCACATTGGCTTGTAAATAAAGTTTTTTTGCTTTGCCTACTTGCCTTTTCTCTGGCATTTGCTCTGGGGGTCGCATTAAAGCAAATCAGTACAATCATGTCATCTGCAAACAGGGGCAATTTGACTTCCTCTTTTCCTAATTGAATATCCTTTGTTTCTTCCTCTTGCCTGATTGCCCTGGCCAGAACTTCCAACACTATGTTGAATACTAGTGGTGAGAGAGGGCATCCTTGCCTTGTGCTGGTTTTGAAAAGGAATGCTTCCGATTTTTGCCCATTCAGTATGATATTGGCTGTGGGTTTGTCGTAAATAGCTCTTACTATTTTGAGGTACATTCTATCAATACCCAGTTTATTGAGAGATTTTAGCATGAAGTGGTGTTGAATTTTGTCAAAGGCCTTTTCTGCATCTATTGAGATAATCATGTGGTTTATGTCATTGGATCGGTTTACGTGATGGATTATGTTTATTGATTTGCATATGTTGAACCATCCTTACATCCCAGGGATGAAGCTGACTTATCATGGTGGGTAAGCTTTTTGATGTGCTGCAGAATTTGGTTTGCCAGTATTTTATTGAGGATTTTTGCATCAATGTTCATCAGATATTGGTCTAAATTTCTCTTTTTTTGTTGTGCCTCTGCCAGGCTTTGGTATCAGGAAGATGCTTTCTTCCTAAAATGAGTTATGGAGGATTCCCTCTTTTTCTATTGTTTGGAATAGTTTCAGAAGGAATGGTACCAGCTCCTTTTTGTACCTCTGGTAGAATTCGTTTGTGAGTCTGTCTGGTCCTGGACTTTTTTTAGTTAGTAGGCTATTAATTATTGCCTCAATTTCAGAGCCTGTTATTTGGTCTATTCATTGGTTCAACTTCTTCCTGGTTTAGTCTTGGGAGGGTGTATGTGTCCAGGAATTCATCCATTTCTTATAGATTTTCTAGGTTATTTGCATAGAGGTGTTTATAGTATTCTCTGATGGTAGTTTATATTTCTGTAGGATTGGTGGTGATATCTCCTTTATCATTTTTTATTTTGTCTATTTGATTCTTCTCTCTTTTCTTCTTTATTAGTCTTGCTAGCAGTCTATCTATTTTATTGATCTTTTCAAAAACCAGCTCCTGGATTCACTGATTTTTTGAAGGTTTTTTTCTGTGTGTCCATATCTCCTTTGATTCTGCTTTGATGTTAGTTATTTCTTGCCTTCTGCTAGCTTTTGAATTTGTTTGCTCTTACTTCTCTAGTTCTTTTAATTGTGATGTTAGGATGTTAATTTTATATCTTTCCTGCTTTCTCCTGTGGGCATTTAGTGCAATAAATTTCTCTCTACACACTGCTTTAAATGTGTCCCAGAGATTCTGGTATGTTGTGTCTTTGTTCTCATTAGTTTCAAAGAATATCTTTATTTCTGCTTCATTTCGTTATACACCCAGTAGTCATTCAGGAGCAGGTTGTTCAGTTTCCATGTAGTTGTGTGGTTTTGAGTGAGTTTCTTAATCCTGAGTTCTAATTTGATTGCACTGTGGTCTGAGAGGCAGTTTTTTGTGATTTCTGTTTTTTACATTTGCTGAGGAGTGTTTTACTTCCAATTATGTGGTCAGTTTTAGAATAAGTGGTATGTGGTGCTGAGAAGAATGCATATTTTGTGGATTTGGGGTGGAGAGTTCTATAGATGTTTATTAGGTCTGCTTGGTGCAGTTTCTTCATTGCATCAATGGGCTTTACCATTTGGCATGTTTTTGCAGTGGCTAGTACTGGTTGTTCCTTTCCATGTTTAGTTCTTCCTTCAGGAGCTCTTGTAAAGCAGGCCTGGGGGGTGACAAAATCTCTCAGCATTTGCTTGTCTGTAAAGGATTTCATTTCTCCTTCACTTATGGAAGTTAGTGTGGCTGGATATGAAATTCTGGGTTGAAAATTCTTTTTTTAAGAATGTTGAATATGGGCCCCCACTCTCTTCTGGCTTTCAGGGTTTCTGCCGAGAGATCTGCTGTTAGTCTGATGGGCTTCCCTTCTTTGGGAAACTTGACCTTTCTCTCTGGCTGCCCTTAACACTTTTTCCTTCATTTCAACCTCGGTGAATCTGACAGTTATGTGTCTTGGGGTTGCTCTTCTCAAAGAATATCTTTGTGATGTTCTCTGTATTTCCTGAATTTGAATGTTGGCCTGCCTTGCTAGGTTGGGGAAGTTCTGCTGGATAATATCCTGAAGAGTGTTTTCCAACTTGGTTCCATTCTCCCCGTCACTTTCAGGTACACCAATCAAACATAGGTTTGGTCTTTTCACATAGTCCCATATTTCTTGGTGGCTTTGTTCATTTCTTTTTACTCTTTTTTCTCTAAACTTCTCTTCTCACTTTATTTCATTAATTTGATCTTCAATCACTGATATCCTTTCTTCCACTTGATCAAATCGGCTATTGAAGCTTCTGCATGCATCACGAAGTTCTTGTGCCATGGTTTTCAGCTCCATCAGGTCATTTAAGGTCTTCTTTACACTGTTTATTCTAGTTGGCCATTCGTCTAACCTTTTTTCAAGGTTTTTAGCTTCCTTGCGATGGGTTAAAACATGCTTCTTTAGCTTGGAGAAGTTTGTTATTACCGACCTTCTGAAACCTACTTCTGTCAACTCGTCAAAGTCATTCTCCATCCAACTTTGTTCTGTTGTTGGTGAGGAGCCGCAATCCTTTGGAGGAGAAGAGGTTCTCTGGTTATCAGAATTTTCCATTTTTTTGCTCTGGTTTCTCCCCATTTTTGTGGTTTTATCTACCTTTGGTCTTTGATGTTGGTGATCTATAGATGGGGTTTTGGTGTGGATGTCCTTTTTGTTGATGAGATGTTATACCTTTCTGTTTGTTAGTTTTCCTTCTAACAGTCAGGTCCCTCAGCTGCAGGTCTGTTGGAATTTGCTGGAGGTCCACTCCAGACCCTGTTTCCCTGGGTATCTCTAGCAGAGACTGCAGAACAGCAAATATTGCAGAACAGGAAATATTGCTGTCTGTTCCTTCCTCTGGAAGCTTTGTCCCAGAGGGGCACCCACCTGTATGAGATGTCTGTTGGCCCCTACTGGGAGGCATCTCCTAGTTAGGCTACATGGGGGCCAGGGACCCACTTGAGGAGGCAGTCTGTCTGTTCTCAGAGCTCAAATGCCATGCTGGGAGAACCACTGCTCTCTTCAAAGCTCAGTTGGAAATGCAGAAATCACCCATCTTCTGCATCGATCACGCTGGGAGCTGTAGACCAGAGTTGTTCCTATTTGGCCATCTTGGGAAACACTACAGGTTCTCTTTTTTCAACATCTTTGCCAACACTTTTTATCTTTCATCTTTTTGATAATAGCCATCTTAGGTAGGTGTGAGGTGATATCTCACTGTGGCTTTGATTTGAATTTCCCTAATGATTAGTGATGTTGAGCACCTTTTCATATACCTATTGGTCATTTGCAGGCCATTGCCCATTTTTTCATCAGATCACTTTTTTTTGCTATTTAGTTGTGTACATTTCTTACATATTTCAGACATTAATGAGTGTTAAATATATGGTTTGCAAATAAGTTATTTCATTATGTAGATTGCCTTTTTATTTGCTCAGCAACATGAATGAATATTCAATGCAAAGTGAAAGAATCCAGCTCCCCAAAGCTATATTGTATCACTCCATGCACATGACATTCTAAGAAAGGATAGACAGACATAGGTTGTCAGAATCTGGGGGACAGAGCAAGGTTTAGAAAAAGGAGGCTGCCCAAGACAAATCTTAGGGTGACGTGGTTCTACCCCATACTGTGATGGTGAATACAGGATTTTATGCATTTGTCAAAACCCATAGAACTGTACACCACTTTGTAAACCTTACTGCCTCCAAATTGCAAAGCTCACTGAAAGGGGTGGGGGATAAAGGATGATCTAAGTAACTTTGTAAAGCAATCTACTGACTGGGCACTGTTAAAAATGAAACAAACTGCATAATCTGTACTCTTTTGTTGGCTTTTTTTGTCAAAGGAGTATGGCTAGCACTTGTGAGGCAGCTTAACATATATATTAGGGTTGAATGAGTAAGTAACTAAACAGTAGATTATAAGACTCAGTTTTGTTCTTGTCAGAGAATGAATTTACAAATAAGCAATAGAGAAGAGCTTAAGTGAACACCTTGGTGTTGGATTACTCAGAAATATCAGTAAAGACTCATGTTTATTTTAATATCTGCATTTTAATATATAAATATAGCTTAATATACTTATAAGTATTCTCTATACAATAATATTGTAATATTATATACTTGTTACTTATAATGCTTAAATTTTGTATTGCTTATTGAATATTGTATTATGCTGGAGATACTTCAATTTATGTAAACCTTCCTCATTCTTCAGCAGCTGCTTAGTTTCACATTATGTTTGTACAATATGATACTTCATCAACCAATTAATGAGCTAATTACGGATATACACAATCTTATGGGTATCTTCAGGATAGAGTATAAAATGTAGAGTCACAACTTCAGTGTTTGCATATTTTAAACTTGAATAGTCATTAGCACATTCTCCTCTGAGAAAATGAGAGAGCTTTCCCCTTTCACTAGAAAATGGTGTGAGAAAATGCTCACACCATTTTCTCCCATTCTTGCAAAAACTAGATATTATGTCCACATCTATGTACCACTTTTGTTGTGCTTGACAAAATTGAACTTCGACTAATCTGACTGATACAAAAAGGGATGCTGTTTTACTTTTTTATTTTTTAGTTTTCCTGAATGTGTCCAATTTGCACCATCTCTCTCACAGAGGACAAATAAAAACATCTCACATTACCTAAGAATTATTTTGTGGCATGTGTCTCTCCAGACTTTTGTTATGGTGTCACTAATTGCAAGCCGCGAGTCTGTTTTGAGAACTATCTCCATTTCTCCAAATAAGAACGTATCAGAACAGTGACGGTGGTATTATCATTTTATCTAAATATGAAGCTGGTGCTTTTTGTGTTTTGCAAATAGTACTTTTCCGTAAGCTTTCCATCAAAGGAGATTTTAGAGAGAATATATTGATCAGCTTTTCCACGGTTCCTATGAACAACCCTAGATGGCGGTGTTACTTGCTTTAGTACCTCTGAATATATATTTTTTGGCTAGATCAAAATTGGTTCTTAAGTCATAAACCTGAGAATTATATTTCTAAATATTTTTAAAATAAATCACCACACTGTATGGCCTATATTCTCTTAAGTCTTCCAATGTATTCTCTAACTTTTAGTCTCAGCTGGAGAACTGACCTTGTACTTTGGTTACTCAGAACACTAGTTTCCAATTTAGTTTAACTGAAACTGCTATTGAAATGTTGAGTCTGTTCTTTAAAAAAAAAATGTTGTATATCTGTCTTTCCTCCTATTGCAGAACATGCATAACTAGTGGATATGTTAACAAAAATGCATCTGTTTTAGAGCTGATCTTAAGAGTTTAGGTTCTTTTGTGTGTTATAAACTGTGAATATGAGTATGCCAGCAGCATACAATGTAGCTGTAGTGGCATTTCAATGAATTTCACTTCCTTTTGAGTCTAGGCTGTTTGAAGTCTATATAAACTTATTTTCAAATATAATCTTTACCTAAAAATGTAATAATAAAAATCGATTTCTGCATGTTAAAATTATTACTTTAATGACAAAAGATATATTCTTTTATGGTTTCAGCAATGAGAGGAAATATAATGCTTATTTCAATATTTCAACTAAATATGTCTAGCAGTTAAACAAGAAAAGAAAAACCTCCCTCATGAGAGGAGTTTCCTTTGAGAATCTCTGGTCTAGTTGACCTCTTGGATTCTGTATAAATCTAAGAGTCTATGAAAAGATGTGTATGGAGCTATTTTCAAAGAATATCTTTCTTTGATTAATCATTTACTGATACATATCTTCAGTAGGAAAAAAAAGTGCACTCAATCTTTTCCATGTTTCCCTAAGTCTTCTGCAGGTCTCAACAAAGTCACTAGGTAATGGCTGTGTTGACTGATAAATATCACATCAGGACAAGCCAAACCTCTCCACCCTGTGAACCATGGCTGATGATGGGGATGAATTACTCAGAAACACACCACGGGGTTTAACAGTTCTTGGAGTACTTTTCCCCCAGAAACACCGAAAGCAGGTGAAATAGCAGGGTGTGAAGTGCAGGTGGTGACTCAGCATTAAGGCATTCTCTTGTCAAGGTCCCCTCTGACTTGGAAGATCACCTCTATGTTGCCCCTGCCCCTGGGTGTGCAGCCTTCTTCTCTAATGCTTCTCCACTTGGGACTGTTTCAGTGGGCTTGACAGAAATGAGGAGGAGGCTTTTTGTCTGTTTGTTTTGGAACACTGTTTATGGAAAAGGTTTGATGTGAAAGAGACTGTTTTGTAGACGAATAGATTACAAAGTCCTTTACCTAGGGACTTGATGGGTTAGAGAAGAAAAATGCTTAAGCAACGAGTTGTCATATAAACACTAAATTAATACTCATACACACACTGCCATAAGAAAGAGGTTGAATAGTTAATGATGCCTGGAAAATATGAGGCCAGGGAGATCAGGAATATTTCTAAAATAGAATTGTCATTGGATTTTATTATTTAGGAATATGAATATTTTATTAGTACATGGAGAATAAAGGGACATACAGTCATCAATGAAAAATCAACATTTAAAAAATACTGAAAAGACTCCTGGGAAAGTTGAGCTCTTAGTGTAGCTCTGGAATGAGGTTCCTGAAGCAGGGGCATTTTAGGCAGCTTCTAAGATGACCCACAAAGATGCCTGCCTTCTGGTATTTCTGCCAGTGTGTAATTCTCTCCCCTGGAGTGTGCTGGCCTTATGACTTGCTTCCAGCCAACATAATATGGCAAAGCCATAGGATGTCACTTTGTGATTAGTTTACAAAACATGATGCTTCCATGTTGCTAACAAATTCTATTGCCTTCTCAGTTCCTTGCTTTGATGAAGCAAGTTGCCATGTTGGAGGGGTCCACATGACAAATGACTGAGGACAACGTCCGGCCAACAGGCAGAAAGGAAATGAATCTATCACCAACTATGTGGACATGGAAATGGATTCTTTTCCTGTTGAGCCTTCCGATGACTCCAGCTCAGCCAATGCCTTGATACAGCTAGGTGAGAGACCTCGAGCTAGGTGACCAGCCATCCAGTTGGCCCTGGACTGAAGGAAGTGCCTGGGATGCAGGGCTTTCTATTTTCTAACTGGTGCAGTTTCTAAAACCCATCTCAGCATGCCTGGAAATGAGTTTTTTGGGATGAAGCCTTTTTGGTGCTAAGACAGGGAAAATCCTGGACAAATTCTGATGAGTTGTTCATTCTATGCAAGAGACCCAGATAACCTGTGCCTGGATTCCTGATCCACCCAAATCATGAGCTAATACGTATAGGCTGTTTTAGGCTGCTAATTCCTGTGGCAATTTGTTGCCAGCAATAGATAGGGAGATGGGAAGGGATTGGGCTGAGTATAATAAACATATTAGAAATGCAATGGGGTTTGTTTTGTGTGACAGACCAGGGAGTTTAGATTATTCATGGGCGATAAAGTACTACCATGAGTTCTTTTTTAAAGATTATTTTTGATTAACAAATTGTAACTGCTTACACTTATGAAATATAATGTGATGTTTTCACAGAAGTATACAATCTGGAATGTTTAAATCAAGCTAATTAGTATAACTATCAGCTTGCTTGGAGACCATGAGTTCTGAGCATGAAAGTGCCAGATTTGGTCACTGCTTTGCACAGTCTTCTCATCAAATATTAATCAAAATAGAAATTTAACAATAACCCATACTCTGAGTACTTAATATGTGCCAGTCTATGGACCCTGTCCTTACACACCTTATTAGATCTTCCTCACATGTTTATTAAATTTTAGTCTACATTTCAGAAATGGGAAAAATAAGGCTTGGAAATATTAAGCAATGTCTGAGGTCATTCATTCAGTCAGTGAGGGGCATGATTTGAACGTTCGTCTGTGAACCATGATGAAGGAAATGGGAGAGTCAACTTTTAGGACTGATGCAATTGTCAGATCTGGAGAAATGAACCAAATTTCATGTAGCATGGATACTCTAATTATAGAGATTTCAAATGAAGATGATGCTTATCTTTTCTCCATTACTAGCTGATGTTCCAAAATATTTATGTCTTCATTTGAGGGAAGAAAAAGAAGTAATGGGATTGGTTGCCAACTAGATGTAAAGCCATGTACTTGTGCATCCTGCACAGAGGGTAACCCAGCATTTCATCCCAGTGGTCCTGTATAGTGGCACAGAGACAGGTGAGGCTTTCCTTCAGGAACACACACACCATCGTGCATCAAAGGAAGAACAGACGTGGGTGAGAATGATAACAGTAGTATTAAAGGAGTTCAATTGTAGTTAACTCGAGAAAAAAGAAGTACACAAAACCATAAATGAGAGAGAGAAGTAGAAATGGTTCAGGGGGAAGTTAAATAATTGTATACATTACTGTGTGCAAATAAATGTGAAAATCTCTATGTGACTTTAGGGAACTATAAACATTCAAAATAACCCCAGCAGAGAGAAATAAAGTGTAAACGACTCTACATCTTATAAATCTTAATGATTAATGATGGAGAAAAACTAAAAACACTCAGATATTCTTCTATATGAGAATAAGAGCAGCTTCATGGGTGAATTTTATAAAAGAATAAACTTTATGTGAAAATATACTTACTTAAATTCCTTGGTAATATGATGATGTATTTTACCTCTAACATTTAAGAAGTTTTATAATATTTAGTATTAATTTCTATCAAAATGTAGAAACCATTCTGAGACAACACTCTACTTCTTTTAATATTTCCTACAAATTTCATGCAAAAGTATGCAGATTTAGGAAGTTTTGTCTGTAATAGCAAAATACAATTAATGACCTGATGGTAATTGGTAATAGTGGAAGATAAATGATCTGTGAAATCTGTGAAAATCCATGGGGATACTAGAAACAATACAATGTGTTGACATGAGCTGACATGGAAACAAATTGAGGGAATGTGACTAAATGTTTTTAAAGCAGAGTATAAAATGAGTATCTGCAGTATGATTTTTTAAAAGTAGGTAAAAAGGTAGAGAAAGCTAGATCAAGAAAGAGAACGAAACAGAGGTCAAGAGAGAAGAGTATAGAATTAAGAATAGAGAAGAAGATGGAAATTGGCATAGGGATAAGAATAGGATATGGAAGGAGATAGAGACAGGGAAGACAGAGACAGAAGTAGAGCGTGAAATAGCTGGAGCTATCCATTATGTATGTGCAAGGGAAACCTCTAGAGGCATGTACAGGCACCTGCTCCTAATTTTTCTCTAGGGAACAAGACTGTGGATTTAGTATCAGCTGCAGACTGACAATTAGTTGTCTTTAAATTATAAAATATTTCAGATATATGCACATATAAAACATAATAAACATAATTCCTTCTCTAATTGCTAATAAAATAAAACATTACAAAAACATTGTCTTGCCTAGTCTTCCAAGGTCAAATCCCCTCTTCTTTCTAGAGGTCACCATTGCCTTGAATTAAGGCTTATAACATCTTACATAAGACATTAGACAGAGACAGGTGTTGAGGGGTTTGAGGGAGTCCAGCTGTGGCTGCAGGTTCCAGGGTTTCCAGTCTACCTTACGAGTGGCAAAGTTGAGGTATAAGCACACACATACACACACACACACACATGCATATATATGAATCTGTAAAAATACGTTACCATTTTTGTATATATTTACATTTGTAGAATAGTAACACGATACATATACTTTTATGACTTCTGTTTTTTCTACTCTTATTATCACCACTCCCAGGCCAACATATTCTTTCAGGTTATTGTATAGTTCTTCTACTTTTTACATTTTTTTCTTATATTTAAATATCTTTTCATATGGATACCTGCATTTGTAAGGCAGTCATTTTCACTGCTTACACTGAGATGAAGACCTAGCAATTTGCTTAAGCCTTCTCTGGTGGCAGCATCATGAGAACATGTCTGGCCGTCACGTGACTTGTAAAGTTGCCGTGACCCTCCCTGCACACATCTTATGCTCATGTTTCTTTGTAGAGTAGATACACACAGAGGAATGGAATTGTTGGGTTGCATCATAGATGCATTTTTGAATTTACTCAATACTTCCAAATTTCTCTTCAGCTTGCAGAAAGGCACACAGTGTTGAGACGCTCCTTGCTCTATATTTCTACCAACATTTTCTTTTGTAGAAGTTTTTTACTTCAGCTTATATTTATGAAATAGTATCACATGAGATCTTAATTCCAATTTTTTTTTTTTTTTTTTTTTTTTTTTTTTTTTTTTTTTTTTTTTTTGAGACGGAGTCTCGCTCTGTCGCCCAGGCTGGAGTGCAGTGGCGCCATCTCGGGTCACTACAAGCTCCATCTCCCAGGTTCACGCCGCTCTCCTGCCTCAGCCTCTCCAGTAGCTGAGACTACAGGTCCCCGCCACCACGCCTGGCTAATTTTTTTTTTTTTTATTATTTTTAGTAGAGACAGTGTTTCACCGTGTTAGCCAGGATGGTCTCGATCTCCTGACCTCGTGATCTGCCTGCCTTGGCCTCCCAAAGTGCTGGGGTTATCCTGGGATTACGGGCTTGAGCCACTGTGCCCAGCCCCAATTTCTTAATTATTACCAGTGTCTGTCATACGTGGAAGAAATTATTATTCCATTTTCTTCTGTGTCTAGACATGTGGAAAGCTGCACTTTGTACCCCCATTTTAATCTTTTTTGGGTGAAAGGATGAAAAAGTCACGTAATTATTTTTGACTGTCTTCTTTGAAAACTTTACATGTGGTTTGGCACTCCTTTGAAAGGCAACAGCTTTCTCATGTTGACACCTTTTTACCCAGCATAACCTCTTATTACACTGGTTCTTAACATTTCTATATCAAAAGTGGCTTTTACATAAACTGTAAGAATCATGTGGTTTGTCTCTTTAATCTTTAAAGCAATTAACTACAGAATTAGATTGTCTAAACTGGAATCAGCATTGCATTCCTGGGAGGAGAAGCTAACTTGGATCTTATCCTTTTTAATGTACTATTGGCTGAAGTATTCTAAAATTCTATTAGGATATTTTCATTTACGCCCGTAAATAATTTTGATCTGTGGGTTTTCTTTTCTACCTACCTAAATTGGTGATTCATATCATATTTATCCTATAGTCTTAAGATTACTTTGGGAATACTCCTTATTTTTATTCTCCTGGAGGGCATGCGTAAGATTAAAATTTTATGTTCCTCAAATACTTGATAAAACTCAATAAATGCAACTTTTGTTGTTTTCTGTGAATATCTTCAGTGCTGTTTCAATTAACATAGTGATTGTCTGTCCATTGAGGGTTTCTGTTACCTCCCATATGTTTTGTAGAGTGATGTTTCTATTTGTTTAACAATTTGTTAGCAGCTGCTACTGGCCCAATGAGATCATGGAGACATTTTTCTCTCTGTTCCTTCCTGCTAAACACAACTATAGAAATAATGCAACAGACAGCCACAGGAGAAGCCTGGAGAGCGGTAAGAGGAAGGAGAACTCGTGATTCATTCAGGACCCCAGAACTGGAAGAACAGCACAGCAGTAGGGCATCTCAGCTCCCCAATCCAACATAAGAAGGCCACCCAGACTCAGCATTTCCCCACTCCCAAACCAGCAACATTTGACAGTTCAAGTAGGCACATATTCCCCTGCGCAGACCTGAGATCTCTGGCACCTCTAGCAAGGGGGATCAAAATGGACTCTTGATCATAGCAAGCAGCCAGGGCACCCACTCTCCTCCACTGGCTCCAAGACTGTCCTCTGCCACCAGGAGACACTGACATTCCCGGGGAAGACCAGCAAAAGGTACCTTGACAGAACAGGGACCTAGCCCAGGAAGCCTCTTCCCTGTCCCTGCAGGCCTGAGACTCTGTTGTTCTATGCAAAGCACAAGAGCAACAGCCAGAGGGGCCTGATACAAGCTGTGTGGCCAGTGGTAGCTTTGTCTTAAAGAGACAGAGACTCCCCTTTTCAGCACAGAGACTAGGGGGCTGCCAAGGACAGCCGCAAAAAGGACTCCACCCAAAGCTGGAAACAGCCCCCATGTCCCTCGACAAGTGAGTGACTGAACAAACTGGTGCATTCAGACAGAATAGAATAGCTGTCCCAGATCACTCTCTATGTGTGCTTACAGGGCAGCACAGAAAACGTACGAGTGTTTCTTCTCATCCTTCCTCCTATCATGTTATCCTTGTCCAGAATTTTTTTTTTACCTTCTGATGTTGTTACCCACAAAATTCGTCATTGCCATTAGTGCTGATTTGATTTATAAGCAATATATCAATAAATTACTGACATATTGACATATTCTTGGTTCAAAAATCTGGAATCTAGACAAAGATATGAAATATTGTTTAAAATGTGAAAACGAATGAAAAATACAATGAGAAAGTTTTTTATTAGAATCTGGAGAAGTTAATAAAAGCAATTGGTAGAGATGATATTCAAAGATATATATGTGAAGATTTTCCTGAGTAGATGAATCTTTCAACTTCAGGAACCTGTCTCTTTCATCAGGCTGTTTGAAAAATGTTTCTTTATACTTTGGCAGCTGCCTAATAATGTGCTTACTGTAAAAGAAAGGAAGGAGAAAGATGTACCATGCAAATAATTGTGCTTGCTATTGCTGCATTATTTAGGGATTTAAAATTTTTTGTTATTTGTTGTTGCTGTTGTTCTGTAGAGATGCCTTAAATCTCAGGTAGTGTGTGAAATTAAACTGTGCTGCTTTGTTAGGTAATATAGGATTTGTCTGGAAATGAACATGGAATCAAAAAGCAAAGTGTTTTTTTCTTCTTCTTTTAGAATTGTTCCCAATAATGAAAATTTTGACCCATAACATTCACCTGTTCATTTTATTACCCTTCAGATACATCTATTTTTATGCAGCTATATTAAAAAAACACTGTAGCCATGATGAATTCTCCCCTGCCCTCACATTTCTCTGTCTCTTTCACACACACACACGTGCACGCACACATACACGCACACACACAAGCACACAATAACTTTGGTTGTCTGCATTTGTTTCTCCTTGTGTCAAACACCATTTACCTATTTATCTTTTCTGGAAGGCTTGACTACACTGATCATGAATTATATACTTCCTGCAACTAGTATGGTTTATGGCAAACTGATTACAAGTAATAGTCACATGGTATTCTGTATATACCACAGCACAGGGATAAAGCACAGCCAAATAATTTATTAGAAACACAAGCAAATCTGGCATTAGCTTCCCTCTAATTGATGATAGTTAGATAAACTATTTTAACATTATTCATAATTATTCAGGTACAGGTACAAGGCATGTTGAAACAAGTTACTTGCATTCTAAGTTTCTATATGTGGAAAGTTTTACTGGAGAGCTATATATATATATATATATGTATGTATGTATATATAGAGATAGAGTAAGAGAAAGAGAGAGAAAGAGAAGAGGGAGAGAGGAAATGTTTCTTGTGCAATAGTATCATATCTTGAATACTAATTTTAGATCATTTTGCATTTGCTCAATGAGCAACAACTGAGCATGCTTGGTTTGCAAATTCAAAAGCATCTCAGCAGAGATCATTTTTCATTTTTTGTCTCTAAACTGATTTAATGCTACCTAATAAGCACCTGTACTTCCCTTTAGTCAATCTTTTTGTTCATTTCTTTAATGTGGTGATGTCAAACCTGTACAAACATAAATTACGCAGTTCATTTCCCTACTAGATTTGCCCTTCTACCTTCTGTGTAAAGTCCTCATTTTCAAGAATGCTAAGCATGTAAAATTGGGGACCACCTGTACTTTTGGAGGGCCACTTTAGTAGAACAACACTGGCACCTAGTGGCACGTGTTATGAAGGGAAATGCCTCCCAAAGACAGGCCACGCAGGAGTACATATCTCCATGAATTTACCAATTGGTCCTCAAGCCTTGGGTTTGCTGGTCCATAATAACATGCATTTTAATTGCACAAGTCACAGGGCTCCACTCCTCAAAAATAGTATGAAGAAAAATAAAACACTGTGCTACCTTTTGAGACTATAACTACTAGTTTATAATATTTTACAGTGTAATTGATTATAGGAAATAAACGAATGACATGATCAATGGACAATCTCATATTGCCCAATGTTTTTGAGTAGATATTATAAGAAAACAATAAAAAGAACCTACAATTTTTTCAAGTCCTAGAGGAATTTAGAACCTAATCAAGGTGATTAGATGTTTATTTTTCAATTCATACATCCCAAAATATGTATGGATCCCTTCCATGAGTTCTGTTTGAGATACTGTAGGTAAAGAAATAGGAAAGCTCCCAGTCTTCCAGGGGAGATCAATCAAACAGCCAATTATCTTATCTGCCCCATAGATGTAAAGGAATAAATATGGGTGAGAATTATAGAAACAAATATATATATATTTAGATGGAGTGTAGCTCTGTTGCCTGGGCTGGAGTGCAATGGTGTAATCTTGGCTCACTGCAACCTCTGCCTCCTGGGTTCAAGCAATTCTCCTGCCTCAGCCTCCTGAGTAGCTGGGATTACAGGAGCCAGCCTCCATGCCCGGCTAATTTTTTGTATTTTTAGTAGATACGGGGTTTCATCATGTTGACCAGGCTGGTCTCCAACTCCTGATGTCAGGTGATCCACCCGCCTCGGCCTTGCAAAGTGCTGGGGTTACAGGTTTGAGCCACTGCGCCTGGCAGGAAACAAATCTTTTACAGTGAAAGAGGAGAAGACTCTTGGCTGAGGAACACAGAAGTTTTCAGAAATTCGCACTAACCCAATTGGGTCTTGAATGATGGTCATAACTGGGCTAAGCAGACATGAGAAGGAAGGAGGAGGAACTTTTTGATGGATGATGTGCCCTAATCACAGCCTGAGTCAGGAAACCTTGGGGGTGTATATATAAAGGGTCCCAAGTAGTTTTTATAGAAACGTGAGTCACAGGAAAGGATTCAGAGGCACCATGCTGGACATGTAACTGGATGGACTGTAGGAAAGGCACTGGCTGAGTGCTTAGGGGAGGGAGAGGTGGCAGCCACCTCAGGGGTGGGCACTTGGGAATCCTCACAAGTCCTTTGACCTCTCTGTGGCCTTCAGCACACTTTTTCCAGCACCCTCATCCCTCCACTCATCAGGTCATGGCTTTCTTCTGTAAGCCAAGGGCAACGTGGCCACTCACTTGGAATTGTTCTGAGTAACAGCAATTTCAAACATCTGTCTTATTATCAAATTATGTAAATAAAACTCCCATTAAAAGAAAAAAAATCATCCTGAGCATAATTTTGATTGTGTTTTGAGGTTCATGTGGCATAATAAAATTGTTTTCTAGAATGATAAATCTAGCTCCAGGAAGCAGAATGGAGTGGGGGGTAAAAGACTGTCACCCAAGAACAGTCAACTCCTTCAGGCCAAAGGCTCCAAGCATCCCAAGCATCATTGTCACTGAACAGTGGAGAATGGACCAAAGGGAGGCAGCAGGGGCTGGCTTGAAGATACACCGGACACCGAGTGTTAGTGTTCGTGGGGGCTGGGGACACATTGGGAACAGAAGGAAAACCATTTCCTTCAAATAAGTGGAAAAGAGAGGAAGAGCAAACCTGAAGAGAAGGCAAACGTGCTGAAGGAATGATGTCTAGAGCGAGGTTCACTGTGGTGCTGTGTGTAGTGGGACAGGTGCTCACTCTGTGGCTGGAACGGGGCTAAGCCTTCCCAGGCAGGCTGTTAGTGGCAAGGCACGGCTCCAGGCATCCACACTAAAGAGTGTCGAATGTCGAGACAGGGTCTTAGACCACATGCACCAAAGGGAGAGAGGCATCCCCAGCCTTCTGAGAGAGTGGCAACAGCATAGGCCCAGTTGCACAGTGAGGAAGGAGAGAAGCAGGTCCCTGGCCCTGTCCTGAAAACCACTTGGGGGATGTGTTGGGGAAGCCAGGACAGTGTTCCTCATGCTCCTTTTGCCTTAACCCAGGGGGACTTGCCCATGGTGTTCACCAGGGGGCTCCGGAAAACAAGAGGCAGGCTCATTCTCAGGGTGATGGGGAAGGGTGATCATGGGGGGGCGGTGCGTAGAGACAGAGCTCTGGCACTGGTTTCCGATTGCAGATGTGAGAGCTCTAGAGTGACTCAGTGTATTATGCTGCAGCACGGGGTAAATTTCATTTTTGTGATGGCCTCCAGCACAGATAACTACAGAGGCTACTGCAGGGAAGGCAATGCCAGAAAACACAAGAAAGGGGCAAGCGGGTGGCTTCCAGGGCAGGCGCTGTGACTACCTCTGAGCATAGCTGTTTCCAGGGAGTGGGTCTCCTGCATCCACGAGGGTGCACCTGGCAAGACCCCTAGCAAGTTTGCGTGGTCACAGGGATGTTTTGACGGGTGATGACTTTGCCCTGTTAGTGATCAACCTACACACATGCACACACACACCACCAATGAGATTTGTCAATTTTTGACTTTTCCTTAATTCCATTATCTATTATAATGAACAGTCCTTTCCTGACTTATGTTTTATGAACATCCCTCAGTCAGTTCTGTGGAGAAGGGATTGCAGTGGGATAAATATGCATCAGAAAAGCCACCTGGCAGGCCAGTGTGACATTTCAAATTATGAATGAGGCAGTTCAGGGCAGGGTAGCAGCATGGGAGATACAGTTGCTGAGCATATTCAAAAGCGTTTTGGAGGCAGAAAGAGTGTCTTGTAGAGATCAGGTGGCCAGATGATTATGGGAAGCACTGTAGGTTTGTTGAGCTCTCCCGAGTGAGATTTGAGGCTGGGAATGGGTAACTTGCTGTTAACACATAGGTCACTTGTGTAAGTTTCTTGGCATTATTCCACTGCTTGGATTCTGTCACAGGGAAAGCACAGTAGTGGGCTGTCATCTTGCAATGGCAGCAATTGACTGCAATAGAGTGCACATATTAACACTAACTACAAAACTGAATTGTGTGATGGATATACAGCCTAGTACATTGCCCTCTGTCCATCTCACGGAGGACATCGGTGGCTCTTCAGGGGGGCCATGAATTTGTGGGTGAATGAATGATACAAATCTAAGTAAAGAAATAATGAAAAGGCTCTTTCCTCACACCAGTAAAGATAATCCTCACTGAAATTTGAAATCATTAAATGTCACCTTCTCAGAAAACTATGGTTGAACTTAGTCTTATCCTCGGTGAAGAAGGACAATGACAACACAATAAAACTCATGTGTTTCCAGTCTGCTGTGAGGCTGAATAAGTACTATCATGTCTCCACTGAAAAGTTTGCACAAGGGTTTTGGACATAAGGTAATTAGCCAATTTCTGCATTTTGTGAAGTTGTCCTGAGCTTAACAATACATTTACAAGGAATAAGGTTCTGTATATTCATTGGTTTTGTCTATCCCAGATTTCCACACCTGGGTTGAAATAGCAGGTAGCAATAGGCGTTGATATGCAGACTTGTTCCCAAGAATCTTTTGTTGCCTGAATTACTGAAGGGGCTAGAACAGCTGTCCAGTGAGTGCTGCCTGGGCCAACCAAGGGAGGCTCACCCTTCCAGTTCTCAAGCATCCCTTTGAGAGAGTCCAGAGATCCCTTACCTGGATGAGCTTTAAGCTCTCCCTGTAGCATATGGACCATTTACTTCTTTTTCTACACATGCAAAATTTATGTATTCATAAATATTAGTTTATTCTTTTGTAAAATGCATGTAGTGAGCCTAAAGATCACCAAAGTCTACTGTAGAAACCTTAACAGACAGCCCTCCATGGAGCCTTTGTTTAAATATCTCTCCTTGAAGTGAACTCATTACCTCGCAGCACAGACCATTCTGTTGCCAAGAAGTCAATGCTGCTAGCAAGTCACCTCTTGTGAGTGTAACATCTGTCTGTGTGATAATCCCACAGTCCTGGCTTAACTTCCTAGGCCCCGCTGAGTAGTTTGTTTTGCATCATAGAGCACTTCAGAATAGGAGAGAAATTCAATAGCAACAAATAAACACATTAAAACATGTTTTCTGTGAAAGCATCCACTAAATGCATCTGTTCTTCAGAATAAAAATATTTACTGTTTCTCCTAGGTGATTTCCATGGGACCCAGAGTTACTCAGTTCAGATAACTACTTCTTAGGCTACCGCAGTCAGAAACTCAAGTGTCAACAGGCAAAGACTAGTAGGAAAGGCCTGAGTAAAAGCTGTAATTATAGGACAAATGTATAGGGAGAATGACCTGCTATCTGACCTACCAATAACTCAGGGTCTGCAACGTACCTGGAGAAAAAGTGAAAACTTTAGTCAAACGCGCAGAGGAAATTGGCATCGGCATGTGGAGGGGCAGGTATGTTTAGCATCGTGGAGATTCACTCACTTTGTCAGGATCAGGCTTATTTTCCAAAGACAGCTGTGTCCAATGGGTGGGAGGCCACAGCCTGGAGTCAGGTCAGTCCAGGCAAATTTCCTGAGAATACATAAAATTGGCTAAATCGTAGAGAAAGTGTTGTCTCATCAGCTTCTAGAAGGTTCCTCATTCTCATTTTGCAGGTAGTGAGACTAAGTGATGCTACCACAGTCTTTTCACTTTAGTTTCCTTATCTATAAAACTTTTAAAACTAAAAATAATAAAATCAATAATTTTAAAATAATTTGTTTTCTTCTTACCTGTAGCCTAGCCCCTCGCTTTCATCAGTGGTGATGTGGATGTTATCCTGCTTCCTATTGCAGTGGTTCTGATTTGAATCCACACTTCAGACACTGCGCTCAGGGATGTCATGTCTCAGGCTTCCACCTCCTCCCTGGCCTGAGCCAGCCATTATGGTACAGCCTGTGGTCAGTGGCCATTCCATGCCAGACTGAGCCCTGAGAGAGAGATTGGACTGGCACCATCTCCAACTCTAATCTGAAATGGGTGTTTGTCAAAGGAAGATAGGAATAGATGAGCAAAAATCAGCAGCTAGACTTAAAGTCAGTTAATGAAAGACAATAAAAAGGGATATTTGGTAAAATTAATAGATTAGAAGAAAACAAATTCCCTCAAAAATCTTCCACTGTAAGTTGTGGGGGGTCTGCCATGGCCCACCTGCATGCCTGCACGTCTTGAATGAGCCCAAATCATGAGCGCTTGTCTGTTCCCTTACCTGGACCACTTCACAGAGTTGTTTCTGTAGCTGGCAGTTTTGAGCACTGAGAGATCACCAGGCAAGACTGCATCCCTTGGCCAGGTGCTGCACCTAGTCTCCCCAGAACCAAGAAGACATGTTCACCGCTCACTGTAAAAGCAGCAGCTTCCCTAAGCTCAGGGTACCCAACTGCAGGGAAACCTGCATCCCCTGGAGCCCCAAGTTTCCCCCGGGGTATGTGGGGATGGGGGCCCATGTGAACACGCTGATGTTCCTGCTGTGAGGAAGAAAGTTCTGTGTCTGAACCAGGAGGCTTACAGCTTGTGTCAGCATCAGTGAACTGTAGCTGATAACTTGTGAGCTTGTGGAGTTATTCTGAGGGAAGTTCTGTTTCTCTCTCTCCCCCACACCACAAATGTTAACAGGAAAAAAGTCCCATAATTTTGGTGATGAGAATAGGATGCTGACAGAGACACAGCTTTCTGGAAGGTAAAGGACACAGGATCTGCAGGCCAGTTAATGGGATTTGAGAGGAGTCTGGGGAAATGATAGGAGACGTCTTGGCCAAATCGTATGATCCATTGGGCGTAAAAGGTTTAGCTATCCTCCATATCATTAAGGCGGGTAAAAATTCCACAACCCAGCTCTCTCATTTTACCAATGAATTAACTGAAAGTATAAAAAAAGCTTTACCTATTTCACTTCTATTTAAGAGTGTAGCATTTTCATTGCAAAATCTACCTACATTTGAAATGTGATACATATATGTAATAAAACATTTAAGTAATTATTGAATTAAATAATAACATTTATTGCTTCTATTTATACTGTGTTCTGCTCTATTATTTTTTCCTTTTTAGATATCAATTATATCATATTTATGTTTTGGAAAATACAGGAAAGCAAAAACAGAAACATTAAATACCCCAAATACCATCAATCCTTAAAATTATACAGATTAGCTATTGAAAGCTCTTTCTTTGTACTTCCGTATTCTACTCCCAAGTGTAAGTTTCTATTAATAGTTGGATACATATACTTCTAGATACTCTCTCTTTCTCTATCCCTTTCTCTTTTTCCTTCTTTGTCCTTGTCTCTGTCTTTCTCCTCCCTCATTTATGTTTTGACTTGAAAATAGTAAGATATTCTATTATTTAAGTTACCTTTTAAAATTAGTGATACCTTATGTGCAACCTTCTCTAAGCATCTGTAGATCTAATCTTTCATTTAGTGGCTGCATGTTATGTCATTTAACTAATGACATGTATCTGAGTTTATCACACCGCTATTGTCAGTTGAAAAATCTATTGCAATAGGTAAAGAATGGAACTCATTTCTGTTATTAGTAAAGCTGTATATCTTATGTATTTAATGAGTCATTTACATATTTTTCCTATGAAATGCTGATTTACTTCATTCCTATTTTCAATTGAGTTTTGTACCAGTCAAGACAAGTTAGAATATGCTGCTGCTGTAGTAACCAACAATCTCAAATTCACTGTGGGTTAATGTAATATTTTGGTTTTTTAAATTAACATCTATTCATATTTCATTGTCCAAAGTAACTTGCACATCCATACCTGTACATAAAAACTGAAAAACAAAGAAAGTCCTACTTAAAACCTGGAAAACTGAAAATCGAAAAGGTGAAGTAACAAATGATTATCACAGGATTTTTGCCTTTGTAATTTGATTTTAGATACATGAATCTTTTGTTATATGCATTATACATGTGTGTGTGCACATTGTGTGTGTATCCATGTGTGCATACTCAATTGCAAAAATTGTCTGTCCCTTATCTTAACTTTCTTTATATTGGTACCGTTTATATTTTTACAACTTAAAAATTGTTACCTCCTAATTCCTGTTTAGGAAGGCTGTTGCGTTCATAAGCTTTCAAATGGTTCTCTTACACGTTCTTTAATTTTTAGTTGAGCTTATGTACTTTGTCTAATGAAATACATTGTTACAATCCTATGTCATAAAGAAAAAGCAACTTTTATTCATATGTATAGTAAAAACGTGGCAACTTATTTCTTCAATAATCCCTTTCATTTTACCTGATTTGGAATACCACCTTTATTCTATACTTATTCCTGTATTGCTGCACCTGTTTCTGGATTCCTTGTGTTGTTGCTTCTGTGTCAAAATATAACGATATAAATTTCTGCATCAAAAACATAATGACTTTACAGTAAGTGCTAGCATCTGGTCTGGCAAGTATCCTTTCATAATTATTCATTTTCACTCAATTAGTTGTGCACATTAATTTTTCATTTGAACTTCAGATTAAGTCACTTAATTTAAAAGATGAGTGCTTTTGGAATTTGGAATAAATCAAACTTATTTATAACTTGGAAAATTACCAATTTATGAGACATAACATCTTATTCAAAGAGACATTTTTATTTAAAAAGGGTTTGCCATAACCTTTAGCAATATAGATATTGATACAGATGTATAGATTTCACATAATAGATTTACCTGAGAAATGTTATTCCTAAGGTGATTAGCCTTTGGCAGTTCACGCCGTCGTTTTCAGTCCTTTATGCAGGAACAGAGAGGCAGAGGAGCTAAACAGAGAGAAACGTCATGCTTGAGAAGCCGTGCTCTGAAAGAACGCTAAATAACGTCAGCATGGGACCCTGAGATTGTGATTCCTGCCATCAGCAGAAAGGATCTGTGAGGCTGATGTCAGGCTCAGGGGAAGGATCCCTGGGCCTCAGAAACAGGGAGCATTGCTCAGGGTGGACGTGTAGATTCATGGGCAGTTAGAATGGGTCAAAGATTTATGAGTCTTTAGAATGGAAATGATGCACATGGTCTTTGAGATGGGGGCATAAAGAGGAAATAAAAGCTTCACAACCCATAGGTACCAGACCAGCAAAAGAGAGACAGAAGATAGGTGAGGAAGAGAATATCACTGGCACAAGACTGCAGACTATTTCAGATAAGATATCATAACTGGGTTTCAGGGACATTGACTTGACTGATGAGGAGGACAGGAAGAAGCCAGGAGGACTGTTTGTCATTGAAAAGTTACTGCTGCCCTTTGGTGGGGGGAGCTTCTGAGGTGCTAGAAGATAGGAAGGGCTGAGAGGTGCTGTGGAAGTCAAGGGCGACACATTGGAGGAACTTGGGACCCTGTGAGGGGTCACATGGACACTAGCGGTAGGGCAGCCCTGACAGCAGCAGCAGCAGCCAAGCCAAGGGAAGACCTGAACCCTGAAAGGACCTTGGGGAAGTAGAGACAGAGCAGGTGGAGGGAGGTGCAGAAGTGCAAAAGGGCATCCTCAGGCAGGAAGAAGGCACAGGAAGTGCTCTTCCTGGCCCAGGGCATACTGGTGGATGTGAAGTTCACAAAACAGTTTGCCATCATCTTACAAAGGACAGTCACAGCTCTGCATGTTTTTTTGGTGAGCAACTTAAACCTGCACTTCAACATTTGAAATTAAGTTTCAAAGCAAGTGAGTCGTCAGAATTGGAACCAGAAACAGACTTGCTTGTCCACATCTTGCATGTTGATGATTTAGAAAAACACATTAGCATGAGGTAGATAGCATTTTTCGTCCTTCAAATCTATATACATAAGTAAAATGTTAGTCCATGTAATTATTAGATTGTTGGGTTTTTAAAATTTTCCTTCTTTTTCTTTGGAGACTGCCTCACTCTGTCACCCAGGCTGGAATGTAGTGGTGTGATCACGGCTTACTGCAGCCTCCAACTCCTGGGCTTCGATGATACTTCCACCTCAGCCTCCTGAGTATCTGGGACTACAGGTGGCTGCCAACATGTCCAGCTGATTTTTGTAGTTTTTTGTACAAGACGGGGTTTTGCAGTGTTGCCCAGGCTGGTCTCTAACTCCTGGGCTTAAGTGATCTGCCCACCTCCGCCTCCCAAAGTGTTGGGATTACAGGCGTGAACCACCGCACCCAGCCTTGTGTACTGTTGTTAAGAGGGCAGTTGAATTCATCTCTGTATCAGCAGCGAGATTCTTCCCATTTGTCACTAAATTTACAATCAGGAGAGTAATAAGGCTCCAGTTTGAATTATAATGTGTCCCTAGTCAAACTGTTCTAAGTATCTTTTAAGATTTGAAAAAGAAATGTTTGTGTGCAACATCTCAAACTCACACCCTATTACCATGAGGGGTATGTTAATGCCCCACCTTTTCTTGGGAAGAGTGAGATTCTGGCAAAATAGCTTGCCCATGACTGTGCCAGGCAGGTGGCAGCAAGCAGAGTGTTTGTATGTATTTAAAAAGTAGGCTCAGCTCTTGTTGAAACAGTAAAACACAACATAGCAAAGCATTTAGTAAAGTACAAGCTTATTTTTCCCTCTTGTAAAAGCCCCAGTTAGTTTCAGCTCTGCTCTGCAAACAGCATCCTCTGCTGTGATGCCTAAGGACATCCACACCTCCCAACTGCAGGGAGCAGAAGTGTGCATGGGGGGTGCCCTTCATGCACTTTCCTCTTAAAAGTGTGGTTTAGGTGCTACCCCCATCACTCACACTTGTGCCTCAGTCGCCAGAATGTAGCAGCAGGACTGCATGGAAGGCCGGTCAGTAGAATCTTATGCACAGCTAAAATTGTGATCCCCATCTAAAAAGGGCAAAGAATGGGTACCAGGGGACAACTAGAAAATTTGATTGCATCTTTATAAAGTACACGAATGAAAGTTCCCTAATAGCAGGGACGTGTAAATAGTTTGTTTTCACTGCACTTCTAGTACAAACCACAATGCCAAAATCATACATTTTAAATGAATAAATAAATGAAATAAAAATAGACAGAATAGACAGAGGTTATAGCACAGCCTTAACTCCTATACTCTGCTGCTTAGGGAGGTGTCTAGGTCATGAGAGCGGAGCCTTCAGAATGGGATTCCTTCCCTTATAAATGAGATTGCAGAGAGTTCCCTCACCCTCCTTCTGCCGTATGAGGACACAGTGAGAAGGTGACTGTCTACAAACCTAAAAGAGCACCCTCGTATGAACATGACCATGCTGGCACCTTGATCTTGGACTTCCATCCTCCAGAACTACGAGAAATAAATGTCTGCTGTTTGTAACCCACCTAATCTATGGTAATTTGTTATAGCAACCCAAGCTAAGACAATAACTTTTGTAGTTTCTCTCTGAGGCTGTCCTTGTCTATCTGGGATTAGGCATGTCTATATATTATAGGACTAGTCCCAGAGAGAAACTAGGAAAACGATTGTCTTGGCTTGGGCTGCTATAACAAATTACCATAGACTAGGTGGGTTATAAACAGCAGACATTTATTTCTTGTAGTTCTGGAGGCTGGAAGTCCAAGATCAAGGTGCCAGCATGGTCATGTTCAGATGAGGGTGCTCTTTTGGGTTTACAGACAGCCACCTCCTCACTGCGTCTCATATGGCAGGAGGAGGGTGAGGGAGATCTCTGAGACCTCGTTTATAGGGGCATGAATCCCATCCTGAAGGCTTCAATCTCATGATCTAATCACCTCCCTAATCAGCAGAGTACAGGAGTTAAGATTGTGCCATTGCTAAACAAGACAAGTTTTCCTAGCTTCTCTCTGAGACTCATGTGAGGCATATCTTTCTGACATGGTGCTTTTCTAAAGACATGCACATCTGTCTGCCTGTGTCCCATGCTGTGCATTTTCTGCTCAGAAATCATGAATTCCATTACAATGTGTCCATTAAATGAGTAGATTTGGAAAATGTACCCTGGGGAGACTAACTAGAAAAACATGGAACTGTTTAATTTTTTCTTTAATTTGATGCACACTTATTCTAAAGCTATTTAGCTTCCAGTGAGGAGAATGGAAGCTTGAAAGTGAGGTCATCATCAATGCTGCATTTACAGACTCAGCATCCAAAGACAGCAACCAAAACAAGACAGGAAGAGAAAGAATTTCTAGTGTTTACTCTCCTCAATTCAGATAAAATTATGGGATTATTTACAAAATAAAACGATAAAAGGCTCTGAACTCCTTGGGCCGTGTCCAGCAGTTCTTTGTTTTAGTGGAAAGCAAAGCAGAGCTCTGGTTCATGCCATGGGGAACAGGCTCATTGACACCCTTTGTCCTTTGACTTTTGCCCCGAACTTTCAATGCGCATGAGTAATAAAGCCAAGAGCCCAGCCTAAGGTTCATGCAGCTCAGCATGCCTGGGGTCTTCAGTCACACCATTCCTCCTCAATGCCCTGCCAGGAGTGCCTATCGGCACCTGTAGCCATGTCACCTGGGGATTCTTCCTGCTGTCATCATTCTCTCACAAGAGCTTGCTTTGCTTGTCATCTTCATGGACATAATAGTGCCTCAGCTCTGTGTCACCCACTACTGGTTCCACTGTATTTATTATGCATCCACACGGACAGGGTGCCTCGAAACCCTCATTACTGTGTCCTTTTGCCATCTTTATCCCACTTTCCGCTAATCAGACTGAATGTCTTTAAAAAAACTGTAGTTCACTGCCAGTGGCCTTGTCTCATTATCCACTTTTGAGTCTTGAAATGAGGCTTCTCCCTCCACCACTCCACTCAGTTGATAAAGCAGTGGCAGGTTTTGAGAGGTTTGTCTCCAATTTTGAAGGAAGTTATTCTATGGGAAATATGCTAGCAAACAGTATTGCATGCTACAGAGAAATCTTTTTTTGTGAAAGGAAGAGTCAATCAAGGAAGCAAACTTCATTGTTGTCTTACTTTAAGCAACTGCCACAGCCACCCCAACCTTCAGCAACCGCCACCTTGATCAGTAGCCCTCAATATTGATGCAAGGCCTTCCACAGCAAAAACACTGCAACTCACAGAAGGCTCAGATGATTGTATGCATTTTTTAGCAATAAAGTATTTTTAAATTAAGGCACGTACTTTTTTTTAGATATAATGTTACAGCATGCAATATACTACGTGATAATTTAAATGTAACTTTTACATGCATTGGGAAACAAAAAATATTGTTTGATTTATTTTATTGGTCTCATACCAAACCCACAATATCTCAGGCATGTCTATATATTATTGTTTCAATTTTTGTGCAGTACAATTATTCAAATTTAGACAAATGTATGATGCCATTTATCTTCTATTACAGGATCATGCAGAATATTTGCATCTCTCCACAAATCTCTTGTGCTTCACCTATTTATCCTTTCTCCCTCCACCAAAACACTAGCAACCACTAATCTTTCTAATGCCTCCAGAGTTTTGCTTTTTCCAGAATGTCACATAGTTGGAATATGCAGTATATAGCTTTTTCACACTGGCATATCTCACTTAGTAATATGCTTTCAAATATCCTTGATATCTTTCCATGTTTAATGGAATATTATTGCTGAATAGTATTCCGTTGTCTGAGTATACCATGATTTGTCCACTTGCCTACTGAAGAATCTCTTGGTTGCTTCCAAGTTTGGGCAATTATGAATAAAGCTGCTGTAAACATTAGAGTGCAGACTTTTGTGTGAACATAAGTTTTCAACTCATTTGGATAAATACCAGGGAGCACTATTGCTAGATTGTATGTTAAATTTTTCAAGAAATGGATATACTGTCTTCCAAAGCAGCTGTACCATTTTGCAAGTCCATCAGCAGTGAATGAGAAGTTTATCCACATCCTCACCAGACTTGGATATTGATAGTATCTTTGATTTTAGCCATTCTAATAGGTGTGTAATGGTATCTCATTGCTGTTTTAATTTGAAATTTCCCAATGACATATGATGTTAGATATATTTTCCTATGCTACCTGAATATCTTTGGTGAAGTGTCTGTTCAAATCTTTTGCCTATATTCTAATTGGGTTGTTTGTTTCCTTATTGCTGAGTTTTAAGAGTTCTTTGTATATTTTGAATATAAGTCCTGTATCAGATATGTTGTCCTGACCTGCAGGACAGTTGAACGGGCCCTGGAAGGGAGAGTAGGAATGGAGGAGACAAGAAAACACGAGAAATGGAGACAAGACAGTATCCTGATCAAGTCTCGTTTAATGGCGGCGGTGCAATGCCTTATATAGGCTGGCAGGGAAGAGGAAGGGCTCAGAGCAGGCGGGGAGGAGAATAATGAGAGACGTCACCAGGCGCATGCTCGGTAGACTTAGTCTTTCCCGGGCATGGGAGGTTATCTATGCGCGGGCGGGAAAGGTTCGCGCGCGCGGGTAAAGTTGATGATGAAGAACCAGGAAGTGCGCCATCTTGTCTCCACAATGCGGAGCTTAAGCAACAGAGGCCGCGGCAATTTCTGGGCCTCACGGCTCCGGACAGGTCCTCCTTTTTTATATTATTAGTGACTAGAAGATAGTCCCTCGGGAACTGCGCCTGTCTTAGGTTGGAGTGACACATCTCTTCACTGGTACCCGTCATGGGATTAGGCAGTAGCTATGACGGCCCTCCTGTCTTAGGTTAGTGAGAGATGACACTCTCTTACCCGTCATTGGCTGTCCAGTTCAGCGCACAGGGAAGGTGGTTTACGGCAAGCGTAAGTATGGACCGCCGTGATCTTCTTGTTCAAGGCGATGATAATGGACCTGTATGGGTTTGGCTTGGATGGCCTCGATTTGTTGCTTAATGAATGTCATGAGCTTATTGAAGATTATAGGCCCCAAAGAGAGTAAGACCAATAGGCAAAGCAGGGGGCCCAATAACGGTATAATATAGGGGAGGAGTCCATGGAACCCAGTCCAAAACAGGTTATCAGTCATTTCTTTTCGTCGTTTTTCTAGGTCTTCTTGTAGACGCTTGATTTTATCTCTGACGATCCCGGACTTGTTGGCATAGAAACAGCACTTCTCATGTAAAGCCAAGCAGATGCCTCCCTGTTCTGCAGTTAGTAAATCTAGGCCTCTTCTATTTTGGAGCACCACTTCTGCCAGGGAATCTACTTGATCTTGTAGATCCTGTATAGTACTTGAGATGGCCTGCATATCTGAGATCAATTGGCGAGACAATTTGGTGTATTGAGTAACAGAGACCCCTAGGCTTGAAACCCCAGTTGTTACGGCAGTAGTGATGCCTAGCCCTACAAGTAAGGGGATAAATTGTATTGCCCTTATGGCTCTTCCCAAAAAGTGATCTATAGCTGGAATAGGTACAGGTTCATCTCCAGGGATAATGTCTATATCTGGCAGAAGAGTGGCTAAGACACAACGTCCTGTCCAGTTTACAGGCAAATAGGTATACGCTCTATTATTGCCACATATAAAAACTGAACTGTTTGGGGCACACAGCAATTGGGAAATATTTGTTGTGATGGAACAATTATTGAATTCAACGTTTCCTACATCGATGTCATAGGTGTCATTGAGGAAAGGGGAGTAGAAGCAAGGGGAGTTAGAAAATTCTAGGGGCTGCACTTGAAGGGGAGGAATTATGGTGCAGGAAGTATTGGATGTATAGTTTAAGTCATTGCTGGGTATGGCAAGAGGAACGGGATCTCCTAACGGTAAACATAGCCAGCAGTCATTGGCTAGACTAGAGTTGGAATTATTGAGCAGATTATGAGTACCAGTGAGGAGGTCAAAAGTCTGGGCATCAATTTTTTCTTTCCCTCGAGTTTTGGGCAAGGCCAAGGGGTGGTAGTAAATTTCCGGGTACAAGGACCTTTGCAACTCCTCAAGTTTTTTGTGTACCATAATTTCTCGGGCCTTGTCTTGTGGTCCTCCTCCATCAGAGATATGAAGAGGGGGGCGAATATTCCAGCAGACAGGCTGTCCTACCGTTCCAGTACAGCCAGCTGATATAATGTTGTTGGTATTTCCTAATACTGTAGGGACATTGCTGGCCCCTATAGTAGGGGTTCTAGATCTTGTTAAGATAGCAGTATAGTATGTTTTACCGCCAGAGGTACATTTTTGATAAGCGGTGAAACAGGAGCTGTGTATAGAGTCCCAAAATGTGGTACAAGGGCAGGTTATGTTATCCCCTCCACTAGATATTCTTGGGGTTAATACACACCTCCACTTAAGGGAATTAGACGGCAGGTATGCTGTGTGAGAGGAGCAAGATACAGTTGTGATATAAGGATTAGGTGGGCTGGCGAAATATCCCCCAGCGCAATCACAAGGCTTACCATGCCATTGTTGTAATATCGTAAGAGCTTCACGTGGATCACCGAAACCGGCATGAGCCTGGAATGCCTTGTAAGTCAGCACGAGGGTCCAGAGGAATCTGTAATTGGAGTTCATCTCTGCAATAGAGGAGAAGAGTATTCTCAGGGAGAAAATTACTCCCTGGATTGACTATTGGTAGGTACCTGTCTTACCAGTCGTTCTGGTAGCCATCTGGCTGCGTCATGAATTTGGGAAAAAACACAAACTGAGCCTCTTCCCCAGATTAACACTGGGTCAGGACCATGCCATGTGTTGTCTAATGGGTCTCTCCACTTGACCATGGCAAATTGTTTTTTGGAGTCAGAATGCCAAAATCGATCAGCTGCTGATTTGTTTAGATCGTCTAGATTTAAAAAATTCAAAATAAAGAGTGTGTGATTAAGAATATTTCTAGGGGTGCCCTTAGTAGGGTACCATTCCCCCTTTTTTATCTTTTCAATGGTAGTTTTTAAGGATAGGTGAGCTCTTTCAACTATTCCTTGTCCTTGAGGATTATATGGAATACCGGTAGTATGTTTTATTTGTAATTTAAGACAAAAGTCTTGGAAAGCTTTAGATGTATAGCCAGGACCATTATCTGTCTTTAGTTGTTTAGGCTTCCCAATTACAGAAAAACAGTGTAATAAATGAGCTATTACATGTTTGGTAGCTTCACCTGTTTGTAGGGTGGCTAGTATAAATCCATTAAATGTATCTATACATACGTGAATATATTTTAAATTACCAAATTCTGAATAATGGGTGACATCCATTTGCCAGATCATATTGGGAACTAGTCCTCTTGGGTTCACTCCTAAGTGAGGGACTGGTAGGTAGGTTATACATGTCTGGCATTGTTTAACTATTTGTCTAGCTTGTTCCCTAGTTATTTTAAACATTAATCTTAGAGTTCGAGCATTAAGGTGGTGTAAGGCATGAGTAGCCTGTGCTTGGGCTAGGTTTGTATTTGTAGCTATGGCTACCGTCTTGGTTGCCATATCAGCCAGTTGGTTGCCCTGGGATAGAGGTCCTGGTAATCCTGAATGAGCTCTAATGTGTCCAAGAAAGAAGGGTGTTGTTCTATTATGTATTAATTGTTGGCATTGTAAAAATAACTTGGCTATATGTCACACATGCTTAATTTGTGCTACTGTCTCAAGTAGAGGTATTGAGTGAACTAAGTATGCACTGTCGGTATAAATATTAAGGGCCTGATTAGGGAAGGCTGACAGCACTGCGATTAGGGCCTGTAATTCTACTAGCTGAGCTGAAGTATGGCTGGTTTTGAATTTAACAGTGGTGTCTGCAAAGGTATATGCAGCAGTTCCTGTGGATGACCCATCAGTGAATATTAATAAGGCATTGTCTAAAGGTGTTTTACTGATGACATGAGGAAAGACAAAAGCATGTAGTTTACAAAATTGGATAAGCTTATTTGGCGGGTAATGGTTATCTAAGTTACCAGCATAAGAGGCGCAAGCAATCGGCCACGTTTCAGTGTTTTGCATTAGCCAGTGGATTTGTGGCTTAGAATAAGGTTGTATGATCGTAGAGGGTTCAATTCCAAAATATTTTTTGCTATTGTCTCTCCCTAGAATAATTAAATCTGCTATGGCATCATAATAGGGGAGTAATACCTTTTTGGGTGATGAAGGCAAGTGGACCCACATAATAGGGTTATTTTGCCAGAATAAACCAGTAGGTGTTAGTGTTGTGTTAAATATTAAAAGGGTTAATGGCTGTGAATAGTCTATGTTAGTAACAAATTGCTCAGCAATGGCCGCCTCTACTTTATTAAGTGATAAAAGAGCTTCTTTTGATAACGACCTAAGGGACTTAGGGTTGGGGTCACCTCTCAGGGTGTTGAATAAAGGTTTTATGTCTCCCGTGGTGAGTTTTAAGTATGGCCGAAGCCAATTTATGTCTCCAAGGAGCCTTTGGAAATCATTGAGGGTTTGTAACTTATCTTTATGGATAACGGCCTTTTGATTTGTAATTTTAGGTCCATTTATTTGAAAACCTAAATATGTATAAGGGTCTTTTAGTTGTATTTTTTCTGGAGCTATTTGTAAACCCACTGTGGTTAGTTCTTGCTTGAGTTGAGCAAAACACTGTAAAACTTGTTCTCCCATTTTTCCTGCTATAAGAATGTCATTCATATAGTGTATAATATACATTTGTTTCCATGTCTCTCTAACTGAGTGTATGGCTGTAGCCACATACTTTTGACACAAGGTGGGACTGTTGGCCATACCTTGAGGTAACACTTTCCATTGGTATCGTTTCATTGGTTCTTTAAAATTTATAGATGGTAAGCTAAAGGCGAATCGTTTTTGGTCAGTAGGATGAAGGGGAATTGTAAAAAAGCAATCTTTAAGGTCTATGATAATTTTAAAATATCCTTGAGGGATTGCTACCGGAGAGGGTAGTCCGGGCTGCAAGGCACCCATGAGGATCATAGTAGCGTTTACTGCCCTTAAATCTTGTAAGAGTCTCCACTTACCGGACCTTTTTCTGATAACAAATATGGGTGTATTCCAGGGAGAGTTACTCTCCGCAATATGCCCTGCCATTAGCTGTTCCTGCATTAACTGTTGGGCAGCGGCAAGCTTCTCATTGGTTAGTGGCCACTGATCAACCCAAACGGGTTCATCTGACTTCCAAGTGATTGGATCAGCAAATTTTTGGGGTGCAGGCATGTCAATGGCCACGGTTAAAAATTTCCAAGCCCCATTTTATCCAATTTTCCTATGGCTGGGATTGGCTGTAAAATGCCATCTTCTCTTTTTCCTAACCCTTTTCCAGGGTGGTAGCCCTGAGCCAACATTTGTGCAGTGACTATATCATTTGGGCTACCCATCATGACCCTCATTTGGGAGAGAAGATCTCTACCCCAAGGGTTAACAGGCAAATCAGGGATAACAAATGGCTTAATGAGACCGGAATTACTTTCTTGATCTCTCCAGGTGAGATATTTGGAACTTTGTCTAGGGTTATTACTTTGCCCGATTCCTCGTAAATTTGTTAAGGTCTCTGAAGTGGGCCAACTGGAGGGCCAATCTTGTTGTTTAATAATTGTTACATCGGCCCCTGTGTCTATCAGTCCTGTAAATAACTTTCCGTCTAGCCACAAGGTGAGAGAGGGTTTTTGATTAGTAATGGGCTGTACCCAGTAGATGTCTGAGGATCCAAATCCTCCCTTTCCCCTTAGGGGTGATTGGACTTTATTAGCTGTTTTTAGCAATGGTAACAGGAGTAACTGCGCTATTCTATCCCCTTGAGGAATGATAATGATGTTGTCAATAGCCTTGGCCATGATTTTGATTTCTCCTATATAATCACTATCAACTATTCCTGGAAAGACCTGTAGGCCTTTCATGGTGACGCTGCTTCTCCCTAGGATTAATCCAAACATGTTTGAGGGTAGGGGTCCATATATACCCGTACTTAGGGCTTGGGGTCCCATTTCAGGGGTTAATACTGTCTGGGAGGTGGAACAGAGGTCCAATCCTGCGCTTCCTGGGGTTGCTCTACTAAGCTGTGAAACGGATTGTTGTTGGTTGGTACAAAACTGACCGCCCCATAAGCTTGTTTCAGGGCCTGGGGCCAGCCCCTCAATCCGTTTCCCTGTTGAGGTGTTAGGGGATTTCCTTGATTGTCAATTTTAGATTTACATTCGTTGGACCAATGTTTTCCTCTTTTACACCTAGGGCAGAGGCCTGGAGCTTTTGCCTCTAAGGTCTTAGCTAGTTCTCCCTTACAATCCCTTGCGAAGTGTCCCATTTTTCCACACTTAAAGCACCCCCTGCTATTCTTATTCTTACTAGCGAGGAAGTCTTTTACGGTTTGTCCACTAAAGGCAGCAGCCATAGCCAAGCCCTGTTGATATGAGGGCCCTATGTCTGAACAGAGGCGGATGTAGCCTGTTAAGTCTGTTTTCTTTCTATAAGGTCTGATTGCTGCCTGACAAGCCGGGTTAGCGTTTTCGTAAGGTAGCTGCTTTACATAATCCACCCCTGCCTCGGCATTTCCAAATATTCTGCTGGCCGTGGTTAAAAGTCTATGTACAAAGTCTGCAAAAGGCTCATCAGGTCCTTGTTTGACCCCCGTGAGCGAGGCTCCTGGATCCCCCTTAACAGGAAGTTTTCTCCAGGCTTTGGTAGCCGCTGCTTGGATTTGAGAAAACAGTCCAGGATCATACTGCATCTGAACATCGGTTTCCGTATAGTTACCCGAGCCAGTTAGCATATCAAAATCCCAACCATTTCTGGCTTGTTGGTTTCTCTTGGCCGTATCTCTACAATTTTCATAAAATTCTGACTTCCAAATCAGATGGTCGCCTCCGGAAAGAACTGCTCTAACTAAGGTATTCCAATCTATGGGAGTGAGCCAATTATCGGCCACAGATTCGACTATGGCCAGGGTATATGGGGCAGTAGCTCCGTATTGCGAGACAGCAGTTTTTAGTTCTTTTATTACAGTAAATTCAAACCCATTGTGGTGCCTCCAGGCTCGACCCTGCGTATCTGTAGTTTCTGTTACTGGAAAAACATCTCGAGGAGAGGAATCCTCCCTATCCCTACTACCAAGCGACCTTCCTTTTGGGACATGCTATCCGGGTCTCTGAGGGTGAGAGGGTTTCTCTATTCCTTTAGGGTATTGAACGCTCTCACTTCCTGTCCTTAATTTCTGCAATCTAGTGATTAAAGACTGATGTAGTTCTTCGAGCTTTATTTGCTCTTCAAGTTGTGCAATCTTTTCTCTAAGCTCCTCTTTTGGGTCTATTACTGCCATAACTGCAGGGGCAGAAGCCTTATTATAGGGAGGGGGATAAGTAACAGTTTGTGGCCAGTCAGAATTATAATATTTTGCTGCCTCTTCCTCCAAATTATCCCAGTTTACTTCTGAAGGGTTAAGGTTGTTTTTACTTTTGCTTTCATTAGTTGTAGGTAAAACTGGGTATTTTTTGGACTTTTCCTTATTTGATGTTTCTATATCTGTCATTGAAGGGACCCCAGCCTCTTCCTCGTCGCTTTGTAGCGATATAAGGTCTATTTCTTTATTAGGCATGGATTTTTCGAGGTCGGTTTGGGAGCTGCCTCTTAATATTTCCTCATTCTGAGTAACCACCGCCATTACCTCAGAATCTTTTTCTTTTTTCCTTTTTATCTATTATATCTCTGATTAGATTCCAATAAGAAAAAGCTGTCACCAGAACCTTTTCTGATCCAAAAGTACTATAATAATCTTGAAAACAGCCTCCCACTCTATGCCACCTCTTTACGTCAATGGTCCCCTCTTGTGGAAACCAAGGGCAGGTTTCTTTTACAAAATCAAAAAACTTAAATAAATCATTACTTTTAACCTTTACTCCTCGTGTTTTTAAAGCCTCTTTTAATTGCCCTACATAAATTTGATGCTGGCTTAATTCTTGTCCCATAATCAGACACTATTACTCACCTCTGGTTCCAATGCGGCAGGCTCCCGCGACGTCCGGAGCTCTGGTTCCAACGCGGCAGGCTCCCGCGACGTCCGGAGGAATTTCTTCCACTTTTACTTTCGGCCGACTTTAGTGCCTTCTTCCTCACTTTTTCCCCCATGTCCAGCTCCCTGTCCGGGCGCCAGGTGTCCCGACCTGCAGGACAGTCGAACGGGCCCTGGAAGGGGGAGTGGGAATGGAGGAGACAAGAAAACACGAGAAATGGAGACAAGACAGTATCCTGATCAAGTCTCGTTTAATGGCGGCGGTGCAATGCCTTATATAGGCTGGCAGGGAAGAGGAAGGGCTCAGAGCAGGCGGGGAGGAGAATAATGAGAGACGTCACCAGGCGCATGCTCGGTAGACTTAGTCTTTCCCGGGCATGGGAGGTTATCTACGCGCGGGCGGGAAAAGTTTGCGAGCGCGGGTAAAGTTGATGATGAAGAACCAGGAAGTGCGCCATCTTGTCTCCACAATGCGGAGCTTAAGCAACAGAGGCCGCGGCAATTTCCGGGCCTCACGGCTCCGGACACGGCTCTGGACAATATGTGTTTTGCAAATATTAGCTCTTGGTCTGTGATTTATCTTTTCATTCTCTAAATAGCGTCTTTGCATAGCCTTTTTAATTTTAATAGTCAAGTTCATCAATTTTTCTTTCAGCAGTTGTTCTTTTGTGTTGTATCTAAAAAGTTATTTACAACCTCAGGTCACCTAGTTTTTCACCTATCTTATCTTCTTGAAGTTTTATAGTTTATATTCATATATTGTTTATATATTTATTATATATATGTATATATATACACAATTTATTTTAGTTACTTTTGTGAAAAATGTAAGGTCAGTATCCAATTTCTTTCTTTCTTTCATTCTTTGTTTTTTCTTTTTAGAGATGGAGGTCTTGCTGTATTGCCCAGGCTGGTCTCAAATTCCGACCTCAGGCATTCCTCCTGCCTTGACCTTCCAACATGCTGGGATTACAGGTGTGAGCCACTGCACAAAGCCTTTTTCTTTCTTTCTTTCTTTCTTTCTTTCTTTCTTTCTTTCTTTCTTTCTTTCTTTCTTTCTTTCTTTCTTTCTTTCTTTCTTTCTTTCTTTCTTTCTTTCTTCTTTCTTTCCTTCCTTCCTTCCTTCCTTCCTTCCTTCCTTCCTTCCTTCCTTCCTTCCTTCCTTCCTTCCTTCCTTTCTAACACGTAGATGTCTAGTTTTTTAGCATGCTTTTTCAAAATAGAAAAACATTTTACTTTAAAATTTTTATTTTGAAAAATTAGATTTATTTAAGTTACAATAATAATTTGTTATATATGTATCCCATTCAGCTTCTCTTAATGTTAACAACACACATAGTTATATCCAATTATCACAACTAGAAAATTGAAACTGATATAATACTATTAGCTGAATTGCAGATTTTGTTAGAATCCCAGCACTTTTCTCACTAATGTCCCTTTTCTTTTTTGTGATTCAATTCAGTTTTCAACAATGCATTTGGTTATTAGGCTTCTTAGTCTCTCCCATCCGGATCAGCTCCTATATATATATATATTTTCGTGGCTTATATAACCTTGGAGACTTTTGGAGAATACAGTTTCATTATTTTGACACTCAGTTTGGGTTCATCTGTTGTGTCTTCATGATTAGACTAAGATATGAATTTTTGACAGGGATACCATAGCAATGATGTGCCCTTCTCAGCACACCATATTAGGTGTGATGTTTACATCTCATTACTGATGTCAACATCGATCACTTAGTTAAGAGGGTATCTGCCAGGCGGCCTCATGGTAAAGTCATTATATTTCCTCTTATAGTTAGTAAATACTTGGGAGAATGTATGTTGAGATCACATTAATATCTCATTTCCTCTGAAAATTTTACCCACTAATTTTAGCATCCATTAGTGGACTTTGTCTACCACAGTAGTGTTTGCTTCCTGGTGATTTTTCATATACCTCATAAATTCTATGTTTATTAATTGAATTACTTTGTAAGAACGAATTATCCTCCCAATTTATTAATTCAATTACATATCATTATGTACTTATGAAAACATATTTTATTGTTTGGATTATAGTTCAATTCTATTTTTATTTACTATGTGGCTCAAATTGTTCTTGCATTAGTCACTGGGAGCTCGTTCAGGTTGGCTCCTATGTCCTTCCAGCATATTCCTTTCTTCATTTTTTGTTTTCGAGCACTTCTTTAATTGCTGGTACCAGGAGACGCTTTGGGTTCATCTTATATTTCTTCTACCTGAGTGCTGAAATCACTACTTTTTAAAGGAGTCCTGGTTTCTTTTATTAGAGAGTGGTATTTAGAAATCAAGATCTGGTTGCTAGGTGTGCTCATTCTTATCAGGCCATTGTTGCTTCACGGTCCTTTTTATGGACAGAGCTAAGAAATATGTATATGTATACTAAACCATGCATACTCATATTTGTTTTTCTACTGTATCTATATAAATGTATTTTTACTGCTATTTTTACTGAAAGTCCACGAGTTCATAATTGCATGTGTGACTCCAATTCAATATCACAAGCTTCATTCTAGCCTCCTCTTTCCTGATTTGTCGTTTCTCCTCTTACAATGAGAATCCTGTGTCTCATTATCTATGATATATTTACTTATTTATTCAACTCTTGTATACATGGAAAGTGGTTTCAGACTTGCTAATGCATTGCCATATGAGAAAAATGTATACTAACTGGAGTACAATGTTAGCCTACAGTTATTTTTTGCTCTTTATCTTAGAATATCTACTCAAAATACTTTTTTCCAGAGTTACTTAGGTCAGTTCTTTCCCTCCCATCCCTTACCTCTTTCAATGTGATTTTGCTATTTCTTTGTAATCTAGTTTGGTTCATTTATTACTGTTTATATTTCAGTTGGGGTTCACCCCCCATCCTTGTTAATTTTAATTGTTTTGTGGGAGTATGTGAAACATTACTATGATTTTAAAAGTCAATGTTACAAAAAAGCGGTATATGCAGAGAGGTTCCACTCCCTCCTCCTCCTCCCTCCTACCGTATTTTCAGTCTGTGTTTCTTTCACCACTTCTTTACCCTCTCCCCCATAGATCTTTTTCTTTGGTTTATTGCGTGAACTCCACGTATTCATTTGCACAAATAAGCATTTGCATGTTTATTATTATATCCCCTTTCTTCATATAGTAAAAGAATTTTAAATAATATATGAAATAAAAATGAAGAAACTGTTCTTTATTTGGCTATCTACACACCATAAATAAATTTAAAAGAAAATATTTTTGCAATCTTTATAATAAAATATGTTTGAATCATAGTGGATTGGTGTCTACTAACTACATGTTTGTGTTTATATTCATATTTATATTTAAAACTCAAAGAAGACAAGCATATTAATAGAAAGGAAAAATGGCAAAAACTGCAGACTTCAGTTATCAGGATTCAGTGAAAGCTGGCTGCACTACAGCCTGGTTAAGGGACATATAAGACTTTTCCTCCCTGGAAGCCATGATAATTTTAAGACACTATTATTTTAAGGAAAGTAATATGACATCATATTGCTGGAAAACAAGAAGACAATCAGCTGTAATCCAAGGAACAACTTTTGGGTGTGAACATGTGGAGATATGAGAGAAGCATATTTCAGTCTGAAGAAACAGCATGAGCTCAGGAAAGCAGGTAGAACGAGGTTTTGAGAAAGAGCAAACTATCCAGTGTGGTAACAAAAGGCTGACCTAGAGCCACATTTCTACAAGGCAAATGCATCCCATCATGCAGCTGCTTAACTATCTTAAAAGTCTCCCCATTAAGCTTAAATGTCCAATAATGTGTGAGAGAGCCCAAACCCTTGGCCCCTTTGTGCCTGTTCCTAACTCTTATCTCTGCTCTGCTGCTATTCTTTCTATACCACAGTGATTTTCCTCCAGATCTTCTGATTTAGCACTATCTCTGCGGAATTCCATGCACACTTCTCCCAATACCAAAAATATTACCAAGTCATTTTTGGCAATTCCTGTCCCTCCTTTATAATTGTGGTTCTTCTAACGTGACTTTCAGGCCAGCCATATGGGCATGTGGGAATTGTTAGAAGCACAATTCTCCTACCTCAACCTAGACTTCCTGAATCAGAAACAAACTGTGTCAAGACATTCTCCAGGTGATTCTCATGCATGCTAATGTTTCAGAACTACTGAGGTATGGTATTATATTTACCATTGAACAGTGAAGGCTATTTTTTTTTCCTTGCTCTATCAGAAGGTTTGTATGTTTAAAGCTGTTTGTCTTGTTAACCAAAGCCATCTTAGAACTCTCAACAGAGTTCCTTGCACTGTAAATGAATTTTGAATGAAGACTTCGGTCCATAAATGTTGGTTATAGACAACTATTAGAGAACTAAATGATAACAATAATAAATGATCACTTCTTGAGCATTTACTATGCACCAGGCACCATACCAAAAACTTCATAGGTATAAAATTCATTTATTCCTCACTACAAAATGATAACACAATGAAGTAGGCAGGAATAGCTCATTTAAAACATGAGCTAGGCTTACAGAGTTTACTTGGCTCAATTAAAATTATAGAGCTTCAGAACAGTGGAGACTAAATTCAAACTAAATTCTGCCTGATGCTAATGGATTTGCCATTTCTCTAAACCTCCTTAGAATCAATGATTAATTGTAGACTACTAAAATGTGAAAAGCTGCACCTGGTTTGGCCACATCAAATTTCTCCTAGTGAAGATAACTCTGTGGAATGAAATCCGTAGTGGAATGTTGCTCTAAAACTTACTTTAATCATGTTGTATTCACTAGTGGCCTTCTCTTATGTAATTCTGTTGATTTTAAGCACTTCCTCCAGAAAGAGCTTTTTGCTTGGGGAATAAAGTGCCTTAGCCTGGTAAACTTACCTAAAGAAATATCCAGAAAGCAAAATGAATTGATGATTAAGGCTCACTATTAAAACTAAAATATCATACTCATGAGTCAGACTTTTTCAGAGCATTCATCCTTTTAAGACTGGGAAGCAGATCCAAAACAGCCTCACCTGTGGACCTGGATCACCTAACTGGAGAGAGCCCTCTTGAGGTGTTTTATCCTGCAGCTCTCTAGACAAAGCCTGAGCCTGTGAATCAAAAGGCAATGTGTGCACTTTTGTGGAAATGTAGCATACATCAGCACTTTATTTCTTTTGATGGTTTAATAATATTCTATTGTATGAATACAGTATATTTTGTTTATCCATTTATCAGTTAATTGACCTTTGGGTTGTTTTCGCTTTTTGATGACTATGAATAATGTTGTTATAAGTATTCATGTCCAAGTTATTTTGGGAACATATGTTTTTAATTCTCTTGAGTAGAAATTCCAGGAGTGGAATTGCTGAGTCATATGGAAACTTGATGTTTAACTTTTTGAGAAACTGCCAAATTGTTTTCCAAATTGGCTGCACTGTCCATTTTTGCTTTGGTTGCCTGTGCTGGTACAGTATTACTCAAAAAGACCTCTCTCAGACCAATGTCTTAGAGAGCTTCTCCAGTGTTTTCTTGTAGTAGTTTTACAATTTGGGATCTTAGATTTAAGTCAAGCTTGTCCAACCCATGGCCCATGGGCCACATGCACTGTATTACATTCCCACTAGCACTGTATGAGTGTTCCAATTTCTCTCCATCCTCACCAACACTCATATTTGTCTTTTTGATTATAGCTATCCTAGAGGGTGTAAAGTGATAACTCATTGTGTTTTGATTTGCATTTGCCTGATGACTCTGATATTGAGTATCTTTTCATGTGCTTATTGGCCATTTGTTTATTTTGTTTGGATAAATGTCTATTCAAATCCTCTGCCCATTTTATTTAGTTGGGCTGTTTATCTTCTTGTTATTGAGTTTTAAGAATTCTTTATTTATTCTGGATACAGGCTCATCATCACATGTGAATTGCAAATATTCTCTCTTAGTCCATAGATTATTTTCATTTTCTTGATAGTGTCCTTTTGTGTGTGTGTGTAGAGGGGAATTATATTTCTGATCTTCTGGGAGTCTTTCAGTTTTATTTTATTTTATTTATTTATTTATATATTTTTAAATTTAACTTTTATAGGTACATGGTAGGTGTATATACTTACGGGGTACATGAGATATTTGATACAAGCATGCAATGAGCAATAATTACATCAGGGTTAACGGGGTATATATCACCTCAAGCATTTATCCCTTCTTTATGTTACAAACAATCAACTTATACTCTTTTAGTTTTCTTAAACATACAATAAATTATTATTAACTGTAGTTACCCTGTTGTGCTATCAAATACTAGATCTTATTCCTTCTATATAACTACATTTTTGTACCCATTAACAATCTCTGCTTCTCCCCTACCCACCCACTATCCTTCCCAGCCTTTGGTAACCATTCTTCTACTCTCCTTCTCCATGAGTTCAATTGTTTTAATTTTTTTGGTTCCTAGAAATAAGTAAGAACAAGTTAAGTTTGTATTCCTGTGACTGGCTTATTTTGCTTAACATAATGACCTCCAGTTCCATCAATGTTGTTGCAAATGATAGGGTCTCATTCTTTTTATATATCTGAATAGTATTCCATTGTGTATATGTACCACATTTTCTTTATCCATTCACCTGTTGATGGACACTTGGTTGCCTCCAAATTTTGGCTAAATAGTGCTGCAATAAACATGGGAGTGCAAATATCTCTTCAATAATACTGATTTATTTTCTTTTGAGTATATACCCAGCAGTGAGATTGCTGGATTATATGGTAGCTCTATTTTTAATGTTTTGAGGAATCCCTAAATTGTTCTCCATAGGGGTTGTACTAACTTACATTCCCACTAACAGTATACGAGTGTTCTCTTTTCTCCACATCCTTGCCAGCATTTGTTATTGCCTGAATTTTGGATAAAAGCCATTTTAACTGGGGTGAGATGAGACCTCATTGTAGCTTTGATTTGCATTTCTCTGATAAACTATGATGCTGAACACCTTTTCATATGCCTGTTTGCCACTTGTATGTCTTCTTTTGAGAAATGTCTATTCAGAGCTTTTGCTCATTTTAAAATCGAATTATTAGATTTTTTCCTATTGAGTTGTTTGTGCTCCTTATATATTCTGGTTATTAATCCCTTGTCAGGTGGATAGTTTGCAAATATTTTCTCCCGTTCTGTGGGTTGTCTCTTCATTTTGTTGATTGTTTCTTTTGCTGTGCAGAAGTTTTTAAACTTGATATGATCCCATTTGTCCATTTTTGCTTTGGTTGCCTGTGCTGGTACAGTATTACTCAAAAAGACCTCTCTCAGACCAATGTCTTAGAGAGCTTCTCCAGTGTTTTCTTGTAGTAGTTTTACAATTTGGGATCTTAGATTTAAGTCAAGCTTGTCCAACCCATGGCCCATGGGCCACGTGCAGTGCAGGAGAGCATTGAATGAGGCCCAACACAAATTTGTAAACTTTCCTAAAACTTTATTCATTTATTTTTACTTCATCAGTTATTGTTAGTGTTAGTGCATTTCATGTGTGGCCCGAAACCTTTCTTTGTCTTCCAACGTGGCCCAGGGAAGCCCAAAGATGAGACACCCTTGATTTAAGTCTTTTATTCATTTTGATTTAATTTTTGTGTGTGTGTGAGAGATAGGGATCTAGTTTAATTCTTCTGCATATGAATATCCAGTTTTCCAAGCCAACGTATGTTCTTGGCACCTTTATTAAAAAATGAGTTTACTGTAAATGTATAGATTGATTTCTGGGTTCTGTATTCTGTTTCATTGTTCTATTCATCTATTTTTATGCCAGTTCTATGCTATTTTGGTCACTATAGCTCTAGTATAATTTGAAGTCCGGTAATATGGTTCCTTCAGTCTTGTTCTTTTTGCTCAGGATAGTTTTGGCTATTTTGCATCTTTTGTACTTCAATATAAATTTTGGGATTTTTTTTTTCTGTTTTTATGAAGAACGCCATTGGTATTTTGATAGGAATTGCACTGTATCTGTAGATGGTTTTGGGTAGTATGAATGTTTTAACAATATTGATTCTTCTAATTCATGAACATGGAATATCTTTCTGGCAACAATGTTTTATAGTTTTCATAGTAGAGATCTTTTACTTCTTCAGTTAATTCCTTGGTATTTTATTTTATTCATAGCTATTGTAAATGGGATTACTTTATGATTTATTTTCCACATTGTTCACATATAGAAATGCTACTCATGTTTGTATGTTGATTTTGTATCCTGCTTCTTTAAAGAATTTATCACTTTTAATAGTTTTTGTGCAGTCTTTAGGTTTTTCTAAATATAAGATTATACATCTGCAAGCAAATATACCTTGACTTCTTCTTTTCCAACTTAAGTGCTCTTTATTTCTTTCTCTTTTCTGATTGCTCAGGGTAAGACTTCCAGTACTACCTTGAATAAGAATGATGACAATGGGCATCCTTGTCTTGTTCCAGATCTTAGAGGAAAGGCTTTAGTTCTTCCCCATTTAGTATGATAGTAGTGGTATATGACTTTTATTGTGTTGAGGTATGTTCCTTCTATACTCAGTTTCTGAAAGGTTTTTGTTGTTTTTGTTTTGTTTTGTTTTGTTTTTTTGAGATGGAGTCTCACTCAGTCACCCAGGCTCTGGAGTGCAGTGGTTTGATCTAGGCTCATTGCAAGCTCCACCTCCCGGGTTCACACCATTCTCCTGCCTCAGCCTCTTGAGTAGCTGGGACTACAGGTGCCCGCCACTACATCCAGTTAATTTTTTGTATTTTTAGTAGAGATGGGGTTTCACCATGTTAGCTAGGATGGTTTCAATCTCTTGACCTCGTGATCTGCCCGTCTCGGTCTCCCAAAGTGCTGGGATTACAGGTGTGAGACACTGCGCCCAGTCAAGTTTTTTTTTTTTTTTCTTTTATCATTAAGGGATGTTGGATTTTATCAGTTTTTTCAGCATCAATTTAAATGATAATGTCTTTTGTCCTTTATTCTGTTGATATGATGTATCACATTGATTGACTTGCATATGTTGAACCATCCTTGCCACTCTTGCATAAATCCTGCTCAGTCATAATGAATGATCTTTTTAATGTGTTGTTGAATTTAGTTTGCTAGTATTTTACTAGGATTTTTGCATCAATGTTCATCAAAGATATTGGCCTGTAGTTTTCTTTCTTTTTTTTTTTTATGTGACTCTATCTGATTTAGGCATCAGGATAATACTGGCCTCATAGAATAAGTTGCAAGTATTCCCTCCCCTCTAATTTTTGGAATAGTTTGGGTAGGATTGGTATTATATCTTCTTTAAATGTTTGGTAAAATTCAGTAGTGAAACCGTCGTGTCCTGGGTCTTAGTGTCCTTTCATGTACACAACTTTTAAATTTATGAAGTCTAGTTTATTTATTTACTTCTGTAGGAAGTCTCTGTGCTAATTTACTGGCACAAAAATGAAAAGCCAACTTCCACTAAGAAATCATTCACTAGTGTGTTTCCATATCATCCAAACAAATTAGCTACTGGAACAAAGAGCCACCATTCCTGATCTTGGGGAATGAACTCTGTCCCACAGATTTCTCAAAGAAATCATCAAATCCTCATAAAAAAAAAAAAAAAAAAAAAGCATTCCCATATGAGTCACATGATCCTTCAATCCAGCTATTTCTTACTCATCTTTCAGCACTTGGCTTATATGCCACTTCCTTACAGAAGCCTTTACTCTACTCACCAAGACAGACTGAGTGTCACTATTAGAGCCACTGTTGTGATTGTCAGGCAATTACCACCACCAGTCAAGTAATTGTTTATGTAACTGTTAATAATCTATCTGCAAAACATAAGATCTGTGAGAGACGAGTGTGTCTACCACTTTCTCTTTTTCTATCTACACCCTAGCAGAGTGCTTTTTCTATCTACACCCTAGCAGAGTGCTGAGTACATAGTGGGAACTCAATATATGTTTCTGCTTGTTTGTTTTGCTTTTTTTTTTTTTTTTTTTTTGATGAAGTCCTGCTCTGCCACCCAGGCTGGAGTGTAGTGGTGCAGTGGTGCGATCTTGGCTCACTGCAACCTCTGTCTCCTGGGTTCAAGTGATTCTCCTGCCTTTGCCTCCCACGTAGCTGGGATTATAGAAACACGCCACCACACCTAGCTAATTTTTGTATTTTTTTTTAGTAGAGACAGGTTTTCGCCATGTTGGCCAGGCTGGTCAGGAACTCAGTACATGTTAAACAATCAGATGAATCCCCAACAACATTAATAAAATTATTGAGTCTCATAGGGCTGTTTCTTATACTATTTCTCAGATTCTAACAATTCAAGAATAAATAAGGAGTCATATTACCTCACCTCCTAAATGCAGCTCCTGTATTGAAGGTGAAAAGACACATTCCCAACACAAAATTTTCGGATGGTCTGAATTTAAGTAGTACTTCAAGGATATCTTTAATATATTTAATCTCAACTGAATAAGTATAGTGGCAGATGGCTCAATGTCACAGTTGCTGAGAAAAATGGACATGATTTTCCTTCAAAGTACTTTTGGGATATTCTCCACTACCTAGGTAAATGTGCAATGATTGTCCACATTCTGTTTTAGGACTGCAAAATTAGATTTTCAAAAATTTTCTCTTTAGCAATCAAGGCCAAAAATATTGTGTGTGGGGGTGTGTGAGTGTGTGTGTTTTACTCTGGGGAGTGGCTGTAGGCAGTGGGTAGTGAGGGTACATGCAGCCTAAAGAGTCCTCTAGAGTCCTGCCTCAAACTCAGAAGGTCTGCTGTCTTTTAGGGTCTGTATAAGATGTATTTAAAGTGATCTTATTTTCCAATTTTCTAAATGAAAGCTTTAAACCTCCAGTCTGAAAAACACTGGTTGCAGGAATTTTGGCCTAGAAAACTCTTAAATCCAGGTAATAAAACATGTATCTTTCCCATAAGTTTCCCATGGAAATCTTTTTTACTTCTTCCCTTTCCTATAACCAGCTGAACTGCTACCCATGTGACCACCGTCCCCCCCTCAAGAAGTTATGCAACCATCTGGATTTTGTTTTCCTCGTGTCAAAAATAAGAATGCTAATAGCATCTACTTTGCATGGTTTTAAGCGTACATGCAAAACCGACAGCAAAGTGGCTCACTGTGGTGCCTGGCAGAAAGTTGAGCAGAAAGCTCAGTAAATTTTGGTATTCTGCATCCAAATTGGCTTTTCATCATAATGAGTAGATGTCAGTTTTTCTGCTTATCTGTAGGCTGCAGCTGTATGAGGTTAGGCCCTATAATGTGCAGTGCTGGTACGTAGTAGTACAAAAGAAGGAGTAGTCACTTCACTTGGAGGAAGTCAGAGCAAATTTCCAAGAAGAGAAAAGCCTTATGTTTGGTTTTGGAGGTTGAGGGGTTGTTTAAAGGGTGGGAAAGGTGAGGTAGAATGGGGAAGATGGAGGAGTTCATGACTTTAATAAGGCCATAGTCATGCCACAGTGCTCTGATTGCCAGAGCACTGTGCATAGTTTAGAGTCTTGATATAGTTTATCTTGGTCTGCTTTGTACCAGTCTTGCAAGGTGTGTACTGATGCATGCAGCAATGAAGACCAGAGGCAAGCTATGCTGCACTGTGGGCTGGCCCACAGTGCACAGAAGGGAGCAGTGGGAAATGCAGTGCCAGAGCAGGGCCAGATTCATGGAGACCTTTTTTATATACTAACAAAAGAAAATTCAAGTACCATACACAGAAAGATCAAAGGTAGGCCTTTGGTGAAGCAGTTGCATGGGTCTTACTAAGGGTCCTGCTTGTGGTGCAATGTTCTGCTGTTGCCTCTTTGAAATCCTTCATACACACAGTCCTCATGTTGTACAGTAATACGGGATCTGAAAGATGACTGTGCAAGTGGAAATTGTGTAAAGTAATCTTCATTTATCTTTGGGGAAATGATGATTGTTCTGTTACATTTTACATTTTTTGTCAAAATCCTAAAAACTCCCTTCCCATCAGTTACAGATGTGTAGTAAGCAGAAAATAAATATTAAAAATAATATTTACTTAGTGCACTGTAATTTAAAATATTAAAAACATTGAGAATTTAAATGTTTTTCTCCTTATACAAAACTCATCAAGAGTAGATTGAACAATACTTTTACATCTTTAGTGTTGTTCGATATCTCTGAGAGATTCTTAAATGTCAGTTTCTTTATGGCAGCATCACTTCCTCTATTACATCTCCCTCCTTGTCATCATAACCATTTTCTTCATGTCTGTTAACAAATTGGCTCCTGAACAGTGGCAGGGTCACCTTTCCCAAGGACAGCTATGTGTTCTGAAACTCAATTTTCTTTCCATTCAAATTTCACTTCCAGCACTACCACTTTTGATTTCTTTGCTGCATTTGCATCGTTGTGGGCTAATTCCTTCTTTTCATGAGCCAACTTTTTCAAATATCACACGTGTTCATCATGGGGCGATAAGGTGCCAATACAACTGCTTACTTTGCTGTTTGTATGTGAAAGCAGAGCTGCAGGGACCAATCACTGACTGACTTTGGAAGAAGCAATGTGATTGGTCAATGATCACGATGCGCATCTGTTATTTACACAGTGATTTGTAGACTGAAATCATTCGCAGTTAATGTACCAGGGTAGCTGAAACTTGAAGTGTGTTTTGTGGGGCTGGTTTAAATGGTGGTAATTGATAGGCATGAACTTTAGAACTGTACAAAGCAAAGGCTGTCTATAATTTTACATTCACACTTGTGTTTTTTCAGTGATGCCAGTGGAACAATGGAACATGCTGAGGGCAGGGGAGACACACACAGTATTCATGGATACCACCAGTCCTTACCATGCCATTTACAGTATTTCTGCAATGACTCATGAGCACAGAATTATAGCAGCCCCTCTATGAGCTCAGGAGGTTCAAGAGGAATAGAAAGAAAGTGCATTACATCTAGGACTAAGTGAGAGTATCGCAGCCTCCAGAGGCTACATTTTTCAAATGAACCAAACCTTGCACCAGATGTGGAAAGAAAGCAATCAAATTCTAAGACACAAGAATAACCAAGAGACCTAATCAACTCTTAGTCACTGTGTTACCTCTCTATGTTGGTTGGCCCTTTTCACCTAAAATGGTAACATAGAAAGAAAGGAAAAGATAGGAAAGACGTATATATATATATTTCTATATATGTGGTTTTATACACATGCATATATATACAGACACACAGATATATATATGAAAAGCATGCAGGCATCAGTGTGAAGAATGAGTTGGGTTTAAAGCTCTTTTTCATTTATCAAGTGATAAACTGTAGATTCTGAGTAAGCTGAGATCACATAACAACCCCTCAGAACAAAAACACAACTAAAATAATGACAACCTTGTACTTCTGCAGTTCGTTCATGTCGTAGAGAGTACAGTTCATGAGCCCATAATTTCATCCCACTCTAGGGAAAACCTAATGACATGTTTTCTGGATAAAAAACTGAGTTGAAATGAGGAGATTTTTTTCAAGGATCAGCAAGTCAGCAAGTGCTAGCAATGAATTGTGAACCCAGGTGTGCCAGCAACTGAATAGTTTGCTCCAAGCCCAGTTCCTGTGGATTATCTCCGTATGAAAGATCACAAAATCACTGTGTCTCCACAAATCCTTTTCACACTATGGGAGGAGAGTGGCCACATGCTATACCACTTGCAATAAAGCCACAGCAATTTCTCCTTTACCTTTTCCACAAAAAGCTCACAACCAGCTCCTTAGACTGTTAAATATATTGTAACACATTCATATGGAGTAATATTTTGTAATCTTTCAAAACAGAGAGATAGAGCTGTGCAGGCATCCACTATTTTATTGCACTTAGCAAGTATTGCGTTTTTCACAAATTGAAGGTTTGTAGCAAGCCTGCATCAAACAAGTCCATCAGCGTCATTTTAACAACAACATATGCTCACTTTGTGTCTCTGAGCCACATTTTAGTAATTCTCATAATATTTCAGGCTTTTTCATTATTATATCTGTTATGATGGTTTGTGATCAGTGATCTCTAATATTACAATTGTAATTGTTTTGGGGTACCGCAAGCCATGCCCACATAAGATAACCAACTTAATTGATAACTGTTGTGTGTGTTTGAGTTGCTCCACCCACTGGCCATTCCCCAGCTCTATCTCTCTACTTGGGCTTCCCTATTCCCTGACAGAAAACATATGGAGATTCAGCCAATTAATAACCTTCTTATGGCCTTGAAGTGTTCAAGTGACAGGAGGAGTTGCATGTCTCTCACTTTAAATCAAAAGCTAGAAGTGATTAAACTTAGGAAGGCATGTCGAAAATTGAGATAGGGCAAAAGCTAAGCCTCTTGTTCCTAACAGTGAGCCAAATCATGAGTGCAAAGGAAAAAGTTATTGAAGTTAATTAAAAGTAAACTCAAAACAATACATGAATAATAGGAAAGTGAAACAGCCTTATTGCTGATATGGAGAAAGTTTAAGTAATCTGAATAGATCAAACCAGCCACAACATTCCCTCAAGCCAATGCCTAATCCAAAGCAAGGTTCTAACTCTCTTCAACTCTATGAAGGCTGAGAGAGGTGAGGAAGTTGTGGAAAAAAAGTTGGAAGTTAGCAGAGGTTAGTTCACGAGGTTTTCAGGAAAGAAGCTGTCTCCATGACATAATGATACAAGATGAAGCAGCAAACGCTGGTGTAGAACCTGCAGCAAGCTATCAAGAAGATCTAACTAAGATCATCGATGAAGCTGGCCACATTAAAAAAGCAGATTTTCAGTATAGACAAAGAGCATTCTATTAGAAGAAGATACCATCCAGGTTTGTCATAGCTAGAGAGAAGAAGTCAATGATTGGATTCAAAGCTTCAAAGACCAGCCAGACTAACATAGAGAGACCCCATCTGTACTAAAAATACAAAATTAGCCTGGGTGTGGTGGTACATGCCTGTAATCCTAGCTACTTGGGAGGCTGAGGCAGGATAATTGCTTGACTGGGAGGCGGAGGTCTCGGTGAGCAGGAGATCGCACCATTGCACTCCAGCCTGGGTAACAAGAGCAAAACTCTGTCAAAAAAAAAAAAAAAAAGTCAAAGGACTGGCTGACTGTTTTATTAGGGACTGATTGATAACAGCTGGTGACTTTAAGTTGAAGCCAAGTTGAGCATTAAATTGAATGCTCATTTACCATTCAGAAAATCTCAGGACCCTTAAAAATTATGCTAATTACTCTGTCTATGCTCAATAAATGGAACAACAAAGAGTGAGTAACAGCATATGGGCTTATGGCATGTTTTACTGAATATTGTAAGCCCACTGTTGAGGCCTCCTGCTCAGAAAAAAAAAAAAAAAAAAAAAAAGATTCCTTTCAAAATATTACTGCTCACTGACAATGCACCTTGTCTCCCAAGAGCTCTGATGGAGATGTATAAGGAGATGAATGTTGTTTTCATGCCTGCTAATACAACACCCTCTGCAGCCCATGGATCAAAGAATAGTTTTGATTTTCAAGTCTTATTATTTAAGAAATAAATTTGTGAGGCTATATCTGCCATGGATAGTGATTCCTCTGATGGATCTGGGCCAAGTAAGTTGAAAACCTCCTGAAATAGATTTACCATTCTAGATGCGATTAAGAACATTTTTGATTAATGGGAGGAGTTAAATCATATTAATATTAACAGGAGTTCAGAAGAGGTTGATTCTAACCTTCATGGATGACTTTGGGAGCTTCCAGACTTCAGTGGAGAAAGTCACTACAGATGTAAAGGAAATAGCCAGAGAACTAGAATTATAAAATTATAAAAATAATAAAATATAAAATTGAAAATATTCGGTAAGCCATGCCATAAGCAGATATGCTGTTATTTGGTGGGGCCCAAAGATGTGACTAAATTGCTCCAAATTCATGATAAAATTGAATGGTTGAGGATTTGCTTCTCATGGATGAGCCAATAGAGTGGTTTATTGATATGGACTCTACTCCTGGTAGAGATGCTGTAAACATCGTTGAAATGACAACAAAGGGTTTAGAATATTACATAAACTTAGTTGATAAAGTAGTGGCAGGGTTTTAGAGTATTGACCCAAATTTTGAAATCAATTCTACTGTGGGTAAAATGCTATCAAACAACATAGCATGCCACAGAGAAATCTTTTGTAAAAGGAAGAGTCCATGAAAGTGACGAACTTTATTGTTGTCTTATTTTAAGAAATTGCCACAACCCCTCCAACCTTCAGCAACCACAACCCTGATCAGTCAGCAGGTATCAATGTTGTGGCAAGACCCTCCACTAGCAAAAATATTACAATTCACTGAAGGCTTAGATAACTGTTAACATTTTTAGTAATAAAGTGTATATATATATATATATTTTTTTTAATTTTTATTTTTATTTTATTTTATTTTTTTTGAGATGGGATCTCGCTCTGTCGCCCAGGCTGGAGTGCAGTGGCCAGATCTCAGCTCACTGCAAGCTCCGCCTCCCAGGTTTACGCCATTCCTGCCTCAGCCTCCCGAGTAGCTGGGACTACAAGCGCCCGCCACCTTGCCTGGCTATTTTTATTCGTATTTTTTTTTAGTAGAGATGGGATTTCACCGTGTTAGTGAGGATGGTCTCGATCTCCTGACCTCGTGATCCGCCCGTCTCAGCCTCCCAAAGTGCTGGGATTACAGGCTTGAGCCACCGCGCCCGGCCAATAAAGTATATTTTATTTAAAGTATATGCTTTGATTTTCAAATATTATGTTATTGAATACTTGATAGACTACAGTCTGTGTACATATAAATTTTATATGCACCGGGAAACAAAAAAATATATCTGATTCACAGTATTTGAATGTTCACTTTATGGCTGTGATTTCAAACTGAACTTGAATTATCTTGGAGGTATGCCTGTATATGGTCACATGCATAATCAGAAAAATGTAACTAAAAGGAAAAACAAGAATCTAATGTATTTAAAGAGTAATGTTAATAGTAAAAGTTATTATTTTAAATGTTAGTTTAGCTCTTCTGCATTTGTAGTACAAACTACATAGAAAATAAAAGTCTAACAGAGCATGTGCCAGTTCTCTCTACGTAAAACATTTTTGGGAGAAATTAAGACATAAATAGATGGATATACCATGCTTATGGATTATAAAACTCTGTTTTTAGGATATCTATTCTTAAATCAGTCTGTAGACTGAACATAAACATAATCAAAACTCTAGCAGTCTTTTTTTTGTAGAATTTGGCAAGCTAGCTGATTCTAGAGTATATAGATAACAGTTAAAGAATGTAGAATAGACAAAACCATCTTGCAAAAGAAAAAGTTGAAGGGATTATACAATATTTATCTTAATGGTAAAATAATCATTACTATTAGGTATTGACATAATAGACACATAGACAATGGAGCATAATAAAAAGTCCAAAAACATAAAATATGTGGTCAATTAACTTTTCTGAATTTCAAATATATGTCTGATTGTGTGTGTATATTTATCTTGCTTAGTAAGCTTTTGGGATGTGTAGTTTGGTGTCCATCTGTCATCAATTTGGAAAAAATTTGGCCATTTTTTTCAAATATGTGTTCTGCGTCTTATTCTCTCTTTTATATCCTCCTAGTATTTCAATTATGTGAGTATTAAAACCACTTAATATTTTAGCACAGTGTTTGGATGTTCTTTTTCTTTCTTATTTTTCTTTGTGTTTAAGTTGAGATAATTTATATTAACAAACCTTAATTTTTAGTTATTATTTCCTTGTCACAGTTGGCTCTACTGAATAATTCAGCCCATCAAAGTTGTTCTTTATTATGTTACTGCGTTTTTAATATTTAGCATTTTCTTTTGATTCCTTTGAGTTTCTATCTCTGCTGGCATTATCTGTCTCATCCTGTGTGTTATCTATATTTTTCCTTTAACCTCTTGAATGTATTATTAATCATCATCATATTACATTCCATGTTTGTCTGTTAATTCCAACATCTATGCCATACTGCTGTTTGGTTCTGATAATTGTTTTGTCTCTTTAGACTGTGTTTATCTTTTTAGCATGGTCTGTAAATTTTTTGTTGTGTAGGGTAATAAATACTGAGATTAAATAAGCCTTTAAGAGTTGGGCTGTTTGATGTTTCTTATTCCTACAGGCAGTAGAGGCATGCAGTTTCTCTATTGTCCCTGGTTTTTCCTCTTCTCTTGGTTTTGTGGCTTCCATTTGTTCTAGTCCTCAGAGAGTGACTTTCTTGCACTTCTCCTAGCTTTAGTCTAGTGTTATTTTTACTAAAAGTTTACTAACATATTTCTAGGCTATGTGTGTTTGAAGAGAAGAATTCTCTAAACTTTTGATTAATTTACAGCCTTTGGGGTGCATAATGGGCTACCTTGAGGGTGCAGGCCTTCAAAGATCCCTCATTCAGGGTTAAAACTTTCCCTGCAATCTAATTCATTCCTTGCATGTAGCTAACAACCTTTGAAATCTATGCCTTTGGAGCCTTCTCCTTATAAATTATGTTTTTTGTGTGTGTTTATTTCCTTGCCTGAGGTGACAGAGGAAGGGCATTTTGAGCAGTATTGAAACAGGGTAGAGTTCTCTCCCCCGAGTTGGGACTAAATTTCAGTCTTATCTTGGGGAATCACTGGAATTAAGCCTTCTGTATTGTAACGAAGAAAGGTTAGACAAGATTTGATGATGTCCACTCTTCCCCTTTACTGCCAGGGCCAGAGAGAGGTGAGGCCAGGGTAGGGAAGGAAAAAAGAGAGAAAGTGGAGAGGGGAGAGAGGAGTAGGGGAGTCCTCTCATGAGAGTGTGGGTTGGTGGAGTATATGGAAAAAAGCTTAAGAAAGTGCGACCCACCTATGACTGATGACTCAGGAACTTCTCGCCCTCATGCAGCCCACACTCAGCCTCTAGTTTCACGTTCCTACCGGATTATGGGGTACTATGGTTTTCTCTTTAGATAAACAGATCTCATTTGCTTTATCTTTTTAGAGGCATTTACTGCTCCATATGTTGAGGTGGTTGTTTGCTCTGTGATCTCATTTATTTGGGTCCAGGAAAGGTCCCTGATTTTTACCTTGTCCAGCTTTTTTCTTGCTGTTAAGGACAGAAGTGATGACTTCCCATCTGTTACATGTCAGAGTTGAAAATGGAAGTCTACATCCTCAATTTTAAATAGAAATTTAATTTTTGTTTAATAAAATTAATAAATATTTTACTTTATGGATTTTCATTTAGGAGTCAAAAATATAATCCTACAATTTATTCTATTAACTTATTCTATTAGCGTTACCCTGTTATATTTTATATCCAAACATCTAATATGCTGGAATCCACTAGGGAATGTGGTGCAAAGTAGGGAATCTGGGCTGGATGCGGTGGCTCACGCCTGTAATCCCAGCACTTTGGGAGGTCGAGGAGGGTGGATCACCTGAGGTCAGGAGTTTGAGACAAGCCTGACCAACATGGAGAAACCCCGTCTCTACTAAAAATACTAAATTAGCTGGGTGTGGTGGCACATGCCTGTAATCCCAGTTACTTGGGAGGCTGAGGCAGGGGAATCGCTTGAATCCAGGAGGCAGAGGTTGCGGTGAGCTGAGATCCTGCCATTGCACTCCAGCCTGGGCAACAAGAGCAAAACTCTGTCTCAAAAAAAAAAAAAAAAAAAAAAAAAAGTAAGGAATCTGTTTTTAGTTTTCTTCATATATAAAATTCATTTTTCATACATTGTATATTTTACAGGCACTTATCTTCTCAGGTTTCTAGATGGTGGTTTGACCTGTGACTTCACTCTCTAATGGGTCAAAGTCAAATTGTTCATTTTTATCCGTTAAATTTTTTTTGTTGTGAAGAAGGGAATGCCAACTTTTGAGTATTTAAACGCCTGAGGTGAAATCAGAACAGTCTATTTCATTTTGATCAATGTACCACATCAACTCGGCAAAAAAGGCGAAATCGTTTTTAACTAATGGCACTAGAACAATTGAATCTCTCTGTGGAGATACATAGGTCCTGATCTCTATTTTCCTCTGACAAAGAAGAGAGAAATGGAAAAGCTCATAAAAGAAAATGTGGAAGAATATATTCATGACATCCCATAGTTATATATTTTTGTACAGTACACACAAAAAGTTTTTAAGGCCAAAGATTATGAAGCTGGAGAAATTATGATTCAATTTCAGTTGAGATTGTCTTTGCTGGGGTGATGGGAACATGAGAGACTGTACGGATCTTTGACTTTCTACTTTTGCTATTTCCGTATTATTGGAAGTTTACAGTAAATACACATATGGTAATAACAAAATAAATAAATAAAAGCTAGTTCAGATAGGCAGAATACAGAGGAATATTAAAGCAGTGAAACTTTTCTATATGATGCTGTAATGGTGCATACATGTCATTATACATTTCTCCAAATCCACAGAATGTACATCAGGAGTGAACTTTGGTTAACAATGTTGGATCATTGTAGATTCATCAAGTGTAACAAATGTTCCACACTGATGGGAGATGTTGATAGTGGGGAGTCTGTGGGGGTAGGGAGTGTGGGTTAGGAAGTTTGTGGAAAAATCTCTATATTTTTCACTCAATTTTGCTGAGTTTTACATTATTCCCAAAAATAAAGTCCATCAAAACGAGGCCATTTTTGTGTCCAATAATCTTAAATTACTAAATTCAAATTGATTTTGCTCTTTCAAAAAGATTTGTACAAATATACATATATTATCTCAGGAATTACATATGTGGTATTTCAAGTGTACAGTTTTCCAAGTTCCATTGTGAATTATTTTAAAACAAAATTCCTAAATTTTTTGTAAGTCTTATTGTAAATTATTTTTGAAAACTTTAATTTCTTGTTTTTAAAAAATCTTTTTATATCAATTCATTTTGCCAATACTAATCTTATTGTGCAAGGGGCATAGTTTGTTTTATGTGTGATGCAAAGTTCATAGATTCACTAATTCCTTCCAGGAAACTTAAACACTTCATGTTAGACCAAACCAGATATAAAGATTTATTTTTTTTGTTTGTTTAAAGATAAGACAAGAAGGTCCCAACATTGTGGCTGTAGTAAGAAGAGTGTTGCCATGGAATACAACATCAAGATGGTTATTGAAAAAACTTTCCCAAATGTGATTAAAAATAAGAAAATTCTTAGGTCCACAATGAATCACAAATGCTATTCTCCCAGAGAAACCCAACACAGCAAGATTAACAGGCTCTGAGTCACATATTAAACACAACAAGGGCCCACTAAGTCATAACCTAACTGTATTCCAATCCAAGATCCAGGAACTTCTTCACCCACAAATTATCTTGTCATTTGGCCAAATCCTATACTCATCACCAAATTTTTACTTATTTCAAAACTATTTCACTTTCCCAGAACTTGCGACTTTGTGAATCATCAGAAAATATTTTTTTTCTGATAATCAGGTATCTCTTTTCTTGTATGTAACATAGGAAAAGGACAAGGTCTATTATAGCCAAAAGCCTAGAACATTCTTATATACTAAGATTTATTTCAAGATTAATAAGAAAGAGCTGACAAAAAGTAATAGGCCTGATAAATCAATGTATGCATTTATTGATACCAATATCAAAACCAATGAAATACTATTGCTTCATTTTTGATGATAAATGTCCTGATCCATCCCACATACAGTGGTCATACTGATGCTCTGGTTCAAGGTCACATGGTTGAATTTCCTGACTTTCCCCCTTGGTGTTGGCTTAGTGTTCTGAGCTATGTTCCCATACATTGCATAATGATCCAGGAGCTATAGAAATAAAATATGTGGGTCTCTCATTTCAGCGAGGAGTCCTTGCAATGCCTACAGATTTTCAAGTCAGTTTTGACTTCAGGAACATATTATTATCCCTAGCTATTGAAGAGAGCTTCTCTAGAAGGGATTTTACAATTTAATCTTCAAGTCCTTAGAATCACATCTTGCTACAGCCCAGGCCTATTTTTGTTTCTGAAAGAATGCAGATTTGCATTCCTCGATCTTCTCCTGGTGGGAGTCCACCTTATCTTGACCTTTTGCAGACAGTTCATCTTCAGACTGCTAGGTGATTCATCAACTCACATCAGTAGAGACCATGGGGTTTGGTTTGTTCTTTTTTTTTATTTTTCTTTCATGGCCAATTTGGTACTCTCTTTCCATTTTCAGAACCTCAGTTCTTTCCTGCAAATGGGGATTGCTATAGACTGAACATTTTGTCCCCACAAAATTCATATAATCATGAGAGGTGGAGCCGTTGTGAGATGATTAGGGTTAGATGAGCTTGTGAGGGTGGATCCTCATGAATGGGATTAGTGCCCTTATAAAATAGGCCTAAGTGATCTTCTTTGCTTCTTCCACTGTGTAGTGACACAGCAAGAAGTTGACCTCTAGGAACCAGAAAGCAGGCCCTCCCCAGATACCAAATTTGCTGGCACCTTGATCTTGAACTTTTCAGTCTGCAGAATTGTGAGAAATAAATGTTTGTTGGTAAAGCCACCCAGTCTATGGTACTTTTGCTATAGAGCCTGAATGAACCAAGACAGGACCAAATCCTCAGGTTTATGTGAACACATGATGTTGCATTGCTTCTTGTTTTCAGCGAGACTTCAAGTAAAGTGGACATATTTTCAAATGATATTTTTAAATTTTTAGTTTAAAACACAGGAAATATTAAACACATGTTTTAAGTGCCTGTTGTATGCTGCATACTGTACCAGATATTTTTACATACATTGAGGAATGAAATCAGTCTTTATTGAGAATCTAATAAGCACTAGATACTGCTACATGAATTATCCCATTTAAGTCTTCAGGCAACCTTACAGCAATTTGGCTGATGACATAATAGAAGGTGGTGACTTGGTCAAGGTCATGTAGCTAATAATGCCGGGCACAGAATTCAAACACATTGTGTCACACATTTGCCTAATACCGTTTTTTTGAGTGGGAGTTGATTGCTTAATAGAAATAAGGAATGAGGAAATCAGAATATAGGAAATTTTTAATAATAAAAAGGGTTTTGTGGTTGTGCTTGATGCAAGAAAAGACTGAGATGTTTAAGGGAACATCTCCGAGGGTATGGTGTGGCATCAAGAATGACAGTAAAATAAAGTAAGTTAAAAAAGTAAAGAAGACTTCCTGTCTACTTTGCCCCTTTTACTCTGCTGAGCCATAAATTTCAGATTGAAAGAGGGAAAAAATATGTTGTAGAGCAGCCCTGAATCCTAAGATAGGGAAAGGCATTGTAAGAGAGCCCTGAACTCTGAATACTAATACGTGTGAAATTGCCATGGCAAAAGTGTAACTGAGACAGTGGAAAGAGCTTTGACCTAACCAACACCATCTTGCTTTTCACCTCTAAGCTGTCCTTGTTCATTCCTGGATGTAGCTGACTAACTTTGGGAAGAAATTAGTTTATAGTTTATCATCTAAAACAAAGGCAAGAAGAGCCCTTTCCCGAAACAAACCCCCTTCTTACCTGGGGACTAGACTACCTTTGCAGGACTAACAAATTAGCCACAAGATTAGAAATTATGGGTTAGTTGTCATGCAGCTGGAGGTTACAAGATTCTGACTCTCCCTAAACTGCTCCTAAGAATCAGTGCTTGAGATATTTTGCAGACCTTGAACTTGATGGATCAGCTGGCACCACCCAGATTGATAAACTGGCTCATCTGATCTTATGGACCCCATCCAGGAACAGACTCAAAGCACAAAGACAGCTTCAACTTCCTATGATTTCATCTCTGACCTGACCAATCAGCTCTCCAGGCTCACTGGCTTCCACCCACCCACTAAGTTGTCCTTAAAACTCTGATCCTCAAATGTTCAGGGAGACTGATTTGAGTAATAATAAAACTCCTTTTCTTCTGCACAACAGGCTGTCTGTGAATTACTTTTTCTCTGCTGCAATTACCCTGTCTTGATAAATTGGCTCTGTCTGGGCAGTGGGCAAAGTGAACCCATTGGGTTACACTCATTACCATTTATCAAACACCAAGTGTGGAGTCAGGGTTGGGAGCCAGCCCAGTTCTATGGATTCCACAGTCTGCTCTTGTCATGTGTGGTACTCCTGACTGCCTTTTATATTTTAGTGCTTTATCCATATTTCTCCGTTAACCTTTCACAGTGTCCCAGATGATGAAACCCTTCCATGTGGACTTTGTGACTCATGTTTTCAGCCCCCTTTGCAGCTGGGACACAGGTCTGTGATGTTGGCTGATAGTCATCCAGGGCCTGGACTTTGGTTCTGAAGTGGGCAACATGGACTAGTCTGCGCTGGCTGGGGCAGAGGAGCAGGCTGTCTACAGTGGCAGCAGTTGCAGTAATGGCTTCTCAGGAGTTTCATGTCAAATTCAAGGCTTAGGAAGCTGTCGGTGCTAAAGGCGGCATCAGTCAAGTCAAGCCAAGTTCCTAATGTTGAATGTTGAGCTGTGGCTGTGTGTGACGGCTGACTTTTCATCTGTGCCAGGAATTGGTGTCATTCCTGGAAAGTCTTTCTCCAGTCCTTCCAACTACTCAGGAAGCTTCCCTATGACCCTTTCAAACTTAAATGTTACTTTTCTTCATAAAATAGGAAAAGCCAGTTCCATTTTATTCTTATGGGCATAATCATAGTCTTCTAATAACCCTGCTGCTTCTTGGGGGCAGAGTAGAGTGCCAGGTTCCTTTGGAGTTGAAGCCAGAGGGCCCCAGAGCACTTGCTGACAGGAGAGGTCAACTTAGCTGTCTTCCTAGAACCTCAGAGAAGGCTAGAGCTGCTGAGGTCCGGTAGAGTCACAGACACCATAAAATGGAAGATCGTGCCTCGAGTCACCTTTGGACCAGATACTGACCTGCATCTCAGATGACATGGCCAAGTAAAATGTTTAAAAGATTGCATTTTGAGCATTTATAAATTAAATGGCAATCATTTGGAAGCAGCTTGGTTACAAACAGCTAAAAGTTAAATGAAATATTCATGGGTGCTCCCAGTCTCTTCTCTGGTCCTTACACCTCATGAACAGGGATCTGTGGGAATAAAACATAAGAGCTGTCACTTATTGACACCACTCCGTGCTTTGGGCTGACCTGAGAATTCCATCTGTGTTGTCCCAGGGAGTTGCATCCTGACTGACTAGGGAAAGAGTTGGAGAGAGGTGGATTTGGTTTTGGCTGCACCACTCCTAACGGAGTGGCAGATGATGAACCTCTTCATCCCCATCCTACCTCTGTGTGCATATTGCTGAGAGTCATGGTTGAGATTTAGTATGTGCTCCAAAATTCCTCTTGTTATTCCCATAACTGGCCGAGGATGGCACTCTTTCATGACTGAAACAAAAGGAGATTAAGTGGTGGACACTCCAGGGGAAGACCATTCTGGGTCTGACTGTTTATCTAATTCCCATCTGTAGAAACAAGAGGCGGTCCTGGGTGGCATGCTCTGCTTCCCAGAGCAAACCCAGCCTTGATGCCATGGGCCAGCAGGAAACACCAGACACAACTGCAAAACTGCAGGGTTTCTTAGCATTGCCTTTCACTACATCTGGTTTTCTGGTGGTTTTTGTTGTTGTTGTTATTTGTTTGTTTGTTTGTTTACTATTCTGTGGAGATGAGAAGGCCTTGCCTAGGGCTCTTATGAGAGTTACCTGTGATGATAATGTGCAGGGAGAAGGCGGTGAATGTACCAGGGACCCTCCTCAGTGTGCAAGGAAGAGACTTCTCTTTCTACTCGGCAAAACAAAGCAAAAAAGCACCAGAAACATACCTTTTCTCTGTGAGAAAATTGAGTGAGTGAGTTTCTAGAATATCGGAATGACAGTGTATTTAAGAAATCTCACAGGCATTGTGCAAAACTCTGGTCTAGGAGCAGAGACCAGGGCAGAGTGTCTTCCTTCACAGAGATTGTAGGAGCAAAGGCCCCATGGGAGGATGAGGGAACAGAGTCATGAACACTGGGGACAACATTAGAGTCCACATTGATCTGGGATCATTTTTCAAATGTATCTATGAAGAGTCATACAAACAAAAAACTGCTTTTCAAAGATATCATAAACTAATGTCATCCATACAAGAGAACCTTAGAGTGAAGTGTTGATGGGAAAATTCTTGCTTAGGTAAAAATATCACTAACCCAAGTATGCCTCAGAGATTGCTTCCAGGGTTCACAGCAGTGCTTGGATTCTATTAACCTGTTTAAGGTTTTATTAAATCTTCAATGTTCTGTCCAGGTCCACTTTAACCAATGTAAGTTTAAATACTATGTAAAATGCATACCTATTTAAAAGTAAAGGCAACAGTACCCCCAAGGCAATCACTTCCCAGTAATCCATGTTTCAGTCACTGCCGGAGCTGGAACTGGAAATCAGGTCAGATGAGGCTTTTGGATCAGCAATCTTCACCTTATCTGAACTGCAGAGAACCCTGTAGCCTGTGAGCATAGTGGAGCTGGCTGCAGGCTGAGCATAGCTTTCCTTCTGAGATTTATGGTGCTTCTGCCTTAGGTTGGAAACACTGGGAGTGCTTAACCTCCCAACTTTATTTACTGGCTTTTCTCCTTAGCTACATAGCTACAGAAAAAAAGAAAAAAAAATGCATTAAAGTGAAGCTAAAACACTTAATTGGATATTTTACAACCTCGGGAGCGTCTGGGGTTAATCCTCATCCCATCTGAATGGGTCAAATATCAAAAAATAGCTTGCTTTTTAAAGGATTCACCACATCCTGAAATCAACAGAAGTAAACACTTTGTGAAGCACACAAGCCCATGTGGGGTTAGCCATAGGCTGGAGGTTAGTTAAAAAACTTTGCAAGGATGGGATGCAAGGGAAAAGAGGTCATTGGCAAGGATTTCCTTTGGAGAAATCAAATCCAGTTCCACTGTCAAGGACATCTCTCCAAGGCAGATGCATTTTCCATTCTTAGGGTTGTCCAGTCTAATAAAAGAGCCTTCCTGAGACAAACGATTTGTGACGTTTATGTTCTCAATAGGCCCAGAAAACCTACAGAGCAAATGGAGAGAGCCTTATTTGGCTTCTGCTTGTGAACACAATTGAGCTGTCTGCAAGGCCAAACACATCTAAGAATTTTTCAGATCTTATCCATTGCCATGACTTTGTAAAGAGAAATGAGCAGGGCCACTTCAACCCTACCTCCTCTTGGAAAATTGTGCTATACAGCTGCTTCCTCTGATTCCTTTGTTGCTGTTTAGAGACAGGGTCTTGCTATGTTGCCCAGGCTGGTCTCCAGCTCCTGGACTTATGATCCTCCTGCCTCAGCCTCCTGAGTAGCTGGGACTACAGGCATGTACTACTGCAACTGGCTTGATTCCCTTTTCCAAAGTGGTCATTCCTCAACTTTAGATCCTCTCTCTTTGAGTGGTCTCAGTCTCTCCTATGCTTCCAGTGACCACATCTAGGGTGGTAGAAATTTGCATATCTAACCTCTCCCTATAATTCTGAGCTTTACTCCATCATTGAGCATTAGCTGAGCATTGCTCCCTCAATGGCCCACTAGCTCCTCAAAAGGAGAATATCAGGAGCACTTCAATTATGCCCCAAGCCAGCTTTCAGTTGTCTCTGACCTCCTAATGACATCAACTTGGAACTGCTCTCTATCCCTCACTCCTCACTGATGACCAGTTCCTTCCTATGGCCAATTATAAGTTAACCTTCCACTCCTGCAGCCAACTTGTGCCAGGAAGGCCCTCTTGCATCTTCTCCAGATTGTTACAGCCATCTCCTAACTGACCTTTCCCATTAGCTTCTTCTCCAATCCAGTCTCCTCACCCAGACACAACTCACCTTTCCAAAGCTCAGCTTTGGGGAGGTCGTGCTCCAGCTTCACTGTCTTCAGCATTCTCTTTTTCCTGCCCTGGTTTGCCGGTGCCCCATTTGACCAGTCCCCTCTTTCATTGTAAGTGTCCCTTCATCCTCCAGTAACCAGCATACACTGTCCCCTCAAAGACCCTGTGCATTTTTGCCTATTCCCTCATATTTGTGCTGTCTCCGAAGCCCAAAAGACTCTACCCACCCATTGGTGTCCTTCAGGTTGCTTTCTGTGTTGTTCTTCCATGAAGCTTTCTGATGTGTTCTCTTCATGGGGAACTTCCAGTGTTAGGATCATCTCTATAAAGGATTTAACAGAGGGTTCACTTTAGTTTTTCGACTGTTTGCCTTACGCTGATAATTTTCCATCCCCTACTCCTCCTTGCTATATTGGTTTGCTAGGGGCTGTCATAAGTGACATAAATTGGGTGGCTTAAGCAGCGGACATTTATCATCTTACAGCTCGAGAGGACTGAAGTCCAAATTGTAGTTGTTGGCAGTGCCAAGCTCCTTTAGAAAACCCACAGGGAGAATCTTCCTTCCCTCTTCCCAGCTTCTGGTGGTTGCCAACAATCTTTGGCGTTCATTGTCTTGAAGTTGCATCACTCCAATCTCTGCCCTCAGTATCACATGGCATTATCCTCCTGTGTCTCTGTCCACATGGCTGTCTTCTCATAAAGACACTAGTCATGTTGAAAAAGGGGTCCATCCTACTCCAATATGACCACATATTAAAACTAACTACATCTACCAGTGACCCCATTTGCAAATAAGGTCATATTCTGAGGTGCTAGGGGTTAAGACTTCAAAACATTTTTTTGTGTGTGTCTGGTGGGGGGTGCTGCAATCCAATTCATACTACTTGCTATTCCCTTGGTTATATGCTTCTGCCAAAGTATGCTTCTGTTGGGTATATTTGTTTAAACTCTAAACATCAGGGTTAAGAGCGAAATTATTTAAACTCCCAGTATTGACCATGTTAATACATGTTGAGCGCCAGATAAATGTGAAGTTCAGAATCAAGGAGTTATTCGATAAAGCTTTCCTTCTCTCCAGAATTTGAAAAAATTAACCTCTATTATATAATATTACAGTTTGTTCAATTCATTGATAGTTTCTCAAACTCAAACCTGAGATAGCTAAGAGAGACTAAATACACTATTTTCCTCTCCAAACCTAGCTCTTCTCCTAGTCTCTCTCTCAATCAGATATCTCATGACCCACCCAGAACTCTCAGAGGCTCTCTTACCTCTCCCTCTCCTGTGTTATCCTTATACCCACCTCTATGTATCTGAGTCCTGCACTCAGCTGGAAGGACTAGGATTTTATTTGTCTCTGTATTATCTCTCCCAGCACCTGGTCCACACATAGGCCCATGTGAAGTACTTCAAAATATAGCCTTAATGTATTTAATCTTTGGTATGTATCCTAAAACTGATGCCGTTTCAAGGGCCAGCTCATTTCTTTTCCATCTACTTGGTCTCTCTTTGCAGTGGAGTAGAATAAAGGGGAATAGTTGGGCCTTAGAGGTGAGGAACATTGAACTAAATATCTCATCTGTGCTACAGACTAACAAGGTGGAGGTGGTCTCGCAGTTTTCTGCTAAGGAGAAGATGAAGGTTAACAGGTGGGTGCTTTCTCGTATCAAGGAAGAGGCCCTTACCTGGAACTTGATCTGAGTGATAAATCTCTGCCTTAAGCATTGATCACAGTAGAACTAAAAGTGCCATAGAAATAAATAAAATTTATTTTGCAAATGAGGACACAGATGCCGAAGCCCGGGGATATCAAAGTTCCACATTTAAGCTATTGAGCCAGCATTTGAATCTTTTATTTCTAACACAGGATCCCGAATTGTTTTTGAAATATATTATACAGTGAGGTTACATCCTAACTTTGCATTGGTAGATTCTGATAGTCTCAGACACTTGGATCTGATCCTATCAACCCTTGGATATAGGCATTTAATTTAACCTTCAACTGTGTTTACTTGAAGTCATACTTCTATGTTGGTTCTAAGCTTCCCACCAGTGTGTATATTTTTCTGAAAAGCAAACACATATGTGAGACTTATCTTGTATATTTGTCCTCCACAAAGTGGCTTGGGAAGTGTGAGAGGTTAATAAAAATGTGGTAGTAGTTATTTTATTAAAAAGAAAAACTATAACTTCAAAGATGATGTTTAATAGAGAAGGTACAGTATACAATGGGATCGTAGGATTGTGAGATCAAGTGTTGCAGGAAAGGTACTGGGAAGAAAGGTGCCTTTCTGTACCCTGTAGGAAATAATGATAATATATCTTTCTGCTTTCAGGAAGAAAATCATCCAAATTATCTCTTATATATGATAAATGTGAAGTTTTCAATATGCAGACAAAGAAAAATGCACAAACCTTTTTAGCACCTTAACCATATCACCACTTTAAAAATGTCTTACATAGAATTCTGACATTATAGCCATAAATACTCTTTTTTTTGTTGTTTTTGTTTGTTTGTTTGTTTTTTGTTTGAGGCGGAGTCTCGCTCTGCCACCCAGTCTGGAGTGCAGTGGCCGGATCTCAGCTCACTGCAAGCTCCGCCTCCCGCGTTTACGCCATTCTCCTGCCTCAGCCTCCCGAGTAGCTGGGACTACAGGCGCCCGCCACCTCACCCGGCTAGTTTTTTGTAGTTTTAAGTAGAGACAGGGTTTCACCGTATTAGCCAGGATGGTCTCGATCTCCTGACCGTCGTGATCCGCCCGTCTCGGCCTCTTAAAGTGCTGGGATTACAGGCTTGAGCCACCGCGCCCGGCCCCTATAGCCATAAATACTCTTAAAGTGACAATGAAAACAGGAATTTCAGCTGGCATGTCCTCCACTCTCTTCGAAGCATCTCCTCTGAAACTGGCACGTGTAGGGGACACAGACATAAAAAGAAATGCCTACGTATAATACATACACGCACACAAAAGTAAAGCCAGGTTTTGCGGTCTTGAAAGTGACATCTTTCAGGGAACTTTCCCTAACTGAAAGAACAGACAATTCTGAACCCAAACTGAGCATCAGTACCTGGGAGGAAGGGACCACACATGAGGAGCCCTGAAGTTTTAGCTTGATGATCCCCATGATAGATATGCCTTTGTAGGTAAAATTCAGGATTCCAGATAATTTTGCCAATTTATTTGTCGTAATTTCCCTGTTTTGCAACTTCACATGTGCCATGCTAACTACATACTTTACCCCCTTCCCTTTAAAAATGTGCACCTCTATCACACATTATTCAAAATAGCCAGGAGGTGAAAGCAACCCAAATGTCCCTGGGCAGATAAATGGATAAACAAAACATTGTTTGCATATACAATGGAATATTATTCAGTCTTAAATAGGAGGAAACTTCTGACACATGCAACAGCATGAATGAACCTGTAAGTTCACATGCAAACCAAAATAAGACAGTCACTGAAAGACAAATACAGTATGATTCCACATATAGGAAGTATCTAAAGAAGTCAAATTCAAAGACAGGGAAAGTCGAATGAGGGATGCCAGGGAATGGGAAAGAGAGAGTGAAGAGTTAGTGTTTAACGAACACAGAGTTTTAGTTTTGAAAGCTGAAAAGAGTTCAGGAAATAGATGGTGATGATGTTTGCACAGCAATGTAAATATACTTACTACCATCAAACTTCACTCGAAATGATTGTAAATGATGTGAACCTTTCAAGAGAGGAGGGACAGCGTGTGTGGAAGTTGGAGCTGGGTTGGGAAGTGCAGTGACAAGATGGGGAGGAGCTGGGGCACCGCACGCATGTAGGAGTTGCAAACATAGAGCAACCCCCATTTGACTGCATGAGTTAGGCCAACGACAAATGAGGTTGGAAACGGAACGAAGAACCCCTGATGGTGGCATTTGAACCAATACTGAGAAGCTTGGGCTCTACCCAATGTCTTTCAACATGCGGTTCATGGATAACTGACATCTGTTTCACTCAAGTACTTGTTGAAGTGAAAATTCCCAACCTCAGCCCTAGAATTGTATGCATTCGATTCTTTGCACATAGCTGATAGGAATCAATTTTTCTAACAAAGTCTCCAGCTCATCTCCATCAAGAGGATAATTAGAGAACTGTGTAAGACTTGGAAAACTCTTTAAAATCCTTCCATCTTGGCTGTACCCAGGGAAAGTATCTCTTTCCAAAGATTGTGGAGGTGCAGAAGAATCGCAAATGGGATTCTGAGAGGCGCACATGACATTATAGAGCTTCCACGTTCCGAGGAAATAATGGCTTGCGATTTGAAATGGAAACTTTACAGCCTTTTTTTATTCATGACTTTTGCAAGAGTTTCCACATTTGCCAAGGGAAACATTTGCCAGAAGTAAAACACACGAAGGATGCATCACTCTCTCTTCCCACACATGGGGAAGTCATTAAAATTCAATCGGCTTGGCAGCCGACAGCTCAGGTGCTCAGAGACTGCTGAAAACCTTTTAATCTTTTCTTTCTTCTTTCTTAGGAGGTTCCGTATTTCTTTAGGTCTTTGTCGTCCGTCGTCCGTACGGCAGTCAGGAGGGAAGTCCTTCCTCACGATCCCCTCCTCCTAGTCCGCCTTCTCTCTATAGTCTATTCTCCTCTCTTCATTCCTGTCCTTCTCTCTCTCTTCTCTTCTTTCTTTCTTTCTTTCTTCTTTCTTTCTTTCTTTCTTTCTTTCTTTTCTTTCTCTTTTCTTTCTTTCACTTTCTTTTTTCTTTCTTTCTTTTTTTTCTTCTCTCTCTCAATTAGTCACAAGGAATGTGAAAATGTTCCACCAAGTCCTAAGTCCATGCAAAATTTATGGTTTGGGAATTTTAAACCAAGACTTAGCATTTATTTTCCTTTGGCAAGAGGTAAAATTGTTTAAAAAGAAATAAAAGGCAATTTATTAATGTGTGCACATGCAAAGCAAGAGTGCAGAGACTATTGAAGAAGGGGCACGTGATGGGACCCTACTGGGTGGTGGTGGATCAGGCTCCTGCTCTAAGGGCTGCGAGACAAAAGCCTTGGAGAAGAAGGAGAAAGCAAACTTTCAGATGTGAAGAGCTTTCTGAATTGAAAGAACAGAGTTGGCAGTGAGATGCACAAAGGATGGACAGGCAGAGGGTGGTAAGTGCTCTCAGGTGGTTGGGGCTTCAGTGGGAAAGGTGCTCCTGGGAGTGACTTATCTGGCATTGGAGAAAATCTTAACTATCAGAGGAAGGGGTTTCGACTCCATCTACAGGCAAAAGAGAGCTCTTGAATGCTTAGTACTGTCAGGCTTTGGGTGGAATATTCTGGTGATCTTGTTTCATGAAAACTGAAAAGAGGAGAACCTAGTTGTAAGGTAACCACAGTGACCTTGCAGACCTTCAGTTGATGAGCAACTTTACATCAGGGGTGATAAAGCAGGGAGCAGATTTAAGAAAGGTTGAGTTAGAGCAGTAGAATAGAACACCAGCTCAGTGTGAATACAGAGACCAGCTGTGTGTTTGGCACAGATGGATGGGAAAGGGGGGCATTTATGAAAAACCAAGACTGAAGCCTGCAGCTGCTCTTTTCCTTTAACCTTGGTGGCACATCATGATGTGCCTGACCACATCTGGCTGGTCAGACAACATTTCTGAAGATCCATTTGACCAGGAGTGACTTTCTTTGCCAACTTTGAGTGCCATCCCTTACAAATATGGAAACACATGGCTGTTTCTCTTCACTGGTAAAGCCATCTCCCTGTACTATTGCCAGTGAGACAAGTACGCCTGTTATAATAGGCATACTTATATGACAATATAATTAAGTAAGACAGTGTAGACTCAGCATTGGATTCTGATTTAAAGAAATCGTGTGGAAATGTTTTATACTGTTACACAGTCCTCAGGTACCAACTATTTTATTCTACATGGAACATCCAGCTTGAGATAAGCATGGGATACTATCTGAACATAGAAATATGATCAAGACAAGGACTCAGTGAGAACTATGGCACTACCAAATCACAACCTAGGAGGGAATGGTAATGCTTCTAAGGCAGGTATTTTGCAACTAGGAAAATTAAGAGGAAGTAAAAAGCTGGTAAAAAGAATTGTTCTACTAGTTATCAAAAACACTTCTTTAAAACATTGAATATTTTTTCAAACCAAGTGTCTATGGATCTGTTTTGCTAGAAATTGAATTTTTTTTAACAAAAAGGAACCTCCACCTCCCCAGTTCCCCCACAGAATTCAAGTCCTCTTATTGTAAGTCATCAATTTGACAAAAGTCCAAATAATTGACGCATGACAGATTGACACATTCTGATTTCCAAGATTTACTTCAGACAGCATTGCAGATGCAGAACAAACAGACTTGATCTAGTGATCCCCACTTCCCCATATTCCTGCTGCAAAGTTGGTCACATGTGCTCAACAATATAAACAAATGCCAGGTGAGCCATCAGAGCCCATTTTGTTGAGTAACAGATATTCCAGGCAGGCACAGTTTTAAGGCCTAAATATGCAAATGCCTTTAACCCCTTAGCAGTCTTTTTAGAGAGGTACTATTTTTAGTCCCCTTGTACAGATCAGAAAAGTGAGGCACAGAGAAGTTACACCAGATCCCCCAGGTCAGATCTAACAAGTTGGAGAACTGAAGCAAGAATCTGGCCATTGTTATTCCAGAGCCACTACGAATGACTAGGCCACACTATCCCTTCTATACATACAAAACGAGTAGAAACAAATGACAACAACAACAACAACAACAAAAACAAAATGTTTCTGGAGATAAGATTTAGGACTAGGATTTGGAATTATATAGCTTTGCTTTCTTTAGAAAAGAAAACAGGAAAGTTTCAAAGAATCTCAATAAACATTTGATGACATTGTTTTAATCACCTTCAAAACACTGAAGATTTTGGAAAACAATTTTTGTACTTTGGCATACCTACAGTCTCTTTGATCTCAGTCAGGTCATTTATGTCTCTTTCTGCTCAGTTTACTTATCTGTAAATTGGGGATAATTTTAAAGCTTCAAGTTTGTACTGAGGTCAGATGAAATAGGAAATGCTGAGGAATCAGCACTTCATAGCTTCCCAATACATGTGATTGGGGTAATTAAAATAAGCCCATGGATTGGGGGACATGGAATTCAAAATTCTGTATTAGGCTGCTGGGGAAAACAAAAGAGAAGGGAGAACGTCTGTTGTGAAGACACAGAGGGAACGCTGGCGTACTAGTAATGTTCAAACCCAAAACTAAGTTATCTTACAGGCTAAGCCTCTATTTAAAAAATAATAGTAATAAGGGAAGGGGAAGAGATGGTGCTTGTTTCAGGTTGAATTTTTGAATATGAAACAAATTCATAAGAGGAAGCCTAACCCTAGTACCCAAGAATGTGACCTTATTTGGAAATAGGGTTGTTGCAGGTATAATTAGTTAAGTGTGGATGAGGTTGTACTGGAGTAGGGTGGCCCCTAATCCAATAAGTCTGTGTCTCTATGCCAATGTCTGAGTGTTTGTACCACCTCTCCCAAATTCATATGCTGAAATTCCAGTCCCCAAGGTTGGGGGCTTTTTAATGGAATTAAAAAGTGGGTCTTTGGTAGCTGCGTAGGTCATGAGGGTCGACCCTCATGAATGGGATTAGTGCCCTTGTAACAGAGGCCCCAGAGAGCTGCCTGCCCCTTCTACTACCTGAATATTAATCTGAGGATTCTGAAATTACACTTAGGTGATTGGTCAGTTGATGTCATTGTCTTAGGAAGAGTGTTCCCAGGGAAAAATGGTAGCGAATTTTCCAAATCCAGCTGTGAGTCTCTGGAGAGTGACGGAAACTAAGAGCTGCATAATGACTAGAGTGTTGGGCCTGTGCATTGTTAATCTGAAGAAATGCAACAATAATAACAATATAGAGAGAGTAAAGCTGTTTTAGTGAAAAGACAAGTGAACACTGAAAAATATGGAAGAAAATTTTTGATTGTTTTGAACACTAATGAAAAAAATGTGATTCAAACAATATTCCTTAAAACATTTCTGAATTATACTTTGCCTGGGGAGCCATTGCCCATTCACACAGTTCCTGAGATGATAGCTCCACTCAGACACAGATTCATAGCAAAGTTGCCCTGGGCTTTATCAATCAGCAGGAAGAAAATGAGCTCCACACTAGGCATTGAACTCAAAGATTTCTGGATTATGAGAGTTTCTTCACACAGTTCACAGGGAGGAAGATGGGCCCCACACTGTATAATTTAAATGTTTTTGACATGGATTTGGACCAAATAGCATAACAAACCAGACACTGAAAACAGAACTATGGCATTGCATGATTACTAATAAATGCCAAGATATTTCTAAAAGTGAAAATGACTTGTACATGAATTAAGCTGGAACTCAAAGGAAAATTTTTGATTAAACCTAAGGGAATAAAAAGAGTACATTGCAATCAATTAATATCTTTCTTAGATCTCTTTAAAACTACAGTTTTCTTCTTCCTCTATTTATTTATTTATTTATTTTTATTTATTTTAGAGACAGGGTCTTGCTATGTTACTCAGGCTGGTTTTGAATTCCTGGATTCAAGTAATGCTCATGCCTCAGCCTCCTGAGTAGCTGGGACTATAGGCACACATCACCATACCTGGCCCCTCTATTTTATTTTTATTAATTCCAATTAATTTGTTGATGAGCATAGAGTGCTCATTATATAGTTTCCCAGAGTCTGGTTTTACTTACAGCATTATTGCATTGTCAATTAACATGTTCCTCTGGCATATTCTCATTCACAATGGCCACAAACTAACTAGGAAGGTGAAAAATCTCTGTAAGGAGACCTGCAAACCACTACTCAAAGAAATCAGAAATGACATAACCAAACAGAGAGCCAAATCATGAGTGAACTCCCATTAACAATTGCTACAAAGAGAATAAAATACCTAGGAATCCAACTTACAAGGGATGTAAAGGACCTCTTCAAGGAGAACTACAAACCACTGCTCAATGAAATAAAAGAGGACACACACAGATAGAAGAACATTCCATGCTCATGGATAGGAAGAATCAGTTTCGTGAAAATGGCCATACTGCCCAAGGTGATTTATAGATTCAATGCCATCCCCATCAAGCTACCAATGAGTTTCTTCACAGCATTGGAAAAAACTGCTTTAAAGTTCATATGGAACCAAAAAAGAGCTCGCATTGCCAAGACAATCCTAAGTCAAAAGAACAAAGCTGGAGGCATCACGCTACCTGACTGCAAACTATACTACAAGGCTACAGTAACCAAAACAGCATGGTACTGGTACCAAAACAGAGATATAGACCAATGGAACAGAAAGGAGTCCTCAGAAATAATACCACACATCTACAGCCATCTGATCTTTGACAAACCTGACAAAAACAAGAAATGGGGAAAGGATTCCCTATTTAAAAAATAGGGAATGGGTATTATATATATACAAAATAATATTAAATAATATATAATTTTATATATTAAATATATAAAACTTTATATATTACATATTATATATTGAATATATATTTATTTATATATTTAATATATTTATATATTTAACATATTTATATATTTATATTATATATTAACATTATATATTATATTATATAGTATATATTAACACATTTATATATTTAATATAATCTAATATACATTTTAAAATTTATATATTAAATATACAATTTTATATATTAAAAATTATATAATAAATATATTAAATGATATAATAAATAATTAAAATGGGAAAATTGGCCAGCCATAAGTAGAAAGCTGAAACTGGATCCTTTCCTTACTCCTTTTACAAAAATTAATTCAAGATGGATTACAGACTTAAATGTTAGACCTAAAACCATAAAAATCCTAGAAGAAAACATAGGTAATACCATTCAGGACATAGGCATGGGCATTGACTTCATGTCTAAAACACCAAAAGCAATGGCAACAAAAGCCAAAATTGACAAATTGGATCTAATTAAACTAAAGAGCTTCTGCACAGCAAAAGAAACTACCATCAGAGTGAACAGGCAACCTACAGAATGGGAGACAATTTTTGCAATCTACTCATCTGACAAAGGGCTAATATCCAGAATCTACAAAGAACTCAATCAAATTTACAAGAAAAAAACAAACAACCCCATCAAAAAGTGGGGAAAGGATATTAACAGACACTTTCTCAAAAGAAGACATTCATACAGCCAACAGACACATGAAAAAATGCTCATCATCACTTGCCATCAGAGAAATGCAAATCAAAACCACAATGAGATACCATCTCACACCAGTTAGAATGGCAATCATTAAAAAGTCAGGAAACAATAGGTGCTGGAGAGGATATGGAGAAATAGGAACACTTTTACACTGTTGGTGGGATTGTAAACTAGTTCAACCAATATGGAAAACAGTATGGCAATTCCTCAAGGATCTAGAACTAGATGTACCATATGACCCAGCCATCCCATTACTGGGGATATACCCAAAGGATTATAAATCATGCTGCTATAAAGACACATGCACATGTATGTGTATTGCAGCACTATTCACAATAGCAAAGACTTGGAATCAACCCAAATGTCCATCAGTGACAGACTGGATTAAGAAAATGTGGCACATATACACCATGGAATACTATGCAGCCATAAAAAAGGATGAGTTCATGTCCTTTGTAGGGATATAGATGCAGCTGGAAACCATCATTCTCAGCAAACTATCACAAGAACAGAAAACCAAACACCACATGTTCTCACTCATAGGTGGGAATTGAACAATGAGATCACTTGGACACAGGAAGGGGAGCATCACACACTGGGGCCTGTTGTGGGGAGGGGCTGGGAGGAGGGATACCATTAGGAGATATACCTAATGTAAATGACAAGTTAATGGGTGCAGCACACCAACATGACACATGTATACATATGTAACAAACCTGCACGTTGTGCACATGTGCCCTAGAACAAAGTATTAAAAAAAAAAAAGTGGGCAAAGGACATGAACAGACACTTTTCAAAAAAAGACATACATTCAGTCAACAACCATATGAGAAAAAGCTCAACATCATTGATCATTAGAGAAATGAATTGTCTAAGGCAGAATGACTACTATCAAAAAGTAAAAAAACAACAGATGCTGGCAAAGTTGCCAAGAAAAGCCAGTGTTTATACACTGTTGGTGGGAGTGAAATTAGTTCAACCGTTATGGAAGACAGTGTGGCAATTCCTCAAAGACCTAAAGAGAGAAATACCATTTGCCCCAACAATCGCATTACTGGGTATATACCCAAAGGATTAGAAATCATTCTGTTATAAAGACACATGCATGCATATGTTCATTGCAGCACTGTTCACAATAGCAAAGACATGGAATCAACCTAAATGCCCATCAGTAATAGACTGGATAAAGAAAATGTGATCCATATACTCCATGGAATACTACACAGCCATAAGAAAATGAGAGCATGTCTTTTGCATGGATGTGAATGGATCTGGAGGCCACTCTAGCAAACTAACGCAGGAACAGAAAACCAAATACTGCATTTTCTCACTTATAAGTGGGGGCTAAATGATGAGAACACATGGACATGTAGAAGGGAACATCACACGCTGGGGCCTATTGAAGGGTGGAGGATGGGAGGAGGGAGAGGATCAGGAAAAATATTTAATGGGTACTAATACCTGGGTGATGAAATAACCTGTACAATAAACCCCCATGACACAAGTTTACCTAAGTAACAAACCTGCACTTGTACCTCTGGACTTAAAATAAAAGTTAAACCAAACCAAAAAAAAAAAAAAAAAAAAAAAATACCACATATGTCAGTAGATAAAAAAAGAAAAAAAATTTTCTCTGGCCCCTATATTTTCTGCAACTTGGTAGTGACATCTAAACATGTGAAGAGATTGAATTGAAATGTATAGTAAGTTTTCAGCACAGGTGTTAGTGGGTCCTTCTGTAGGAGCAAATATGCCTGTTTGTCTCTCTTTTTTTGTGAAATAAGCACCACTGATGATTATTGTATATATCCATTATTTTATTAGAAGTTGTAAAATTATGATATTCTAAGGATATTTTTCCTCAGTTATTTATTACCTGAAAGATCTTTATAATGGTTTAACCTGCATTTGGTTAACGGTTTGGTTAACCTGAGTGATAGATTGCAGACGAAAGGCAGGATGCAGAATTTATCTTCTCCCTCCTTTACCAGTTTTCACCTTAATAATAAGTATCCTCCCAACACGGCCTGCAGATTTGCCTGTTTTGTATGAGCACATGATGCTTTTCTGTCTGTTATAGTCATGATCCTTGTCAATACTCAATCTGTCCAACCCTAGACAGTGGGGGCCTCTTTATGTTTTCTTCAGAGTTCCTCCGACATAACCCAGACAGTCTTTTATGTATCATGGCTTCTAGTGTCACAAGATATTTCAGGCTCACTCTGTACATTTCCTGCCCCAATGAAGGTTTAGTGGAAATGGTATTTAGAATATACAGACCAGGCATTAAGGGAACAGTATCTTTAAGCTCTAGTGGTTCAGTTAGTTTTAGGCAGTTAAGTAGTATACATAAAATATAATGGTAAGCAGACAGTTATTTCTTCTTATGATGACACACATGTTCCCAAACTTGTCGGGACTATGTGTGTAAAAGAGACATCTGAATATCAGTGTCACTTCTTAATATTAATTGTTTTAGTCTATTTGACAATTACCAGCATATTTCTGAAATAATTTTTGACTATATTCTAGTTTATCTAATTTTTACTGTTTGTTTTTTGGTGTTTTTGTCTGTTTGTTTGTTGCTTCAATACCCTCATCTGCTAATAACCACCACTGGGGGTCTCTTATTCAACATCTTACCCTGTTCTTTTAATTATCAGCTGTTAAGAACAGTGAGTTAAGAAGTTTGAGGATTTTACTTGTTACAAAATAGCCCACATTTAACTACTTTTCCGGAATGCCTCAAGTGGGCACTAATAAGAAGGATCTGCACACTCTCAATGTCTATGCTTGCCAGAAAGTTGATCTCAACTGCTAAACAGTGAGTCCTTTAGTGGTTAGGTCAGGCCACCAGTGTCTCTTCTTCATGGCTCAGACATTGTATCAGGGAGAACTTGGGTTAGGGAACAACAGAGACAGGATACTATCCAGTTCCTCTCACTCTCTGCACTCTTACCACTGAACTAATCTCAGATTTCTAAAAGAGTAAGTTATGTTTAAATCTTTCCTTTTCAATCCTTGCAAAAACCTTCATTTCTGTACATAAAATTATCATTTGCTTTCAAAGGGGAGTGATCAGAAAAACAGAATTTAGGGTCTTAGAATGCAGGTGACCTCAAACTGTGTTTGCTTCTCCTGCTGGTTGGCTGTTCCCAACAAAGGGCAGGATTTTAGAGCACTCAGTGATTTAAAAGTGGGCATATCTGTTTGTCCAGTGGATTTTATTACTGTCACATAATTTATCATCAAGTAATAAAATTGCACTATTCTTCATTTGAGACTGAAAATTTGGAAAACCTTTTCTCAAAATTTGTCCAAAGTCAGGGCAATAGTTTTTGGAACTTAGCCATATTTTCTTCCAAGTGAATTTCTAAATATGCCTTAACCATGGGTCAGCTATGTTGATCGCCTGGAAGTAGAGAGTAGAATGGTAGTTACCAGAGGTTGGGAAAGGTAGGGAGAAGAGGGATGAAGGGAGGCAGATTAATGGGTACAAAAATACAGTTAGAAGCAGTAAGTTCTAGTATTCAATAGCACAGTACGAAGACTATTGTTACCATTAAGTTATTATATATTTCAAAATGGCTAGAAGAGAAGATTTGAAATTTTTCTCAACACAAAGAAACGATAAATAGTTGAGGTGATAGATATTGCAATTACCCTTATCTGATCATTACACACATGTATCAAAATATTACATGTATCCCATAAATACGTACAATTATGATGTATCATCATAGAAAAACAATGAGTCAGCCGATAAACTAAAAGGTTGATGGGGGTAGCAATGGACAATAAAACCTCATCATCTACCATTATTTGTTATCTTTTGCTGGCTACATCCAAATGTTAATGAATGTCAGTATACGCTTATTCAGATGTCTGGTGCTGTGTTATATAATGTCCTAAAGACTGTTTACACCTATTCAGCCTCACTCAGTTGTCAAAACAGCTATATGAAATGAGCAGAGAGGAAGTCAATTATTTCACCAAGGTCACAGGTGGAAATGTCAGAGCAGAATTTGAACTTAGGCAATTCAGCTCCAAGAGTTCATGATGTTAGACACTCCATGACACTGCTTCTGGTTTGCTTTCATAGGTCCTTAAATAGATGTCATATATAACTGTGAAATCTCAGGACTAGATTTAGCTTAAATGTCTTCTAGGGTAATTCCCCATTTAACTTTTGACTTCCCCAAAAAACACTTGGTCAAAACAGCAATCAGGTCTATAGTCACCTTAAACAACTAGAAGCCCGCTACTTATTCTTTGTAATATCAGGAATGCAAAGTTGCTTCACTTCTCTGTGGTGGTTCTTAGTTTGTAAATTGTCAATGGCTGTGCCTGCTTGGAAGATTTTGAAGATGTATATAAGGCGAGGTTGCTCTGAAAATGCCTGGCACAAAGCATGTCCTCAATGAAAAAAGAGTGTTCATTATATCCATCATATCTTTAATAAATTCCAGTTTCCTTTTCCTGCTTCCATCCTTTGTCTCTCTCTCTCTCTCTCTCTCTCTCTCTCTCTCTCTCTCTCTCTCTCTCTCTCTCTCTCTCTCTCTCTGTCTGTCTTTCTCTCTGGAAAGTCCAGTAGCAAGTCCTTTCCTTGTAATTTTCAGAGCAAGCAGGCCTAGGGTTCCTCATTAACACTTATGTTGGGGACCTTCTTTCCCTTTTCCTCAAGTTTTTTTCAACTCTTCACATTGTGACCAGTTGAAGGGACTCCAGATGATTCTAGTGACCCACATTTCTCTTGGAAGGTTGTCAATGGCTTTACAGCACAAAGTGTCATGGGATCATTGCTAGAACTGGATAATGAAAGATGAGTTTAAGGCTAGTTGTCCTGGGAGAAAGGATTTTAGATGTCACAGCAACCACAGAAGGAAAATCATAGTGTCAAGGAAACTTCATCAGGTTGACCAAACATCAGGGTGGTTGAAAGGAAAGAGTAAAAGACAACATTGGCTTTGGGAAAATGTCTTCTGAAAATTGCATGCTTCCAGCTGAGTCTGTATTTGAGTTGCACTGGGGCAAACTTTGGTTCTGAGCCAGAGTCTACCTTATCTCCTTACGTTAGTTACTTGACCTCCTGAGTTTTAGCATACTTGTCTACAAAAAAGAATTTTATGCTTCTAATCGACTAAGTTAACTCATACAGAATACTTCATTATAATGAGTACATTGTAACTGTTTAATAATACTTAATAAAATATTTGAATTTATAGTAAAATTCTTTGGAAAGAATAAATTTAAAACTATGAATATAAAAGTTAACATTACTTTAACTTACAGTGAAAATTACATTTTCACTGAAATTGTGGCTTGCAACCTCCTGAATTAGCTAGCAAACCTGATTCATGGCCATCTTTTGGGTGCCACGATTGCTATATGGCACCATGCACAGCAAATGAGCCTGGTATTCATTATATTCTGTCATTTCTTTCACAATTACCTTTTGTTGATGACTCTCCCTTTGCTGCCCCCCAACTTCATCCACCCTCCGCCCTTCTCTGATCTCCTCCATGCCGTGGATGACCCCTGTGGATTTTTTTTTTTTTTTTTTTTTTTTAGTCTCTGCCCTCCAACTTCTGATTGTGTTTGACCTATGGGAGACTCTGAAATGATATCAGAAGATAGAAGGGAAAGAATACTGTTCCTTCCCCATGCCCACTGTCCCCATCATCACGGTTTGGCTGCAGTCCCTCCTGGGCTGTCCTACTGCTGCACCAGCTGATACTCACTCCATTTATTGACTGAGCCTTGCAGACCTGGGAAGGGGAATGGACACCTTGTTGTTGCAAATCCCTAGGGGCTTTAAGCCTTGATGGCTTTCTTTAGTCTCTTCCATAATCTCTTTTCAATTAGCTCTTCAAAAATGCTATTTATTTCCTGCCAGGACCTTGATTGATGCACATATATTGAATCATTTCTGTTTACCAAGCACTTACGAAGAAGAGGGAACAGGGCAACACCTAAAACAAAGTTCCCACATCAGTTTGTTTGTAAATTATGTGGAGCAACAAATATGTAAGGTGAAGCTGCAGGGCACCATGTCATACTCATCATATCTGCAAAGGAAACTGAGCCCAACAAGAAGAGAAGCACATGGGGCTTCTCCTAAAACAGAGGGAGGCTGGGCAGGGCAGGTGACCTAGGAGCTGCCTTATGTGGAGCAGAGCAGCAAGGACAACAGAACTTCTCAAATAGTAGAGAGCCCTTTCATTTGAAGAAGCAGCTTATTATCTACCAGGTAAGATCAGTGAGACATCATTGGTTTGAGATTAAATAGATAACTGATAATAGTTTCTGTAGGATTTCTTTGATGGCCTGTTCCAGGAGAGTGTTCCTGGATGGAGGGGATCACACTTGAGGAGAGCCAAGGGAGGTGTATGTATACTTCCTGGGTATGTACTTAGCCTTTGGCTTTTACAGTAATTTAAGCAGATTAAAAAAATGATATATTTGCCACACATCATAAATAACTGATAAAGAGGTTATGTAAACTCCTTTGAACATTCTAGAACTGGTTGCACTTATATTGATGTGTTTATAAATATATATCATGAAAATGATCACAGGCTGTTCTTCTAAAAAATTTTTTTTAATTACGAAGTTCATGCCGTTATAAACTGAAAGCCTATCTATAAACTGAAATCATGTATGCATACTATAATTACTGAGTATAAATATGTGCACCAAAAAATGAAGAAAAGAATGCCTCTTGGAAAAAACAAAAAGATAGACTATGATTAATGTAACAAGCTATTTCTAATCTGGATTTTTAGATTTTTATTTAATCATTTAGTCATTATAGCACTAATAAATGAAAGTTATATGATAATCAAAATACATAATATTATAAGTAATAGTAGGTAATCAAACATGTTTGTTTAAAGTAAAATATTAGGCTGGGTATGGTGGCTCATGCCTGTAATCCCAGCACTTTGGGAGGCCGAGGTGGACAGATCACTTGAGGTCAGGAGTTCAAGAGCAGCCTGGCCAACATGGTGAAACCCTGTCTCTACTAAAAATACAAAAATTAGCCAGGCGTGGTGGCGTGCACCTGTAATTCCAGCTACTCAGGAGGCTGAGGCAGGAGAATGGCTTGAACCCAGGAGGTAGAGATTGTGGTGAGCCGAGATTATTCCACGGCACTCCAGCCTGAGCAATAGAGCAAGACTCTGTCAAAAAAGAAAGAAAGAAAGAAAGAAAGAAAGAAAGAAAGAAAGAAAGAAAGGAAGGAAGGAAGGAAGGAAGGAAGGAAGGAAGGAAGGAAGGAAGGAAGGAAGGAAGGAAGGAAGGAAGGAAGGAAGGAAGGAAGGAAGGAAGGGAAAAAAAGATAAAAACTTAATACTTTAGCCTCTCCCTTCAAGTGATGGAGCCTGTGGTTGCAGGACTGCAGTGTAACAAAATGTCATTGCATAAGTGACTGAACCTTGATGGTGGATATTGATAGACATGTTGCAGAACACCAGAATTATTAGGTAAATCAGGATGGGAAGACAGAAGAGGAAAATGTTAGGATTTCTTTTCATGACAATGCAGCAATAAAATCAATAGTTCTCTTTCAAGAAAATCCATAAATGTAAAAATGAAATTAAAAAAAAAATTTTAACTGCAGACACTTATCACCTACATGATAAGTGTATATTTAGGATAAAACTTGACTTTTAATTTTAATAAGTTGACTAAAGAAATACAAATATCAAATTAACTTTTTGATTAATTAAATCTAAGCTCAAAGTTATAAATCTGTCAGGATTTATATATGTAACTTTGATTAAAATAATAAAGTGAAGCATTAAAAATGAAAATAGAAGGATAGGTAACAATTGGTAAGATTGGTAAAATGTTGATAAATGGTAAACCTGGATATGGCTACCTGAAGGTTCATTACACTGTCCTTTTTACTATTGTGTATGTTTAAAATTTGTTATAGCAAAATTTCAGAAAGCAGCAAATGTATAGCTTTGGGGTCAATGCAAAATGGTTCTTTTCTCTTTTTAGGGAAGTTTATCCAAGGAGATTCAACAAAGTAGCCAAGCTACTTCTTGGAATTCAAGTCATCGTAAAACAACACCTTATTAATAAAAGGATAAATTAAAACAAATCAACGTTAAGACTAAAACAAAAATGAAAGGTAGATAAAAAATTAGAAGGCTCTTACCAAGATATTGTTTATTACTCCCAAATACATAGTTAGGCTTTCAACAGATAGACTCTTGAACATTTTAACATTTTAAAAAATGCCACACTTACAAACAAAAATAAAGAAAAGTTAGAAATTTTCCAAATGAAACTGATCACTTCTTCGTCAAAAAATTTTGGTTATTTTCTGCTCTTCAAAATATTTTATATCTAAGTCAGCAGAAAATACAACAGAGGAAAAATGATATACTCTTTTATCAGTAGAATTCTGACCTGAGACATTCAAACAGTGGTGGCATAGCACTAAAAGGAATTTTCAATTACTCCCAAACATGGAAGTCTGCATTATTGAACTTCCATGTTTGTGTTTGCACTGGTGTATCAAAATCTGGTTTTGGTGGTTTTTTTTCAGAGCTTAATTGAGGTACAATTGGCAAATAATAAACTGTACAACAACATTTCCACAGGTCCTGAGAATTACTGTCTTCCATATCATTTTATTATAATGTTGATGAAGAAAAATAATTGGCTTCATTATATGCTGTTTTGCTTAAAGATGCAGTTTCCAAGAACCTATCTATGATGTTAAGTGAGGACTTACTGTATACAGATTGATAAGTTTTGACACACATGCACAAGTAGGATCATCACCACATCAAAATAGTAAACATATTTGTTACCACCTCAAGGTTTTTCATGCGCCTTGGTAAGCCTTCTTTCTAGGCCAGCTCTTCCCCATCTGTTCCCAAACAAATACTGATCTAACTTCTGTCAATATGGATTTGTTTTAATTTTCTAGAATTTTATACAAATAGAATCATAGAGTATATATCATTTTTTCTGGTTTCTTTCACTCAGTGTAATTATGTTGAGATTCATCCATGTCATGGAATGAACCGATGTTTAAATATACTACAGTGTGTTTATTCATTTGCCTATTGATAGACATTTGTAGGTCACACAAAGGGCTTCTGGTTTTGCTACAAGCAAAAGTGCTATAATCATTCATTCATGGACAAATCTTCATATATAAATCCATCCTTTATTTTTTATTGAGTAAAACCTCGTAGTGGAATAGCTAGATCATAGGGTAAATGTTTAACTTTTTTTAAGAAACTACCAAACTGTTTACCAAAGTGATTGTACTATCCATTCTGACCAGCAATGTATGAGTTCTAATTCCTCCACATCCTTCTTAAATTCAGCCATTTTTATAGCTGTGTAGTAATATTATGGAATAATTTTCATTTGTGTTTCCCTAATGAAAAATGATGCTAAGTATTATCCATATGCTCATTTGCCATTCACATATCTTCTGTGGGGAAGCACCTGTTAAAAGGTTTGCCAAGTTTTTAAAAATGTGACTGCTCAGTTACTGAGTTTTAAGAGTTCTTTGTATATTCTGGATTCAAGTCTCTGGAAAGATAAATACTTGAAAATGTATTATCCCCATCTGTAACATGCTTTTTCATTCTCTTAACAGTGTCTTTTGAAGGGAAGTCATTTTATCTTTAGATGAAGACCAACTTCACAATTTATTCAATTTATGGGTCATGTTTTTGGTCATATCTAAATAATATTTCCCTAACTCACGGTTAGAAAGGTTTCTCCTATGCTTTCTTCTACAAATCTCATAGTGTGAGTTTCACATACAGGTGTATATCCTGTTTTGTGCTAATTACTGTATGTGCTGCAAAGTAGGGATTTAATTTTTACATGCACATTCAATTGTTCCACCACCATTGGTTTAAAATGTTACTTGCTTTCCTTTGCACATTTATCAAAAATCAGGGCATATCATTGTAGGTCTATTTCTGAAATCTCCAATCCTTTCCACTGATCCATGTCTGTATCTTTATGTCAATACTAAAATCGTGATTCGTTTAGCTTTATATGTTTTGAAATCAAGTAGTATTAGTTGTTCAGTTTGGTTTGGGACATTGATTTTGTTATTCTAGGTTATTTTCCTTTCCTTACTGCACTGGCATGTCCCTGTGTTCCTGAATTTAGGAGGAAATCATTCAGCCTTCAGTGGTTATGTATGATATTATTTGTAGTATTTCATAGATGACTTTTTCACATTCGGAAGTTCCCTTCTGATCCTACTTTGCTGAGAGTTTTTACCAGAACTGGATTGTCAAATGCTTCTATACCTATGTTATAGTTCTGGGATAAAAGCACTTTGATCATTAAAAATTTTCCTTTTGGTATATTGTTCAACTCAATTGGCTAAAGTTTGATTTAGAAGTTCTGCATCTATGTTCTAGGCAGAAAAGAAAACGAGCTTAAATTATTTTAATTGAATACATCTTACATGGTGTATGTGAGGAGGAAAAAAACGCAAACTGTTTTTATCCTCTGTTCTCACACCACAACAATCAGCACCGAAGAATTTCTTCCCACCAACAAACAAGCAGTCAGTTCTGCAGTGGGCCCCTGGTGGGTGTCCTCTAATTCAGTTCTAGTGACACCACCTCCCTGGAGCTAGCATCAGATCTCACCGGGCTCAGCCTTCAAGACGGCTTCCCTTTCAGACACCAGTTTCAAGTCCAGGCTTCTGGAATTTCTAATCCACTGTCCAGTTGGGGTTCCCACGATTTCCTCTTTGGGTTCCACTAATTTGTTGCAGAGCTCACAGAAATTAAGAAAACATTCATATTTGCTGGCTTATTACAAAGGTTATTATAAAGGATGCAGATAAAGAGAGGCATAGGACAAAGTATAGGGAAAGGAGTGGGGAGCTCCTGTGCCCTCCTTGGGTGTGTCACCCTCCAGGGACCTCCATGTGTTCAGTGACCCAGAAGGTCTCCAAACCCTGTCCTCCTGGGCCTTTTATGGAGACTTCTTTGGGCAAACATGACTGACAACCATATAGAAATATGATTGAACAGAAAAGATATAATTTTTTCAAAATTCTGTTCAAAAGATTGAACAGAAAAGTCTATAAAAAATAGACTAAATGAGGAAACCTAACAAGCCTGTCTGCCCAGATTCTTCTTGGTCACCTCTCTGGGCAGCACTCCCTCCTCTCCAGTATGATGCGGGACTCCTTCTGAAATAAGGGTCTTGTGACCTACAAACAAACATGGTAGGCCAGAGAATTGCTTTATGATCAGCTCTGTGACAGAAAGGTAGGAGAAGATTCCTGCCTTGGGGAGAAAAGGAGCTGGTGAAAGGAGGGCAGAGAAAGTCAGAGGCTGTTTTCTGAGGCCTGATCCAGAGGCCTAAAGTGTCTCACATTCTAACAGAGGGCTGCGGGAGTCATGAGCCAGGAGCCAGGTACAAAACCTGCATATATGATCATCTCACCAGGGGATCCAGGAGTTTAAAAGTAAGCAGTTCCATGTATTGAAAAATTTCAGGAACAGAATTTGGGGACTGGTAGTGGTTAAGACTTCCATGTGGACTGTTGTGGAATGCTATTGAAGCAGGCTATTTCGCTGACCCCTTCTTGGGACTCGCAAAGTGGGTGCCCTGTTTACTCAGCCCACAGCTCTCAACTACTGTGGGAGGGAACACGCTAGTAAAAGAGGTAGGAACTGGAGCGCACAGGTGCTGAAACTAGCTGGCTGTTTTGGCACCAGCAGGGGCACTCCACTCACTTGGACCTGCTGCATTCCACCCATCAAAGAAGGGGGTGTGCAGGTGAGTGGATGCAGGAGCCGGGGCTAGCGCTATTGGATGCTGGTGGGAGGGAACGAACTTCATGCAGGCCCTGCAGCAGCATCTTGGCATGGGGTGCCCAAGATCCTTGAAGCCCCAAAGAAAGTGTTACAGTGCTCTTTTAACTCTGCTGTCCGTGGATGGCTTAAGTGTTAACATCTCAGTGGACCCTCTGCCCTTTTTGTATGAGGTGGCTACTTTCTGCCAGTGAGAGTGTAGCAGGAGGAGCTGCAGACAAAACCCCTCAGACATCGAGATAGTGAAGGGAGTGGCTTTAATCAGCTGGGAGCATCGGCAGGCTAGCGTCTTAAAATCCGAGCTCATCAGGTGCTCAACTTCTGTCCCTTTTAAGGGCTCACAACTCTAAGAGGGTCTGCGTGAGAGGGTCATGATTGATTGAGCAAGCCAGGGGGTACGTGACAGGGACTGTGAGCCCTGGTGGTCAAAGTGAAACAGAACAGAACAGGAGGTTTCACAATGTCCTTCCATGCAATGTCCGGAATCTATAGATAACAACAGTTGCTAGGTCAGGGGTCGAATTTTAACTACCAGGCTTAGATCAGGCAGGCCCAGGCCTGGTTTCGGGTCTGGTTCCTAGGCGCCACGCTACCTGCCTTTAGTTTTGCTTCTCTTTCCTTTTCTGAGTATAAAACAATATAAAACAGTATGAGAGGGTCTCTCTCTTCCCTCATTTCCTCCCTTTGAGACTCTCACTTTTTATTAGTGGGAGTTCTCACTCTTATTTTTGCTGCTTATGTCTTCTTGTGCAACAGATTGATAGTGATTCATATAGTACACTTGTGCTGAAGCATTTTGGTGAACTAAGGTAGCAACAAAGCTTTTTATCATTTGAAGAAGTATAGGTAGCAAACAAGGGAGCAGTAAACAGGTTTCTATTACTATTATAATTCCCATTATAAGAGTTTTAAATCTTCCTAGTGCTGGCAACCACCTTCTAAACATGGCTTCAGGGTCGAATCCATGCTACACTTGTATGAGCCCATGTGCCAGTTTTGCTGTGTTTCTAATTATGTCTTTAACTGCTTGCTTTTGATTATCTATGTGTAGACAGTAATTAGTAAGGTTAAATTTCTTATAGACCTCTCTTTCAGCTGCTAGCAAGTAGTCAAGAGCCAGTCTATTTTGATAGATAGCATTTTTTATCTGAGTTTCTTGCTGGGCCAGAATAGTCAAGGCTTGACCACTTTTATTAGTGATGATTTCTAAAACAGCTTGCAACCATGTGATTTGGTTGAGCATGCAAATGGGGGTCCGGTATCCCCATGAGTCGTCTTGTGCCTAAGTAGCAGGCCTATAATATTGTATGATTTTCTTAGGGGGCTATTCATTATTTTTCAATTTTTTTATAGCTATGTTTTTTTTTTTTTTTTTTTTTTCCGGGAAGCATAGACAGGGAAGCCCAGGAGTTCACCTGTTTTTATGGGCAGTAGGAAGAAAAATGGTTTAACAGTGCCAATAACACAACTACCTGTCCACTGGTCAGGCAGCTTAGCATAGGCTGTATGTCTACATATCCAGTATAGCCCAGTGGGGGCCGTCTAGTCCCAGTGGGATTCTGGGTGGGCCTCAACAGTCTGAAACGTTGGAAATTTACTGAATGGATTTTTTTTTTTCTGTGTGGTTTGAACTCCACCATGTAGTCTTCCTACAGGAAGTGTGAAGTCCTTTCCCACTCTTGCTATACAGTGTCGTCTAATGATTGAGACTTCTAGGACCTACGAGTGATCAGGGTGATTCTTTTGGGCTGGGAATTCATCAGGAACTGGATCTGCAGATACTAATTCTCAGGTTTCCTATGGCCATTGATCTCCTATTACAGTTCTTCCACAAAGGTAACATTTAGAGACTGGGCTACATACCTTGGATAGAATAGCATTATACAAACAAGTTTCTTTTAGAGTCCCGGAACACTTATAATAATCATAACATAATAGGACTGTAGCAATCTTTTGTCCTACCTCAGTGACTTGATGTACATACTGGGAACAGTCCTCAGTCTGAGGAAGGTCAGTTGAAGTGCTTACTGTATAAGTCCAAATTTTAAGGAAAATGAGTCCCGTGATGAGTTTCTTCATGCTTTGGCTGTGCGAGGACCAGTCAGCTTCCGGGTGTGACTGGAGCAGGGCTTGTCGTCTTCTTCAGAGTCACTTTGCAGGGGTTGGTGAAGTTGCTCCCATCCATGTACAGCTCCCAGTCTACTGATGTTTAAAGATGGTCTTGGAGGTTGGGCCCACTAGAATAAACTGAGTCCAATACCTCTACACAGTTATGTTCAACTGGGCTCTCTGATACCGGGAGCATGGCGGCAGGGTTTAGGGTGTTGCAAACTTCAATGGTTATGCAGGGATTTTCACAGAGCAAGCTTTCATATCCTGTTAGTCTAGCATTCATTAGCTAATGGTGTCCTTTAGTATTTATTAAAGTCATCACAGCATGGGGGGATTTTATGTTTAGGTTTTGCCTAAGAGTTAGCTTATCTGCTTCTTGTGCTAACAGGGCCATTATTGCCAGGGCTCTTAGACATGGGGGCCAGCCTTTGGAAACCCTGTCTAGTTGTTTTGAGAGATAGGCCACTGGCCTTGGCCAGGGCCCTACAGTCTGGGTTAAAACTCCAACTGCCATTTTTTTTTTTTTTTCTTTTTGACACATAGAGTGTAAAAAGTTTTGTCAGGTCAGGTAGCCCCAGGGCTGGGGCTGACCTGAGTTTTTCTTTTAACTCATGAAAAACTTGTTGCTGTTAGTTGTAATAGATGTAGTTTATCTAATTTACATTTTTATTGACTGTCATCTATGAAAATATTGACTTAAATCCTGTAACTACTTGATTTCAAGCTTTAAATTGATCTGCCATTCTTTGTGGGGCTCCAATTGCATCTAAATAGATGTGAGAGTTGAAAGACCTATACAGGGCTTCTCTCGTTTTACGATGTCTTATTTTTTCTCCCTCTGGTTGATGAAATGCCAGGTTGAAAGGGATAGCCAATTGAACTAAAGTATAAGTGCCACTCCAGTTATTCGGCAGAGTACCTAGTAAAAGTCCACCACAATACCACCACACATCCGCTTGGGGATGAACAAGGGCTGACTGATTGATAAGCTCTTGAAAATTCTTAAGCTCATCACATCCCTTCAGGTCTTCAAGGAATGCTAAGTTTCCTCTCTGTCATGAGAGATACGAAGTGAACTTAGTGTTGGGAGACGGAGGCTAGATGGCCCTCGGGGGCTGACCCACAGGTTGATGGACTTTGGGATATAACAGAGAGAGGTTGGCATGACTTATTACTCTAGGTTGTAGAATCCTGAAAAGAGCTACCATGCAGTCCATGCCTGGTCGACTGGAGGACCACCTTAGTAGAAAGGGGACAATCAGGGCCTCTGGCCTGCCATGTCCACAAGCATAACAATTGCCTTTGTTTAACGTGCAGATAGAATATTTGATCCATTTCAACCAGGCATTTGCATCTTGGTATGCTGTCTTAATTGCCAAAGTTTAAGTCTTAAACTTCTATGAACCTCTAGTAAAATGAATATTTCCTTTAGCACCTATTTTTATTAGTTTTTAGAACAAAGAAAGCTAAACACCATTTTATATTTAATAATGCTTCCTGTATGATTTTTATACCAGATCAGCTAAATTTTACCTTTATATTGGTGTGTTATTAATGTTAAACTTAGTTTTAATAAAACCTTGTAGACATATTTATCCAATTTTTCATGTTTGACCATAAGGTAAGATTTTATAGACTCTTTTTAGCCTTTTATAATTTTTGTTAAAGAGCAGGTTGGTGCTTTAAGAAAAACCTGTTGCGTTTTTATTTTAATGTCAAGTTCACAGAAAAACTGGATGATACCTTTTTAACTTTAGCTAATATGTTTACACACAGAATTTTCTTTACAATTAATGTTTTAAAACTTGCTTAAACTTTCAAAACAATAATTTTTTAAACCTTTTAATGTAGGTAAAAATTGACATTCTATGCTTCCTTATAACCTTTTACCAAAGGTATATTTTACTTTTCTTATACACCTTGCACATACACTACTTCTTCAATAGTATTCAGGAAGCCTTATTACTTTTAAATTATACATTTTTTGCATAAATTTTTTTTATAACTTTTTTCTTTCATGACTTTCACAGACAGTTCTTCGACGTGTCTCAACTTTTTGACTTATTACAAACATTTCTTTCTTTAAACAACCAGTTAATTTATTTCAGGACAAGAATTTACCATATAACACTCTTGTTACATAAATTCTGCCTCCCCCTTTTTTTTCCTTTTTTTTTTTTTTTTTGAAGATAACCATTCTTTTTTTTTTTTTTTTTTTCTGTTAGCAAAGCAGATGCCACTGCAGATTGAATGCATCTGGGCCATCCGCGGGTTACTCGGTTAAGGATTTTTTATAGGAAGGCCTCAGTGCTTTCAGGATACGCCCTTGTTTACACTGACAATAAAGTGGTATTAGAGTGTTACAGGGTTACAGAGAATACCCTTAATTATCAATTATAGGTTTTAAATTTACCTTGGCTTTTAAAGGAACAGGGTATACTTTTTTTTTCTTAACTACTTGTATATTTCTCTCTTTTTTTCTTTCTCTCTTTGACCTTCTGTGTCTCTCTCTGTCTCTCTTTGACTTTCCTTTTGCCTCTGTCTCTTCCTCTCTTTCTGCCTCTTTTTCTGTCTCTCTCTCTCTCTTTTCTTGACTCCTTTGTCTGTCTGTCTCTTCCTCTCTGTCTTTTCATCTCTCTTTGACTCTTTTTCTCTCTGTCTCTTTCTTCTTTTTTTCTCTGCTGGTCTTTCCTTGCCTCTGCCAGCTGCTTATGCTGCTGTTCTCTTAACTACTGTTAGGGGGAAGGGGGTCTAAAACCAACTGTAACAGTCTATGTATGGAAACTGGTCTGGGTGCCTTGGCTTACAGGTTACCTTGTGCCATACCTTTGAAATAAGTGACCTGTCTAGGCTTCCTTCTGATGACCAACCCACCTCTAATGCTGGCCAGTCTATTTCACACAAAGTTCTAAGTTTTCCTGGTGTCATAGTAATACTGTAATCTCCCTTAAATCCTTTCTTGAAATTTTTCAACACAGTTCCTAGTGGGGTGGGCTTACTTGTGCCTGACCCATGCTTCTTTGAGACAAAACACCACGCTCACACCACATGAACACCACAAAACAAACAACGGGTAAAAAGGGCACATACACACTTTCGCAGTTTACGCCAAACAAAAATCAAAACCAAAATCAGAGTATCAAGAGATCCAAGCCAGGTCACAACCCAAACTAAAGTATAAAGCAATCCAAGTCAAGTCAAAAACAAAAACAAAAGTGCCGGTACAGGCAGGCCATGGGTGATCAGGCCATGCTTCCACTCAAATGGAGTGGACAAGTTCCCAAAACCAGTCCTGTCAAGCAATTCAAACCAAGTCAAAACCAAAAACAAAACCAAAGTGCAAATAAAGGCACACCGTGGGTGATTAGGCCACGCTTCCACTCAAATGGAGTGGGCAAGTTCCAAAAACTAGTCTTACCAAGTTTTAGATGTCTGGACTCCAAGTGCCAGTTCCTTCCCGGTGTTCAGCCACTGCATTGATCCTCCATGGGGGCCTGCCACACACTGCTCTGGCGAGGCATCCCACTGGGGCAAATGCCTACCCAGGAGCACTCTCAGGACCCACATTGCTCCAGCTGGTTGGAGTCTCCCACAGGGATGTTCCACAGGGCAGGCTAAAGCCACCTAAGGAGCTGCCTTGACTGTCTATTAATCACCTCGCTTCCTGGTCAGGGAACCAAGAAATGTAGCAGGATGAGCTGTGGACAAAAATCCCTCAGACACCGAGATAGTGAAGGGAGTGACTTTAATCAGCTGGAAGCATCGGCAGGCTAGCCTCTTAAAATCTGAGCTCGTCAGGTGCTCAACTTCTGTCCCTTTTCAGGGCTCACGACTCTAAGGGGGTCCACCTGAGAGGGTCGTGATCCATTGAGCAAGTCAGGGGGTACGCGACGGGGGCTGCGAGCACTGGTGGTCAACGTGAAACAAACAGAACAGGAGGTGTCCCAGTTCCTTCCATACAATGTCTGGAATCTATAGATAACAACAGTTGCTAGGTCAGGGGTCGAATTTTAACTAGCAGGCTTAGGTCAGGCAGGCCCAGGCCCGGTTTCAGGTCTGGTTCCCTGGTTTTGGGTCTGGTTCCTATGCACCGGGCTACCTGCCTTTTGTTTTGCTTCTCTTTCCTTTTCTGAGTATAAAACAATATAAAACAACATGAGAGGGTCTCTCTCCTCCCTCAAGGGCAAAGGACAAGTGTGACAACCTTTTGCATTTGCACTCATGGTTCTCAAGTTCTTCTGCAGCATCCAGGAGAAATGAGGTCACATGAGCAAACTAAGGGATGGTACATGCTGGAGATTGTATTGCTGATGAAAGTGGTTCTCAGCGAAAAAAGACAGCTGAAAAGGGGATGGGGCAGGAAGGTCACCTGCCCCTGAAGTACAGCCATTTCCAGCTGGATTCTTCTCTGAAGTTGTGCCATCAAGGTGTCCCTCTCAAATCAAGCCACTTCTCTCCAAAGTCCAGCCACATGCTCCAATGTCCAACTGCTTCTCCCTTCTCCCAGCTGAGTATGGGGTTTTTATAGGCATGGGGCAGATACCATGGGTGGTTTCTGAAAAGGCAACATTCAAGTGAGAAAACAGGGATACAAGATCTCACTTTGGGCCCTAATCTCAGGCTTTTCTGCTTAAGGGTGGGATCCTCTCCAGAGACCCACCCCAGCTGCTTAGAATTTCTCTGCCTCCTGCCTTTATCATTGTATCATTATGATGGCCATGAATAGGGAGGGAGGACATTGCTGGGATGGCCGAGAACAGCCCCACTGGTGGTGTGAAGTTTGAAGTGGAGGATTTAATTAGCTTCGCCCCTGTATGATGGATGAATGACAAACAAGGAAGAATTAGAAAGATCCTTGGACTCCCATCTTGGTGATTGTTACTAAGCTCTGGACATTAGTGGAGAGTCACATTTAGGATGGAAAATCGTGTATCAGTGAGTCCACAGACCAGGTCCTGCCCTTCTCCAGATGGCTCAATGATAGAGTCTCTGTTACCTCCAGAAGGACAAGAAAGATCAGAGTCTCTAATTGATGATAGAGTGGTAGTTGATGTGTCGGGTAGACAACTGTGAAAAATTCACTGAAATAGGATATGTGTCACTATTTAGAGAAAGAGCTTCAGAAAAATCCTACCCATTTGAATTGAATATAGAAGTCAAAATTACAACAGAAATGAGGAAATTTAATATTTAAAAGATAATTTGACAAAGGACAAATACAAATATAAAAATTCTCTAAAACAGCTTTAAAATAGATACATTTAGTGTCAGCATAGGATACATATCAAATAAAAATAAAACAAGGCTATTAAACTAACACAAGCATAAGTTAAACACAAATTTGGACATTCTAAGTGAAATATCACTGAGAGTAATGTTTTCCAGGTTCACTGATGTTGTTACAAATGACAGAATTTCTTTCTTTTCTAAGGCTGAATAGTATTCCATTGTATGCATGTGGGGTGTGTGTGTGTGTGTGTGTGTGTGTGTGTGTGTGTGTACCACATTTTCTTTATTCATCTCTTGGTAGACACTTAGGTAGATTCCATATCTTGGCTATTGTGAATAATATTGCAATAAACATGGGAGTGAAGATATCTGTTCAACATACTGATTTCAGTTTATTTGAATGCATACCCAGAAGTGGAATTGCTGGATCATGAGGTAATTCTATTTTTAGTTTTTTAGGAAACTTCCACACTGTTTTCCTTAATGGCTGTACTGTTTTACATTCATTCCCACCAACAGCATAAAAGGGTTTCCTTTACTCCACATCCTCACCAACACGTTATCTTTTGTCTTTTATGCAGAATCTAAAAAAGTCAAAACTTTTGGAAGTAGAGAATAGGGGGATGGGGGAAACAAGGAAATGATGATTAAGGGGGACATATATTCAGTTAGACAGAAGGAATACATTTTTTGAGATCTATTGCACAGCATGGTGACTATAGTTAATAATAATATATCCTGTATTTTACCACGACAGTCATTTATTCTTTTCAGCAGCCTGAAGGTATCATCCCCATCACCTGCCTTTTTTTCTTGGGATGTCAACTTTCATAATCTCTTTTACTTCTTTTTTTTTTTTTTTTTTTTTTTGAGACAGAGTCTCGCTCTGTCGCCCAGGCTGGAGTGCAGTGGCCGGATCTCAGCTCACTGCAAGCTCCGCCTCCCTGGTTTACGCCATTCTCCTGCCTCAGCCTCCCCAGTAGCTGGGACGACAGGCGCCCGCCACCTCGCCCGGCTAGTTTTTTGTATTTTTTAGTAGAGACGGGGTTTCACTGTGTTCGCCAGGATGGTCTCTTTTACTTCTTTAAGGGAATTCTTTCTTTTGTTCCTGGCTGGGTGCTTCTGAGGTTTTTCTGTTTGCCTTTTGTTTTCAGTATATCCAATACAATAAGACAGAACACAGACCCCCCACCCGCCCACCAAACTTAGGAGCCTGTGGGCCCCTCCCGGCATAGCAATAAAGGAAAATCTTGAGTTCCTTCAAGGGAAGTACCAGGCATCTTGCTAGCACTGAGAAGTAAATAAGCAACACAATAAGCAAAGGGAGCAACAGTAGCTCAAAACAATAGCCAAGGCAGCTAGAATCACAATATGTTTGCTTCTGTATAGAAACTAAGATAACATCTTAACATATATCCCTGAGTTGTTTTTCAGAAACCCAGATCACCGCCACCCCACCAGTGGGATCCAATCCACTGCCATGTAGACCTCAGATAAGGGGGACCTGAGGACTGAACTCTGACTGACCTACGTTCTTTGTTCTACATTTTTTCCTGACAGGCCTGGAGGAAGTCACATCCATGAGCCAGGGCTGACGTTCTTCTCTGCTGACTCCAAATTTTTAAAAACAAAGCTTCTATTCCTTAACCAATTGCAAATTGTAAAATCTTTAAATCTGCTACTAAAGCAAACTAAATATGACCTGAGAAGGACTCCCTGCTTCCATCTTTGAGTCATTGTGGGTGAGCTGTAACCTAGCCTAATAGGCAGACAAGACTGAAAACCTAAATTAGGAGTATGGGCCTTTAACAACAGCTGAGCCCTGGCCCATCCCAGCGGCCACACTTCAGCCACTCATAAACTGCTAAGTGTTCAAACTGTGTCCAAATGAGGCAAACACCAACCTGTAACCAATCCAGCTGTTTCTGTACCTCACTTCCAATTTCTGTACATCACTTCCCTTTTTTTTCCTTTCTTTTTTTGTCTATAAATTTGTTCTGACCACGAAGCATCCCTGGAGTCTCTCTGAATCTGCTGTGATTCTAGGGGCTAGGGCTGCCTAATTCGCAAATCGTTCATTCGCAATTAAATTCCTTTAAATTTAATTTGGCTGAAGCTTTTCTTTTAACACTACCTGTGACCTGTAAGCCCCCATGTCTAGGTATCCTGCCCTTTTAGGCTAAAACTAATGTGTGACCTCCTTGTAATGATCTACAACTTTTCCTTCGGCTTTCCCAAAACTTACCCCTGCTGAAACCATCATTGCAAAATTATAACAGATGGTGAAAGAGACCTGACTTAACCAATTCCATCTTGTATCTAACCTCAAAGCTGTCCTTGTTCATTCCTGGGCATAGGCCAAACTAACTTTGGGAGAAACTTAGATTATAGTCTATAGTTGGAAACAACGATGATAACAGCCCTTTCCCGAAACAAACCACCTTCTTTCCTTGGTACTAGACTGTCTTTGTAGGATTAACAGATTGGCCAAAAGATTAGAAATTATGGTTTAGGAGTCATGCAGCCAAAGGCTACAAGACTCTGGCCCTCTTCAAGTTGCTTCTAGAGATAAATCACTATTGCAAAGCTTAAGATCAGTGCTTGAGATATTTGACAGACCCTGAACTTGATGGATCAGCTGGCACCACCCAGCTTGTTAAACTGGCTCATCTGATCTTGTGGCCCCCACCTAGAAACAGACTCAGGGTAAGAAGACAGCTTAGACTTCCTGTGATTTCATCTCTGACCCAACCAGGTGGTGGGGACCTGCAATCTCAGCTATTTGGGAGGCTGAGGCAGGAGAATCTTAGCATTCTTAGCTCACTGGCTTCCCTCAACCCGCCAAGTTGTCTTTAAAAGCTCTGCTCCCAAAATGCTCACTGAGACTGACTGGAGTAATAATAAAACTCCTTCTGTCTCCTGCACAGTTGACTCTGCGTGAATTGCTCTTTCTCTGTTGCAGTTACCCTATCTTGATAAATTGGCTCTAAGTAGCAAGCAAGGTGAACCTGCTGGGCAGTTACACTGCCTTTGAAAACCCTTACCTTCAAGGAATCAGGGAGGTCAAAGCTTAAGCATGAGCTCCCTGGTCCTTCTTGTTTGGTGCCTGCAAGTAAACGCCTTCCTCTGCTGCAAACCTCAGTGTGGATATCTGGTCTTACTGCCCTAGTTCCTTCAATAACATAGTGTGTCTATGTGGGAATTGTGTTTACACCCCGGTGGTTTCTGGGGATTCTTGAATTATCTTTTATTAGTTCTTGAATATTTGCTGCTATTACCACTTCAGGAAAAATAATCACCCCATTTGCTCCTTCTGGGATGTCAATTAAATATAGATCAGACTGGCCCACTGAATTCCTTCTCTATATTTTGCCCTTTATTCCTGGCTTCTAAATTTCTGTCTCTCTATGGACTTTTGGTCCACATTCAGTTTTACTACTTATCTCTTCAGCTGTGTTTATTAGTTTCCTTTGTGTTCTTAATTTCATTCTTAGTATTTTCAGTTCCAGAATTTTTGCTTGGTTCTTTCCCAAATCTGCAATGTCACTTTGTTCTGGTTTCTAATTCACATATTAAAAACTTGGCTCATATTCTTTTGTAAGTAGTAAGTTGACTTGTTTTATAATCAGAATTTTTAAATTTTAGTTTCTAAGTGGATGCAGTCCATTTCTGTTCTCTGTTCCCCACCTCCCAACCTACCCATGGGCTCCCAGTCATGTTTCTTGCCTTCTTGCATGACAATTTGCCTTTTGCTATTTTCTAGATATTGGAATCTAAAATCTAGATATAGATGTCCTAGAAATAATTGGAGTCTAGGCTCGTGTTTTCATCCTCCTGTAAAGATGTCTTTTGGTTGGTTGGCTTCTGCTACAAGTCTGGGCAAAGTTCTACTTTGATTTCAAACTAGACTTTTCAATTTTACAAAGGTGGATTTCAGGGCAGTTTGTTGACTTGTTTGTGACCAGTTTTTTTCTTGAGAGAAGATACAGACTTTTAACACCCCTGGAAGTGAGCAGGCTTTATCAGGCAGACTGGATCTCACTTGTGTGAGTACCAGCATGAAGCCTCTACCATAACTGTTTTGCAGGTCTTTCTTAATGATTAGAAAAAAACTCATAGGGCTGATGTGGCTTTTGAACACTGAACTGGATTCTGCAGCATACTCCACACACAGTTGAGGTTGTGTTTTCAGTGGGAGGTGTGATCTGAGCTCTTTGTCTACTTCTACAAGAAGAATGATGAAAGTATAAAGGGGCCTTTGTACAGAATGATGAAAGTATGATGGACTGATAGATTCTCCTTAAATTTACAGGTATTCTGCAAGCTATTCTGAAATAATAGGTAACAGATTACACAACTATATCACCTCTATAGGTATACTCTGCAAGCTGTTCTACTAAGTCATGTGAAAATATAAGGTGTGTCGAAGTAGAGCATCTGAGTTTAGCTGCATTGTTTTGTTTGGTTTTAACCAGCCTGGATATGAAAAGGGAAGTGCCAATTAGACAAAGAATTATTTTAAAAGAAATATGTAATACTTACGATGATATTCAGATTATCTGTTTCATCTTGATTTAGTTTTTGTTGTTTGTGGGCTTTGAGGAACTATTTATTTTTTTCTAAGTTCCCAAGTTTACGAGCATCTATTTTTTTCATAGTCGTCCCTTATTATCTTTTTAGTGGCTGCAAGATTTTTAGTGATATCTCCAATTTCACTTATTGTTGACTTCTTTTTTCTTTTTATATTATTACATATTAATAATTTTGGGCTGGGTGCGGTGGCTCTCACCTGTAATCCCAGCACTTTGGGAGGCCGAAATGGGTGGATCATGAGGTCAGAGTTCAAGACCAGCTTGACCAACACAATGAAACTCCATCTTTACTAAAAATACAAAAAATTAGGTAGGCGTGATGGTGGGCACCTGTAATCTCAGCTATTTGGGAGGCTGAGGCAGGAGAATCACTTGAACCTGGAAGACGGAGGTTGCAGTGAGCCGAGATCACGCCACTGCACTCCAGCCTGAGTGACAGTGCGAGACTCTATTTCAAAATAATAATAATAATAATAATAATAATCAATTTCAATGATATTTTTTACAATAACCAGCTTTTCATTTTATTTATTTTCTCTATTATTTTTCTGTCTTCAGTTTATTGATTTCTGATCTTTTCCTTATTTTCTCTCCTGTTTGCTTATTTGCTTATTGGTCTTTATTTTTTAGATTCTTAAGGTAAGAACTTACATTATTGGGTTAAGGCCTTTTCTCATTCAAAATGTAATAATTTGGTGCTATAAATTTTCCTCTCAGAGCTGCTTCAGCAGCATTCTACATATTTTAACCTATTATGTTTTAGTTTCCAGTCACTTCCATTTTTAAAAATTTTCTGTAAATCTTTTAAAGTTTCTATGAAATTTTCTGTCTCAGAGTAACTCCTGAGATTTTGAAGAATCTGTTCTTGCTTCAGGGGAAAAAAAATGCTTATGGAAGAAAGCTAAGAACGTGGCAGAGTAGGCCGGGCGCGGTGGCTCAAGCCTGTAATCCCAGCACTTTGGGAGGCCGAGACGGGTGGATCACAAGGTCAGGAGATCGAGACCATCCTGGCTAACACGGTGAAACCCCATCTCTACTAAAAAATACAAAAAAAAACTAGCCGGGTGAGGTGGCGGGCGCCTGTAGTCCCAGCTACTCGGGAGGCTGAGGCAGGAGAATGGCGTAAACCCGGGAGGCAGAGCTGTACTCCAGCCTGGGTGACAGAGCGAGACTCCGTCTCAAAAAAAAAAAAAAAAAACAAAAAAAAAACAAAAAAAAAAAAAACAGAATGTGGCAGAGTAAGGGAAGCCACAAGTTAACTCTCCCATACAGCTATTTCATCCTCATTTCAGAAACAGCAGCACAGCACCAGAAAGCTCCTCCTCAGAAGACTGACTTCTTGTTCAGATTCTCTATGGTAATGCCGCTTGGAAAGAGACTTTGAGTTTTCTTGTTGTTGAGGGATGGAGGAGAAATATACATAGTCAATGTACCAGTGTGTTGATTGATTTATGCCCTTCATCTTGGAGGCAATTCCTGAGAGTATGGGTATGCTTCCAGCCTACTGTGTTAGATTTAGGAGGTGGGCATCATGCATCAGTATTGAGCCACCATATCAACATTAGTTGTTGCTAAAACAATTAAGTTTCTGAGCACAATATCAAACACCTTACACCTACCCCACCACTACCGTCATTAACAGAACATAGAAGAACAAGTAATTGGTTTTGATATACGTTTTGGCTTTGATGTCCTGGGTCAGATCTCTGTGGCTGATGAAACAAATATGCATTTTCTTGAACTAGTTCATTTGGCCTGGACAAATGCTCTCCAAAGTATGAACCCAGTTGTCATCTCATATCTGACAATATTTTAGACCATGGGCATGGTGCAGGGCTTCCTGCCTCTTTAGCACATTAGGCCAGGTTCTGTAAGATCTTGATGGCAAAACACTCATATTGGAGACACAACAATAACCAGGAGTTCTTGACTAAATAGTGAAAAATATGTGATGGGTCGTGTGGACTCAAATAAGAATCGTGTGAATGGCCAAGCATCTGGTCTGTTGGGGTTGGGAACTAGTTGTGCATCTGAGGAAGGTGAGGTCTGGAATCAGGAGATAGAAGGTAACTCATGAGCTAGACTCAGTTTTCTTATGGAGGGTTTTATATGACTGTTTTCTCATCAGTCAACCTAGAATTTTCCTGATAACTTCTGACATAACATTATTACATTCATCAAAGTAGGTTCTCGAATTTCAACATTACTTCATCCTGTTACAGTAGAATTTTAATTTGAACATCACTCTGTGTAAATCCAGTGTAGTGTGTGTGTGTGTGTGTGTGTGTGTGTGTAAAGGGCCTTCTCTAGATCACTTAGGTTGCCTTCTTTAGTTGCAATGGTGTGCATAGTAAAAATCCAAACAGAAATTGGCTGAAATGATTTTATATTATATCAATAAAGAAAGCTCAAGGAGATTTTGTTTAGTGATTAGGGACCCAGGTCTGCGTGTGGTTCTGTGGCCTCTTCTCTGTGCTGACTTCGTCTTCTGCTGGGGCAAGATGGCTCCAAAACTTGGAGTATCCAGACAGATACTTCCATGCCTGTACACATACAAACTCATTATTCCAAAACTACAATATAGATTAAAAGTTCCGGGAGACAAAACAACTTTAAGACAAATAATATAGATTATATATTTAATTCTGGCTTTGTGTGTCTGTTTGTGTGTGCGTGCGTGTGTGTGTGTGTGTGTGTGTAAAATTAAAGCAAACTATGAATTTAGGATGAAATTTAAGGAGAAATCGAAGGAAGACATTTAGGTCAATGTTAATAAATGACAGCAACTACAAATAAAATGGATGTAAATATCTCCTTAAATATTTGAAATTTGTAACATTATGACCTGACCCGCATATGTATTTTAGTTTGTCTGCTCATATTCAAATTCTATTTCCTGTAAATCGCTCTCGCAATTTATGCATCACTGATTTAAAGCAATTGATATTGATATTCTGCATCGAGATATATATAGGCATGTGGATTTAGTCATTTTCTTGTTTTGTTTTGTAATTATTTGGTGTAAAAAAGTATGTATTTTCTTATATTTATAAAACAAGAATGCCTCCTTGGTTTCCCCTTTTCTAGTCTCTCTTCATCTTTCTGTCTATCTGTCAATTACCTATGCACACACATACTTATATATTTTCTTGTTATTTGGGCAATTCTGGTCCAATAAAACATATACAAGTGGCATCGATTTAGACCAAGGTGATCTGTCATTGCAGTAAGTGTTCTTTTCCTCCTATGAAATGAGATGCCGGCACAGTAAGACCACTGTTTGGGGAAAATAGTGAGGTCCCTCAAAATAGCTGCAGTGGAAGGACATGAATGTCAACTTGACAATAAATAACTGCATATTTAAAAAGTGCCAGGGACTATGCTTAGTAGGTTCTTTATTGATGTTTACAACAGTCTTATATGTCAGTTACTACTAATATACTGATTTACAGACAAGGAAAGTGAAGCCCAGAGACATTAATTAACATGCCCAAAGTCACAGAATTCATAATAGGGTTGAGATAGGAATGCTGGCAGTTGAATTATATCCTAGAAGATGTTCTACTTCTTGTCCATGGATTTCCTCTTCAATGAGCAGGTCAGAGCTGGATGTTAATTTGAACGTACTGGTGTTGCTGTAATGAAGGGGCAGCTGCACCAAGCCAGGGTGCCATAGGCCTATTGCATGATGCTTACTTTTTCATGTATGCTTTTAGGTGTAGTCTTTGCTTGTCACTTTGTTCTCATCAAATACTTCCTGGAAACTGTCAAAGAAACTTACATAGTATCTTACAACAAGTAATTATTGTTTACATTATAAAGGTGAGGAAATTGAGGTTCAAAGAGGTCAAGTAACTTGACCAATATCCAAAAATCCTCCCTTCTGAAATGTCTGCGGATTTACATACAAACCTACTTAATCATATACAAAACATTCTCTTTTGATACTTTTTAGAATGTCGCTGGAAGGTGGACTTTTCTAACGAAAACATCCAATATACTCTCTTTTTTTTTTCTTTTGGTCAAATTTTGAATTTCTTGAGAATTTGGATTTTAGCATAGAGCTGCTCTGGAAATGTAAGTGTAATTGCAGCAACAACTAAAGAAAAAAAAGTCATAAAATACCTTCCAATATTTCTCTTAGTACCTTTAGTCATAAGCTAAAAAGCACTTGGAAGTCTGTGGGACACCAGCAATTCTGTTTGTTTGGCAACTCACTGCAGCGAGTTAATGATTTCTTTGGCACTTTCTGATACTTTCAACAGCAGTTACTTTTAAATCCCCTGTAAAGGTCTAGAGAAGCCTTGGGACATTGTCATTTGAGATGATAACAAAGTCATTTTAGGAGAAAAACTGGTTGTGTTGTGAAAGGTTCTGAAGATGGAGCCCAGATGCTGAACCAGGAGCTGAACACCAATCTGGGCTGAAAATGCGGAGGGAATAACCATCCTCTAAAATGTCATGTTTCCCAGCACAAGTGAGTGCCAAGAATTTAAAAGATTAAGGAAATTAAGAGGAACATGAGTGAGGCAGTCAAGTTCTCTAAAAGACAGGAGCCTGGTACATGGCTGCAGAGAAGAAAGGTAGCAAAACTTTTCATTATGTGACTCTTAGGGGGAAAATTCAATTTTAATATAATCTTATTTTTATCAAATAGTAGCCTTCAGGTTTGCATTGTTATGAACGTTTATATATTCAACAGGAAAACAGTAAAATTCAAAGATTATTTATTACGATTTTACCTCTTATTTCTGAAATGTTGTAATTGCATGGATATTAAATAATAATGTTGATATGGTATGGCTTTGTGTCCCTACCCAAATCTCATCTCTAATTATAATCCCCACATGTCAGAGGAGGGGCCTGGTGGGAGGTGATTGGATTATGGGGCGGATTTCTCCATTGTTCTCATGATGGTGAGTGAGTTCTCACATGATCTGATGGTTTAAAACTGTGTGGCACTTCCCCATGGGTGCTCGCTCGCTCTCTCCTGCTTCACTGTGGAAAGATGTGGCTTGCTTCTCTTTTGTCTTCGGTCATGATTGTAAGTTTCCTGAGGCCTCCCTAGCCATGGGGAACTGTGAGTCAATTAAACCTCTTTTCTTCATAAATTACCAGGTCTCAGATAGTTTTTTACAGCAGTATGAAAAGGGAGTAATGCAAATGTATTTTACAAAGGATAATAAATACTCATATGGAGAAATTGGATATTAAAGATATTTTTCCATCAAAACAAATGGATTCAGCTCTGTTTTAGCCACTCAAACTGTGGAACTATGGCCAAAACATTTAGACTTTTGAAATATTAGCTTACTTAAAAAAAAAAAATGATGACCAGCACAATGAACTCTGAGCCCCATCTGTCTGCAGCAGAGTGGCCTTGACAGCACAGCAGCAGAGTAGCATCTTTGCCCAAAGTCCGGCAAGGCAAAAGCAGAGTGAATGTTAGAGTTTGAAAGCCTGTGCATTCAGAAAGGACATGCCAAGTGGAGAACAATAATTTTTTGATAAATGGGATGAAAATAGGAAGCACTTTATCCCGCTGTTTTTACTCAGTTGCTTTTCAGTGGAACTATTCTTGCTTGATTAATTGAATAGTGTTCATCCAGTTGTCAAGGCTGGAAATCTGACTCTTCCCTTTAATCCTAAATAACTTAATTGGCCTTCTACCATGAACCACCACTTGATCCTTCCCTCTAAATCCCAAATGAATGAAATCTCCTTGATCCCATCTCTGAAATCTCTCTCACACCCACTTCAGCTTTCACAGCTCATTTTTCACTTGCACTATTCGTCCCTCAGTGGGTTCCCCACCTCTGGAATCTATTTGTTCCTCTCCAGTTTCTACACTAGAGCATGACCATATTTCTCATGCCCGCTTCTCTTCCATGGCTTCTCATTGCCTATAGATCAAGTCAAATTTCTTTATCTTTTTATGCAAAGCAGGTCATAATATGTCTGCAACCTGCCTGTCCAGTGTTATCTCTTTCCTGGATCCTGATTTAGAATTAAAGGGGCCCAACCAGCAGAACTACGCTTCACTCCACAATCACACATCACTTTTGCCCACTTAACTTTCTTGTATATTTTGCTGTTAAAGTTCTATGCATGCTTCAAGGCCACAAATATTACTTCATCTATGTAGCCTTCTGGTTTGCACCCCTTTAGAATTATATTTTCTTATTTTGCACTTTCAAAAGACCATGAATGTCAACATGGCACTTACCACATTTGATGTGACACTGTATTAACAGCAGGGTCTTAATGTATGGATCTTCATATATTTTCAATGTTCAGCCAAGGGGAAGCAATAACTATATGCTTGGATTGAAATAGATAGCATGGACCTAGCTCAATGCATCTAACCCATTTCTGCTACATGATCTAGTAAGAGAAGTCCACAAGTTCCTTCATTTGTCCATGCATGGTCTGTCTACTGCTGATAAATCAATACATCTGTTGCTTATTTTATGTCCCTTTATCTTTTCTAATCCCTTCCTGACAGAAGTGGGCAGTGTAGTGCTGGTTTGTCTTAGAGGGAGATACAGAGAGGTTGAAGGGCTTTAGAAGATATTATTCCAGAGTCACATTAATGCACTAACCTGCCTGCCAATCAATACCAATGTAAAAATGTATTAACTCTTCAACTCTTCCATAGTTCCTGACATGAAATTTTGGCAAAAATTAGATAGGAGCAAATGACTCACTAATTCTAATTTAATTTCATTTCCTTAGAAAGAATGCCTAGATGTGACTGGAGATACACAGAGAGAGAGAGAGAGAGTGAGAGAAACTGAGAGACAGAGATGTGGGGGGGCGGGGGGCAGAGAGAGAGAGAGATTCTGTAAAGGGCTCTGAATTTATTGCCTCACACAACTATATGGAACCAGGGAGAGGAGAATGTTTCTGCTGAATGAAGTAGAAGTGAAAGTTTAAAAATAAATTTAAAAAATACTGCATCAAGTTCATTCATTCCTCCAATTAGTGACCTTTTCTTAGCAGTTTAACCTCTATTGGGAGTAAAAGGAAGCTAGGCAAAGGGTAGACAGCAAAGAGCCTAACATAGAGAAGAGGAGCTCTGGGTCACCTGGGTGAACTTTCATTTGGTAAATCAAAAGGATGCATAACTCATCCTCATTACAGACTACCTTTTGTCCAAGGCAGAATAAACAACTTCAAAACAGAAAAAAAAGAGGAGTTTAAGGCTTAATTAAAAATCGCTGTGCTTATTAGGGACAGTCTCACTGAACAGAGCTGCATGCTAGTCTTAGAAACCATATCAGGTTAGTGTTGGTTAGAGTTGTGTTGGTTACAGTGATAGCAGTGGGTTGTCAACAGCATTAGAAACAGATTATCAGGCACAACTGTGATGAACTGGCTGGGTTCAGAAGTATGTTCACTGGAGTGAGACTGCCACTGTCTTCAAGCATGGTGTCAGGTGTCACTAACTGGCCAACTTTCTGTGGTGTGTTCAGTTATTAATTGATTGGATTAAGGTGTGTTGTCACTGATGGATCAGGCAGGATTAAAACCAGTTCTGGCATTTACTTGTTACCATGGCTATAAAACAATCTGTCTTTTCCCATGGATGAGGGACTTTCAAATCTGCACTATCATGTACATTTTGTCATACTTTATATTTTAAAATCACATTTTACTTCTATTTTCAGGAAGATTGAGTGGACTTTCTTGTCTCTACCCTTCCTGCTAACTATAACTGTCAGTATATATAAAACAAACATATGAAAACTCTGAAAGTTTGAAAGGAGAAGGCAGATAGGCCAGGGACCCTGGGACCTAGAAACAACAGGGTGGTGAGTTTCCTGGGTTTTCATTTTGCTTCATCTATCTAAGACTTGGAGATGAAGAAGCCAGAAACCCAGAAATGTCAACTGGCACAAACTAAATCTCTTCCTTCACCCAAGCCCTACTCTGTCTAGCCAAAGAACCAGGAAAGGGGCAGCATAACAGAAATAATACTTTTAAGCAAAACATGATCTACTCAAATCAAATGCCACAGAAAACAACAGTGGTCTCACTCACACCCAGGCCATGAAAGGCCAAGTAAGAAGCTTTCACACTCTCCAGGCAATAGTCTCCACCCACAGCTCTCAACAGAGTGGTGCCAGCTTCAGACAGGAGCCAGGACTTTCGTCCCTGCCAAGAAGTGATGATCCTGACCCCCTGAGTGGTCTCAGTGGAGACCACATAGGGAACATGGATTTCTGCCTCACCTGACAGTAACAAAATGCCAGTCTACTTCTTCACTGGGATGGTGTCAAAGGAGGCTTCATAGAGAGTCAGGACTTTCACCACCCCTAGCAGTAGTTAGACCACCCCAGGGGTGTCGGTAGAGGCTGTGTGGGGAACAAGAAAAAGGAACTCATATTTACATCAGCCAAGGAGGTTTGCATGGGGGACAAGTGGGGAGGCAGAACTTCCACACCCATCTAGCAGTAATGAGGAGCACATACTCCTCAGGGGTCAGCAGAGACCAAGAGGGAAATCTGCACTTCCAATTCACTTGGAGATAATGAAGTAGTTCCCTCCCTTCCCCTGCCAGAGTGGTGTCAAAGGAAGCCAAGCGAAACTGAAGGTTCCAGAAGATCCAAAGTCCCAGAATATAATAAACAAAATATTCAGGTTTCAATAAAAAATTACTTGCCATACAAAAACCAGGAAAGTCTCCACTTGAATGAAAAAAAAAATCTGTAGATGTCAATGCTAAGTGACAGGTTTTAGAGTCCCTGACAAAGATTTTGAAGCAACTTTTGTAAAAATGCTTCAATGAACAATACCAAATGTGATTGAGACAAATGAAAAAAGAAAAGAAAAGTAAAGAAAACCTCAGTAAGTAAATGGGCATTATAAGGAAGAACCAAATGGAAATGTTAGAACTGAAAAATATCATAAACAACAATTTAAAAATACTCAATGGATGGGCTCAGCAGCAGAATGGAGGGCACAGATGAAAGAATTAGTGAACCTGAAAGTAGAACAATAAGAAATATTCATTCTAAACCATAGAGAGAGAGACTGGAAAAAAATAAAAAGGAAAAAGCCTCAGGGGCTAGGTATGGTGGCTCATGCCTGTAATCCTGGTACTTCGGGAGGCCAAGGTGGGCAGATCCTGACCTCAGGTCAGGAGTTCACAACAAGCCTGGCTAACATGGTAAAACCCCATCTGTAATAAAAATACAAATATTAGCTGGATGTGGTGGCACATGCCTGTAATCCTAGCTACTCAGGAGACTGAGGCAGGAGGATCACTTGAACCCAGGAGGTGGAGGCTTCAGTGAGTCAAGATAGTGCTGCTGCACTCCAACCTGGATGACAGAGTGAGACTCTGTCTCAAAATAAAAGAAACTTCAGAGACCTGTGGAACTGTCACAAAAGGTATATTGTTCTTGTTATCAGAGTCTCAGAAGCAGAGGAAATAAAAAATAATACTATAAAAGTACTTGAAGAAAAAAGGGCTGAAACTCTCTAAACTAGGCAAAAGATGTAAGACTACAGATTTGAGAAGTGGGCCAAACACCAAACAGAATAAACCCAAATAAAATAGCACCAAGACAAACCGCAGTTAAACTGCTGTAAACTAACGGCAAATGAAAATCATTAAAGTATTCAAAGAGAAACACCACCTTACCTATGGGTGGAAAAGAATTCATAGACAGCAGATTTTCTATCAGAAACCATGGAGGAAAGATGAAGTGGGGCAAAGCATTGTTCAAGTGCTAAAAGAAGAAACTGTCAACCAATATCACTTGTCAAGCAAAAATATCCCTCAGGAATAGAGGGGAAGGCAAAACATTCTGACGTTGGAAAAAAAAAGAGAAAATGCTTTGCCAGCAGATCTACGATAAAGGAAAGGCTAAAGGAAATTCTCTAAACAAGAAAGACAAGACAAAACACAGAATATAGGAACGTCAAGAGTGAAGAAAGAACAGGGAAACAGCAAAATAAATAAGTGAATGTGTAAATGCAACAATCATAAATGTACAATTACATTATAAACAGAGGAGGGCAGATAGTAATCGCAGATGAGATTTCTATACTTCCTTTGTACTGGCAAAATGATGGCATGAGCACACCGTGATGGCAAATTAATGTATATGTAATGTAATAAATGGAGTAACTACTGAAGAAGCTAGACAAAGAGATACATTAAAAAATCCTATAGATAAATCAAAATGAAATTCTAAAACTGCTCCAGTAAGGGAGAAAAAAGTTAACAAAATGAAAACAGAACAAAAAGAAAACAAAAAATAGAATGGCAGATTTAAGTTCTAACAGCAGTAATTACATTTACTGTAAATGGTCTTAAAACATCAAGTACAAGACAGAGATTGACAGAATAATGAACATGGGCAAACTATATGCAATGTATGAAAAACCTCACTTCAAGTACAATTAAAAATCTCAACAAATTTAAAATAATTGAAAGCATACAGAGTGTACACTATGATTACAATGGAATCAAAGTAGAAATCAAGAGCAAAAATGAAATAGATTTTCTAACAACTAAAAACAATACATTTTCATATAGTTCACAGGTCAAAAATGAAGTCTAAAAGGGTTGAATTGAGTCAAAATGAAAATACAATTTGTCAGTGGTTGTGAGTCACAGCTGAAGCAGTACTGGGGAGGAAATTTATAGCACTGAACGTATGCATTTTGAAGAGAGCAAAGAGTCTTACTCTAGTCTCCTTCCAAGAACCTAGTAAAAGAAGGGCAAAATAAATCCAATGCAAGCAGAAGGAAGGAAGTAATAAAAATAAGAACATAAATCAATGACATTGAAAATGGAAAATCATTAGAGAATATTAGGGAAACAAGTAACCGGTTCTTTTTAAAGATTTTAGAAAAACCCTAGGAAGATGTCTTAGTTCATTTTCACACTGCTGTTAAAGACATACCCAAAAATGGGAACAAAAGGAGGTTTAATTGGACTTGCAGTTCTACATGGCTGGGGAGGTCTCAGAATCATGGCAGGAGGCGAAAGGCACTTCTTACATGGCAGTGGCAAGAGCAAAATGAGGAAGAAACAAAAGCAAAAACCCCCGATAAACTCATCAGCTCTTGTGAGCCTTTTTCGCTATCACAAGAATAGCACAGAAAAGATCGGCCCCCATTATTCAATGACCTCCCCCTGGGGCCCTCCCACAGCATGTGGGAATTCTGGGAGATACAATTCAAGTTGAGATTTGGGTGGGGACACAGCCAAACCATATCATCTGCCCATGGTCCCTCCAAGTCTCATGTCCTCACATTTCAAAACCAATCATGCTTTCCCAATAGTCTCCTGAACTCATAACTCATTTCAGCATTAACCCAAAAGTCCACAGTCCAAAGTCTCATCTGAGACAGGGCAAGTCCCTTCCACCTATGAGCCGGTGAAATCAAAAATAAGCTAGTTACTTCCTAGGTACTGGGCGGGGGGGGGGGGGGAGGTTACAGCTATTGGGTAAATATAGCCATTCCAAATGGGAGAAATAGTCCAAAACAAAGGGGTTACAGGCCCTACGCAAGTCTGAACTCTAGCAAGGCAGTCAAATTTTAAAGCTTCAAAATGATTTCTGTTGACTCCAGGTCTCATATCCAGGTCACACTGATGCAAGAGGTGCATTCCCATGGTCTTGGACAGCACTGCCCCTGTGGCTTTGCAGGGTACAGCCTCCCTCCTGGCTGCTTTTAAGGCTGGTGTTGAGTGTCTGCAGCTTTTCCAGGCGCACGTTGCAAGCTGTCAGTGGATCTACCATTCTGAAGTCTGGAGGACGGTAGTCTTCTTCTCACAGTTCCAGTAGGCAGTGTCCCAGCAGAGACTCTGTGTGGGTGCTCTGACCCCACATTTCCCTTCCACACTTCCCTAGCAGAGGGTCTGCTTGAGGGCCCCACCCCTGCAGTAAACTTTTGCCTGGGCATCTAGGCATTACCATACATCTGATAACTAGACAGAGGTTTCCAAACCTCAATTTTTGACTTCTGTGCACCTGCAGGCTCAACACCACATGGAAGCTGCCAAGGCTTGGGGCTTCCACCCTCTGAAGCCACAGACTGAGCTCTATGTTGGCCCCTTTCAGCCATGACTGTTATGGCTGGGACACAGGGCACCAAATCTCTAGACTGTACACAGCATGAGGACCCTGGGTTGGCCCACTAAACCACTTTTTCCTCCTGGGCGTCAGGGCCTGTGATGGGAGAGTCTGCCATGAAGGCCTCTGACATGACCTGGAGACATTTTCCCCATGGTCCTGGGGATTAACATTAGGCTCCTTGCTACTATGCAAATTTCTGCAACCGGCTTGAATTTCTCCTCAAAAAATTGATTTTTCTTTTCTACTGCATCATCAGGCTGAAAATGTTCTGAACTTTTATGCTGTTTCCCTTTTAAAATGGAATGCTTTTAACAGCACCCAAGTCACCTTTTGAATGCTTTGCTGCTTAGAAATTTCTTCCTCCAGATACCCTGAATCATCTCTCTCAAGTTCAAAGTTCCACAAATCTCTAGGACAGGGGCAAAATGCTGCCAGTCTCTTTGCTAAAACACAACAAGAGTCACCTTTGCTACCATTCCCAACAAGTTCCTCATCTCCATCTGAGACCACCTCAGCCTGGACCTTATTGTTCTTTTCACTACCAGCATTTTTTTCAAAGCCATTCAACAAGTCTCTAGGAGGTTCCAAACTTTCCCACATTTTCTTTTCTTCTTCTGAGCCCTCCAAAGTGTTCCAGCCCTGGCCTGTTATGGAGTTTCCAAAGTTTTGGGTATCTTTTCAGCAACGCCCCACTCTACCAATACCAATTTACTGTATTAATTCATTTTCTCGCTGCTGATAAAGACATACACAAAACTGGAAACAAAAACAGGTTTAATTTGACTTACAGTTCCACATAGCTGGGAAGGCCTCAGAATCATGGTGGGAAGTGAAAGGCACTTCTTACATGATGGTAGCAAGAGAAAAATGAGGAAGAAGCAAAAGCGGAAACCCCTGATTAACCCATCAGATCTTGTGAGACTCGTTTACTATCAGGAGAATAGTACCACAAAGTCCAGCCCCCAAGATTCAATTACCTCCCCCTGGGTCCCTCCCACAACACATGGGAATTCTGGGAGATACAATTCAAGGTGTGATTTGGGTGGGGAAACAAACTATGTCACAAGACTGACAGAGAAAAAAAAAGAGAAGGCATAAATTATTAATCTCAGGCATGAAAGGGGGAATATTACTATAAACACTGAAGACATCAAAAGAATAATAAGGATATACAATCAACAACTCTATACATATCTGTTTGACAATTTAGATGACATAGACCAATTCAAAACTATAATAACTCATCTAATATGAAATAGATAATCTGAATAACACTTTATTAGGAAAATTATAATGTATGATTTAATAACTACACCCTGTACCTCCAAAATGTCCAAGCCAAGATGATTTCACTGGAGAATTCTACAAAACATTTAAAGAAGAATTAACACTAACTGTACATAATCCCCTCCTGAAATTACGAGAAAAAATTCTGAATTATTTTTATGAAGGTGGTATTTCCCCAATACTAAAACCAAAGATAGTATGAAAGAAAAAAAGAAAGAAAATGAAAGTATAAGTTATATCATTCATAAATTTGGACAAAAATTCTTAACCAGATATTAGTCAACAGAATTCACCAATATATAAAAAGAATTATATACATGGGGCTTATTCCAGGAATGCAAGTGTGGTGACGTCCAGTTATCATGTCAGAGGACACTCCTCTCCTCATCCCTCCTTTGGAGATAGCTACCTCATTCCACCCTTCAGGTAACCACTGTGGTCAAATGCATCATGGAACTATTAGATATACATCTTAAATTAACATATTTACCAGGTTAAGGGGGCAACATTGCTCAATATCCTCTTAGGAAATAAACATGAACAAATTCTTGTGAGAAAGTGATTTACGGTTTACAGTTTCTTTTAGCAAGAAACATGTTGCGACTTCCCTCCTCCATCCCGTCCATGACTGTTGAGGAGTCTTCCACAGGGGCTGACCTTGACTTGGAAGGTGTTCTTTAAACATAGCACAAGCTGAAATGCTAACCAAGGCTAGGTTAGATCTTAAGCAAATAAACAATTTCAGAAACAAAAATAAAAATACAGCCTTGTGTATAAAATTATTGATTTTCTCAGCAGTGGACATAAAATATTGCCCAAAAGGTTAGAAATAATCCCCATAAAGATCTATGCAAAATGATGCTCTTGGAGCAGACATGGGCCAGAAAAATCTTAACATCTTTGAGTAAACACACTGATGAAGAATAAAAGCTAAATATTTTCACTACAAAATATACTGACCTTAATTGTAATCTTTATCAACTTCTCTTATAATTGAACTGATACCATTTCATGTATAAATATAAAAACCACGAGTAATTCCACCACCCAGAGATAACAACAAAGTTTATTTGCTATTTGCGTATGCTTACGTATATGTATAACACATTAATATACACACTATTACATGAAATGTTTAATATTTAATTTCCACATACTTGTAAATGTACATACATAAAATAGATTATATGGTGATATGGTTAGACTTTGTGTCCCCATCAAAATCTCATCTTGAATTGTAATCCCCATAATCCTCATAATACCTGTGTATCAAGGGAGAGACCAGGTGGAAGTAATTGAATTATGGCGGTGGTTTTCCCAATGCTGTTCTCATGAGAGTGAGATATCAAATATCTGTTCTCATCAAATATCTGATGGGTTTATAAGGGACTCTTCCCCCTTTGCTCGGCCATTCTCCCTCTTGCTACCTTGTAAAGCAGGTGCTTTGCTTTCCCTTCGCCTTCTATCGTGATTGTAAGTTTCCTGAGGCTTCCCCAACCATGCAGAACTGTGAGTCAATTAAACCTCTTTCCTTTATAAATTACCTAGTCTCTGGCAGCTCTTTATAGCAGTGTGAAAACAGATGAACACATATGGCATACACTGTTTTGCAATGTGCCCTTTATGTATTTGTCGAGTTTCTTCTTAATTCATAATGGGTGAGATCTCCACTTTATATAGGAAAAAAAGTGGTCCAAATATTGATTATATTATTTTAATTTTAAATTATCTTTGACCTATATAGATTTTTAGTAGGTGAGTCTAACAATGTTACCCATGATCATATCTATTTTTGGTAGAAAGCTAGAAAGTAATACAAATGCACAGAAAAGGCATATGTGAAAATTGCTTAATGATGTTAGATGGGTTGATGGGTGTCTAAATACATACATCTAAATACATATGTGCATCTATGCATGCATGTAAGAGTATCTAATTTTGAGCAAAATTTGTTGGCATTCACCTTTTTATAGTTTGTCTTATAGTGCACTATAGTGTTAGTCTCTATTAGTTTGATTTTATCAATCTAGCTCAATGTTGTTTATCACCTACAGATTTATAACATAAAGCCTACACATGGCGTTTTCTCCACAAGGAAACTTCTTTTTCAGATGTTCCTTTGTTTTCTGTTTATGAATTTGATTCTACAGGAAGGTAAATATGAATTTATAAAGTTAAAAAACATCTCATTGGGATGTTGTCACAAACAAGAACCGAAACAAACAAAACAAAATGAAACCTCAATATATGAGCTGATTTGGAAACAATTTTCAATTTTAAACCATTGATTCATATTATTTACAATCACTATTTCTACTCACTCTTTTATTAATTTATTCAAACTGTTTATAGATGTTAGAAAAGAATTTTTTTGAAAATCATGTTAAATTATTTCTATATTTTTATTGCTTTTGAAAATATCAATATCAATCTATTATATAGTGAGTTATTACTGGCAAGCATATACTATTTTCTAATCACCTACTTTATTTAATTTTGTTCTTGGCTGTAGTTGTTTCTCTTTATTTTTTCCTTCCAAAATGACAATTAAATTAGGATAATTTTTTGTCCTTTACAGTTTTTAAAAATTTTAGTTCTTGTTTATTTTTTGTATGTATGATTCTTGTTCTGACAATAGTGAGCTGGGATTCTAAGATATTTGGGACAGATGTTAAAATCATTGTATCACACCATTTGAGCATCTCAGACAATTGGTTTAATTTTAGATTTTTATTCTTTTCTAATATATATATTTTATGCTATGAGTTTCCATCTAAGTGCTTATTTTCTTATATTCTGCAATTTTGATAAGTTATGTATTTAAGAATTTTTTTGGAGACAGAGTCTTGCTCTGTTGCCCAGGCTGGAGTGCAGTGGTGCCATTTCGGCTTACTGCAACCTCTGTCTCCTGGGTGTAAGTGATTCTCATGTCAGAGTAGCTGGGATTACAGGCACACACCACTACACCTGGGGAATTTTTGTATTTTTAGTAGAGATGGGGTTTCACCATATTGGCCAGGCTGATCCCAAACTCCTGGCCTCAAGGGATCCACCTGCCTGAGCCTTCCAAAGTGCTGCGATTACAGATGTGAGCCCCCAGGCCAAGCCTGATAGTTTATATTTTCATTTTCATTTGGTTCAAGATCTTTTTTCAACTTTTCTTGAGACTTCTTTGATCCATGTATTATTCAGAACTGTGTTGTTTAAACCTAAAATATTTGGAGATTTTCCATTTATCTTTCTGTTATTAATTTGTAGTACAATTCTGTTGTGGTCTGAGTGCATACTTCATAAGACTTTTACTCTTCTAAATTTGTTAAGGTGTTTTTCTACTCCTTTAAATTTGTTAATGGTGCTGTTGAGTTCTACTATGTCTTCACTGATTTTCTGCCTGCTGGGTCTGTTCATTTCTAATAGTGTTGGAGTCTCCAGCTATGATAGTGGATTCATCTATTTTGATGTGCAGTTCTACCTGTTTTGCCTCATGTATTTTGATGCTTTGTTGTTAGGTACACACATTTTAAGGGCTGTTATATCTTCTTGGAGAACTGACTCTGTTATCATTTTGTAATGTCCCCCCTAATAAACTAGCTTGCCCTGAAATCTGCTCTTCTGAAATTAATATAGCTATTCTAGCTTTCTCTCAATTAGTACTATCATGGTATGTACTCTCCCATCCCTTTACTTTTAATTTTCCTGGATCTTCATATTTAAAATGGGTTTTCTGTGGACAACTATACTTAGCTCCTGTTTCTTTTTAGTCCACTCTGACAAGCTCTGTCTTTTAATTGGTGTATTTAGGCCATTCACATTTAATGTGATATAGTATTAATATGCATATACTTATAACTTTTATATTTGTTGTTTGTCTTCCCTTTTTCTTTCTTTTCTGCTTTTCCTGTATTTAGTTGAGCTATTTTGTATTTACTATTTTATCATTAGATGATGTACTCCATTTTATCTCTTCTCTTATCATATCAATTGTATTTCTCTTTTATTTGGTGATTGTCCTAGAGTTTGCAATATACATTTACAATTAATCCAAGTCCACTTTTGAAAAACAGTTATCATTTCACAAGTAGTGCAGTTACCTTATAAATGAATATTTTCAATATCTTCCACCTATCCCTAATAACATTCCTTCATTCATTTCAATGCTTATCTACGTTATAATCACTGAACACATTGTTGCTGTTATTAATTTGAACAAACTTCTATTTGCTACATCAATTAAGAATTAGAAAAATGAAAATAATACTTTACCTTCATTTGTTCCTTCTCTATCACTCTTCCTTTCTGTATCTGTAACCAAGTTTCTGACTTAGCACATTTTTCCTTTTTTCTGAAATTAACTTTTTTTTTCAAAATTTATTGCATGGTGAAGTTATTGGTGACCAATTCTCTCAATTTTTGTTTGAAAAAATGATTTCTTCACTTTCTACAGATAATTTCTCTAGATATAGAATACTAGCTTAGTTTCTTTCAAAGCTTTAAAAATGTTACTACACTTTCTTCTTGTTGTCTTGTTGGTCTTGTTTCTGAAGTCCTGTGTAATTCCAATCCTCACTTCTCTGTAAGTAAGGTGTTCTCCCCATCCCTCAGCTTCTTCCAAGACAAATAGAAGTGCTGATTTTCATCTTGTTCATCCTTTTTCTTGTTGTAAGGATGGAGTGGATGACTTGCAAGCACTTTAATGTCAAACTGGAAATGGGAAGTCCCTTTGATTTAAGATGGATGTTGTTTGTCATGCTAAAGGATTCTGCTATTCCATTTCATAATTGTTAGTTTAACCACCTGTGAAATTTGTATGTTTTCAAATGCCTACTAGTTGTCTATATCTTTCCTTCTATTTTTAGGGCTTATTATTTCATGCATACTTTCAAAATGAAATTTTTCTTTCATCCATGAATATACATTGCCTGCTCACAGCTTAGTTTTGGATTTTATATTCGAGAATTGTACTCACTTGGTTTTTCATGTTTCATCTCTAGTTTTGAATAATTTTTGCTTGCAATTTTAATTTAAACCTTTTTTGGGGAGTCAGAATATGGAATGAATGAAGAATTAGGAGCATGCTAACATACAAGGAAAAAGGAAACTTTTTCTGTTTTCATATTCTTGAAACAGTTCATGTGGCAGGGGAATTCCCTGGTCATTGATGATCTAAAATAATTGGCAATATTTATTTTGCCTTTTCTTGTTAAAATGATTTTGTTATTCGCTATTAGTTATTACATATCTTGATATCTAATTTTTCTTCATTTCTTATTTGATGGGGTAATATTTCTTCATAGATAGACATAAATGCATACATGCACACAAGTACATATACATTTATATACACACACACTCATACATGCACATATATAATAATAAAAGTGAATAAATCTACCACTTTTGCCTTCTAAAATCTTTGCTTATTGCTCTGTTTTTACCATTGCTAGGAATAGCTTAATGCTAGGCAGATGTTTATTTCTTTGGGTCAAAATTGGTATTTTCTCCTACTTGAATGATAGAATACTTTGTTCTTTATTTCCCTAGTTTAAATGTTTTGTAAGAGTATGGTCAGGTTTTGCTCCTCTTTACAGAATTTGCCTACAATGTGGCAATCTTCACTTATTTTTTTTATTTCAAAGATGTATCCACTTTACACTTTTTCTAATGTCTCTCTTTTATCCCTGAAGTCTGGGTAGAGGTTTTCAGGTATTTCATCCAAATCTGTTCATTGGATTTTGCACAGTTTAAATTCCATCTCTTTTTTACCTCCAATATGGGCTTTAAATGCTGTCTTGAAATAGAAAAGAGATACGCCTTAGGTATATGTGTCTATATTTGCTCTACTACTTCATTGTCTTGATTACTACCAAATTTCAATGAACATTATTATCTGGAACTGCCAACCCTGCAAGTTTGTTCTATTTCAATATTTTCTTAAATATATATTTGCCTTTGCATTTCCATATACATTTTTAGAATCAGCATGCCAATTTCCACTAAAACATCTGCTGGGATTTTTGTTTGAAATTGTACATAGACCTCTTGCATTTAATTGAATTACTGCTGTAGTTGCATTTTATCTTTCATCTTTTTATTTATTTATTTATTTGTTTGTTTATTTATTTTTTATTATTATACTTTAAGTTCTAGGGTACATGTGCATAACATGCAGGTTTGTTTCATTTGTATACTTGTGCCATGTTAGTGTGCTGCACCCATCAACTCATCAACACCCATCAACTCGTCATTTACATCAGGTATAACTCCCAATGCAATTCCTCCCCCCTCCCCGCTCCCCATAATAGGCCCTGGTGTGTGATATTCCCCTTCCCGAGTCCAAGCGATCTCATTGTTCAGTTCCCACCTATGAGTGAGAACATGCGGTGTTTGGTTTTCTGTTCTTGCGATAGTTTGCTGAGAATGATGGTTTCCAGCTGCATCTATGTCCCTACAAAGGACACGAACTCATCCTTCTTTATGGCTGCATAGTATTCTATGGTGTATATGTGCCACATTTTCTTAATCCAGTCTGTCACTGATGGACATCTGGGTTGATTCCAAGTCTTTGCTATTGTGACTAGTGCTGCAATACACATACGTGTCCATGTGTCTTTATAGCAGCATGATTTATAATCCTTAGGGTATATACCCAGTAATGGGATGGCTGGGTCATATGGTACTTCTAGTTCTAGATCCTTGAGGAATTGCCATACTGTTTTCCATAATGGTTGAACTAGTTTACAATCCCACTAGCAGTGTAAAAGTGTTCCTATTTCTCCACATCCTCCCCAGCACCTGTTGTTTCCTGACTTTTTAATGATTGCCATTCTAACTGGTGTGAGATGGTTTCTCACTGTGGTTTTGATTTGCATTTCTCTGATGGCCAGTGAAGAAGAGCATTTTTTCAAGTGTCTGTTGGCTGTATGCATGTCTTCTTTTGAGAAATGTCTGTTCATATCCTTTGCCCACTTTTTGATGGGGTTGTTTGTTTTTTTCTTGTAAATTTGTTTGAGTTCTTTATAGGTTCTGGATATTAGCCCTTTGTCAGATGAGTAGATTGCAAAAATTTTCTCCCATTCTGTAGGTTGCCTGTTCACTCTGATGGTAGTTTCTTTTGCTGTGCAGAAGCTCTTTAGTTTAATTAGATCCCATTTGTCAATTTTGGCTTTTGTTGCCATTGCTTTTGATGTTTTAGACATGAAGTCCTTGCCCATGCCTATGTCCTGAATGATATTACCTAGGTTTTCTTCTAGGGTTTTTATGGTATTAGGTCTAACATTTAAGTCTCTAATCCATCTTGAATTAATTTTCGTATAAGGAGTAAGGAAAGGATCCAGTTTCAGCTTTCTACTTATGGCTAGTCAATTTTCCCAGCACCATTTATTAAACAGGGAATCCTTCCCCCATTTCTTGTTTTTCTCAGGTTTGTCAAAGATCATACGGCCGTAGATGTGTGGTATTATTTCTGAGGACTCTGTTCTGTTCCATTGGTCTATATGTCTGTTTTGGTACCAGTACCATGCCGTTTTGGTTACTGTATCCTTGTAGTATAGTTTGAAGTCAGGTAGCGTGATGCCTCCAGCTTTGTTCTTTTGACTTAGGATTGTCTTCACAATGCAGGCTCTTTTTTGGTTCCTTATGAACTTTAAAGCCATTTTTTCCAATTCTGTGAAGTAAGTCATTGGTAGCTTGATGGGGATGGCATTGAATCTATAAATTACCTTGGGCAGTATGGCATTTTCATGATATTGATTCTTCCTATCCATGAGCATGGTATGTTCTTCCATTTGTTTGTGTCCTCTTTTATTTCACTGAGCAGTGGTTTGTAGTTCTCCTTGAAGAGGTCCTTTACATCCCTTGTAAGTTGGATTCCTAGGTATTTTATTCTCTTTGAAGCTATTGTGAATGGGACTTCATTCATGATTTGGCTCTCTGTTTGTTACTGGTGTATAAGAATGCTTGTGATTTTTGCACATTAATTTTGTATCCTGAGACTTTGCTGAAGTTGCTTATCAGCTGAAGGAGATTTTGGGCTGAGATGATGGGTTTTTCTAAATAAACAATCATGTCATCTGCAAACAGGGACAATTTGACTTTTTCTTTTCCTAACTGAATACCCTTTATTTCTTTCTCTTGCCTGATTGCCTTAGCCAGAACTTCCAACACTATGTTGAATAGGAGTGGTGAGAGAGGGCATCCCTGTCTTGTGCCAGTTTTCAAAGGGAATGCTTCCAGTTTTTGCCCATTCGGTATGATATTGGCTGTGCGTTTGTCATTAATAGCTCTTATTATTTTGAGATACATTCCATCAATACCGAATTTATTGAGAATTTTTAGCATGAAGGGCTGTTGAATTTTGTCAAAGGCCTTTTCTGCATCTATTGAGATAATCATGCGGTTTTTGTCTTTGGTTCTGTTTATATGCTGGATTACATTTATTGATTTGCATATGTTGAACCAGCCTTGCATCCCAGGGATGAAGCCCACTTGATCATGGTGGATAAGCTTTTTGATATTCTGCTGGATTCAGTTTGCCAGTATTTTATTGAGGATTTTTGCATTGATGTTCATCAGGGATATTGGTCTTAAATTCTCTTCTTTTTTTTTTTTTTTTTTTTTTTGAGATGGAGTCTCGCTCTGTTGCCCGGGCTGGAGTGCAGTGGCCAGATCTCAGCTCACTGCAAGCTCCGCCTCCCGGATTTACACCATTCTCCTGCCTCAGCCTCATGAGTAGCTGGGACTACAGGCGCCCGCCACCTCGCCCGGCTAGGTTTTTTTTTGTATTTTTTAGTAGAGACAGGGGTTTCACCATGTTAGTCAGGATGGTCTCGATCTCCTGACATCGTGATCCACCCGTCTCGGCCTCCCAAAGTGCTGGTATTACAGGCTTTAGCCACCGTGCCCGGCCTAAAATTCTCTTTTTTTGTTGTGTCTCTGCCAGGCTTTGGTATCAGGATGACGTTGGCCTCATAAAATGAGTTAGGGAGGATTCCTTCTTTTTCTATTGATTGGAATAGTTTCAGAAGGAATGGTACCAGCTCCTCCTTGTACCTCTGGTAGAATTCAGCTGTGAATCCATCTGGTCCTGGACTTTTTTTGGTGGGTAGGCTATTAATTATTCCTCAATTTCAGAGCCTGCTATTGGTCTATTCAGGGATTCAACTTCTTCCTGGTTTAGTCTTGGGAGACTGTAAGTGTCCAGGAAATTATCCATTTCTTCTAGATTTTCTAGTTTATTTGAGTAGAGGTGTTTATAGTATTCTCTGATGGTAGTTTGTATTCTGTAGGGTCAGTGGTGATATCCCCTTCATCATTTTTTATTGCATCTCTTTGATTCTTCTCTCTTTTCTTCTTTGTTAGTCTTGCTAGCAGTGTATAAATTTTGTTGATCTTTTCAAAGAACCAGCTCCTGGATTCATTGATTATTTTGGAGGGTTTTTTATGTCTCTATCTCCTTCAGTTCTGCTCTGATCTTAGTTATTTCTTGCCTTCTGCTAGCTTTTGAATGTGTTGGCTCTTGCTTCTCTAGTTCTTTTAATTGTGATGTTAGAGTGTCAATTTTAGATCTTTCCAGCTTTCTCTTATGGGCATTTAGTGCTATAAATTTCCCTCTACACACTGCTTTAAATGTGTCCCAGAGAGTCTCGTATTTGTATCTTTGTTCTCATTGGTTTCAAAGAACATCTTTATTTCTGCCTTCATTTCGTTATGTACCCAGTAGTCATTCAGGAGCAGGTTATTCAGTTTCCACGTCATTGAGTGGTTTTGATTGAGTTTCTTAGTCCTGAGTTCTAGTTTGATTGCACTGTGGTCTGAGAGACAGTTTGTTATAATTTCTGTTCTTTTACATTTGCTGAGGAGTGCTTTACTTCCAATTATGTGGTCAGTTTTGGAATAAGTGTGATGTGGTGCTGAGAAGAATGTATATTCTGTTGATTTGTGGTGTAAAGTTCTGTAGATGTCTATTGGGTCCGCTTGGTGTAGAGATGAGGCCAATTCTTGGATATCCTTGTTAACTTTCTGTCTCGTTGATCTGTCTAATGTTGACAGCGGGGTGTTGAAGTCTCCCATTATTATTTATGGGAGTCTAAGTCTCTTTGTAAGTCTCTAAGGACTTGCTTTATGAATCTGGGTGCTCCTGTAATGGGTGCCTATATATTTAGGATAGTTAGCTCTTCCTGATGAATTGATCCCTTTACCATTATGTAATGGCTTTCTTTGTCTCTTTTGATCTTTGATGGTTTAGAGTCTGTTTTATCAGAGACTAGGATTGCAAGCCCTGCTTTGTTTTGTTCTGCATTTGCTTGGTAGATCTTCCTCCATCCCTTTATTTTGAGCCTATGTGTGTCTCTGCATGTGAGATGTGTCTCCTGAATACAGCAGACTGATGGGTCTTGACTCTTTATCCAGTTTGCCAGTCTGTGTCTTTTAATTGGCCCATTTAGTCCATTTACATTTAAGGTTAATATTGTTATGTGTGAACTTGATCTTGTCATTATGATATTAACTGGTTATTTTGCTTGTTAGTTGATGCAGTTTCTTCCTAGCATGTATGGTCTTTACATTTTGGCATTTGTTTGCAATGGCTGGTACCAGTTGATCCTTTCCATGTTTAGTGCTTCCTTCAGGGTCTCTTGTAAGGCAGGCCTGGTGGTGACAAAATCTCTAAGCATTTGCTTATCTATAAAGGATTTTATTTCTCCTTCACTTATGAAACTTAGTTTGGCTAGATATGAAATTATGGGTTGAAAATTCTTTTCTTTAAGAATGTTGAATATTGGCTCCCACTATCTTCTGGCTCATAGAGTTTCTGCCAAGAGATCTGCTGTTAGTCTGATGGGCTTCCCTTTGTGGGTAACCCGACCTTTCTCTCTGGCTGCCCTTAAGATTTTTTCCTTCATTTCAACTTTGGTGAATCTGACAATTATGTGTCTTGGAGTTGCTCTTCTCAAGGAGTATCTTTGTGGCGTTCTCTGTATTTCCTGAATTTGAATGTTGGCCTGCCTTACTAGCTTGGGGAAGTTCTCCTGGATGATATCCTGAAGAGTGTTTTCCAACTTGGTTCCATTTTCCCCCTCACTTTCAGGCACTCCAATCAGACGTAGATTTAGTCTTTTCACATAATCCCATACTTCTTGAAGGTTTTGTTCATTTCTTTTTCCTCTTTTTACTTTAGACTTCTCTTCTCACTTCATTTCATTCATTTGATCCTCAATTGCTGATACTCTTTCTTCCAGTTGATTGAGTCTGTTATTGAAGCTTGTACATTTGTCACGTATTTCTCGTGTCACGGTTTTTATCTCTGTGAGTTCATTTGTGGCCTTCTCTGCATTCATTATTCGAGTTATCCATTCTTCCATTCTTTTTTCAAGATTTTTAGTTTCTTTGCGCTTGGTACATAATTCCTCCTTTAGCTTTGAGAATTTTGATGGACTGAAGCCTTCTTCTCTCAACTAGTCAAAGTCATTCTCCATCCAGCTTTGATCTGTTGCTGGTGATGAGCTGCGTTCCTTTGGAGGGGGAGATGTGCTCTTATTTTTTGAATTTCCAGCTTTTCTGCCCTGCTTTTTCCCCATCTTTGTGGTTTTATCTGCCTGTGGTCTTTGATGATGGTGACGTACTGATGGGGTTTTCGTGTGGGTGTCCTTCCTGTTTGTTAGTTTTCCTTCTAACAGTCAGGACCCTCAGCTGTAGGTCTGTTGGAGATTGCTTGAGGTCCACTCCAGACCCTGTTTGCCTGGGTATCAGCAGCAGAGGCTGCAGAAGATAGAATATTGCTGAACAGCGAGTGTACCTGTCTGATTCTTGCTTTGGAAGCTTCCTCTCAGGGGTGTACCCCACCATGTGAGGTGTGGGGTGTCATTCTGCACCTAACAGAGGATGTTTCCCAGTTAGGCTACTCAAGGGTCAGGGACCCACTTGAGCAAGCAATCTGTCCATTCTCAGATCTCAACCTCTGTGTTGGGAGATCCACTGCTCTCTTCAAAGCTGTCGGACTGGGTGTTTTGCATCTGCAGAGGTTTCTGCTGCTTTTTCTGGTTGTTGTTTAGCTGTGCCCTGTCCCCAGAGGTGGAGTCTATAGAGACAGGCAGGCCTCCTTGAGCTGCTGTGGGCTCCACCCAGTTCGAGTTTCCCAGCGGCTTTGTTTACCTACTTAAGCCCCAGCAATGGCGGGCACCCCTCCCCTAGCCTCACTGCTGCCTTGCTGTTAGATGGCAGACTGCTGTGCTAGCAATGAGGGAGGCTCCCCAGGCGTGGGACCCTCTGGGCCAGGTGTGGGATGTAATCTCCTGGTGTGCCGTTTGCTAAGACCCTTGGTAAAGCACAGTATTGGGGTGGGAGTTACCTGATTTTCCAGGTGTTGTGTGTCTCAGTTCCTCTGGCTAGGAAAAGGGTTTCCCTTCCCCCTTGCACTTCCCAGGTGAGGTGATGCCTCACCCTGCTTCAGCTCTCGCTGGTCGGGCTGCAGCAGCTGACCAGCACTGATTGTCTGGCACTCCCTAGTGAGATGAACCTGGTACCTCAGTTGAAAATGCAGAAATCACCCATCTTCTGTGTCGCTCGCGCTGGGAGCTGGAGACTGGAGCTGTTCCTATTAGGCCATCTTGCTCCACCCACACTATCTTTCATCTTTGAGTATACTTTTGTTGTCATCTTGTATATTACAAAATATAAAGTATGAACCAAAATATTACTTTTACTATTTTTTAATAATCTCAGGACTTTGGAATTGGATATACATACACACACACACACACACACACACACACACACACACACACACACATATACAACATGCAGGTTTGTTACATAGGTCTACACCTGCAATGAATATATATATATATATATATATATATATATATATATATCTCCTACTTCCAACTCTGGCTTTATGTTAACCATAAGTTGTAATTATTATCATTTTAAATCCACAGGATGCTACTGTTAATGCCTGTGTAGTAAGTTTTCTTTTGTATTTTCTCACGTATTAACCTCTCCCATTGTTCTGAGAAGTCAGCTGTGCATATATTACTTGTAAATTTATAAACCATGTGCCCTTTTTTCTCTGGATGCTTTATCATTTTTTCCTTGCTTTGATTTGCAATAGTTGAACTTTGTGTGTCTGGGTTCTGGGTGTGGCTTTTTTTTTTTTCTTTTTCTTTTCTTTGTTTAAAAAATTCTGCTTGAGCTGACTGAGCTTCTCAAATATACACTTCAATGTTATTCATCAGTTTCAGGGAAATTCCTTGCCATTGTAAAAAACATTATTTTTAACCATTTTCCTGTATTATTCTGGGACAGCAATTACAAGAAGATTAGGCCTTCTGATGATGTACTATATATCACTTCTAATCTGTTTTGTGGTATTTAAAAAAATTTTTTCCTCTCTCTGTATTTCTATTTGTGTAGTTCCTATGAATCTAATTTCTATGTCATCAGTTATGTGTTTTTCTGCAGTCTTTTGTTCAATGCATACATTGAGTTCTTAATTTCAGTCATTATTCTTCGGTTGATAAGTATGAATTTTATCTTCATATAATAAAATTTTCTATTAAATTTTCATAGCTTTTCACCTATTTTACGCTTCTTTTCTTATTTTCTTAAAAATAGTCATAATAGTTATTTTAAAGTCTACTGCTAGCTGTAATTATAATCACCTGTAGGTCTGCCTTGATTTTTATTTTGGTTTTCAGATAATCCCATCTATTTTCATGGCTAGTAATTTTTGGTAGAATGCCAGCCACAGTTTAAAAAAATAAAAATAAAAAGCTCCTTAGCCTTCAGCTTTGCCCAGATTGGCCAGAGAGAAACTGGTGGCAGATTTTCCATATCACTTCACTTCCTCACCCACTCCAGGCTTGCCGCTCTCACCAGTGTGTCCAGTACCTCCTCTTCTCTTGGATCCTTGTCTTGTGAGCGTCCAAACACTGGGAAGTAGAAGGACATTCCTTGCTGCTTTTCAGATTTTGTGATTTAGCTCTTTGGCTTTCAGCCTACACAGCTTTGGAGTTTACCAAATACCTGAAGGAAGAAACTGCCTGTGTTTGAGCCCCTTCTGCTTGTCCAACCTCTCTGCCCCTCAGCAGCTGCCCTTAGCTCCACTCAAGCCCAGTCTTGCAGCTCTGGCTCCTTCTGAAAACCAACAGGTGCTACTAGGGTTTCCAGGGACCCTGGGACTCTCCTACAACCATGCCTTCTCATCTGGAATTTTCTTCTTTTAGTTTTTGTTGCCACATCTATATTGATACCTATATGTGGGCAGGTCATATATTTGGGAATTTGTCCAGCTTTCAGATTGTTTTCAGTGAAAAGTTGGGCTGAATGGATCCTCCATCCCACTCAGTAGCAGAAAACTTCAGTATGGGTTGTAATTCCATTACTCTGCTTTTCATTTGGTGCCATCCTTCCTCATATATATATATATCCTTCCATTCCATGGAAATACCATTAGAGGAGTAAGTTTTTCATCCTTTTTTCAACAAATGTAGGTTATATAAGAAAATGATAATTTTCTCAAACCTATATGAACATCACAATATTACATAAAACCATGTAAGGGAAATAATAGAAAAACAAGTTAAAATAGAAAGGTAAGTAGTTATATTAAGAATAATTTAAAAAATACTTCACTTAGTGTTTTGGGCAAATTTTTCTATTGTCCATCAATATTTGCAATGTTCGCTTTGTGGACATGTGGAAAAGCTACATTTCCTCAGCCCCTGTGTGAGGTTCGTTATGGTCATAAGATATGCTTTGACAATAAAGTGTGAACAACAGGATCCTGTGTCTCTTCTGCTTTAAAGCATTTAATTGCTGGTGTTGAGCTCTTCACTTCTCTCTTTCTTTGTATGTCATGATTTACATATATCATATCAAGGAGAAATGATGCTGAGAATCTTAAGAAAGAAAGCTCCATTTTTTGGTGGTTTTTTTTTTTTTCTTGTAAATTTGTTTAAGTTCCTTGCAGATTCTGGATATTAGCCCTTTGACAGATGGATACATTGTGAAATTTTCTCCCATTCTGTAGGTTGCCTATTCACTCTGATAATAGTTTCTTTTGCTGTACAGAAGCTCTTTCATTTAATTAGATCCCATTTGTCAATTTTGGGTTTTGTTGCCATTGCTTTTGATATTTTAGTCCTGAAGTCTTTGCCCATGCTTATGTCCTGAATGGTATTGCCTAGGTATCATTGTAGGGTTTTTATGGTTTTAGGTCTTGCTTTTAAGTATTCCATCCATCTTGAGTTAATTTCTGTATAAGGGGTAAGAAAAGAGTCTAGTTTCAGTTTTCTGCATATGGCTAACCAGTTTTCCCAACACCCTTTATTAAATAAGGAATCCTTTCCCCACTGCTTCTTTCAGATGTGTCAAAGATCATACCATCTCATGTCAGTTAGAATGGCGACCATTAAAAAGTCAGGAAACAACAGATGCTGGAGAGGATGTGGAGAAATAGGAAAGCTTTTACACTGTTGGTGGGAGTGTAGATTAGTTCAACCATTGTTGAAGACAATGTAGTGATTCCTCAAGGATCTAGAATCAGAAATACCATTTGACCCAGCAATCCCATCACTGGGTATATACCCAAAGGATTATAAGTCATTCTACTATAAAGACACATGCACACGTATATTTATTGTGGCACTATTCACAATAGCAAAGACTTGGAACCAACCCAAATATCCATCAATGATAGACTGGATAAAGAAAATATGGCACATATACACCATGGAATACTATGCAGCCATAAAAAAGATGAGTTCATGTCCTTTGCAAGGACATGGACAAAGCTGGAAACCATCATTCTCAGGAAACTAACACAGAACAGAAAACCAAAGATCACATATTCTCATTCATAAGTGAGAGTTGAACAATGAGAACACATGGACACAGGGAGGGGAACATCACACACTACAGCCTGTTGAGGGGTGGGGAGCCAGGGGAGGGATAGCATTAGGAGAAATAACTAATATAGATGATGGGTTTATGGGTGCAGCAAACTACCATGGCAGGTGTATACCTAGGTAACAAACCTGCACATTCTGCATATGTATCCCAGAACTTAAAGTATAATAACAAAAAAAAAAAAGAAGTAAAGAAAAAGAAAGAAAGCTCTACTAGCATGTCCTCTGGCCACACAAAAGGCTTTGTTTTAGCCTGAAATAAAACTTTTATTTTTTTAAGCTAATGTGATTTTAGAGTTATCCATTAACTTAACAAAATCTCCTCTATAGTGGCAGATATAATTTAACAACATACAAAATAAGCCATTATTAAAGAGAGAATCAAGCTTACTTCAAAACCTTCCTAAATCTGGCCTACATTCTTCTAAGCGAGATGAAGCCATGATGATGATAAAATAAACACACAGGTGATGCTCTATTGAAATTACAGTTAGATTACAGTCAGAGATATCAAGATATATATACACAGGATAATTGTTATAGAAATATAGATATGTGGATATTCATGGATTATTATATATAAATATATATTATATATTACATTATATATTATATATTATTATATATAATATAATATAATATAATATATAATATATATTAGGTTCACCTCTCTCACCCTGAAGAGAAAAATATCCTCCTTAGTCACAGTGAAGATATCCCATGGGGAGTGTGTGTCATCTCCTTTAGGCAGGAAATGTCATCTTATCATCTTATCTTTTCTTTCCTTTAAGCAGGAAATGTGCAGAGTAGCTAGTAAACTTCTGAAGACTTTGCCACTTCTCAATAAAATTAGGAGTAGAAAATACCAGAACCATTGATTCCTTCTGTCTCCTACTGTGATATTATTTGCAAGAAAAATAGTTTGAGAATTTTAAAGTATTGAACACTATATATATATATATATATATATATATTTAACACTATATATATATATATTTAACACTGTATATATATATTTAACACTTGATTATATACATATAATTTCTTTTTTTTTTTTTTTCTTTCTTTTTTTTTTTTTTTTGAGACGGAGTCTCGCTCTGTCGCCCAGGCTGGAGTGCAGTGGCGCGATCTCGGCTCACTGCAAGCTCCGCCTCCCGGGTTCCCGCCATTCTCCCGCCTCAGCCTCCGAGTAGCTGGGACTACAGGTGCCCGCCACCGCGCCCGGCTAGTTTTTTGTATTTTTTTTTTTAGTAGAGACGGGGTTTCACCGTGTTAGCCAGGAGGGTCTCGATCTCCTGACCTCGTGATCCACCCGCCTTGGCCTCCCAAAGTGCTGGGATTACAGACTTGAGCCACCGCGCCTGGCCTATATATATAATTTCTTATCTCTGTCTGCTGAGGACCCTAGAAGTGCTAATATTTCTGAAGCAATTAAAATACCTATTACCCAGATCTTTTTTGGTGCCATTTACCTATACCAAAAAACAAGGTTTTCTGAATAACTTTAGTATGGGTTTGAAGCATAGAAAATACAAGAAGAGCCTGAAGAATAGGGCTAGTAAAGAAGTGGAAAGAAAGAAAAGAAAGAGAGAAAAGAAGAAAGGAAGAAAAGAAAGAAAGAGAGAGAGAGAGAGAGAGAGAGAGGAGGGAAGGAAGGAAGGAAAGGAAGGAAGGAAGGAAGGAAGGAAGGAAGGAAGGTAAGGAAGGAAGGGAAGGAGGAAGGAAGGAAGGAAGGAAGAAAGATGAAAGAAACGGAAGGAAGGAAGGATGAAGGAAGGAAGGAAGGAAGGAAGGCAGGAAGGAAAGAAAGAAAGAAAGAAGAAAGAAAGAAAGAAAGAAAGAAAGAAAGAAGAAAGAAAGAAGAAAGAAAGAAATGAAAAGAAGAAAGAAAGAAAGAAAGGAAGGAAGGAAAGAAAGAGAGAAAGAAAAAGAAAGGAAAGAAAGAAAGGAAGGAAGGAGAGACGGAGGAAAGAAGGAAGGAAGGAAGGGAGAGAGAAAGAAGAAAAAGAAGAGAGAGAAAAGATAGCAGATAGAAAGGGAAGGAAGAAGAAAGGGGCAAGGAAGAGAGAGAGAATGAGAACATGTCAAAAAAAAAACAAAACAAACAATCAAACAAAAACCTCACAGAAACATCCTGAAGGAGTTCCCAATGGCCAAAGCTGAAACTATTTTAATAAGAACAAGAAAAATTATGAATGTATTGGATTATAACTCTAAGAATAAAAGTAATATCCATAAATTTATTTAAATGATTGAATACATAAATAAGGGAAAGCGGGCAATGGTCCTTACAGGATAATCCCAAATAATAAATGTAGAAGTGAGGGAAATACAAAATTGCCATTAGCAAACCATGGTAACATTTTCTGCAGGCAAGGTCCACCAAACAACAGTAACATTATTGAGTAACATTTTAAGGAGGAGAATATTTGCATAGCCCCAAAAACATGTATTAATCACTGTAGTGGTTTTGCTATATTGTCACAAATATGTGTGCAAGTCCCATCTACAACTAGCTTATAGCATCCTTGCTGCGGCAAGAGGAGATTCATGAGAAATGTTCAGAGAAGGAAGTTTAGATTACAAGAAATGTTCAGAGCTGGGAGTTTTAGAAGATCCTTGTCCTCAGTTTAGAAGATCTGAAGAGGCCTGGTCTGGACTGGTTGGTAGAAAAGCAAAGCAGATTCGTTAAAGAAGTGGAGACTTCCATGGTGACTTTGGCATTATGGTGGGTGTATGGCAGTTTGAGGAGAGAAACAGTTCCTGAAGCAATGGCATGAACAAAAGACAGGAAAGGGATCATGCTCAAGCCATAAAGCAGGCCAGTTTGACTGGAGCAAGAATATACAAAAAGTAGTAAACAGTAGAGAGTAAGTTTGGAAAGGTAGATGGCGAGTCTAAAGGGCTGGTAGAAGCTTCTCCTTATTAGGTGAGCCATAGGTAGCCATGAGAGTTTCTAGAGCAGAGACGTGGTAATTTCTGAGCTCAGAAAAATTCCTCCAATGTTAGCCATTGTAGGGACTAGAATTTTTTCTCTGAATGAGATGGCTGTGTGGCAGGATCAGGAGCAGTTCTGCTTAGTGTTTGACTGGACCACTTTGGCTGTTGTGTTGAGAATGCATCACAGAGCACAGTCAGGGAAAAGCAGGGCCACCAAGTAGAGGACAATTATAGAAATGGAGGTGAGAGATGATGGTACAGTGTGGTGGAGTGTCCTCAGGGCGAGGTGGTGAGTAAGTGTGTCTGAGTCATGCCATCTGGATCATCTATGTGACCTGAAGATGGGATTATCCTTTGATGACTCCAGGAGAAAGTCCAAATAGCTTAGCTCTTCAAGACCTGGTCTTAATTTCCTTCCAATCAAATCTGTCATCTTTTCCCAAAAACAGATCCTGAGGTTGAGCCATACCAAAAGCCCAAGGTGGTCTTTGTACACTGCCCATGGATTTCTTTCTGGGTGAAAACACCCTATTTCCTTTGCTAAGGAACTCTCACCCATCTTTCCTTTGTCCTGGTTTTTCCAAATCCTTCCCTGACATAACCTTGGCAGAGTCAGGAGCTGGCTCTGTCTTCTGTGTTCCTGAAGCACTATTGTTACAGTCCATATTCGGAGAACAGCACATGCCATGGTGTAGCCTGAGCGTTTTCATCTGTATCCTTATGGCAATGGCTCCACTAGACAGGAAGGGGCAGAGCAGGAATTTGTTTCACACTCCTGTTTTCTGATTTTGTCTGATATTTGCATGATACTTATCCTTGTTCAACACAGTTCATCTCCTTGATCCTGATTAGGGATTCTTTCTAAGCCATGTCCTTGATTATGAAAGACTATGTATAGGGTTCTCCATTCTGTCTTGTGGAAATATACATGGCCCAGAGAGCCAATTTTCTGTAAATTACTTTATTTGACTTACGATTTTTGTAAGTGTTTTAGTAACACGCATCTGTTGAGGTCCTGGGGAGGATAAGCATTTGATTAAGGTGGCACAGCAGGAGGCAGAAGCTGAATGAAACCCGTGCAGTCCCACTTCTCCCATTGGGAGAAAGTAGCCAATTCTGACCCTTCATCGTGGAACAGAATAGATTTACACAGAGAGCACATTCTTCAAATATCACTTCCTCTTTAGAAACTTAAAGTTGGAGGGCACCTGCAGAATCACTGCTTTATCCCTTGACACTGTGCAGAAACACCATTTACAACTGCCTTCAAGCGTGCAAATGGTGATGGAGACAGGGAGTCCCTCCCAGAGCATGAATCAGTAGGGCTTGTTTATCAAAGAGTCTCCACTGAATGGAGCCAAAATCTGTTTCTCACTATATTATTTCCCTTGATTTGCCAGCAGAAAAAGCCTAATCCCTCCTTCAAATGATAAGCCTTCTAAAATTACAGGCAGGTAAGTTTTAAAATTTAAAGGCAACTGGATCTTCACATCTCTATTGTTTCAACCACACAGATGGCATGCTTTCTAAGCCCTTTGTCATTAAATTGGGATAAGTTTATTCCTGTGTGCTGCTTTTAATTAATGGCATACCACTGAAATCCCTCAGTTTTCTGTGAAGAACTAACTTGCCCCATTGTCTTCACTGAGGACCCATTTCTTAGCCCCCTTTCACAGCAGAATTGCCTCTGAAGCATCTCTGCCCACTATTCCTGTTGCCTCTCCAATTTGCTGTTGAGCCCACTCCTCCCACGCTCTTGTCCCCACAAGTCTGCAGAAACTCTTCTTCCCTTAGGCTAAGGGAAGATGTCCGTGTTACTCTGTTCAACCTTCCATTCTCAGTATTTCTCTTTTGGCTGCTCTTACTTCCCTTCCTTACCCCTTGCCTACAGTGACTCCTCCTGTCCATGGGCTCCAACAACCCTGGCCTGCCTGCTGCTTCTGGACAGTCTGGACCCTCTGGGTAAGAGCTTTGCTCTGCTGTCCCATGATATGTATCCTTTTTACCAGATCCGTCCTTTGCTTCACAGTGAGGCCTCCCCTGGCCACCCCTCCCGGCCCTGGATTGACTCAGAAGAAATTACCCTTCTCTATTTTATCTGCACAACACATACCTCTGACCTAGATAGTAAATAATATGGTGAGTCGTATTTGTTGGCCATTGTTTGCCTCCCTGATCCGTACAATCTCAGCAAGTGCATGCAGGGATGGTTGTCCCTTGGGTCTCCTGAGTGTCTAATGCAGTTTCTGGCATGAGGCAGGCTTTCATCACATTCTAGATGAATGAGTAGCATTATGAATGGAGGTCTGTACGATGGGGGGGACCAGAGAGCTCAGTGGGCTGGAGAGGTGGACAGAAAGTGAGTGACATGGAACATGGAAGAGCTCCCAAAACTCCAACCAGTTCAAGGGAAAGAGCTCAAGTTAGGAGAGTCAGCATGTTAGTTATTTGTTACGTCCCTATAAATGATCATAAACATGGTATGAGGTTGGGTGAGGAAGAAAAAGGACAATTAAAAAAAAGCACAAAGAATACGTGGGTGTCACCAATAATAATTTTTGTAGGCACATTTGAAGTTTTTAAAAATATACTAAAAAATCTCAATGCATAACTTGAGTACCTCACCGTTGGGTGGGCTAACCTTGCTTATTAAGTTTCCAAGTACAGGAATAACCTCATAATACTATTAGCTGACCCCTTTAGAAATAGTGTTCCACAGGTAAGTGATCTGGTATTTACAAAAATGAGAGTGTAGGAGAGCAAGCGTGTACTTTCAGTCCTTTATGCAGATCAAAAATAGCCCACACTGGGCTGACTTTTTGCTTTCAGAGGAGTCCACTAGGTTGGGAAAGAATGAATCTCCCCCTGGGCTTTCAATATGATGATCTGCAGTAGGTCTGTCATCTCTCTTCCCGTCACTCTTCAATAAAGGGGCCAAGTCGGCACTGGATTAAAGTGCTTGCCTTTCTCCATGGCTCTGAGTTTTCAAATCTTTTTGGCAGAAAATACTTTTTCTGATGTTAAGAAATTGCAAAAAAAAAAATTCTCATGTGTCATTCATGGACTTGATTAAAGGCAAACTTCAGGCGGTACCAATGTCATTTTACCACTGAGTACCTAGTTCTTCACCTTGGCAAATATTCTATTCACATCTTAAGGTTTGGGCATCATGGATGCTTCCTGGAAAAACAAGCAAATAAAATGTTACAATTAATAGCTTTTGAACAGAGAGTCAACATGTTGTTTCAGAGCAGCAGGTATTCAGTCTTTTGAATGAAAATTGCAAAATCTAAATCCACTTTAATCAAATTATAAGCTGAGAAAGAAAAAACATATTAATCCAATCATATATTAAATAGTTCTTTGGAAGTGATACCATTGATTTGAAGTTATTCTTTAAAATAGCAAACAAGAAAGGACCCATGGAAACCACACGAGATAATTACTTGGGTTTTTATAGTTTCTTTTTAGGACACTTCAAGAGTTACTTTGTGCCTTGTCTATGTCTTCAGAAGAGGAAAAATTCTGTGGCATACCATGTTGTAAGGACAAGTGTATTTTCCAGGCTCTTGCTACACCGTGGAAGTTTCCTCTAAGGTCTCACTGTTATACTTTAAAGCCCTCATGTTTCTGGTTCCCCTAAGATTCAGGATCCCCCCAGGCCAGATGTCCTCTGCTGGCCACACGTATGTATCTGTACCTGTCCTAATCCATCAAATACAGAATTGTTGTCTTTCAGGTTAAGAAGGTCTTTCTTTTACAGTGTGCTCTGAAGCGTCAAAGTGACAAGTTTAAATGCAATCTTAGTTTAATGGGTAACTCAAATACAAGATCTTACAACACTGTCCCTTTCTTTTCTGACCCAGAACAGTGGAGATTCCCTAAGGTGAACAGATTATCATTTCAGAGGTGATAAATCTGAGTCTTAGGACAGATGAGCACACAGTGTACTAGTATCTCTGGAATTTGGATCTTCATGGAATTTAGTCTAACAAAATCCAAGCTTTTCTCCTCTGAACACTGGCAAATCAGCTCATTATAGCTTTTTTTTCAAATACATATTCTTGTGAATTTGAGTTAAGCGTATGACAATAACAAACTTAGAACTGTGGTACGCCTCTTCTCATCATGAACATCTGATCTCCTAATTCCTGAATCCCATCTCGGGCATCTCTGGAGGCCCAATCCGTTCAATGCATCTTTTCCTTCATGCAATGACACTCAGGCTCTTTGGCTATGTGAGCTGTGAACCGTATGACCCATGTGACTAGGGTCTTTTCCCCAAAATGTATCCTCCCTAGAGGCCTAAGTTCTTGAAAAGTCACAATAAGACTTAATTGGTCACTAAGGGAATAGGCAGATTTCACTGGGAGATAAAGTAGGCAGGGTTATATCAATGCCATTTCGGGAAGACAAAGAACACCTTTTGCCTTCCACTCTATTAAACTGACCTGCACTTAGACTGGAACCTGCTCTGGAGTCAGCCTGTCCAGTTTCACTTCCTCATATCACTGAGCTCAGGCCACCAACACCAAGGTAGCTTCTGGGAGTGGTTGGGGGAGAAAGTGTGGAAGAACATGCATACATCTGAGTTAGGATCCCTTTGTGCCATAACCTCCCTGTCTGAAGCAGCTGGTAGATCTCATCACTTCCTTGTCATAGGAACACCTGCTCATTGGAGCACCCCAGGGTTTGACTTGTGCTTTTCATGTCTCTATCTCTAATGCTCATTTGAAAATCTCTCCTGGCTTCTTGACTAGAAATATTATTCCTATGAAAAAGATTCCCAGACTTTAATCTCCAGTTCAGCCCTCTCTTGAAATCCACTCATCTGTCCAATCACTCATTTAACATATCTGATTGGATGCATAATCTGTGCTTCCCACTCAACATGTTCCCTTCAGAACCCACCTACACTTGTGGCAATCACAGTCTGCTCTTATTTAGGTTCTGGAAACTCTTTGTTTCCAGGAGCATTGGTGAGTCCTGGGACTCAGTCACATTTTTATCTTGTTTTATATATCCCACATCCAATCTTTCAGAAAGTCATTTTGGCTCTAGCTTCAGGATATATTCAGAAGGTAACCTCTTGTTGTCAGCCCTACCACCTACATACTGATCAGAGTTATCATCCTTTCAGGCTTTGATGATTTCCTGGCTAGTCTTCCTACATTTTTCTTCAGCTCACCACAGTCCAGACTCAACGAAGCATCTGGAGTGGGCATATGACACTTAAATCATGTTGTGCTCCTCTCAGACTCAGAACCCTACAGTAGCTTCTTATTTCCCCCAGAATATAAACCAAAGTCCTTAAGGCAGCCTTCCAGGCCAGGCATTAACTTCATCTTCTGTGCCTTGTTTCACTCATCTGTGAGTTGGGTATAATGATAGTACCTGCCTCTCGATATATTCATGAAAGTTAAGTGAGTTAAGACATGCAGTGAGCACAAAATGTGCCCATTACGTGTTAGTCATGATTCTAAGGACTGATTTTGGTTAAGAGGTGTCAAATCCCTCAAATTCAGGATGAGATGCAATATTTATGCCTTTTGACGCAGTAAATAAGACTCCACCAAGAAAGGCTTGACTTTTGGAGGTGGACTGGGCAACAGTCCTACAAGTATAAAGGGAGAAATAAAACCCTCTATTTTGCCTCTTTTCCTGGCTCTGAGAAGTTCAAGGTAATATTGATAATCTTCATCCAAGTAAAATTTTAGCTAAAAATAATCCATTTAGAAAATGTGTTTTTAATATTATGTCAATTTGATTTAGTGTGACACTGAATCATGTGACCTTCCGAAATCTAAAACCAAAAGAAAAGTGTTAGAACAAATCATCTTTTCTAACTTACTGATGATCATAATCATTTAAAGACTTTAAGGAAAACAAATATTAAGAGAAGGACTAGCAGCTTATTTCACTTTTAAATAATTATGCTATTAGTAAATAATCATAAAATTAGCTTTAAACTATTCATTAGTCAAGCAGATTGAACCAATGATGACTATTATTCTATATGTGATCATTATAAGACTTGATCATAAATATGGCACTGTAGAATTTCCCTGGTTTATAAACACATTGATGTAAGCAGATGTTTATCTTCTCTCTCTAAATATGAAAGTAACATATTTAGTGCACTCTAGAAGCCAGGCATGCTAATAGGTAGAGTTCACACTTTGACCTTCCAAAATCAGACAGTGTGAAAGGATACACATCCTAGAATACTTTTTTGAGGTCCACAATTTTCACATAATCTCTTCCAACAAGATGGCAATATCAGCTATAGAGAAGCTGGTTTCTGATAGTCAGTTTAATGGGAGATTGCCTGTCTACCTAACATGGTCAACAGAAGAATTGAGGCGCTTCATTTTTAATTCCCATTCTTTTTTCCCTTACTTGCTTACATTTCGTGTGTTATTTTTCATTCTTCTTATTATAACTTTATTTAGATAAAGTCATTTAAATCTTATTGTGAACAAATACTATCCTGGAGATTACTGAATTTTAAAACTCAGTTCAATAGTTATACTAGCATCTGTGTTTGTCATTAAAAAGGAAGAAATCATGACTAAGTTTTAGTCACTGCATTCAAGAAGCATCCAAGATACTTGGTGGAAAAAATCAGAGAAATCCACAAATCTCTTTGATCTTATGATGGCAAGATGAAGTCCACAAGAAATGTGTAAAGCAAGCACACTGGGAGTTTAGAAGACCTGGAGAGACCTAGTTTGAGCCAGTTGCTGAAAAAGCCTAAGCAGATTAAATGAAGAGGTGGGGCTACATGGTGACTTTGGAGTGAAGATGGACGTGTGACAGTTAGACATATTAGACCATTAGACAGGGGAAAATACCTGAAGCAAGAGCATGAGCTTTCTCTAAAGGAAAGGAAAGGAGCTTGCTCAGGCAGTGAAGAATAGGCCAGTTTGATTGGAGCAAGAATATATGAAGGGAAATAAAGAGTGGAAAGTAAGTTTGGGAAGGTAGATGGATAACCTAAAGAGCTGCTAGGGACTTCTTTATTAGGTGAGCAGTAGAGAGTCATGAGAAGTTCCAGAACAGGAACACGTTGAGGTCAGAGCTCAGAAAGACTTCCCAGGTAAATGAATGTGAAATGAAAATGAAAGAATATAGGAAACTCTTACATTATCAGGGAGCATTGACAGGGGATATGTGTAGGATTTTCATTACATATGTGACAAATGGATACAACTTGGCCACTGCAGTATCAGACATTTCTGACCCTGTTAATGTGAATTTAGCCATCAGCAGGGCAGGGAGTAAGGAGGTATTGTAATAATTGGTAGCGATTGCAATGCTCTGAAATTCCCCAAATGCACACGATGTTCACCCATAAGAAACTATCATGACTTAAGGAAATTTTAGTATTGCTATATAAATCTAAACACATATACTCACTACTGACCCAATTTAAATGATTAAGAAAAAGTTATATAAAACAATCTTTCTGGAATATCACTATTTACTGTGGTAGGATGCATCTTTAGTTCCATCTGCTTGGAAAACTGAGATGGGAGGATTTTTGAGCCAACTAGTTTGAGGCCAGCCTGGGCAACATACCAAGACTGTATTACAACAAGACTATAATTTTTAAAAAATTAAAAAATTTTAAATGTTTAACAAAGGATATCATTATATATAAAATTTACAGAAGTTAAATCTTAAGCTGTATTATGGAAAAATACTTATATTAATTATGACATCTATTTCATGGGATATGGTGCTGATAAAATTATTACTATGCCCAAATTGATTGAAGAAAAGAAACACGTTACAGAGTATCTTAGGAAGTTGGCTTATAATAAACAACAAGGAAAGGATGGATTACTGAATAATCATTAGAACAACTGGCTAGATGTTTAGGGCAAAATGCTGGATCCTTATTCCTCTCATTATATCATTACTTTTATATAATTCAAAAATGTAAATGGGCAAGAAAAAGTCATAAAAATGCCACAAGAAAGCATGAAATAAGGCATCTTACAAAAGAAGAGTCAAAGTTGGCAATAAATATAAAATGCAACCAGATAAAACAAAAACATGAAGATGTATCAAATTGGCAAGATTAAAACTTCAAAAGACAATCTTAGTTTTGAAGTTTTGCAGAAATGCACAAACAATAGTAATAGTGGGGGTGTAAAATTGGTAGAAATTTATAGTGAGCATGCTGGCACTTGTAATGGTTAATCTCATGTGTCAACTTGGCTAGACTATAGTAGACAACTGTTTAATCCTACACCAATCTAGGGGTTGCCGTGAAGTCATTTTATAGATGTGGTTAGCATCTACAATCAGTTGACTTTAAGTGAAGGAGATTACCCCCTATAATGTCAACGAACCTCATCCAATCATTTGAAGATCTTAGGAGCAAAAACTGAGGTTTCCTGGGGAAGAAGAAATTCTGCTTCAAGACTTCAGCATCAAGTTCTGCCTGAGTTGCCAGTTTGTTGGCCTGCCTTATAAATTTCAGACTTGTGAGGTTTTAGATTGCCGCAATCCTATGAGCCAACTTCTTAAATCTCCCTCTCTCCAAAATAAATAAATAAATAAATAAAACACAAAACCTCTTTCTCACTGAAAAAATATATACATCCTGTTCCTGTTTCTCTGGAAAATCCTGATTGATATTACTCTACACATAAGAATTTAACATGTACAGCTCTATTTTATAAATTTATCTCAAGAAACTAATTTTACAATTTGGAAAAGACGTATAAACAAGTATATTAATTTCTGTGTTCTTTATATAACTGAAATACTTGACAACAAATGTCCATTTCCTAAGGGCTGGTTAATAGCCATGTAATAGAAAATCATGGAGTCATTAAAATAAAATCTCAAATTTGTTTTAATTATGTTCTTCATAGTTGGCATTTTTTTCCTCTTCTGTTCTTCTAGGGTTATTCTTTGTGCAGAGGATGAAGAAATCCATGTGCACAGATTGGACTTCTCCCTTGGGCTGCAGAGATGTTCCCAACTGTCTCCTGGACATTTCCAGCTCAGAGTTAACAGATGATAGAAGAGTTATCTCATCTTCTACATATTTACTTACTCACATCTCCCAGCTGCTGCAATCACCCAAAAGCAAAATCGAGGTGTCTGCCTTAATAGTTCTTGTCAATGCATCACTGCGCACAGATGTGCATGCACTTATACACACGCTCCTTCAATCCATCCTATGTGGTGCTGATTGTATCTCCAATACATTCTTCATAACCCTTCTTTCTTCTCTCCCTCTACAGTCCCTAATCTGGACAAGACACTAATAATTTCTGAGGGGTATAATTTTAATACATTTTTCTCTGAACTCCCTACTGAAAATTCATATTCTTCACATTGCAAATTAAGTTCTCTCTCTATAAAATGACATTTGATTATGTTACTCTCTTTGTATTTGTTTTATTATACTAATTCCAATCTTCAAAAGTCCCCCGACTTCTCATACTATAGCAGCCAAATTCCCATAGTCCAGAGCTTGGCTTTCTACATTCTGCTCCTGACAAGCTCAAGCTCTGTGGTTCCATCTCCTTCTGTTCTCCCGTGGCTTCCCAGACTGCTGTTCTGTCTTCCTGGAGTCACGCCTGATTGTGTTGTGGTTGCTTGCAGCCTCCTTCTCTATGCACATGGCATTTTCTGTGCCAGAAACACTGCTTATCTATTATAAGCCTAGTCAGTTTCTGCTCATTCTTCAAGTTCCCACTCAAAGGGACACTTCTATGAGTCTTCTTTCAGCATCCTGAGTGGAATTGATTACCACCTGCTTCTTGTGTCTTATGACCTTATGCAAACCCTATCACAGTCCCATTTCATTTTAACGTCCATGTGCTCCAAATAGACCATGCTCTTCAACAGTGAGAACTAGGATATACTCCATTACCTAGCCCCACATCTGCAGGAATAGATGTCTTAGTGTGGATTCTACCTAAAAGTAGATCCTGAAGCAAGATCTTAAGTGCAAGAGGTTCCGTTTGGAGGTGATTCCACAAGAAGCAAAAGAGAGAGAATAGGGAGGTGAGGCATGGGAGGAAGGGAAGCTGTAAAGTGTACTAATCAGTGGGTCATCCCTCTAGGCAACTGGGATTCAACTGGACAGGGCGCACCTGAAGAATCATATAGAACATTCCTCATAATACACTGAATCTTATTTTCTCACATCTTATAAATTTATCTTTTGAAGTCAGTCCAAATGAGAGTGGTCTTCAATTCTACATGACCCTTATTTAGAAACTGGAAAATAGCGAATGCACTCTCCCTTTAACCCTAACGTCATCCACAGCTTTGACAGCCACAAACGCTTCATCATAGGGTCTCACTTTTACAAACTCATTCCATTTTATGGCTGTACCATATAAAAATAGTGCCAAGGACTAACACGGTGAAACCCCGTCTCTACTAAAAATACAAAAAATTAGCCAGGCGTGGTGGTGGGCACCTGTAGTCCCAGCTACTCGGGAGGCTGAGGCAGGAGAATGGCATGAACCCGGGAAGCAGAGCTTGCAGTGAGCCGAGATTGCACCACTGCACTCCAGCCTGGGTGACGGAGCGAAACTCTGTCTCAAAAAAAAAAAAACAAAGTAGTGCCAAGGACTACCCACGGTGCCCTGGAACCTAAGCATGCCAAGGTGTGTGATGTGGCAGAGAGTACCAGATACTTCTTTGCCCAGGGCTCTAATCAAGCTGCTGGAGTGAAGCCAGTTGTTGTAGTCCATTTGACTCACACACTTCTTGGATCCAATCTGCACACCCAAATTTTGGCTTATGATATATATCAGCTTGCATTTCTTCTTGGCTTTCCTTGTAAAATGTACTTATTACTGTGCTTCACAAGAATTCATGAAAATCTATTCAGTTGAGCCCAGGCACTGTGCCTGGAGTTAGAGATACAGACACAGCCTGAACAAGGGCAGGGCCTGTGAGATTCTCACACCTTGGCAGGAGACCAGATGTGTCCAGGGTCAGAAAAATACTTAAGGGAAGGGCTCAGCTGCAGACATGGACAGAGTATATCCAGAGAGAGAACATGCAGCATAGTCACGTGAGACTTTCCCAGTGGCATCTAACTTAATGGAATGTTATGTTTCAGGGTTATGGAATTGCACATAAGCTAAGAGAACAAAATATCCTAAAGGTTTTGGTTTTAAGTATTCAGAATATGTGTTTTGCTTACCAAGTCAAGCCATGCTTAGCCATCGTATCTAGAAAGGATTTGTTGATTTCTAGATATTCAGTGATTCCATTATTTAATACAAAGGAGCTAATAGTAATAAAATAGCTAATTCTTAAAGGGAGACGTATGTAAAAGAAAAATGTGAAATAATTTGCATCAGTATTATTAACTCAGATAAAATTATGGAAACATTTATTTTTCTTAGTTATGTAGTATTTGAGTTTTGTTTAAAGAGCATATATTATCTTAATAAACCAAGAAAAATACAGTAAAAAGTAGACAAACAGAAAATTCAAAGACATAAAGAGACTTACACAATGGTGACTCGCAGGGGAAGGCAGAGAAGCACAAATAAAATATTTATTTTTATATCTCACATCTTGAGTGTTCATTGTAACTATTGTATTAGTTGGTACTCTCCCTGTAAACACCCAATGAGTTCTCACTGCCTGTTGCACAAACAAATCCAATTGACTAAGACTACAGCACTTTGATAAAGACTTTAATTGACATGAGGCCAGCCATGCCACTGGAAGACAAAGTTATTACTCAAATCAACTCCCCAAAAACTTGGGGGCTAGGGTTTTTTGAGAATGGTTTGGCAGGCAAGGGAATGGGGGTGTGGAAAGTGGTTCTCTTCTGGGTGGGGCCACAGGATGGCTGGTGGGTCCAGGTGGAGCCATCATCACTAGAAATGCAAAAACTGGAAAAGACATCTCAAAGGCTAATCTTCAGTTCCATAATACTGATCTTATCTGCAGGAGTAATTGGCGATATTTCGTATCTTGTGACCTCCGAAATAATGACTGGTAATTGTTTTTAAGTCTATACCTTGGCAGAATTCAGGCTCCTCATCCGCCTAAACTGATCGTTTTTCACTAGCTTTACAAAGTCAGTTTAGTTTTAGGGAAGGACTAGTATTATTATTTAAACCATTAACTAAATGTCTTCCAAAGTTATCTTGGCCTAAACCCAGGAATGATTAAGGGTAGTTAAGAGGTTAAAGGCAAGACAGAGCTTTGATAGATCAGATCTCTTTCACTGTCATAATTTTCTCGCTGTTATAATTTTGGAAAGGTAGTTTCATCCCAGGAGCTTTAAAAATGCTCACGGATGTGTGTTGAGACTGTAGGAAAGTTTAAATTTTCCTGTTGAAGTCTGGATAATTTGAATATATAAAACAAAATGATAATAGACAGATTAACAGGAAAAATGGCATATAAATATATTACATGCACATGTGTAAATGGAAGTCATAAAAAATAAGAAAACCCAAAGAAAAGACCAGATGGTACAAGTTTCATCCATCCTGAGGTTACAGAAAGAAGAGGGGCTTGGAGCAGGGCAAGGCAGTTTATGGGAGAGGGAAGAAAGGAAAGTCACAGGGCAAAAGCAGTTGGAAACTTCATGCAGATGAAACCTCAGGTAGCAGCCCTCAGAGAGAGCAGATGGTAATCGGTGGTAATGGTTTCCATCAGACCATTAAGAGTATCAGACTCTCAGTTAATCTTTTCTAGATCCAGACAAGGGGGCCTTCAGAGAAAGCCTACTTGCATCCGTTGTTTAATTCACTTTATTTCCTCTACTGATGTAAATCTCCCCCACAAAAGACAGCTTTGCAAGGCTACTTTTATCTGCAGGACCTCTGAACAGCCATCTCAAAATATGTCAAAGAAGTATATTTTGGGGTTAAATAGTTTTGGTTTCCTTTAGGACCATTAAAAACTCCTAGACTAGTAGTAGCAGCAGTAATAATAATAACAGTTACTAACTTACAGAGAAGTTTGCTCGATCTTTGAAGATATGGGAATTATAGCCAAATATTATACTTGATATTTTATGAAAAGGCAAAAATTGCCCTAGAATGAGTGTAATAAGATGTTAAAATGGAATTTCTGGCTGAAATAGAAAGATACCGATTTCCAAAGTAATGTGTTAGACAAGATTTACAAAACATGTGGCCAAAAACTGGTTAGATGACTTTTAGTGAAGAAGTTTGTGGGGCAAAAAATAAATAAATAAAAGTATGTATGCACTGCTGTGCTCCACACCCGTGGAGAAAAGTGAAAGAAACAAAACTGAGTTTTTATAATAAAATCCCAATTCGCCTGCTCTGTGGGAGACGGTTGACTTGCAGCCATGAGAGTCAGCATAGATTGCATTGATCTTGCCTTCTTGGCCTGGCAAAGGTCCTCAGTTTGCATTGTTAAAAGAAAAACTTTGGATACATTAAATTTAACAGAGTTTAATTGAACAAAGAACTATTATCAAATTGGGCAGCTCCTAGAACTAGAATAAGTTCAGAGCATCTCCAGGGCTGCCAAGTGATCAGATAACATTTATGGACAGAAAAGGAAAGTGACATACAGAAAATGGAAGTGAGGTACCGAAACAGCTGGACTTGGTGACATCTCGGCGTTTGTCTTAGTTGAGCATGGTTTGAAAAATTGGCCAACTGTGAGTGTATGCAATGCAGTCACTGTGATTGTGACTTGGCTATTTGTTAAGAGAGTAGATTCCAGTCTATTTATACATCTAGTTAGGTGTAACCATGTATGGAGAAAGCTTTAGGCTGAACTTCAAATATGTAAAAAGACAGTGTTAGGTTAAATTTAATTTAATAGTACGTCTGCTGTCCAATTGTTACTGGAAAGGGGTCTTAATCCAGATCCCAAGAGAAGGTTCTTGGATCTCATGTAAGAATTTGGGGCAACTCCACAGAGTAAGTTGAAAGCAAGTTTATTAGAGAAGTAAAGAAAGAAAAGAATGGCTACTCCATAGGCAGAGTACCCTTTGGGGCTTTGGGCTGGCTATTTTAATGATTATTTCTTGCTCATATGCTAAATGAAGCATGAATTATTCATGAGTTTCTGGGAAAAAGGCAGGAAATTCCCTGAGTGGAGGTCATCTCTTCCTTTTAGATCATATAGGTTAACTTCCGAGCATTACCATGGCATTTGTAAACTACCATGGCACTGGTGGGTGTCTGTTAGCATGCTAATGTTTTATAATTAGCATACAATTAGCAGTGAAGATGACCAGAAGTCACTTTTCTCACCATCTTGACTTCAGGGGCATTTAGCCAGCTTCTGTACTGCATCTTGTTTTATCAGTGGGGTCTTTATGACCTCTAACTCGTGCCAGCCTCCTATCTTGTCCTGTAGCTAAGAATGTCAAACTTCCTGTGAATGCAGCCAGTAGGCTGCAGCATAATTTTACCCAGCCCCTTCTCAATATGGAATCTCTCTAGTTTGACTGTCTCTGACAAGATCAGATGTGTATTAAGTATGTCTTTTATTTTTTATGATCTGATGCTTTGACTTCTGGGGCCTTGCTGACCCTTAAGGATAGCTAATTCCTAAAGATAGATAACAGCTTGCCCAGGAACACACCTTCAAAGACAAATCTGTCAATCCAAACCCACACTTTTAGGAACCTCCACTGTGGGGCTCTCACAGTCAGGGCTACTGCCCACCTGCCCTGATCACTCCAGGGCCAAGTACCAGGCAACTAGGGACAGCTCCTCTGCCCCAGAGCCTGGAAATTATTCAAACTAGCCTATCCTAAGCCTGCTTCATTGGTATTGCCAAATTGTTCCTGCAGAAACCACAACAAAGGCTGTACCCATGTGGGCCTTCTCTCCCTCTGCCTCCTAACTCACCTGGTATTGCCAGGTCCCTAAATGGAGTGTGGTGCCTCTCCTCATGGGAACTGGGTAACAAACTATCTTTTCAATGGCAATTATCTCCTGATCTGTTAGCTTCACTATACTTCTCTTTTCTATTAATGCAGTATATTTTAGAGCAGATAGAAAATGGACCATGTGCCATTGAAATCCACTAAGATGAACTAATTCTTCACCTGACACATTTGCTTCTCTAAACCAAGAGGGATGGAGTGAAGCACCTGCAAAGTAAAGGAGCCCTCAAATACACATGCACTATAAGATAATGGTTATCTTAGTAAGTTATCTTAGTATGGCCCAGGATTGAAGATAACTATATATTTTTTCTAAGTAGTAATCATATATTGGTGTAGTGCTATTGATATTCATTCATTGTTGTTTATAATTTCAGAAATCTATAGCCATCTGTCTTGAAAACTCAGTTTCCCATTTTGAAACACTTTCATTTTCCATGATTTTTCACCCACTATTCACTGTCATCTCACAGAACTTTCTGGAATGCCATGGCAATGTAGCAGTCTCATTGTCTGGGGTATTACCTGCAGCTTTTTGTCTCATGACCAAGAAAATTAAGGAGCCTGGACAATAGGGGTAAGGTTGGAGCAAAAGTTTAATGAGTGGAAGAAGAAAGCTCTCTCATGAGGAGAGGAGGCCCAAAAGAAAGTTGCTGTTTCACAGTTGAATACAAAGGCTTTTTATGGACAAGCTAATCAGGCAGGGTGTTTTATTAGCATAAGGTGCAAAAAAAGTTAGGGCTGGGTTTCTTATTTGGATAAGGCATACATTTTTGGCAGCTCCACCCCATCCTTCTAGTGCACATGTGGGCCTTTGGCCTGAGTCACTCCATATTGTTTTCTTTCCCTTACTGTACATCTATTGCAAGAGGAAAATTTTAATTGTGCATGTGTCTGGTTCTGTGTAACTCTTCTTATCTATGCAGCTACAGGTATATCCTAGGCAAGCCCCCTGTGTAAGTTCTTTTATCTGAGTATGTCCAAAAAAAGAAAAGAAATATACTCACTGAAGCCCACTGGGTGTATGTGGGACTTGCTGATTATAACAGGCAAAAATGTTTTATGTTGGACCTTGCTTCTTTATCTATGCTTGCAGTTTGAGTTTTCAGGCTGCTCTTTTGTTAGAAAGAATTATGTCAAGCACTTTGCTCTAAATACATGCCTAACTGGTTTCTTACTTTCTCCCCTCTCATTTCCCCTTCAGACCCAGACTGCTGTTAGGGAGGTTGGGTGATGATCTTTCTGGCTACTTCCTGTTGGAGAGGGACGTTGTGTGGGGAAAGTAGCCAGGGTTTCTCATGGGATCGATTGAAAAGTCTTTGGAAGAAAAGTGTCTCCATCTTGGGCTTCATTTGTAGTAACATCTGGAGTTTGATAGTCTCTAGGCAGGAAGAGGTAAGTTTTGCAAGAAGATTTAGTACATAGAGCCTAAATATGAGTATTAAGATCATCGCTATTAATGGAGGTATTATTGGCCATAGCTATGACAGTAAACTTTGTTTGATAGCTGTCAGTCATTCTGATAGGTTGGATTTCTGTAGATGAGTTATAATATTGGTTGCTTCTACTAGATGTTGTTGTACCCTAACAGAGGAGTTAATGTAAAAACAACATTCTTCTTTGAGAAAAACACATGTTCCTCCTTGATTTGCTCTAAGGAGATCTAATCCTCTACAATTTTGTAAGGTAACACCTGCAAGTAAATCTAATTGTTGTAGTTTGTGAATGGCAGCCATTATTTCAGCTAGGACCTGAGTTTGTTGGAAGGAAAGATGAAGAGAAATGGACCCAAGAGTGATCCCCAAAAGTTCAGACACAGCAAAGGAAGTAATACTGTGGGGCTTGCTCTCTTTACCATGGCATAGATATGTTTTATAAGAAACAGGAATGCTGCAGTGGCATTGGCATAAGACAATTTTGGAAGTATTCCAACACTGCCACAAATTCCCCTCCATTGGCTTGAAAGACTCATAGATCCTGAGACTCCACACTTGAAGTCTAGCCCTTGTTTGGGGTCTAAAGATACCTCATACCACAAGGAGGCTAGTTCCAAAGGGAGATTCTGTGAGCTCTCAGAGGTTCCCGTGAGTCTTTCTGAGATAAGAGACCTGTCTGCAGCTAGTTGTGCCTGGAGGTTGGAATGAAAAGCTGAGTCAGGGTAAAATTTTAAAAACATCTTTTGTACCCCCGGGCAACATTTGAGCTAAGGGCAAAGATGAGTTATTTATTAATGTTGTGGACCAATCTGTGAAAATATTTGAAGTGATCTCATTGCTGGTATGTTGAGATCTTCTTGGGTTTAGATATTTAATGAGAAGGAATTGGTGTTGTTTCTCTTGGTAGAGGTATAAATTGATTTTTGTTTCTGAGGAGTTACAAGGTATTTCTTGGGTTGTCTAGGAAAACTTCATGTGAAAATTTAGATAAAGCTTCCAAGAAAATTTCTTTTGTTCCGTGATATATGAAGCAGAGGGGAAACTGGCTTCTTGAAGTTACGTTGTAAAAAACTCTCACAGGGTTTGGGGTTCATATAAAATTTAGATTGGGACATTCCTTATGACTTGTGATAGTACTGTAAGAAGTAGCTTTTCTATAGTTGGACTGGGATATGTTACTTCTAATTGGATGGTTATGGTGACCCTGGTATTAACTTTGGCTAATTATCTAATGATGATGGTAGTACTTCAGCCAATAGTGATTCCAAAGTCCAAATGTAGCAAGAGGTTAAGTTGGTTATTGACGTCAAGTGTTGTATTTGTTGTATAATGGGGCTTAGGGGATCAAACCATCTTATTAGGAAGGGAAAAAAAGTACTTTAGTAACAAAATCCTCATGTTTATCTTTCATCAACAACTACTATCCCTGCTATTAGGATAGTACCTAAGCAAAATACTACAGAAATTAAGGTTCTTTGTCTGGTACTCCACTCAGAAGGTGCTACATGGTGGATGACCCTACTGCAGTAAGTAGACTGAACAAAATAATTCTTGTAAGTATGGTACAGTGAATGATTCCATCTGAGGTTTTATCCATTAAAGTTTTGAATTTCCCTCTGGGGGTCTATGAAGTTACAAACTTGGTCCCACGGATAATCAAAGTCTCCCTGTACATGTGCATCAAAAAGAAGTTGCAATACTTCATGGCAGATTTCGAAAGGAAATGTGGAAATAGATGAAAGAGTTTGGTTGGGTAAATGTGGGATTAAGCTGGACAAGTAGTCCTCACTCATCTACTTATCTCATGTAATTTTCAGTTTAAGGCCCTCTCCTTTTTCACATTGATGTCTGGGTTGCTTTTCTCGGCTGTTAGAGATTGCTCCCTCTGCTTTCCAAGCTTTGACTTGAGTGTGATGAATCCAGGAGTCGATTCCTGCAATTTTTACCACTGAGGGGGTGGAGAGGGGAACAGTGTAAAGTCCCTCCCAATTGGTGCCTAGAGATGGGGAAAGTGAGGGGAGAGAATTCAACAGTACTAAGTCTCCTGGGTTAAATAAAGGTGGTCCTATTTTCTGGGGTTGAGCTTCTTTTGGCTACATTAATTCTTGTTGGAAGTGAGTCAGCAAGTTATATGTTTAACTAGTTCAGAAGTTTCCTGGTCTAGTAAAATGTTATTGGTGAGGAAAGGCCACTCGTACATAATTTCCAACAGGCTTAAAACTAACTTTGAAGAGGTGTTCCTTATCCTTAGTGAAGCTATAGGAAGAAGGGTAACCCAAGGCAGGTGAGTTACTTTGGAACATTTTCTTTTGGAACATTTTCTTAGGTGTCTTTTGATCATATCATTTGTTTTCTCTGCCTTTCCTGAGGATTGTGGTTTCCAGGCACAGTGAAGGTGGTACTGTATGTCTACCACTTTTGAGACCTTCCTGTGTAACAGCCACTTTAAATGAGAGGCCATTGTCACTTTGGAGATACTTGGGGAGTCCAAAACAAGGAATTATTTCATTAATTAATACTTTCATTACCTCAGAGGTCTTTTCTGTCTGGCATGGAAATGCCTCTACCCAGTTAGTGAAGGTATCTACCCATACTAAAAGATATTGAATGCCCTTTAATTTTGGCATATGGGTGAATTCCATTTGCCAGTCTTTCATTGGAAAACTTCCTATCTTTGAGCTCATGGTGGGAGGAGCTGCCTGTTGAAGGGATTATTCTTAAGACAGATTTCACACTCATTGACAAACTGTTTGACCATTTTTAGCAGATTTTTCTCTGAGAACAATTTCTAGGTGCATTGATGTCTCATCCTCTCCTAGGTAAAAGACTTGGTGAAGGACCTTAAGAATCTTCCATTGACAGGAAGCTTGAAAGTGGTTTGCTGTCCTCTGATTGTAACCATCCAGAGGGCTGAAAAATGTATCCTCAAGAGGTGGTTCATTCTATTTCTGCAGGGGAATACTAAGGCTTTATTCTTCTTATGGAGCCCTCCCAGATTAGAGGGGCTTCAAATGTATTGGAACTTTGGGGTCTTCTTTTGGCTGACTTAGCCATCTGGTCTCCTTCTATCCCCCTCAGATATCCCCTGCAATGTGTTACTGCCACTTCCTGTGGGAGAAAAACAGAGAATAGTCGCCTGTTGATTTTCTGATGATATTTGATGGGAGACCCATTAGCAGTGTCTTTTCTTCCAGATAGTGGCACAGGCATGGAGAAATAGGAAGGCATACTTGGAATCCATATAAATGTTAGCTGATTTTCCCTTGCTCAATTCAAGTGCTTCTCAGGCGATTAGCTCAGCTAGTTAAGCTGAAGTGCACCCTCAATAATTTTATTTTCAGTGACCACTGCATATCCTGCTTCATGGATTTCCTGTTCTACAAAAGAGCTCCCATTGGTAAATAAAGTCCAGTCTGTGACTTCAAGGGGAGTTTGAGGTCCTCCCTGACTGCATAGGTTTACACCACTACATGTTCACAGTTATGTTCAGGTTCTCCAGCTTTCTCCTGGAAGAAAGTGGCTGGGTTCAGGCAGGGACAGGGTTTTAACTGAACTACAGATCCTTCTAACACCCAAGCTTGATATTTGAGGAGGCAATTATCTGTTAGCCAGAGGATTATCTGTTACCCTTAGAGGATAACAGTCCTGTCCCATTATGTGGTGTATATACAGTTATGTCATTCTCCACGGTTAACTTAGTGGCTTCTGGCTCCATCAAGTCTACTGTTGCAACTGCTTGGAGGAAAGCTGGCCATCCTTTAGCCACCAAGTTGAACTCCTTTTTTAGGTAACCAATTGGTTGTTGAGTTGGATCTCGAGCCTGGGTTAAAACTCCCAAGGCTATTTTTTTTTCCTTTCCAAGACATAAAGATTAAACACCTTTCCTATGGGAAGACTGAGGGCTTGTGCTTTAAGTAAGGCTTGTTTTAGCTTATTAAAGCCTTTTGGAGCTTCAAGTTCCCAGATCAGGAGGTAAGTTTTAGCTGCCCGAGTATCTTTCATAAGGTGATATAAAGGAAGTGCTATCTCACCATAACCAGGTATTCATAGCCTGCAGAAACTTGTAATGCTCAATAATCCTCTTAGCTCTTTGAGGGTTTGAGGAAGGGGAAGGGGTAAATGGGCTTAATCCTCTCCTATTGCTCTGGTCCCTACTGACAAGACTAGACCTAGGGACTTTACTGAATTCTGACAGAGCTGAGCCTTAGACTTTGAAATCTTATACCCTCTGTTAGGTAGGAAATTAAGAAGAGCCTTAGTGACTTCCAAAGAGGCTTCCTCAGTTAAGGCACAGAGGAGGATGTCATCTACATATCATAAAATTTCAACCTGAGGATGAGAGACATCAAATAGATTTTTCAACAGGGCCTGTCTGAACAGGTGAGAGTTGTCTCAGAAGCCCTGGAGCAGTATTGTCCAGGTTAACTGGGTGGTCTGATTGGGGGGATCTTCAAATACAAACAAATATTGAGAGTCAGGGTGCAGTGGTATACAGAAAAAAGCATCCTTCATGTCCATAATAGTGAACCATTTGGTTCTCTCGGGTATTTGAGTTAGCAGGGTATAGGGATTGAGAACTATTGGATGAATTGAAACCATAGCTTCATTAATGAAGCAGAGGTCTTGAGCTAGTCTCCATTCCCCATTGGGTTCCCTAAAATTGCACCACTAAAATTGGAGTGTTACAGGGACTCTTGCATGATCTGAGGAAGGCTTGTGTTCTTAAGTTATTAATAATAGCTTCTATCCCTTTTCTAGATTCTGGTTTTAGGGGATATTGCTTCTGGTTAGGGAAGAAAATAGCATCCTTAATGTGGATTTGAACTGGTACAGCAGTTATAGCTTGGCCAATTCTTCCTTGGGTTGTCCAAACCTCTGATTTAATGTTGGTTTCCACTAAGGGGAGGAAAAGGGTTTGTTATGGATCTGTAAGCATGATGGCCCCCATATGGGCTAGAATATCTCCACCTAGTAAATGAGTAGGACTTTCAGGTATGATTAAAAAGATGAGTAAACAGTAGGTCTCCACAAGTATAACTAAGGAATTGAAGGAAACATTGGGTTAAAGTCTCTCCTGAGACACCCATGACAATTGTACTATGGGAGGAGAGAAAGCCTAGATTGGAGAAGAGTACAGAGAGACCAGATCCAGTGTCCAGAAAGAAGTCTATTTTCCTCCCTTCAAACTCCAGAATCACTCAGGCTCCTGGATGGTGATGGCAGTCTGAGCCATTGGAGCTGGGGAACTGAGCCCTGGGACCCGTCAGTCCTGCTGGACCATGTGGGAGACTGCTCTTGGACTCATTGGGCCTGTGCCTCTGGGGGCAGTCTGCCATCCAGTGGTCCCCACCACAGGCAGGACAGGGTTGAGGTAACTTTCTTTCGGTGCCTTGGCTGTACTTTTTAAAGTGTCCTGGCTTTCTGTAATGGTAGCAGTTGGCAGGTGCATGTCAAAGATCCTGGATTTTATTGGCCTGCAATGCAGCCACCAGGGCCACTGCCCTTTTCTTGTGTTTCTTTACTTTTCCTGGGCCTCCTCCTGGTCCCTATTGTAAAAAGTTGAGGTTTTCTAAGGTGCTGTGTGGTCCTATGTCCTCTTTCTGTAACTTCCTTCTAATAACAGGAGCTGCCTGTATAATAAACTTGTCCTTTGAAATTAGCTGTCCCTCAACTGAGTGAGAAGATAGAGAGGTATGTTTTACTAAATTTCTTAACCTTTCTAAAATAGTGGAGGAATTTGCATCTAGTTTTTGATTTATCATGAAAAGCATAGAGTAATTGAATGGTCTGACTTTGGTCCTCTGTAAGCTCTCTAATATGCACATTTAAAAATGTTTTCATTTCCATTCATCTAAGGGATCACTGGGGTCCCTACTAGGGCTTACAAGGGGCACTGCCTCTCTTCCTATGGGGTGTTGGAATTATGGTTCATTCTCATTTTCTTTTCTTCTTGACTGGTTATAGGAGACATGTTGATCATGCTCAAATTTTTCTGCTGCCTGCAGAGCTGCTTGATTTTCAGCAGCAGTTAGGGTCTGATTTAGGAGCAACATAACATCTCAATATGTAAGGTAAAACACTTGGGTCAGGTTTTGGAAAGTCTCTAGATATTGATTGGGGTCATCAGAGAAGTTGTCTAGGTCACCCATTATCTGTCTAAGATCCTGAAGGGAAAAAGGAACCTGGACCCCAGTAGCACCAGGCCATCAGTATTTCCTTTAGGGGTAAGAGTGAAGTTGGAGAGGGGTGGTAAAACTGGAGGAACTGGTGATGTGGCTAGAGAGGGTCCTGAATAGAGAGAACAGGAAGGGCTGGGGAATCAACGAGCTGCATGTAAGGCTTCCCCAGGGGGTTGTTTCTCTGATTTTGGGGAATTGTCTACTGTGGGTTTGCCTGATACAACTGCTAAGAAGGCCAGGCCGATTTTACAATGTTAGAAAAGATCTGGATTATCTCCCAGGGCAAAGGAGGCTTGCACATAAGGAACCTCAGACCATTTGACCTCCTGTCTACAGAAAATATCTCGCTGTCATAGAGTATTGACATTATCACTTCCCTGAGGAGGCCAGGCCTCCCCATCCTGCAGTAGGTAAGTCAGCCATGCCTGAGTGTAAAAGAATATGAGATGCTTTTTCTTCAGAATCTGAGGGTCAAAGGAGTTCCAGTTTTTCAGAATGCACTTGAGAGGAGAGCAGGCTGAAGATGGTTTGTTACCCATCTAGAAAGAGAAGGGAGAAAATGCATCCCTTTGTCACTTTCCTCCTCTTGGAGTGACCCAGGGTGGAGAGAAAGATAGAAAGGGCATCGCCCTTCTCCTCCTTCCCTCTCTGTATTCTCTGGGTCCCAGCGACTGCCATAGGTGCTGTCCATGGATTGCAAGCATGACCTTCATCCATGGATCCCGAGAAGCTAGTTGGCAGTAGTCATGCTTACCTAGTTATTCTTACCTGTGCGATGCTCTTGCTCTCCATTGGGGATTAGCTATTGCTCTCCTAGACCCAATTGACCCAAAAGGCTCCCAAGGTGCCACAGGGGCCTAGGAGAGATTGTACAGTACTTGGAGGGGAGGGTATATTAATTCTATCTTTGCCTTCAGTAGCTATGGCCCTGGCAAAGCATTGGATTTCCAGAGAGTAGAACCGATTGACTTCTAAACATAAAATCCTTTTTGTTTAAATACCAAAGTAGCTGGATGCAGAACAAATGTCTCAAAATAACATATGGGTTGAATGGCTGTCCTCCCTTTGACAGGAATAGTACTGAGACTAGACTCTGTCTTGCCAGGATGACTTCTTCTGGCTGTTGAAAATGGAGTTCTTCTGTCTACAAATAAGGCACAGGGACTGATTGTTGCTAGACAGATGTAGGAGAGAAATAAATTGGGGAATTAGAGGTTATGGCAAAAGGCTGATAGGGCCCACCACAGAGAAAGAATCCCACTTCACTAGGTGGAGTGGTAAGACCTTAAGCATTAGGTAAACATCATGGCTCCAAATTCTTTCCAGGCAGAGATTAGAAAGAGAGATTTTGGGGACTGGGTGCAGTGGCTAACACCTGTAATCCTAACACTTTGGGAGGCCAAGGCAGGCAGTTTGCCTGAGATCAGGAGTTCAAGACCACCCTGAGCAATATGGTGAAACCCTGTCTCTACTAAAATACAAAAAATTAGCCAGGCATGGTGGTGGAAACCTGTAGTCCCAGCTACTTAGGAGGCTGAGGCATGAGAACTGCTTGACCCTGGGAGGTGGAGGTTGCAGTGAGCCAAGATTGTGCCACTGCACTCAGCCTGGGAAACAGAGTGAGAGTCTGTCTCCATTTAAGAAAAAAAAAAGGAAGGAAGTAAAAAAGGAAGGAAGGAAGGAAGGAAGGAAGGAAGGAAGGAAGGAAGGAAGGAAGGCAGGCAGGCAGAGGTTTGGGGCTTAATAGGCTATCCTCATAGTATGCCACCCAACAGAAGAAAATTAACTGGTCTCATGACAAACTCTCCAGATTCATTGAGCAGTGCTGAACTTTTACATTAAAAAAAAAAAATGGAGTGGAGTGTATTCACTTCTACTTGGGTGAAGTAGTGCCATGAATGTCTCCCACTGCGGGGGGACAAAAAGGCTCTTACTTGGTGAAAGTTTAGACTGAAATCTTGAAGTGCTCATGTTTCTAGGAAATTACAAAAACAACAATTCTTTGAGTTACATTCCTGATTACTAAAGCACTTTCTGACTTTACCCAACAAGATTATATCCCCAGGTTGTAAAAACACCCACAACATGGCATACAACAAAGGGATAAGAGACATGATTGCCACAGGGGAAAGAAAGGAAGGAAATATGAAAGACTGGCAGTCCTGGTGTCAAAGCCTTGACAGGTGGTCAATGGCCAGAGTTAGTACAGGGACCTCAGCCAGAAACCTTCAGTTGCCCTAGGACCTCTCTCCAGTCCAATGCAATGGCTAGGTCCACCATGAAAGGAAACTAGATTATAACAGAACCAACATGTCCAACACCCAAGGGCAATGGGGGATTGATAAACTCCTTTCCAGTAAGGCTGTCTCCTGACTCTTGTAAGGCTGGCAACTGTGGTTCCCACTTTTGGACTGACAGGAGCCTAATGTATTGTTTGATCTAGAGAAAGAAAACTGAGAACAAGAAGCTTCAAAAATTAAAGCAAAGTATTGGAGGTCTTCTCTTACTCACCCCTCCACTGAATCCCAGATGTAGAAATCTCATTGTCTAAGGTATTACCCAGAGTTCTTTGTCTCATGACCAATCAAATTAACGAGTGTGGACACCAAGGGTGAGGTTGTAGCAAAAGTTTAATGAGTGACAGAAGAAAGTTCTCCACTGTGGAGAGACATCCCAAAAGAAGATTGTCATTTTACAGTCGAACAAAAAGGCTTTTATGAACAAGCTAGTGGGGTGGGGTGTTTCATTAGCATAAGGCACCAAGAAATGGTTAGGGCTGGGTGTCTTATTTGCATAAAGCTTACATTTTTGGCAGCTGCACCTTGTCTTTCTAGTGTACACACAGGCCCTTAGCCTGAGTCACTCCATATTGTTTTATTTCCCTTACTGAGCGTGTTTTGGGAGATGGAATTTTCCCTTGCGGACATGTCTGGTTCTGTGTAACACTTCTTATCTGTGCAGCTGCAAACGTGTCTTAGGTAAGTGTCCTGTGTAAGTTATTTTATCTGAGTACATCCAAAAAAGAAAAAGAATGTACTCATTGAAACCCATTGTATGTACATGACACTTGCCGGTTACAAAAGACAAAGATGTTTTATGTTAGACCTTGCGTCCTTATCTATGCTTGCAGCTTGAGTTTTCAGGCTGCTTTTTTATTAGAAAGACTTTTATTGGGGACCTTGCTCTAACTATCTGCCTAACTGGTTCCTTACTTTTTCTTAGCAAAAGCCAACCAGACCTGCAAATCTGAATTGAATATTCAGCTGTCAATCCCTCTCTATCATCACCTAACTCAGGATCCAATTGCTCACTTGAATGATTGTTTCACCATTTCCAGTTCTATCACCAGCCCCTTAACTGGAGGAAACAGTATCTAAATAATAGGTCTCTCAGCCTAACTCCACCACCTCTCCCGAAACTCCCCTGGCCTAACCATGGTTTGTCATTTCTTTTAAAGGCTGCAGTATCCTGTGAAGCCCCCTGGGGCACCATCATCACCTAGCAGTTGCCCGATGCAGAACTGTTCCTATTTGGAAACTGCACAGTTCTCTCCTTCTCTACCATTCTCTAACTAGGTTCAGCCACCAAAGGATGTAAACAGAAAAGCAGGAAAGGAGCCTTTATGATGGTGGATATGAAGTACTGGAAATTGATTAGCCCCAAAAGATTTCATAGCCTGAACATCTACAAGATTTCACACCTTCCATGATTTGTTATACTCTTCAGTAAAAGTAAAACAGCTCTTGGTGTGGTAAAATGGCATAGTCTTTTGGGATGGATGTGCCCTGGGTGCCTGCCTCTGTTTCAGTCCCTTATATATTAATTAATGCTATCTACTAGGGTCTTCAAATCTAAACATATACGGGCCATAGTAATTCTTTTTGTGACCATAAAAGGAAGAGGACAGATATTTATGGTATTGAAAACTATAGTGAATCCAGAATTTGTTCTAAGTTTGGGAAAAGGTTAGTCACCATCCAGATATAGGGAAATAAATGTTTCAGCCTGGGATTCATGATGTATCTTTTACGTAACATGTTACTTTGACTCATTATATTTACACTCCTGTGAGAGGCAGATAAATTATGTGTCCCTTTTTTTGAAACTTTTACAAATTGCATGTCCATATTTTTAAATATTATAATAAAGTATGCAAAACCTAAAATTTACCATTTTAACCATTACTAAGTATACAGTGGCATTAAGTACATTCACATTGTTGTGCAAACATCACCACCATCCATCTCCAGAATTTTTTCATTTTCCCTAACTGAAACTCTGTAGTGTGTTTATTATTTAAACAATAATTCCCTATTTTGCTCTCCCCATTGGCGTCTGGCAGCCACTATTCTGCCTTTCGTCTTTATGACTTTAACTACTCTAAGTACCTCCTATGAGTTGAATCATACAGTATTTTTTGTGACTAATATCATTTAGCATAATGTCCTCAAGTTTCATCCATGTTGTAACATGTATCAGAATTTCATTCCTTTTTAAGGCTGAATAGTATTCCACTACATGTACATACCACATTTTGCTTACTCATTTACTCACCAATGGTCCACTTTTTGCCCATTATGAATAATGCTACAATAAACACTGGTGTGCAAGTATGTGTTTTCATCTCTGCTTTCCGTTCCTTTGGGTATGTGCCTAGAAGTGAAATTGCTGGATTATATGGTAATTCTATTCTCACTTTTGAGGAATCACCTATTTTTTACTGCGTTTGTATTATTTTTACATTTCCACCAGCAATGCACAAGGGTTTCAATTTCTCCACATGCTCATCAACATCTGTTATTTTCTTCTTCTTTTTTTAATAACAACAATTCTAGTGAGCACAAAGTGGCATCTGCTTGTGATGATGATTTGCATTCTCATGATGATTAGTGAGATTCAGTGTCTTTCCATATGCTCATTCACTATCTTTATATCTTTGAAGAACTGTCTTAATGCCTTTTCTCATTTTTGAATCAGGTTTTCTGTTGTCAAACTATAGGAGTTATTTGTATATTTTGGATATTAATCTCTTATCAGATATGATTTGCAAATATATTCTGTCATTCTGTGAGTTGCTTATTACTCTGATGATAGTGTTATAGTTTTGAATTTTGATGAAGTCTACTTTATTTTTTTTTTTTCCTTTTGTCACCTGTGCTTTTGGTGTCCTATCCAAGAGAGAATTGAAAACTTTAATGTCATGAAACTTTTCCCCTTTAAGATTTTTAGTTTTAGCTTCTACTTTTTTTTCTTTGATCAATTTTGAGTTAATTTTTGTATATGGAATAAGATAGGGATCCAACTTAAATTTTTAAATCATGGCCATCTTTGGAATTAAGATAGCATGTTTTAACTTCAGTGTTATTATCACCCTCGTTGTGTAAATGTTAATTTTGAAGTTGTGGAGTACATGTACAGGACTTGCAGGTTTGCTTCACATGTAACAACATGTGGTGTGTGGTTTGCTGTACCTATAAACTCATCACCTAGGTATTAAGCCCAGCATGCATTAGCTATTTTTTCTAATGTTCTCCCTCCCCACACCCCACCCCACCCTCTGACAGGCCCCACTGTGTGTTATTCCTCTCCCTATGTCCATGTGTTCTTATCGTTCAGCTCCCACTTATAAGTGACAACATGTGCTGTTTGGTTTTCTGTTCCTTTGTTTGCTGAGGATAATGACTTCCAGCTCCATCCATGTCCCTGCAAAGGACATGATTTCACTCCTTTTTATGGCTGCATAGTATTCCATGGTGTATGTGTATTGTATTTTATCTTGCTGAAATAAGGCAGGCAGACATGATTACAGAAAAAAGAATAAAACAGAATTAACAAAATCTCCGAGAACTATGGGATTATGGGATTATCCTCATTTTATTCATAGGGACACAGAGACTTGGAGTAGCAAATGCCTCATCCCTCAACTAGACAGTGAGAATGATGATGCAAACACAGTTCTCTTTATACCAACCTCAAGCCCATAAATAGTCCCCATATATGTAACAGATTAAGAGAGCTCAGGCCAAAGTTAATTAATCTGTGCCTATTATATTCATAATGTAAAGTATACTCATGTAATAGCATTATTCCTATAATATATGTAATACCCATTGCTTGTTTGTATTTAAATTTTAATATTTGTAACAAAACAGGGTCATTAAAGCAAAATTAACTTTTGGATTTGTCAATAACTTTTAACATTTGCCATCCTTTGTTTGCTAGAGTACATATAAACTAGAATAAAAATGGTTAGGGAGAAATCATCACTGGCAGGAATATCTTAGGTTGACAAGTCACCTGTTCTGACATTCATAGTTGCTTACTGCATAGAGCTCTTTATTGTTGGCAAAGCATGTGCATCTTCCATGTCATTCCTTCGGTCAATATTCATCTATTGAGTGAGGACTGTGTATCCGTGGGTACTCTGGGCACTAGACTGAGGGAGACTGCACTTCTGAACTTGAGATGTTGAAATTTCTAATTGGAATTATTTCTACACTGGTGTCTGGTAGTACCAGTGGGTGCAGGATGTGGGGAAGCATTGAGGGGCTCATCCAATTCACATCTTAGGGATAAGAATCAGAGAACACTTTGTAGAGAAGGTGGCAACCAAGTGAGACTGTTAAGGATGCATAAGGGACAAGGAGAGTATTTATTGTGTAGCATTTATGTGGGTTAGAGACGTTTAAAGATCGTAAGTGAATGTCCTTCTTACAATAAACCTTTAGAGTAGGTTCTCTTATTTTAATTTTACAAATGAGGATACTGACTCAGGTAAGATGACACAGCAAGGAAGATGTGCACTCAGGAAGGGAAAGACATACCACGTAAGTCAACAATTTGGGCTCCAGTGGGGACCAGGGAGGCATGAGTCTGTCTGAGCAACAGGGAGAATAAGTTTCTTTTGTTGGAGAAAATAGGGATGTGAGTTGGCTTTGCAAGTCATGATGGGGTGACAAGCTGATTTGAGGAATTTTGACCTTTAACTTTAAGCAGGGGATATTTAGGGCTCAGTGGATGTCTGTTAGGGCCATGAAGCTCCTGAGAAGTGTTTACAAAATACTGGGTGTATATCCCGGTGTGTATTTCCTTGGTTAAAAGATCATGGCTTTCATGAGATTCTCAGAAGATTATAAGATTAACAGACCGAGAGCATGATGGAAAATTACTAAAGACCCTTAACCAGGGAACAACCTTAAACAGATTTCACTGCTGGCCACACAGAGCAAGAGGTCAAGGCAAGAGGGTGTGTTGCTATTGTTGTGTGGTAACGGGCTGATCCCCTGGGTCCACTCACCCTCCTTACACATTGACTCCCTTGGTCTACATGAAGTTCCATGCAGGAGCACATTGGTATTGTAATTCAGCCTAATGCCCTTCACATGGAACCAGGGCCTAGAAAAGTGGTAGCTGCTTAAGTGCAGTTCATTGAATGAAATGAGTAAATGTGTCTATGATGGTTGGGTACTTCAATGAAGGTAAATATTAATAAATAAAACAAGTAGCAAGTCAGGAACTGAATAAATTTAAATAAAGGCAAACTAACCACAAAAAGCAAATAGAGGATGAACCTCAAGGTCACTAGAAGCCAGCAATATTTGTTTCCTAGTCACAGCTTTTCTCAAATGGAACACATAATGACAGTTCAAATATTCCAAGTGTGAAGGACAAAATATGAAATATTTGCAATGAATTAACAGAGAGGAAAGAATGTGGAATTTGATGTCAACAGCCCTGGAGTCCAGCCCACTGTCTCATGTTTGCTGTTGGAGGCCCCACTGAATGTCTCAGGGACTCAGGTGTCCTTAAAGAAAATCCTGGAAAACAATCCCAACCTACTTACAAGGTGACTATCTCTCTGGATAAAGGGAGACACGAGTGCAAACAGGAATTGTCAACTGGAAAGCTTTTATAAATGTGATGGTGAAATAATTATTCTAAAGTAATCCGTGAATGACACATATTACTATCCAAATATGTCAATGATTTATTAGTAATACAAACACTTCTAACGGGTTCGCCGTGTGGCACTCAAAACAAACGTTTTTCTTGAGCTAGTAGACCAGCAAGTAGGGAGAATGCTGCCTTGAGTACACCTAAAAGAAATAGGGTAGTGATAAACTGATAATAATAAAGTGTGACTGAAAAGAATTGTCTGTCGGGCCATCAAAAAACAACATTTTGTTTTCCTTTAATTAGCTCCTGTCACTTTTTCTTCTGTCAAGAAAAATGTGGTGTAGACATACATCTTTTGGGATGATCTCAAACTTCATTCTGCTGCTGGGCATTGTTTGTGGGGAAAACAAGTAACTTTTCAGATGTTACATATGAAATAAATAAAAGATCGTTTTCTACACTCATATTCTAGTTTCTGCTGGGAATCACTGCAGACTGTTTACATGAGTCTGGATGAACTTGCAAATACAGAAATAGGTGGGTCTTATTCCCATTTTGGAGGATTGAGGGCCTGATAGGACACCACTTGGAAGCAAATCATTGTTTTCTTTTTTAGTGTAAAGGAAATTTGAGGTTCTGGGATACAGGAAGTGCCCAACAAATACTTAACTTCTTTGTAATAATTTAGTTAAGTTGTTAGTACAACCAGGGAATGATATAATGATCAGAGGTGGAATAAATTTCTGAGCACCTCCTCCAACATAAATCTCATCTCAGATTCAGTAAACATGTATCAAACATCCCCTTGTGCTGAGAGTATGTTAAGATTGAGGTGTATAAAGAAGTATCACCTCCGGTGAGGAGCTTGCAGGCAGATTAGTAGGAGAAATAGATATGGAAGCTCAGATCATACCAAGGAAGTGCAAACTAGGGTCTGACCGGTGCTCAGAAATAGCACAGAAGAGGATGAATCCTGGTTTTTCTTGGAGTTTGTGGAAGGTCTGTCAGAGGAGAGATGCATGGTGTTTTAATTATACCCAGGATTTGTTTACAACAGACACAGACACAGAAATGACTATCACAATGGAAGAAGTTCAAACTCACAGTTCCCTGGAAGCAGGAGGCATGACATACCACAAGGGGTTTAGGATTAGCTAGTTTGAGTAATTTCAGCAGGGTCTGGAGTATTGACTGCGGCTTTTGTTTGTCACCTGGTCCTGGGGGAACGAAGAAAGGCCGATAGCAGCCTGTAGTGGAAGAACCTTATAGAGGAGGTGGGGATGGGATAGGGGAGATGGAAAGGTATGGCCCAGGGAAGCTAGAGCCATTAAGAAGGAAGAAGGAAGGTAGGATATTGCAACTTTTGCAAGGACTTTGAGGCTTCAGTGGGGGCTGCAGAGAGCAGAGGGGTAGGGGATCTCGGGTCTGGTGGGTATGAGGAACAGGAAGAGAAGAGCAAAGTCACTCCTACCCACCTGCTGTAGTTTCCTACAAGAGTAGTCTGTTTCCTTTTGCCAGCTTGTCTCTTGAAACAGCTCTTGATACTTCCAAAATGTGGAATCGGGAAAATCTGCCACTGAAAGAGAGGAGTTAAAGAATAAAAACAGGATAATTTAAAATGACAGCTCACAGAATGGGGACAGAGAAACCTGACTTGAAACCCACCTATATCATGTCACTGACTGATACACAGAGTTACTTATTTTCAATTATGTAAGCCTCAGTTTCCTTATCTGAAAAACAGAGATAATCACAATGCATGTGCTTTGAAAGAAATAAATGAGTTAAGTCATGTTCACTCCCTGCTGCCATTCACTACAAGTTACTGTATGCTCTCTTGTGGTTAACCACATGTGGACCCAGCAGGGCATTTAAAAGCATTTCACTGGACAGCATGTGACTCACTTTGACCTGAGCTTTCTGCAAGGCCATGTGTGCATGAATGCAAAAAGAAAGTAATCACTGAAGCCAGTGCCAACAGAGACCAGTAAGTCATGACCCAGTTATGTACACCAGGCATTAAGGATTATTTTTCATATGAAAGTTCCAAAATATTTCCCCATATGTAACAAGTCATTCTCTCAAAATACTCTGCAAGGAAGGTATAATATCACCTGTTTAACAATGAGGAAATAGATGCCAAAAGAAATTAAGTGTGTCAAATTCTCCAAACCAACTCATCGGTGACACCTACCTGAACCCAGGACACTAATTTGAAGTCTAGCACATACCCCCAGTGGCTAGTCACTGTGTGAAAAATGGGAACAAGTGTGCAATTTGCTTTGCAAAGAAAGGGGAGGAAGGAAGGGCAGGGGTGGTTCCATGTTGTATGAGTTTGAGAAGTGCTGGTTCCTGCAATATCATGTCCTCCTCCTGAGATGCCTATGACCACTGCCACAGTAAAAACTGACAAGTTTTTCCCAGAAGGTAGTCACCTTAACTTTGATCTAGCATTTCTTAAGATTGTTATTCTACTGAAGTTACGACTTAAATAACATGTTAATGTCTGCCCTTGGGAAATGCTGATAAGTTGTACTGTCATGTTGTTACAGTTGTTTTGTTTTAAAAAAGTTATATTGGAACCCCTTTCCACATTATCATTATTATTATTATTATTATTATTATTACTCTTGTTTAGACAGAGTCTCACCCTGTCGCACAGGCTGGAGTGCAGTGGCACAGTCTTAGCTCAGTGCATCAGTGCAGTCTTCACCTCCTGGGTTCAAGCAATTCTCCTGCCTCAGCCTCCTGAGTAACTGGGATGACAGGTGTCCATCACCACTCCCAGCTAATTTTTATTTTATTTTATTTTATTTTATTTTTTAGTAGAGATGGGGTTTCACCATGTTGGCCAGGCTGGTCTTGAACTCCTGACCTCAGGTCATCTGCCCACCTTGGCCTTCCAAAGTGCTGGGATTACAGGCGTGAGCCACTGTGCCCGGTCACGGATTTTTATTATTATGTTTTATTTCCTATATTTCAACAAACGGATTCTCTTTCCATTAAAAGTTTTGTTTTGTTGTTCAAAGAAATGGACACTTAAGTGAGAAATTTCCTCCTAGACTCACTGAATTTATTCACACAAATTAGAATAGCAAAGATTTCTCGTGAATACTGTATTACTTGAAATCTGCAAATGATGTTTTTTGCAGAAAGAAAAACTGTTAAAACATATCTCAAAAAAGCAACAATGCCTAATAAAGATAAAATACAAAAGTTTAAATAATTGTATAGTTAAAGAAAGATCCTTATTAGATTCAAGATGAATATCTGTTTTGATTACCTTTCTTTAGCAAGACTATCTTCCCAAATTCAACTTCTGTGCTTGGATTCTCACACTCAAATCCCACTCAGCAGTGTGAACCTAACTGGATGCAATTTACATGGCCATTTTCCATTAATTATGTAATTAATTAGCTACATGTAATATGAAATATTTTTTAAAAGGTAGAAAACTATAAATATTCAATTTATTTATTTAAATCCAACACTTAGCCTCAGTAACTGTCAGGCCCCTGAGCCCAAGCTAAGCCATCATATCCCCCGTGACCTGCACGTACACATCCAGATGGCTGGTTCCTGCCTTAACTAATGACATTCCACCACAAAAGAAGTGAAAATGGTCTGTTCTTGCCTTAACTGATGACATTACCTTGTGAAATTCCTTCTCCTGGCTCATCATGGCTCAAAAGCTCCCCCACTGAGCACCTTGTGACCCCCCACCCCTGCCAGCCAGAGAACAAGCCTCTTTTGACTGTAATTTTCCTTTACCTACCAAATCTTATAAAACAGCCCCACTCCTATCTCTCTTTGCTGACTGTTTTCGGACTTAGCCGGCCTGCCCCCAGGTGAAATAAACAGCCTTGTTGCTCACACAAAATCTTTTTGGTGGTCTCTTCACACGGACACGAGTGAAAGTAACCAACTTAACCTCTTGCTACATTTGAACTTTGGAATCACTATTGACCGAAGTACTACCATTATCATTAGATAAATTTAGCCGAAGTTAATACTAGGGTCACCATAACCATCCAATTAGAAGTAACATATTCCAGTCCAACTATAGAAAAGCTATTTCTTACAGTACTATCACAAGTCATAAGGGATGTCCCAATCTAAATTTTATATGAACCCCAAACCCTGTGAGGGTTTTTCACAATGTAACTTCAAGAAGCCAGTTCCCCCTCTGCTTCACATATCACTGAACAAAAGGAATTTTCTTGGAAACTTTATCCAACATACCCTGGTTGTTGGTATTATGTGTGAGTTTCTATTAAAATCTGAGCATTTGGGGTATTATGTTCTAAAACTCTGGATTTTACTGAACTCTGTGCCTGTTTTAGTGGCTTCCTCTGACACTTCTCACAGCTGGGGAAGTGGCCCACTGCCTCTACCTTGCCAGATGGGGTAGAAGTCAAGATTCTCCACACTGAGTGTGGGGAGAGACTCCTAGTTTTTCTGGGTAGAGATGGGGTAGAGGTGCTCTCCATATTTGAGAAGAGCAGGGTTACCCTCTGAAACTCCTCTCTGCAGGCTGCCGCCCGTGTCCTGGGGAAGCATGACCTCTTACTCAAGCACAAAAGCCCACCATAGCCTAATCAGCTGAAATCGTTCACAGGCATCTGCTTGGCTGCAGGGCTCCAACTGTTACAGGTGATGTTTACTATCTAATTATCAATTGAATGATACCGAGCTTGTAATCAATCAGTAAATAGCTGGAGGTCTTATTCCTATGAATGTCTAAGCTTTTCTAAGTCCCTGTTCTTGTAGGGTTTGGGGCAGAACTTTCCTACCTCTATGATGTTTCACTTTGTTTGATTTGGGTCATTGTGTCATCAATTGTGCCCCCAGAGTGAGCACCTGGGCTGTCTCCTACTGGAGACTTGCAATCCACTGCCATTTCTGGCCTTTAAAGAAGAGGAACTCATAAAGGAAAGGCTACCCTAACCAGCCCTTTAATGAAATGTTTTTGGATTATTATATATGATACTTATTAACAGCAGTACAGTATTTGTTCATATCCTTTGCCCACTTTTTGATGGGGTTGTTTGTTTTCTTCTTGTAAATTTGTTTAAGTTCTTTGTAGATTCTGGATGTTAGCCCTTTGTCAGATGGATACATTGCAAAAATCTTCTCCCATTCTGCAAGTTGCATGTTCACTCTGGTGATAGTTTCTCTTACTGTGCAGAAGCTTTTTAGTTTAATTAGATACCATTTGTCAATTTTGGCTTTTGTTGCCATTGCTTTTGATGTTTTAGACATGAAGTCTTGGCCCATGCCTATGTCCTGAATGGCATTGCCCAGGTTTTCTTCTAGGATTTTTATGATTTTAGGTCTTACATTTAAGTCTTTAATCCATCTTGACTTGATTTTTGTATAAGGTGTAAGGAAGGGGATCAGTTTCAGTTTTCTGCATATAAAGAAAACATTTATGCAACCAACAGACACATGAAAAAATGCTCATCATCACTGGTCATTAGAAAAATGCAAATCAAAACCACAATGAGATACCACCTCACGCCAGTTAGAATGGTGATCATTAAAAAGTCAGGAAACGACAGATGCTGGAGAGGATGTGGAGAAATAGGAACACTTTTACACTGTTGGTGGGAGTGTAAATTAGTTCAACCATTGTGGAAGAAGAGTGGCGATTCCTCAAGGATCTAGAACTAGAAATATCATTTGACCCAGTAATCCCATTACTGGATATATACCCAAAGGATTATAAATCATTCTATTATAAAGACACATACACATGTGTGTTTATTGAGGCACTATTCACAATAGCAAAGACTTGGAACCAATCCAAATGTCCATCAATGATAGACTGGTTAAAGATAATGTGGTACATATACACCATGGAATACTACGCAGCCACAAAAACAGATGAGTTCATGTCCTTTGCAGGGACATGGATGAAGCTGGAAACCATCATTCTCAGCAAACTATCAGAAGAACAGAAAACCAAACACTGCGTGTTCTCACTCATAAGTGGGAGTTGAACAATGAGAACACATGGACACAGGGAGGGGAACATCACACACTTGGGCCTGTTGGGGGGTGGGGGGTTTCGGGAGAAATACCTAATGTAGGTGACGTGTTGATGGGTGCAGCAAACCATCATGGCACATGTGTACCTATGTAACAAAACTGCACGTTCTACACATGTGCCCCAGAACTTAAAGAATAATAATTTTTAAAAAAGTACTGTAATGATGAAAGAATTCTACTTTCTTACACAAAAGTAGAAAGAAATCTTTTAATTCTAAAACTTAAATTTCTCCAATTTGAATTGAGTTCATATTTAGTGATTGTGATATTATAAAATTCCAAACTTAAAATTCAGTTCCCCTATTTGCGGTACTCAAAGAAAAAAGTTTCATTAAGTTTCTGTACTAATTAGTAGTAACTTGTACAACTTGTGACTACTTTTACATTTACAAAAATAACACCATATCTATTATCTAGAGCTTTCCTCAGTGTATTTGAATTCTCCCATTCATACGTGTTTAATTTGCACGTAACCTATCAGAAACATAACTACTATCTGTTAGGGATAAGTAAAGAAAGGTAACGTTTCTTAAATATATTTGCTTACAAGCCTTTGATGATAAGCAGATGACACTTGCAAAATCTGGAAGACAAATATGGAACAAAATTATGAATCTAGGTGTTTCCCAAAGACACTAGCAAATTGCTTACCAAGATGTCAGCAGCAGGCAGTACTTAGGTCAAATTAACCTAGGTTACAATCTGTGCCAGGACTCTTCAGACTCAAACTCTAATTTTCTGTGTGTGCTAAAGCAGATGTGCCCCTTAGAGATGGACTCACTTTAACAAAGACCTCATAGAGCCGGGCTGGTTTGGGCTACCACCTGCCGATGACTCTCAAAGTTCAACACATACTTTCCAACCCTCTTCAAAGAACTAATCCTCCAGGGCTATTTGTGTGTGGACAGTCTGCTTCAGAGTCCCATGGGCTTCTTGGAATTGCTTTGTCCAAAGTAGAAGTTGTTCTGTCTCTCTCAACTCCTGTCTTCTCCCCGACACACAGTTTTCCTGCGAGAGCACCAGTTGCTCACTCCCTCACACCAGCTCCTAGGGGACCTTGCCTGACTATGTCCTTTCTCTTTCACTAACTTTGTCCATTATACCTTCTAATTATTCCCCAAAATCCATCTCATATCCATTCTTCTATGATTAACCTTGTTTAAACTGTTGTCATAATTTCTGTGACTACAACATAAATCTTCCAAATGGATCCTATCCTCCAAGTCTCCTTGCTCTATCCCTGAGTTGTCCAATACACTAGCCAATGGCCACATGTTGCTACTGAGCACTTGAAATATGACTGGTGTAGCCAATTATCTAAAGCTTTAGTAGTATTTAATTTTATTAAATCAAGAAAATATAGATACTGGATTCAGTTGTTAGAAAACAAGAATCTCTGGTCGAGCATGGTAGCTCACGCCTGTAATCCCAGCAGTTTGGGAGGCTGAGGCAGTTGGGGAGTGCTTGAGGTCAGGAGTTTGAGACCAGCCTGGGCAATAGGGTGAAACCCCATCTCAATCAAAAACACAAAAAATTAGCTTGGTGGCATGTGCCTGCGGTCACAGCTACTCGGGAGGCTGAGGTGGAAAGATCATGTGAGCCCAGGAGGCGGCAGTTGCAGTGAGCCAAGATCGCACTACTGCACTCCAGCATGGGCAACAGAGCCAGACTCCATCTCAAAAAAGGAAAACAAAACAAAACAAAACAAAACAAACAAAAGAGAGAGAGAGAGAGAGAGAGAGAGAGAGAGAGAGAGAGAGAGAGAGAGAGAGAGAGAGACACTTTCAGAATCTCTGAAAAGCTCCGGCATGTGAATGTACTCTTCAACTTTAAATTTGATGAAATCTAAATACAGATCAAGTAACTGTGATGAGAGTTTAGCATCTAAATAAAAATATGCTTTATGTATAAAATACCTGCAAGGTTTCAAACACTGAGTACAAAAAGAGTAAGTATAAACTATCATTAATAAATTTGTATATGGATGACATTTTAAATGACAAAAGTTTGGATGTATTGTGTTAAATAAAATACATTATTACATTTATTTCACTTGTTTCTTGTGGCTATTAAAGAATTTTAAAATTGCATTTGTGGATCACACAATATTTCTATTGGTTGTTTCAACCAATCCATGTTCCACCTCTCAATCCATTGGTTGTCTCTCAATCCATATTTCCCCTGCTACCAGCAAGTGAGGTGCTCTGTTGGCTCTTCACTTCCTCCTTCCTGACATCTGCCTGCGGAACAGAGCCCAGTGTTCCCTGCAGCCTGACTTCTCTGCCCTGCCCTGGGCACTGCAGCTGGAAGTTGGCACATCACAATTGAAAGGCTCCTAGTGGAAACATTTCCTCTCCCAACACCACCCCGCCATGGGGCACTCTACCTAGAGGGTTGCTTTTCTGTCCCTTTCTCTGCCTCCAAGTCCTTTCCTATTATTCCTTTAAGGCAAAATAAAGCAAAAATACAAACCTGGCCAAACTGTATTTGTCATTTAAGAACCAGTTCAAGGGTGTCATTTTCTCCAAAGTGCAGTGGTACCACTGCCTACTCCTTGACAGGCAGATCATTGCCTTAGGTTGTGTCCCACGGGGTCGCTTTCCAAAGTAAGTTACAATAACACCTGCATACCATCGTTCTCCCCATCAGGGAGCTCACTGTTTCAGAAACACAGGAAGCTCCTTTCCAAGGAAATACTTGGATGAATAAATGAACTCAACAGCCACGTCAGTGTTACTAATGCACAGTGAGAAATAAAAATCCTCCTGCAGGTTGGAATGCCCAGTGGTTTGACCAGGCATTTTTTTTTTCCATATTTGGAAAACTAGCACAAGCAAGGCTTTGTGAGATACAGAATCAGAAAAAAATGAGAGCAGGTAATCTAAAAAGCATGGTCAGGGCAGTACAGCTGTGGCTTTTGCAAAGTAGCAATTGCTGTCCATGGGTCAATTGTCTTATCTGCCTCTGCCACAACTACTGTCTTTTTTCTGTGTTCTTGGCAGTTCCCTGACTCTTTGGCCAATGCCTTATCTTTAAAGATATTTAAACATATACAATCCAGCCTTGTTAGCCGGAGGTCCATTCTGCCTTTTCTGAGGAGTTTTATCAACCTACCACCTGAGTCACCAACCGTTTACTATAAACTTACATCAGTCACATTTCCTCCATTCCTGAGTTTATGTGGCCACCTGATAAACAGGCTTCTCACACATTGGTGTGTCTCGATGCAATTTTTAATGTTTAAAAAAAGGGTGTAAATGCTTAAAATCATATTTTCTAAATAAGTGAAGCAAATGTTAAGTTTTTTAAAATTTCAGTTTCTTACTTACAAAATTTATTTATTCTTAATTGCTGAGAGTTTGAAACCTGTACCTGTCTGAATCTTTCATTCACATGGACATAGCATTATCACCCAAACACGAAGTGACATAGCATTTGACAGAGTGAACATGGAGGAAGGCCACTCTTATCAGTGTGAAAGATAGTTGCATCCTATGAGGATAGAAGACACGGAAGATAAAATCTGAAATACAATAAATACGCACTTGTTTATATTTTTCTCTTCCATAATTACCACAGTGACCTCTTGCCTGATAAAAATGTCAACAGAGATGGGGGAAGATGGGTCTCAGCTGTACTCTCAACAGATTCAACAGGCAGAAAACTAGTTTTCAGGGTCACAAAAGTTTAACTCATTTAATGAGCTTATTCTTACATCCCATTATTGAATTAAAAGCATGATTTAGTACTGCAGGGTGGAAAAAAGCAAACTGCATTGCTTTGACAGATAAATTCCTCTCTAGCATCTTTTAGCAATTCCTAGCATTTGGAACTGCTTCCTATTTAATATTTTGTTGTCCTTTTTCATCTTTATTCTCAGTAGTCATTCTAAATGTGTTTTTAAATTCATAATGATTTAAACCCCTAGGAGGCTGTGTGAACTTTGACAAGTGACTCAGCCTTCCTGGATGTCAATTAAACACTACATTTTTGCTGGGCTTTAATCATCTAAATAAGATTCTATTCTTCCTTTACAGATACCTTGACATCTCTTATTCTTCCACGTCTCCGTAAATTGTATGTCTAACTTTCTCTGTTGGGATGTTTGCACCAATAATACAGCAGTGGTTCTCTGACTTGAGTGTGCCTTAGAATGAGCTGGAAGTCTTGACACAACGCAGACTGCTGGGTCCAGTCCTGAGGTTCTGACTCACTAGGTCTGGGGTGGGGCCTGAAAACTTGTGTTACTCACCAGCACCCAGGAGCTGCTGATGCTGCTGATGTGGCTACCACAGTTTCAGAACCACTGCAATACAGACATCTTCTCAAGAGTGCAGAATACAGAGCTTAAAAGATGTTTGCATGCTTTACAAACATATTAACATTGAAATATCCATAAGGAAAGATGTTCATCTCCTTACCTTTTAACTCATGTCCAGATCACCTGTTCAGGTTATCTTTGCATTTGGAGATGAGGTGATATATGTGGAGAATGTTCAAACACTAAAAGCAAGTGATATGCATAGAAGGGAACATGACCGTCAGTAGCCAGTCATGACTAATTATACAATGTAATCTTTCAAGGCTCCCTCATTCCTCCTTTTGTCTTTGACTCTGCTCTTCTTACCAGCTGGGTGTAAAGGCAAACAGCACCTCTTTGAGCTCAGATGTGTTCTTTACTGGCTGGGAGGTCATGGGCACCTTACCTCAGGTCTCCTAGTGGAAGAACTCCCATAGAGACACTCAGATGTCTTGTGAGGGAACCCCAGCTTTGATTTCATGACTCCGGCATTTGTATTTTTAAGTACAAATTACTGTCAAGTAAACTCTTCTTCGCACAGAATGTGAAATTCATCTATCCTTCCACCCACCCATGCATTTATTTATGTATTAATTTAAGAAATGTTGATTGACGGCCAGGTATGGTGGCTTACACCTGTAATCCCAGCACTTTGGGAGGCCGGAGCAGGTGGATCAGTTGAGGTCAGGAGTTCGAGACCAGCCTGGAAAACATGGTGAAACTCTATCTCTAGTAAAATTACAAAAATTAGCTGGGTGTGGTGGCACACACACCTGTAATCCCAGCTACTCAGTAGGCTGAGGCAGGACAATTGTTTGAACCCAGGAGGCAGAGGCTGCAGTGAACAAAGATTGCACCACTGCACTTCAGCCTGGGTGACAGCAAGATTTTGTCTCAAAAAAAAGAAGAAAGAAAAATATTGAAATATTGATTGATTATCTGCTTACATGCAGAAAATATGTGCTTTGGAGTTTTTAAATATTAAGAAGAAACTTCACCCTTAGCTTTATTAGACTTAATTGCAAATGTTTTTATTCTTTCTCTAATCTCTTGATTTTAATGATTTTAACATTTGAAGCTGGGCTCATCTTACTGGATCACTCATCATTCTGTCACCTTAAATTTAGCAATATGATTATCTTCTCCAATGACAGAACATTTCAAGTGACAAACTAAGCCATGGCAGAGCTACAGTGTGTTGGCATGGCCCTCTTCCTTTTGGTATCATCACCATCATCATCATTGTATGGTTTAATATCTCAACATACATAAAAGCAAACAATGGAGCTAGCATTCTGCCCATTTTACCCCTAAGATGTTCCAAAAATCTGTGTTTAAAAACCTGTAAAATGAATGATTCAACATCTGTGACAGTTCTTTTATGTGCTGGTTGAGAAAACACAGTAGTACTTTCCTGTCTCCCTAAGAGTTAATTTGTGCAAGCACCTGGTGATCATTTTAATATATATTTTCTGTCCTAAACCAAACCACATGAAGATCCCATTATAAATTTTGCCAGGGACCCATGTAAAGCTTCTCAACTCACAGATGATAGCATCCAACATTCTGTTTTTGGAAAATTTTTCTTGATTTATGAGAGATGCCCAGTTCTGGTTTTACTCTAAGATGTTAGCCAGGATGAAAAGAGTAACAACAATAACACCACCCATCAGAACGTGCTTTCAAGTTTCTAAAAGATTTTTAGTCGTTCTCACAGTTACCCTTTTCATAGAACTATGAGGTTGATAACTTTTCTGGCTTCTCCCTAGAGAAATAACTTGATCAAAACACTCAGGAAGGGATAAGCCAAGACATCAACTTGGATCTTTCCATCCCAAACCTTGTACTAAATGAAGGAAGTAAAATAGGATAGGATGATTCTCTTTTTCATATTGTCTCTGAGAAAAAGTAAGTGAAAAAAACTTCAGTTTTGGGGAACTGGACACTAATCAGCTTGTTTACGTTTTGGTATTTTTGTTTTTTTACTTACAGATGTTTATTATTTCTTTCATTATTTTGCCAAACCAAGTTTTTCTTAAATCCAAGATCTATTGCCTTGGTCTAAAATAAAAATAAAAGTAAAACAAATAGTATCATTTTATATAAATAGCAGACTTGGGATGCTTAAGATTGAAATTCTTGCCAGAATCATAAATCACTGACAGAAAATAATGGTCTTTTTATTACTTAAAAAATTAAACTAACATCTAGGCTATTTAAATGTTAATAAAAGTGAGTTTGGAAGGGTTGGAGTTTATTTCAGAGAAAATTTTCTTTCTTTCCTTTTTTTTTTTTTTTTTTTTTTTTTTGTAATTTTGATCCAAAACTAGCCTGTCTCCAGAATGAGGCTTGCAATCTGATCGGCCCTGAATTTCCTGCAAAACTGTGGTTCTTCCTGTTTACATTCAGTTGAATTATTCAAGGAACTTGCATACTGCAACTGTTCAGCACTAACTAACTTCTGTTAGTCTCAGATTAATAACTGGCAGGCAAAAATGAAATGGCCCAGTGGTCTTCAAACTCAAATTGTTCAAATCCAAAATATGTCATATATATAAATCATTGCTTTTATGAAACTCTTGTATAAATTAGCTTTACATAAACTACAATTACAAGTTTTGTTTTCTGTAAAAATTGCTTATGAGTTCTTCAATTTTATAGATTTCTGAGAAGTAATAAAATAATCTTTGTGTGGGTATTGCTCCTATATTTTAGTGGCAATTATTACTTGGGCCTTTCCAATTCTTTGGACTGGTTGTGCTCTGAACATACCTCTAAATCTACCTTCTAGTGATGGATAAATACTCTCATCCATCATATTAGAACAATTTCTCAAGTTCTCAACATGTTTTAATTAAGAAAAAATTTAAAATTGTTCCCATTGTGTTCATTTGGCTATATTTCTTAGCTGTAGAAGTCCTCTGATGAAATCAAAGAAGCCTCTTTCAAACAAGGATAGAGGGAAGACATTTTGATTCGTGAAGAAAATCTGTGATCTAACCACAAATCCAAATAGCATTAACATTCTTGACTTTCCTCACCATTTATTTAATTTCTAAAATAATCTTTGCTTTTTTATTTAAAACAAGCACCAGTTATGAAAAAACCGTAGAACACATTGGTTCAACAACCAATTTCAAAGAAGAATGAACATAATTCTCAAAATAAAAATGGACACTAGTAAACCTCACTTCAGAGATTCTGAAAAAAGTAGTTTAAACTTAAGTTATGAATTGTAGAAAAGAAAGACAGAAGTTTAACATTCTAGTAAATATGAAAGTAAATACCTTATGTTACTTCTGGAAATATATATAATTCAAATTTCAAATGGTGATGTGACATGTGACTAAGTAAAGAGTTTTTTTTGTCATTGTTTGTTTGCTTTTTGTTTTCTTCCCCTAGCGGTACATATCCCCACAATGTCAATGTAGGAAGTAGGAATATTTTCAAGGTTATCCCACAAGCACTTCTTTGGTCCTTAAGCTAATTTAATCATCCAGACTCACTATGAACCTGAGCATGGCTTGGCTTGGAAACTCTGTGCCTTACTTAATGGACAGATCAGTAGGTGGTGAAGAGGAAAACACTGATCTCAAGGAGAGTCCCATGCCAGCATCAGGGAGGCTCTGAGTCAGGGAAACTGAGGGCCTCAGGAACTAAAGACAAGGGCTGCCTCTGTCAACAGCTCCACTGATTATAGTGGAAATAGCCTCTTTTCCCCATCTCTCTTGCTTAATTGCTCTATAATTATGTCCAGTTTTACATATTGAGAAATGCAAAGCAACAAAAGCCTTTATTCAATCAATAGCCTCATTGTGTGTGGTTAATTCTGATTTTGCGTCCTTTAGATTTCATGTCGTGCATTAGATTCCAACTAAAATCTCTCTTTGATGAAACTGTATGCATATCAATGAACGTAGGTAAATGTAAGGTACCAAAAGCTTAAAAATTAGAAATGGCAGCTTCGATCGTCTCAGTAATTTTAGTAAGAAAAAAATCAATTATATATTTAGTTAGAGAAGTCATTTGTCAACTTTTTGAACTCCATTCAAATGAGCTGGCCATTTATTCATTTACTCAATCATTCATTTATCAGTTCTTTAATTCACTGAGCTTCTACTATGTGTCTGGTAGACATGGGCACTGAAGAGGAATATTCGTCTGTGATTTTATCATAAGGTATACAAGTGAACACATACAATGCAGTAAGTACTCCATCATAAAGAGCACCCAGCAAAGAATATGCACAGCTTCCTCAGACAAAGAAAAGATGTTGCTAGAGACCATTCCTAAGGGAGACTTATTGAAAACAGATGACTAGGGTTGTGGAAGAACATTTCAGCCAAAGAACAGCCATGATGTGGCAAAAGTCAAGCCTAGGGCCTGTGGAAAAAATCCAGGAAAGGAAGCTGAATGGTCAGGCAAAAGCCAGATAATAAGGATAATGAGAAAGGAGTCTGAATTTAAGTCAGAAATAGAAATATCACTGGCTGCGATTAATTTATGTGTTAAATATCATGTTGTAATTTTATCTTGTCTGATGGTCACAGCAACTCTGTGCTCATGCCTGTAATCCCAGCACTTTGGGAGGCTGAGGTGGGCAGATCACGAGGTCAGCAGTTCGAGACCAGCCTGGCCAACATGGTGAAACCCTGTCTCTACTAAAAATACAAAAATTAGCAGGGTGTGGTGACCAGGGCCTGTAATTCCAGCTACTTGGGAAGCTGAGACAGGAGAATCGCTTGACCTCAGGAGGCAGAGGTTGCAGTGAGTCGACACAGTGCCATTGCACTGCAGCCTGTGCAACAGAATGAGACTTCATCTCAAAAAAAATAAAAAAGAAAGAAAAAAGGGAAGTAAACCAAGTGACTTGCTCCAATTCACTCATTTTTCTGAAGCCAATAAAGGATTCACATTTAAATCTTACACAAGTTCTTGCTGTAGTAACTGTTTTAGTCTGTTTAGACAACAATAACAAAACACCATAGACTGGATGACTTATGAAGGAGGGACATCAATCTCTCACAGTTCTGGAAGCTGACACTCTGATATCAAGATACCAGCAGATTGCTGTCCGATGAGTGGTTGCTTCCTGATTCACAAATGGGGCCTTCTGTTTGTGCCTTCGTGTGGTAGAAGAAGTGGGGGAACTCTCTAGGGACTCTTTTGTAAAAACACTAATTCCATTTGTGAGGCTCCACTCTCAGGCACTAATCACCTCTCAAATACCCGCTTCCTAATATAACCTCCTTGGGGCTTAGGATTTTAACATATAAATTATTGGGGGATAAAAACATTCAGTCCATAGAAGTCACTAAACTTGTTCTACTCACAGTGTGACAGCAAGGCCAGTGCCAGACTGTCATGAAATAAGTACTTGCCTTAAGAATCTAAGAGAATTTATGTTGGAAACTTAGCAATGTGACCTTGCTGTGATGTTCAGGTGCACAATCAATAAACATAACTCATCAGATTACAGAGAGATTTTAGTGCTGTGGACCTCAAATGGGCGGTCTCCAATGGCATTAGCTGTGTCAGGCAGACAAGAACGTCATACCTGTCTGATAATTAATTAAAAAAACAAAAACAAAATCAACTGGTTCTTCACTAAAGTGAATTTGAGAAATACCTTAGCAGTGGAAGTAATTGCTAGAGATGGAGTGAGATTGTCATCAATGTTCTAGAAAAAGATCCCTGGAGTTGCTAGACAGTGGTTTGAAGAGAGATGCACTCAGGTAGAACCATTACAGACAGCACAAATCTCCCAGAAGGTGAGAGGTGATGGATCCAGGAACATCACAGTAGACATAAGGTGAAATAAAAAGATTACCAAGAAAGAAACAAGGAGAAGAATCAGTGCTTTTCTGACAAATTGCATATGTAAGGTAAAAGAGCAACGAGGATCAAAACATTTCTGATTTGGAAAACTAGAATGCCAACGATGCCTAGAAATTGGAATAAGAAATATAAGATGAAAATGAGCACTTTGGGGAACAAGGCTGTGAGGATCGTTATGGGAATGGTGGTTTACTTTGTTCATATCCCAGTGGGAGCCAGACGACTAATGAGCTATGGCTGTGAAACCAAACCGGATGAGTTAGAATCTGGCTTCTGCCATTCACTCACTAGATGCCCTTAAGCAAATTATTTCTCTTCAGTCTGTGTTTCTTCATTTGTAAAATAGAGATAGTAAGAAAGAAAAAATTATTTGACATGACTTTTTTTTCTTACTTGCTAATTTAATGCTATTCCCTGAATTTCCATTTTCATTTGTTTTGTTGCAGTGTGTTCTGGTTTATTTGTATTTGTAGTTTGTTACTTTTATCTTCTCTGATCAAATGGTCATCTCTCTGAATTCTTAATAATTAGTTCAGATTTCCATACTTTCACTCAAAGAGGATACCCCTAAATATAACTTAATACCTAAATATCTGAGACTTGCTGGAAGAAAGCTGGAAGGGCAATGTTCTTAAAAAAGTGGGAGGTGTTGGATTTCATTTGAAAGTGTATGAACTAACACTTTTTCTTGAGACTATGCTTAAACTGTATTTAAAAACAAACTGGTTTGAAAATACTTAAGAGGAAAATGACTTTTTACCCTCCTAGAAATAGCATGGTTTATGGAGAAATAATGGTTTAGTATCATCTAGTAGTTTTGTATAAATAGACCCGGTAAGATGTACGTGGCAAGACACTTCCAGTTTGTCTGTTATAGAAGCTTAGGCAAAGTGAAATATTTTCACCACAAACATCTAGAAATCAGGAATAAGATACTACTAGCACAATTTTACATGAATATCTGATCTTGCAAGGAAGGAAAATAAATCTCTAGTTGCAAAAGAAAAAAAAAGGAATTAAAGACAAGACAGTAAACTAATGCTGAGGTTCTTTGGAGAAGAAACAGAGACAGGGAGTATGAATCATGAGCCAGGCTTGGGATTACTGGAGAGAGGATGTTCACACTGAACCAATGTAATGTGAAGGGTTTGGAAGGATGCCTTTTCTAAAGGCAGAAATTGCCAAGGGCTATATCCCATGACTTTGAAAAATTTGGGTCATTGGTACAGGCAGACAGCAAAAAGTAAAATAATATGTCTGTTTTACCTTAGCATTTGTAATGGGTGATTGGCAGCTATCAAAACATTCAATTGTGTGAACCTGTACATAATGTTTGGAATTAAAAACAATAGTATAAGAGATTATTAAAGGAAATTAAATAAAATTAAAGAAGATATAAATAAAGTAGAAAAGTGTTCCATGTTCATATATCAGCATATTTAATATTGTTTAGATGGCAGTTCTTTCTAAAAGGATTTACAGATTGAACACAACCCCTACCGAATTCCTGATGGCTTATTGTGGGTTTTTCTTTCTTGCAATAATTTCCAAACTGTTTCTAAAATTCATATGGAGCAACATAGGACCCAGAGTAGCCAAAACAATCTTTAAAAAGAAGAACAAATTTGGAGGACTCCCAATTCCTAGTTTTAAAACTTGTTACAAAGCTATAGTAGTTAGGAAAGTGGTACTAGAGGGGGAAGACTTTCGTTTGTTTTGTTTCATTTAATATACAACACAAAGTAATAAAAAAAGATAGTGGCAGTAGCATAAGGATAATTACATCATCAATGGGATAGAATTGAGGGTTCAGGAAAAAAAACTCTTGCATTTATGGTGAACTGACTTTCAACAAAGGTGACAAGGAAAATAAATGGGGGAAAGAACAATCTTTTCAGCAAATAGTGTTGGGGCAACTGAAGATGCACATGCAAAAGAATACAGTTGGACGCCTTCACTACATCATTGCAAAAATTACTCAAGCATGTTAAATACAAAAAATGTAAGATCTAAAACGATAGAACACTTAGAGGAAATAATAGGAGTAAATCTTCATACCCTTGGTTTAGACATTGAGTTTTAAATATATGATAGCAAAAGCACAAGGAACAAAACATAGATAAATTGGACTTCAAAACTGATTGCTTCAAAAGATGCCTTCCAGAAAGTGATAGAACAACCCACAAAATGGAAGAAACCATTTATCTACTTTAAAATACAAACCATTTATATTTGTAGTTTGTTACTTTTATCTACTCTTTTCAAATGTCATCTCTCTGAATTCTTAATAATTAGTTAGGATTTCCATACTTTCAGTCAATGAAAGAGGATACCCCTAAATATAACTTAATACCTAAATATCTGAGACATGCTGAAAGACCAATGAAACCAAATCATATTTCTGAAGAGGAACATGTATGGAGAATATATAAAGAACTTGCAACTCAACAATGAATAGACCAATGACTCAGTTGAAAATGGGCAAATAATCTAGACATTTCTCCAAAAAAAGATATACAAATGACCAATAAAGACATAAAAAGATGCTCACCTTCACTTTATTAGACATTACCTAAATGCAAATCAAAACCACAATATCACTTGATATCCTTATAAGACGGATATAATTTCTAAAAAGACAGAGAAGAGGGAAATATAAATTAATACAAGGATGAAATATAATTACACAAAAATTGAAATGGCCCAAATCCAGAACACCGATAATATCAAATGCTAGAAAGGCTGTAGAGTAATAGAAACTCTCATTCATTTCTGGTGGGAATGTAAAATAGTAAAGTCCCTTTGGAAGACAGTTTGGCAGTTTCTTACAAAACTAAACATAATCCTATCAGATAACACAGCAGTTACGCTTCTCAGTATTTACTCAAATGAGATGAAGACTACATCCACACAAAACTTTGCACATAAATGTTTATAGCAACTTTATTCCAAATTCCCAAGACCTGGACACAACCAACCGTTCTTTAGTAGGGGAGTGGATAAATGATCTGTGGTATATCCAGATAGTGGAATATTATTCAGTACTAAAAAGAAACGAGTTATCAAGCCATGAAAAGACAAGGAAGAAACTCCAATGCATATTACTAAATGAAATAAGTCAATCTGTATTATTCCAACTATGTGACATTCGGGAAAAGGCAAAACCATGGAGACAGTAAAAGGATCAGTGATAGATTGGGAGAGAGAGGGATAAATAGAAGGAGCACAGAGGAATTTTAGGGCAATGAAACTAGTCTGTATCATACTGTAGTGGTTGATACATGCCATTATACGTTTGTCTAAACTCATAGCATGTGCAACAACAAGAAAGAACCCTAATGTAAACTATTTTTTACATTAGGACTCTGGACTCTGAGTGATGATGTGTCAGTGTAGATTCATGAATTGTAACAAGCGTACTGCTCTGCCAGGGGATATTGATAATGAGGGAGACTGTAAATGTGTGGGGGAAGGGAAATATGGGAAGTCACTGTCCTTTTCTCTAAAATTTGCTGTCAACCCAAAACTGCTCTATAGGGGAACAACACACACTGGGACCTTTGCAAGGGTGGAAAGTGGGAAGAGGAAAAGGATGAAGAGAAAATAATTAGTGGGTTCTAGGCTTAATATTTGAGTACTGAAATAATATGTATAACAAACCCGCATGACACAGTTTACCTATGTAACAAACATGCAGTTGTATCCCTGAATGTAAAAGTTTAAAAAAAATTAAAAAAAGAATAAGATTTTTAACAAAAGACAAGTATTGATAAGAAGGTGGATAATTGGAACACATTTATTGAGAATTGAAATAGAAATATACATGCTCTTTGAAAAGCAATTGGGCATTATCTCAAAATGTTAAGCATGGAGCTATCACATGACCTGGAAATTCTATTCCTAGGTAGATATTCACATAAAATGAAAACATATATCCTTGCAAACATTGCACATGAAGGTTCTAATTCATAGGAGTAGTATTAATAGCCAAAAAGTTAAATGTCTATCAACTGATGAAAAGATAAGCAAAACGTGGTATATTTATACAATAAATTATTATTTTGAAATAAAAAGGAATACTGACATGTTTCAACATCGATAAACTTCAAAACATTATGTTTAGTAAAAAGAAAAGCCTGTCACAAAAGACTGCATATTATATTATTTTCTTCATATGAAATGTTTGTAATAGCTAAATCTATAGACGCAGAAAGTAGATAAGTGGTTTCCTTGGGCTTGACAAGTGTTGCAGAATTGGTAAGAAATGGCTACTTGCTGTGGTCTGAATAACTGTGTCCCCTAAACTTCATATGTTGAAATCCTAACTCCAAAGATGATGTTAGGAGGTGAGGTCTTCAGGAGGTGATTAGTTCATGAGGGGAGAACCCACATGTATAGGATTAGTACAATTATAAAGAGGTCTGAGGTAACTCATTCATCCCCTTACCATGTGAAGATGGAGTGAGAAAGTGCCATCTATGAACAGAAGAACAGGTCATCACCAGACACCTAATCTGCTGGCATCTTGATCTTGCACTTCTCAGCATATAGAACTGTGAGCAATAAATTTCTATTATTTGTAAGCCACCCAATTTACAGTATATTATTACAGCATCCCAAATGGACAAAAATGCTGATAATGGGTACTAAATTTATTTTTCATATAATAAAATTTTCTCAAATTACATTATGGCAATGGTTGTACAGCTGAAAATACATTGAACACATCTAACTGTACTCTCTAAATAGGCAAATTTATGGTATATAAATTATATGTTAATAAAAATATTTTTTAAAAAAATCAAATAGTATATCTATGTTCCAGAAACCCTAAACTCAGTAATTAACATAAAATTGCTCTTAGAACTGTGATATAGCTGGGAAATCTTTTCAAAGATAATGCAAATTATCAGTAGAACAAACTATCTTCAAGTAGAGGATTCCTACGGATACAGCCTTGTTTAAGATGAGTTCACAATTCACTATTGTAAAACACACAATGAGACTATCCACAGTGACTGAAAGAGTCAATGGAAAAAACAGGAAAAGCAAATGTTTTTGGTTCTTACCTGATTCTTTTAATGCAACTGATTTCGCACCACTATAAGCATGTTGACTATCATACTGATCAAATCACTCTAAAAAAACCACTGCTCTACCAACAATTTAGAGTGGATAAAGTAGAAAAGTGATAACAGAAAATCAAAAAGTGATATCAAAGAAAAGCAAGAGAAAGACAGGTTCGTCGAAGCATTGACAAAATCTAAAAATATGCTTTTACATACGTGATTACAGGTGGTCTGAAACAAAAGCAAACTCCAGCAGACCTCCTGCAGAGGTGCCTGAATATTAGAAGAAAAACTAACAGAAAGGAATAGCATTAACATCAACAACAAGGACGCTCACACAGAAACCCCATCCAAAGGTCACCAACATCGAAGACCAAAGGTTGATAAATCAACGAAGATGAGGAAAAACAAGTGCAAAAAGGCTGAAAATTCAAAAAACCAGAACGGCTCTTCTCCTCCAAAGGATCACAACTCCTTGCCAGCAAGGGAACAAAACTGGATGGAGAATGAGTTTGACAAATTGACAGAAATAGGCTTCAGAGTCAGGCGCGGTGGCTCAAGCCTGTAATCCCAGCACTTTGGGAGGCTGAGATGGGCGGATCACGAGGTCAGGAGATGGAGACCATCCTGGCTAACACTGTGAAACCTCGTCTCTACTAAAAAAATACAAAAAACTAGCTGGGCGTGGCGGCGGGCACCTGTAGTCCCAGCTACTCGGGAGGCTGAGGCGGGAGAATGGCATAAACCCAGGAGGTGGAGCTTGCAGTGAGCTGAGATCTGGCCACTGCACTCCAGCCTGGGCGACAGAGCAAGACTCCGTCTCAAAAAAAAAAAAAAAAAAAAAAAAAGAAGAAAGACATAGGCTTCAGAAGATAAGTGATAACAAACTCCTCCAAGCTAAAGGAGCATTTTCTAACCCAATGCAAGGAAGCTAAGAACCTTGAAAAAAGGTTAGAGGAATTGCTAACTAGAATAATCAGTTTAGAAAAGAACATAAATGACCTGATGGAGCTGAAAAACACAGCACAAGAACTTCAAGAAGCATACACAAGTATCAATAGCCAAATCAATCAAGCAGAAGAAAAGATATGAGAGATTGAAGATCAACTTAATAAAAGAAAGTGTGAAGACAAGGTTAGAGAAAAAAGAATGAAAAGGAATGAACAAAGCCTCCAAGAAATATGGGACTATGTGAAAAGGCCAAACCTACATTTGATTGGTGTACTTGAAAGAGACAGGGAGAATGGAACCAAGTTGGAAAACACTCTTCAGGATATTATCCAGGAGAATATCCCCAAACTAGCAAGACAGGCCAACATTCAAATTCAGGAAACACAAAGAACATCACAAATATATTCCTCGAGAAGAGCAACCCCAAGACACATAATCGTCAGATTCATGAAGGTTAAAATGAAGGAAAAAATGTTAAGGGCAGACAGAGAGAAAGGTCTAGCTACCCACAAAGGGAAGCCCATCAGACTAACAGCAGATCTCTCTGCAGAAGCCCTACTAGCCCAAAGAGAGTGGGGGCCAATATTTAACATTCATAAAGAAAAGAATTTTCAATCCAGAATTTCATATCCAGCCAAACTAAGCTTCATAAGCAAAGGAGAAATAAAATCCTTTACAGAGAAGCAAATGCTGAGGGATTTTGTCACCACCAGGCCTGCCTTATGAGAGCTCCTGAAGGAAGCACTAAATATGGAAAGCAAAAACCAGTACCAGCCACTGCAAAAACATACCAAATTGTAAAGACCATGAACGCTATGAGAAAACTGCATCAACTAATGAGTGAAACAGCCAGCTAGCATCATAATGACAGGATTATCTTCACACATAACAATACTAAACTTAAATGTAAATGGGCTGAATGCTCCAATTAAAAGACACAGACTGGCAAATTAGATAAAGAGTCAAGAACCATCGGTGTGCTGTATTCAGGAGACCCATCTCACACCAAAGACACACGTAGGCTCAAAATAAAGGGATGGAGGAATATTTACCAAGAAAATGGAAAGCAAAAAAAAGCTGGGATTGCTATCCTAGTCTCTAATAAAACAGAGTTTAAACCAACAAAGATCAAAAAAGACAAAAGGCATTACATAATGATAAAGGGATCAATGCAACAAGGAGAGCTAACTATCCTAAATATATATGCACACAATAGAGGAGCACCCAGATTCATAAAACAAGTTCTTGGAGACCTAGAAAGAGACTTAGATTCCCACACAATAATAGTGGGAGACTTTAATACCACACTGTCAATATTAGATCAACAAGATAGAAAATTAACAAGAATATTCAGGACTTGAACTCAGTTCTGGACCAAACAGACTTAATAGACATCTACAGAACTCTCCTCCCCAAATCCACAGAATATACATTCTTCTCAGCACCACATCACACTTATTCTAAAATTGACCACATAATTAGAAAGAAAACACTCCTTAGCAAATGCAGGAGAACAGAAATCATAACAAACAGTCTCTCAGACCACAGTGCAATCAAATTAGAACTCAGGATTAAGAAACTTACCCAAACTGCACAACTGCATGGAAACTGAACAACCTGTTCCTGAATGAACACTGGGTAAATAATGAAATTAAGGCAGAAATAAATAAATTCTTTGAAACCAATGAGAACAAAGACACAATGTACCAGAATCTCTGGGACACAGCTAAAGCAGTGTTTAGAGGGAAATTTATAGCACTAAATACCCACAGGAGAAAGTGGGGATGATCTAAAATCGACACCCTAATATCACAATTAAAAGAACTAGAGAAGCAAGAGCAAAAAAATTCAAAAGCTAGCAGAAGACAAGAAATAACTAAGATCAGAGCAGAACTGAAGGAGATAGAGACATGAAAAACCTTTCAAAAAAAATCAATGAATCTGGGAGCTGGATTTTGAAAAGATTAACAAAATAGACTGCTAGCCAGACAAAGAAGAAGAGAGAAGAATCGAATAGGCACAGCAAAAATGATAAAGGGAATATCACCACTGATCCCACAGAAATGTAAACTACCATCAGATAATACTATAAACACCTCTATGCAAATAAACTAGAAAATCTAGAAGAAATAGATAAATTCCTGGACACATACACCCTCCCATGACTAAACCAGGAAGAAGTCAAATCCCTGAATAGACCAATAACATGTTCTGAAATTGAGGCAGTAATTAATAGCCTACCAACCAAAAAAAAACCAGGACCAGATGGATTCAGTCAAATTCTACCAGAGGTACAAAGAGGAGCTGGTGCCATTCCTTCTGAAACTATTCCAAACATTAGAAAAAGAGGGTCTCCTCCCTAACTCATTTTATGAGGCCAGCATCATCCTGATACCAAAACCTGGCAGAGACACAATAAAAAAAAAGAAAATTTCAGGCTAATATCCCTTATGAACATTGATGAGAAAATCCTCAATAAAATACTGGCAAACCAAATTCTGCAGCACATCAAAAAACTTATCCACCATGATCAAATTGGTTTCATCCATGAGATGCAAGGCTGGTTCAACATACACAAGTCAATAAATGTAATCCACCACATAAACAGAACCAATGAGAAAACCCACATGATTATCTCAATAGATGCAGAAAAAGCCTCTGATAAAATTCAAAACTCCTTCATGCTAAAAACTCTCAATAAACTAGGTATTGGTGGAACGTATCTCAAAATAATAAGAGCTATTTATGATACACCCACAGCCGATATTACGCTGAATGTGTAAAAGCTGGAAGCATTCCCTTTGAAAACCGGCACAAGACAAGGATGCCCTCTCTCGCCACTCCTATTCGACATAGTATTGGAAGTTCTGGCCAGGGCAATCAGGCAAGAGAAAGAAATAAAGGATATTCAAATAGGAAGGGAAGAAGTCAAATTGTCTCTATTTGCAAAAAAAATTATTGTATATTTAGAAAACCCCATTGTCTCAGTCCAAAATCTCCTTAAGCTGATAAGCAACTTCAGCAAAGTCTCAGGATACAAAATCAATGCGCAAAAATCACAAGCATTCCTATACACCAATAATAGAGAGCCAAATCATGAGTGAACTCTTATTTACAATTACTACAAAGACAATAAAACACCTAGGAATGCAACTTACAAAAGATGTGAAGGACCTCTTCAAGGAGAACTACAAACTCAAGGTAATAAGAGAAGACACGAACAAATGGAAAAACATTCCATGGTCACAGATAGGAAGAATCAGTATCATGAAAATGGCCATACTGCCCAAAGTAATTTATTGACTCAATGCTTATCTCCATCAAGATACCATTGACTTTCTTCACAAAATTATTAAAAAACTACTTTAAATTTCATATGGAGCTAAAAAAGAGCTTGTATAGCCAAGACTATCCTAAGCAAAAAGAACAAAGCTGGAGGCATCATGCTACCTGACTTCAAACTATACTATAAGGCTACAGTAACCAAAACAGCACAGTACTGGTACCAAAACAGATATATAGGCCAGTGGAACAGAACAGAGGCCTCAGAAATAATACCACATATCTACAACCATCTGATCTTTGACAAACCTGACAAAAACAAGCAACGGAGAAAGGATTCCCTATTTAATAAATGGTAATGGGATAACCGGCTAGCCACAGGCAGAAAATTAAAACTTGACCCCTTCTTTACACCTTACACAAAAATTAACTCAAGATGTATTAAAGACTTAAATGTAGACCTAAAACCATAAAAACCCTAGAAGAACACCTAGGAAATACTATTCAGTACATAGAGATGAGCAAAGACTTCATGAATATAACACCAAAAACAATGGTAACAAAAGCCAAAATTGGCAAATGGGATGTAATTATACTAAAGAGCTTCTTCCCAGCAAAAGAAACTGCAGTGAACAGGCAACTTACAGAACGGGAGAAAACTTTTGCAATCTATCCATTTGACAAAGGGCTAACATCCAGAATCTACAAGGAACTTAAACAAATTTACAAGAAAAAACAAACTACCCCATCAAAAAAGGGCAAAGATATGAACAAACACTTCTCAAAATAAGACATTTATGTAGCCAACAAACATGGAAAAAAAACCTCCACATCAGTGTCGTTAGAGAAATGCAAATCAAAACCACAATGAGATACTGTATCACGCCAGTTAGAATGGCAATCATTAAAAAGTCAGGAAACAACAGATGCTGGAGAGGATGTGGAGAAATAGGAATGCTTTTACATTGTTGGAGGGAGTATAAATTAGTTCAATCATTGTGAAAGACAGTATAGTGATTCCTCAAGAATCTAGAACCAGAAATACCATTTGACCCTGCAATCCTATTACTGGGTATATACCCAAAGGATTATAAATCATGCTACTATAAAGACACATGCACACATATGTTTATTGCAGCACTGTTCACAATAGCAAAGACTTGGAACCAACCCAAATCCCCATCAGTGATAGACTGGTGAAAGCAAATTGGCACATATACACAATGGAATACTATGCAGCCATAAAAAAGGGTGAGTTCATGTCCTTTGCAGGGACATAGATGAAGCTGAAATCCATCACTCTCAGCAAACTAACACAGGAGCAGAAAACCAAATAATGCATGTTCTCACTCATAAGTGGGAGTGGAACAATGAGAACACATGGACATAGAGAGGGGAACATTACACACCAGGACCTGTTGGAGGTGGGTGGCTAGGGGAGGGATAGCATTAGGAGAAATACTTAATGTAGATGACAGGTTGATGGGTGCAGCAAACCACGATGGCACGTGTATACCCATGTAACAAATCTTCACATTCTGCACATGTATCCCAGAACGTAAAGTATAATTTTAAAAAATTTGCTTTAAGGTAAAGCATAAAAAAGCCCATAATTTATGATAAAAGAAAAAAGAAAGCTAAAGGAAGCATCCAATAATAGAGCAGAAGATAAGTAATCAACATTATACTGTTAACCTTTCTGATAACAATGGAGACTTGGAGATGATATCAAAGAGATATTATAATATATTAATAATTTTATCAAGACACTCTCATCTTGAGCTATAATCTTCAAATGACATGCTTTCCCCTAACCCTGGGTAATAAAACTTGGTTGAATAAACTTCAATTAAAAAACTTATGGCCTGGGGTAAGTGGCCAGTCTGGGCACCTTTGTGAAATTTGAGAAATTTTCACTTTGTGAAATCTCTGAACATTATATATTTGATACTTTTGCAGATGTGTTTGCTAAGAAAATAACTAATTTATGTGAGATGTGCCCAAAGTAGACACAAAGTGTGATTGCGTTCTCTGGTCAGGATGACCAAATCTCATTCTGGGTTCTGCAAATAATCAACAGAGAGATTTTCATCAAATGAAATTATTTTCTTTTGAGTTTGAGTTACATGTGTGGTCTCGTGCATTAAAATGTATTGAAATTACTGCACACAGGGGCAGAATAGTATGATATCTGCATATACAATAAGTAATAGGAAGTATAAATCCTTGAACAACTTCAGTCCACCAGCAAATCCACAAGCATGAATTTTCAGAGGAAACTGGGACTGAGCCATTTCAGTAGATAATGATGAGGATGAACACCCATGATGAAAGAACTCGCAGAAGTCACTGTTGGCTGAAGAAAAAGGACACATGACCCTGAACAGATGTTCATTTATCTAATGTCTAGATATTTTAAAACACAGATATTTCTATGGATTTAAGCCAAAGAGAGAAAATCCTAAGTGAAATGAATTTAAAAACTGAAATTTGATCGAGATAACCCTGCAATTATTGAAAAAAAATGGTGAATTTGAATATGTTTATTTGGCGTGGCTTAATCAAATTTTCTCTTTTCAGGCAAAATTTAAAAATGAGCAAGTATCATCTTTCAAATGCCTACATTATATTTCTTAATACTAGTGACACACAGTTTATATGTGTGCATCATATAATTTGATTCTCACAATAATGCTTTCAAGATGTGCTACTTTGTACATTCTTTAAATGAAGGCAATTGAGGAAGATTATATGAATTACCTGCCAAGTTAGCAAGGGGAAAGGGTGGCTTGAGTTCTTGTTTTGATTCCAAGGCAGACAGAATTGGAAAACAAGAAATATTTCAAACATCTCTACTATTAGAGACAGAATAATATCTATTTTGTTTTGCTTTGTCTGAAGGTGTGAACATTTATGTCCAAAAGACAAACTGCCTACGATTACACAACTCGGGACACTATACTCTGTGGTAGTTTCATTGTTTTTCTTGTCCTAAAATTTTATTTCAATATACGATACCATATATAAACTCATTCAAATCCGTAAAGAAAACATCAGTAGCCTACAGGCAAAAAAAAAAGGAAATCGACTGTGTTAGTTAGGGTTCTCTAGAGGGACAGAGCTACTAGGATATATATATACACACATATATATTCCTTCATAAACTCCATATATATATATATCCTTAATAAACTCCATATATATATCCTTAATAAACTCCACATATATATCCACTTACATATATATATCCATTTATATATGTATATATATCCATTTATATATATATATATGGAGTTTATTAAGGAGTATTAAACTCACTTGATCACAAGGTACCACAATAGGCCATCTACAAGATGAGAAGCAAGGAAGCCAGTCCAAGTCCCAAAGCTGAAGAACTGGAAGTCTGATGTTTGAGGGCAGGAAGCATCCAGTACAGGAGAAAGATGTAGGCTGGGAAGCTAAGTGAGTCTAGTCTTTTCATGGTTTTTTTGTCTGCTTTATATCCTAGCCTCACTGGCAGCTGATTAGATGGCGCCCACCCAGATTAAGGACAGGTCTACCTTTCCCAGCCCACTGACTCAAACGTTAATCTTTTTTCTCAACACCTTCACAGACACACCCAGGATCAATACTTTGCATCCTTCAAGCCAAGCAAGTTGACGCTCAGTATTAACTATCACACTGACACATCCTCCGACTGGTCTCCAAATACATCTCTAACACAATTTTGCTCTGTTATAAGATAATTGATTTGCCATTGCTTTTCTTACCCTGCTAAATGACGGAGCCAAGGAAGAGCATACACTTCACACTGAAAACTTCGTGAGCACTTCCTCAGAACACAGTGTTGCTTCTTTCATCTGTGTTGCAAGTGTCCCACAATCCACTTCAAATTTATCTCTCTATGCCTAGGGTAAGAGAGTTGAAAGAACATACAATAATTCTATTAAGTGTACATTACTTCTAGGAAAATAGTTATTATACTAAGAATGTATTGAGAAAGAGAGATGACTTCGCTTTTGGAACAAAGAGATCTGAACATCTCAGAATTACCTGTTCTTTCTCATTCAATGAGAATAAAAGCTATGAAGGAATGTAGTGATCATATTTGAAGTAGCAAATTCATTTTATTAGTCAAGAAAATCTTGGCAGGATGGTAATCTTAACTAATTTGTATTATAATTGACACTATTTTTCTTAAGTTCCAAAATATCTTTTATTGAAAGGATCAAAAAACTAGAACTGGTATAGCCAACAAGATTCTGAATGGGCAAAAACTGGAAAAATTCCCTTTGAAAACTGGCACAAGACAGGGATGCCCTCTCTCACCACTCCTATTCAACATAGTGTTGGAAGTTCTGGCTAGGGCAATCAGGCAAGAGAAAGAAATCAAGGGTATCCAGTTAGGAAAAGAAGAAGTCAAATTGTCCCTGTTTGCAGATGACATGATTGTATATTTAGAAAACCCCATTGTCTCAGCCCAAAATCTCCTTAAGCTGATAAGCAGCTTCAGCAAAGTCTCAGGATACAAAATTAATGTTCAAAAATCACAAGCATTCTTATACACCAGTAACAGACAAGCAGAGAGCCAAATCAGGAATGAACTTCCATTCACAATTGCTTCAAAGAGAATAAAATACCTAGGAATCCAGCTTACAAGGGATGTAAAGGACCTCTTCAAGGAGAACTACAAACCACTGCTCAGTGAAATAAAAGAGGACACAAACAAATGGAAGAACATACCATGCTCATGGATAGGAAGAATCAATATTGTGAAAATGGCCATACTGCCCAAGGTTATTTATAGATTCAATGCCATCCCCATCAAGCTACCAATGAGTTTCTTCACAGAATTGGAAAAAACTGCTTTAAAGTTCATATGGAACCAAAAAAGAGCCCGCATTGCCAAGACAATCCTAAGTCAAAAGGACAAAGCTGGAGGCGTCATGCTACCTGACTTCAAACTATACTACAAGGCTACAGTAACCAAAACAGCATGGTACTGGTACCAAAACAGAGATATAGACCAATGGAACAGAACAGAGTCCTCAGAAATAATACCACACATCTACAGCCATCTGATCTTTGACAAACCTGAGAGAAACAAGAAATGGGGAAAGGATTCCCTATTTAATAAATGGTGCTGGGAAAATTGGCTAGCCATAAGTAGAAAGCTGAAACTGGATCCTTTCCTTACCCCTTATACGAAGATTAATTCAAGATGGATTAGAGACTTAAATGTTAGACCTAATACCATAAAAACCCTAGAAGAAAATCTAGGTAGTACCATTCAGGACATAGGCATGGGCAAGGACTTCATGTCTAAAACACCAAAAGCAATGGCAGCAAAAGCCATAATTGACAAGTGGGATATGATTAAACTAAAGAGCTTCTGCACAGCAAAAGAAACTACCATCAGAGTGAACAGGCAACCTACAGAATGGGAGAAAATTTTTGCAACCTACTCATTTGACAAAGGGCTAATATCCAGAATCTACAAAGAACTCAAACAAATATACAAGAAAAAAGCAAACAACCCCATCAAAAAGTGGGCAAAGGATATGAACAGACATTTCTCAAAAGAAGACATTCATACAGCCAACAGACACATGAAAAAATGCTCATCATCACTCGCCATCAGAGAAATGCAAATCAAAACCACAATGAGATACCATCTCACACCAGTTAGAATGGCAATCATTAAAAAGTCAGGAAACAACAGGTGTTGGAGAGGATGTGGAGAAATAGGAACACTTTTACACTGCTGGTGGGATTGTAAACTAGTTCAACCATTATGGAAAACAGTATGGCAATTCCTCAAGGATCTAGAACTAGATGTACCATATGACCCAGCCATCCCACTACTGGGTATATACCCAAAGGATTATAAATTATTCTACTACAAAGACACATGCACACGTATGTTTATTGCGGCACTATTCACAATAGCAAAGACTTGGAATCAACCCAAATGTCCATCTGTGACAGACTGGATTAAGAAAATGTGGCACATATACACCATGGAATACTATGCAGCCATAAAAAAGGATGAGTTTGCGTCCTTTGTAGGGACATGGATGCAGCTGGAAACCATCATTCTTAGCAAACTATCACAAGAAGAGAAAACCAAACACCGCATGTTCTCACTCATAGGTGGGAACTGAACAATGAGATCACTTGGACTCGGGAAGGGGATCATCACACACTGGGGCCTATCATGGGGAGGGGGGAGAAGGGAGGGATTGCATTGGGGAGTTATACATGATATGAATGATGAATTGATGGGTGCTGATGAGTTGGTGGGTGCAGCACACCAACATGGCATAAGTATACATATGTAACAAACCTGCACGTTATGCACATGTACCCTAGAACTTAAAGTATAATAAAAAAAAAAAAAAAGATTCTGGGATATAGGTGGTTACTCTCTTAGCTGTCTCCTATAATGTTTGTGTGTTCCTGGGCCTTGGTTGAGGGAAGTTAATGACTCTACAAATATATCCTCCCAGTATGTACATACGCACCCTACTAAATCCTGTGGGGTGTGTGGGGGATAGATGTATGTGTATACAAATCAGTATTGTTGCATTTTATTAAGAAACAAAAAGTCAGCAGATGAAACTGTAGTAAAGCCTTTGCCAATTCAGGATATTGTAGGATCATAAGATGATCATACTTTCTCCAGTCCAGTGCCATCAGACCTGGTATGTGATTTGCTGTGGATCACAATGGGTGACAGAGAAAGGGGCATATGGCATATATGTCCAGGACCCAGAATAATCCAGGACCTGATGGCTTCACTGGTGAATTCTACCAAACATTTAAAGATGAACTAATACCAATCCTACTCAAACTATTCAAAAAAATAATTAAGGAGAGAATAATTCCAAATGAATTCTATGACGCCAGGATCATCCTGATACCAAAAGCAGACAAAGACATGCAAAGACACAAAAAGAAGGAAGGTAGGAAAGAAAGAAGAAGGAGAGGAAGGAAGGAAGGAAGGAAGGAAGGAAGGAAGGAAGGAAGGAAGGAAGGAGAAGCAGAAGGAGAAAGAAAGAAGAAAAGAAAGGAAGGAAAGAAAAGAAAGAAAGAAAGAAAGAAAGAAAGAAAGAAAGAAAGAAAGAAAGAAAGAAAGAAAGAAAGAAAGAAAGAAAGAAAGAAAGAAAGAAAGAAAGAAAGAAAGAAAGAAAGAGAGAGAGAGAGAGAGAAAGAAGGAAGGAAGAAAGGAAGAAAGAAGAGAAGAAAAAAGGGAAGAAAGTAAGTTCGTTACAGGCCAATTTCGCTGATGAACATTGATGCAAAAATCCTCAACAAAATATTGGCAAACTGGATTTAACAGTACGTTAGAAACATCATTCATCATGACCAAGTGGGATTTACCCCTGGGATGCAAGGATGGTTCAACATATGCAAATCAATTAATATGATACGTTATACCAACAGAAGGAAGAATAAAAGCCATATGATCATTTCAATTTGATGCTGAAAAAGCATTTGATAAAATGCCACACCACTTCATGATAAAACCTCTAAAAAAACAGGGTATAGAAGGAACCTACCTAAACATAATAAAAGCCATATACAACAGATCCACAGCTAGTATCAAACTGAATGGGAAGAAACTGAAAGCCTTTCCTCTAAGATCTGAAACAAGACAAGGATTCCCACTGTCACCACTGTTATTCAACATAGTACTGGAAATCCTAGCTAGAGCAATCAGACAAGAGCAAGAAATTACGGGCATCTAAACTGGAATGGAAGAAGTCAAATTATCTTGGTTTGCAGATTATATCACATTATATTTGGAGAAACCTACAGACTCCACCAAAAAACTATGAGAACTGAAAAATTCAGTAAAGTTGCAGGATACAAAGTCAACGTACAAAAATCAGTAGCATTTCTAATGCCAACAGAACTGGAAAAAAATTGACCTAGTTTACAATAGCCATAAATAAAATTAAATACTTAAGAATTAACCAAAGAAGTGGAAGTTCTCTATGAAGTAAACTATAAAACACTGATGAAAGAAATGGGAAAGGACACAAAAACTGGGAACATATTCCATATTCATGGGTTGGAAGAATAAATATTGTTACATCATTCATACTACCCAAAGCAATCTACAGATTCAATGCAATTCCTATAAAAACACCAATGACATTATTCACAGAAAAATTATGTAAATTTAACACTCCTAAAGTTTATATGGAACCACGAAAGACACAGAAGAGCCAAAGCTATCCTAAGTTAAAAGGACAAAGCTGGAGGAATCACATTACCTGACTTCAAATTCTACTACAGAGCTATAATAAACAAAATGTCATGGTACAGACACATAGACACATAGACCAATGGAACAGAATAGAGAACTCAGAAACAAACCCATACACCTGTAGTGAACTAATTGTTGACAAAGGAGCTAAGATCGTACACTGGGGAAAAGAGAGTCTTTTCAGTAAATGGTGCTAAGAAAACTGGATATCCATATGCAGAAGAATGAAACTAAACCCCTATCTCCCACCATATACAAAAATAAAACCAAAATGGATTAAGTAATGAAATCTAATACCTGAAACTACTAAATTAGTACAAGAAAACTTGGTAAACAATATACAGGATGTTAGTCTAAACAAAAATTTCTTGAATAATACCCAAAAGCACAGGCAACCAAAACAAAAATGGACAAATGGGATCACACAAAGTTAAAAGTTTCTGTACAGCAAAGAAAACAATCAAAAAAGTGAAGAGAGAACCCACAGAATATTTGCAAACTAGTCATTTGACAAGGGATTAATAATCAGAATATATAAGGAGATCAAATAACTCTATAGGAAAAAAATCTATTAATCTGATGAAAACGTGCAAAATATTCTAATATTCCTCAAAAGAAGACATACAAATGGCAAGCAAGCATATGAAAAGGTGATCACCATCATTGATCATCAGAGGAATGCAAATCAAAACTACAATGAGATATTATCTCACCCAAATTAAAATGACATTTCCAAAAGACAGATAATGTCAATTGTTGTCAAGGATGTGGAGAAAAGGGAACACTCATACACTGTTGGTGAGAATATAAATTACCACCACTATGGAGAACGGTTTGGAGGTTCCTCAAAAAACTAAAAATAGAGCTACCATATAATCCAGCAATGTCTCCTCTGGGTGTATACTCAAAAGAAAGGAAATTAGTATGTCAAATAAATATCTGCACTCTTACGTTGTTGCAGCACTGTTCATAGTAGCCAAGATTTGGAAGCAACCTAAGTGTCCATCAATAGATGAATGAATAGAGAAAATGTGGTACATATACACAATGGAGTTACTATTCAGTCACAAAAAGGAATGAGATTCTATCATTTGCATTAACATGAATGAAACTGGAAATCATTATGTTAAGTGAAATAAGCCAGGCACAGAAAGACAAGCCTCACATACTCTCATTTATTTGTGGAATCTAAAAACCAAAACAATTGAACTCTTGGAGATAGAGTAGAAGGATAGTTAACAGAGGCTGAGAAAAGTAATGGAGGGGCTCGGGGGAGCTGGGGATGGTTAATGGGTACAAAAAAATAGAATAAATAGGACTTACTATTTGATATCACAACAGGTGACTATAGTCAAAAACAACTTAATCATACACTTTCAAATCACTGAAAGAGTGTAATTGCCGGCCGGGCGCGGTGGCTCAAGCCTGTAATCCCAGTACTTTGGGAGGCCGAGACAGGCGGATCACGAGGTCAGGAGATCGAGACCATCCTGGCTAACACGGTGAAATCCCGTCTCTACTAAAAATACAAAAAAAAAACTAGCCGGGCGAGGTGGCGGGCGCCTGTAGTCCCAGCTACTCCGGAGGCTGAGGCAGGAGAATGGCGTAAACCCGGGAGGCGGAGCTTGCAGTGAGCTGAGATCCAGCCACTCCAGACCTGGCGACAGAGCAAGACTCCGTCTCAAAAAAAAAAAAAAAAAAAAAAAAAAGAGTGTAATTGCCGACACAAAGGATAAATGCTTGAGGGGATGGATATCCCATTCTCCATATGTGATTATTTCACATTACATAACTTGTATCAAAATATCTCGTGTACCCCATAAATATATATACTTACTATGTACCCACAAAAAATAAAAAATATTTTTTAAAAAGAAAACAGATGGTGATAGGCTGAAAGAATATATATGTCATGTTCTTATTAATATCTAGAATATAAAGATTTTTTAAAGAATCAATAAGAACCTCCTCTCAAGTTGGACAAACATATTTATCAACAAATTATTCATGAAAACCCCCAAATGTTCTGTTTTCTACTGATGCATAACAAATTGCCACAAACTTAGTGGCTTAGAACAACTCTCATTTATTAGCACAAAGTCCTATAGATAAGACATCTGTGTATGGTTGGCTGTGTTCTCTGTTTAGATCTTTGCAAGGCTAAAATCAAGGCATTGGTCAGACTCTGTCCCTTTCTGGAGCCTCTGAGGAAGAATCCTCTTTCAAGCCCATTCAGATGGCTGGCCAAATCCAGTTCCTCCTGATTGTTGAACTGAGATCCCTGCTTTCTTGCTGACTGAGCTGGGAACTGGTCTCAGCTCCCAAATGCTGCCCACACTCCTTGACACATGGATCTTTCCAGGAGAGGAGAAACACTTTTATGCATTATCCTCTCGTGTATTGAATCGCCATTGCCAGAAATAATCTAGTTCCTTTTAAGGTCTCACCTGATTAAGTCAGAGCCATTTTAAATGTAACTTGTTTGGGATTTTAATTAAGTATGCAAAGTCTCATTATAGTAACATCTGGGTAGCAATAATTAACTGGGAGATGGTGTATACACAGCATGGGCCATAAATTTGGGGTTTAATTTAGAATTCTGCTTACCACAAACAAGTAAATCAAGTGACGTTCTATCTCACTGATAATCAAATAAATGAAATTGAAGCCAGAATAAAATGTCATTTTACACTCTGCCTAGAAATAATTATACACACACACACCCGTATAGTATATACATATGTGTGTTTGTATACGCACGTATGTGTATATATGCTGTATATATACAGTATGTAAATGAATGGATATGGATGTATATCTAAACATGTGAATATATATGCATATATGTACATATAAAATTTGTACATATATATGTATATGTAGGAAATTTACCATTCTCAATTAAGTGTTGAACCCAGCCAGAAATCAAATTTGTACATGATATGTGACAGGTATCTATTTTTATTTTTTCTACCGAAGGAGAGAAATTATATTTTTTCTCAACCCTCATTAATTCGTAGTTTGGACAGACTCCTGCAACAGAAGACAGATTAACAAGAGTAAAACAAGCAAGTTTATTGACACATGCAGTGCATACCATGTTGGAGAAGCATAACTCAAGATATTTGCTTAGAGTTTCAGTTTATCTAAGATCTTCAACAAAGAGCAATAAATTTAAGAGAAGCAATGGGACAAAAAGAAAAGCAGTCCCAGGCTTCCAAAAGCAGAAAAACTGTAGGAAGGTAAATTTATGGGCAGACACTAATGGAGTACATTCTGCTCACAGACTCCTCTGGCTCCATTTCTGGGCTGAATAAGGGCTGTCTACAGTACAGGAAAATTTATATTCTGTCTTTAAGTGGAAAAAACTGGGGAGGAGAGTGGAAAGACCTTTTGTCTTTGTAAATCTTTGTCCTGCTTTTGCACAGAGAGGGAAGCAGAGAGCTTCCCTGTATCTTAACTGTCTCCAGCTAAACAATCCTTTGTATTTTGAGAAGTTACACTCTGGTTTTCTTCTCCATATACATGACCAATATTCCAGCCCCACTTTCTGTATAATATATTCTTTAAAAGTTCATTTGTGATGTCAACTCTATTATCACCAAGTCTCTATTAATCTAGTAGATATGTTACTGTGGTCTCTTAAAATGTGATACTAGTCTATTTATTCCTACAAGAGTAAAATACTCTGTTCATTACTATGACTTTATAGTATTTATTAATATGAAGTATGGTAACTATTTCTTACTGCTTTGCTTTTTAAACTTTGTCTTATCAATTCTTAAGATGTTATTCTTGTATGTAAATTTCAGAGTCAGTTGATCAAATGCACACACTAAATCTATCGTTTTAAATTTAATTTCATTAAATGATAAAATAATCTATGGAGAATTGATCCCTTTATGAGGGGATTGTTACATCCATGAACATGGTATGCCTATTAATTCATTTTACAAACATAGTTAATTAGAATTTTTAAATGTTCCTTTTTTTGAATTTTTTGTTATATTTGTTATGTGTAGTTTTTATTTGCACTTATGAGTGGTATCTCATTTTCTATTATATTTTTATCCTAGGCTAGTACAATTTTGGAGTGGCATATTGATTTTTATAACATAGTACTTTGTTCAGTAACTTTGTTGAACTCCTTTATGACTTCCAATATTTTTTCTATTGATTTGATAGATATTCTCCATGTATTACCAGAAAATAATTGCTGTTTTAACTGTTTTCCTCCAAGCCTAGTTTTTCCATTTCTTTGTATTTTTAGTTGTATTGCTCAATACAGCTAGAATTATGCTGCTCATTAGCATTAATAGAAATAATCCCTACTTTGTTATGGTATTACACCTGTTATTATAACAATGCAAAAAATAAATACAATTTTTAATACAAAATAAAATAAATAGAATTTTTTAATACGATGCTTTCTATAGCTAGTGAGAAGATAGAATTTTATCAGATTAAGGTGCTTCCTTTTATTAATAAATCTCAAAAATTTTATCATCAATTATATTGAATGTTATTAAATGCCCTTCTTTAGAAACAGAAATATGTATTTTTATCTTTAATTGAGGTTGTGAATAGAGAATGATTAAATAGTCAGGTAATGCTACATGACTTTTTTTTTTTTTTTTTTTTTTAATGAAAACAAGTCTCTATCACCTTTTCCGAACGTTTTATGCTCCACAGAGGTAACCACTATGAACTTCTTTAGCAATCCTTTTGCTATTTAATCTCATGTCTCTAAACTATATAGCTATATTGGTATTCTTACGCAGTTTTAACTAGCATATATTTCAATCCTACTAAGTACAAAGATTTAATGTTCTTGATCATCCCCCCGCTCTTATGTGACACCTTTACCAGTTTACTTCCCTAGGCATTAAACATAATATTTGTTAGGTAAATACTAAGCGTTTACATTATTTTATTAAGCAAAAATTTACAGCTAGGCCTAATAATATATTTAAATTGATCTTTTCTGCAGAACTTTCCTATGCTTTTGATGTTAATGTTTATTTGGTTTGTTTTACTGTTGTTCAGTTCATTAATTTTCGGTAGAATTATTATTTACTTAACCCAATCATTACCATAATTATTTAAGCATTCTTCCAATATGTTCAGCTTTAGCAGTTACTTTCTCTTCCTCTGTGACTTTCATCCTTCTCCTATCTTGCCAGAAAATCTCTTCGGGTGCCCTCCGTCTCCAACTTGGATTAGCTGCTCTCTGCAACTGATAATCAGAGGAGGTTTAAGGATCTCCTTTTGCCAATAAGCTGGAAAATTATTTCACTTCTTTTTGAGTTGGATATCTGCTTTCTCTATTTTGCATGTTTTCCTTTTTTCTCTAATACCATATTCTGGTGAAAGACAGCCTCTAGAAACTTCCTGAGAAAGAATGACTGAGAAGTATATTCCTGGAGACTTTTATGTCTTAAAATGCTTTTATTTTATTTTCGCAATTGTTAGTATCACTGTGTGTCGATTTCTACATCAAAAGTCATTTAATTTTATAGTATTGAGAGCATCTCTCCATAAATTTCCAGATACTAACAATGCTATTGAAAAGTCTAAAGGTTTCCTAATCCTTTATACTTGAATAATGTTTCATAGGATCTTCTCTTCACCTCTACAGCCTGAAATGTGATAGTGTGCCTTGGTTGAGGAGGGGATTTTACTCATTGTTCAGATGTGGCATAAGTTCTAAATTTAAGGCATAATATTATGTGTGTTTTGATATTTGGTGAAACCAGGAGAACTTTGGTGGGCTAACTCTTGGCTCTCCTAGAGTTAGGAGAATGAATGGATCCCATTCTGCTCCCATAGGTAAGGCCTTCATAACAAACAAATCTTCCTATCACAGAGACCAGAAACAGTTCCTGCTTATCCCTGAGGAGGAGGTTCCAGTTTCTTGCCAGCCTCCATAATTTTTCAAACAAGCAAACAAGCCAAACACATCCTCCCATAGAAACCAGGGTACACCTCACCCTCTTGTTAGTACAAAGTCATACTTCCCCAGACCCTGTTTGTTCACCATGTTCCCAAGAGTCACTCTGTGGCCCTATGTGGCATCTTCAGACTGTGAGTATATGTGACTGTAAACTAATGTCAACCTCATCCATTCATTGTAGGGTATTGTGTGTTCATGCATGACCCTAGGGCAGAAATCTCTCCCTTGTCAACAGAGTGAATAAGAGGTACTTGAAAGAATTGGCGTCAGAAACAGGATGTTCTAAACATAACTGAGAACACTTGGTCAGCTTTAATACACAGTTTTAACTGTTTCCATTATATGACTACAACAGAAGTGCCATTGCGAGTGACATTTAGTTTGGTTGGCATTGCATTGTCTGCATTGGGTGTTTCCATGTCTTTCCACTCTAAAATATCTTATTCCTAAGATGAGAATTATTATTAATGGATCATATACCCATGTGATATGCCACTGAGTTCAGCCTGTGTTGGCAGGCAGTCTCTGAATCTGTACCTACAGAGGTGATAGCAACACATTCCTTTACAAGTTAGCACCTGATTGAGGGTTTACTGTGTGCCAGGCACATTGGAGGTGTGCAACATGCATTTTCCATTCAGTTTCACAACTACACATTGATGCTGGCACTGTTGTTGCCCACAGGTCACAGACATGGAAACAAAGACAAGGAAAATAAATAACTTGCCCAAATTCCCATGGTATGTGAGTGGAGCTGGAGCTCTAATGGGAGTCCCTGTGGCTCCAGTGCCGGGACACTCAATCAGCAGGCTGACTGTCTCCTTTCCTCAATTCTCCACAGTGGACTTTGAAGCCCTGTCTCCCCATAAGGCTTACGAGGGCATTTGAAGTACAGAAAGTAACAATAAGGAAAGGTAATAAAAAATCTGTGACTTTGGGAAATTCATGTTAGCTCTTTGGGCCTCAGTTTCCCTATCTTCAAAATAGGAATGAGAGGTTCTGTCCTGTAACAATAAATGGTGGTTGTGAGGATAAAGCATCAAACTGAATATGAAAGATCAGTACTAATTAGGAGTATAACTATATGGCAAGATGATGAAAAGGCTCACAGAAAAAGCTGATAATTATCAACCCTGATTCAAGTTTAGCTTCCATGTACACAGGAGATGCAATAGATTCAGAGGGTTTGTTGCTGTTGTTCATGTTCATTTATCTTACTAAAAAACACAGAATCACACTGTAAGTATTACTCTAAATTTGATAAAGCTGATTTTTGCTTTTTCTTCTTGGAGTAATCCTTCCCTACCACCCTACCTGTATTCTGCTAGATTCCTACTTCTGCTCTTCGATATTTCTGGGTCTCAGATTTCAGATTCCAAACATGTTGCCTTTCACAATGGAAAAACCATGCACATACTTTTAAAAAGTACTTGCTGATGATAAACGCACATAACAACATAAATAGAATGACATTTGAGGCCATATGGGCGATGTGGGATCACACGTATTTGCCTAGAAAAAGAAGGTCAGGACCTGGAGTGTTGCAAGAGCAAGAGAGCAGCAGCAGCAGATGCAACTGGGTGTTGGTTGTAAGCTTAAGTAAAGTTTACACACTTGGTGGGGGAATGAAAGGCTTGCTTATCTGAGCTGCGTCAACTAAATAAAGATTATACAATCAGGGTTCGCCAGGATGATTTACTTTCACCCAAGTACATTATCTCATTTGACTTCAAAGGTTTCTCCCCTCTCCTCTCAGGCCCCATCCAGGAACTACCTCGCTAGCACCCTGGGGTCTGCCAGATTTATTTTTCTTAGTCATTCTACACTTCTTATTGCAATGATCCTGGGCGCTTCCTGATGTTGGGAGTTGAAGAAAAGGACAAATCATAATTTACGACTGTTTACTCCAGAATTTCAGGGTTGCACACGGGTCACTTCAGCAAGTGTAGCTGAATCCTGGTGTAGATGGGATAAGGGCTGCCTTTAATTCCAGGTGAGACCTCAGCAGATCACACATGTTGCATAGGAACTCACGTCGCACACTGTTTCTTCTCAATGCCTCGGACCCTAGACACAGTAGGAACTGCAGACCCTCATTCCTCCACATCTTCACTGTCAATGCCTAAGACTTGACTCACATTAATTCTCACCTTCCCTGGCTGCATTCTAATCACTTGTCTCTCTGCAGCCTGGAGCCCTGCCGTGTCTTGTCATATCTTCAATTACTGTCCAGTATCCAAGTGATTAATTCCCTAGCCCTCCCCTCACAGATTCAGTTGTGTTTTCTCTCTTTCTTCTTTTCAGACCATAAACCACAGTCGATCACCAGTCTCCGTTGTCATGGCACGTGCCCCAAACACATCCATCTCCATTGTGGACATCATGATTTCTATCTGGAGCACACTAGTGCTTCTCCTTGTGGACCAATCCCACTCCTCTGTCAGAGGCCAGCTCTTGAACAAGGAGCTCATTATCAGCCTCCTCCTGGACAAGTCCTTTGTCTCTTCCTCAGATGCCCATGTAATGTTAACTGATCATCACGAACGACAATGTCTTTTCAGTTGTAGTAATGTTAACTGAGAACTATATCCTTATAGGAAAGAAAATGGACAGAGAAAAGGAATGATTCAGGGAGAGTTATATCTTTTAACTTTTATGCTGGGTTCAGGGGTACATCTACAGGTTTATTATGTAGGTAAACTCATGTCACAGGAATTTGGTGTGCAGGTTACTTCATCACCCAGGTACTAAGTATAGTACCCAATAGTTATGTTTTGTGATCCTCTCCCTCCTCTCTCAAGTAAGCTCCAGTTTCTGTTGTTCTCCTTTATGTATTCATATATTCTCATTATTTAGCTCCAACTTATATAGGAGGACATGCAGTATTTGACTTTCTGTTCTTGCGTTACTTTGCTAAGGGTATGATCCCCAACTCCATCCATGTTTCTGCAAAGGACAAGATCTTATTCTTTTTTATGGCTACATAGTATTCCATGATGTATATGTACCACATTTTCTTCATCCAGTCTACCATTAGTGGCCATTTAGGTTGATTCCATGGTTTTGCTAGTGTGAATAGTGTTGCAGTAAACATATACGTGCATGTGTCTTTATGGTAGAATGATTTATATTCCTTTGGGTATACACCTAGTAATGGGATTGCTGGGTTGAAGGGTAGTTCTGTTTTAAGTTCTTTGAAAAATTACACTACTTTCCACAGTGGACGAACTAATTTACACTCCCACTAACAGTGTATAAGTGTTCCTTTTTTTATGCAACCTCACCAGCATCTGTTATTTTTTGACTTTTTAGTAATAGCCATTTGATTCAGGGAAGGTTATCAACAAAGGAACATTTAACAAGAGTGTGGGCATAGGAGAACCAAAAGAGATGGTGCAGCATCCTGAACCTTAGTAGCAGCAAAGCTGTAACCACTCCTGGGCCAGAGGTGCAGGGAAGAAGTGACTGGTCCCCAGAGAGAGTGTTTTACAGCACAGTCCACATAAAGGGGCAGTCACCTTTGCTAAGGACACACCTAGCTGGAGGTACCTTCACAGGGAAAAAGACAGAGGTTTATAAACCCAGACTTACTCACTGTTCCCCCTCCCATGTCCTGTTAGGATTGGCGAAATCCAGCCAGGAGCCAAGGGGATAGGGACTCTTTGAGGCGATTTATACAGCTTGGGCTTCTGCTGCAGGAAGCAGATTGGAGAAGAGTACAAAGAAAATTTGGAGGGTGAATAACAGACCATAACAGACCACTCCTGTTGCCCTCCACATAGGGAATGTACAGTCTCATCAACTACTTGCAGAGTGACGTCAATTTGGTCTTGCCATCTGAACCCTAAAGTCTGAGGAATTGCCAGGGTGTTCATATAAGACAAGTACGGGTTATATGGTTTGGGTCTCTGTCCCCAACAAAATCTCATGCTGAAATGTAATCCCCAATGCTGGAGGGTGGGGCCTGGTGGGAGGTGATTGGATCATTGTGGTGTTTCTCATGGTTTAACATCATCTAGCCTTGGTGCTGTTGCCACAATAGTGAGTCCTCATGAGATCTGGTGGTTTAAAAGTGTGTGGCACCTCCCCCTTCCATCCCTTGGTCCTGCTCCTGCTATGTAAGACGCCTGTTCCCGCCTTGCCATCTGCCATGAGTAAAATCTCCCTGAGGCCTCCCCAGAAGCTGATGCAACCATGCTTCCTGTACAGCCTGCAGAATTGTGAGCCAAATAGAACTCGTTTCGTATAAATTACCCAGTCTCAGGGATTTCTTTATAGCAGCGCGAGAATGGACTGATACAACGAGAAACAAAGGACACAGTTAAGAAGGATAAACTACAACATGGGAATGAATGTAGAGCCATATCCCTAACCATTCATTGTCTTAAAACCAGGAACATCATCCAGTGCTCAGCCTACTCCCAGGATGCCTCTTCCCTGTCTACAGAGCTACCTCTGTGAGGCTGTGTTATGGTGTCTACCCTCTCAGAGTTCGTGTTTCTGTCCTGTGCAGATCTGTCTGTGGATGAGATCAAATTTCATTCTCTTCCATAAACTGATCATGGGGAATTCCTCATTAGACCACAGGTGTGGGAGGAAAAAGCAGTGAAGCAGTATAATCAGTTTGCTATGGACATCAGAGTCACTTGCTCTTTCTGTGTGTTTAGTGAGCCTTTCTGTCCCTGTTCAGGCCTCATCTAATTTTTTTATCACTTCCATTTTGTCATGTAATGTTTTAATACAAATCTAACTTTAAGGTTTGGAGCATCAGGAAGAAAATAGCTCATCAAAGAAAATTAGGGTTACATGGCTACATAGTGTCCCATAATAAATTATTCAGTCTCCAGCAGGCTTGGAAACAAGCCAGGCACTGCTTTTACAGTGCAGGGAAATGCAGGTACGGCCCATCACCAAACTCTCAGGAGCTCTGCTGTGACTCTCCTAACAAGGCTTTCTGAGGGCTCCCTAGAAGAGAGTATATAATTTTCCATAAACATTTCTTGTGGCTTTTCTGGGTCATAAGGTATACATGGCAGAGTAGCTGCCTGGACCTGCCTCAGAGACCTTTCTTGATCCCTCATCCTGCTCAAAACTGACAGACTTGCAATTACACTTAAATGGGCAAAAAGAACAACAACAAAAAAAAGAAAATATACATATATGGCATTTATTGCCTCTAAAATCTAAAGAAACCCACCAAGCTAGGAAGGCTTTTAGCAGACAGAAAGGTTGACAGCTGTCTCCAAGGTCACACAAAGTCACATCCTTCTCCTAGAGCCAACCTGTGTCCTATACCAGGTCATTACAGGATATAAAAGGCCAGGTTTTCTTGCCCCAGGACAACTGTGAAGGCCCACATCATCTTGCAGACCTATCCATATGATTGGCTAAGCCCTTTGGGAGACTGAGTCACACCCTACCATGTCCTGTTTTTCTTTCTTCCTCACCAGGTGTTGATCAGAAGAGTTCAACACAGTGAGCTGCCTCCGTGTGAGTCTTCATCTCAATCTGTCATCTTGGGGAAAAGGAGTGCGATCCATAGCAGCAACTCACTCTAGAATAAGTGCCACCATACCCCTAAGCTTCTACAGGGTTGATCTCCTACCCTAGGCAGCCACATACACCTTTCAGGCCTCTGGGTCATGGCTACCTGTGCCCATCAGATTCAGTGAGTCTGATATCATCGAAGTAAAGAAGAGTGTGATGTTCTGTGGGCAGGTCAAGATTCCTCCGAATTAGAGTTTGAGAGAAAGCAAGGGAGTTGAGACAAACCAGAGGCAATTTTTCTGTGGGTCCTGTCCTCCAAATTTATCCTAATTTCCCTCACTAATAGTATTAAAGTGGAAGAAAAAAATTCATCAAGTCAATAGCTACCTTGCTACCTACCGGAAGCCAGGGTTTACATCCAATAAAAAAACAAACAAACAAACAAAAAACACACATCTGGCTCTACACAGGATTGCGACACTCACATCATGAGGTTTATCCCAATCTGTTGTCATCATTTTCATGACATGTGTGGCGATTGTACATCATCAAGCTTGTCTGAATTTATCCCCATTTTCACGACTCCTCAAGTCTTTTGCAGTACAAAAAAAGTTACCAGAAAAAGAGATACGACTCATCATCCCACACTTAACACTTCTCAGGACTTTTCTTGTGGCACTGATCTTAGTTGAATTTCTCCTGGGGATGTTTTGTTGTTTATTTTTTTAACTTTTTTTTTGGAGGGTAGGAATGCCCTAGAGATTGTTCAGGTCAACCTTCTCAGACACAAGGCATGAGAAAGCTGAGGGATTCTGAAGGATTGGACCTGAAAAATATAGGTAGGAAATATGTGAGATGTGAATCTGTCTTTTCTTCTGAAATTGGCTACAACAGATATTCACATCAATTTTAATGATATGTTTATATCTGAACTCAGTTAGGAGTCTTAAAAAAAAAAAAAGAGAGAGAGAGAGATGAGATCTTGCCCAGGCTAGAATGCAGTGGTGCAATCATAAGCTCACTGCAGTCTTGACTTCCTGGGCTCAAGGGATTGTCCCACCTTGGCCTCCTAAGTGCTGGGACTATATAGGTGTGCACCATGTCCAGCGAATTTATTTTTATTTTTCGTATAAATAGTGTCTCTCCATCTTGCGCAGGCTGGTCCCAAACTCCTGGGCTCAAGCAATCCTCCTGCTTTGGCCTCTCAAAGTTCTGGGATTACAGGCATGAGCCACTGCATCTGGCCCTAACTCAGTAAAAGTCTTAATTTTCAGTGGGTATTTAGGAAAGGAATAATCAGAGCAGACATGAAAAAAAGAACTCTTGGAGATTAAAAAATAAAGCTATATATATTTTAATCCACAAATAAATAATACCAAAATTAGCACAAAACTGGTACAGATGAATACCCAGTTGACAAAATGAATATATTTGAGACATTTCCCCAGTTATCAGTTAAGGCTGTTGTAAGGACATGCTAACAACTTTTCGTATTGATTTAACAGCCAGGAAACTTGCTGAACATTCTAAGTAGACCTGATGAATTGTAGATTCCCATGGATTCTCTAAGTAGATATTCATCTTATTGGCAGACAATGACAAGTTTCCATTCTGTCCTTACATTTCTTACTGCTTTTCTCATCTCAGTTTTCTCTGTAGGATGTCCTATACAATGTAAACAGAGATTATGATAGTAGGACCCTTATCTGCTTCCTGGCTGTGAAAGGAATGCATCTAGCAAGTCATCAATATGTATGACGTTTGTTAAGGTTTCTACAGATAATACAGAAATTTTCTGTCCTCCTTTGGTGGAAAGAAATACTGGATTTCATTAAACATTTTTTCTATCTCATTGGGATGGTCATGATTATTCTCCTGTCTGTCAGTGGTAAATTATACCAATGAATTTATAAATGTCAAATAATTTATAAATGTTAAACCCAACTGGTAATAATTTACTGATTTTACATAAATTGAAGAATTGGGCAAACATTTATTCAGAATGCCTTTATATTATTTTCTTGTTGGTGATATCAATGCTATATAGTCATGACAAAATAGCTTGGAAGGTTTTTCTTTATTTTCTATGCCCTAGAACACTTGGTATAAAATAGGATTTGAATCCCTAGCAATTTAGGAAAACTTTCCTAAGGACTTGGATCAGTAGAGGTCTTGATTTTTCAGTGAGAGTGTGTGTGTGTATATCCAGGTAAACACTCAATATTTATTGATTATAAGTCCTTTTTAGTTTCTTATTCTGAGTCAGTTTTGTTGCTATAGAATGATTTTTTCTAAGTTGTTGTTCATTTATTTTTTAACTTATTGATATAAGTTCATAGTATTTTCTTGTATTTCAAAAAATCTTGGGTTTATCCATAGTCATAATGTAACTAAACTATGGATAAACAAATATTATAGTCATACTTGTCCAATTCTATATTTAATCCTATTAAATTGTGCTTCAGCTCTTATGCCTTGTAGTACTGTTATATTCTTAGCTGTTTACTATCTTGTTTACATTTTATTTTTCTTATTTATTTATTTATTTTATTTTTTGAGAGAGAGTCGCGCTCTGTTGTCCGGGCTGTAGTGCAGTGGCATGATCTTGACTCACTGCAGCCTCTGCCTCTCAGGTTCAAGTGATTCTCCTGCCTCAACCTTCAAAGTAGCAAGTAGCTGATACTACGCGCTCCTGCCACCATGCACAGCTAATTTTTTTGTATTTTTAGTAGAGACAGGGCTTCACCATGTTGGTTTCGAACTCCTGACCACAAGTGATCCTCCCACCTTGACCTCCCAGAGTGCTAGGATTACAGGCGTGAGTCTCTGTGCCCAGCCATTTTTTCGTATTTTAAAAAAATTTATTTGTGTCTACTCTCTTTTGGGTTTTAAAACACTTGCTTAGCCTTGCTAGTTCATTACATTGTGAGCTCCTTAAATACAGTTATTTAAGCTGTAAGTTTCATTCTTAGTTTTGCTTTAGCAGCTTTCTCCAAATTTATATGTTTGATGTTTTTTTTTGTTGTTGTTATTGAGACGGAGTCTCGCTCTGTCGCCCAGGCTGGAGTGCAGTGGCCGGATCTCAGCTCACTGCAAGCTCCGCCTCCTGGGTTTACACCATTCTCCTGCCTCAGCCTCCCGAGTAGCTGGGACTACAGGCGCCCGCCACCTCGCCCGGCTAGTTTTTTTGTATTTTTTAGTAGAGACAGGGTTTCACCGTGTTAGCCAGGATGGTCTCGATCTCCTGACCTCGTGATCCGCCCGTCTCGGCCTCCCAAAGTGCTGGGACTACAGGCTTGAGCCACCGCGCCCGGTGGATGTTTGATGTTTTTATTTTTCATCAGGTCTAAAGGTTCCATACTTTCTGAAACCACTCCTTTTTCAATTTTGTAGATTTTTGTCATATTTAACTTCATTTCACTATTTCCTGTGAGATGTTAATAATAATGTTTGATGAAACTTGCTCTGTGGACTCATGTGTTGTCAGTTTTTCTAAATATATTGTGTTTTCTCTTATTTTTCTAATTATTGGGTGTTTATGATATCAGGTTTTTTTGCTTCTTTATTTGTAATTAATGGAGATACTTAATTGTGTGTCAGTTTAGCCTTTTATGTATTAGATTTTGCTTTTTATAGATTAAGCTTCTCTTATCAGTTACAAATATTTTCAGGATTATCATATTTTCCTGTTGATTTATTCATTTGAACACACTGGTCCTTTATCCTTACATTCATTATTAGTACAATGTTAATATACTACATCATATTTTTCAGATTGGTGTTTTTTCCTTATAGCTTTTTTATATATTCAGTCAGCATCCATGTGCTTTAATATTTTAATAATCATGACAGGAGCATAAAATCCAAGCTGAGAATTGGAAATTTAGAAGTCACGCTTAACCTGTTAACTGTTATTGTGAATTTTATTGTATTTGAATTTACTTTTACTTTTTTTCCATTTTTGTTTTATTTTTATCATATTTTCCTTTGTTAGAATTTTTTTCCATCTCTGGTAGATGGAAACTGGTAACTGGTAGATCAAGTTTTCTTTACTTTTATTTTTGAACTTGTTTTGGTTATATATTCCTTCAGTAGTTGCCTAACATTTTAATATATATAAATGAGTCAATATTTAAATTTACTCAGTTTTAAGTCAGGCACAGTGTCTTATGCCTGTAATTCCAGCACCTTGGAAGTCTGAAGCAGGAGAATCGCTTGAGGCCAGAAGTTAGAGAGCAGCCTGGGCCACATAGCAAGAGCCCATTTCTACAAAATATAAAAAGTTAACTGTGCATGGTGAGGGGCTTCTGCAGTTCTAGCTACTTGAGAGACTGAAGTGGGAGGATCACTTGAGCCTAGGAGTTCAAGGTTATGGTGAGCTATGATGGCACCACTGTACTCCAGCCTGGGTAAGAGAGAGAGATCCTCTCTCTAAAAAAACAAAAAGTTAATGATAATAAACTTATTCAAATCTCTAGTGCCTACTGAATAATAGAAAACCTTCTTTAACATTCTGCAGTTTTAGTAGGATATGTCTCTATACGCATTTATATAGTTTTCTTGTATATATGTTACTGTCAGGACTTAGGTCTCCACTCACTTTTAAGAAATCTCAGCACTGTCTTGTTGGGTACAGTACTCACTGTCATTCATTTATTCATTCCACAAATGTTTGTTCAACATTGACCCTGTGCTAGACACTAATCTAAATGTGGAGACCCAGGTAGTGACTGAAACAGTAAACACTTCTACGTTTATAGAGCTCATATTCTATTGGTGGTGAAAAACAAAATAAAGTAAAAAACAAAAGAAGTAAATAAGTTGTATTGTCTGTCAGATAAGTGATGTGAAGAATACAGAAGTTAAAGCAAGGAAGATGTTTTAATTATTTATTTATATTCTAATTTATTCATGCCAAATTTAAGGTACGATATGAAGGTAAATCCTCTCAGGTAATTGGGTATTTAAGTCAGAGCCTAAAGAAGAGCAGTAAATGGGTTCTAGGTGTAGGAAGAACAGATTTTGGGGTCCAGAAGATGTGAGTCTGTGGGGCCAGAGCAAAGTGCTCAGGGGAGGAGGGAGCAGCAGCAGATGACCCTGGGACGCATGATGCAGAAAGGGGACTCCCTGAGTGAGTGTGGACTGGCTCTCCCTTGAATTTGGGAAGCTGTGGGAGGGCCTAAGAGCCAGAGGGCATAATGTAACCTATTTATAAGCATTACCTTGCTGTCTGTGGTGATAACAGATCCTCGAAGGGCTGGGACAAAAACAGAGACACCCCCAGGATGCTCTTCACTGATGCTGGTGGTGACCTGAACAGAGGGTGGTAAAGGTGATAAGTTTATCCAAGGTTGTCACTTGAATGATGGCCAGTGTGATTTGCTGACAGACCTGAAATGAGGTGCGAGAGAAATGACTCCCCAGGGCCTGGTTGAAGTTGAGGTTCACTGAGAAAGGCAGACAACAGGAGCAGACTTGTGTAGAACAAACGGGGCTTCAACTCTGGGAGGTCATGTGTGACACACCCACGAAAGATTGAAATGGCAAAAAGAAGGGCTTTGGGTGAAAGAAAATGCAGTTTACTGGGAAAGATTTGGAGCTGAGATATAAACCAATAGTCAACAGATAGCTAATATTTAAAGCCATGTGGCTCCATGAAGTTACCAAGGAGGCAAGGAAAGGAAAGACAGGAGTAGACCGAGCCCTGAGCCCTGGATCTCTGAGTAGTTAATGTGCAGAGACCAGGTGCCCCAGGCAACAGGGAACAGAAAGACCCCAGGGAAGGGAGGTGTCAGGAATCTAAATGAAGGGAGCGTGCATGAAGGAGGGGCCACAACTGGGTTTCCAAGCCTTGCTACCACAGGCTGACAGATGGAGTTTCACTTGCCTCCTGTTCATGGAGACTTTCTCATTCACCTTTCAGGAGTCTCAGTGCTCAGTGGCCCCTCATGCCTTCTGTTTCACATGGACACTCAACATCAGATCCACCGTGTTTCACTCTGCTCCCCTGTGGTGTTGTGAGAGGTGTTGGAACCAGAGTCACTCCATCTTTAATAGCAACTGCTTGAAATGAGGCCCTATATGCTGCCTATGCTATGGAGCAGCTAGTCTTTATTGTTTTACTTTCCAGATAAAATTGCTTTCACTTTATTCTGTGGACTCGCCGTGAATTCTTTCTTGTGTGACATCCAAGAACCCTGTCTTGGGGTGTGGATCAGGACTCTTTTCCAGTAACATCTTCCATGACAAACCACAAAGACACGATAATATGGAGACCCCTGACCCAAAAGAAATAGACTGCAGCACCAATTGGCTGGCTTTGTGTAAGTAGTGGGGTATTTTGTCACGGCTAAAGGATAGAATTGGGTTACAGGCCCACTTTAGGAAGGTTAGTTTCTCCTAAGAAATAGGGGCTTAAAGGTGCCTCTTAGTAAAGTGCAAAGCTGTTTGTCTGAACTTGAATTAAAGCTCCAACTTAGGAAGGTCAGAGTCCATCCTAAGACAGAGGGGCTCAGAGGTCCTCCTCGGTAAAGCCCCTTTTGGTTAAAAACAGATGCAGCACTCAGAGATGTTAACCACTATTCTCTTTGGATGAATCTGCCTTGCACTCTGCTGATGGCTGTGGGTGACAGGACTAGGCATATCCCAGTTCAGGGGACATGGGGAGCTTTCTTCCTCCAAAGGGGAAAACTTGAGAGCTAATGGAACTGCTGGAAAAGGTCCCTTTATGACTGACAAGTGGCTGCTTAAACTTTGATTCAGTGCTGCTGCAATGGGTGGGTCTTTCTTTGGTCTCCCTGAGCTTCTCTCCTCCCCAACCCTGCCACAGGCAATGCTTTTCTCCCTCCCTTTTCTTTCCCCTCTCTTTCTCTCCTTTCCCCTTTCCATCTTTTCTATCCCTCAGGGTGACTGCCCACTCTTCCATCTTGCCCAGAGACCATGTGTTGAAACTCCTGATCAGAGATCATTCCACCCCCCTTTGAGTGGATTAAAGATGACAGGACCCAACGGGGGCACATTTGAACCTTGCCAGGTTGAAACTGGGTGCTGAGCATGGTGGCTAGGGTCTATGTTGTCACATATATTTGCTTCAGCCAGAATGGAAGATGTTATTTCAGTTCCCTCCATGCACCCTGTTGGGCAGTGTCTTGAAAAATTGTGAGGCTTTTGCCTCTAGTTCTATAAAATGGTAAATGATGATTTGCTATTGTAACATTGCTTGGCCTCCATAACTATGGTACAGCAAGCAGGGCCATCAAAGCACTCAGAGAAGGGAACCCAGAAATGCAGGTAAAAGGGTAAGAATTTCTTACCAGTCAGGCTTCTGGCCTCTCTCTTTCTGTGCAAACTTGTTGAATGAATAGCAAAAATCACTGTCTCCTCTGAAAAATATTGATTAATGGGAAAAAATAATAATTATGAGGCTAGTCTTATGCTGTAGTGAATCTGTTATACCTTGTGCTATGAATTTATCTTTCTGCGTTGTCCTGTCATAGAGGGGGTACTATGGATACAATGTGGGCTTAGGACCTCTATAAGTCCTCTCTTCACCCTGGCTCAGCAAATTGGTTAGTTACAAACTGCTTCAGATCTCAGAAACAAAACCTCGATGAGATTTTTCTCTTTTTTGTTTTATGCCCTTGAGTGCTTAACCTTATGACCATGTGGGGACACTTCTTTTGGTCTGTGCCATCCAGAGGACAGGAATCTGAGGGTTCATGTCATAGCCCTAAAAATTATCTTGAGCAATTAAAAACTTTGGCAAGCTCAAAATTGACTGCTCTAGCCTCCTTCTGGGAAGAACAAGAGAAATATCCAATGCTGTAGCTCAGTAGGTAAGGCTTTTGTCTTTTCACATGACAGTCTGGGTTCAATTCCCAGCTTAGGGAATGAGTCTTTTATGGTTTGATATTTGTATGACCTTTGCCATTTATTGATTCTTTTCCCTTCCCTAAACAACTTCTGACTTCCTGTCTTGAATTTCCTTTTCTCTGAGCTACTTTTGGCAGTTCTGGATCTTGTAAAAAATGCTAACTACCTCTTTGAAAATACTTCATATACCCATGGTTAAATAACCTTAGTTAAGGCTTATTTGTCTCACCTGGGAGGTTATGTTTGGTAAAGTCTAACAGTCAGAAATATTCGCTGTTTGTCCTGGCTAGAGTCAGGTAATAAGAGATTTAAAAGATTTTTTTTTAAAAAAACGTTGTGGTTAAAAGTCAGCTCAACTAATAGCAAATATGCAAGCTATACATATGTGTAAAAGGCCTGTTTTTTTTTTTTTTTTTTTTTTTTTTAATCTTCTTGGATTTTACTATTCTAAATAAAAAGTTTCTTATTTTTTCACTCGGTCGACTGAATAACTTTTCTCCAGTTTGTTTTCATGCCACTCTTGCTGCCTACATAAGAGGATTTAAGATGCTGAAAGAGTATTTCTAACACGTTGGGTCTCCTAGGGAAAAACAGGAGAGGCACCACAGACCTTGTTTGGGGAAATACTTCTGTTTTTCACATGGAACCCAAGCAATTGAAAGCGGGTAGATCCCTCTCAAAATGCAAGGCTGTGTTTTGTTTTGTATTGCATTACCTGACATTTTTGACTTTTGGGAATATCAGAAATTACTTCGGGTTATGAGTGAACTTTCAGCTCTGCTGTGTGATAACTAGGTAGGAAATATACCTTTCAGGATGACTAATGGCAGTTATAGGGGATACTCTGCTCTTTGCACATTTGAATCAGAGGAACATGTCCTTAGCCACCTAGAAGTCATCACAAAATCTCCACTCCCCACTGAGAGATAAGACTCCATTGAGGGATGGGCTGATTTCCTCTTTTTTGGGGATCCAGGATCTGTTATAAAAATGACACCCTTAATTTGGGGGATCTGTTTTGCCTTCCAGCTGTGTCTTCTTATTGGGCCCTAAAAACTGCATGCTTTCCTGGCCCTGTTCCTTGTAGGGCTCCACACTGAAGCCAGTAATCCAATTAAGAAACTTAAAACTGGCAAATTAAAAATCTTACAACTACTGGATTTTCTTCTCTCTGTCTGTTTATTTATATGTGTTGTGTGTTTTATGTTTATACAAATGAGCTCTAATTTGCTTAAAGAAAAATAAGTGCTTAAATCAAATATTTTGTTAAAACAATAAAAACTTTAACGACTCTAAATTCACATGACTTTAGTAATATTTAATAAATACAGTTTAAAACATTATTGGTAAAATAAAAATGTGTTCAAAACTTACACACTTTGTCTAAATTAGGCAGGTCAGATACTGATTTTACTAAAACTACATAAACTGTATCTTTGACTTGATAATTTTTCAACTTACCTGCTTGGGAACTGTTGGATTCTAAAGAAGGCTTGGGGACATGTGGAGTTAGTCATGCCCCCTGGCTATGCTGAAAGAGTATTTGTACTTCTGTCTGGTATCCTTGGCTCTATGCCTAGTGCATAATTGAAATAGCTTACCTACCAGGTTTTTCACCTAAAATAAAAGTTGCTAAGAGTTATCATTGTAATATATGTGACCGAGACTACTGAAGAACAGTTTTACATGCATGGTATGTAAGAAAAGTAGAATGTGTTTCCTGTGGGAAAAAAAATATAAGTGTAAGAATGTAGGTTTTTTTTTCTTTTGCCTGGTTTAGAAGGTTAAAGGATTGGTTTAGATTAGATAGGATAAAGCTGAAGGTTTGAGAGGTGGTTCGTGAAAGATTAATCTTATAAAAGAAATTATATGTATGAACATGTTGTCTAAAGTTAAAAGGATATTATTCATTTGTTCTGAAAATTGAACATCAGCATAACATGGTGTTTTTAGAATACTGTTCTGTTCCTTAACAAAAAAAAAATGTAAAGGATTTTAAAACGTTTAAGAGACTCTTACCTTATGACCAAACTGGTTAAGATTGGACACATTTGTCTATAAGTCTTAATAGTATTAAATTTGACCCTAATAGTACACTAATGCAAAAGGTAAAATTTGGCTTTCTCTCTTGAAGTATATTTTCATGTAATACAAAAAAAAAAGATAGATTTTTGTTTGGCTTTTGAATACACTACAGAAAATAGAAAAGAAAGAAAAGAGATTGTTTGGAAAGCGGAGTCTTCCTTCTATCAACGAGTAAAGGCCTTTCTAAAATCTTTGAGTGCCATTTTGAATAAATACGTGACTTAGGGTGACCTGGGATTTTATTTTTGAGTATCAGGTGTTTTAAACCTTTGATAATCAAGCTGACAAACTTTCCAAAATCAAATTCTAAGTTATGTCTTTTCCTGACCTGATTAACCGTTGAGATCTTAGGTGCCCAAAAGTCCAAAAATGACATACTAGATTATTTAGCATATTAAAATTATACAGAAAGCATTGTCAAATATGAAATGGTATTGGGATTTCTTTGGGCTGTATTTATATAAATACATTATTGTTATGTATTCTAATATTATGGGAAAGTTCTATAATTCTGATATTACTTAGTGTATGTTATCAGTAATAATGATAATTGTGTAAAATTGTTGTATACCACAGAAAAAAACAAAATTCCCACAGAAGAAACTAAAAGTCAATTGTGTCTTTAACGATGGCTTCCTTAAGATTTTTTGTCATCCACAGACAATTGCTGTCTTGTTTTGATCCTCTTTCAAAGGTGGTTTATAATCAGCTACAGGACTCTGACAAGTACTCTTAAATACAGGTCTCTGATAACTTCAGAAAGTGTGCCATTACTATAGAGAGGAAAGAACTTCCAAGACTCTCTTGGAAAACATCTTCATAAATATCGAGCAAAACAGGATGTAATAGCATGGATGACTTTTTGCTTAAAAAGTTGCTAATTCATTTGATTTTGTTTTTCAGAGTCAAGAAAACTTTTCTTTTGAGCTCTTACAACTTTTAACAATTGAGTCCCATAAATGAAATTTGGAGCATATTTATTTCTTTGTACCTAATTTCTCCAGAGTCGGAGAACTATTTGTGAGTATTATCAACTGATAACAATATAGTTATTTGCATACTGCAATAAGAATCTGTTTTGTTTTGTAAGAGGACACGACTGGAGAAACTGATTATTTTAGCAAAGCTTTGGGTGGAATGACATGCTTTCAAGTACCAACAGACTGCTTTAAGGAATCAAAGTTGACTTATAGAGTCAAAAACAGTTCCTTTGGAAAACTGGCCCCATATCTTCTCTACACAGTCTCTTTGCAGGGTTTTTGACCTGTGATAAATAAAGAATGTCAGTTTCTTTTCTTTTCTTTTCTTTTTTTTCTTTTCTTTCTTTTTTTTTTTTTTTTTTTTTTTTTTTTTTTTTTGAGTCAGGGTCTCATTCTGTCACTCAGACTGGAGTACAGTGACTTGATTTCGGCTCACTGCAACCTCTGCCTCCCAGGCTGAAGCAATTCTCCTGCCTCAGCCTCCTGAGTAGCTGGAGTTACAGGCATGTGCCACTACCACCTGGTTATTTTTTGTATTTTTAGTAGAGATGGGGTTTCACCATATTGGCCAGGCTGGTCTCCAACTCCTGACCTCAAATGATCCACCCACCTCGGCCTCCCAAAGTGCTGGGATTATAGGCATGAGCCACCACTCCCAGCAAGAATATCACTTTTTGACAAGCCCATGAGCCCCAAGTTAACTTGGGACCTTGAGAGGGCAGAAACTTACTTAACTCTTACAAGCATTTGCAGGCACAGATAAACCCATGGATGGGTTCAAGGCTTTTAAATGTCTAATCTAAGATTCCTTATGGAAGTAAGTTCCATCAAAGACAATTTAAAAAGGACCCTATATGACAAATAATTATTCTCGCTGCACTTTATACAAATAAGCTAAGTATAATAAGACTAACATTTATTTTGCAAATAAACCAGTCCTATCATGATTTGTTTTTAATAAAATTGGGAACTGGGGAGAGAGAAAAAAATGTTTCAAAAACTGGTGCACCTGTTATTACATTCTAGTCTTGTCAGTTGTTTCTGAGCTTTTTTCTACAATTTAGGTTGACCCTGCTTATTCCTGTGAACCAACCAGTGATCTCTGGCTGCTACTCAGAAGAAACAAAAGGAACGTGTAACATAAAAATCTGGATCAAGTGCTTTGGGCATATATTGGAATTGGCTTGACTCCATATGAGTTGGGTTCTAATAATTGCCTAGTTTATGGAAAGCCTTCTTACTTGGTTCACTTGGGATTATTTTACTTATTTTGCTTTACTGTTGTGGAATACATAGCTGTTGCACTCTTTGTGTAGGAATGCAAGATAGGCTTACTCAATGTTTTCTTAAATTGGACACATATTAATCTTCCAGTTATTACCTTTTGTCAGGACTCAGAGTTATTAATGACCCTCATCATATGGATGCTTTCTGACTGAGCTCCTCTCTACCTTGAATATAAAAGACTCTAATAGTTAGGCAAGAATATCATCATCCCTATTCAGCCTGAAGAGGTTATGGAAAATGGTTATTCATCCCTCTGCAACCCTTAGAATTAAAGGTCCCCTTGTAAAAGGGAAAGAGAAACATATGTCAGAGGCATCTGAACCAGAGAAACTCCATCTTGAGTAGAGGATGGGTAAAATGAGGCTGAGATCTGCTGGGCTGCATTCCCAGGAGGTTAAGCATTCTTAGTCACAAGATGTTTAGGGTTAGGGGAACAGATTAATAATAATAATCAACAGATCCAGAACTTAACAGACCTAGGAAATATCCTGATATCCTGATACCTTAAGAATAAAAGCATTCCTAGTTTAAGAATAAGTTTCACTCTAAAGGTAATATCAATTCTTGCAAAACATAGAAGTTACAAAGATGACCAATCCTTCATCACAGACCCTTGTAGTGGAGCACGTCTCCCCCATGATTTTGTTGTTGTTATCTTCTACATAAATAAGCACTGCACCTAGGGTGGATGCATTCAGTATCTTACTTTTGGATACACCCTTTTCTGCCTATGGAGCAGCTCTTATTTTATTCCTTTACTTTTCTAGTAAATTTGTTTTTACTTTACTCTGTGAACTCACCATAAATTCTTTCACATGTGAGATCCAAGAACCCTTTCCTGGGGTCTGAATTAGGACCCCTTTCTGGTAACAGTGTTAACTAGGACTCATCCCCCAGATTTGAATTTTTTTCTCAGTTTCTACTGGCTGGGGTGTCCCTTATCTTTCTTCTGGTCCTGATGATGTATGATTATTTATCTCATTTCACATTTTTTCCCAGCTTTCTGACATGTTTAGCATGTTTCCAGGAATCCTGTTAATCAACTGTTTGTTTTGTTTTGTTTTGTTTTGTTTTGATTTTTTGAGATGGAGTTTCACTCTCATTATCCAGGCTGGAGTGCAATGGTGTGATCCCAGCTCACAACAACCTCTGCCTTCTGGGTTCAAGAGATTCTCCTGCCTCAGTCTCCCAAGTAGCTGGGATTACAGGTATGAGCCACTACGCCTGGCTAATCTTGTATTTTTAGTAGAGATGGGGTTTCTCCATGTTGGTCAGGCTGGTCTCAAACTGCTGACCTCAGGTGATCCACCTGCCTTGGCTTCCCAAAGTGCTGGGATTACAGGCGTGAGCCACCACACCCAGACAACTATGATTTTTTCAGTGTCATTGTTTCCTTGGGGAGTGGGAAGATAACAGAAAATTGTAGCTCTGGTAGGCATACTGCAGACTTTCTTGCTGTAAGTTAAACTTTCCATCCTTGGAAGGTCTTGCCTATTATCCTGGACAGAATAAACATTATAGCTACACAGTGGCCTGGCAATCAATGCTATTTATAGTTCCATAAAGCTGAGTTATTCTAGATCCTAAGTGCCACCCTAGCAAATGTTGAGCGTAAGTTTATTATGATCTTGTGGTAGGCAAATAGCCCTCCAGAGATGTCTACATCTGGGTCCCTGGAACATGAATATGAATATGATATATTACATGGCAAAGGGACTTTGTAGAAGTTACTAAGGTAATCTCAAATAGGGAGATTATCCTGGATTACCCAGATGGGTCCAATCTTATCACCTGTGCCCTTATGAGAAAAGACTTTTCTCTGGCTGGAAGCCAATTGATGTGGCAGGAAAAGTGAGAGAGATAGCTCAATTATGAAAAGAACTCTATGCACTGTTTCTCACTTGAAGATAGAAGGGGCAGTGTAATGAAGAATGCAAGTGACTAAGGGCTAAGGAGCTGGAAGAAGCTCCTAGCTGAGAGTCAAGAATGTGGGAACCTCAGTCCTGTGGCCACAGGAGACTGAAATCAGCAATGGCCTGAATAAGCTTGGAAGAGGATTCTTGCCAAAGCCTCTCAAAGGGAATGTGATACGGCCAGCACCTTTGGTTTTGACCTTGTGCAGAGAAGCAGTGAGTCATGCTGTGCCTAGATTTTTGGACCATGGAAACTTCGAGATAACAAATCACTTTTGCTATCTGAGCTGATTTAAATTTGGCTTCTGTTGCATCTGAGAGACTAACGTACATCCTGGAGATCATCTACATCTTCTTGAATGGTTTGAAACTATTGGTGATAGTTTCAGCCAGAACATTTGGTATAAACAGAACCTTGTCTAGGAGCCAACATACAAAACGAATAAGGATAGAGCTTCCAGGGCTTGCTTGCTTCCGGGCTTGGGTTGAAGTCTCACCAGACTCCTTCCCCTGCCCCTTGTTTCTCCAGGCATTCCAGGTTTCTTGGTAAGTTCCTGAACACCACTGGCCCAGTCCACTGTGACTTCCTTTGCCTCCTCCCTGAGATGTACAGAGGTGGAGAAGCAGATGAATCATGAGCTTGACCACTGCCTCGCAGAGAATTACAGGAGAGTTAAAACTTGAACCTACGCTCTTCTTTTTTCTCCTCTGGACCTGACTTGACCTGTCGCCGAGGCCTTTGGAGGGGAATGTCTGCTTTACCATGCCACCAAATAGTCCAATGAAACTCATGTTTAGATGGCTTTGATGAGAAATTTTATAGAATAGAACAAGTGTGTATCACTGGTGCACTCTTTCCCCTTTTAAAAATGTAGTTTTTGTATACAGAACCTTGAATAACCATTTGCACTCCAGTGGTAATTACCAATACATGATCTCCTTCCAGTCTCATAATCAGGTAGGCAAATATGACATTACTTTTCCTATGTTAGAAGATACTGAGGATTACAGGGAGAAGCAGGAAGACAGCAGCTTATATTGACAATAAGTCTCTAAAAGAAATGACAATCAACTTCTAAAAGAAAGAATCCTGCAGTCTTTAAGTGTCCTTGACACAGGAAGGGATGTGGGGATAGCGCTCCCCTGGGTCACAGACACTCAGGAAGCCCAAAAGCAGGACTCCTTCTCCTTGGTTGCCCCAAGATCCTCATCTGCAGGTCCTGCCTGAGTGGGTGTCAAGCCACACATTTTGTAATAAGCTCCTCAGATGTTCTTGGTGTCTATCCTAGCTGAGGAGCCCAGGGAGAACTCACACTTGTACTTATTCCTTCAGAAAGCTAGAGGATAATGACCAAAACAATTTGCCTCTCGAGACCGTTCCCAACACAGGGAATGGATCCAGGCATGGTGCATATGTAAGGACCCTTACAGGATGTAACTGATTCAGTACATTGGAGATATGTCCATCCCAAGACCTTTCTCTTTCACTCAGCTTAGCCCTTCTGATACTGGTGAGCTAAGGGAGTCCCCAAATGCTGATGGACCTCAACTTTGGCTGGTTTCCAGTCTTTTAACACCATCATAAGAAGGAATTCAAGAATGGATCATAAATTAGTAGAAGTATGGAAATGTTTCACAAAGTGAAAAGTACACACTCAAGAAAGGGGAGTGCAGATGTACTCAAGAGAGCTGCTCACAAGGGACTTTGGGGCTGCTATCTTTGTGGGTTTCTTTAACTAAGGAGTCAAATATTCATGAAGATTCCTGGGAAAAAAAGTGGAAATTTCTCAGAACTGTTGCCCCACCCATTTTTATACCAAATATGGGTGTTCCCAAAACTATAATGGTGTGGTGGATGTGTAATTACGTTTCTGAGCATATCATGAGGTCCTAGGAGAAACCTAGGTCAAATCCAATGCCCTGTTGGGTCCAGTTTTAAGCAGCTTGGTCCACACCCTGGTTTTTCAAGGTCTGATCAGCCCCGAGCTTCTGAAGCTATTTTAACAGTTTCCTTTTGCTAGTCCTGGGAAACTGTGGCCTGGAATTTTCTATTCTCCTGCGACCATCCTGTATTATTCTTGTCTCACTTCCACAGGCTCTAGAATAAGGCACAACCCTTGTCATCTCCAAGATATCCCAACTCACTTACTGTCTCATGAGCTGGGATGGTAAATGCCACTGATTCTTGCTATGTTCTTCCCCGTCTCTCTGAACCTGTCCCTCCACACTCTCTTTCTGCAGGGCATGTTTGGGCACCTCTGACCATTGGCTCTTATTCACATGTTCATTTAACAAAGAATTATTGAAATGCTTATTCGGAATTAAGGTCATGCATTCATGAGTAAAACAGGTGTTGTTTTCATCCTTGGGGAGTTTATAAGCTTGCGGGGAAGAGAGATAATAACAACTAAGCTATAAGAAAGACCTTAATTTCAATTATGGTCATTTCCATGAAGGTGGTATCCAGGTGCTGTTACAAAGAATAACAGAGACCAATTCAGGGATTTTCCCTCTCACCCTGCTCTTCTGCCCTTGTTTATAAAACCAGAACTCTTCCCTCTCAGATTGCTAGTGAAGGAAATAAAAATATTTTACCCCAAATATCCTTTATTGATATATTTTGAAATGGCTGCTACAGGGCCAGCAGACTGAGGTGGGGGAAAATTTCATCCACAGAGAATCTCTGTTAATGGAGCTAGGCTTCCCCTTTCTAGGCACTATCCAGATCTAGAGAGACTGAGATATTTGACATCTTGAAAAGTCTAAAAAGAAACATTTACCATCTGTCCTCTCTCAGGAAGCTTCACCTGCACAATAAATCCACCCTTGTTGGCCAAGCCTCTTCCTTACTCCGTCTCATAACCTGTCTTGTCACTAAACCTGATTTACCACCGAACTTGGTTTTGGCCGTGACTGAGCCACTGTTCTTTCTGTAACGTTAAGATGGAATATAAGCTTCTGTAACTCATCAAGAAGTTGAATCTTTCTTCCGAAGGCACCTGTGTATACACACTGAATACATTTGTATACCTTTTCTCCTATAAATCAATCTGTCTCGTGTCTGTGATTTTCAGCAAACTTTTAAAGAGACAAAAGCCTATGTCCCCCACACCAGAATGGAAGCATCTCTCTTCTATCCCTCATGAAGCATCTCATTCTTGTGAGAGAAGATTGAGAAATGGCTTATTTTGTGAGAAAGCCAAATCTTCCCAGAATTTCTGGATGTCCTGACTTCTAGGCGAACTTGTTGATCTTTTCACTCCCACCTTCTCAGCAGTAAACCAAGGCTCAGCCCCTCGGAGGGAGTTATTCTGAGATTGGCTATGTGCACTCTCTTTAGTAGGAAGGAAGCAAGAAAACTAGTGGTTTTGTCCATCAGTGTTATCTGCAATAAGCTGGTGTTCTATTAAAAAAAATTATATTTGTCTCTTATGCGTATTCTCCATTATTTCAGAACTTCAGAGGGTGAGATGGAGAGAGAAGTGGGTGAACAGTCCACCAGTAGCCTGGTGTATGACATGTCCTGCTAGCACAGGAGGCTGGCAAGGGAAGATTCTATTCAGGAAAGATGAGCAAGAGGGAAATGTAGCAAAAGGAGGTGACATTTGGGGCTGGGTGAGAGAGTGTGTGATAAGTAGGTATTTCTCAGACAGCCAAGAAGGCAAGGGTGTTAAGCAAAGGGGCATGCAGCAGGGGGAAAAGCCCAGAGCAGCTGAGTGGCCTTGTGTGGCTGAAGCGTCAGTAACAGCTAGGCTGATTATTCAGGAAGCTGGACCAGGACTTTGCTGGAAGAGACGTGCATGCCACGGTGTCTTCTGTATGGGTACCATACCAATATTCTTGAAGGAGCCAGTAGTTGAACACATTGAGACAGACCTGACCCCATCTGGAATTTATATACAATTATTTACCAAACTCTACTGATTTTTCTTCAAAACCTCCCTTGTGCATAGTCTTTCCTAAAGAAATGAATTGTTCTTTTAGCCAATTATAATATCAACATCAGCAATTGCCTCCCTTAAGTCGTTGTGTTTGTCTTTCTGTTTCACTGAAGTTGAGGGAGAAAAATATATAATTAAACTGCAAGTGAGCAGGGAGTGAGACAGTGGCAGCGAACCAGAAGCAACACATGCGTTCACATTCCACTCGCTCATCAGTGACGTCTGATCTCAGCTGAAATAATAAAGTTCCCAGGGAGGCGTCATGGCCCGCCAGTGACCTCCACAGGGAAACAGTGCGTTTTATGGCCCGTTATAGAAGATGATCTTTGTGCCCTTTGAAAATCTCCTGGTCAATATGTTATGGAAGAGGAAGAGAAAACAACCTCATGAATTTCCAAATCATTTATTTAATGCACATTTCCTGGGGTCAATGCTTTATCATGCTCTAAGATCAGGCCTAGGGATAGAGAAAACAAGCTTTGTCTCCTATCCCCCAGGAGATCACTTAAGTGACAAAGACAGCAATCATGACAACAGAGGTTGTCTGTGGAGTGCTATTCACAGAGGCTGTGTTAAGTCCACTGCGAACACAGAAGAGAGAGCCTGGCTTTGTGTGGGCCGGGCCGTGAGTGCTTCAGGGAAGAGATGCTGTGCTGGATCCTGGAGATGAAGAAGAATCTTCCAACAGATTAAGAAAGGGTGGGCATCACATACACAAAAGAAAGAGTGGAAAAATATGTAGACACAAAAGAACGACATGCGTTTAACAACTGTATTAGTGTGCTGGGGCTGCATAACAAAGTATCACAGCCTGCTTGACTTCACAGAAATTTATTCTTTCCCGGTTCTGGAAGCAACAAGTCTGACATCAGAGTGTCAGCAGAATTGCCTCCCTTCTGAGGCTGTGAGGACAGAATCTGCTCCAGGCCTGTCTCCTAGCTACTGGTGGGTTTGCAGGCAACCTTTGGTGTTCCTTGGCTTGCAGAAACATCATTCAGGTCTCTCCCTTCAGTTGTGCATGGTGTTCTCCGCATGTGTGCCTGTGTCTACATCTCCCCTTTCTCCCACCCTTATCTGTCTACATATATGGTCGTCTTTGTCCTCGGCTTTCTTCTGCTCATTCTTCAAGCCTCAATTTCCCATGTTAGATTTCCTTTCCCTTTGGAAGCCACCCTGGACCATAATCTTGTCTGCAGATTAAAATACGTCATCCTGGATTATAATTGCTAGTTTGCCTGACTGTACTTCCACTAGCTTGTAAACTTTTTGAAATTAAGGGCCAGCTTTCATTCATCAGTTGTATTTCCAGTGCCTAACCCAGTACATGGCATGCAGTAAGTGCTGAATAAATGTTTGTAGAATGTATGAAAAAGATGAATGAACTTAAGCGAGTCTTTGAAAGATGTAGACTTATTTTTCATACAACCTGGACATCTGCCATAGCAGTGGATTTCTCATGAATGATTTAGCACCATCCCCTTGGTGCTGTCCTCACGATAATGAGTGAAACTCTCATGAGATCTAGTTATTTAAAAACATGCCACATCTCCCTCTCTTCTTCTTGCTCCTGCTCCAACCATGTGGCTTGCCTGCTCGCTCTTTGCATTCTGTCATGATTGTAAGTTTCCTGAGGCCCCCCCAGAAGTGGAGCAGATGCCAGTATATTTCCTAAACAGCTTGCAGAACTGTGAGCCAATTAAGCCTCTTTTCTTTGTAAATTCCCCATTTTCAGGTATTTCTTTATAGCAATGTGAGGACAAACTAATATAACCCAATAATTCACCTTCACTCTTCCACTTGTACCAAAAATAATTTGTGCAGAACCTGTTCAGCTCCAGCTCAAGGGGGAGTTTCAGTACTTGCACTCTATGTTCAACAACACCTAGATATATCCCAAGACAGTTCAACAGCACCCATCTGTATGGACATGGTAGATTAACAGAATCTCAGGCACATGCCATTTCAGGACGTTCATGCACAGTGGTGTGCTGTGCCAAGCCAGAGTCGCACGCTTGCTTGTGGGAAATGTGAAGGAGGTCTCTTCAGGGGAATAGCTATTTTCAAAATTAGAAACTCACAGCATTCAAACATGCTTCAGTTTTCACTACATTCTCTTCTACCAAGTGGAAGGGCTGAGTCAGAAAACTGGTGTGGAATTAGAAAAAGAAAAAGTACTGGAAGTATTTTGAATCCACCAAAATAACTAAAATATTTTTGAAGATGTTTTTGGACTGGATAATCCAGAAACATGTTCTGCAAAACTCATCTCCAGCTAATTGACAACTTCATATGTACTTCAAAGAAAATGCCATCATCACGTCTCTAAAAGAAGTACAAACCACACATGATATTTTTCTGTTTTAGAAGTCTTTGGATGGCAGCATGTTCTGGAGCCCAGTGAACTTTGATGAAAGATGGTAAGAAGGGAGTATTTTCATAAACATTTTCCCCCTTGAACCAATGGGGTGTCATTAAACTAAAGTGAATCAGCAGACGCCCAGCAGGCTCCATTTGACTGGAAATTCACATATGCCAAGTATATCATGCTCTGTAGTCTGGGAAAAAAATATTGTTCTCTAACTGACAAATGGAATTTAAAAGTCAGCATACTCCAGAACTATAGATCTGACTAATGCTACTTTGGTCCTCTTAAAACTGTCTCCACTGAGCTATGATTTAAGAATTTATGGCATGTAGATTTAACAGTATGTCACAGCATATTTTTGCATTCTTTTAAATAAAATTTCTATTATATCTAATGCACTTTATTTATAGAACCATTCAAAATCCACCCAGAGCTCATTGCTAGGAAAAGTTTTTTCTACTAGTGACCTGGTGCGATACCTCCTACTTGGCCAGCATTTAATTAAATTTGTTTAATTTATTTTTAGTTCTGTGAGAGGTTTAAGATGTTTTGTTTTGTTTTGTTTTGTTTTGTTTTTTGAGACAGAGTCTTGCCCTGTCATCCAGGCTGGAGTGCAATGGCGTGATCTCAGCTCACTGTAAACTTCACCTCCTGGGTTCAAGCAATTTTTCTGCCTCAGCCTCCCGAGTAGCTGGGATTACAGGCACCTGCCACCATACCTGGCTAATTTTTTGTAACATTGGTAGAGATGGGGTTTCACCATGTTGGCCAGGCTGGTCTCAAACTCCTGACCTAGTGATCCACTCACCTTGGGCTTTCAAAGTGCTGGGGTTATAGGCGTGGGCCACCGTGCCCACCCCTTGTTTTGTTTTTCAAAAGGCGCTGTGGTTAAATACATTTAGGAAATCTTGGATAAATACAGTTAATTGTGATGTAACTGGAAAGCAGCACCAAGCCTTTAGCACTCTGATATACATTGTGAAGTTCTGCAAAATGCAGACTCTCTCAATTATTTTTAGCCAAGAAAACTCTTTTTCTTGAAATACAAAACAACTTTTCAGGTTTAGAGTTCTATGAAACATTCTTGGGGAAATACTATATAATAAGCGTTTTTTCCCCTCTTTTTCTTGGCTGCATTGAAGCTCAGTGAAATTTTGTGATCTGCATCTTGTGTGTGTTGCTAATTCTTCTTCATAATGCGGGGAGAGGGTGTCTGTGGTAGAAAGGGTAGGACACCACCCTATAGCAGTTTGCCACTCGTAATTGGTGTACAGTTGGGAAGCCTGCAAGTCTTAATTTTCTGGGGTATAAATTGGCAGCAAAATGTCTACCTTGTGGAATTCTTTGAAAATGTGAAGTTGCAACAATAATACAATGTACTAATGTTCATTCAAATATTAGTAGCTACTAGTTACATTTTATCCCATTTTACCTTTACTTATGTGTAATTGTCTAAAAATTGTAGCATGCTTTTATTTAAAGCTATTTCAAATTTACATAAGGAAAATTGAATAGCTAAGTAAGTGATTAAAATATTTAAGATATTTAAGTAATTTTAGATAGAAAATAATGTTGGGGCTATTTTTTCAATTAGCATTTTGCCATATTTTAGGAAATCGATGGCAGTTTTTATTCTAGAAAGAATTCAAACCTAAATATATTGTATATGCATTTATGCTAAAAAAAAAAACAAGGATTTCAAAGCACTCTAATTTTATATATATATGTCAGCCACCTTAAGACAGATTACCAAAAAGATCACAAAAAACATTATGGCACAGCAAAAGTCTCTAAGTTCCTTAGTTAAATGGTTTTAACAAAATGCTGTACTTTGTATAGCTAATTTCTATGAACCAAGATTATAGTAGCTCAATTCATAGAACCAATAGATGACAGATGATAAGTTAATTTTATAACTTTGCTTCTTGGCTTTTGATTTTTGGCTCTTATATTACTTAGAAGGGCTCTGAGGATTAATAAGTGCCTGCTCACCTCCATTCCCATCTGGCCTGAAACTATTAATTGGCTGTAAGTATTTTGACTCTAAGCTTCTTGGCCATAGGGGTCTCCCCGAGGGACATGAGAGACCTGGGTTAGGTAGCACACCATGCCAGCATCAATATGGAATAAAATAAAAGCTTGGCCATTGATAGTGCTTCTGGTATATCTTGACCCAAAACAGGGAAACAAGCACGGAAAAGATAAAATTTTAAGCCCCAACTGACTAAATGGAACCCTCCTCTTTGACCAAGGAAATCCCCTGAAAAATTAGTTCAGGCCATGAAAGGAAGGGGATGGTTGAATGTACCTTGTTATACCCCTCTGCACTTAAAGTTTAGGCACAACTGAGCAGCATTAATGTTTAAATAAAGATCAGAAGGCTGACAAGACAGACTCTTTGCAGCAATAACATACCAAATTATAACCAGGACCTAAGACCATGCCAGGCAAGGGTTAAGTCACACACGCCTAGGCTTAAAAAGTATACTCTGTTCTAACTGCCTCAAAATTTATCTTTTTCTCAAGCAGCCAAACAAGCACTGACCCCAAGATAAGCAATGTTAAAACAAATTACATCTCTTCTAGATGCTGACTAACTCACCCCAGCCCCTATTCTGCTAGCTATAACTGCAGCTTTAATTAGACAAAAGACTGATTTCAATGACTTTCTCTTGATAAAAAGACCACAGAACATGGCCTAATTCTGGCTGGTTTACAGAAATTAGGCACTTTTGTAATTAGATCTATTTGTGTCCTAAATAGACCAACTGATGTACAAGGCCTAATGGTAATATATTTAGACGTTAAGTCTCCATCCCAAAATAAGATGGGCCATATGTTATACAGATGTTTATTCAATACACATGTGTCAGGACCACCTTCATAAATATTCATAGCTCCCCCTGCAACCTGTTAAAAATGTGTGTTTAACCAACCCGTTGTGATATCTCCACAGGAGCTCTCAGTACAATTAACAGTGGGAAACAAACTTACTGACTTTCTTATTGATATGAGGGTCATATATTTTATAGTTATTACCTGTATATCCCCTGAGTGAAAACAAAACAGAACAAAAATGATGATGATTGCAGGAATGTCAGAGAAAGGTATGAGTCATCCTTTTCTTGCAATGTTTAGATTGTCATCTTAGAGACCACAGTAAACACACAAGAAACCCTGAATGTTGGGTGTATATTCAAAATAAATTGGAAAACATCTCTGCCCTCCAGGACATGAACGAACAAATTAATGCAATGTCCAACCCTATGATGTTACTAAACCAGTGGTTCTCTTTTTTGTTTGGGTCAGGACCCTCCTGGTAAAAAAAAAAAAAAAAAAAAAAAAAAAATACTCATCATTCTGGCTATATTTCTAGGAATAGGCATACTTCTTTACTGCAGGTTATACTGTTGCTATACAACATATATGGGGTTACAGGATCACTTTTCCCAGATCTTACCCCCTCATCCAATGATGCTTTGACTTGTTACCCCTGTAACCCCAGGAACACAGAAATATTTCAGACTCCAAGAAAGTAAGCCCCATTCCTCAGGCACCTGGCAATGCCTGCAGCCAGGAGGAAGTAGCCAGAATGAAGTCGACACCCTGATACCCTATAGAAATGGAATGGACATTGACAATAGGGAGTTTGTAACCTATATGGCCAGTTTGCTACCTTACTCTAAAAGTAACCCCTCCATCACTTTGTTTCTTACTACACATATATCGAACTTCCTGTTTGCTTGAGAATTCTGAAGGCTAATCCTGGAGCAATCCAGGCATGAAGCAGAAATGTTGGTTGTAATTTTCTCCCTTCTGAAAAGAATTTGATGCATGGTTAATTCATAATCTGATCCTTGCCAACTGACCTGGTTACATTTCTACACATTTTTTCATTAGCAACATAAATTTAAATCTAACCACATTTTTGCATGGGTGATAGCTCATTCCTTTTTACTGATGAATAATATTCATTTGTATGTGTATATACCATTGTTTGTTTAGACCTCCAATTTGGAAATAAAATCCATGAGAAGTCAATTGCTGTACTACAAGCTGATTTTAAGGATGTATATTTTTTCTCCCCCTATAGATGTGCAATTGTCCCATTACCATTTGCTGCAAGTGTAGTGAGCTGTTCTGACTCTGTCAAAAATCAACTGACCATGTATGCGTGGGCTGTTTCTGGGCTCTTCATTTATTACATTTATCTATCTTCCATCCTTTTATCAATACCACAAAATCTTAATAATATAATTATCAAATAATTGTGAATGTCAGCTGATGCAGAACCTGCTTCCTCTACAAGAAGATCTTTGTTATTCTTGGCTGTATACAATATAATACTATATCAATTATAGAATAATCTCCTTATGTCTCTCTCTCTTTCTCCCTCTCTCTCTCTCTCATCTCTCCCTCCCTTCCTCCCTCTCTCTCTCTCACACACACACACATACGTGTACACACACGTACACACACACATGCACGCACACACACACACATTCTGCAAGGATGTTTATTATTACCTCACTAAATCTACACATTAATTTGAAGAAACTTAACATCTTTTTAAAGTTGTGTCTTTCTAAGTATAAACATAATATTTAGATATTCTTTAATTCATTTCAGTAATGTTTCATGTATTTTTTTTTCTAGAGATCTTGTTTCTATTTTGTTAGATTTATTCCTTGGTGTTTAACATAATTGAAGTTATAAATGGTATATATTTTACTTATTTGTTAAATTGACATTTAAATCTATAAACATCTTTTAAATTTTGCTTTAACTTTATTCTAGAGGTTTTGATATGTAGTGCCTGGCACATGATAGATCGTCAATAAATATCTGTGGAATTCTCATTATGAGAGATGAGCAGGTTGACCTTTGAGTTCATTGTCAGTTATGACTATCTAGAATTTTTGGATGTTGTGTTTGTGTCAACTTTTCTATTACATATTTAAAAGTAGGAAAATGCCCAACAACCATGGTTGCATTTTGGTATTTGTTTAACTTCTTAAAACTTGCTATCACCATGGTGGTGAAAAAAATCTCTTTTGAGATTTTTCACTAATCAAACAAATGAGTCACTAAAGAGGCTGGTGATGAGTCATCTGAATGCAAGCACTTATCCCAGTTATGCAAATGAAAGATCTGATTAGAGTGGTAAATCCAAAATCTGAGCCCCAAAGTTCACCAAGGTGAAACAGTTTTAAATCCTCAGAGTGGTCACTAGTTTATTAAAAATTTAATTATAAAATGGAGGACTACATCTATGAGTAGGAAGATTAAGGGAATATTTAGTGCTTCTATGGTCATTTTATCTGTAAGCTTTCTTTTGACCCAAGCTCTCCTTCACAGCAGTGAAATCTAATATAAATAATATTCACCTGTGATGCCCACAAAAGATTTTTGTCTTTTCTCATGCCATACAGGTGGCCCAAACCAAATTCATGGTTCTCCCCCAAATCACCACTATCCTCCCAGTAACTCAGACTTTTAATTTCCTTGATATTCTGTTTAGTTAACAATGAAAATTAGTTTTTTAATTATACCGGTTTAAAAACAGTAATACAGCTAATCAAAGTATAAAGAGGTAAAAATCACTTGAAATTAGACCATCTTGAAATAAATACTATAAACATTTTGGTGATCATTTATTCATGCACATGTTTGTAAGTTTAAATTACCATCATCACATAATACTTTCTTTTTGTCTTGGACGTATTTTACTTTTTTATGGCATTACCTCTCTCTCATTCCTCATCAAATGCAACAATATCTCCAAATGCCCAGGTACACAATGTTAACAGCAAAATGTGTATCCTTCCATAATATTCTTCATCAAATGAATATATAGTCATATACAGCTTTTTCATTTTCTTGTGTTTATTTAAAAATAAAGAGTATATCCAGAGCTCTAAAACCCAGTAATAAGGTAACAACCCAATCAAAAAATGGACAAAAATTTAGAACCGATACCAAAGAAGGTACTAAATAGATGACAAATAAGCACATGAAAGAGATGGTCAACATCATTAGTCATTATGGAAATATAAAGAAAAATCACAATTATATACTTACCAGAATGGCCAAAATTGGAAACAATGACTACAAGGGCTGCTAACAAAATATGGAGGAACTGAAACTCTAATCCACAGTCTGTGGAAATATAAATTGGTACAATCACATTGGAAAACAGTTTAACAGCTTCCTGTAAAGTGAAACATTCACTGACTATGTGATAGTCTTCCCATTTGTTAGGTATTTTTCCAAGGAAATGAAACTATATGTTCATGCAAAGACATGTACAGGAATGTTCAAAGTAGCTCGTTTTTTAATAGTTTAAAAGTCAAAGCAGCCAAATGTTCATCAAGTGAATGGATAAACAAATTGGGTTGTGTCCACACCATGGAATACTACTCAGCAATAAAAAGAACTCTGATACAAGCCAAATGAATAAATCTCAAAATATGATGGAAGAAGCAACACAAAATGAGTAAATACTCTATGATTTTATTTGTGTAAAAATCCAGAAAAATTGGAACTAATCTGCAAAAAGGAGAAAGTAGTGGTTGCCTGGGGATGGAAGGGGCTGTGGAACGCCAAGATGGAGAAATTACAAAGGGACATGAGGACAGTTTCAGGAGTAAAAGATACGTTCATCATCCAGACTGTGTTGATGGTTTCATGGGTGCATATATGTCTCAGAAGTTAACAAATTGTGTAGTTTATTATGTGTAGTTTATTTAAATACACCAAAGTCAGTTTATATATATGTAACTCCTTTTAATCGGCATATAACACTCAATAGCATACATGTTTCATAATTTATTTAAATACTTCTCTACTGATGTATATTTATATGTTCCCAGAGTTTTACCACCACACTAATGATTACATATATACATGTATATATATAAACTATATATACGCCCACCAGCATACATGGATAATAGCTATATAATTATCTATTTACAATATCTAGCACTATTTATGTAATAGAGCTTTTAATTCTGGGAAACAGATTGCCAAAACTAATTTTTGTTAAATTTCTGTGGTATGATATATCAAGTTTCCAAAAGGTTGTTACTATCCATCACTCCTCTGCTAATACAAGAGAGTATGCTTTTAATTTATACACTCAATAGATACCATTTCAAAAATATTTTGCCAAAAAGAAGGATATAAAATAATATTCCATCGTAACCTTAATTTGCATTCAATTAAAAATCAATAACTAATAACATACCTTTATACACATTGGGCATTAAGATCTGTTATTGTATTATTCTTTTTCTAATTTTATTCTGTGTCCATAACACTATTTCATTATTTGCTTTAGAAATCAATTCATATGCGTTCTTTGCATATTTTACATATTAATCTTTTATCAATCTCTGTATTAGATAATCTTTCATCAATCTATGTATCTGTGTGTCTAAATATCTTTTTAAACACCATCTTTGTTATTGATTTTCTCTGGCATATTTGTCATAATATTTTAAATTCTATATAGTAAAATATGTGAATTTTTTTAAATAATAATTTTGAAGTTTCTTTCTTGGTTTGAAATATTTTCACAGACTTTTAGGATAAAAATACTTAGAACGTTTCTTGTTATATAGTTATTAAGGTATAACTGATACATAATAAACTACACATGATAAGCATATAATTTTATAAGTATTGACTCTTCTATGGCTTTAATTATTTAACATTTTTATTAGAATTACTTAGTTCAACATCCAGAGACAAACATGTAATTATAATTTTTTCTTTTGATAGCCAACAAAACTTTCAAAAGCCATAAAATCCTTAGGAATAATTTTAGCAGAAAAGATGTACCTAAAAAATAAAAATATAAACTTAAATGATCCTGTTAGATGAAAATAATTGAGAAGGGAATACATGAAAAGATCTAATATTCTTTTATAAAAGAAGATTCAGAAGCTTTCATTTCAAAATGAATATATAAATGAAATTTTATATAAATTGAAATAGGTTCACAATTTTAATTTGAATATTATTTTTAAAATTAAACATAATGATAGTAGCCTCTATGAAGAAAAGCCTGACGTACAACTGAAACAATATGAGGAATAATAGATGATCTTCCCCCTACAGTCACTAAAATATAAATACAGAGTGATTAAAGAGTATGGCATAGACATATCTCCAGACATATGAAGTAGAATGGAAATAAATATCTAGAAATAGTAATGAAACATGTATGAAAATACATTACATGACAAAGCATGATTTTGCCTTGAAAAATATTGCAGGACTCAGCTGAATATTCATCAGGAAGAAAACTCCTTACTTCACACCCTATACAAAACTAACATGTCAGATCCGCTCTTAATTTATCATTTCCTTTATAATCCATGAGCCATATATCATCAGGAAAGTATGTGTGTAGGTGTGTGTGTATGTATGTATCTATCATCTATCTATCTCTCTATCTGTTTATATATTAAATATAAACTTTGATGTTAGAGAGCCCTATGTTCAAATTCCGGATCTATTATTTTCCTTGTATAAACTAGGAAAAGTTATTTAAGGCCTCCAACCTAGTTCTTTCAACTGTATAGGGGGATAATCATGCTTATATCACACGATGTTTGCGAAGATTAAGTAATATAACATGGCTAAATTGTAACTGGTTTTGGCAGAGAAATTACAATCAGCAAAAATCATTTCACTCTACCTCTTCCCTAGGATAGCTTAATCAATTGTAAATTACTCATCATATCGGTCCATTTCTTTATATTATTAGGATATTGCTCATGAGAAGTTCTCCTTCTAATTCCAACAGTTTCTAGTGTCTTTGCCTTTGGTGTCATACTGACAATCACCCAAGACAACCTCCTAATGCAGACATATGTTGATCTGAGTTTCTGGACAAATCTTTATTTATCGCTTCTTAGTCCCCTTCTGTGACACCAAAACCTTCAGGAATATAGAAACTGAGGATCTCCCACATTGCAAAAAGAATAAAAGAAGCAGCTACATTTTATTTTCTCTTAAACCTCAAATTGTGCTGACTCAAGAAAATGAGATGTATACTGAGGTTTCTGATATGAGATTCCAGTGAGCAGAGGTCAGGACTGTACCCACCTTACTGCTCATGTTGTTGCCAAAAGCATTATTCAGCTCACTTTTGGTTCCAAAACGCATACAATAAAAGAAGTTTCAACAAGTTTGAACTCTTCAAGTTAGGCAATGTTTGAGCATGTCATTTCTCAACAGCTAAGTTAATATTTTCTTGTCCTGAAATTAAAAAAAAAAAACTTTCCACTGATCCAAAATACTAACATAGACTCAACTTTCTCATCATCATAATCAGAGTAAATTGCTGCAAGCTTAAACAACGTACAAAGCACATGGGTTTAATAACCATATTTTCACCTTAGGATACTAAATGTGAATTGCTGGGAATGAGGACATTATTTATACATCCCATTTCTTAAGAGTGTTAGAAGCTTGTATAGCTCAGGAAGAATTTCAGTGGAAATTGACAATGCTACTTATAAGACCCTGACCAATTATTGTTTCAGAGAGGATCAAATCATGGGTTTGGTCTGGTAACTGCTTTTTTAGACATGCTTTGTTAAACTGGAATAGAGTTCCTGAAAAACATTTAAGAATCTTTGATAGAGAAGAGAGATTATCTGTAGTTAGAGGCTGTGTTTCCTAGCTGCTTATCAATAGGAAAGTAAAAATGTTTATAGAAACAAAATCAGCAAAGTGGTTTTCTTCAAAATATTTGCTTCAAAAATATTCAACTTTATGATTTGTGTAGAAAGAATAAACCTTTAGTTCAGCTTGGTACAGAGAAAAGTGCAGTTCATTTTTACTTCCTGGCTGAAGGATCAAGGGCTAATGCATGTTGCGGTGTCTTCTTTCTCCTGCAAGCTTTTGGAGGTACAAGAGCTTGGTACAAGAGCTTTAGATTTGCTTTTACAGATTAATTAATTTAAATTATTTGTAAGATTATATAGGTCCCATTTGTATTTTAATTTATTCTATAATAGTCATCTTTGGGAATATCACATCATTACTATTTAGGATTATGTATTAAGATACATTTTGAGAAACACAATGAGCAAAATATGTAAGTATTTAGATGACACCGATGCATACTGATGGATTAAATTTCAGAAGCAGTACTAATTAAAACTTCTTATGGTCCTACCGTATTTTTTGAGACCCATGGCCATGACTGTAATAACTATAATAACTCCATTCTCACCTGGCATCGGTGAGTCAGAATGAGGTGATGTAAAGTGAGGTAGTCCCCCTTCCCTTACTGTAAGCAGGAGCCAATGACTAGCTGAGTCCCAGTTCCCACCAGATTGAACAAGGTGGACATGATGGTGGGAGGTAGACTTACCTGGCAGTCCAGTTTTCTAGCTCCTTTCCCTGGGTGTCAGCAGAGGCCAGGACAGAGTGAATCCACATCCCTACTCAAAAGAACAGAGAGAGTATGGGTCACTCCTACACTTCCACTAGGAAAGTATCAGCAGAGCCAGGGTGAACCTTAGCATTCACCCCACACACATACACTGGGGGGCCCACTGTGTTGAGTTGGCATTAGCAGGGCACAAAAGGAAACAGAACATATACATACCCAGCCCTTATGCCACATCTCATCAGGCAGATTGCCCAATAAAAGAGAAAGAGTAAATAGGATCTGTTGTTTCAAAATTAGAAGAAAAAGAACCAGCCAAATGTTAGGATATAATGAAAAGTTACTTGTCATTTGAAGAACCAGGGACATCACACTGTAAATGAGAAAAGAGACCAGCATAAAGATGAATCAGATGTTGAAATTATCTGGAAGGATCTTAAAGTGGCCAAAATAAAAATATTTTAACAAGCAATTATGAGTTCTTGTGGAACAAAAAAAAATAGAAAATCTCAACAAAGAAATATGTCATAAAAAAACAAGTGCCATTTTAGAACTGAAAAATAAAATCACAGAAATTAAAAAACAAACTCCCAGGATGAGCTCAATAATAGACTGGAGGTGACAGAGGATAGAGTTGGTGAACTTGAGGACAAATGGTTAAAATTACCTAATCTGAATGACAAACAGAAAATACACTGGGGAAGACAACAAAGTTTCCGGTATCTGTAGGACATTTTTTTTTAAATGCTAAAGTTTATTTGATGAGCATTTCAGAAGAATAGTAAAAGAGAGTGAGACTAGAAGTCATTCGAAGAAATAATGTCTGAAAACTTCCCTTACCTGGTGAGAGATTCAGGGTCAGAAAACCTCTATCAAGATAAATCCAAATAAAACATGCAAGAAAGACACATCATAATTAAATGTCTGAAAACTAAAGACAAATAAAAACTCATGCAAGTGTCCATAGACAAATGATACATTACTTGAAAACTTCAGAGAGGAAAAAACACACGTGTAAGTTAGAATGTGTAAAACAGGGTGAATATAATAGACTCTCTTAACTCACATAAGTTTCTCAAATCATATTTGATGGTTGAAGCAAAAATTATAATACCACCTGATGTGATGCTCAATGTATGTAGAGGAAATATTTCAGACAATTATGTTATAAAGGAGATGAAGGGACCTAAAAGGAAGGAAGATTTCTTCACTCAAGGTCATACAAATTTGAAACCTTCAGACTGTGATAAGTTATGTGTGTTGCATAGAGAACTCTTGATATAACTAACTCCATCTTAGAAAAAGACTCCACCTTACATTTCACAAGGCATCACGCCAACAGGACTAGATGTTTACCTAATCCATAGACATTGTACCCAACCAGAGGGGGACATAGCCAGAGGACTGCCATTCTTCACCAGAGGACTCTGTGGCCATAAAAAGAGCAGGAGTTCACCAGCTTAAGATGGCCATGTTAAGACACTGTCCTGCTGTCACTTATGATTAGCACCTAGCATCTGCCACTGAAGGTGCTTCCCCAAAGGCTCTTCCTGCAAGACGCTAACATCCATTGGATCAGCCGAGACACTCTCCTTGTCCATGTCACCCTCCTTAGACTGGTTTATTAACCCCATTTTTAATTCCCCTTTCTCTTGATTTCAAATGTTTTTTTGTTTGATGTGGTATGTTTAATCTGTCGCATTTATATATTTATTAAGTATACTATTACATATGGTTTGCAATTTTGACTGACTTGTGGATCACATGAGCCTGTGTGCCTGCAGCTCTCCCTACCTATTGAATTCCTTCTAGCTCGTGGCTTTTGTGACTGAAATAATACCTATAAAAATCTGACCTTAGGGAAAGACACAAATGTGTATGAATCTGGTTATGTCTGACCTGGTGTTACTCATGACATATGTGTACTGTAATGCCTGGAACAACCACTAAGAAAACTCTTCCAAATACTATACTCATAACACACTAAGTAAATCAAATTGGAATTCTAAAATATGTACAAATAACCCAGAGGAAGTTGAGAAAAGAGGGACAGAAGAATGAGAAAAAGAAGACAAATGGGCGACAAATAATACAATAGAAGATTTATGTCCAGATATGTCAATAATTAATTTATATGTAGTTTTACATTTTACATTTAAGTTTGTGATCCATTTTGAATTAATTTTGGCATAAGGTATGAAGTCAATGTTGTGACTTCTTTTTTTCCTTTTGCCTAGGAATGTTCAGTTGCCCCATCACTGTCTGCTGAAAAGATGCTTTTGCACCTATGTCAAAAACCCACCGGATGTACTTGTATTGGACTATTTTTTAATCCTCTATTCTGTTCCACTTGTCTATGTGTCTATCTCTCTGCCAATGGCATACAGAAGAAGATATAACAATCCTAAATGTGTACAAGCTCAACAAGAAGCTTTACCACACGTGGGATATAAACTGATGAAGATCAAAGGAAAAAACAAATCTGAAATTATAATTGGAGATTTCAAAACTCCTCTCTCAGCAATTGATAGACTAATTGAGGGGGAAAAAAAAAAAAACAACAAAGACCAAAGAAATTCAAAAAGGTGTTCTAGCATCTTTGAGCCTCACAAAGCCCCAGATTCTAACCATGAGTTCTCTTGCTCTCACTAGACACCCTCCACTCAGTAGGAAAGGGTCCTCACCTGTCCAGTTCCTAAAAACTGGATCACCTGCAACGCATCAGGTCCTCAGCCTGTTGGGTTTCACCTCCCTGCCAGCCCACACAAGTCGATCACATTCTCCCATAGAAATGAGGTGTCATCCCCTCCCCTCTCACTACAAAGCTGGCCTCCTGCGGTACCTGGTTGTTCCCTCTCTCACAGATTACAACCCCCATGGCCCTGTGTGATGTGTGATACTCTCTCCTTATGCAGACAGCACATGTGACTCATGAGCCGTGCATCTCACTTGTCTGGTGCTGAGTGTGCTGCGTTTGGCCATCTCATGCTGTTTAGAGAGACGTGTCTTTTCTTTATCCATGGGGTGAATAGGAGGTGATGAGAAAAAATATAGGTGCCTTGAACAACATTATCAATGAACTTGACCTAACTGAGATTCAAGCAACACTGCATTCAGCAACAGCAGGGTATACATGCTTTTTAAGTGTTTGTAAACATTTACCAAAATAGACAATATTCTAGTCTTTGAGACGAGTCACAATAAATATAACAAGATTCATATGATACAGAGATATTTGCTGATCACAGCAGAATTAATAAGAAATAATAGAATGATATCTGGAGAATCCTCAAATAATTAGAAATTAAATAATGTTGGCCAAAGAGGCAAATCACTATCAAAAGAATAGATTTTTAAATCAATAATAATTTTAAAAAGACTGGGGTATACATCTTACAGTTTTCAAAAGAAATGTATAGCTTTAAACAGTTACATTAGAAAAGAAAAACAATCTAAAATTAGTTGTCTACGTTTTCTTTGTTGTTTTTTGCTTTTGTTTTTGTTTTGATACGACGTCTCACTCTCACCCAGGCTGGTATGCAGTGACACGAACTCAGCTCACTGCAACCTTCGCCTCCCAGGTTCAAGCAATTCTCTTGCTTCAGCCTCCTGAGTGACTGGAATTACAGGCGCTTGCCACCACACTCGGCTAATTTTTGTATTTTTTTAGTAGAAGTGGGGTTTCATCATGTTGGTTAGGCTGGTCTTGAACATCTGACCTTGTGATCTGCCCGCCTCAGCCTCCCAAAGTGCTGGGATTACAGGTGTGAGCCACCGCACACTACAGTTGTCTAAGTTTTTAACTTAAAATTGCAAAGAACAAATACCCCCAAATTAAGTAGAAGGAAAAAATAATATAAAAACAGAAAGCAATTCATAGAAATTATGTTTTTCTATTATTTATTTCTCTATCTTATCTGTCTCTATTTTCAATTTATCTCTTAATCAAGGAAAAGAGGAACAATAATACAATTAGAAAAGTAAATAGAATTGAAAGATATTTCACTGAAAATAACAATAAAATTTACACTTTGATAAAATGATGAAGACTTAAGAGACACAAATCATGCTATTAAGATGGGAAAAGTAGATATAATTACAAATTCTACTGACCTTAAAATGATAAGGTAATATTATACACAACTTTATGTCAACAAATTCAATAACAAGTGAAATGAACAAATTATTTGAAAGACACAAATTACCAAAACTGATTCAAGTAGTTCAATCTGAATAGGCTTAGATACATTAAAGAAATTGAGTACCTGGCCAAACACTTTTCCACCAATAATTAAACATTCCAGGGACACATGGCCCCTCTGATAAATTTTATCCAATATTTAAGCATAAAATGACACCACTGCCACTCAAAACTCTTTTATGAAATAGAGGAGTGACAACTTTGCAACCCATTTTATGAGGCCGTTATTAATCTGATATTAAAAAGTATACAAAACTCAATAATGTAAAAATATGGAACCATATTCTCTTATAGTTTAACACTGAAATAGTTTTTAAAAGTTAACCGGTAGAATTAGGAACACATAAAAGGAGTAATACACCATGGCTAAATGGGGTCAATTCTACAATGCAAGTGTGCTTTTTTAAAATGACATTTTATTTCAAAATAATTACAGAATTTTTTCCTTTGGGAGGTAGCAAGGATAGTGTGGGGAGGACTCACGCCCCCTTCACCCAGTTTTCTTGTTGGTTACATTTTACTTAACTATAGTGCAATATCAAAACCAGGAAAGTGGCAATTGGTACAACGTGTGCATATAATTCTTATTATATTATATTTAATAAAAGTTTTGGCTCAAAACTTACACACCAGTAGTAGGGTAAGAAAAACTATTCTCTCTCTGAATTCTGTTATGCAATAACATGCATAAAAATGTTAAAATGAAGATTGGAAAGTGTCACATGCTCAGAAATTAAAGCAACTATCATACAAGACGTTGTGTATTATAGCTATTAATAACATCATACTTTGATTTGTATTTTAAAGGAAGAGAGTATAATTTATATTGGTACTTTCTATTGCTCTTCTTACACAATTGCAAATATAATCATCTATTGAATATGGATGTGTGTGTCTCAGCCTTAACAGTTAAATTCCCTGTGCAGAATATGTCCATTCTATGTGTACATTATTTGTAAGAGTGGCAGTATACTTTTATTTATTCAGACATACAAAAATTAATTTTTAAGGTAACTTCCAGCTCAACAAAAATCTGGATTATGCTAGAGACACAGATAAACATGTATTTATGGGCTCTTTATGAAATTCCCATGGGAAGCCTGAAAGTCAAAAGCAAGACCATAAAAATGAGCTCATCACTCTTAAGAAGCAGATAACTTAGATAAGATAATAAATGTCCCAAGTATTCACTTTAAACTCAGATTGAACTGTGCCTGAACCCAGGGAGGTTGGATTCCCAACCCTGGATTGCCTTTCCCTTCTCAGTTCTCTTACTTCCTGGTTGGAGCCCAGGTGTCCTTGTGCCAGCAGCTTTCTATCCCCAAACCACGTCCTTCACACTCTGCTGAGCCAGAAGTGAACACGGACGTGCTGGGAGTCCGCACACACAGCTGGTTTCTATTACAGTTTTATAAGGTTTCACCTGACACACCATTGGATGAGTTTTTTAAATTGTGCATGTGAAAATCTTTTAGTGTTTATAGATTAAGTGCTAAATCTTGGCAATGCCAGCTCACTGTTATTTAACAATTTCCTGAAGACGATGTGTGTACCTAAGCAGGCACACAGGCTTTTTAGTAACAAAGCCTCTGCCTGTCCTTCCAGATACATCTTGAGCAGTACTCCCACCTCCCTAGGCTTTCTGAGTTACACAGTGATCACTACTCTGCCCCGTGTATGTGCTTGAATAATCTTCACATATAAGTTAGTGACCTACCTTTGTCCGTGCTGAAAATATTCTTCCCTTTGTTTCTGCTCAGTTGGGCTTCATAGGACAGCTTCCTTTTATTACCCTCTCGATGAAAAGTCCAAGGCAGGCATGTGTAATTGACTGAAACTGGGTCATTTATTGTTCTCTCTGCAGGCCAGGAGAGTGAGGATATTGTTGGTTTGTACAGGATAAATTTGACAGCAGATATTGCAGATCAACTTTAGGGGACTGTTGAGGCTCTGCTGGGAGAGCAGAATTAGAGAGAGGTGAATTCATGAGAGAGTTTAGGCCCAGAACCAGAAAGACTAATGCATGTGAAAAGTGAGGAGAGGTGTCTGACAGCCTCATCCAGATTCCTGGCATGTGGGATGAGGGCAGATGGAAAGGCCGTTCACTGAAATGGGACCAAACTTCCTTTGCTCAATGTGGAGTATTTATGAATATAGAAGAAGGAAAGGACCACGGGACAGATTCACTTTTTGATGTTTCTATCCATTGTTCAGGGGTCACTGATAAGTGAGAAGTTGGGTGCCTTGGACAGGAGACCATGATAGTGATCCGGACCTGACGTAGCGCTGTCAATTTAGAGGAAGTAGTTGAAGCTGTGTGTGGAAGAGGCTCACTCTGGTGGTATCGCTACAAATGCAAAGGCTGAATACCATGGGTCGTGGTCTTTCTTTGAGCTTCTAGAGAGTCTGGTGCAAGCCATATGTTGCCCTGTGCATCTTTGATGGTTATCTTTAGTCCACTGACTAAACTATGTTTAGTGGGCTTTAGTCCACTAACAATTAGGTAGGACTCATTACAGGCTATGCACGGTTCCAAGCATGTGTTTTCACTCATTTGGTGTACACAACACCTTAAGAGGTAGGCATTTTTTATTAGGCCTGTTTTACAACAGAGAAAGCTGAGGTGCAGAGAGATAAAACCCAACATTATAGAACAAGTAAGTGTTAGATCCAGGGCTTCAACGTGAGACTCTTTTGCCCTGAAATCCCTGTGTCTCACCACAAAAATAGGCCTCTTCCAGAATTACATCATTTGTCACTCTGCCCTGTCATGAGACACTTAATGAAGGGGGGGGTCATCTTTTTGAGGGATTGTAGAGTTCATAAAGAGAAGCTATACTTCTTCCGGGTTATTCTCTCCAAAGCCAAGTAAGAGTGGTCAACACAGCTTCATAATGTTTGGAGGAATCTGCAAGAAGGAAAATCTGATTGTGTTTAATGCATATTACAGTACATGGCATACTGAATTATAAATTTCTGAGTTTACTTCCCCATAGTTCTGTGAGCTTTTGAAGGCAGCATTTAATGTTAACCACCAAACCCCTAAATGTTTGTGTTTTTGTTAGAAACAGGCTGCCTCTAACCCTTCCAGCTCTAGAGGAGAAAAGGGAGGAGAAAGATGACATTTGATCGTGCTCCAGGGAGAATGTCTAAGTTGTGTAAGTCACTTCTGACTCATGGGGAAAGGTTATTCTAAGTTTCAGTGCACAGTTGTTTTTGTCCTTGTGTGAGGATGCTCTGTAGGGCACGCCAGTCCCCCGGCTCATCCACAGGAAGTCTTTCATAGGAAGCAAAGTGCAGTGTGTGAGGTTTCCTAAAAGGGCTTCAATATTGCAACTCTGAATCTAAAAAATTTCTAGAGGAGTTGGGGGGCACATAGGGTTAAAGGTCAGTGCAGGAAATCATTAGAGCACGGTAGGCATCTTCAATGAGATGAGCATTTGGTGTGGACAGAGGGAAGGGAGGGTCTCATTAACATGCTGGCCAGAGAGGGCCTCATAGGTTTTGTTTGGAAATAAGAGGCAGTTAATTTCAGATTTACATGCAGGTTTATCTGCGTACTCTATGTTTTCAGATGGCATGTGCTACGTTTTAACCAACTGTTTATCTTTCCTTTCACAATGTGAATTGTGAGCTGGAATTAATTCTAGCAGTATCGAGTAACTCCATCCATTTCTGGAACCTAAATAAAAAACAATGAACCACTCTTTCTAAAATAGGAGGCCAGATTACAAATCCTATTTGGCTACCCCTCATACTAGTATAAGAAAGAGACCATAAGTAAAGGGCAGAAAGGAAGAATGGAACAGGGTGTTCACTCTTGGGTATTACTCCGCTGGTATTATTGGTTCTTTTCTGCAATGAGGAATCAGTGTTAGCATACAGTTGGTTTGTAAGAGATGGTAGGGGAAGATGGTAAGTAGATCTGGAATTCAAAGAAAACTTCCCGGAGGAAGAAGAATATAAAAATGTAATAGAGGGATTCTCCTTCTTCCTGGTTTAGTCTTGGGAGGGTGTATGTGTCCAGGAATTTATCTATTTCTTGTAGATTTTCTAGTTTATTTGTATAGAGGTGTTTATAGCATTCTCCGATGGTAGTTTGTATTTCTTTGGGATCAGTGGTGATATCCACTTTATCAGTTTCTATTCTTTCTATTTGATTCTTCTCTCTTTTCTTCTTTATTAGTTTGGCTAGCGGTCTATCCATTTTGTTAATCTTTTCAAAAAACCAGCTCCTGGATTCATTTATTTTTTTGAAGAGTTTTTCACTATCTCCTTCAGTTCTGCTCTGATCTTAGTTATTTCTTGTCCTCTGCTAGCTTTTGAATTTGTTTGCTCTTGCTTCTCTAGTTCTTTTAATTGTGAGGTTAGGGTGTAGATTTTAGATGTTTCCTGCTTTCTCCTGTGGGCATTTAGTGCTATAAACTTGCCTCTAAACACTGCTTTAGCTGTGTCTCAGAGATTCTGCTACATTGTATCTTTGTTCTCATTGGTTTCAAAGAACTTATTTATTTCTCCCTTAATTTCATTATTTACCCAGTATTCATTCAGGAGCAGGTTGTTCAGTTTCCATGTAGTTGTGTGGTTTTGGGTGAGTTTCTTAATCCTGAGTTCTAATTTGATTGCACCATGGTCTGAAAGACTGTTATGATTTCCGTTCTTTTGCATTTGTTGAGGAGTGTTTTACTTCCAATTATGTAGTCAATTTTAGAATAAGTGTGATGTGGTGCTGAGAAGAATGTATATTCTGTGGATTTGGGGTAGAGAGTTCTGTAGATGTCTATTAGGTCTGCTTGGTTCAGAGCTGAATTCAAGTCCTGAATATCCTTGTTAATTTCCTGTCTCATTGATCTGTCTAATATTGACAGTTGGGTGTTAAAGACTCCAACTATTATTGTTTGGGAGTCTAAGTCTCTTTGTAGGTCTCTAAGAACTTGCTTTATGAATCTGTGTGCTCCTGTATTGGGTGCATATATATTTAGGGAAGTTGGCTCTTCTTGTTGCATTGATCCCTTTACCATTACGTAATATTCTTTTTTGTTTTTTGATCTTTGTTGGTTTAAAGTCTGTTTTATCAAAGACTAGGATTGAAACCCCTGCTAATTTTTTGCTTTCCATTTTCTTGGTAAATATTCCTCTATCCCTTTATTTTGAGCCTATGTGTGTCTTTGCATGTGAGATTGGCCTCCTAAAGACAGCACACTGATGGATCTTGACTCTTTATCCAATTTGCCAGTCTGTGTCTTTGAATTGGGGCATTTAGCCCATTTACATTTTTTAGTCCATTACATTGCATTGAACCCATTACATTAATTCCAGGTCACAATGTTATGTGTGAATTTGATCCTGTCATTATGATGCTAGCTGGTTTTTTTGCCCATTAGCTGATGCAGTTTCTTCATAGTGTCCATGGTCTTTACAATTTGGTATGTTTTTGAGTGACTGGTACTGGTTTTTCCATTCCATATTTAGTGCTTCCTTCAGGAGCTCTAGTAAGGCCGGCCTGCTGGTGACAAAATCTCTCAGCATTTGCTTCTCTATGAAGGATATTGTTTCTCCTTCGCTTATGAAACTTAGTTTGACTGGATATGAAATTCTGGGTTGAAAATTCTTTCTTTAAGAATGTTGAATATTGGCCCCCTCTGTCTTCTGGCTTGTATGATTTCTGCAGAGAGATCTGCTGTTAGTCTAATGGGCTTCCCTTTGTGGGTAACTTGACCTATCTCTGGCTGCCCTTAACATTTTTTGAAATTGAGGCAGTAATTAATAGCCTGGTAACCAAAGAAACACCCAGGAACAGACAGATTTAGAGCCGAATTCTACTAGAGGTACAAAGAGGAGCTGATACCATTCCTTCTGAAACTATTCCAAACCATAGAAAAAGAGGGACTCCTCCCTAACTTATTTTATGAGACCAGCATCATCCTGAAACCAAAACCTGGTGGAGACACAACAAAAAAAGAAAATTTTATGCCAATACCCTTGATGAACTTCGATGTGAAAATCCTCAATAAAATACTGGCAAACCAAATCCAGCAGCACATCAAAAAGCTTATCTACCCCAATCAAGTCAGCTTCATCCCTGGGATGCAAGGCTGGTTCAACATAAGCAACTCAATAAACATAATCCACCATATAAACAGAACTAATGACAAAAACCATAGGATTATCTCAATAGATGCAGAAAAAGGTCTTTGGTAAAATCCAACACCACTTCATGCTAAAAACTCTCAATAAACTAGGTATTGGTGGAACATATCTCAAAAGAATAAGAGCCATTTATGACAGACCCACAGCCAATATCATTCTGAATGGGCTCCCTTGGAAAACCAGCACAAGACAAGGATGCCCTCTCTCACCACTCTTATTCAATATACTACTGGAAGTTACGCCCAGGGCAATTAGGTGAGAGAAAGAAATAAAGTGCATTCAAATAGAAAGAGAGGAAGTCAAATTGTATCTGTTTGCAGATGACATTATTATATATTTAGAAAACCCCATCGTCTTAGCCCAAAATCTCCTTAAGCTGATAAGCAACTTCAGCAGTCTCAGGATACAAAATCAATGTGCAAAAATCACAAGCATTCCTATACACCTATAATAGACAGACAGAGAGACAAATCGTGCATGAAATCCCATTCACAATTGCTACAAAAAGAATAATATACCTAGGAATACAACTTACAAGGGATGTGAAGGACCTCTTCAAGGAGAACTACAAACCACTGCTCAAGGAAATAAGAGAAAACACAACAAATGAACAAACATTCCATGCTCATGGATAGGAAGAATCAATTATGTGAAAATAGCCATACTGCCCAAGGTAATTTATAGATTCAATGTTATCCCCTTCAAGCTACCATTGACTTTCTTCACAGAATTAGAAAAACCTACTTTAAATTTCATATGAAACCAAAAACAAGCCCGTATAGCCAAGACAATCCTAAGCAAAAAGAACAAAGCTGAAGGCATCATGTTACCTGACTTCAAACTATACTACAAGGCTACAGTAACCAAAACAGCATGGTACTTGTACCAAAACAGACATACAGACCAATGGAACAGAACAGAGGCCTCAGAAATAATGCCACACATCTACAACCATCTGATCTTTGACAAATCTGAAAAAAAAAAAAAAAAGCAATGGGGAAATGATTCCCATGTGCAGAAAACAGGAAACTGGACCTTTTCCTTACAACTTATATAGAAATTAACTCAAGATGAAATAAAGACTTAAAAGTAAGACCTAAAACCATAAAAACCCTAGAAGAAAACCTAGGCAATACCATTCAGGTCACAGGCATGGGCAAATACTTCATGATTGTAAAACCGAAAGCAATGGCAACAAAAGCCAAAATTGGCAAATGGGATCTAATTAAACTGAAGAGCTTCTGCACAGCAAAAGAAACTATCATTAGAGTGAACAGGTAACCTACAGAATGGGAGAAAATTTTTGCAATCTGTTCATCTGACAAAGGGCTAATATCCAGAAGCTACAAAGAACTTAAACAAATTTACAAGGAAAAAAAACAAACGTATCAAAAAGTGGACAAAGGATATGAGCAGACACTTCTAAATCAAGACAAAAGCTCATCATCACTGGTCATTAGAGAAATGCAAATCAAAACCACAATGAGATACCATCTCACGCCAGTTTGGCGATCATTAAAAAGTCAGAAAACAACAGATATTGGAGAGGATGTAGAGAAATAGGAACACTTTTACACTGTTGGTGGGAGTGTAAATTAGTTCAACCGTTGTGGAAGACAGTGTGGTGATTCCTCAAGGATCTGGAACCAGAAATACCATTTGACTCAAAGGATTATAAATAATTCTACTATAAAGACACATGCACACGTATGTTTATTGCAGCACTTTTCATAATAGCAAAGACTTGGAACCAACCCAAATGTCCATCAATGATAGACTGGATAAAGAAAATGTGGCACATATACACCATGGAATAATATGTAGCCATGAAAAAGGATGAGTTCACATCCTTTGCAGGGACATGGATGAAGCTGGAAACCATTATTCTTAGCAAACTGACACAAGAACAGAAAACCAAACACTGCAAGATCTCACTCATAAGTGAGAATTGAACAATGAGAACATATGGGCACAGGGAGGGGAACATCACACACCAGGGCCTGTCGGGAGTGGGGGGCAAGGGGAGGGATAGCATTAGAAGAAATACCTAATGTGGATGACGGGTTGATGGTTGCAGCAAACCACCATGGCGTGTGTATACCTATATAAAAACCTGTATGCTCTGCACATGTACCCCAGAACTTAAAGCATAATAAAAAAAAAATGTAATTGAATCCAACAGGTGAGAGGAATACATTAGACAACTTAAAAATGAATATGATTTTATCTTTCTTCCCCACTCATTTCCTGACACTCGAACCACTGTATGACATTAATGATCTCCATAGAGTTCCATGACCCCAAATCTCTTCCTCCACTGTATTTGCCATTACAATCAAGCACTATGCTGCTACCAGAAATATCTTCTCTAAATGTTATTGTCTTTTAACAACAAATGAGAAAACAAAAACAAAATAAGGATGACGACAAATGTATAATGATGTATTTCTGCTGGCTATATGTGAGGTACACGTTCCTGCATTACTCCAATGATCAGATCTCAGGCTATTTCACCACTTTTATTTCCATGGACGATTCCTAGAAACTGCCCTTTTCTTTAAAAAAAAAAAAAAGCCATATATTGACCCACCTCTTCTTTCACCCAGAGGGTCTTACTTTTTTCTTATAAGTGTCTATATACAATCTTACCCTTCTAAAAAGCAAACAAATTTTAAATGCATTTCATTAGCCCCTTGCCTGCATGCACATTCTCCATCTTCTGAGCTTCCATTGCCCTTTACTTTTCTCTCTAGTTTATTATTTTGACCTGTAATAAATAGGTAGACGGGGTGTGGGGGTGCAAGAGAGAGAGAAGCAGTTGTATCTGTTGAAAGCAACTTCAAGAGAGCAGGAATAAATGTGTTTCTTCTCTTAGCCTCAAATAGCTTTTGCCATAGTGAACTATACAGAGCAGAGCTCAAATACGACAACTTGAAAATGTCTTGGGTATGGAAGAGAAAGGATCATGCAAGGAGCTGTTGTGGCTTTTTCAGAGGGTGTGGCTATGAAAGTTTCCGAATCTGAATGTGATTAGTTGGGTGGAGTGAGGTGGCACAGTTGCCTCAAGTACCTGTCAGCCAAGCCCCATATTTCTCAGGTATCTAATGAGGCAGGAATGTTGAGCGTGATCATGGGACAATTATACACGCCTTTCCACTTACAAAGCATCTGCTTATCAGTATTTAATGCTTTATTTCAGGCCTGCTAGGCCTAATCAAGACAGAACACATTTTTTACAGTACATCTAGGCAAATGACAAAAGAGAGGGCAGTCACCGCCTCTGTAACCTGGTCTATTTCATGTGAGTGTCACATTTCCTTTCTCATGGTGTGTTTTTTCCCCAAATGAATTATGAGATCACTGGGTATATTTCATTTTATCAGATGTAGATGCATTTTCTTTATCCTCTTGAAACATATTTTAATCTAGTCCATTAATAGAATTTAAATGAAGCCCATTGAAAATGACTAAGCATTGTGCAACAGCTGAAAAACGAAGTACATTCTGAGCTAGATCTCTATTCACAATGTGCATGTAAAGTCTAGCAGGTAATGAGCTTAAGTTCAGTTACGTGTTTGAATAGGAGGCCTGAGGACATCAAGAAGAGTAAACATGTAATATAAAACATATGTAGATAAATGTAAATATGTAAGCAAATTCCTCAGCATGTAAAAGTTTTAAAGTATATATATAAAGCCCAAATATGTAAACATACTCTTTTAAGAATATTTTAGAGATTCAATTGCTGGACATAATTTACAGCCCAGGTGTTTCAGTCATTTGGCTTATAGATGAAGGAAACAATCACAAGCGGAATCAGTGAATTACTTACCATCCTACAGGAAGTTAGCATAAGTCATGAGGTTCAGAACTTAAGCCTGAGTGAGTGTTCAGGCTCCCTGTCCTGTTCAATGTGAACTGTACCTGTGGTTCTCAATTCTCTACTTGTTATATCCATAAAGCAGTTTTTCAAAGAATGGGAGTCCTGACATTATAAAAGCACTTCTCTCCTTTCTTAAGAAGATGGCCTATCTGAGCAGGCATTCTGCTCCATATTTGTCATTCGTAACACGTTTAGAGACAGCAATCCTTGACTTTGAGGAGATCGTAGAATACTCTGACTATCTCATGAGACATGGCATCTTCTCCTTAGGAAAATAAACTTCATTGCACACACTCAGCTTTTCCTGTAATTCGTAGGGAGGGGAGCAAGCATTTCAAGTTAAAAAAACTTATGATGTCATCACTTTGTCAGTGATCTTCCAAATTATTACCATCTGAATTGAGCCTAAGAAACTGCCATTCAATAACAAATATAATGTCTGGAACACAGGAGCTGAACAAATGAACAATGAAGATTACTTAAATGTGGGATTGTGCCTTTAAAGACTGCCCAAATGTTGCAAATTAAGAAACAGAAGGTTCAGGTGTTTAGAAGTCTCCCTTCAACTCTGCCTTGTAATTTGGTCCAGCCGTGCAGGGTGCTTCTTAGTTACCACTCACCTCTTTCTGGTATTAATGGATAATATATTACTGTAATTTCCAAATGGGAGCCCGGTTCATTATGTGCGAAAGAGTCACCCCACAGATCTTTGTTGATGGCCCTATTATGGCGGCAAATAAATAAATGAAGGACTGAATGAATGAAAAGGAACTGTGGGAAAAAGAGGTAAACTGGATAATGAGATTCCTTAAAAAGAATCCCCCATACTATTTTAGGATAAGAGAAACCATCAGCCAAGCATAAGCCACTTTTCCTCTAAGGAACTTTAGAATATTAAGACAAAATATGGGGGGAAATATGATATGGTGCTCATAATGGATGACTGGCTTCCCTCAGATGACCTCCTAATAGGCATCTTCCATGCAGCTGAGAAAACTGTGTTGCTCTGTTATTATAGGACAATGACAGCTACTGGTCTTGTTTCAATGATTATAGTGCTTCTTCATCTTTGCTGGCCCAGAGCTGTGAGCAGTGTGAAATAGCTCAGGTGGGATATGCATATTTCTCCAGTCTAGGAGATAACCCCCCTGGGTCTAGGTGGGAAGGTATGTAGGGATCAAGGTCAGGCTTCAGTCTGTGGTGCAGCAGCTCCCTTGAAACAGCCTCGCCTAGGACAGGCTGAGCCAGTCAGTCAACAACGGCTTTGTTTATTGCATTCCTACTCTGTGCTAGGTCTAGGGACGCATTCTGGGGCATTCTCCCCAGTTCAACATTTTCTCTCCTCACTCATCTCCATACCACGACAAATGATGGCCAACTAGGGTCACTTTTACTAGGGACAGTCTTGAGTCATTATTTCTCAGTTGATATAAGCTCACTAACAAAAATAAATGCTTTTTGGAAGTGGGAAACATTGAATTGCACTTTAAGAAACAAGGTGCTGGGGATAGAATAAGGAAGAGTACATTTATACCAGACCCTGAAGGATAGATAGAGCTTTCCAGCACCCTCTGGGGTGGGGAAGTATGTGGGTGTGTTTGCATGGGGAAGTAGGTGAGGCTCATGTACCTGGAGAGCTTATATTACAGGGTGAGGTGCAGGCATGAAGGTACAAGAGTTACAGGCAGGTCCCAAGGCGGCCCAAGAGTGCATAGCTTAAACACAGTCCTTAAAACTGGGAAGACCCCAAGTCTGACCTTAGTTCTGGGAGTTCATGACAACATCTCTATAAAATGGGCATCTGGCCCCTCCCCTCACAGGGCTGGTATATGGATGTGAGGCCATGTTCCTAACTTGGCAGGCAGTGGGCAGTCCTGAGTCTATTTTAATAGACACACCCCATCCAAGTTTATCAGTTATTTTGATTGTCACCACAGACATGCAGGCCTCCTTCACCCCACATGCCACTCTGCAACGTGTGTTTGTTTCTGCTCGGGAACATAACGTGAAGGAGCTGAAGAAAAGGCTGACCCTGAGCTCAAGGAAGCTCAGCTGTCATCCTGAGTTTCCAATATTTTATAGAGCATGTGGATTTATTCATCGCCATTGCATGTGCTGTCCCGGCCTCTCCACTTGCCTTGAGCAGCAAGTTGCGACGAGGACTCTAAACATGATCATACAAGACTGTCTCTATCTTTCGTCTCTGCCGCATGTCCTTGCCCCCAGCAATGGACACAGGGAGCCAACAAAGGCAACTGAACACATCACACTCTTGTGGATGGAACCTGAGAGGGAAAGTCAATACAGGCCCCCAGTGTGCTCAGGCCGTCCTGCCTGGGGTAGAGCTTCTGAGGCTACCTGCATAGAAGAGGACAGGTGGGGACTGTGACTCAGAGGCAGAGCATTTTGTGGGAGTGGTGCTGGGGGACAGAGTGCCATCCAGGGCTGCCACAGGCACAGTGCAGCAGGCAAGAAGCTAACGTTCTGGATGGCTGCACGAGAAATGCAGAGGCTGCTCAGGGATTCAGACTTCAGCCTTGAGGTTTGTAGGACCTTGAGGAGTGAGGGGATTAATCCAATCAGTGGGCAAGGCAGGGAGTGCTTGTTTAGACTTTCTTCAGAGACCAGCCAGGCTGCCCATCTGCTGGCTGCCCTATCCGTGTAACAAAGTCTTTTAAGGGGTTGATGTCAAGGTGAGGAGGAGAAGCAGAATGGAGGTGCAAGGTAGACCCAGGTTTGAGTCACAGGGACACTGCAGGTGGCAGGGACAGAGACTCCAGCCAAGCATGGCGGTGGGTGCTTATGCCTCCAGTATTGTGCTCACTGCCAGGGCCTGCTTAATCCATGGTGACCTGATGCAGACATCATAAGGATGTGAATCTGGGGGACCCCAAGTTGCCCCGAAGGATCTTCAGAGACATCTTGGGGGACGGATGTGTCATCTTCCAATGCCTCAACCTTTGGCTCTTTTACGTATTGAATTTTTGCTAGAAGCAAAGGATTTACCTGTGAAACTCTAAAAACATGTGAGTAGCCCCGATACAACAGAGAGCCCAACCTCCAAGCTGGATAAAGGAGGGGGCTGAACTCCAGAATCTTTCATTTGACACCTCCATCTTTAGGCGGTCATCAAGCTTAATTGCGTTCCCATTTATTTTCATACAGATGAAGATTCTATGAACTGTTTCATTTATTATGTAAGTCTGAATGAGATAACTGGTATTAAGCGCTTAGACTCTAATAGAAACTCAGTCATTGCGAGTGTGCTTCACCTCTTTTTCTTCTTAAATTCCAGTCCACTTGCCTTGGTCAGACTTCTTGAAGATTGATCAAGGAACTTTCTGGAAAGGAGCAGTGAGTTGGGCCCTGCAGAGCATCTGGGTCCAAGGACTGTAATACTCACCGTACTGTCTTGCCTTTGTTGTCACGTATTTTTTTGGCTGTTTCTTACCTGCCTGTCCCACTACACTTTTGCTGGGAAAAGACCCCAGTAAGCAGTCTGTTGTGGATCTCCTGGTCCTAATGGGATCAAGGCTCACAGGAAGGGTTTGCTGGGAGAGCCATTGCAGGTGCAGCAGGGCTCACCCTGGCATCAAGTACAGATGTGGGTGTGCATGTAGCCTGGTGACAAGTAACATGCATTCTCACCAGGGCACCTCACCCACCTGCTACCCTGCCAGCATGGCATCAGATACAAAATTAAAACTGTTCAGAGATCTGAAAAGTGAGAGTGGAAATTTTGAGAGAAGAGGCATTCATGTGGGATCCTGCACCTCTGCCTTCTAGTCAGACCCCAGAGAGTAAAGACTCGAAGCTGTCTGTTTCATCGGCGGGTGTCTTACCCAGCTGAATACAGAAAGTGCAGGTAAGTCTAAACATAGCTGGCAAATGAAAATACTAGAAGGCCAAGAACTCCCCCTTACTCTCTTTCCTGGTTCATGGGGATTTAACTTAATAAGTCAAAATTTATCTTACAGGAATTAATGCATTCATCTGAGTTTCTCAGTCATCCAGCTATTTAATTAGTTATCTTCCAAAACAGATAAACTACTAGAAAATTTTCAGGTCTTGTAACCATTTACAAGAAAACAAGCATTTGAAACAAAAATGTTGGATAATCTAAATTATCATTTGTTTTATCCCAAGGAAATGAATCCTATTTAGATCACAAATAATAAACTAGTGCAATGTGTACCTATATATTTGTAAGACAACTGTGCATTTGGAAAAAAATGTTTTGAGAACTTCGTGTTTAAGTCATTATGGAACACGTTTATTAAAACTGGGATGTATGTTTGTGACTCTTCTGGGATCTTCAGGTTACAGGATTAGGGGGAGAAAACAAAAAGCAGTCACCCTTTGCTCTGAGCAAATGTCACTCTGAAAGCAGGGCTATATACAAACACCTGCAACCCAAGTCCTTGGCAACTGGGACAGCAGGGAAGATGGTCCTGTGAGCACAGAAGAGCGCGAGAGGCATGCCCCTGTGTGGATGAGAAGAGGAGAGAATGTCTTTCTGTGTGACATTCAGTGTACTATTTAACTGGCTGCACACACTCCTCCATTATTCAGTCCCCTCTTCAGCTACAACAGGGGTAGTATGACACCAGAGGGCAGTGGTCTGGCGACTGTTACCAATTGTTCAAGGCTTCCTGGAGACGCTTATCCGCAGTCATATTACCCAGTGTGGAGCGGACACCTGACCTCTTGTGATCAAGCACAAAGAAAATGGCCTGTACCCTTGGGACTGGGTGTTGGGCCTGGTTCTGTGGCCAACGACATCTAGGCAGCTGCCAAATTATCCCCCCAACCTCAATCCTCCTGCAAAGAAAATGTGGGGCTGGAATGCATGGGACCTATCTTCAGGCTGGGCGGTGGCTCATGTCTGTAATCCCAGCACTTTGGGAGGCCGAGGTGGGTGAATCACCTGAGGTCAGGAGTTCGAGATCAGCCTGGCCAACATGGCGAAACCTCATCTGTACTAAAAATAGAAAAATTACCTGCGCGTGGTGGTGCATGCCTGTAATCCCAGCTACTCAGGAGGCTGAAACAGGAGAATCACTTGAACCCGAGAGGCTGAGGTTGCAGTGAGCTGAGATTGCACCACTGCACTCCAGCCTGGGTGCGACAGAGTGAGACCCTGTCTCAAAACGCACAAGCGAAGACATATGTTCACTTCTGTGGAGAGAAGCCCACTGTCATTCTGATCTTTGTTTCTCTGTATCTAACACTCTATCCCTCACTTCACACCAGCCCCAGATGATTCTGTAATTTTCTCTTTATCACTGGTTTTAAACAATCACTCTGTGAGGTGTCCTGGTGTTAGTTTCTTCAGGGGTTTTGTACATGGAGTTTGTTGAGCTACTTACTTCTGTGGTTTGCAGATGTCATCAAATTTGGAAAATGTTAGTCATTATTCTTTCAATTTTTTTTTTGTTCCCTCCTTTTCTTTGGGGACTCCAGTTATACTATTATTTAACCATCTGATGTTGTCCCACAGCTCAATTAACCACAATTCTTTTTCTTCCTCCCTGTCTTCCTTCTCTCTATGTTGGATTATTTCTGTGGCTATGTTTTCATATTAACCAATGCAGTATTTAATCTCTTATGTCCGCGTGGTATATCTTTCATCTTGAATATTATTCTTTTTATCTCTAGAACTTCTATTGGAATCTTTTTATATCGTTGTGTCTCTTCTTAACATGTTCAATTTTTGCTTCTTGAACATGTGGAACCCAGGCATAGTAATTGTGTTCCCGTGCTGAAAATTTCTAACATCTGTGTCACACCTGGGTCAGTTTCAATGATTTTTTTTTTCTGCTGTTTGAGTATTTCTCTCATCTTTGACTGGATGCTAGACAAGAATTTTACCTTATTATGTGCTGGATATTTTTGTATTTCTACAAATATTCTTGAATTTCTCTCTGATACATAGCTAAATTACTTGGAAACAGTTTGACTTTTTTCAGGTCTTGCTGGGTTAGGCAAGACCAGAGCATTAGCAACAAAAATATGTTTTCCCTGCTCTGAAGCAGAATGTTTCTGAGTGCTATGCTTGTTGCCCTGTGAATTATGATGCTTTCCACATTGGCTGGTAGAAATTGGAATATATCCTTCTCTGTGTGAGTTCCCAAGGATGTTTTCCTCTAATGCTTTCACATAGTTCCTTCTCCAACTTTGTGCTGTTTTCTCACGTGCATGGACAGGCTGGTCTGTACTTAGCTGAAGGCTTCAGAGAAGCCTTTGCTGATCTTGGAATTATTTCTCTCAGTGGCCCTCTGTTTTCTCTGTGTTCTGCTTTGCAAACCCTAACTCTCTGATCCCCTGTACTTCCAGTTCTGTCTTCCACTCAGAGAGACTCTGAGTTCTACCTGGGCTTGTCCTTACACACCATGGCCTGGAAATTATCTAGAGCATGTGCAGGCATCGCCTCCTGTGTTCCCTTCTCTTCTCCCAGGAGTCCATTTCTTGTGTTGCCTGATGTGCAAAGTCTTAAATATCACTGTTGCATACATTCGTGTGTGTGTGTGTGTGTGTGTGCATGTGTGTGTGTGAGAGAGAGGGAGAGTTGTTTCAGGTGGGAGTATAAACATGTTTCTTGTTACTTCATCTTGGTCAGGAGCAGAAATGATCACCTTAAGGGTCTTAAGTCCCTTTTCCCAATGGGTGCTTAAAATACTTTCACTACACTCACTTCTAACTCTGAAATTCTGTGTCAACATCAGAATATTTGTGTGTTTTTGGATTTTTCTGGTGCTCTGTAGTTTCAATTAGAGCAGATTACAGAATTAATCACTTCAATAAATCTATTCATTTATTCAAGTTTGTTTATTTTTACTGAATGACTCCTGTGACAGAGTCTGAAAGAAATTATTGAAATAAAGAGCCATCATGCCCGTCATCCTGGGAATAGGAATCTATAGTCTGTCTGGTGGTGCCGATCACCTTCAAGCAGACACAATGTTCAGATGAATGCACACTTATAAATATAACACACTCCATTCAGGATGATAACTAAGAATTGTGAGAGGACACAGGAGGGAGGGTGAGATTAGACGAACACTCAAGACTGGCCCTTGATGAGCCCCAAGGATTAGAGAGAGACAGCAGCACCGCAGGTGAGGAAAAGGAACCTGGTGGAGAAACTGTGTATGTGGGGATACAGCTAACCAGAGAGGTGAGAAATCTCTCTGAGAATTACAAAGCACTGCTCAAGGAAATCAGAGAAGATACAAACAAATAGAAAAACATTCCATTCTCATAGGTAGGCAGAATCAATATTGTTAAAATGGCCATATTGCCCAAAGCAGTGTACAGAGTCAATGTTATCCCTATCACAGAACTAGAAAAAGACTATTCCAAAATTCATATAGAACTCAAAAAGAGACCAAATAGCCAAAGAAATCTTAAGCAAAAAGAATGAAGCCAGAAACATCACACTACCTAACTTCAAATTATACTACAAAGCTGCAGTAACTAAAACAACATGGTACTTGCACAAAAACAGACACTAGACCAACGAAACAGAACAGAGAACCCAGAAATAAAGCTAAACACCTACAACCATCTGATCTTTGACAAAACCAAAATAATAATGAGCAATGCGGAGAGGACCCCCTATTCAATAAATGGCGCTTGGATAACTGGCTAGCAAAATGCAGAAAATTGAAACTGGTCTTCTTCCTTTCACTATATACAAAAATAAACTCAAGATGGATTAAAGACTTAAATGTAAAACCCAAAACTATAGAAACTTTAGAAGACAACCTAGGCAATACCAGCCAGCACTCAGGCATGGGCAAAGATTTCATTACAAAGACCCAAAAAGCAATTGCAACAAAAGCAAAACTGACAAATGGGATCTAATTAAACTAAAGAGCTTACACACAGCAAAATAAACTATCAACAGAGTAAACAGACAACCTATAGGATGGGAGAAAATATTTTTAAACTATGCATTCAACAAAGGTCTAATATCCAGAATTTATAAGGAACTTAGGTCAACCAGCTAAGCAGTGAGTATGTATGGACAAAAACAACCCCATTAAAAATTGGCATAGGATATGAACAGGTATTTCTCAAAAGACACACATATGGCTAATAAAGATATGAAAAATGCTCAACATCACTAATCATTAGAAAAAGCAAATCAACGACACAATGAAATACCATCTCATACCAGTCAGAATGTCTATCATTAAACAACAGATTTTGGCAAGGTTGTGGAGAAAAGAGAACACTTATACACTGCTGGTGGGAATGTAAATTAGTTCAACCTCTGTGGAAAGCAGTTTGGAGATTTCTCAAAGAACTTAAAACAGAACTACCCTTTGACCAAACAATCACATTACTGGGTATATACCCAAAGGAAAATAAATTATTTTACCAAAAAGACACATGCATATGTTCATTGTAGTACTATTCACAATAGCAAAGACATGAAATCAACCTGGATTCCCATCAGTGGTGGCTGGATGGAGAACGTGGTACATACATACCATGGAATACTACACAGCCATAAAAAAGAACAAAACCATGTCCTTTGCAGCAGCATGGATGCAACTGGAGGCCATTAACCTAAGTGAATTAACACAAGAACAGAAAACCAAATAGCACAAATTCTCACTTACAAGTGGCAGCTAAACATTGAGCACACATAGATGTAAAGACGAGAACCACAGACACTGGGTCTTACTTAAAGAGGGAGGATGGGAGGAGGGCAAGGTTTGAGACATGACCTATCAGGTACTATGATCATTACCTGGGTGATGAAATCATTTGTACGCCAAGCCCCAATGATTACCTATGTAACAAACCTGCACATGTGCTCCCTGAACCTAAAATAAATGTTGAAAAAAAGTGGAATTGCCGTAGTGATGGCTCATGTGAGCCAGAATTCCAGATGAAAGGTGCAGAAGAGGAAGAACATATCTGAAAGCATACCTTGAATAGGTGACAGTCCCTGTGGCCAGCTTTCAGAGGATCTCTTTGTTTCAAAACAGGCTGTGTTTAAAGAGCCTGGGGTAGAAATAACTGAGCAAGATTTCCCTGAGATTTTAATAAACTAGGACAGAAAAATCATCTCTCTACCACAGGACACTATATTAACTAGTAGTGATAAGTGAATAACTGAGTAATATGAATAGTTGCATAGAACTGTATAGGTTTTCATAAAGGCACATCTAACTCTATGATTCCATTGGATTTCCAAATGAGTACTTTCCCCAGGGTCAATTCTTCCCATTTGCCTGTAAGGAAACGAAGCCTAAGGTCACAAGACTTTTCTCTGATATAGGCTGTAGGGCCAGCTACATAATTTGTCAGACCCAGCGCAAAATGAAAATTAGGGGCTCCATGGTCATAAGTTATTAAGAATTGCAAGATGGTGACAGTGATTGAACCAAAGGTGAGGTCTTTCTGCGAGGGGCCCTGGGAGACTACAGGCCTCATCCCTGCAATGTAGGTCCTGACACGCAGACTTCAGCCTCAGACCACTGAGAGCAAATTCTGATTCTTCTCAGTCCTGGTCAAGTCAGGCTATGACTATGACATTTGTGCTTAAAGGTGCTGGATAAATAAAGGGAGGAAAAACCATTGAAGAAGAGGTTCCTCCAGACACCAACTAAGCAGTATCCCCACCAAGCCAGTGCTCTCTGATACATAAACTGAACTTTTCATTCAAGAGAATACAGAGGCCTCCCTCACACATAAAAGTCATTTTGAGGCTGGGCGTGGTGGTTCCCGCCTATAATCCCAGCACTTTGGGAGGCCAAGGAAAGCAGATCACCAGGTCAAGAGATTAAGACCATCCTGGCCAACATGGTGAAACCCTGTCTCTACTAAAAACACAAAAAATAGCTGGGTGTGGTGGTGTGCGCCTGTAGTCCCAGCTGCTCGAGAGGCTGAGGCAGGAGAATCGCTTGAACATGGGAGGCAGAGGTTGCAGTGAGCTGAGATTGCACCACTGCACTCCAGCCTGGTGACACAGTGAGACTCCATCTCAAAAAAAAAACAAAAACAAAAAAAACAAAAAACAGTTATTTTGCCTTGGCCTAATGGTTATGCCAAGAGATGATTTCACAATATCATCTATTTATGTAAACTCTACTGTTTCCTAAAGCAAGGCATAACCATCTTTAATATAGATGCCTTTCATTTTCCCCTCCTGCTTCCTTATAACTTCTGCTCCAACTTTCTGACCGTGTTTGTGAAATTAGGGAATTACAAAGTATGATTTCAAAGTCAAGCAGGTTCTTATCACACTTCAAATAATTATGCTTCAGGGATCACTGAATTGACTCAATATCCTGTAACTTACTAGCTGAGATTATGAGGCTGGCATTCCATCCAGATTTCAGGAAATGAGCTATCTCAAGTTAAAATAGGGAAATAAAAAGTTCATGCTCAGAGACTTTTCTGCTTTACTGGGGGCTCTTTCAGTGCTGAGCATTTTGCAGATGGTGCTATTTAGTCCTGGTCTCAAAACACAACCTTCCCTGAAAGGAAGCCTAATGATTTGATTTAGTCGGCTCTAGCTTCACTTTGTCTTAACTATATTCTTTTCAAAATTCAAATAATACCTTAAACAGAGACACTTGATGTCTCTCCTTTAATGATGGAATCAACTCCACGAACTTGTCTGTGGCCTTGTGGGTCTCGTGTGAGTTAATCTCAACGTTAGCATCACAGTGTCCTACACACATGCTCAGTTTGTTCCAGCCTGGCTATAAATTGTCCACCAGACATACTTTTCATGGTTTGGGAATGGTGACTTTTACTAACATTCTTTCTGAGCCTGAAATTATGGTCTCTTCATGTCACTAGCTTGAATCCTGCCATAGCTCTATCCATCCACTCATATATGTACGTCCGTACGCATCCATTTCTCCAGCTTCCCTTGTACTCATTATCCGTCCACGTGGCCATTCATCAAACATGTTCAAATGTCTTTTACATGTCATTGTGTGTTTTAGGTGCATACAAATATGAAGTCTTTTAAAACATAATATCACGGGCTACTGGGCCAGCGTAAAAGGCAGACACAAAAAGTGTGGCTGAGCTGGGGCAGTGGCCAAGTGTGAGGACGAGAATGGGCACAAGCTTCTAGTGGGAGGAAAGCTCACTAAGACAGATAAGGAATAGCACAGGAAGGGGCCCCAGGAAGCCAGTGCCCAAGATGAGAACTGAAGGACTAGTAGGACTTGGCCGTCTGCTGCAGGCCTGCCGAATCATATGGCGTTGAGAGGACTACAGGTTGTTTAGCATCACTGCCACCTGGAGTGCATGGGGGTGAGTCCCAAGACCTGCACCTGGAGCAGCGAGCAAGGGGGCCACATGCACAGCCTGCGTGTTGCATCCAGGCATCTGGACTCAACGCTGACCAACACTGGTGGAGTTTTAATTAGTGGGGAGACATGATAAAATTTGAATTCTAGAAAGATCCCTCTGAGGACAGACTGGGCAATAAGAATTTTTCAAGAATTAATGCAATCATCCAAATGAGAAATCAATATTTGAACAAAACACTGGCATATGGAATGGAAAACTGTGTACATTTGAGAGAATACAAGAGACGAAATCTACAGAACCTCGTGATAACAATTGTTAGGAGGGATAGAAATGAAAGTGTCAAGGATGGCTCCTGAGTTTCTGGCTTGTTCCATGTGATTGAATGTGGTTTACTTTACTGAGGTAAGAAACACAGGAGAAGCAGTTTGGAGGAAAATAGTGAGCCTTGTTTTATACGTGTTGGTTTCTATCGATCTCCAGATGGAAATGGCAAATAGAAATTGAGCTTATGAGTTCAGAGGCCAATAAAAGAGCAGCCATCTAGCCCAGGATAACCCAGGTATTTTATATATAATCATGACCATAGAGCTGGATGGTGAAATTATGAGAGTGAGTAAGATGGTGGTAATAGTTAACACATATATTACTTTCTATGTGTCAAGCACTATCCCATAAAGTACATGCATATTGTTAACACCATTAGTCTTCATTATAGCATTGAAGAGAGTTTTTTAAAAAAACACTAGAGCAATCTTGGCACATAGAAATGAAGTAACCTGCCTAGTATCCACCAGCTGGGAATAGGTAAAGCTGAAATGGAAGCCCAGGCAACCAAGCCCTTGAGTCTGTGCTTCTAACCATGAGGTAACACTGCCCCTCAGGGTATGGAGGGCACTTGCCATATGGGAGACATTCAGGAAATACATATGGAGCAGGAGAACTAATGGATGGAATTAACAAGAAGAAATGAGATCCTCTTGGAAGCCCAGCTCTGATGTATCCAAAGTGCAGAATGCCCTGAGATGCTCCAGTCAGAGTGGCTCCCCCTCCATTCAGGATACTCCCATCTTTCAGGATATTTATGGAGAAGCATCTCTACCATGTATAGAACATTGAGTCATGGCCAGGTGAGGTCTATACACCTAGCTGGTGAGCAGTGACCATACCACATTCTGGTTTTACAGTTGATTCTTTGGTAAGGACTGCATTACCTGCAGCTTAATGACAGGCACAGATAAAGAATCTGTTGAATCATGGTCTTAGGACACTGAGTTGTCAGAGCCAAGACAGTATAACCTAAGTGAAAGTAGAAAATGGGTTCATGGTGTAAATTCCCAGCTCACAAATTTGGGTTAACTTCAAGAGCTAGGATCTAATGGCAGAGTAGCCTCGTTTTTCTAAGCCTTACTTTCATCCCTCTCTCAAACAGAGTAGACTATGTCTGTCTTTCAGGGTTGATAATAGGATTCAAACGTTCCAAAGTTCTTAAACACAGAGGCTGCTGTGAAGGAAACTGTTCTATCGATGCATGGTAGATATTTTTACTATTGTTTCCCAGAGATTCAGTATAAGAAACATTGATTGTTAGGGTGTAATGCCAAAGATTACTGTCACCATACAAATTTTGCAATGGAATAGATCTAAATTAATCATCAAATAAGCTGGACACATACCAAGTACCAACAGTCTTAGGACAAATCTGAAATCAGGGTTTCACAAAGCACCATGGTCAGGGTCTGGCAACTAGAAGTTGGGTAGCATTTTCAGTGGACATGTTTGTTAGGAGACCTGGGACTTTCACAGTTTATCCCACTCTGTGCCGCCACAATAATTGGTCCTAGGTGTTTTGTAACCCATCAGAAACTCATGTGTATAAATATTTTATAGAAGTTCGTTCATCTCCATTATTTTCCTTGTATATATTCCTAAAATGATGGAAGGCAAGATAAAGCCACATGAATCCTCCAAAGCCAGTTATTCTAGAGTTAAATTACAAGGACCTAGACAATTTAGCTACTCTGTTGAGACACCCCCACAAGTTATTTCCAGGAAAGTGCACACTGTCTTTTTACTTATGCAGACAGGTGGAGATTCCGTTGCTTCCTAAAGCACCAGTGGTTCTCATTATTTTGCTATGGATGGAATTTTAAGTCTCAAAAAATGTATTCCTAAAGCATTGTTTTTCAGTTGATTAAAACTCAAACAATAATTCTGTAACACAGAGTCAAATAGTTTTTGAGCTGAAAAGGGCCCAAAATGGGTAGTACTCAACTTGATAGTTCCCAAAGATGTGGTGAAGACTTTTCTCAAAATCAAAAGCCAGAACCAAAACTCAACCGTCCTGCTTTCTTCATTCAGCACTCTTTCTTCTCTTGAATCCCACCACTGCCCTAGGAGCATATTCTTTAGTGATTGTTATGCCTGTGATCTCTTCCTGAGAAGATTAAGATTAAATCAAATTAAAAGCTTTCTTTTTTTTTTTTTTTTTTTTTTTTTTTGGTGATTCTGGGTTAACCTTGGAGTGGCTGAAGCTCCATTTTGCATGGATTTAAATAGTTACTATAAATGTGCTCATTTAATCAATGTCACAAGCATATGAAGTATAATTCCTCAATGTCTGGATAGAAATTGTTCTAAAATATGTGAACGTTAATGGGAAGATAATCTGAAGGCAAACCAAACCTTCTGGCAGACTTCTATTGCAAAACTTCAAGGTAGTTCATGAAGATAGTTAGCGAAAGCAATGGTTGATGAATGGAGCGTAAACTGTCTGTGTAATGTTGCGTGTAACTGTGAAGGAAGCAGAGTTAATGAAAGCAGACAAGGAGGCCAATGTGACTAAGTCAAGCAGCAGATTCTAAACAGAGGAACATAGAATGCCTCCCAGGAAAAGCAGTGCCCATCTGGAATCATTACAGAGGGGCACGCTGCTACAGGAAAATATTTTAAATGTTCTGAGACTGTAGTGAGGATTACAAGTTTTTGTTTTGACAAGCAACATGATGAATTTCAGGATCTGAAAACCTGGTGACACACATGGAAGGAAAGATTACCATATTTACCAGCAAATATGAAATATCTCTGATTCCATCTCATTTTTCCCTTGATAGAACAACACGTTTGCTCTAAGTTGAGGGGAAAAGAATGGGGAGGTACAGGAATGGGAAGATTATGTGAGAGTTTAGATACACCCTTAGAAACATGTTGAAGGACTCTTCCATTGCAGGCTTCATCTGTACACACCATATCCCATTCCCAGGGGAGCAGCTTAGACGTACGGGAGGATAAGGAGAAATTCTCCAAGCCCTCGAGGAATTTCTCAGAATAGCACAGCTAGGAAGCTCTAACAAGAGGCTCTAACCTAAATTACCTGATTAGATACATTTGGGCATTTTCTAACCCTTTCCTGAGGGAGTTTATCCCAAATCCTCAGGAAGATACCATAAGAAGCTGTGTGTTTGCATTGCTAGTGAACAGAAAGTGTTCCTTAACAGCTAGAGAAACAAGCAAGTTCACCAGGGAGAAACAACAGTGAAGATGAGAGAAAAAGAGGCATGTACAAACTCACATCACTCCAAAACCAACCCAGAGGATGGGACCAGAACAGGTCAGCAACACAATAGATAGCATTTATTCCAGGACCTCACCATGTGCGGAGTTCAGCATCTGTGTCAATGACAACGTTCACAGATGGACTAGAATTCATTTATTGGGCTTTGTGTGTCCCTTTGGGATAGCAGTTTGGTCCTATATTTTAAACAACATTTCAGTGACTAGCAAAGTAGTAAGTACAGAGCAGGGATAAGTTTGTGGAATTAATTAATAACATGTAGATATGTCTTTGTTTCTATGCAAGTCTTCATTCCTCTTATCCTCACCTGTCTACATCCCATTCAGCCTTAGAAGGGTTGGCACTCATCACCTGTGAATCCCACTGTCATTGCCTCTGTTGCCTCCCATTGATATTAATGATGACATGTTTGTTTCCCACACTGACTCTCGAGCTGCTTCAAGCCTCGCGCTGCTTCTCCTTCACTTTGTTTCCTGGTACACAGTCTAGGGAGATACACAAACCAGGCACTCAGGAAACAGAGGCCAAATGGACCAACAGAGTTCAGGAAATGTGTTGGCTCAGTTATGCTGTGAAAACTAAGTGTAAGCCACTCAGACACACAGACTGGAGTGAGTAGGAGTATGACTTGACAGGCGGAGATTCTGGGAAGACATCTCAAGGCAACAGTTCTCAAAGTGGGGTCCCCAGACCCAGCATCACCTGAGAACTTGTGAGAAGGTCTCAGGCTCCACCTCAGATCTACCAAATCAGAATCCCTGGAGCTGGGGCCCAGCATCTGCATTTTAACAAGCCTTTCAGGTGATTCTCATGGGCACTCCAGTTTGAGAATCACGAATCTAAGGGACTCTACAACAAGCATTCATTCATTCATTTCACTGATATTTATTAATTATAATACACTAAGTGCCAGGTGACATAGAAAGATTTGTCATCAAAGGTCCTAAAATCACAGGGAGGAAAAAGCCACAGGTCAAAATAAATAACCACAAACAGAACAGGGCATTATTAGAGAGGGGTAACACAGTCTGGGTGATCAGAGAAGATAAAATTAAAAGCATTGATGTGTGCTGGCCCTGTCAGATATTTAAGAATATGTCATATTATTCCTGAGGTTGAATTCTTGCTTACTTGGTGTGGATTTTTTTTACTACTATTATTATTATTATTTTATTATACTTTAAGTTCTAGAGTACATGTGTACAATGTGCAGGTTTGTTACATATGTATACATGTGCCATGTTGGTGTCCTGCACCCATTAACTCATCATTTACATTAGGTATATCTCCTAATGCTATCCCTCCCCCCTCCCCCTACCCCATGACAGGTCCCAGTGTGTGATGTTCCCCTTCCTGTGTCCAAGTGTTCTCATTGTTCAGTTCCCACCTATGAGTGAGAATATGTGGTGTTTGGTTTTTTGTTCTTGCAATGGTTTGCTGAAAATGATGGTTTCCAGCTTCAGCCACGTCCCTACAAACGACATAAACTCATCCCTTTTTTATGGCTGCATAGTATTCCATGATGTATATGTGCCACATTTTCTTAATCCAGTCTGTCATTGATGGACATTTGGGTTGGTTCTAAGTCTTTGCTATTGTGAACAGTGCCACAATAAATATATGTGTGCATGTGTCTTTATAGCAGCATGATTTATAATCCTTTGGGTCCATACCCAGTAATGGGATGGCTGGGTCAAATGATATTTCTAGTTCTAGATCCTTGAGGAATCACCACACTGTCTTCCACAATGGTTGAACTAGTTTACAGTCCCACCAACAGTGTAAAAGTGTTCCTATTTCTCCACATCCTCTCCAGCATCTATTGTTTCCTGACTTTTTAATGATTGCCATTCTAACTGGTGTGAGATGGTATCTCATTGTGGTTTTGATTTGCATTTCTCTGATGGCCAGTGATGATGAACATTTTTTCATGTGTCTGTTGTCTGCATGAATGTCTTCTTTTGAGAAGTGTCTGTTCATATCCTTTGCCCACTTTTTGATGGGGTGGTTTTTTGCTTGTAAATTTGTTTGAGTTCTTTGTAGATTCTGGATATTAGCCCTTTGTCAGATGAGTAGATTGCAAAAATTTTCTCCCATTCTGTAGGTTGCTTGTTCACTCTGATGGTAGTTTCTTTTGCTGTGCAGAAGGTCTTTAGTTTAATTATTATTATTATTTTTTATTTTAAGTTCCATGATACAAGTGCAGGTTTGTTACATAGGTATACATGTGTCATGTGGTTTGCTGCACCTATCAACTCATCACCTAAGTTTTAAGCTCTGCATGCATTGACTATTTGCCCTAATGCTCTCCCTCTCCTTGTCCCCACCCCTGGGCTGGCCCTAGTATGTGTTGTTCCCTTTCCTGTGTCTGCGTGTTCTCATTGTTCAACTCAAATTTCTTTCACAGTATCATAGATTTCTAGGCATAATGGACCATATGTCACTTATATCTGTATTGTAAGTTTTGAAAACACTACTAAGTCAAATAGCAGAGCGTATTAAATTTAAGTGAATGAATTAATGAATAAACGATCAAGGACAGAAGGGTAGACAGTAACAAACATAATCAAACTGGTCCAATCCAAGTAAGAAAGATGTAAAGGGTATATTACGACTGAAGTGCAGGATGCCTATTTGCCACAAGTAGAAATAAGAACAGAGAAGTAAGCAGGTACAAGGTTATTGTGGGATTAGAATATATACCCAAGGAACATGAACCTTATTTCCAGACGAGAGATGCTTTTAAATCTAATTTTAGATTATTATGACCTAATTTAAAAACTGGTATAATTTTAAGCTAGCGAACATTTACCCCTGGCACATGTATTTTATTGAGGTGTGAGGTATTTTGTGATCTTCAGCACAGCTAAAGAGTAAGAGGCGATCCATTATCTAATACAACTGGGGCTATGTGACCCAAACAGCCTGATTCCAACAGTCACTGCAGTTGACAAAAATCAGGCAACATGACATCTGGTGCTGTGATTGCTCCACCAGGAAGTGTGGAAACATAAAATGGTAAAAAAGCAGAACAACTTTCCAAGATCAGCATGGTCACACCCTATAAAAATCCTCATGATTCAGGATGACTCGCAGAGACAAAAGGGTTTGGAAAGTTCACACATCTTGAAAGCCACATTAGATGAGTGATTCTTCTGTATCCTCTGCTATTTAAACTCTAGAAGAAATGGTTTGCATTTATAGGCTCTAATTTTGGAATGGAAAAATCAATCGCAATGCCTCCAATAGATGACATCATGTATGGTTTGAGTCTCGAGGGCTTATCAAAGTCCCATAGTCTCTTAGTATTAATGCTGAGCTTCATAAAATAAACAAGTAAAACACACATAACTTTTGTAACTCAGGGTTTCAAAACACATATGTGTTTATGATATGACTTTCAGCTATTGGATTTTCCCCCACAGAGGTGAAGGGATTAAATAAATCAGATGAGACATTATCAATGTCAATGCAAGTGGCCTTGTGGAATGACATTGGTCCAGGAGGCCTCCAAAGTTATCCTCAGTCACAGGATCCATTCCTTGGAAACCCTTCAATGTCATGTTGTAGTTCAAGTTAAAATGTTCACCTCCAGGATCTCACTGTCTCATTTACATGTAAGCAAATTTCTTGCATGTTCCAGGAAACACATCATTTCTTTGGGACCACAGAGGTCAGTGGACCTTACTCCTCCTGAAGGCAGGTGCTCAGCTCTGCCCATTTGCTGATCTGTCAATCCATGTATCTGCCTGCTTTGTCCTGTAGGTATTGATAGAACAGTTGGGATTTTTCCACTATAGCAAAAGCAATGTACACATTAAGATTCAGAAGTATCCCTGAAGAACTCAAGCACACCAACAGCATAACCCAGTAGGACTCTTGAGAGTCACCGTGGCCACTGTCACGTGGGAAGAAATAATGAAGTCCTTTTAAAACCTTGTAAGTAGGGAGAAAGTTGGTTCTGTGTAGCCTGAACTCTAATCAAACATATAATTTATTAGAACATAATTGCAAAGTTACCTTAATAATGTAAATATTTGTAAAAATGAATTTCGGGGCAATTAATGGCCCATTATCTCCAGACTGAGGACCTCTAATTGGAACATAATTTTAGGATCAGAGATAAAAGTTGAAAAACTTCTCAATTATATTGTGAAACAATCAGTAAGCACTTAAGTAACTTCCCAGGTCTCCTAAATTTCAAAGTAGAAAACAACCTGACACTCAGTTAATCTTCTCAATTGAAGGAGTTTTTTTTTTTTCCTAGTCGCTGGTTTAAAATTATTTGACTTCCAGGCCCATTCTAAAATGAACATTAAATTGGTATGTTTGATGGTATAAACGCTCTGATGGTTTAAATCCTGGATTGTAAAAAATAATTCAAAAATAAAGTAATCAGAAAAATTTATTTCTCCTCATTGATTGGTGTAATTCTTTCAGCAGGGCAAATTCATTATGGAAGCATATAGATGTCTTTGTCAACATAAGTGAAAGAGTAAAGGGTTTATGGAAAGACTCCAACACTTATATAAAACAATTGATAAAATGATTAATTCATCCACCATGTGAGAAGGTATTTCACTATTGATAAGTAGAATTTAAAGAGCATCAGCAGCATCACTAATCATTAGAGAAATGCAAATCAAAACCACAATGAGATACCATCTAACACCAGTCAGAATGGCTATGATGAAAAAGTCAAAAAATAACAGATGCTGGTGAGGTTGTGAAGAAAAAGGAATGCTTATACACTGTTGGTGGTGAGAGTGTAAATTAGTACACCATTGTGGAAGACAGTGTGGCAATTCCTCAAAGACCTAAATACAGATATATCATTCGACCCAGCTATTCCATTATTGGGTGTATACCCAAAGAAATATAAATCATTCTGTTATAAAGACACATGAATGCACACATATGCTCATTGCAGCACCATTCACACTAGTAAAGACATAGAATCAACCTAAATGGCATCAATGGTAGACCAGATAAAGAAAATGTAGTGCATACTATGCAGCCATAAAAAAGAACGAAATCGCATCCTTTGCAGGGACATGGATGCAGTTGAAGGGCATTATCCTTTCAAACTAACACAGGAACAGAAAACCAAATACTGTATGTTTTCACTTATAAGTGGGAGCTAAATAGTGAGACTGCATGGACGTATAGAAGGGAACAGCATATACTGGGGCCTTTTGTAAGGTGGAAGGTAGGAGGAGGGAAAGGATCAGGAAAAATAACTACTGGATACTAGGCTTAATAGCTGAGTGATGAAATAATCTATACAGCAAATACCAATTACACAAGTTTACCTATGTAACAAACCTGCACTTGTACGCCTGAACTTAAAATAAAAGTTAAAAAAAAGAATTTTAAGAGGATGAGATTAAAAGACTATCTGAACTTGAATTCAGAACTCTAAACTTAGATGAGTTATTGAAGTTTTCTGAATCAAATTTTTCTCCTCTGCAAAAATTGGGATAGACATTTGCACTTGTTTGACTGTAAAGTGACAATACACACTTCAGTGCTTGACACATAATGGTACTGTGGGATGTGTGTGCCAATTGAATTAAAGGCAAGTGTACTAGAATGCAATTAGCCAAGAATCAGACTTGCACAGTTTTCAAAATAATTTCAATGAAAAAAAAAATTCTGCAGGGCACTTCTTACTCATCTGGTGCATCTGTAGTTGGAGTCAAGAAGACGGATGGACAGAAATACAGTTTTTTTTAGAAGTCTTCAGTGCTATTGACCAACACATTCATTCTCTTCCTACCTGTTCAAACATAGCATGTGACATGCTCTGGTCAATTAAATATAAGCAGAAGGAATGTGCATCCCACTCCTGGGCAGAAAACTTTCAGAGCTGGTGCACAATTTGCTGTGTTCTTTCTCCTGCTCCAGAGACCAGAAATGCTCCAGCTGGTGAGGATTTGACTGCCTGTGTCTGAGTCAAGAAGTCATGGAGCAGAGCACTCAACTGCCTGTGATTGACATGTAATAAGAGTGAGAAAAACACTGTATTGTTTTAGCCCCACTAAGAGATATTGGAGGTGTTAATGACCCCAGCATCAATATAGTCTAGTCTACACTAACTCAAAGAAAATGGTACCTGTCTTAGTTTTGAGGACTACCATAACAAAGTCCCACAAACTGGGCAGTTTACACAGCAGCAATTTTATTGTCACAGTTCTGAAGGGTAGAAGTACAAGATAAGATGTTGGCAGGGTTGGTTCCATCTGAAGGTAGTGAGAGAGAATCTGTTCCAGGACTCCTCCCTTGGTTCTTTGGATTGCTGGAAATCTTTGACTTTCCTAGACATCTACTGTATGATTCAATCTGCTTTCATCTTCACATGGAATTTTCCCTGCATGCCGGTCTATGTCCAAATATCACCTTTTAATAAGAACACCAGTCATATCAGATTAGGGATCAGTATGGCATCATCTTTATTCCACTAATTAAACTCACAACGATTCTATTTCTAAATATAATCTAACTCTGAGTGCATTTTAAGGCACTGTGGGTTAGGCCTTTAACATACGTATTTTGGGTGGACATAATTCAATCATAACTATACCTAAAATTTGGCATAATGCAAACTCAAAATGTATGGACACATTGTTGCATAGTAGGTAGAAATTAAATGGTTGACCAAGGCTGGAATTTGGTGATCCATTAAACTGTAGTGTAATATTTCATAAACTTTCCATCTCTAGTAATTTGTGAAGTGGAAGGTATTGGAAAACAGAGTATTAGTGGGTGGCTGCTGTATTTGGCAAGGCATAGTGAAAGGAAAGGAAGGAGTTCAGCAAAGAGTTGACTATTTTGTAAACAAGAATGAAAGGAAATAGAAAGAGTCCACACATTTAGGGGCCTGTAGTGTTATAAGGAGAATAACATCTCACCCTGAAGATTACCAGTGATATTTTAAAATATTCAAATAAAAAATAATATTCAAATCTTAGCTTTGTAGCAAGCGTTAAATAAATGCTATATCTTTTAAACTCAGTGAAAAATTCCTCTGAACAAATGTCTCAGAGTAAAAATTTAATTAAGGGCCAGGTGCGGTGGCTCAAGCCTGTAATCCCAGCACTTTGGGAGGCTGAGGCCAGTGGATCACCTGAGGCCAGAAGTTCGAGACTAGTCTGGACAACATGGTGAAACCCCATCTCTACCAAAAACACAAAAATTAGCCAGGCGTGGTGGCAGACACCTGTAATCTCAGCTACTCAGGAGGCTGAGGCAGGGGAATTGCTAGAATCTGGCAGGCAGAGGTTGCAGTGAACCAAGACCATGCTACTGCACTCCAGCCTGGCAACAGAGCTAGACTCCATCTACTTAAAAAAAATTAATTAAAATGTGGCGTCCAGTAAATTCTTTCAACTTCATCCAGCAGCTCAGAGAAAAGTGTCTAAGTGTATAGCTTTTCCATTAAACCTAATAAGCTCAAGTTACATAAGACAGTAATTAAATCAAAAGACAGAGAGGTAGGAAAAATAACAAAGATACTTGGTAACTCTGAGAGCTATGTCTGAAAAAGGGGGATGAGCCAGGCATGGTGGTGAACACCTGTAACCTCAGCACGTTAGGAAGCTGGGGCTGGAGAATCACTTGAACCCAGGAGATCAGTCTGGGCAACAAATTGCGAGGCTGTCTTTACTAAAAAATCAAAAAATTAGCCAGGTATGGTGGTGAGAACCCATGGTCTCAGCTACATGGGGGTGCTGAGGCAGGAGGATCCCTTGAATCCCAGAGATTGAAGGTGCACTGAACTGTGATTGAACTACTGCACTCCAGCCTGGGTGACAAAGCAGGACTCTGTCTCAAAAAAAAAGGGGGGAGGGATTAAAATAAAATAAAACAAAAGAGGAGTAGATATGGCTACCGGTACATAGAAATCAGACAGATAAGGTGCCTAGTAAGTAGTCGAGATAAATGGACCTGCCAAAATAATCACAAAATTTGTCAAGATTGGCTATTAGAGACCTAAACTAACCCATAGGGTGCCCCACATACCTACGGGCAGAAAGTGAACTGAGGAGAACTCTCAGCCTTCAGCAAAGGCTTGTGTCCCAAGGGCCACATTCAGTGGGGTTGAGGATACTGTAAAAGGGAGAATCTTCCAGATGGCAGAGCAAACAGCCATGAAGAAAAGTAGACAAAGAAGGTATCCACAGGAACAAGAATCAGAGTCCGTGATGGGAAAATTCCCTGTCCCCCTAAGTAGCAGGCCCTCAAAATACATGTCCAAGGGAAACTGAAATTGCTGTATCCCAGGATATCTTTATGTGGCTCCCGTTCTTCCCTTTATACACTGGGCATGTGTGTTGAGGTTACTGCAATCTTGTTCCGCCATTATAAATTGAGCATGTGGTGAGGAGGGAAGGAATTTGCCTTTTTAATTCTTATGTCATTCTTTCTTTTCTCCCAGAAATCCTGGGCTTTATGCATTGCGCTTTATGGATAGGATCTTGGGGTTGCTTTTCCTGGAAAAAGGTGGGTGTGTTTTGTGTGTACAATCAATGAACTGGAATGACAGACTATGGCTATCATTGGTGCTGGAATTTCTCTTCCAGACTCATGGTCAGGATGTCGTCTCTTGCTTCCTTGAAGTTAGGCAAGTCCGGGCCCCTGTGTCTTGCTTTGGTGGGGGAAATGTGAGAAACCATGATATTTATCACCTCTAGGTGGAAATATTTCAAAACTAGTGCATGCAATTTGCCATGTTCTCTTTTCTCTGCTATAGCAACCGGCAACATGCCAAATACTGGGGGCTTTGCTGTTCACGTCTCTGAGTCAATATGACATGGAGCAAAAGCCCCAGCTAAGCTGAAATAGACATGTAGCATAAATAAGAAAAAAAATAAATATTTCCCATTTGTCATGAGTGGTGCAAGGTTAGAGATAACCAGATCCATGCATTTTTGTGTCTTTCCACAACGTCAGGCTTTTATTGATTGTGATTCAATCACAAAAGCCACAAGCCACATGGAGTTCCCAAGGAGGCAATTCTCCTTGTTACATCTTGTTTACTCAGCAGTCAGAGGTGCGGGCACACAGGCTCAAGTTGCTCCACGAGTCAGTCAATATTATAAACCATACATCATAATATGCTGAATCAATATATAAATGTTAGGAATTAAGTATTCCACAACAAGCAAGGTAACATTTAGCATCAAGAGAAAAAGAGATAGGAGAGAACCTTAACGAACTAGCCCAGGGGGAGGGAAGAAGACAAAAGGAGTCCTAGTCTGGGCCTGATGGTCCAGCCCCTGGGTCTTGCAAGGAAGAGTCTTTAAGGTGGCACAGCCTTCAGTGACAGATGCCAACTTCTTATCACAGGTGACAGTGGGACATTTACCATTTGGGGCGAATGTTTAGAACAAGACAGCTTGTTCTTTTATAGCCACAGAGTCCTCCAGTGACAACTGATAATGGAAGAGTATGCTTGTTTGTGTCCTTATCTGGTTGGAGGCAGTAATTTTTTTTGTTGTTTATTAAACAAACCATCTTATGCTTGTTGGTAAAGTGAACTGGGAAATACAAAATGCAGTCCTTTTCTAAGATGCAACTACTTTTGTCTAGGGTGCTCTGTAAACTATTCTAGTCCACTGAGATTTGGGGCTTGTATATATTTGCAGCAACACTTCACACATTCTGATGAATACAATGATTCACTATTGTATTCTGAAAATAAGGAAGATGTAGTTGAAAATTTGAAAGAAAACAGATTGACTCAAATGTTATTAGAGTTCTGAAAATAAAATAAATTAGTAGAATAAAGAAAAGAAATAAGAAAATGAAATTCTAACATATTGAGGGGTATAAATAGGTTCAATTTATCAGAAAAAAATTTGTCTAATATAATATTAAATAAAAGGTCATGTTGATATGAAAAAGTGTAAATATTAACATATAGACAGTTCCAAAAGAATTTAAAAAGAAAAAAGTTATAAAAAAAGTTCTAAGGATGCAAGACGGCTGAATAGACACTGGTCTGCAGCTCCCAGCAAGATCCACACAGAAGGCGGGTGATTTCTGCATTTCCAACTGAGGTACCCGGTTCATCTCACTGGGACTGGTTGGACAGTGGGTGCAGCCCAAGGAGGGCCAGCCGAAGCAGGGTGAGGTGTCACCTCGCCCAGGAAGTGCAAGGGGTCGGAGAATTTTCTCCCCTACCCAAGGGAAGCTGTGAGGGTCTGAGCCTGAGGAACTCTGGCACAGATACTGTGTTTGTCCCATGGTCTTCACAACCCACAAACCAGGAGATTCTCTCCAGTGCCTACCCCACCAGGACGCTGGATTTTAAACACAAACTGGGTGGCCAATTGGGCAGACATCCAACTAGCAGCTGCCAGAGCTCTTTTTTTTCCCCCCATACCCCAGTGGTACCTGGAATGCCAGTGAGACAGAACCGTTCACTTCCCTGGAAAGGGGTGCTGAAGCCAGGGAGCCAAGTGGTCTGGGTTGGTGGGTGCCACCCCCACAGAGCCCAGGAAACTAAGATCCACTGGCTTGAAATTCTCGCTGCCAGCGCAGCAGCAATCTGAGATCCACCTGGGACATTGGAGCTTGGTGGAGGGAGGGGCGTCCGCCATTGCTGAGGCTTGAGTAGGCGGTTTTATGGTCACAGTGTAAACAAAGCCTCTGGGAAGTTTGAACTGGGTGGAGTGCACTGCAGCTCAGCAAGGCTGCTGTGGCCAGACTGCCAGATTTCTCCTCTCTGAACAGGGCATCTCTGTGAAAAAGGCAGCAGTCAGGGGCTTATAGCAGATTTAAACATCCCTGCCTGACGGCTCTGAAGAGAGCAGAAGACCTCCCAGCACAGCTTTCAAGCTCTGGTAAGGGTCAGGTTGCCTCCTCAAGTGGGTCCCTGAACCCCATTTATACTGACTGGGAGACACCTCCCAGTAGAGGCTGACGGACATCTCATACAGGAGAGCTCTGACTGGCATCTGGCAGGTGCTCCTCTGGGTCTAAGCTTCCAGAGGAAAGAACAGGCAGCAATCTTTGCTGCTCTGGAGCCTCCGCTGGAGATACCCAGGCAACCAGCATCAGGAGGGGACCGCCAGCAAACTCCAGCAGCCTGGCAACAGAGGGGCCTGTTAGGAGGGAAAGAAACAAACGGAAAGCATTAGCACATCGACTCAAAGACCCCATCCAAAGGTCACCAACGTGAAAGACCAAAGGTTGATAAATCCACAAAGATGGGGGAAAAAACAGTATAAAAAGGCTGAAAATTCCAAAAACCAGAAAGCCTGTCTTCCTCCAAAGGATTCTAACTCCTCGCCAACAAAGGAACAAAACTGGAGGGAGAATGAGTTTGACGAACTGACAGAAGTAGGCTTCAGAAGGTGGGAAATATAACAAACTCCTCCGAGCTAAAGAAGCGTGCTCTAACCTAATGCAAGGAAGCTAAGAACCTTGGGAAAAAGGTCAACTGAATTGGTGACTAGAATAACCAAGGTAGAGAAGAACATAAATGACCTGATGGAGCTGAAAAACACAGCACAAGAACTTCGTGAAGAATACACAAGTATCAATAGCCGAATAGATCAAGTGGAAGAAAGGATATCAGTGATTGAAGATCAACTTAATGAAATAAGAAGACAAGATTAGAGAAAAAAGAATAAAAAGAAGCAAACGAAGCCTCCAAGAAATATGGGACTATGTGAAAAGACCCAATCCACATTTGATGGGTGTACCTGAAAGTGATGGGAGAATGGAACCAAGTTGGAAAACACTCTTCAGGATATTCTCCAGGAGAACTTCACTAATCTAGCAAGACAGGCCAACATTCAAATTCAGGAAACACAGAGAACACCACAAAGATACTCCTTGAGAAGAGCAACCCCAAGACACATAATCATCAGAGTCACCAAGGTTGAAATGAAGGAAAAAATGTTAAGGGCAGCCAGAAAGAAAGGTCTAGTTACCCACAAAGGGAAGCCCATCAGACTAACAGTGAATCTCTCTGCAGAAACCCTACAAGCCAGAAAAGAGTGGGAACCCATATTCAACATTTTCAAAGAAAATAATTTTCAACCTGGAATTTCATATCCAGACAAACTAAGCATCATAAGTGAATGAGAAATAAAATCCTTTACAGACAAGAAGCCCTAAACATGAAAAGGAACAACCGGTACCAGCCACTGCAGAAACATACCAAATTGTAAAGAACATCGATACTATTAACTGCATTAACTTAACGGGCAAAACAACCAGCTAGCATCACAATGACAGGATCACATCCACACATAACACTATTAACCTTAAATGTAAACAGACTAAATGCCCCAATGAAAAGACACAGACTAGCAAATTGGATGAAGAATCAAGACCCATCAGTGTGCTGTATTCAGTATGCCAATCTCTTGTGCAAAGACACGCATAGGCTCAAAATAAAGGGATGGAGGAATATTTACCAGGCAAATGGGAAGAAAAAAAAAAAAGCAGGAGTTGCTATCCTAATCTCTGATAAAACAGACTTTAAACCAACAAAGATCAAAAGAGACAAAGAAGGGCATTACATATTGGTAAAGGGATCAATGCAACAAGAAGAGCTAACTGTCCTAAATACATATGCACCCAATGCAGGAGGACACAGATTCATAAAGCAATTTCTTAGAGACTACAAAGAGACACAGACTCCTAAACAATAATAGTGGGAGACATTAACACCCCACTGTCAATATTAGACAGATCAATGACACAGAAAATTAACAAGGATATTCAGGACTTGAACTCAGCTCCGGACCAACTGGACCTAATAGACATCTACAGAACTCTCAACCACAAATCAACAAAATATACATTATTCTCAGCACCTCATCGCACTTATGCTAAAATTGACTACATAATTGGAAGTAAAACACTCCTCAGCAAATGCAAAAGAATGGAAATCATAACAAACAGTCTCTCAGACCACAGTGCAATCGAATTAGAACTCAGGATTAAAAAACTCACACAAAGCCACACAACTACATGGAAACTGAGCAACCTGCTCCTGAATGACTACTGGGTACATGACAAAATGAAGGCAGAAATAAAGATGTTCTTTGAAACCAATGAGAATGAAGACACAATGTACCAGAATCTCTGGGACACATTTAAAACAGTGTTTAGAGGGGAATTTATAGCACCAAATGCCCACAAGAGAAAGCAGGAAAGATCTAAAATCGTCACGCTAACATTAAAATTAAAAGAACTAGAGAAACAACAGCAAACAAATTCAAAAGCTAGCAGAAGACATGAAATTTCATAACTAACATCAGAGCAGAACTGAAGGAGATAGAGACATGAAAAACCCTTCAAAAAAATCAATGGATTCAGGAGCTGGTTTTTTGAAAGAAATCAACAAAATAGACCGCTAAGCAGACTAATAAAGAACAAAAGAGAGAAGAATCAAATAGATGCAATAAAAAATCATGTAGGGGATATTACCGCTGATCCCACAGAAATACAAACTGCCATCAAAGAATACTATAAACATCTCTATGCAAATAAATAAATAAATAAGTAGCTAGAAAATCTAGAAGAAATAGGTAAGTTCCTGTACACATACACCCTCCCAAGTCTAAGCCAGGAAGATGTCAAAAACCTGAATAAAGCAATAACAAGTCCTGAAATTTAGGCAGTAATAAATAGCCTACCAACCAAAAAAAGTCCAGGACCAGATGGATTCACAGCTGAATTCTACCAGAGGTACAAAGAGCAGCTGGTACCATTCCTTCTGACACTCTTCCAAACAATAGAAAAAGAGGGATGTCTACCTAACTCATTTTGTGAGGCCACCATCATCCTGATACCAAAACCTGGCAGAGACACAACAAAAAAAGAAAATTTCAGGTCAATACCCCTGATGAACATCAATGCGAAAATCCTCAATAAAATACTGGCAAATCAAATCCAGCAGCACATTAAAAAGCTTATCTACCACAATTAAGTCGGTTTCATCCCTGGGATACACGGCTGGTTCAACATATGCAAATCAATAAACGTAATACATCACATAAACAGAACCAATGACAAAAACCACATGATTATCTCAATAGATGCAGGAAAGGCTTTCGATAAAATTCAACACCCCTTCATGCTAAACGCTCTCAATAAACTAGGTATTGATGGAATGTATCTAAAAATAATAACAGCTATTTATGACAAACCCATAGCCAATATCATACTAAATGGGCAAAAACTGGAAGCATTCCCTTTGAAAACTGTCAGAAGACAAGGATGCCCTCTCTTATCACTCCTTGTCAACATGGTATTATAAGTTCTTGCCAGGGCAATCAGCCCAGAGAAAGCAATAAGTGGTATTCAAACAGGAAGAGAGGAAGTCAAATTGTCTCTTTATCCAATGACATGATTATATATTTAGAAAACCCCATCGTCTCAGCCCCAAATCTCCCTAAGCTGATAAGCAACTTCAGCAAAGTCTCAGCATACAAAATCAATGTGCAAAAATCACAAGCATCCCTATAAACCAATAACAGACAGAGAGCCAAATCATGAGTGAACTCCCATTCACAATTGCTACAAAGAGAATAAAATACCTAGGAATACAACTTACAAGGGATGTGAAGGACCTCTTCAAGAAGAACTACAAACCGCTGTTCAAGGAAATCAGAGAGGACACAAACAAATGGAAAAATATTCCATGCTCGTGGATAGGAAGCATCAATATCATGAAAATGGTCATACTGCCCAAAGTAATTTATAGATTCAAAGCTATCCCCATCAAGCTACCACTGACTTTCTTCACATAATTGTAAAAAAATACTTTAAACTTCATATGGAGCCAAAAAAGAGCCAGCATAGCCAAGACAATCCTGGGCAAGAAGAACACAGCTGGAGGCATCATGCTACCTGATTTCAAACTATACTATAAGGCTACAGTAACCAAAACCACACAGGTACTGGTACCAAAACAAATATATAGACCAATGGAACAGAATGGAGGCCTCAAAAATAACACCACACAACTGCAACCATCTGATCTTTGACAAGCCTGATACACACAAGCAATGGGGAAAAGATTCCCTATTTAATAAATTGCGTTGGGAAAACTGGCTGACCATATGTAGAAAACTAAAACTGCACCCCCTCCTTACATCTTATACAAGAATCAACTCAAGATGAATCAAAGACTTAAACATAAGACCTAGGACCACTTAAAACGTCGAAGAAAACCTGGGCAATACCATTCAGGACATAGGCATGGGCAAAGACGTCATGTCTCAAACACCAAAAGCAATGGCAGCAAAAGCTAAAATTGACAAATGGGATCTAATTAAAGAGCTTCTGCACAGCAAAAGAAACTATCATCAGAGTGAACAGGCAACCTACAGCATGGGAGAAAATTTTTGCAATCTACTCATCTGACAAGGGGTAATATCCAGAATCTACAAAGAACCTAAACAAATTTACAAGAAAAAAGCAAACAACCACATCAAAAAATGGGCAATGGACATGAACACTTTTCCAAAGAAGGCATTTATGCAGTCAACAGACATATGAAAAAATGCTCATCATCACTGGTCATTAGAGAAATGCAACTCAAAATCACAATGAGATACCATCTCATGCCAGTTAGAATGACAATCATTAAAAAGTCAGGAAACAACAGATGCTGGAGAGGTTGTGGAGAAATAGGAATGCTTTTACACTGTTGGTGGGAGTGTAAATTAATTCAAACATTGTGGGTGACAGTGGTGATTCCTCAAGGATCTAGAACTCAAAATACCATTTGACCCAGCAATCCTATTACTGGGCATAAAGCCAAAGGATTATAAATCATTCTACAATAAAGACACATGCACACATATGTTTATCATGGCACTGTTCACAATAGCAAAGACTTGGAGCCAACCCAAATGTCCATCATTGATAGACTGGATAAAGAAAATGTGGCACATATACACCATGGAATACTATGCAGCCATAAAAAAGGATGAGTTCATGTCCTTTGCAGAGACATGGATGAAGCTGGAAACCATCACAGCAAACTATCACAAGATTGGAAAACCAAACACTGCATGTTTTCACTCGTATGTGGGAGTTGAACAATGAGAACACATGGACACAGAGCAGGGAACATCACACACTGGGGCCTGTTGCAGGGTGGGGGTTTAGGGGAGGGATAACATTAGGAAAAATACCTAATGTAGGTGACAGGTTGATGGGTGCAGCAAACCACCATGGCAAGTGTATACCTATGGAACAAAACTCATTTTGTGCACACATAACCCAGAACTTAAAGTATGATGATAATTAAAAAAAAAAAAATTCTAAAAAGTTCTAAAAGTTGGGGTTTTGAATGAACCCCAAACTATGCAGAAACCAATATTTCAACATAGAAATGTAAGAGACAGTTGATTTTCATTATTAGCAGTAGTTTTATTTTGTGAAGTTGCTGCAAACACTGAATTAGATGATAGCGCCCTGTTGCTCCTGGGAAAATGAAGGCTTAGGTTCCTGTAAGGCTCTGCTCACAACATTTTAATAAACTGATTAATACATGACCTTGTTTATGTGTATTCTGCTTAAAGTTACCTTATTTAATACCTATTATTGATTAATTATCATTAATAGATATTAAGGGGTGATAGCTTGATAATTCATAGTTGAAAGCTCATCTAACACAAGTATTTTCTCCATACAGCGCTTCTTAGCTTTCTAGTGGGATGAGACTCCAGGCAGCACTTGAGCACTGTGTTCAGGCCCATGTTAAACAGCAAAAATTACCAACAAAAAAAAATACAAAAATGCAGAAGACGTTAAACTAACAAGACCTTGAAAAGAACCTGTGCTAACACTATGAGCTAATAAAGAAGGCAGACAATCCACTTCTTCACCTCAGCTCAGAACAGAAGCAGCAGTGATGCAAACTTTCTCACTGCTCTGCCCTGTGTGCAAATGACCATAAAAGTACTGAGAATACTGATCCGAGGGTTACAAATACATTTTAACGAGTAGGTAAATCTCGAATACTGAATCCAGGAATAATGAAGGTCGACTGTAAATGGAAAAAGGTAGTCTGGTCTTTCTGGTTTTATCTACCACATCAAGTCTGTCCACCCAAGAGTGACACAGATATTGGTGTCTGTTTCCTACAGATTGTCCCCAGTAATTACATATTCAGTGCTGCCCATGGTACTGAGGCATGGTACTATGCATGCGACAAGGGACAGCTCTTCGAGGGAGGTGTTGTGGTGCTAATTTCCCTTCTTCTCTTCTTGCTCCTACTTCTCTCTGGGCTTCCTCAACATTACATTTCTCCCCATCCCCAAATATCGCAAGATTCCTTTTACCTCCACCTCCAGCCATCAAACCAACTTTTTTCTACCTGTGGAACACTACTCTTGCCAGGCTCATTGCAGTCCATTCTTCGGATTTAATTTGCATATGCAGTAGGTTCCTCAATAACATTGTTTTGTTCAATGTCATTTTGTTATAATATCGATATAAAAAAAATGATTCCAGTCCTGGATCACTCTCTTTGTGGGGTTTGCATGTTCTACCCCCATCTGTGTGGGCTTCCTTCAGGAATCCAGTTTCTTTCCTCATCCCAGAGGTGTGCACATTGGGTGAACCAGTGTGTCTGAGGGTATCTCAGAGTAAGTGACTATGAGTGTGTGTTTGTGTCTGTGTGTGTGTGTGTGTGTGCATGCCTTGTGATGGAATGGGGTCCTGTTCAGGGCTGGTTCTTGCCTTGGCTTCTTAGCCGATGGGAGAGGCCTCAGTCACCTGCAACACTGAACCGGAATAATTGAGTCAATAATTATCTCACTTGTTTCTATTGATCTTTCTTAAATGTATGTAGAGCTCACATTTAATATTAGAAGTGTTTTACTCTTTATTTAGAAGTTTGGTGATTTTTGTGAGCAGAAATGCATCATAGGAACTTAGCCTTTGTTTATATCAATTAGCCTATGGTAAGATCAGTTTCATTACACATCATTTTGCTTAAAGTCACACTTTCCGAGAACCCACCAACAAAGATAAGGGAGGACCTCCTGTAATTTTCCCGAGCCTCTCTGCTATAGTTAGGTTGGCCAAGGTACTGCACTTCGCATATGCATTTCCCATACTCCAGCCTTTGTCCCTCAGTGTGACAGCTACACTCTAGTTTGGCAGCTCTCTGAATAGACCACAAGCTCCTGCCCCTGAGAGGGCTACTTCTTTTTTGGTAGTAGTCCAGTGACATACAAGGCGTGATGCAAAGCAAGTGTCAGCAAATAAAAGTTGAATTGGCAGTTGAAAAGGCAGTTGTGAAAAAGCTACCTTCATTCAAGAAATAAAGAAGTATGGAGACTTTTTTCCCTAAAAATATTTAAAAGAGCACAGTCTGTGGAGAGTCCCTATACATAATTTTGCAAAGAACACATCAAAACAAGCAAATCTGGTGTGAAAGTACAAAAGGAACAAGCAGGCCATGGGGAAATGCTGCACTTGCCTCACAGCTAGGCAGGGCCTTCTATTCTCTGCACCAGGCCACGAAGGCTTGGGGACACTGGATCCCCACACAATCTAGCCTTCTCTCAGGAAGGGCGGGGGTTAAACGGCCCTTTGGTCTGGCTGTGTCATTTTCTAAGCAAAGCCTTTTCTTCACCTATAATACAAAGATAATAAACCTTGTTCATCTAATGTTAAGTATCCCCATAGAAAGCATCTAAAATAGTGCATGTGAAACTCAATTCATCAGTGCTGCTTACTGTTATAGAACATCTTAAACAAGAAAATCCAATGGTCCACTGCCCCCTTTCCTGCAGCAGCTCCATCAAATTGTGGCTAGAATCTCAATGGGAAGAGTAAACAGAACAAGTCTCAGAACCAAGAAATGCAAAAGCCCAAAGACAGATGGGTTCACCGAGTCCTTGTGCTCCTGTGGGGTCTCGGTCTGCTGTCCACCCTGCCGGGGCAGGAAGACAGCACTGCAGCTGTGATTCTACAGAGATCACCTTTAAAATGGCAGAGGAAACAGCAGCTAAAGTCAGAGATGCTCCTTGGGTTCAGGAGGAGAGCGTAAGGTGGAAAGTCACGGGGGAGAGAGAGAGACAGAGACAGAAGCAGAAGAGAGAGAAAGCGAGGCATAGAGCAAGCGGGAAAGATGGATACAAAGAGAAGAGAGAGGAAGAGAGACAGAGAGGAGAGTGAAAGGGGGACAGAGAGAGAGATGGAGAAAAAAAGAAGGAGAAAGAAAGAGAGACAGACAAAGACAAAAAGAGAAAGAGAGAAAGGGAGATGGGGGGGATATATAGAGAGAAAGATGGAGAGAGAGAGGAGAAAGAGCTGGGCATGGAGGAAGAGAGAGAGAAGAAAAAGGAGATAGGAAGGGAGTCAGCTCCAAGAGAGAGGGCCTGAAAATCTCAGTTTCCCATTACCCAGCTTCTCTCATTGCTTTTCCTGGTAGCTGTGAACCAGGAAGGAAGTAGTGAGGAGTTACAGGATTAAGATAATTGACAGCCGACCTCTGGCATGTACCCTGTTGGTCACCCTGTGACCCTGGGTGGTGATCTAGCCTCAGTGACTGGGTCTCCTGATCTGTAAAATGTGGACAACAATGCCTCATTCACACAGTTTCTCTGAAGATTAAAGGAGGTGTCCCAAAAAGAGCTGCTCAGTCTATAGACCTGAGCGGATCCTCATCCCAGCTGGGAAATAGGAGGGAACGGACTTGACAGCCAATGAAAGGAGCCGAGTGATCCTTGCTGAGGAGCAGGTGGTGGCCTGGAATCTATATATGTGCACTTCCCAGAAATGTGCTGGGGGGTCTGATTCCAGTGCAGGAAGATCAGATGGTACAGGGGCCGTGAGAAGTGCCCAGCGGCTACTGGCTCTTCAAGGTTATGTTGAAAGCTTCTTATGAGGAAGGAGAAGAAAACACAGGAAGCTCTAGGAGTGAAGCAACTCATTCCCAGATGTGCTCACAGAGAACAGTGGTCTCTGCTTCTTTGCCAGCCCTGTGACCTAAAACATTGGTGACTCTTACAAACATGCACCGTATCTCTTCCAGAATGCTTCCAATTGTGAAATCCAATCCGCTTAGGATCTGCTTGCTTAAGAAAACAGCTGGAGAGGAACCTACCCGTCTTCCTGCTGTACAGACAAGCCCAAGATTGCTAATCCACCCCCCAGATATTTTATTTAAAAATGTTTGAAACACTTTTATTAAAAGTCAAGCAGACACCATCAACCATTGTGTTTTTGTCTTAGAAACCTAACTGCAGGAGTATAAATTTGTGACATTTGTGAAAAATTATTTTATACTAGACAGGTATGAAACTTGAAGGAAATCTTGTCCTGAAGCTAAATCTGTAATATTTATTTTAATAAATGACTTGCTCAATGAGTGAACAAAGAAGCAAACGTCAAACGTATCTTCCAGGGTCCAGGATTGAGTACTCTGAGCCCTCCCTGAGCTTCCCTAGCCGCCCTTGCCTGACCTCCATCAGCTGCCCCAGGCCCACTGAAATCAACTCCTCTGCTCATTGACTGATCTTCTCCAAGGGCTTCTGGAAGGCAGGCCTGTAGCTAGTTCATGTTCTGGACCAAGTATTTGACATTCTAATTATTCCGCATCTCTGCACATGCCACTCAGGTGATCCTTAGAGCTAGGAATAGATTCAGGATGACATTATCTTGTCTTTTTTGACCCCAAATCTTGGAACTGGGACAAAACAGAAGATTCTGACTTCAAGCCTGTATTCCTCACACTTTCAAAGCATCCACATCTGAACAGGGTAGCTATCAACATTTCATAGAAGAGAAACAATTAACATAAGAAAAACTAGCCAACTTCTCCAGCGAGCAAAATAACCTGTGAAAGTAACAATTGCTCTTCATTTTTAAACACCAAATTAGCAAAGATTTTTAAAGTGAAAATATTTCCAAATGAAAGGGCAAGTCGTTAAAGAGACATTTTTGAACATTGCCATGATCGATTCTAAATTTTTCCCAGTAAATCAATTTGGCAAAATACAACTTCATACTATGTTTATTAGGTGCTTATACATATAAGATGATTATTTCTTTAAGATTCAAATGGTAGTGCCCAGTACATTGGATGAAAGGATGCCTGCTTTCCTTTGTTGTACTTCACCTAGCATTTGGTAAACTCTCGCCACAGGTAGACAGAGAGCATAACCTGAGTGGGGTCAGGGATTGCACTAGGGTGACAAGGACCCCTAATATCATGTCACAAAATTAATGAACTCTCAAATAGAATCCATGCAGAGAGCTTAGCCTGCAAATGACATGCCAAGCTAAACCTCTCACCCAGCTCATCCATGTGGGTTGGCAAGAGTCTTTAAAGCCAGCAGCGAGGACCAGAGGAAGAACGGAGAGGAAATAAAAGGTGGCCACCTTCCCAGAGAAAGAACCCTGTAAGCACATTCTTGTACTCCTGTTGGTTCTGTTTATTATTTCTTCCTCAAAAATCCTTTGCTTGTTTCCTGGTTAAATGCATTCCTTGGCAGGGAGGCTTCCCCACTTCTTCCTGGTCTAATTGACTCTATATCCTATCTCTCTCCATCTCTCTCTACAGTTGTATTTCCTCTTTCTACTAAAACACATACCATCTATTGGCAAAGAATAATACTATGAGTAGCAATAGTAGCAGTAGCAGCAATGTAGGAACAATGGCAGCATTAGCAGCAGCAGTAGTCGTAATAGTGGCCATGATGGTAGCATCATCAGCAGCAGTAGAAGTAATAGTGGTAGTAATGGTAGCATCAGCAGCCATAGCAGTAGTAGCAGTGGCAGTAGTAGCAGTGATATTAGTGGTAGCATTAGTAGCAGCATTAGTAGCAGTAGCACTAGTAGTAGTTGTGGTGGCAGTGGTAGTACTCTAGCTGTACTAGAAGTAGCAGTAGCAGTAGTATTAGCAGTAGCAATAGTAGGGGCAGGAATGGCAATAGCAGAAGCAGCAGTTCTAGTAATACTGGTGGTAGCAGGAAGTAGGAACAGCAGCACTGTTGGTGGTAGTATCAGTAGCAGCAATAGCAATAGTATTACGGTAGTGATAGTGGCAGTATTAGCAGTACTAATAGCAGTGGTGGTATTAGCAGCAACAGTAGTACTGGTAGGTAACAGTAACAGTAGTAGCAGGAGCAGCAGGGCTTATAGTAACAGTAGCAAGAGCAGCCATAGTGGGAGTAACAGGGGTTCGATAAATGTGGCCTATGTCATCACCAATCAGAGCTATGTAATATACTCCTATAATGTTGATGATAATGTTTCACATTTATGAATCCTCAACAAGTACCAGGAATTTGTCCTACATGAAGACATTTCATTCTCATAAAAACCCTCGAGGGAGTTGCTGTTACTGTGACTATTTTACAGAAGAGTAAAGCAAGCTTTCAGAGGTTAAGCCCCTGCCCCAAGGTTACACAGCTAGTGTATGGCCTCCTCCAACTGGAGAGAAGGCCTGTGTGTAAGGCCTCCTCCAACTGGAGAGAAGGGTCCTTCTTGGTGCTGCACATGTCCACACCAGCCTGCCTTCTGAATGGGCACCTGCAGGGACAGATGTGGATATCGCAATATGAAATGTCTTACTGGCCAGTTCCCAGATATTCCCTGGTCAAGGCCTCTTGCCTGATGGAACGGATTATCTGAGGTCAAGGAGCCGCATTTGCAGCCTCAGGAAGGTGATTCTGCCTTGGCAGGCTTGTTTCCAAGCACTCTGTGTGATTCTTATGATGTCTGAGGCTGGAGACACCAGGCCAGCAGTGGTTCCCAAAGTCAAGCAAGCACTGGAGTCCCCCGTGGGCTTGCTAGGACTCACACTGCAGGGTCCACCCAGGGTTGACAACTCCGTAGGTATAGGCCCAGCTGAGAATGTGCATTTCTAACAGTTCCCAGGTGATGCTGTGCTGCTGGTCCAGGGACACTGTGAAACCAGCTTCTTGGAAGAATGGCCTCCTCACATCTCAAGTACTCACAGTCTCTAGGCATAACGTTCGTGTTTCATTCTACAGGACCGGCACACCAAGAGAACGACAGACTTACTGTGAGAATGACAGGTGATACATTGTCATGAGTAATATTTGTTTGCTCTGGGTATCGATAAACAGGACTGGGATCCTACGTGATTCACTGTGCACCAGGCTGGCCCCCTCCCCATCACCCATGGGCCTGTACCACCTCTGAGTATGAGAATGTAATTGAGAAACACTGACCTATAAATAAAAATCACAAGTCTATCTCCTGACCTTGACCTCACCTCCATCCCCCCTCACCCTTTCCACACAGCGGCATCGCCTGGTCTGACTACAGCACAGTAGGCTAGTAGCAGGCATGGATCCGTGCCCTTGCTCTGGGGAATGCCTTCCTTCCTCCCATCCCAAACCTCGTCTCTTCCAGCCCATTGGTCAGCAGCCAGCGGCTTGAGAACATTGCGTACCGAGTCCCAGGAGAGCTCTGACCGCCCGCCGGTGCTTCCTACTGTTTACATGGCTCTGTCCCTCATGGGGCTGTGTGTTCTTGAAAATAGTAACTGGGTCATATTCTCTAAAACTTTAGCACAAAAACAATGGTAGTAGACTTTCTATAAACATGCATTGAATTAATGTTTTTCATGTTTCTAATTTTTAAAAAATAACACACATGTGACTGCTTTAAACATTTAAGGCTTCTTTCCTAACCAATTGGCGTACATGTTCTGCCAGCAGATAAGAAACCATGGAAGGCACTTTGTTCTTATTTGTGCTGTGTTTATCAGGGAGCTGAAAGACACACTCCATGTCTGATCTTAGAAACGTCTGTTTCTGAAATGTGTGCAGAGGCCCTTCCTTTTGCAAGGAAGCATCTCTCCTTCTTTCCTCTTTCAAAGATAACATAACTAGCCGAGTTGTTATTAATTATGACAGTTAATGTTGCCCTGTTTTGACTAGTGATTTATATTTTACAAAATGTATTTATATTAAGTGCTGCATTTTAACTTTATAGTAGTGCAGCCAGATACCTATTAACAGTATGTTTATTTTACAGATTAGAAAACTGAAACTAAGTCAAGTGGCTGCCAAAAGAAAAAGAAAAAGAAACGTGGTTTCCAACTGAGGTCTGTAATTCCAAAGTCAAGATTTTATTTTAATCTAACTCAATTGGAAGCAAAAGCCAGTTGTCTTCTATTTCTAGAAGAATATGCTAGAAGGTATAAACTAGTATAACTCTCTTAAAACAACTTCTGCAACCAGGGTATTTAGATAAAGCCCTTGGGAACAAGGGGGCCTCAAGAGGCACTCAAGTCTGTGATTTTGAAATAGGAGGGAATTTGCGGGGTAGTCACAGAAGTCAAAAAGCCGCTCCCCTAAAATTGAAATGACACCCTTTCTATCAAACCTCTCAGAAGATAATAACAATTTTCTCATGTTTCTGTATGTCTTCCGCAGCCCCTGTTAAGTGTATTTTTTCACTCATGTATCTCCATTGCCTTAGATGATTAGAGACATAGGAAGTACTCAATAAGAGTTTGTTTCATGAATAAATAAAATTCAAACTATCCTATTGAGTGGGTCTTCTGGTATAGACCATAGTCCTTTTTCCTGATATATTCAGTGAGTTGTTCGCCCATTTTAGTGGACACTTTAATGGCATGTAAGTCTCAGTTAATCAACACAATTCTTTCCGTAAATGCCTGTGTAAACACAAGCTATGGAGAGAATGAATGGAATATATCTGTGTACAGGTGGAAGAGTCTCCCAGTCCTGGCTGGCCCCCTTCTCTCAGGTTTTATCTACAGCTGTCATCAGCAGGATCTTCAGGAGAACCATGACGAAGTCCAGCTATCCTGGCGCCTGTGAGAATGCTGGTGTCTTTTCAACCCTACAGCTAAAAGTGTTTCAGTAGCAGAATGGGATTCAGGAGGGTGAATCAGAAGTGAAGCCCTTCTGTGGATGGCCTCTGGAACCACACCTAGAACTCACTAACGACCAGGACATGGTCCTTTGTGGCACAATGCTATCATTTTTCCAAATTTTGCCTAGTCTTGGAGCATCGCCCCTCAACCTGACAGCCAACTTCATTTAAAGACATAACCCTTGGCTGGGTGAGGTGGCTCACGCCTGTGATCCCAGCACTTTGGGAGGCTGAGGCCGGTGATTACCTGAGGTCAGGAGTTTGAGACCAGCCTGGCCAACATGGTATAACCCCGTCTCTACTAAAAATACAAAAATTAGTCAGGCATGGTGGTGCATGCCTGTAATCCCAGCTACTCAGGAGGTTGAAGCAGGAGAATTGCTTGAGCCTGGGAGGCCGAGGTTGCAGTGAGCCGAGATCGTGCCACTGCACTCCAGTGTGATCAATAGAGTGAGACTCTGTCTCCAAAAAAAAAAAAGACATAACCCCATAACCCTTACATCTGCTGAGCATTATGGTCTGAGTTCTGAACCACTTATTGAAACCTACACCTCATCCTACACTTCAATTTTTACCTACTTCTCCTGACTTCTAATCTGGAAAACTTATTTCTATGTAGTCCTGGCTCTGTACAATTTCCCTGAATGCAACTGTAGCTTTTTCCTAGAGTGTCATTCCATGGTTTCAGCCTTCCTGAGACATCAACCCAGCCCATCTTGGCTTCTCGGACCTCCTAAGATATGTTCCCACATTGATTGATTGGTTTAAAATAAGTTAGTTCTGAGAAAGACTTATTTGTGTTTTCTCTGAGCCCTTGCACTCCCCATCTCTCTGCAATCTGCTAGTATTGATGAAGTCCTCTGTGGGGCCATATATTGTTTCTGGACATTCGTTATGTTTCCTTCTCTTGCTAAAATCTCAGCATGACTTTTTAAAAATTTTGGAATTCTCAAGCTTTTGTAGTCATCCTGGGTCTGCTTTGTTGTAAATCCAGAAACTCAGTAATCTTGCAGCTGTGATTTACGCAGGCTAGGGCCTGCTGCCACATGATTTCCATGCTGAGACATTTAGGGACATTGTTTAATTAACACACAACTTTTTTCATTACATCACACTAGGGAATTTTTGAAAACTTGTATCTCCTCTCAGTTCTGCCCTTGTGCTGCCCAGGGAGTAAATACGTAAAAATTCATTTTTCATTAATTATAAATGGCATGTATATTTATATATATTTTCCATAATGTATATATTTTTATAATATAATATATATAACTACTTATAAACATATAATGTAAACATATATAGTTATATATGTATATGTTTTATAATACATTGAATATATACTTTTATCGACTAGAATTATATAGGTACATAATTATACATACAAATAGTCTATATATACATATATATTATATATAATAAATAAGGAATATATATGTAATATATAGACATTTACATATGTTATATACAGTCATGCACCACTGACATGTTTTGGTGGTCTCATAGGATTATACTATCACATTCTTACTGTACCTGCACTATGCTTAGATATGCAAACACTTACCATTCTGTTACAGTTGTTGACAGTATTCAGTAAACATGCTGTGCAGGTTTGTAGCCCAAGAGCAATATCCTAGGTGTGTAGTAGGCTATACATCTGGGTTTGAGGAAGCACACTCTATGATGTTGGCATGATGATTAAATCACCAACACATTTCTCAGAAGGCATCTCCATTGTTAAGCAACAAATGACTATATATCATGTTCTTTAAATTTGAAGAAGAGAGTTTATCTTGAAAAATTGGAAGACAAAGGATTTCAAAAAGTTTTCAAGTTGGTTAAAATCTTTGTAGGTACCATAGAATGACATCATTTCAGCAATATTTCATTTGATAATTAAACTCATAGCAAAATATTTCTGTTCCTGAATTTGCACCATTTGCATCTTTCTCCTCTGTATGAAGACATGTATATATTAATAACTCAGTGAAATTGACATTACTTCTGGAAAATTGATTTTTTTAATTAAGAACAATTTTCATCATCCTCAAATTAAAACATATGTGTCTGTTTTTTTTTAAGTCTACCTATTTTCAATAAAATGTTGTTTGTATAAATTGAATCACAGTATGTTTATTTCTTTGTTCTTAACCTTTGCCTTTTTTTATTCATTAAGTTTTGGTCAATTTTATGTAGCACTAGAGGTGTCTTCACACAAAATTGGCTACCCTGCTGAAACTGCCTTTTCATCTACATTGACCTAACCTCTCCAGTGGGCATTCCTGAACCACATCCCAACCATATTTTGATCATTCAGTGAGGTTTCTGCAAGCCTGTGTTTCACCCTTGTTAAAAAATAAATGGACAGAACTATCTCCAGGTACTCGCGGTGGAATAGTACTCAAAGGATGGGCCACTGAAATATGCATCAATTTGGACAGACCTCTAGATATCACTTTGAGTTTTATGAAAAGGCATTCTCAAAAGAATACATATTGTATCATTCAATTTACATAACTCTCTCCAAATAATGGGAACCCCTGGCTAGCGGTTGCCAGACATTAAGGTTTGGGAGTCTCCATAAGGGTAATCGGAGAAAGTCTTGCAGTGTTGTAGAAGGTGCGCATCTTGATTTTGGTGGTAGTTACACAAAACTACCAATGTTTTAAAATTGCATAGAACCACGCACACACACAGACACACATGCACCACACAGAAGTTTCGTGTAACAGTTACATTCTAATTTGGTAGCTCTTCAAATAGGTCTTAATCTCCTGGAGGTGAGAAGACTAATCTTTCTCTCTCTATAGTGACTTAGAATTTTGTACTCAACAAGAAAATGAAAATATGACATTCATTTGTCAATGTTGCTCAGTCTAATGAGGTTTAAATGCTTGATAAGTTAGATAAATATGCCTGTATTTGTTGATAAGTAATAGGTAGAATGTGATTAATTCATTCCTTCTTTAAGCAAATAATAATAGAATGTCTTTAAGTGTCAGGTACTGCTCTAAGGTACTGTTCATTTCTGGAAATACAGCAATGAACCACACAAGCAAGGCCTGGGCTTCTTGAATTCTGCCCTTCTATGGTCAAAGCGGTAGATAAAAGGTAATAAGTCCAGAAATAAAAGTATTTTACATTTTAACTTGCATAGACTTTGAAGACAGACTTGACAGGATGATAGATGGCTTAGATCCAGGAGTTAAAGAAAAAATAGTCAAAGATGTCTTTCTGTTTCCAGCTTGAAGAATAGTGGTGATATTTTCCAAAAAGTAGGAATTTATTTAAGAAGGAGTAATAACAAGAGGTTCATTGTGTGCACTTAGACTGACCATTTAATAATTCAAAGATAGATACGTAAATGATGATAGTTTGAAAGCCATAGATCATTTACATAATCTTCCTAATCGTGGTAATGAAGTCCATCACTGGTACTACATTTTTTTTTTCATGTGTTCAGTCAGTATTTACTGCTCTCAGCCCACTGCTGGGGCCAGAGAGGAAGTATTAGAGTGCTGGGTAAAGCCCAGGGCAGTTTTCAAAGTGAATTCACAAATACTCATCCCATGTCTTCCTCTTGGCTGTCCTGGGAGGTAGGCAGTAGTATCTACACTTTCTAGTTGAGAAAATGAAGCCTCAAGAGTTTTGTTGCTGACTTTTATGTAATCAGTAAATACATATTGTACTTTTAGTAGGGACAGAGTCTCACCATGTTGCCCAGGCAGGTTTCGAACTCCTGACCTCAAGTGATCCACCAACTTTGGCCTCCCAAAGTGCTGGGAATACAGGTGTGAGCCACCGCACCCAGCATTAGTAAGTACGTATTAAAACTAAGTACAAACTTCATTGCCTGTGCCTCTCCAAGAGTAATTCATTGCAACAACTTGCCATGTGGTCAGGGCATCTTTCACCATCCTGAGTCTTTGGGCTTGGCCACTCAGATGTATCTCTTTGGACTACATGGACTCACAAGTCAGGGAATGTGGAGTTAATTACAAAACCATTCTGGGGAATTCTGACCTAGGTGGTAATATGATCAGATAATGGAAATAAATGTTTATAAACTATGAAGTGCCATAAAAATATAAAGGGGATGATTATTCCAGGTTTCCAACAAGGGAGAGAAATATTCTTTGAGAAGAAACTTAATATTCTCACACTGTCAACATGATCTTTCCATTCAAATGAAAAAGATTTTATTTTCTTTTTTTCGTGGGATAAGTACATGACCTTTACAAAACAACTCTGAAGCATTTCGATTGTACAATCATGAATTGTGCACAGGAAAGATTTGGTCACACTCTCTGCTGATGCTGTGAGCTGATGCCAGAGGAAGACTTATGATAAACTACACACCCATGCCAGGCCACCCTACATAAGTTTCTGAAAGTTCAGAGAATTCTTAGGAAGTCACCAAAAAGTCCCCTTGGGAATCCATGTCCTTTCAATAAAACTCTTTCCAAGAACAAATGCTCTCAGCTAACTGGAATCCTAGCAGGACTCACTTGAGATCGTGAGTGTTTCTCTAGTACCTCCCTTAAGTTGATACTGCTGAATGTGGTGTCAGAATCCTTTTATCTCGGAGGAGTTCCAAAAGATCCAGCAGAAGGCACACGTTTCTTCTCTTAGACCGCATCCCAGCCAGTGGGTCACTTGCACAAATGGCAAGCGTAATGATAACTAGGTGTTCTGCTTTGCTGGATGCTTAGAACTTGAAGCCATTAGAAAATGCTTCTCCTACCCATGTTGTCTCTCTGGGCTTCCCTTTAATTGTGTAATCCCTGGCACATGTGTGTTAGTCACAATGCCTGCCAGATCATTCATGCTGAGGAAAATAAGAAAAACAGAAGGTTGGCCACCCAGGCATGAAGGTTTTCTAAGCTGCTGATCTATTGTGATGGTCCCAAGTCAGAGTGAACTTAGCAAGTGGCTTCTTCAGGCCGCCAGGATCTCGCTTCTTCAACTACAAAATGAAGACAATGCTATTTACTTTATGAGTTTTCTGTGAACATTAAGTAAGGCAAAGCCTATGTAGAAATCAGCACAGTGACTGGCACAGAGTAGGCACTATGTGAGTAATAGAGATCGTTGTGTGTTATTGCCATTCATGATTATAATTATTATCTTCTGGGAAGCCCAAATTTTGGTTTTCCCCTTTATCTAATTTCAACTATACCAAGCATTATACATGAAATGGATCTTTGCATGAAAAAAAAAAAAAATAGAAATGGAAACTAGATAGAACCAAAATGTAATCTTTAGGAAAAGTTCCTACAAACCAGGCAAGTGGGCCTCATGCCAATTTTCTGGTTATTTATAAGCCACATTCTTACTTCTCTCACAAACTCCAGAGATTTCTTATTTGGAAACAGAGTTGCTGGAGGATTCTTAATTCCACAGGAAAATACCTTGATTCTAAACAACTTGCAATACTTTTTTTTGTGAGAAAATAAAACACATTCAAAAAACTAAAAAAATAACTAAAAAGAAAATTAATACAATCTTTTAGAAAATCAGTGCAAATGAAGTGTATCTGCTATATGAAACTTGCATGCATGAAATGATAAAAAATCTCTCTGGTTTTAATGATCTAAAGAAAATGGTGTATCTTTTTTCAACCTGAGAACATACTTGAATCAGACAGTGAACAACAATCATATGATATCTTAAAAATATACCAATGTTCTTAGTGCAATCTACGTTCATAAACATCTGTTTTGAATCGTAACCAAGAAATATCCAGAATCACTGACATTTTTCCTATGTCCTCATAATTAGATTTTATATAAGTTGAAAATCAACATGGGACATTTTCAGAGCAGAGATACCATATTCTGTATTTCTAGAGTTTTGTTTGTTTGTTTGTTGTTTTAAAAGAAGGTTTTTTTTTTTGTAATTCAAATCCATTTATGTTTCAAAAGAAATCCAATCCATATGTTTTTTATTTATTTACACTTAGTGTAATTCATCAAAGAGCTATTTAATAAGCTATTTAATGTCTAAAGAGTCTTCATCACAAGTTTTTTTTTTTTTAAGTCTTTCATCTTGTGTACCAGGAAGCTTTGCTTTTCTTTGAAACAAGGTTCTAAGAAAAACCTTCTGGAAAAATATGACCTTCCACTCGTATTCTAAAATGTTACTAGGCCTGCAAATTAGGCTAACAGAAGGGTAGACTTGAGCAATGCTTTAGTGAATTTAACAAGTTCTAAAACAAGGGTCAATTCAGTCCCCCCAAATCTATAATTAATAGTTGGATAGTGGCATTTCGGAGGGGATCAAAAAGGTTAAGGCCCTCTGCTTTTACTCTACAATCTCTCAAAAATGTCAAGAAAACACTGTGTGTTAGACATTATCCAATATGGGCAAAAAATTACTTTGATTTATTTTCACCACACAATATTATCGAAATTCATCATCTCCAATTGCTGGAAAAATTGTTCTCTGTGTGTGTGTGTGTGTGTGTGTGTGCGTGTGTGTATGTGTGTGTGTGTGTCTTTGCCTGCATCTGTGAACGTGTATCTGTGTGATGTGTATCTGCATTTGTGTATATTGTGTGAATATCTGCATGTGTGTGCATTGCAGTGTTATTTTTTATAATATACTAGCTTCAGATAAGATACAGGAAATAATTTCCTGAAAACAAACCCCAAACTCAATGTTTTTGTAAGCTCTTGTCAATAGCTCCAGTAGGAGCTTAGCTGAAGCCTTGTGTTCCAAGTCTTTAGGTTCATGGCCTCCTCTGGCCAGGACTTATTTCTTCTGGTGAACACGGAAACCAGCCATGGAGGAGAAATCTTCTGACCAACCCTAGACAAATCCTCGAAGTAACAATTCCAAATATTACCATTGAGATAAAGTGTTTGTTGTATTGCACTGCCTGTGTTTTAGGGAAGAGACGTTTTTCAAAGGCACCACATAAAGCTCCATTGGGAATTTCTCTAAGTACAACATGACATGATCCGGAAGGTCCTGGGACATCTGCCAAGTGGGGCTTACATGCAGTACATGCTCTTGCTTTTACGCATTTATTTTCTTCTTTTATTAATTCAATAAACATTCATCTAGAGTCTAGTTAGTTAACCAGGTAGCTATATATATAAAAAGAAAATGACCTCATTTGTTTTCTGTTGTTAAAGAGGTGTTTATGTATATAACAGGTACTTTTCTGAACAGGAAATTGTCATATCTATCAATGCAGAAAGTGCTGGGTGATTTCAGGTTTGTTATCTTGTTTTGTTTTGATAACGACCCTTTGAAGCAAGGCTGGAACCTGAGGTTCAGCCAGATTAAATAACTTTCCCCAAATCATAGAGATATTTCTAAGAAAAGCTGGAAATAAAACCCAGATCTTTATGATGACACAATTTACTCTGTGTTATCTCACTATTGCAAATTCCATGAGATTTCAGAGCAGGAAGAGATTGCTTGGGATTTAGAATGTCATAAATTTGAGCTCTCAGCTCCAAAACCCATGTAGTCAATAAAAGGGTTACTGCAGCACATTAAAGATCTCCCTTGAGTCAAGGGCACTGGGGCCTCTTGATCCTGCTTACCTTTCATCCTGGAGACAATTATGGTGATTTGGGGTGGGATCACGGGTTTGCAGCTGTGCCTGGCTATTAGTAGGTAGGTACTCACCTGAACCAGTGAAGCCTGATTACCTGGAAACAAGAATAAATGAAATACAGTGAAATGGAACTAATGCTTGGCCAATTGTGATGGCTTCACAATTGGCTACTATGTGACTTGCAGTACTACATAAACTTGCTGAACCTCAAAGTCCTCATCTATAAAACAGAGAATAAATGGTACTCCACCTCACAGGGCCATTGCGTGAATTGAGTGCATGGAACCTGCTGACCATTATCAACACCTATCCTCACTGGCCATCTTTCCTTTCTCTGACCAAGTCCTGAGTCCAGAGCCACTAAACTCTAACTTTTATCCCCTGAATGCCAGCCCCTCTGACCTCTGACCTAACCAGGACTGAGAATAATGGCTTCCTTATCAGAGTATTGTACCTGAGATGAGAGTCTTTGACAGGGAGACTTGAGGATGACCAGCCCAGAAAAGCATATGGGTTTGCAAACCAACTAAGCATATATTACAGACAAGAATGAAGAAAAACTTGGGCCTTAAGGGAAAGAAGAATACTAAAGTTGCCACAGGCAGAGTTAGATTATAAAAGCGAAATAATAGGTTTATTTATGGAACACGGGATACGGGTCTGGGAGTTGGGGTCATGGTTTGGGATAGCGTTCAAAACATGGTTTTATTTCATTGCTATGACCACTCTGGTGGTTCTGCCATAGTCTAGGCATCATGTTAGGTGTATCTGCAGACTATCACAGACCTGCACAGGAACAAGTTGAGGGAGGAGCTGAGACTTGGACAGATGGTTTGCTCAGAGCCATGTGGCCAAGGAAGGACTGAGATGTGAAGTCTCATGCACACGGCTTGGGCCCCATGTAATTTCCATTGAAATATGTGGCTCGAGGTAATTGAGCAGCTATGGAAATGGGTGTGAGTGAAGCACTGTCAGTTACTTTTCAAAAAAAACTGGCATCCCAAAACATGGGTTCCCTTTTTGAAGCTGTCTTCTGGGAACCCCCTTGCCTCCTGAGGGCCACGAGGAACTCCCTTTTTGATTCTCAGTCACTCTGGGCTCCATCCTCCAGCCTTCACCCACCATGACTCCATGGATCAACTCTCATCAAAGCCTCAGCCTTTAGCTTCTTGTAATGGAAAGAGAGGATAGGGAGGTGAAAACAGAAGTGCATATAATTTTCTGGTGACATTTTTAAGTGACTCATCTTTCTGGATCAGAGAATAGAAATACAGGGTAATAGCCACTGAAATATTTAAATCATGTCACCTGGTAGATATGTCTTGGGAAGCTAGCAAGAGAAACAATTCAGCAGAAGCTGGAAGGTACACATTATGATAATTTTTATTGTAAAATTATTGATTTATTATTTTTAAATGTTTCTTTTTAAAAATTGTGGTAAGAACAGTTAACATGAGACTTAGCCACTTATCACATTTATAAGTGCACAATACAGTATTGTTAGCTATAGACACAGTACTGTACAGCAGAACTCTAGGACTTATTCATCTGTGTAACTAAAACCTCATACCTATTGAACAACTCTTCATTTCCCACTCCCCCAAGCTCTTGACAATCCCTATTCAACTTTCTGCTTCTATGAGTCTGACTATTTTAGATTCCTGGTGAAAGTGGACTCATGCAGTGTTTGTTTTTCTTTGTTTGGCCTATTTCACTAGCAAAATGTTCTCCAGATTCATCTCTGTTGTTACAAATGACAGGATTTCCTTGTTTTATGGCTGAATAGTATTGCATTATGTATATATATCACATATCCTTTATTCATTCATCCATTGATGAATATTTGGTTTATTTCTGTGTCTTGGCTATTGTGACTAATGCTGCAGTGGACATAGGAGTGCAGGTATTTCTTTCTGATCCAGATTTCAATTCTTTTGGATGTATACCCAGAAGCATGATTGCCAGCTCATGTGGTAGTTCTGTTTTTCATTCTTTAGGGACCTCCATACTTTTTTCCACAATGGCTGTACCAATTTGTATTCCCACCAAGTGTTCAGGCTTTCAACTTCTCAACATCATAAAATAAGAAGTATAATGAGAGATGTATGATATGCATAGCCATAAACTGAACACACACACCTATATATAGTTGAAAATGTGAAATTATATAAATATTTTAAGACCTAAAATAAAATAGAAATATATTACATTATATATATAATTATAAATGGATACACATTTGTGACAAAGTAACATGCAAATAATATTTTTATGTTAAAATAATGGTGTAATTTTATTTAAAGTTAAAAGTTTAATTACTTTAATAAAGTAGAATCAATTAATGCTTTATTTAGTAAAAACTTAATTGAAAATAATTTATATATTATAGTAAATTTCCTGACTTAGTAAAACATGTTGTTTTCTCTTGAAGTGTTAACTTTTTTTTAAAGCAATGCTACAGTCTGGGTAAAGTTATACTTGAAATAGTAAATATCATTTTTTTCTGAAGATGTTTTTTTCTTTGTGGCTGTCATGGGATTATGGATACCTAACTAGCCCTAAGATAATGAGAAAAAGATGATTTTCTTTAAAATAAAAATTAATATTAATTTATCTGTGTTTATACTTATATTTAATCACTTTCAATATAAGCACATACTTCAAAAAAACAGAAAGAAAGAATCTTTGAAATTTTCAAAATTCCATTGTTGATAATAGTAAACTTTAGGAACAATTTCCAAGCCTCATTTTTGCACACATCACACATAGGGCAATTTTTCTGAATCTTGGACCACTGGTGACATTGTTCAGAGTCAGAGACGGGCTTCAATTAGAAGTTGCAGGTCACATCCAGTGAAGGTCTTACTCAAGAGGGCAGAAACCTCGCTGGCTGATTTTCTAGCTAAAGTTTGTTGACTCATCCTGTTCTCTGTGAGCATGAGAAAATGTACATCATCTCTAGGGCACAAAGAGAACTCTGTGCCAGTTCAGAGGACGCAAACTAATAGGGAAACTAATCCTTTGAAACCATTTACTAAGACACTGAGTGCTGTCATTTGGTTTACTTGGAAGGCTTGTTAAAGATCTAATCACAAGATGATTTATATTTGAGGCACTTTTTGTGCTATGATTCTACAGCCAAGATCCATCTAGCATAAATATCTTTTCACTTTATTTTTAAGGACATCTGGAAGGTATTTCCCTACTCCACTCCCCAATCTAAAGAACCACCAAACTATTTCTAGCGCAACAGAGGTAAAAGGAACACCATAATGTCAACATCATTCATCTTTTTTAAATGTATAAGCACTTTTAAAAGTAAAGAGAAAAATTCATGGTATTATAACATTTGGAGGATGCTATAACTTGTCATCTAATTATTGATATACAGGTCAATAATTTTTTTTCTACATAGTTCATTTTAACATCACAAGCAACTCACATTATCTTCAAATCTCCATCAGAGAGAAGGCTGAGGCTTGGCTGGAGCCAGAGCTGGGTGACTGCAACGGGCCCTGGAGGGAGCTGTGCTCCGTGTACATTGGGGCTATGTCAGGCAGGTGGCTTCAGCAAATCTCTGAATAACACAAAGCTTCAACGTTTTCACCTGTTAAGAACAAAACAAAAAGGAAGACTGATACTTTATCTCTCAGATGTTCTGGAGCCCTTCAAGTCTAGCACACGTCTTCCAACCCACGACTCTGTGTAGACCTTCCAGCCTACCTACAGTGGCATTTCCATGCACCTTTCATGTTTGATTCTACAAAGACAGCTCAAAAAGGCTGCTGGTGCTAATGCACTGAGCTCTGGTCATGCACTTACAAGGATCAATGGAGAGCAACGCGCATGACACTGTTGATTCATGCCTTATAAAATAGAAAACACTGATGAGAATGAGATTAAACACTATTTATTATTTTTATCACTATTAAACACTGCTTAGAATAATCCATGTTTTGTCCAGTGGGTTAGAACAAACAAAAAAGATAATAAAAAGAAATTTAAAAAATAAAAAACGAATGGACTATGTATACATGTTAACTACAACTTATAAAAGATTCAATTTTCCCTTTTTTACTGTTTGACTATAGCTTCTGCATTACATGGATTTGCTATAATCTGGATCTGCAGTTTTATATATCACTTCTGTGGATATTCTCAGGGCAATACAATGTTAAAAATCTAAGCAGCATTCTCTGTTGCCTGCTGGCATTTCTCAAAATGATCTCAGATGTCAGTGTCTATTTGTGGCGATTATCAGTCAGAGTTCACATGGGAATGATGGTTTTCATTGACTTTTTTAGACGCACTGAGGTGTTCTCTAACTATCTTTAGCTTATTTGATATCCTGAGATCTCATTCTACCCTTCTCTCCATTGGTGAGGACAAAAGCTAAGAGGGAGCAAAAATAGTGGAGGCAGATTTTACAGATGCAAACTGGAGAGGGAGGTCATTGGGAGACAGAGAAACGTGTGTCACACAGGATTTGGGGCAGCGCTGTGCTATCCAGGCAGCCTGGATAGCAACCTATTTGTCTCTTTTTCAACCTATTTGTCTTGTAATTGCACTTTCCCTCTGAGAACTTGCTAGGAAATTGCATGGAAAATCCAAGTCTTAATATAACACAATGGTGATAGGCATAAGCTTTCAAGTGACATGGCCCTGGGTTAAAATTCCAAACCCTGCCCCTGGTTCTACAATCATTTGAAAAATAACTATTGAAATCTTTTTTCTCATTTTTAAAATGAGAAACAAAATAGTTCACACATCATCGTCGTAGAGATTAAATGAAATAGTGTACATTAAATGTTAATCCCAATACTGAGTACACACACTTGTTCAGTAAATATCATATATCTAGGCCTATGATATATTCCATTATAAAAATTTGGCCTTTGGGATTTTAAAACATGAGGTTAATTGTCTCTTTAAAATTCACACAGAAATGTTATTTGCTTGGATAAGCATAAGGTAGAGCTCATGGAAAGCGCAAAGTCTAGATGGATTTTCCTCATCTCTGGTCTAAAAATGAAGAAACACAAAGCTACAGGACAGGCAAACATGATATAGAAGATTTAGATGGTAGGCATCATCATGGAATCGTTCTCAATAGAAATCAGAAGAAAGGAAGAAGTTTTTATTTCTGGTTAAGTTGTTGTTTGGGCTGTTTTACTTTAAATTTATACAATAACCTGCTTTCATTAATGCACATCTCACGTGACATACAAATGGCTCAAAACGAAACAGGTTATTAAGTAAGGTTTTCTGTCATCGTAAACATAAAATTATTATTTTTTGTTTTTGCCTTTCTAGAATTCTCTTCTTAGGTCACTGGCACTGTTGAGGGTTCATGGAACTTCTGCAGAAAAGCCCGTAGATATTACTGGCTACTATGTGGCATTTGCTTTTGCTGATGAGAAATCTGATGCCATTCTAAATGCCATTATTATTGTCAGCAACCCATCTTTTCTTCTAGAGAATTTTGGAGTTTCTCTCTCTTTTTTTTTTTTGAGGTGCAAAGTTCCACTCTAGTGTGTCTAGATGTAGCTATAATTTTGTTTAATCTAGGATTCAGTGTAGGATTTGGGGAATCTTGCCTTTACTTACAGAAAATCCTCATTGACTATGTGCATCTCTGGTTCTCTTTAGGTTCTCCATCTGCATCTCCTCTTAATACATTTTCTGATTCTTCTACTGTGAAAGTAAGCATTCACTATACATTTGTAAGAATTTGTCCACCCATTCATCAGGTTGGAATAAAACACACAGAAAGTCTCAGCTTCCAAGTTAACAGGAAGCAACATTTCTCCCAAACACACATTGCTGCTGTAGTGTCTAAGCAGCAACCACATTTTTCAAGTGACTGCTGCTTTCTTAGCGAGCTTTCATTAAATCATGGAAGTCTGTCTGTTTGAAACCTTATCAGTAAGAATGAAACATTTGCCTCCAGCTTGAATGATCTAAGTCACGTTGACACAGAGAAGCAGCCTCAACCTCCAGCTCAGACCCAGAGCTTCAGATAAGGGTTCTGAACATAGCATTCCGCATATATCTCTACTTTGCAATTTTCAAAGAAACAGAGTCCTAGGTCCAAGCTGCAGTTGGACCTGATGTTTACCACTTTGCATGCAGCCCTAATTTGCTTTGAGTCTTCAAAAACACTGCATCTTTCAAATTCCACCTAAATCCCATCCTGCCCACAAATCCTAGAACAACTCAATCTTTATTTTTTCTTTTCTTGGCTTGGTAAGAAACCCCATGTTTCATCAGATATGCAGCCTTCCTTGCTGTGTGATAATAATAATACCACATATACCATGTATGGGGCAACAAATAAATCCAATTTTGTTGGACTAGACTTTTGCCCTTGAATGAATGCGCCGATTGGACTGGGGCATAGCTAGGGGGTTAGCTTCCTTTCTCCTATTTATTCATTCTACAATTAACTTCAAATTTATTTCCTAAAATTTTATTTTACTCTACCATATTATAAAATACACATGCAAAAGGATATATAATATATAGTTAGAATATAATACATTAGCTATATCAATATATACATATACAATAATATATTGGTATATTATATATCAGAATATATAATATATTATTTATATAAAAATATATAAGTATATATAATGTATAACTGCATACCACAGTTTAAATTGCAATAAAACAGTCATCAATGTACCACCCTCTGCTGAGCTGAACAATAAAACCAGTGTCTTCATCATTGCCTATGCTCCTGTGTGCCCATCACAATCCTATACCTTCTTTCCTTCTCCCTCATAAGAAATAGCCTCTATCAATCTACTGCCTCTCCTCTACATAAAAATGCATTTCCAAATAATTAGTTTTTAGTTTGGCCTTATTTTGGCCTCTTCATAAATTTCATCATTCTTCTGTGATTATAAATTTTTGTGATGTGCTTTTTCACACAACATTTTGCTTTTAATTTTATGTTTGAGCTGTATTTCAGTAATTTTCATTGCTGTAGAGTGTTCTATAATGTGAGAATACTATAATTAATGTATTCAGTGGGCAAATCATGGACATTTCAGTTGTTACCAGTATTTCACTGCTATGAACAGTTTTGAACCCATCTCCTGGGAAAAATGTGCAAGAGATACTCTTTATAGGATACTCCCACGACTGCCATTGCTGGAGTTTAGGTGATATGGTACTTGACCAGGTACTATAATATGCTGGCCCAATGTGATTCGAACAACTTATATCCCCTCCAATGGGGCTTGAGGATTGCTTCACATCTTCACAAAGGTATGATAATATCAGACTTTAAGATCTTAAGTGAGATTGTATTGTAGTCCCCTCCTTCCTAGTGAGATTTTGCTTCTGACTATTCTATTGAGGGTTTATTACTTTAATATTGATTTTTAAATAGCTATTTATATATTCAGCATGCTTATCCTTATTTTTAAAAAATATCCTCCCAGTATGTAGCTTATTTAATTTTTTATAGTTTATTTTAATGCATTTATGTTCTTAAATTCAATATAATTAAGCCGATCAGTCTTATTCTTTATTTTTTGTATCTTAGGTTAGAAATCTTTCCTTACCTTAAGGTCGGAAAGAAATTTCCCTATGTTTCCTCTAAAGGTTTTGAAACTTCACCTTCCACATTTAAAAATTTAGCTCCTGAAGAAATACTTTTTCTGAAGCAGTAGAAAAAAAAATTTGTATCATGTTGCTCCTTGTTCCAATCTCTAACACTAATTTTTCCCCAGTCTGAATGTCACTTTTATCATCTCTTTATTTGCAAAATACCCATGGCTCTCTTTGCAGACTTTATTCTGTTTTATGGGTCACTTTTTCTAGCCTTATTTTTTTAATATAAGGCTTTATTTAGAGAAAACAACTTCTTGCCTCATTACTATTTAGGAATCCATTTAAAAATCAGAATCACTTCATCTAGTTTTATAAAATATCTTAGAAATTTTATTGAATCCATATGAATCACTGTGGAAACTTGACTTCCTTCCAACACTGAGTCTTCACAAGAAAGCATGTCCCTCCAGTTATTAGGTCTCCTTTATTCCTTTCAATACAATTATAATTTTATACCTACAGGGCTTGCTAATATTTATAAACTATCCTCTTAACTCTTTTATAGTTTTGTTGTTATTAATAAGACTTGTAAAAATTCTTAAAATTATATTTTTCAGTACTTTCATTTAATCTTTTGAAATAAGCCCATAGATTTTCTTCTTTATTCTTTTCAAAAAAGAAATTCTACTAAAGGAATTTTCTAAGATAAGCAACTTTGCAACTCCAGAATAACTACAACTTGGTCAAGACAGAATGTCTTTTTATACATTGCTAAGTTGGGTGTATTAATATCTTCATAGAGTTTTTGCATATGTTTTATATCTATCTAAACTATTATTGTACGTTATTAATCTTTAAAATTTCAAAACTTACACCAATGGTTCTGTAACAATGAGGCTTGTGACATAAGTAAAAAGATTACCAAACTTCTAGATGATATGTTTTGCTTCCACAGTTTCAAATGAGATAGATTTCACTGCCTGATAGCTTGATTTTATTTGAATTTGAAATGTATGGATTTGACAGTAAACGCAACAGTCCTTTCTCAGTAATGTAAACAAAACTCCAAACCATTTTAGGGCTGTATTTGTTTCAGGATAGCTCTGTTTCTATGGACTACTAAGTGCTTATTCATGATACTATCTTCATTATTTTGCTTTCAAACTTGGTTCTTATGCTAATTATCTCTTTTGAACGACATTTCCCTCCTCCCCCATCTTTTAAAATCCAGTCTGACAATCTTTGTCTGCAACTAGAAAGTCTGAGTCATTTACATTTATTGAGAATACAGTTATATTTAAATTTAAATTTATGTTTACCTTGCTAGGTTATAATTTTCTGGCCTGTGATTGTCAACAATTCTTTTGGTTTTATTCCTTTTATACATTATTTAGAACTTTTCTACTTTCTTCTATTTCTATATAATAACTTTGAAAGTTATCTACTTTTTTTTCTGTTTGCATATACTGGAAATTTTAACAAGCATATTTAACCCAACAAAGTCTGCTTAGAGAACTTTTATTGTCTTTCCAAAACAACACAAGGGTCTAGACTTTTAATGCAACTATTCCTTTCTGGATTTACAGCTTATACTTGCTTATTATTTTACTTTCATGTCATTTTATAATTCTGCAAATTAGACATTATGATAATTACTATTTTATGTTGTCAATACTTATTTAGGCTTACCTGTAAGCTTCCAATTTTCTTTACCCATCCCTTCTTTTATCTCAGATATTTCTTTGGAGATTATTTTCTTCTGAAAAGCATATTCTTTAAAAGTTCTCCTTGAGGTGACTTAGTAATAAATTTCTCAGGGCTATTTGTCTAACAATACATTTATTTTTTCTAATATTTTAAAAACAGTTCCATTCACTCTAAACTTTTAGTTTGTTAATTATTTATTCTCAGCACGTTGAAGATAATTTTCTTTCCAGTCTTCTAGTTTCTATTGTGGTTGAGAAAAAGTCAGCTGTTGGCCTATATTTTGTTTACATATAACCTATCTTTTCTCTTTTCTGGAAATTCATCTTTGTCTTTGTTTTTGTTTTTGTTTTCCTACTTAAATGTGTCTAGTGTCTCAAGTTTTTCTAATATAAGAATTAATAACCTCCATCAATGTTGAGAAAATAAAGTTTTATCTTGCCTCTTCAAACGTTACTTCTTCCAAGTATTTTATTATTTCCTTCCTAAACTCTGTTCTCTCTCTGTCACACACACACCTTATTAGTCTAGTGGTCTTTCCACGTGTCTTCAAATTTTATTTCTGTCCTTCTTGCTGCATTTTGATTAATTTTGCATGCTATTTATTCTAGTAATTTAGGTCTTTGAAATTCACTGTTATTTCTTTTAAATTATTAAACGCACTTTTTAAAAACTTCTGCATGTGATATTCCAATAGCTGAAGTTTTTTAACATCTGATTCTATTTTTTTCTTCTTGCTCAATCTAATTCATGGTTATTTGTTACCTCATCGGCTTCAAAACACTGTTGTAAATTTGTGAACTCATTTTCATTGAAACTTTATTGATTATAGTTGCTTCAGGGTACTATTACTTGAATTTCTATAGAAAGTATTCATTTTTTCCTTTTTTTTTTTTTTTTTTTTTTTTTGAGGCAGAGATTTTGCTCTTTTGCTCAGGCTGGAGTGCAATGGCGCCATTTCTGCTCACTGCAACCTCCGCCTCTGGGGTTCAAGCAATTCTCCTGCCTCAATCTCCCAAGTAGCTAGTATTACAGGAGTGCACCACCACGCCCAGCTAATTATTTTTTCATATTTTTATAGAAACGGGGTTTCCCTGTGTTGGTCAGGCTGGTCTCAAACTCCTAACCTTAGGTGATCCACCTGCCTCGGCCTCCCAAAGTGCTGGAATTACAGACATGAGCCACCGCGCCCAGCCTGGATAGTATTTGAATAAATTATCAAGTTGGCTTGTTTGTATGTTTTTTTGAGGATAACAGATAGTGTGACGTCATGCCCCAAACATGTGAGGGTAGGGTTTGCCATACAAATGCTCAGTGAACATTTGCTTATTTTTTCCCTTCCCTCAGGAGTGTCCTTTTTGTCTCACCGGTCCACTGGGCACATGCACTGGTTTCATGCCGGAGTGTCTGCCTTCACTTCCCTCCCTGCACAGGGTTCAGTCACTACTGTCTATTGCCAGGGATCACCAGGACCAAAACTCAGGGTCACCAGCAATCAAAAACACTTCTGTGGCAACAGTCAGCATCCGTACACTTGATTCTCCGTTGCATTCAATTTTCTCGTCATTTTGGGTATCTGAGAATTTCCCTTGCCCTGAAGGCTCACCTGTGCATTTGTTTTTGCATTTTACCTTCTGATTTTAGATTTTTCATTCTGTGAAGTTTTAGGGGCAATACGGAGTTTGCAACGTTGTCAAAGAGAGAAATTTTAATTCCTTCTTCTGATATCCAACATAACAATCATCACATCTATTGAGATTTAAAGCATTTTTAAATTACATGATTATAGTCTTTCTTTTCAGTCCATTTTCAACCTGAAATTAAACCCATACACACACACACACACACACACACACACACACACATACACACACACACCCCACAGGCCCACAGACTAATAGAGTGGACACCACAGGGGAGTTTGCTAGAAACACAAGTTCTGTTGAGTCAGAGATCCAGGGGTAAAGCCCAGGTCTGTGGTTTCTCACACCACGAGAACAATGCAGGCACAACCAAAGTTTGGGAAGCCCTGCTTGACTACTAGAGAAAATTCACAATGGACTCTCTTCGTACCTACTACTCACATCACAAGGTGCTCTAGAAAGCATTTTCTCAAACTCATGTGTATTACGTGCCTTCTTTGTCTCAAACACATAAACTCTCAGTTGTAATTGCTAAGATTTTCAGAGCATAATTTTTAATTATATTTAATTTAAATATGAATTTTAAATTATCCCACATCTCTTAAATCTTACAGTTTTTTAAAAAAAGTTCCATTATATTTTCTTTGAAACTTCCATAGGAAAATAGACAAGAAGAGAAATCCTTCTCAAAACAAACCAAAAGAATTGTTGACATTAGTGAAGTGCTTCCTATTGTTCTAGCTATTTTGCTTGATTGTTGATATGTATTTAAATAATTTATCCTGTTGCCTGAGATCCTGTAATGTCATTGTGTTTTCTCTAAGTCTGCAAAAGTTGACTGCAAAGATTGTATTTTAGAGTGGATAAATTCATAAAACATAAAACTGCTCATGTTGAAAGGTAGTTTTCAATTGTAGATATATTTTTTATTATTATTACCATTTTAATGTGGTAAAAGTCACTGAATCAGTTAGGATATTTGAATTGAGACAGAACCCTCCAAAACACACACACATACCCACACATGCACACACACGTTCCAACTCCGAGCCAAATCAGGGGAGAAATAAAATGCAATCATACTTTTCCTAGTCATTGTTTGCTCATATGCTAGATACAGAAAATAGAAGCACTCAAATTGAGGGAGTCTATGTTTTCAACCTTCTTGAAATCATAAATGTATTGTATTGGAATGTAACGTAATTCCAACCTTCTTGGAATTATAAATGTAGCATACTTATTAACGAGACTTAGAAAAATGTCTTTAAAATGTGATGGCCAGAACCACTCTTCTACCCGTTGACCAAACTGTCTGTAAGTCACCACAGCTGAAACATCTGCTCTGCAAGCAGACAGCCCCTTTCCACTCATGCCTAGGCCCACCCCAAGGGAGCAGAAAATCATCTCACCCAGCAACCCACTGATTCAGGTAACCACATTCACTCTAGCCATAATAGTTGTTCATAATCCTGAAACTATATTATGGAAAACTCTTGAATTTCAACCCAAGGAGAGAGAGGATGGGGTACTAGAAAAAGCGTTGGCCCTGGGAAGAGATGATTGGGTTTGTAATGAGAGCAGCTATCACATCAGGCAACCCTATGATTCAGAGAGTTTCACATTTTCTCTTGGGGTTTGTTTTCTTCCTCTGTAAAATAAAGGGTTTAAACTATGTTACTAATGTGGAACCTTCTGGCTTTATCATCTTACGATGCAAAACTGAACAGATTAAAAAACTAAACTAAACTAAACTAAAAACATTTGTGTATAGCCCATGGACATGGGTGCAAGAGATGAAGCCTTCTCTTCTTTCACGTATTTGGAGGAACATGAGAGCAACACCTAGACCCAAATCAGAGGGGACTCCAAACTGCATCACGTAACAAGACAATCAAAACAATTTCCTCCCATACTGGCAAAAGACCATTCACTCATAATGCCCAACAGGTGCATAATGAGAAATCTTTCGGCAGCTGGGTCAACATAATCCAAATAGGGTTTTTTTTTTTTTTATGCTGAGTGATAGCCCCCAGCGCTTTGCCATCAGCCAGCTAGCACCGGATTTTGCATTTTCTCTTTCATGAGCAACAAATGTTAATGATGTGTTGATGGCTCCAATGTTTTGCTGTTTCTGGGAGATCTGGTTTACAACTACCATTTTTCTCAGGGATTCTAAAGGTGTTTTTAATATACAATACATCCCCCAAATGTGGATGAAAAAGGGAGAGAGTGATGAGGGAAACGGTGACTCAGTCTGGTCACAAAATGTCAGAACCGCTACAGACCGTGGGAATCTTTCTTTGGAGGCATTGCTTTGTGCTTAAGAAAATGAAATGTCCAGAGAAGTGATGAACCCAGAGTCTTTCATGGTGCACAAAGTAGAACACAAAACAGAAACTCAAAAATATAAGACAATGTTCTTTCCTCAGTCCACGGAACTGCATTGCTCCATGGACTGAACTGGAGGCCCCCCCAAACAAAAGTAATACTTTCAATACGTTATGAAAAGTACTGCACCAAAAGAGTAGAAAGGACAAAGTGGTGGTTCTGTTTTGTCCATGGTAGTCAGTGAAGTGATTTACTAGGCAGAGAAGAAAAAAGAAGAGATGAGAAGAAAGTAGAGAAAAGAAGTAATAAGAAAAGAGAGGAGATCTATTCCCAGTGAATGGGAAACTGCAAACTCACGGAGTCATGCAAGAAATGGTGTGTTTATGAAAGAGCTGGTTGTTTAGTGAGATTGAAAAGTAGACTGTGTAGAACATAATGGATCAGTTTGCAAAACCATCTGAGATAAAGTTATGAGCAGCCTTAAGTAGAAAGGAAAGGAGCTTAGACTTGCTCGTATTGATGACAGGAATTTGTGGCGGTGTTTTAAGCAAGAGCTTGCGTTCTTAGAAAAAATCCTCTCCGACAACATCAGAGAAGTGAGCTGGAAAGGGTTGAGGTGCAGAGGCAGATTAGGAGGTTGCTGCAGCGACTGCACACAATAGAGATAGGTGCAGAGAGTGTGTGACCTCAGGGCTGGTATATGCAGCCCGTGTTCGCTGGCATGGAGCTGCCTCAAGCCTCTGTGTTTGCTTCTCTCCCCGCTCTCGGCAGCAGACTCATGCTAATGTAAAAATGAACGTTAGCTTGTCTTGTGCAGAAAATGATTCCGTATTCGGATATCCAAGAACTTTGAAGCAGCAGAGAAAATATGCTTTTACTGCATCACTGATCTATGGGTTGCAATTCAACTGTAAGCAAAGTATGCAGCTGTTTCAAACGTGAGAAACATCTTAAATTGTCTCCATCCTTTGGACAACGCAATGGAAAAGAGTCTTGGAATGATACAAAACTGAGCCAGTTACTGGCTATAACATTTTGGGCAAGTTTCTCTATGCGTAAGATGAGATTATAGAACCATCCCCATCTGAAGTGGCAAGGATGAAATTTGAAAAACCATATTCTATGTACAGGGCTTACCCCAGAGCGAGGTACTTAGCAGGCTCCCATGAACATGTGTGTCCTTCCCCTTCCACTCTTCAATGCCCTCCAGACAGTGGGGAGCTGAGATGCTCTCAGTGTCTCTGTACATTCCCTTGGTTGTGTTCCTACTAGCCCTCTTAATTCAAGAGCCATCTCTGCATTTCCAAGTCTGCATCCTAACTCACCTCTTCTGAGAAGTCAGCCCAGACTACGATATCTAACTTGGGGTATTCTCCTGTTGTTCTCCATGGCAACACCCTGTTTTCTTCCCTTGATAACACTTATGATAATGCATGCTTTTACAGTGATCTGTTTCATTTTCTCATCTACCAGGAAGACAGTGGTCATTATGCTTTCCCCAGAGAAGCAAAACCAATAGGAGATACATACATGTATATACACACACATATGCATACATATATATGACAAAAGAGAAAGGAGAGCTGGGTGCGGTGGCTCACGCCTGTAATCCCAGGACTTTGGGAGGCCGAGGCAGGTAGATCATGAGGTCAGGAGATCAAGACCATCCTGGCTAACATGGTGAAACCTCATCTCTACTAAAACTAAAAAAAATTAGCCGGGCGTGGTGGTGCACGTCTGTAGTTCCAGCTACTCAGGAGGCTGAGGTAGGAGAATCGCTTAAACCTGGGAGGTGGAGGTTGCAGTGAGCTGAGATCGCACCACTGCACTCCAGCCTGGCGACAGAGCAAGATTCCGTCTCAAGAAAAAAAAAAAAGAGAGAGAGAGAGAGAGGGAAAGAGATTTAATTCGTGGAACTGGGTCATATGATTGCGGGGGCTGACAAATCTGAAATCTCCAGGGCAGTCCAGGAAGCTGGAGACCCAGACCCAAGGAGGGTTTCTATGTTATAGACTTGACAGAGACTTTTTTGGGTAGGGGCTTCAGTTTTTGCTTTTAAGGCCTTTAACTGATTACGTAAGACCCATCCCCAGATTTGGGGGATAATGTCCTTCACTTAAAGTCTACTGAGTGTAAATGTTAATCACATCTACAAAACGTCATCATAGCAACATCTAGACTAGTGTTTTAGCAAACAAGTGGGCAACACGGCCTGGCTAAGTTGACATGATATTAACACTCCCCCGTGGATCATATTCCTCTGCACCATGCTGGGCACAGAATAGATCCTCAGTAAGTAAGTGTTAGATAAGCAAGCTGAACTTCAGATTATAATGATGCAATGCACATTTGCATTCTTTTTCAGATGCCAGTATCTTAACCACTTGCTTGTTTGAGAATCCTCTCCTTAGGGAGCAGAGCTCAGTTCCCACTGAAAGGCTGGCATTAGAAAAATCAACCTCAGGCTCTGAAGGGATTCTAGCGCTGGACGGCAGAAAGGGCAGCCTGTGCCATGACCAACAGCAGCAAAGAAGGTGGTGCTGATGACAACACACCACGCGGTGGCCATGTCCTGGTGCCCCCAGCTCTGGTGTTGTGCCCTCAGGGAGCAGGTCTGTGGCAGGCTTTGGGGGCTGTGGTAGAGGACATGACTGAAAGCTGCTCATCTGACCCAGTATGGCCTCTGGAGCCTCTTGTTCCCCTTCAGGCAGCCTTTTTCCATTTCTCCAGCCTGTATTTGGGTTCTGTCTCTTAGGCTTGCATGACAACACAGGTGGTCTTCATTTCCTGATATTTTCCAGAGAGTGCATATTACTATATAATTTCCATTCTGCACAGCACAGAACAGTCAGTCACTTTGGAATCTGATGATCTGGATTTGAGCTTGGGTCACTGTTCACACTCTGTTCATGGTTGGAAAATTGTGCATCCTCCCACTCCGGGGTAGAAATGGTTGACCCTGGAGGCCTGCGTGGCCTCCTGTTCATCTTCCCAGCCAGGGCCTCAGTGTGTGGCTCATGTTACTCAGATGTGCTTGGAGGCTGGAATCCAGCCACAAGTGCATAGTGGAGATCCATCTGCAGCTCTGAGGTTAAAAGCAGAGACTCTGGCATTTGGCCATCCAGGTGTATGAGGGTGGACCCCAGTCCTTTCCCTCTACCCTGGAAACAGTGAAAACAGAGACATGCTGAGCCCCTGTGAGCCTCCTGGGAGGGAACATACCTGCCTTCAACTGGTCCTCAGAGACCTGCCAGCCCTGGCTCTTCAGCACCACTGGCCTAGTCCCCCTCCCGGAGTTTCTGAGTGTCTGTGACTTCTGCCTTTGCAGTCCTGCTTCCTACCTTCGCTTTGCTGTAATCAAAAGCACCATCTGCTGCCCCAAGTATTGACAGAAATAAATTAATTACATTAAATGCAAAAAATACTACTTAAGCTAGTGTACAAGATCGAATCACTATGAGTGGAGACTAACCTCTGACCTCTTATATCTCCTTCACTCTCACATTAAAAATGCATGATTTCCTTTAAGTCAAGTCTTAAAAAAAAAAAAAAAATATGGCCATGGAAATGCTGGAAGTCTCTAATGTCCTGAAAATTATAAACATAAATTCTCACACATCACATGCAAGCAGTAAGCTAACACGCTTTTAAATTTAAAAAATTTGGAAAAATTTTAAAACAAAATAGAGTAAAATACAAATTAAAGTGCATTAGGTAGGTCATCATAAGGGTAAAGGCTTTTATCAATATTGTTTAACTTAACAATTGAATTTAACAAGGCATCAAAGTAAATCTATCAAAAGAGATTTTTAAAAAAGGATGGATAATACTGTCATTATTTGTAGGTTATAAGATTACATGACTGGATACCTAAAACAATCAAATAATACTACTAAATTTGTTTTAGAAGAGTAAAATATAGTGATCAGACTTTAGAAAAAAAGAACAGAAAACAAAAGCTTCAGTATATACCAGCAATAATTATGAAGACATTAAATGAAAATAAACAGCATTCCTAATAAGGACACAATACTGGCTCAGTGGGATTATTTGGGACATGGGTTATCAAAAAATCGCTAAGATCATTTAAGTATTTATGATGAGAATAAATTAGTATACAATTAAAAATATATTATAATAGCGCTCTACCAGATATTAAATCACTCTTTTATTATATGACAATTCTGGATAAGAATAGACAGAGATATTTATACTATAGAGGTCAAGCAATAGATCCTGATATAAATGAACTTCACGCAGGATGAGAAAAATATCACCAGTTGGTGAGCAAGGAAAGTATTTAGTAAAGGTTTGGGGAGACTTGGTTAACTAATAGTAAATAAATTTAAAACTTCTAACAATCAGCTAACAAAAAAGGTGAAAGTAATACATAAAATTGAAGTTCTGGAAGAAAATAGGGATGCATATAGATCTACTGTTTGATTAGAGAAAAATTTTCAAATTTAAAAATAGTGAAAGCCGTGTGGTGGCTCACACCTGTAATCCCAGCACTCTGGGAGGGCAAGGCCGGTGGATCACCTGAGGTCAGAAGTTCAAGACCAGCCTGGTCAACATGAGGAAACCCCATCTCTACTAAAAATACAAAAATTAGCTGGATGTGGTGGTGGGCACCTGTAATCCCAGCTACTCAGGAGGCTGAGGCCAGAGAATTACTTGAACCCAGGAGGTGGAGGTTGCAGTGAGCCAAGATCACACTATTGCGCTCCAGTCTGGGCAACAAGAGCAAAACTTTGTCTCAAAAAGAAAAAAAAATAGTGGAGAAATATCAAAATACTCAAAACTCTATGTGTATGGCATACTGTGATAAAATGTCCAACAAATATTATAGATTAAGCACATTAATATTCTTAATACGTGAAGACATCAAAATAGGTAAGATCACAAATTCTGCCCCCCTGATATGGTTTGGCTGTGTCTCCACCAAAATCTCATCTTGAATTGTAGCTTCTATAATTCCCACATGTTGTGGGAGGGACCTGGTGGGAAATAATTGAATCATGGGGACGGTTTCCCCCATACTGTTCTCATGGTAGTGAATAAGTCACATGAGATCTGATGGTTTTATAAGGGGAAACCTCTTTCACTTGGCATTCATTCTTTCTTTTCCTGCTGCCACGTAACACATGCCTTTCCCCTTCCACCATGATTGTGAGGCCTCCCCAGCCACATGGAACTGTGAGTCCATTAAGCCTTTTTTCTTTATAAATTACTCCCCTCTTGAGTATGTCTTTATCAGCAGCATGAAAACAGACTAATACACCCCCTCAAAATAAAGCCACAAAAGAATAAATACAAAATAATAAAAATAAATAAATAAATACTTGACATGTAAATAAATTGAAACTCACTAGAACTTAAAAATGAAGTTCACCAGAAATTAAAAACTAATTTTGCTGGAAGTTACACATTAAAAATTGAATTAAGTAGAAATTAAAAATGTAAAGTAAGAATGCAATTGTTTCCTGAGCACCTAGGAAAGATTAGTTAATTTCATGCCAATCATGAACCGGGTGTTACCATCTCTGAGGAACAGACTGGCAGCATGAGTCAAGCTTCTTAAAAGTTATGTTCTTTAGAATCTGTGTGTCTGCTTCTAGGTATCTCACCTAATTACATAGGAAATCTTTGCAAGCATAGAGAAATATATCAAGTAATTATTTTAATAATTAAACATTTTAACTTTCCTAGATCCAACAATAGATATTACAATTCTGGGGAGGAGGAGGACATAAGCCTTTTTTTGAAAAGTAGCAAACTGATTCATTTACATATTATTTTACCTGACATTGGTCAAGGTGACTCAGTTTTCAAGATCTCTGGATTGCCTGTGACTAAAACTACATCTTTGACCTCGCTACATTCAATAGAATAGAATTGGTAATGGCCACCATTTGTTGAGACCTGGATCTACACAGTAGGCACTTTGCGGACATCCTGTAATATGATCCTAAAGGGATGATTCTTTCTCCCTTGTCCTTCTGCAGCCCACAAACATCACCTAGAATCTCTTCCCTTTTTTTTTAGCACTTTCCATCCTTCTGTTTCTGTGCTTTCTTCCTCTTAGACTCTTCCTTTCACTTCCTTAATGGAAATCTCTGTAAACCACTCACATAAAATGAGTTGAAACTCCCAATCACAGTGTTTGCTGCTGAGGGGAGAGAGGAGGAAGAAGAATGAGTCAGCAAAGCAGAAGTTTGACAATATAAGAAGTGATGTGCACCAAAAACCAAGTGCTCCTATGTTCAGAGGGGGACTAATTATCTGATTTGGATCAGAATCAAGAAGGAATTGTAATGGAGGTTCTAGGATCATAGGCAGGATTGGGAAAAGCGATACTTTTGACAGAACAAAATGAGCAGAGGGTTGGTTGTAAACACATACAAAGCTCAAGTGTCTATTCTTTGTCATAAGCACCTACAAAAGTCATGCACAACCTCATTCAGTTGTGATTTTTTAAAGTCCCCTCCCTTAATTGATTCAGAGTTATGAATTAATAATGTGATGCCTTCATTCTCCACAAAAACAAAAATAAGAAAAATCCCTGCCTCAACTCATGCTCATTGGTCTTCATGGACAGCTACCAAAGTTGCAGATGGAGATTCAAAACAGGAGGGAAGACTGAGCCAAGAATGAGCTGTCCTTGAGGGTGTTCCAATTCAAATGTATTTATCTTTGATAATTGCAGTAATTTTCACATCATCACTTTACTTGACGTGTCTATTGTTTTGTTCTTTCTAAAACCCAGATAGCACCTTTGAAGATAACCTTCCTCCATAGCTCATTGCTTCTCCAAGCACTGAGCTCAGGAGTAAACTATGCAAGAATTAGGTATTAAACATGGTCAAACAGGCTGTGTAACTCATTGACCTAAGAAAAATCACAGACGCATCAGCTCCTCCCAGGCAGTTTGTGATGAAATATTTTATCAGCCTCTCAAAGCATCAGAAAGCAAGATCAAAGAGAGACTTTCCAAAACAGGAATAATCCTCACAGAAATAATTAATGCAAGAGCCAAGGGGCTGAAAGAGAGAAACTGGGAAGCTTCTATTTCTTACCAAACACTGGGTCTTTTTTTGTCGTATTTTGTTTCTTTTTTTTTTTTTTAATTGATCAGATATTTGCCATCTAGTAGACTCACCACTCATTTACGTGAAATGAGGAAGCAGCAAGGAACTCAGCAAGGAACTCAGCAAGCCTTCTGAGTCCAACCAAATGGATGGATTGATTCAGCATACCTTCAATGTCCACAGAGTTTACTGGCCTTCTGTTGGACTGGGGGAGCTTTAATTAAATAATTAGGGCAACAGCTGAGCAGCCCAGCATAAAGAAGGCTCTCAGCACACCTTGGTCCACAGGCAACAGGCAGGCATGTGTCCTCCCTGCCATCAAGACACCCAAAAGGAAAATCAGTTCAGTCAAAGGGACAGTAAAGGTAGAGCCCAAGGGGTGATCAGTGTGGTTGTCAGCTAAACCTGCTCCTGAAAAGGTGGAAACAAAGCCAAGGCAGGGGGGCAGCGTGGGGGGAATAGCAGGAAAGGATAAATCTTCAGACAAAAAAGTGCAAACAAAAGGGAAACGGGGAGCAACAGGAAAACAGGTAGAAGGGGTTGACCAAGAAATTAAAGATTTACCTTCAGAAGATGAAGAAACTAAAACAGAGAAGAGTCTAGCCTTCGATAAAGCCAGAGAGAAAGAAGCCAAGTCTGGTTAATATCATGTACCATGTCTTATCAGAGGTCCCTCTCTCCCATTTTGTGCAATCCAGAGGAATATTTTTATCAACTGTTTTGTAAATGCAAGTTTTTTAGTAGCATTAGAAACATTTTTTTAAAAGGAGAGAATTCCACCTCATCCCACTTTTTAAGTGTAAATGCTTTTTTAAAACAGGTTAAATCATCCACTGGTTGTTTGTTTCTTGGTACAATTGAAAAATATTGTGACATAGGGAATTGTGGGAGACTGGCTGTCTCGGGTTTCAGCTTAACATTCCATAGACGGGGGGCTAGTTTTTGTACTATAATACAAAGCATACTAACTGGCAATATGGAGTCACAGCCCTGCATTTAAAGTGTTGAACATTTAAAATTACTTCTAATCCCATGTTGTTTTTTTGTAGAATTGTTTAAGAAAACCATTCCCTGATCATGATCATCCCTATGAGAATTGTGTGCAGTCTGTGACATCTTCAGTCATGGTAGTCCTGCTTTCCTAGTAACTTTGTGAATATGCTGTAAAAGTTGAAAATTGGAGTAGACAGTGTATATGCTATTCAACTGTGAACAGGTGGACATGTGAAACAGTCTACCGACATGTGTAGATACTGGTACATGATAGCCTCTTAAGGAAAATTTGCCTCCAAATGTTAAGCTGGAAAGTCACTGGAATATGTTAAAAAAATTATAATACATGGCTTTTTAGATTTTCAGTGTGTATGTTAAGAATTGTGTACAAATTAAAATGTCTGTATACTGATCCTCAACACAACAAATAAAGTCTCAATTATGAAAAAAATACATTTAATTTTTCTGAACATTTGAAATTTCTTAAAAGATCAAGTTAGGAAATAATAAAATAGAATTAACAAAGAAAGCAATGAAGAACTTGGTATTCACTGGAACTGGTCTAAAACAAAATGATCCCAATTGGAGTGGGTGTGAGACAGGGAGCCGGCCCTGTGAGAGCCTGTGTCCTCCTGACCTGGCTTCCAGAATCGAGGGCTTCCCAGTGAGACCATTTAAACACCAGATTTCGCATCCCGAGGCCTGGCCAACCTTCGTCCAGCCATCTCCCAGCCCAGAACTTTTAACTGTGACAGTCTCCAGATGCAGAATGTTTGAGCATTTAAACGTGAGACTCTGCTTCCCCCAGAAGGGAAGGTATCCCCGGGGCCTAATATTCTCTTTAGCTTGGACTCAACGTTCCTCCTATTGACAGCCCCCTTCACCTTCCACCCCTCAATCCACAGATTTACAAGCAGCCCATAGCCCACTGCTGGGGCCAGTGTGCACAGACGCTGACCTGGCCGGGACTAGAAGGACGGTGGCTTTGACCCTGCCCCACATGCCCTGAAACCACCATCTCCACTTCACCCCCTCCCGTCTGCTTCCTCAAACCTCTGTACAAGTTTGCATTAGGTGCAAACTTCTTTAATTGGAAAGACCAGTGACAAACCTTCTCTAATACTCTAGTACTTCCCGAATACACAAGACACAGGACTATGTGGCATATTGTCTACTTTGGAGTGAGCAAGAATTGAATTCAAGCCCTGCAGTCCTGCTCAACTATTGAACCCTCCAAGCCTCTGCTTCTATAGCTATAAAATAGAGAATAAAGTCATACCCAGGGCCTTGCAAAGACCCAGTGAGCCCTGAACCATGCCTATCTTAAACAGAACAAGGAGAAACAGAAGAAAGCATACGCAGTTAAAACAGAAATAGAATATTCAGAAATAATGTTAGAATGCTAATTTCTTTTAATTTTTTCTATAAAAAGAAAATTTCTGGTTCTTATCACAATATAATTAAATTATAGGATTTATCAAATATTAACTCACGGAGCCCTGCAGGTCACATGATCTGAAAACGGCTATAATAACAATTGATCAGCTTGTTTTTTATTTTATGTCACTGGCTTTTTGTGTGCAGGCAAATTTGAAGATGTCCTCAAAGGCTTAAATGGGAGGACCTTTGTGAAGGAAAGAACTGAGCCAAAGGGCCCTCCTGTCCTTCCCTGACCTCTCTGTCTCCATCCACTTGACTGAGCCCTACTGGGTTGATTTGTTCTGAGTCTTGAGTGAAAAGTAGTGCAAGTTCAGCTCCCAGGCAATATGAGTGTTGATATAGTATCCCTATTATTATTAATGCAAGCATACCAAGAATGTGTGGAGTGGTTGAGGAGTGTCTCCCAAAAGACATGTCCAAGTCCTAAACCCCAGTACCTATAAATATGACTTTATTTAGAAATAGAGCCTTTGCAGATTCAATTAAGGACTTGGGATGTAATCATCCTGAAATCAGTAAATGTTGTCCTCATAAAAGAAAGGAGAAGGAGGTTAGAGACACAGAGCTACAGAGTAGGAGTCCTGTGAAATTGGAGGCAGAGATTGGAGTGGTGTAGCCATGAGCCGAAGAATTCCAAGGATGGCCAGCAGCCACCAGGTGCTGGAGAGAGGGCTGGAACAGACCCCTCACGGCCTCAGAAGGAACCAGCCCTGCCAACATCCTGATCTCATACTTCCAACCTCCAGGACTTTGAGAGAATATATTTCTGTTGTTTAAGCCACGAAGTTTCTGAGCATTTGTTACCGCAGTCCTAGCAAACTAGTACAATGTAGATAAATTTAATTACCAAGACAAATATTTTCTCCCAGGAGTGGTGCCCTTGAGGAATCTCTGCAGAGTCCCCAGAATTTTGTCAAAATAGTAGAAAGCAAAACAAAATAAAAGAAAATAACAAACAGACAAACAAATGAAACACCAAAAATAGCTGAGGTCTTTCCATAAAACAAATGGTAAAATTGGCAAATCTTGTATTTCAAATACAAGGAAGGCGAGAATCCCTGTTCAGCCTATACACGTCCTATCCAAGTCTTGTAGAAGCATCGTCAGAGGGCCCTGAGCATGGATAATGAAGTGCTGGTGTCAAGCCCCTTGAAAAAAGCAATAATGCAGGGCACAGCCAGTCTGAAATGCACACTGACTTCAGGGTGAGTGAGCCTGCAGGGCCAGGGCTTCAGAGGACCCAGTGTCTGCAAGGCCGCAGCTCGCAAGCACAAGGTCAGGGGAGGGGACCCTCTCCTAGGAGCCCTGGCAAAACTGGGAAAGCCAGTTGAGAGTTCATCACACATCCAGGAAACTTGGCAGTCCCTGGACACGGGACACAGCAGGACCTTGATTCAGTCTCCGATTGCCTCTCTAGCCCATCCCATTGTGGTCCTCCTCCGCCCCCCGGCATCCATCCTCACAGCCCCTCTCCAGGGCCACAACACCCTACAGATTCTCCTTTCTCTGACACTGGGAGTTCTGCCACTTCCTCTGGGAACCTGTGTCCCCAGAACGCAGCAAGGTCCCAACTCAAATGTCACAGCAAGAGATGAATGTCTGACTCTTGCCTGGTTACTCTCCAACACAGCTCTGTTTCATAGAATTTATGGGAAGGTGAATTCACCCAGGGGTTCCTCTGCATACTCTGGTCTGACTGGCAGGTCAGTGTGTGAGAGTTATCCATTTTGCTCACCCCTGTCCCCAGCTCCTGACTCATACTTAGCACTGAAAGAATCTCAGTGACCAACAGCACCAGAACCGATGACTATGGTGTGGGATGTGAGAAGGCCCCGTGTTTTCCATAGCATCTGCCCTTCTCAAGTTTGAACCCCTCAGTCACCATGTCACTTTTAGGACATCCACGCTGGATAGGTTGGGCAGTGCCACTTTGCATCTCTTAGCCAAGCCAACTCTTGTTCACTTAGCACCTGGGCTCCAGCAGGCCTCTTCCCAGTCCCTCATGTCTGGCTGAAGATGTCTCCCCTGTGCCCACAGCAGGAAACCCACTCCAGAGAGGAAGAGGAGGAACCCTGAGTGGGGCAGGTCTGGTTTCCCAAACAGGCCAAGCAGAGAGTCAGGCATGGCAATAGTCAAGTGGCACAGAAAGGTCATGAATTCACTTCTGTATGATCCCTCTTAAGGGATAAGTGGTGGGGAAAAGGGAGCCCTTCCACAGTGAAGTTCTGCTCTAGAAGAGCTGGAGCTAGGTTGCAGCATCTACTCTCTCCATCCTTTTCCTTCCCCTTGGAAAAGAAAGGGAAATCGAGACCCTCCTTCTTCCGGGTGGAGCAGCCCCGTACTGTATGACATGCCCCTCCGCACAGCTACCCTTGGTGCTCTAGGCTGTGTCGATCACATGTCCCAGCTCATGCTCCTTGGAGAAGAGGCAGCTCAGGATATTGTGCAGAATGCACTTGCTCCAGTAGGGATGGGTGATGGACTCTTTTTTTCCTTTTTCAGAGGAGGAAACATCCTCCTCCCTCTTCCCCATGCCCTCCCATCCCCATTTTGTGGGCCTCAAAGATATGATGCAGGTGCTACCTGTAGCAGCATGCATTCCTGCATACCTTTAAAAGGCAGCATCAAAAACCATGATTTTTAAGCTGCTATTTAAATAATTTCTTTGACTTTTTCAACAACTCAGGAAGGCAGAGATGACAGAAAGGCCTAGAAAGGCAGCCTCCTGTGTTAAGTCTCTTCTGATCCAAACTCCACACTGAAGGTTCTCACCAACCTTCAACGCTGTTCATTTTAAACAATGAAAAAGCAGTGAATTTCACAAAGCAAACAGAAATGTTAATTCAAATCCTGACTTTCTCCTATCAAGCTGGGCATCCTTGGGCAGTTGTAAGAATTAAGACGGTTGGTTGTTGGGTTCCATCTATGTGCTAGAAACTATTTCAGGCATTTCCTGTGGTGATCCAACCTTAAAAATAATTCTGGGAGGTAGAGGCCCCAGTGTTGGCCTGTGTTTGATAATTTCTGTGTGTTAATTGCAGAACCAATCCCTTAAACAGTCCTTAGACTTTAATGGATGCTTGACTCATATGCTGTCATCCCCTGAAGTGCAGGTTCTGAGGCAGTGGCCTGGGGTGGGGCTTGGGACTCTGCATTTCTTACCAACTCCTGGGTGAGGCCAATGCTCTCAGTCCATGAACCACACTGTTAGTGGCAAGGTCCTATGACAAACTGAAGACCTTGCCCCTGTCCTAGCAGGTAAGTGACCATGGGTGCAACCCTGAGAAGGAAAGCAGACAAATCCAAAAAGGAAACATGATGTCCATGCTCAACTGAGATTATGAAGAGTGCCTCCCCACCACCCAAACAAAAAGGCAGAACAAGTATATATCAGGAAGGAAAAAAAAAAGACAAAATAATGCCTTCCTGTGCAAGTGAAGGTCATATTAGCAAGTTTGTGCGCAGAAAACAGTGATCAACTTCACCTGGGATTACAAAATCTAGGTGGTAAAGGACCTCTTAGAGAGGTGTAGGTGGGGCCAAGGGGCCCATAGATGAGCACTATGGGACAATGAGGCACTATCAGGCCTCCCAGGCCTAAACAGGCCAGCAGGGAAAGCAGTGTGCCTGCAGCCAGCATGGGCCGGAGCTGTGGAGGTGACTCTATCCCAGCAGGGCCGTAGTCAAGAGGAATGGAGATGCCGCAGAACCACTCATGGGACAAGGGAGAAATGGGAAGAAAAGACCTCTCTCTCTCTTTCTGCCCTCTCAGGTCTTGCTGATGCTTCCCACTGACCAGACCCATCCAGGGTCCAGAGGCAAGGGAATTGAATGGTGCATTCATCAGGTCTACCGAAGAGGCAAAGACCAGGGCACAGAAAGGCAAAGGGAGATGAGGTGGGGTATATTAGTCCATTCTCAGATTGCTGGAAAGAATTACCTGAGAATGGGCAATTTATAAAGAAGAGGTTTAATTGGCTCACAGTTCCACAGGCTATATGGGAAGGATGGCTGAGGAGGCCTCAGCCAACTTACAATCATGGCGGAAGGTAAAGGGAAAGCAGACATGTCTTACATGGCTGGAGAAGCAGGAAAAGAGTGAAGAGGGAGTTGCTACGTACTTTTAAAGAAGCAGATCTGGTGAGAACTCAGTAACACAAGAATAGCAAGGGGGAAATCTGCCCCCATGATCCAATTGCCTCCCACCAGGCCCACCTCCAACCCTGGGGATTACAATTCAACCTGAGATTTGGGCAGAGACACAAATACAGACCATATCGTGGGGCAAGCTATGAATGGCCATCACCAGGCTGAGGTGCTTTGTATGAAAATGAATGAGTACAGAGTATGTCTGACTCTTGTTGAAGATCCTGTGGCTCCTCACCTTACCCACAGCTTATATCTTACATCATTTTTTCCTTTAATGTTTCTTTTTATTAATTTCACTTTTGGTGTCAAGCCTGAAGATTATACTTCACACGGCTTAGATACCAAAGGTTTTCTATTGTGCTTTTTTTCCCTAAAAGTTTCATATTTTACATTTAAGTCAGTGATCCATATTGAGCTAATTTTTGCAGACAGTATGAGACTCAGATTTGTAATTTTGCCTATGGGTGTTCAAATGCTCCAGCACCATTTGTTGAAAATGCTGTGCTTCCTCTACTGAATTGCTTATGCACCTTTACTAAAGTTGAGCATATTTCTGTGGGTCTTTTTCTGGACTTAGTATTCTTAGTATTCCACTGATCCGTATGTCTACGCTTCCTCCAACACCACAGTCTTGATTACTACAACCATATAAGTGTTGAAATAGAATAGACTGATACCTTCCACCCTAATTATTTTAAAAGTTGTTTTAGTGATTCTGTTACCACTGACTTTCCATATCAATGTTTAAATACTCGTGTCTACATCCACAAAATATAGTTTTTATGATTTGTATAGGAATTTCATTCAAAATGTGTATCAATTTGGGCAAAATTGACATCTTTTCTATATTGGGTCTCCCACTGCTTGAACATAATCTCTATTTATTTAGATCTTTGATTTCTTTCACCAACATTTTACACTTTTCAGCATACAAGTCCTGACTTTTTTTTAGATTCACCCCTATGTATTTATTTTTCTTTAATGATTGTGAGTGGATTGCATTTATTTATGTGTCCACTTATTCATTGCTATTGTATAGAAATTTAATTGATGTTCCTGTTTATCTTGTATGCTGTAAACTTTCTGGATTCACTTATTAGCTCCAAAAATTTTTTTAGGTACAGTTTTATTTCTTCCTCTCAGATCTGTATGACTTTCTTTCTTTCCTTCTTTCTTTCTTTCTTTCTTTCTTTCTTTCTTTCTTTCTTTCTTTCTTTCTTTCTTTCTTTCTTTCTTTCTTTTTTTCTTTCTTTCATCTTTCTTTCTTTCTTTCGTCTTGCTGTACTTCCTACAGCTTGCAGTGCTAAGATGAATAAGAGTGTCAAGAGCAGACATTCTTGCCTTAAGTATGACATTAGGTATAGATTTTTGTAGAGATTCTTTATCAAGTTAAGGAAGTTCCATTCTCTTCATAGTTCTCTAAGAGTTTTTATTATGAAAGGGTGTTGGGTTTTGTCAAATATTTTATTTGCTTTAATTGATGTGGTATGTAATTTTTCTTAATTAACCTGTTACATGGTAGATTATATTGATTTTCAAATATTGAATTACTCTTGCATCTCTGGAATACGTTTTACTTGGTCATGGTATATAATCTTTTTATATACTACTGAATAATATTTACCAATATTTTATTAAAAATTCTTGCATCAGCCAGCCACAGTGCTGCATGCCTATAATATCAGCACTTTGGGAGGCTGAGCCAGGAGGATCTTTTGAGTCCAGGAGCTCCAGACCAGCCTGGGAGACCTGGAGAAACACATCTCTACAAAAAATACAAAAATTAGTTAGGCATGGTGGCATGTGCTCTTAGTTTCAGCTACTTGGGAGCTGAGGTAAAAGGATGGTTTGAACCCAGGAGGCAGAAGTTGCAGTGAGCCAAGATCGCGCCACTGCACTCCAGCGTGGGCTACAGACTGAGACCTTTTATCGAAAAAAAAGAAAAGAACATTTGCATCTATCATTATGAAGGATGTTCAGTCTATAGTTCCTAGTTCTTTAAATGTTAGAAGTCTTCAGGGAAACAGCCTGGGCCTGAGATTTATTTTTCAGGTATTTTAACATTGTGAATCCAATATTGTTAATAGTTATTGAACTATTTAGATTATTTCCCATTCAGTGTGCTTTTTAAGGAGTTAATTTATTCATTAATGTTATATTTAAGGGTGTAGAATTGTACACGGTATTTTCTTACTATAATTTTGATGTTTGTAGGGTGTGTAGTGATACTTTATTTCATTATTCACATTAGTAACTGTATTTTTATTTTTTTCCTTAGGTTCTCTTGCTAGGGGTTTGTCAATTTAATCTTTTCAAAGAAACTACTCTTATTAATTTTCTGTATTTTCTAATTTTAATTTTATTGATTTCTATTCTTATCTTTATTATTTTCTCTCTTCTGCTTGCTTTGGGTTTATTTTGCTCATCTTTTTCTAGTTACTCTACATATGAATTTAATTCATTGATTCAAGAACTTCTTTTTGTTTGTTTGTGTTTTTATTGAGACAGAATCTTGCTCTATGACCCAGGCTGGAGTGCAGTGGCATGATCTTGGCTCACTGTAACCTCCACTTTCTGGGCTCAAGTAATCCTATCTCAGCCTCTCAAGTAGCTGGAACCACAGGCACATGCCACCACACTCAGCTATTTTTTTGTGGAGATGGTTTTCTCCATGTTGTCCAGGCTAGTCTTGAACTCCTGAGCTCATGATCCCCCAACCTTGGCTTCCCAAAGTGCTGGGATTACAGACATGAGCCACCATGCCCAGCCTTCCTGATTTCTATTGTAAGCATTTAGTACTATAAATTTCCCTCTCAGAAAATTTAGGTATGTTTTATATTCTGTGTCAATGTTCTACCAATTGTTCAGAGAGAAGTATTGAAGTCTCCAGTTGCAACTGTATATTTGTCTACTTCTTCTTTCAGTTCTATTAGATATTGCCTTACATGTTTTGCAGTCTTTTTGCTTCATACACTTTTGGTATTGTCTTTTTGGTGGATTGAACCTTTCATCATTCACTAATGTGCCTCTCTGATAATTCTCTTTGCTCTGAATTCTACATATTTTTATAAACTAAAACTTTCAACCTACATGTATCATTATATTTGAAATTAGATCCTTGTAGATGGCATATAATTGAGCCATAAATTTTTATATGCTTGTTACTTCTGTATCTTAATTAGCATATTTAGTCTATTTACATTTGATGTAACTATTGATAAATCTTTTACTCTCTGTCTTTTTTGATATTTTCCTGTTTTTTTTTTTTTTCTGTCTTTAGTTTTGTAATATGCCATTCTGATTTATTTAAATTGTGTTAAATTGTATTTATTTGTATAAATTTTTAATGGTGGCTTTAATTTGTGATCTGTACAGAGACTTGGGATTTTACTCTGAGTGAAGTATAGAAAACTTACCTCTTTATATATCTCTATTTCTCCACTATTTATAAGTATTTAAGTAGTTTCTCTATATACATTGAAAATCATATCAGCCATGCAAGAATTTTTGCTTCAACCATCAACCCCAGTATAAAAAACTTAAGAGAAACAAAATGTATTGTGCTTACCCATATACTTACTCTTTTTATTGTTCTTTCCTTCTTTCTGATGTTTCAAAGTTCTGTCTTTCATCATCTTTCCGTTTACAGAACATCCCTTAGCTCTTCCTTTACAAGGCCTATTCGCAACAAATATTTATCGCTTTCCTTCATCTAACATCTTGATTTCCCCTTTATCCTTGAAGGATATTTCTGTTGGATATAGGATTGAGTACAATTTTTTCTTTTTGTTACTTTACTTTTAATACTTGAAAAATGTGCAGCTTTCTTTAGGCCTCCATGATTTCTGATGAGAAATTCTTTATTACTTAAATATTTTCTTACTACAAATAAGGTGTCCCTTCTCCCTCTTCAATAACCATTAGCTTTAGTCATATCTGAGGTCCCTTAGACTAGATGATTGTTAGCCACCTGGAAATAGCTTCCCATGCCATCAGGTAACTAGACAAGACTACACAAATGTGTTAGTCCATTTTCACACTGCTGATAAAGACATACCCGAGACTGCGTAATTTACAAAAAAAAAAAAAAAAAAGGTTTAATCAACTCACAGTTCCACGTGTTTGGTGGGGTGCCTCACAATCATGACAGAAGGTGAAAGGCATGTCTTACATGGCGGCAGGCAGGAGATGATGAGAGTCAAGTGAAACGAAAAACCCCTTATAAAATCATCAGATCTCATGAGACTTTTTCACTACCATGAGAATAGTATGGGGGAATCCACCCCCATAATTCAATTATCTCCCACCAGGCCCCTCCCACAAAACGTGGAAATTATGGGAGCTCCAATTCAAGATGAGATTTAGGTGGGGACACACCCAAACCGTATTATTCTGCCCCTGGCCCCTCCAAAATCTCATGTCCTCACATTTCAAAACCAATCATGCCTTCCCAACAGTACCCCAACATCTTAATTCATTTCAGCATTAACTCAAAAGTCCAAAGTCTCATCTGAGACAAGGCAAGGCCCTTCTGCCTATGAGCCTGTAAAATCAAAAGTAAGTTAATTACTTTCTAGATACAATGGAATACAATGGTCTATCTACAATGTCACTGGATAAATACACCCATTCCAAATGGGATAAATTGGCCAAAATAAAGGGGCTAAAGGGCCCATGTAAGTCCAAAATCCAGCAGGGCAATAAAATCTTAAAGCTCCAAAACAATCTCCTTTGACTCCATGTCTCACATCCTGGTCACACTGATGCAAGAGGTGAGTTCCCATGGTCTTTGGCAGCTCCGCCCTGTGGCTTTGCAGTGTGTAGCCTCCCCCCTGGCTGCTTTCATGGACTGTCACTGAGTTTCTGCAGCTTTTCCAGGTACATGGTGCAAGCTGTTGGTGGATCTACCATTCTGGTTCCTGGAGGACAGTGGCTATCTTCTTATAGCTCCACTAGACAGTGCCCATGGGGACTCTGTGTGGGGGCTTCAACACCACATTTCCCTTCTGCACTGCCCTAGCAGAGGTTCTCCATGAGGGCCCTGCCCCTGCAGCAAACTTCTACCTGGACATCCAGGCATTTCCATATATCAACTGAAATCTAGGTAAAGGTTCCCAGATATCAGTTCTTAACTTCTTTGCACCTGCAGGCTCAACACCAAGTGGAAGCTGCCAAGATTTGGGGCTTGTACCCTTTGAAGCCATGGTCTGAGCTGTACCTTGGCCATGGCTAGAGTGGTTGGTGTGGAGGGCACCAAGTTCCTTGGCTCCACACAGCAGGAGGACCCTGGACTGGCCCACAGACCATTTTTCCCTCCTAGGCCTCTGGGTCTTGATGGAAGGGGCTGCTTCAAAGGTCTCTGATATGCCCTGGAGACATTTTCACCTTTGTCTTAGTGATTACCATTTGGCTCTTCATTACTTATGCAAATTTCTGCACCCAGCTTGAATTTCTCCTTGGAAAATAGGTTTTGTTTTCTATTGCATTGTCAGGCTGCAAATTTTATGAACCTTTATGTTCTGTTTCCCTTTTAAAACTGAATGCTTTTAACAGTACCTAACTCATCTTTGAATGCTTTGCTGCTTAAATATTTCTTCTGCCAGATACCCTAAGCCATCTCCCTCAAGTTCAAAGTTCCAGAACTGTCTAGGGCAAGAGTAAAATGTCACCAATCTCTTTGCTACAATGTAGCAAGAGTCACCTTTACTCTAGTTCCCCAAAATTTCCTCATCTTCATCTGAGACCACCTCAGCCTGGATTTCATGGTCCATATCATTATCAACATTTTGGTCAAAGCCATTCAACAAGTCTCTAGGGAGTTCCAAACTTTCCCACATTCTCCTGTCTCCTGAACCTTTCAAACTGTTCCAACCTCTGCATGTTATCCAGTTCCAAACTCGCTTCCACATTTTTGGGTATCTTTACAGCAGCACCCCACTCTACTGATACCAATTTAGTGTATTAGTCCATTTTCATGCTGCTGATAAAGACATACCTGAGACTCGGTAATTTATAAGGAAAAAGAGGTTTAATGTGCTCACAGTTTTGTGTGTCTGGGGAGGCCTCACAATCAAGGCAGAAGGTGAAAGGTACATCTTATGTGGCAGCAGGCAAGGGAGAATGGGAGGCAAACAAAAAAGGAAACTCCTTGTATAACTATTAGATGTCATGAGATTTATTTACTACCATGAGAACAGTATGGGCGAAACCACCCCCGTGGTTCAGTTATCTCCCACCAGGTCCTTCCCACAACACATGGGTACTATGGGAACTATAATTCAAGATGAGATTTGGGTGGGGACACAGCCAAACCATATCAACAAACAAGAGATGACTCTGGAATTTAAGGACTGGAGTACAGAGTGGTTTGTCAGCACCACCTTAGACAGCATGGCAGCACCTGCAAGCCTTGGGTTTCTCATCTGCCAAATGAGAATGCTTAAAAGTAAGCCAAAAAAAAAAAAAAAAAAAAAAATTCCCTACCTTCAAAGATTCTGGGAGTCTCACATGAAATGACAAATATGAAAATGCTTTTGCAATTCAAAAATGTTATATAAACAAAACATTACCACTTTTTTCAGTATCCTGAATATCCTGAATTGTTAAATAGATCCTCCTAGACACCAACTCTTAGGAATTCTATTTAATCAGGACAGCCTTGCATGGGCCACCAGACTCCTTGTAAATGCAGAACATATCATTGAAACTTTATAAAGACCAGAGGAAATGTATTTGAAAGTGTTGAATTCACATTGCAGAATGATTTATGTACAGTTACGATTTATGCAGTTAGCTTCTCATGGCTGTATTTTTCCAAAGCTCTGATTAAAGCACAATGCAATTCTGACATTAATCCCAATCCCTCCTCACCGTGGGTGGATGAAATCCTTAGCTAAGTTCAGTAGTAGAGACAGAACACTTTTCTTTTAAGATTTGATTATGCTCTGTCTATATTTTTTTCGAAGTATTGTACCTGTCTTACCAGAAATTAGTACTTCATTTTACAATGACTTTTGTGTTAATTACAGTTAATTCTTGAATTCAGTCTACAATTGCTCAATGTTCAGACATCACTGTTTTCACTGAAAATACTTCTCTAACTCTAGCTACACTGTTCCTAAGTTGTTATTGCACAGAGTCCAACAACACTGAGGAAGACATTTTCTTCTTAGATGTGCACCCTACAAATATCCCGCAGACACTGCTGAAGGTATTCCAAAAAATTGGCTTCTTCATCAGAACATATGCAGCAGCAGGAGAGGATGCATAGATAGCCTGGTTTTCACCAGAACAGAATAATCCCCTAATTCAATGCCATCTGAAAGCAATATTTCTGTTTATTAATAGACATATAATTTATGCTTTCTGTTTTTTATTAAACATTATTTTCTGGCTCAATAAAACTACTTTTAAAAAATAAATAATCAGAGAACATAGAATTATGGAAAATTAAAAATATGATAGCTAAATAAAAAACTGAGCAGAATAATGAAAGATACCAGAAGATAGAAGGAAAAGAAAGAGAGAGAGGAAGGAAGGGAGGGAGGGAGGAAGGAAGGAAGGAAGGAAGGAAGGAAGGAAGGAAGGAAGGAAGGAAGGAAGGAAGGGAGGGAGGGAGGGAGGAAGGAAGGAAATCAGAAAGGAGATAACACACCCAATCAACTGAAGGGGGGAAATAAAGAGAGAATATGATAAGTAAAATTTCCTTCGAGAGAAAGTGAGGTTGAAAACATTTTCTTTTATTTTTAATTAATTAATTATTTATGTATCAAATAGTACAATTATTTGTATTTTCATGGCACTTTAATGATTTTTTTTGAGACAAGGAAGGTTGTGGCAAACTTTTTAATACGTGTCATCATTCAAATTCAATGAAATAGAGGCCCAGGTTTCCAAACCAGTTAAAAATTGAAGCAAAAATATAAAATATGAATTGGGGCCAAAAAAAAAAAATCCCCCTAAGAATAAAGATAGGGCTAAACACAGCATGTTGCCCTGTGGCAGTCTCTTTCACTGTTAGATGCTATTGGGTAAACGCACCTGACAGCAATAACTTAAGCACACCCTTAGAATGACCCCGTGTGGTAGACACACCTGAGTGTGGTTCCAAGCTAGGGAATCCAGGAGTGGCCAATCTGGTGATTCATTCCTTGTCTATGAGGAACATCTGAGCCCCTGGCATGTCCTGTGGAACACAGGCTGTATAGAAGATTGAGTTCTGAGTTTTGGAGGGGGGGCGGTCAGTAAATGAAGGTTGTCAGGCGGAGGTCATTACGGGGAGGGTATTAAGTGAAAATAAACTGCATGCTGTTCGCAAGTGGTTGTGGTTGTCCTGCCCAACCCACCACCACTGTGCTGTGTGTTGACGTTGTTCAGCCTGCTGCCACTGGATTGTTTCTGTCCATAAGGTGGTTCTCCTGCCCCGCCTGCCGTCACTGAACTCTCTCCCCTGTAATGAAAGTCCCTAATAAAACCCCGTGTCTCATTTGCTGATTCTGGGTCTTTCTTTGACCTCTTGAACCTGGCGCCTTCCCTACTGAGGTTGATAGGGGTTTGGCACAGCAAATGCTCCAGAGACTGATTCATGAGGAAGGAAAGTGAGCTCTACCAGAGAGAACAAAATCCCAGGTGACCCCTCTCTGCCTTCTAGCGTCAAAGATTCCAGGTAATGTTTCCTGGTCCAACCTGCCTGTCTCACTTGCTCTACTCAAGCCTCATTTTCCACATCTGCAAAATGGGAACCATAGTTTTGATCCAATTCTCTCAGGTGTGGGCATGATTCATGCAGAAAGTTGATTCATTTGCTGAGTGTTACAAACTGAATGGGGATTTTCCAGCAAGGAAACAGTGACAGGGCATTTCATTTTACGAGAACCAGGTATGTGAAGGCAGAGATAGATACCAGTGTTTCACAGATGATCTTACTTTAGCTTTTCAGCAGCCTCATAGCAGAGGTAGAAATAGCATATCAGTAATGAACAGGCACTCCAGAGGCACACTTCCCTGGGCACATGGAGAATGGTGATGCCCACTCCAGGCTGAACTGAAAATCTGTTCTTAGGGATGAGGGATAGGCACCTGAGGGATAGGAGACATTGAGGGAACTAGACCTTCACCCAGGCTCAGAAGGAAAAGAAACATTCTTTTAGAAGGGACAAGCATTGTTGGCCAGGAAGAAACAAAATGAAACACTCCAGGCCACTACATACTCCCTAAGTGAAACCTGCTTGTCTGCTCACTCCATAAATTATTGGGCTGTCTGCTGTGAGCCCTGGCGTTTACATGTTCATGCACTAAGTGAACATATTTACCAACCTAACCTGTGGAAATGTTACCAGCAGTGATGCACATGGACCATCTGCCCTCACCAGACACATGAGAAAACCAATCACAAGAAAGGGGGCTGGGGGAACTCCTGGGACACTGAACTCAGAAAAAAAACTAATATACTTTGGGGAGCAGGAGAACATTCATTAAGCAGATTTAGGAAGACGTTGCAAGTATGAAACAAGAATGGCAGCTTTGAATGGCAGAACAAAGAGAAGAAAAAGTCTTAGACATTGTAAGAAAAACAGTGAAAATACAAGTGTGTATGCTCAATAGTCAGCTGGTTACTTTGAACGCTAAGTTGGTTATTAAGAAAACTTAACACAACTCAAAGAAAAAGTTGGAAAACATGAGACAAAATAATAAAAAAGCATTGACCATACGTCTAAGAGTTAAACATACATCTAAAAGATCAGGTCAGGGATAATGGAGAAGAGGTAGAATATTGAAAAAAAGTATAAAAATAAACATCTGGAAGCTAAGAAATAACATAGATGCTTTGAACAAGAGTTCTTTAATACTGTGTCGGGTGGTTGGATGAGTTGGGAAAAGACCTTACTGGGCCCACTTAGAGTCATTTGATGATTCCAAGTTAACAAGAAGTTCTGAAAATCTTTCAGTATTAAAAGAATCAGAATGAATACCAAGAAGTGGATGTTAGTGTAACATGAGAACGCCCTGAGAAAAACCCCATACAAACATCAGTGTGGCCTCACTTGTGGATTTTTGAGGGAGAACCGTCTGAAGAATTGAATTTTAGGGGACATCTACATGATTTTCTTTCTGCTCTCTAATAATGAAGTGGCAATATTTGAAATGCAGAAGCGTAAGTTAGAAAATTGAAATGTTAAAGACAATAGAAAAAGTTATATTTGCATGAGTGAGCACACAGACACACACTTGCTAATTTAATCATTTCCATTGAAACACTTTCTGAATACCCAAACACATTGCCAGGATCTAAAGATGCTATAGAAATTGAGGAAATCCAATGCTTGCCCTGCAAAAAATCAATACTCAGTAAAAACAGGTTAAATACACAAATATCTATAACAATAAGTAGAATCAGTTGTCCGACAAGGGAAAAACGTACTTGTCAGGGTTCTTCAAAAAAGAGAACCTGTAGGATATATGCGGAGATTTATTATAAGGAAGTGGCTGCTGAAACTCCAGAGGCTGGGAAATCCCACGATCTGCACTCTGAGAGCTGTAGATCCCAGCAAGCTGGTGATGCAAATTAATCCAAGCCCAAAAGCCTGATTACCAGAGAAGTCAATGGTATAAATCCCAGTCTGAGGGCCAGGGAAGATGAGATGAGATGGGATGTTTCAGCTCATGCAGGCAGAAGAAAGAAGAGGCATACTCCTCTTTTCTTTGTCTTTTGTTCTACTCCAACCCTTCAAGGATTTGGTAATTGCCAACCACATTGGGGTGGGCAATCTGTTTCACTGAGTCCATGGATTCAAATTCTCATTCCATTCAGAAAAAGCATAAAAGACACACACAGAAATAGTACTTAATCTGTGCACCTTATGAACCAGTCAAGATGACATGTAGAATCAACCATCACAAGTTCAACCCTTGTCAACTTGGCACACAAATGCCTCACCTCAAATCATAATTAATCCTCAAATAAAAACAATAACAAGGTCACAATGCCACTGAACATGATACACCTATCCTATGTACAACCAGTAATGCACTAACTCCTTCCCCAGAAGCAGAGATAAAGCCCTGAGTGATGTTTATTCTGCTCCTTGGTATTCTATAGCTTAAATTTTACAATGTAAAGTTAACAATATTGAAATACTACAGTATGAAATAAATATATCTTATGTTACATGGTAACAAGATAAGACAGGAAAAAAAGATACACATATACATATATATGCATGCAAACATACTCAGAAAAAAGTAAAGAGAAAGTGCTTGTGACAATTGCAGTCATGAGTCATTTTTCTGTAACTGGTCATATGTCTGTAGCTGGTATTTATAACTACCTTCTTCCACTACCCATTCTGTATTCCCTTTGACTTCAGCAAGCACCTCAGCCAATTGTGGTTCTTTACCTGGTGGGATGATCCAAACTTTCATTCCTGAAAAGTCTGGGCCATTAGATGCCCTACATGTATTAGTTTGTTGTGGTTTTCCATTGACGTTAATTACAGGGCATGGTAATATTAAGAGATGCTCTAAGTTATTCCAGACATATTCGACCTCCACTATGGAGTAGTAGTTCAGTGTAACCTTGGTAATCTGGATCAGTCATGCCAGCCAACACAGTAAATTCTTGGCCTGTTGACTCAGGAGGGAGACTCCCAAAGTGGTGGATGGCACTCTTAACTTCCAGTTCAATGAAGTCATGATTTTGTCTTCTGGTGGGAGCATTCCCTTTTCCAGGATGAAGACTTCTAGGTCAGCAGAGCATGAAGTCATGGAAACAGGAAGAAAACATTTTGCTAATGGGACACTAGGGGAATTCATGAGTAGTGTCACTTCAGTTTTGAACCTTGATTCCTGGACCTATGAATTTTGGTTATTAGAGAAACAGCACCAAATATTGAATGCTGATTCAGAACATATACAATTTTCTGGAGAACACTGCCTCAACCCTCAAGATATTATCACCTAGCTGGTCCTGTAACCAAGACTTCAAATGGCCATTCCACCATTCTATCAAGATGGCTACTTCAGTATAGTGGGGGATGGGATAAGACAGTGAGTTCCTGAACATGAGACCATTGCCACACTTCTTAAGCTATTAAGTGAGTTCCTTGATCAGAAGCACTGCTGTATGGAATAACATGATGGTGGAATAACATGATGATAGGATTTTGGCCCAAAGTCCTAAAGCCCTAAAGGCAGATGAGGCCTTCTGTGAGTCCACCGATGATAGTCTTGGTGGAAACATTCAAGAAAAGCAAATCCATGTCCGGAGTAAGTATATATTCCAGGAAGGACAAAACACTACCCCTTCCATGATGGAAGCTATCTAATATGATCAACCTACCACCACCTAGCTGTCTCATGACCCCAGGAATGGTGCTATGGGGATGGGGGCTGAGAATCTGTTCTGGTCTCTGCTGCTGGCAGACTGGACAATCAGCAGTGCCCATAGCCAGGTCAGCATTAATGAGTGGAGTCCCTATTGTTGAGACCATGCATAACCTTCATCCCTGCCACAGGGCCACTTTGTTCACGATAACAACACTTTGTTCATTGGATAATAACAAGGTTGGCTTAGAAAAGAGGTTGACTGGTATCCAAAATAGGTCATCCTATCCACTTGATTATTAAAATCCTCCTCTGCTAAGGTCACCATTTGATGAGCATTCTCATGAGACACAAATATCCTCCCACTTTTTCTCCATTCAGGGAAAATCTCTGTCCTCAAATTTCTCTGTGACCATTTTCCAATCATGCATCTTCCAAGTCTCTGACCATTAGGCCAAAGCATTAGACATCAATTGGTATATAATTGTATGTCTGGCCACTTCTCCTTCCAAACAAAATGGACAATTAGATGGATGCCCAAAGTTCTGCCCACTGGGAGAATTTCCCTTCACCAATGACCTTCAGGAATGTCCCAAAGGATGGCTGCGGTGCTGCAGCTGCCCTGCATGTCATGCAGAATCATTTCTAAACCAGGACTGAGTCTTGTCTTTCTCTGTCCACTGATTGTTGAGAACTGCCTAGGAGCCCACAGGTGTAGCTGAGAGAGAGAGAAGGTAATGAAGCAAGAATGGAGACCATGAAAATTTGAACCACTTCTTCATGTAACTTATTTGTGCTTTCAGGGCCTGCTCATATAACCCATGTATATACCACCTTCATTCGATGATGGAGTGTTGCTGCATGCAGCCAACCTGATGGCTTCATGGGTCAGCTAATAGTTCATGATAGGCAGCTCAAGGTGCATGGTAACTTTGTGGCTTACATTTAAATGCCAGTTGCAGAGAAAAAGCTATTTCTCAAAAGGAGAGCAGTTTTCTGCAGATGACAATAGGATCTTGCCCCAAAGTCCTAAAGGCCTGTGCTCTAATTCATCTATTGAAGCCTAGCAAAAGCTCCAAACAGCATCGCTACCCACTATTGACACTTTGAGAACCATTGGATCTGCTGAACCATGTGGCCCAAGAGGCAGAGAAGACCTCTTGAAGAGCCCTTATTCTGGGCTCAACTCAAAACCAGCAGCTTTTCAGGTCATTCGGTAAATGGGCCAGTAAAATACACCAAAATAATGAATATGTTGCCTCCTAAATCCAGAGAAGCCCACTTGGCACTGTGCTGCCTTTTTAGTTGAAGGAAAGGCAAGATGCAACAATTTATCCTTAACTTCAGAAGAGATATCGTGACATCCCCACACCATTGGGCCCTTAAATATTTAATTGAGTTAGAAGGCCCCTGAATTTTTGTTGGATTTATTTCCTATCTTCTGACACACAAGTATCTTATCAAGAGGTCTTAAGCAGCTGCTACTTTTTGCTCACCAGATCCAATGAGTGTCATCAATGTAATGGACCAGCATGATATCTTGTAGATGGGAAAGGCAATCAAGATTCCCGAAAACTAAATCATGGCATAGAGCTTGAGTGTTAATATAAGGCTGAGGTAGGACTGTTAATGTGTATAGCTGTCCTTACCAGCTGAAAACAAAGCTGCTTCTGATCAGCCTCCAGACAAGTATAAAGAAAAAAATAATTGGTCAGATTAATAGCTGTGTACCATGTATCAAGTGATTTGTTAATTTTCTCAAGCAATGAAGTCACATCTGGTATAGCAGCTGCAATTCGAGGTACCACTTGATTAATCTTACAATGGTCCACTGTCATTCTTTAAGATCCATCTGTCTTTTATACAGGCCAAATAGAGACAAATGAGGATGTGGTGAGAATCGCCACCCCTGAATCTTTCATGTTTTTTCATGGTGGCAATAATCTTTCCAGTACCTCCGAGAATATAGTATTGCTTTTGATTTACTATTTTTCTAGGTTGAGGCGATTCTAGCAGCTTCCACTTGGCTTTTCCCACCATAATAGCCCTCACTCCAGAAGTCAGGGAACCAGTGTGGGGTTTCTGCCAGCTTCTGAGCACATCTAGTTCTATTTTGCATCTGGAACAGGGGAAATAACCACAAAATGGCTTCAGAGACCCTGGAACTACTGTGAGATGGACCTGAACTAAAACTCCATTGATCCCCTGACCTTCATAAGCCCCTACTGTAACTGGAGGGCCACAGTGATACTTTGTGTCTCCTGGAATCAATGTCAGTTTCGAGCCAGTGCCTGCTTGTTTCAAAAAGGTCTAATTACTTTCTTTTTGTTAATGCACAGTGTCCCTGATGAAAGGCTGTAGGTTTCCTTGTGGAAAGCTAGGAGAAATGTCAACAGTACACATTTTCAACAGCACACTGGGTTCTTTCCTCAAGGTGATCACCACCCCTTCATCCAAGGGATTCTGGGTTTGTAACCTGGCTCAAGTCTGAGAATTGACTGAGGGACCATGACTCTGTTTTATTAAAGTTGGATTTTTGTCCTCTTGATCTATAACTTTTGACTTTATACTGCTGAAACAAGAATTTAGTAGGGTTCCCAGCTATTTCTATTCTAGGAGCTCCATGATTAACTAGCCAACACCACAGGTCCACATGAGTCAGACTGTTCTGATTGCTGCTTTGACTCTGCTGTTGATTACAGTAACTATGCCCACATTTTCCTTGGTACTTCACCTCTCGGCCCCTGCTCCCCAGGTTCCAATTATTCTCACTGCATTTAAGTTTTCAAGTTGTATGGCTATGGATTCCACTGTAAGGTCTGGCCTACAGAGAAGAACAATTACAAATCACTTTAGGGTGCTAGGACTCCACTTATGGACTTATTTCTCACAGTCATGGTGAAAGATGTATCTTCTGGACTCTCCCAGAGTGTATGAGTAAGTCTTACATGACAAATCCACCCTAGCATTCCAGTCTCCCTAAGCCTTTTAATCCCTTCCTCTATGTTAAACCAAGGGGTGTCTGCAATTCCCAGTTCACTTACTGCAGGCCATCTTTTGGTCCACGTTTCAGCCAACCAAACAAACAAACTATTGGAGCCCTTTCTAACTCCCCAAGTTGTCATAGTAAGTGCAGACTCACTGCTTAGTGAGCTCATATCAATAAATTCAGCATAACCCAACTTTATGTTCCTTCCATTGTTATCCCATATATCTATTCCCACACATGTTCCCAGGATTTCCACTTGAAACCATAAGAACACCTGAGTAGTTCTTTTGGAGTGTAACACACCTCCTTCTGGGTCACACTTTGTACCTTACCTGCAGGAGTCTGCAGACAGTGGAGTCTACTTGTATGCCTAGAAGCAAAGAGGAAGGGTGAGAGGAGGTCCTGAGGAGAATCAGCATAGTCTTTCATGGCAACTGCCTCAAGGGAGGTCATTACACTTTCCTCAGGCAATGCAGGGTTAATCCCTTCAGATGGGGATTGAAAGGCAGATGTCACTGCAGGTGAGGAGGCTGCTACCACTGGAGGTAGAGGTGTCTCTGCCACTGGGGTTGGAGAGACCACTTCCACTGGTAAAGAAAATTCATCTGAACTTAGAGGCTCAATGTCACCAGCTTCATCAGAGTCTTCCCACAAATCCCCATTTAATTTTTTTTAGAATCCTGTTCCTTCCCAATCGATACCCTCACTTTTAAGAGTAGACACCCTACAAGGCTGGCAGTTCAGTTAGCATTATAATTCAGCCAGTGGAAGAATGGAATTCCATGTTTGATTTTTTCAGCAATTGCGGAAGCCCTGTTGTGGCAGGAGATAAATGTCTCCTTTAAGACACATATGAAAGTTCTTACATTATCTACATGACACTTGAGATGGAATTTCAACCCCTAAACTCAACTTTTTTCTTTCACCACTTTGTTCAGCAACATTATGTGCAACCAACAATGCCTTCATATTTGTTAGTTTTCCGGAAATGTTCAAAAATATAATATACACAGCCACTTCACTTCTTGCCTATTATAAGTGGTTAATTGGGAGTATACAATGCACATATTTTGTATATTTCTATGAACAATTCACACCATGGGCTATCAGTGCTCTCTTTACTACCAAAAATAGAGCCGTTAGTATTATTTAATCAGATTAGAGGGCCAGTTCCAGAAACCCCAGCCTCAATTTAGAAAACTCATCTTTAAATGTTCTTCTAATTCTGCTCCTCTAGAACCACTCATTCCCTGTATCATATGTGTATACATATCTGGAGCGAGAGAGAGGTAATATGGGAATTGGGCCATGTGATTATGGGGGCCTAGGTGTCCCACCATCTGCCATTTGCAAGCTGGAAATTCAGGAAAGCCAAAGGTGTTGTTCAGTTTGATTCTGAAGGTCTGAGAACCAGGGGAACCAACAGGGTAAGCCCCAATCCAATGGCCTGAGAAAATGAAATGAGATGAGATGTCCCAGCTCAGCAGTGAGGCAGAAAAAAATAATGTAAATTCTTCCTTCCTCCTGCCTTTTGTTCTACACAGGCCCTCAGTGGATCAAATGATGCCCAACTACATGAAGGAATAAAATCTACTCTATTGAGTCTACTGATTTAAGTACTAATCTTGTCTAGAAACAACCTTGCAGATACATCTAGAAATAATATTTAATCTGGGCACCCTGTGGCCAGTCGAGCTGCTACATTAAAATTACCCATCACAAAAAGTAAGATGTTTCTGCATATCAAAGAAATATTTTTTTTTTTCTGAAAGGCAACAATGCTGTGTCTTTTCAGAATGATTAGAGTAAAACATTAAATTGTGTTCTGTGAAACGGACTGCATCAGCACTTGAGGGGCTGATTCCTGAGTCATTAACAGAAATGACAAAATTTGGAGTTTGAAGTTGGAAACCTTGAGTCATTTTCTTCCTCTGTAGACCATCAAACTTGTGATTTTAGCTCAGCTATTCTCACTGAACCACAGGTCTGTAACCCATAAAATGGGAATAACAAACTAGTTCATAGGATTTTGAGGCTTTATAAGGCTTTGATGGGATGCTCTATGGCCATCAATGAGCTAATCCTGGCTGAGCCATACAGAAAGGCACTGTAATTTGGTTTACTTGCCAGATTCCATTAGCTGCATTCAAACACCACTCTGGCTTGGAGGGACAGAAAAAGGCCTCCCTTGGTCATTTTATCTGATTCACTAAGGTTTCCCAAGCTGCTTCTCTAACTCTTCTTCTACAGGGTATAAATTTTGTGGTGATACACATTGCTTAAGGTCTTCAAAGTGCTAAAGACTCTCTTGGTTTGGGACACATCAATGAAAACAGATGGCAGTTCAGCTTTCCAGGGGAGGGGAGCTGATTAGAAAGATGGGAAATAATGAGAAAGAAAAATATCTTGAGTTGCAGGCAGAGTGTTTTAAAGGAGACAAAATTGATCATTTATCTATCTTTCTTTAGAAAGTCAAGATAATTAGAAGAGATGTGTATTAAAAAACATGTATATACACGCGTATGTTTTAACACTAAGGCTTAGTTTAAATGAAGACTTACTTTGGAGAGAGGCCTCATAACTGTGCCAAGAGTAATTTGCATATTGATATGTTTTATTTATGCAGCTTCATTTTTTGGCATTATCTCAGGAAAATCACTTGATTGACTCCTGGTAAATGAAATCATACACAGTTCTTAATTTACTTTTTAAACCCATGTTAGCAAGTAAAGATGGTTTTTATTAAACTACAAATGATCTTTCATAATTTGTAATGACTTGCCTTTTTAAGAAACATGGAGAGCTTCTTATGAATATTAGTAGCATTTTATTCTGTACTACTATGAACCTGCAGTGTAAGCAAAGACAGGCAGGGCATTAGGCATTTAAACAGAATCTAAACTTGGAACAGTGTGTCCATCCTGTTCTATCTTTCTTTCTTTTTTCTTTTTCTTCTTCTTCTTATTTTATTTTTTTTTTTTTTTTGAGATAGAGTGTTGTTCTTCTCGCCCAGGCTGGAGTATAGTGGCGCGATCTCAGCTTACTGCAGCCTCCGCCTCCTGGGTTCAAGTGATTCTCCTGCCTCAGTCTCCCAAGTAGCTGGGATTACAGGCGCATGCCTCGACGCCTGGCTAATTTTTGTATTTTTAGTAGAGACAGGGTTTCACCATGTTGGCCAGGCTGGTCTTGAACTCCTGACTTTGTGATCTGCCCACCTCGGCCTCCTAAAGTGCTGGGATTACAGGTGTGAGCCACTGCACCCAGCCACACACTGTTATTTCATATGTGTTTGTGTGCACCCTCACCCCACCCCCACCCCCACACACAAGTCTGCAAGTGTAGTGGGATAAAAAGGTGTTTTAACTATATAAGGAGTATATATTATTACTTTGAGTATAATAATTTGTATTTTCCTAAGCCAACTCGTTCAAAATAGAACATACCAAATTTTCTCTCATCTTTGACCACGTTCTCACCAGTCACACCACCTAAATCATAAAGTCTTATCACTTCTACTCTTCCTCCACCCCACTCATCTGTCCCCTCATTTTCAACATTACACCCCACACCCTGTCAACTGCACTCCCTGTTGCTGAAGTCCCCTACCCATGGATTCTGAACTGGGGCCACAGCAGAGTGCCTATCTGAAGAGTGCTCAGGTCTGATTCTGTCTTTCCCAGCTTAAAGTGTGTAAGGGCTGAAGACCCTTAGTCCCTACAGTAGGAACCTGTTAGGGTAGGGCTGACAGGGGAGCATTACACCTGGGAAATGTGCCCTACAGTAGAAAAGGAATCACAGGTGGAGAGCCAGAGAGAGAACTGGCCAGATTCACAAGTTGCACGCAGTGCCTTAGTCCCCTTGTCAGCAAAATGGGAGAAAGAAGTCCCCGCTGGAGTCAGCCAAGCCCCACCTGGAGCTTCTTCTGGTGAATTCCTGTCATGAATGTTGGCCCCTCAGCAATGCCCTATCTCCCAGGGGTGATCTGAGAGGAAAGTTCTTCTAATAGCCAAGGTGTGGTGAGAGGGGCCAAGAGGGGTCAGAGGACCTACTCTGTGTAGACAAACACCAAGTCTGAATAGTCTTTCTGTGGGTCCAGTTTGGTTTACTTTCTATTCATATATATGTATACATGTGTAAATATATTATAGAAAGATATATAGAGATATTGATGTAGATATATAGATATAGAGTAGATGTAGGTATAGCTGCATAATATATTTAAAACTGAGGTCATTGTCCATGCAGCTTTCATACAGATAGTTGAATTTGATATGTTATAAAGTATATTTATTCATTATTCTTTAAAACATTGGGTTTTCATAACCACACAGTTTTGATAACTCTACCACCATGGAGGTCTGACTAGTGACCCCTGGTCTGCAATTTGACGATGTGTTTGCAGGTTTTGTCTGTCAATTCTTCACTATAACAAATACATATATTCTTTTTCAGAGTGAACCTGGAAGGGTACAAACATGAAGCAAATACCCTTGCCTCCTCTCACTTCCTTTCAAGTTAGGCCTGTGAAATGACTATTCCCTTTCCTTTTAAGGCATTTGGTGCTGATGACCCAGTGAGTTGGCCGGCTGTTACAAGTCCAGTCTCACAGAATCTCAGAGGGCTTATATAGTCAGCTGATCCCTGATTTGAATCTCACCCCTCTCTCACCACCAAGGTTAGGCTTGAGGAATGTAGACGGGAGGGATGGCTGCTCTTCCACTCCCCTTCCCTACTCCTTGCTTGGATGAAGATGGAGAACAAAGCCCTCTTCATGCTTCCTGGAGGCCTCACCCACTTACTACTGGAAAAGCAGAGGGCGTAAGGGAAGAGGAACCCAAGTCCCCTCTCCCCTCTGCCTTGGTGTTCCCTTCCCATGGGCCATTTCTGACAGCCACGGAGTCCCACTCTGCAGCAGGTATGAGTTCTTGGGGGCCCTCGGGTATGGCTGACTGGGTCAGGGTCATTTTGTCAATTCTTGGCAAAAGGTAATCAGTGCAAGGATCTTGCTTTGTAATAATGTGGGCCATTGAGCTTCCTCCCCATGATTCTCCCAGTTTATGCTAGGTCTAGGGTAAGAGGAAAATCTCAATTAACATTGTGTGTAGGGAAAATATTATAATACTTATGAAGACGATTATAGCATTTCTAGAATTGTGGATAGTTTTAATTCTCCTCCTATTGTTTCATGTTTGCATGTTTTCTAAAGGGCATGTAGTATGTTTATAATCACATAAAACCTTTTTAAAAAAATAGTAGTCTACCAGTTCTGGACAATGTAGAGTTCAATTCTTCTTGCTAAGTACAAATATAAACACTGGACAAAGTAACAGGTATAACTGTCAGAAGATTGTGAAAAGATAGGCCAGGGACCTGAGGACTTGAGGAGCCACATGATTTGTTTTGTCTTTTTTTTTTTTTTTTTCATTTTGTCATATCCCCTATCTGTTCTAGCCTGGGCTCTGAAAAAGTCCACAACCCAGAATTGCCGGTGTGCACAGACAAAAGCCTTTACTCCACAACAGAGGCCTGGAGGAGGTAACCCTGTACACAGAGGCTTCTAATGACACCTCCCACCTTAGAACAGCATCCCAGGTCCCACTTTCCACCTATCTTTAAGTTTATGTTTCCATCCTATCTTTAATGCAGGCTGCCACTCTTTTCTGCTACTGTGACTCAATCCCATGAACAACTGGTGGGGTAGAGTGCACAGGAAACACTAAGTCTCCTGATGAGCTATGGCTATCATGTGCTTTAATTTTTCTGGACTGGGATTTGATTTGTATTTTAAAATCTTACTTTATTCAGTGGCAGCAGAAACCCAACTGTGAGTTACTTCTCAGTTTGCTCAATTAACTTTGGCTTCCGTCATTAATTCTGGGTTTGTTCCACCCACTCTCTCACAGGCATTCAAACTGTGATGTGCAGTACAGGGAACATGCAGATTAAGGCCTCAGCTAGACCTCAGCCATCATCCCTGTGCCTCTCATCCTCTGGCCCACTGGCACTGTCCTCCATAGGGGATCTTCAGAGAGGTTCCAGTTTTCATCCTGTCTTTAATGCAGGCTGCCACTCTTGTCTGCTACTGAACCTCAATCCCATGGACAACTGGTGGGAGGGGGCACACAGCAAACACTAAGTAACCCCACTCTGGGCTCCTAGGAAATGAGCTGTTTCTGCCCTGCAGCCTTATGAACTTGCTGCATACGGGGCTCAGTGGTGCAGTGAGCTCTGCAAGGCCTGTGATCCACCCAGAGCCCCAGACAGACAGTGGTCCTGGGGTCTCCACTCTCAGATCCTGAAAGCTCTCGTGTTTCTAGGTCATCTGTGGCGTGTGTTTCCTTAGGGACGGAGGCTGAGTACCTCAGTTTCCTGGCTCAGGAGAGACACATAGAAAATAATTCAAAACATGTTGCAAGGATTCTGCCTGCCTCCCTTTGTGCCATTATCTTGTTTATATGTTAATTAATATTAATACAATCCCAGTATTACTCAACTTTTGTATCACAATTTCTATTTTTCTTTAAGGTTATGCTTAATCTGTTTTGGGGGGGAATTTAAAAATTTAAAATTTATGAGATACGTGAAATTTAATTTAAATTTATAAAATACATAAAAAATTTTAACTTATGCCTTTGGATTAAAAAATATAAAGAAACAATTTCATTAGATAATGTTTTCCCATGAGTTGATTCAAAAAGCTTGGTAACACTGCAGAATAAATGAGCTTTTCTAATTTGAAAATAATGTCTGAGAGCTTTTAGAATACACCTAAGCGCCTCCAAATTGCAGTGCAGTTTTTCATTTTGATATATATATACATATATACACACACACACATATATATGTACACATTTTATGAAACAAGCAATAGGAACACGCTTTCATGAACAATTTACTGGTCAAAATTTTTAAAAGAAAATATTGTGAATTTTCATAAAACGGATGCCATTTTAGGTTGATTTCGTTTATTTTCTATAACTCAAAAATTTTAAAGGCTATGAATAGCTGAAAGCATAAAAATAACACGCTATAATATGCAGTACTTAATATAATTCTTTTTACAATTCAGTTTTCAATTTTTAATTTTTATTTTTTTTATTTCACTAGGTTTGGGGGAAGCAGGTGGTGTTTGGTTACATGGGTAAATTCTTTAGTGGTGATTTCTGAGATTTTGGTGCACCCATCACTCAAGCAGTGTACACTGCACCCACTGTGTAGTCTTTTATCTCTCACCCCCTTCCCACCATTTACCCTGAGTCCCCAAAGTCCATTGTATCATTCTTATGCCTTTGCATCCTCATAGCTTAGCTCCCACTTATGAGTGAGAACATATGGTGCTTAGTTTTCCATTCCTGAGTTACTTCACTTGGAATAATGATCTCCAATTCCACCCAGGTTACTGCAAATGCCATTATTTCATTGCTTTTTTTAGATAAGCAGTATTCCATGGAATATATACCATATTTTCTTTATTCACTAATTGATTGATGGACATTTGGGCTGGTTGCATATTTTTTGCAAGTGCAAATTGTGCTGTTATAAACATGTGTGTGCAAGTATCTTTTATATATAATGACTTCTTTCCCTCTGGGTAGATACTCAGTAGTGGGATTGCTGGATCAAACAATAGATCTGTTTTTAGCTCTTTAAGGAAACTTCACATTGTTTTCCATAGTGGTTGTACTAGTTTACATTCCCACCAACAGTGTAAAAGTGTTCTCTGTTCACCACACCAATGCCGTCATCTATTATTTTTGATTTTTTTGATTTTGGACATTCTTGCAGGAGTGAGATGGTATTGCACTGTGGTTTCGATTTGCATTTCCCTGATCACTGGTGATGTTGAGCATTTTTTCATATGTCTGTTGTCCATTTGTCTATCTTCTTTTGAGAATTATCTATTCATGTCCTTAGCCCACTTTTTAATGGGATTGTTTGTTTTTTTCTTGCTGATTCATTTGAGTTCCTTGTAGATTCTGGATATTAGTCCTTTGTTGGATGCATAGTTTGAGAGGATTTTCTCTCACTTTTTGGATTGTCTATTTATTGTGCTTATTGTTTCTTTTTGCTGTGCAGAAGCTTTTTTTCTTTCTTTTTTTTTTTTTTTGAGACGGAGTCTCGCTCTGTCGCCCAGGCTGGAGTGCAGTGGCCGGATCTCAGCTCACTGCAAGCTCCGCCTCCCGGATTTATGCCATTCTCCTGCCTCAGCCTCCCGAGTAGCTGGGACTACAGGCGCCCGCCACCTCGCCCGGCTAGTTTTTTGTATTTTTTTAGTAGAGACGAGGTTTCACCGGGTTAGCCAGGATGGTCTCCGTCTCCTGGCCTCGTGATCCGCCCGTCTCGGCCTCCCAAAGTGCTGGGATGACAGGCTTGAGCCACCGCGCCCGGCCAGAAGCTTTTTAATTAAGTCCCATCTATTTATCTTTGTTTTTGTTGTATTTGCTTTTGGATTCTAGGTTGTGAAGTCTTTGACTAAGCTAGTGTCTGGAAGAGTCTTTCCAATGTTATATTCTAGAATTTTTATGGTTTCAAGTCTTAGATTTAAGTCTTTGATCCATCTTGAGTTGATTTTTGTATAAGGTAACAGATGAGGATCCAGTTTTATTTTTCTACAGGTAGCTTGCCAATTATCTTAGCACCATTTTTGAATAGGGTGTCCTTTCCCCATTTTATGTTTTTGTTTGCCTTATCGAAGATCAGTTGGCTGTAAATATTTGGCTTTATTTATGGGTTCTCTGTTCTTATCTCATTGGTCTATGTGCCTATTTTTATACCAGTACCATGCTGTTTTGGTGACGCCTTATTGTATTGTTTGAAGTTGGGTCATGTGATGCCTCTAGCTTTATTATTTTAGCTTAGCCTTGCTTTGGCTATGTGGGCTGTTTTGTGGTTTCATGTGAATTTTAGGATTTTTTTTTTTTAGTTATGTGATGAATGGTAGTGGTATTTTGATGGGAATTGCATTGAATTTGCAGATTGCTTTTGGCAGTATGGTCACTTCAACAATATTGATTCTATCCATCCAGGAGCTTGGGATGTGTTTCCATTTGTTTGTGTCATCTATGATTTCTTTCAGCAGTGTTTTGTAGTTTTCCTTGTAGAGGTTTTTCACATCCTTAGTTAGGTATATTCTTCTTTTTTTTTTTTTTTTTTTGGTGGCTATTGTAAAAGAGGTTGAGCTCTTGATTTAATTCTCAGCTTGGTTGCTGTTGATGTATAGCAGTGCTTGTAATTTATGTATATTGATTTTGTATCCTAAAACTTTACTGAATTCATTTATCAGTTCTAGGAGTTTTTTAGATGAGTCTTTAGGGTTTTCTGGGTATATAACCATATCATCACTGAATAGCGACAGTTTCACTTCCTCTTTACCTATTTGGATGCCCTGTATTTCTTTCTCTTATCTGATTGCTCTGGCTAGGACTTCTAGTATTATGTTGAATAGAAGTGGTGAAAGTGGGTTTTCATTTTTTACTCACTGATGGCATACAAAACCATATAGATATAGAGATAGATTCATAAATACACATGGATGTGAATTCCCCAATTTATGATCAACCAATTAACAAACACCCCCCACACAAGCACAGTCAGCATGTGGTTTTGCCGTTTCTATGCAGACAGTGAGAATCTCCTGTTTTCTCTCTAGGCCCCCCACCCACCAATCAAGCTTTTGTTCTATACTCTAGGTATTTTCTTCTCTGGGCATCAAATCATATTTCCTGGAGAAGCAGCAGGCTTGTTTTGTTTGTTTTTGTTTTTGTTTTTGTTTTTGTTTTTTCCTGATCCTGATACCTTGAGCACAGTTGAATGACCAAGAAAGGTTGGCCATTTACTAAATAATTCTTTTAGGGTTTGACCCAAAGTTTTAAAATCCAAAACTGGGATCAAAAGTGAGGCCTACTGCAGATGTTCATGCTGTGAGGGGTGATGAACTGGAGACATTGGGGGACATGTCATCCAGAATTTGCCCTCATGTGGACTGCAGAGAAGGATAATGATGCCACAGACAGAGAGAAGGGAGAAAGAAAGGAACTTAGTGTTAGTTGAGTTCCTGGGTTATTCACTCTTCCTGAGACTTGGTAGCCTTATTTCCCTCCACGTATTTGGATGCTTCAACACTCATCTGGATGTAATGAGATTCTTCAGTATCTCTCTGAGGAATTCTCTTTTCTGTCTAAGCTGGTACAACATGGATTTCTGTCACTTACAACCCTCAGAATCCTAAGTGGTATAAAACTAGAGGGCTTCTTTCCTGGACTTAGACCCTTTGAGCTTGAATCCTGGGTCTACTACTTATAAAATTTGCTACTATAAACAGTTTCTTAACCTCTCAATCTTCCCATCTTTAAAATGAGGAACATAATGTTATGTCACTTTCTGAGAGTGTGAAATGAGATGATATCCGTAAAGCCATTAGCACAGAGTCTAGCCCAAGGACCAAGTCCATCAGCACCCCAGGGAGAGGAGTTATATAGAACTAGACCATACATTTTATATCTTCAAATACACACATACATACAAAAGCTAGAAGACAAAAATGCTCTTCCTTACAGAATAGACCAACTCATAAATTTAGAAAAAAAATAATAGAGCATACAAACCACACCTTTGCCATGATAATATTAAGGAGTGAGTCAAGCAGGAGGCGGCAAGGGATGGTAATGAACAGGATAGTTTTACAGTCTCAAAGCATCTCATCGCAAATAACTTGTCAATCACAATGGTAAAAACTCAAAGTGCAAAAACTTCTCAGGCTGCATCATAATCAAGTGATGGAAGGCAACACCCCAATCATAAAGCAAGTTGACATCAGTACTCACCTGGAATGAGGCAGTGAGGACACAGCCTCCCTTAGTGGCAGCCCTGAAAAAGAAGCACAGCTGAAATCTATCATGAAGAAACAATAAACAGACCCACACTGAGATAAATTCTATAAAATAAATGGGCTCTAGATGTTTCATGCCATGAAATACAAAGAAAGGCTGCCATACATTTCAAATTGAAGGAGACCAGACACACAGAAACTGTGATTCTTGATCAGACACCAGAACTGGGAAAGACAACTCTAGACAATATAATTGTGACAACTGTTGAAATTTGAATCAGATCTGCAGATTAAAGAAGAGTATTTCATGGATATTAAATTTCCTAATTTTGATCAGTATTGTGGTTCTCTGAGAGAGTGCCCTTGTTTGTAAGAAATTCTCATGAAAGTTTTCAGGAGTCAGATGGCTTGATGACTCCAGCCTAATTTCAGATAATTCAGTCAAAACAATACATACATACATAAGTAAATGTGAATGTGTTCGGGGACAGAGAGTGAAAGATATAGTACATGAGACCAAATGTAAACAACTGGTGAATCTGTGCATAGGGCATGCAGAAAAATTGTGTACAGTTCTTGAATTTTTTTTTTTTTTTTTTTTTTTTTTTTAGGTAGGGTCTCATTCTGTAGCCCAGGCTAGAGTGCAGAGGCACAATCATGGCTCACTATAGCCTCAACCTCCAAGACTCAAGTGATCCTCCCACCTCAGCCTCCCAAGTAGCTGGGACAACAGCCATGTGCCACCATGCCAAGCTAACTTTTGCATTTTTTGTACAGATGGGGGTCTCACCATGTTGCCCAGGCTGGTCTGGAACTCCTGAGCTCAAGCAATCCCCTCATCTCCGCTTCCCAAAGTGTTGGATTTGTAGGTGTGAGCCACCACACCCAGCCAAAATTTTTAATAAGTTAGGAATTTTCTTTTTTTTTTTTTTTTTTTTTTGAGATGGAGTCTTGCTGTGTCACCCAGGCTAGAGTGCAGTGGCATGATCTTAGCTCACTTCAGCCTGTGCCTCCCGGGTTTAAGAAATTCTCCTGCCTTATGTCAAAATAAGGAGTTATAAGATGTTAATAAGTATATGTACTTAAAGATGCTGTTTAACTTATAATGAGGTTACATCTTAATAAACTCATCTTAAGTTGAAAATATTTTAAGTCAAAGATGCATTTAATACACCTAACTCACTGAGCATCATAGCTTAGCCCAGCCTGCTTTAAAGGTGCTCAGAACTCTTATATTAGCCTACAATTGGGCAAAATCTGGCAACACGATACCTTGTAGAGTGTTGGTTGTTATCCTTGTGATCACAGGGCTGACTGGGAGCTGGACTCAGTCTGGTAGAACCAGGGACAACTCACCTGGAGGTCATGTCTGAGCTGAGATTGGGAGACCATGGAGAAGGCAACCAGGTGAGGAAGGCCAGGGAAGGCAACGTGGGCAAGAGCCAGGGTCAGGAGACAGGAGGACACCTGTGAGCAAATGTCAGTTGCTCCTTAGGGCTGGAAGATAACATCAGACATCGTCTTTAAGCTTTATGGGTATTCAACGAACAGATCTTGGAAAAAAATCTACTTTTGAGTACATGAAGACAAAATAGCTTTAAAATCTATTTGGAGCAATTCTAATAAAGTCAAAATAGATTTTTTAAAATACAGCAAATATTATGTAAGTGTGATGCCATTATTTTAAGAGCTAACAGAAGCTGATAAGAGAAACATCAGACCCCAATAGGTAAAAAGATTTATGTAAAAAAAGAGAAAAATATACAAACTGCAAGGAAACAAACAAGAAAATATACTATGTAGTTTTGAATAAACTTCTTTCTCTGCAAACGCAAAATGAAGGCCAAGTAAGTATCTCCAAAAAATGTCTCTATGCTCTCAATAATAAAAGACAATAATTGTGTTAATCAATTGTAAACCAAAAATAAAATCCTAAGCCCAGCAACCGACTAAATGGACTACCACCCTTGGCCAAAGACATTCCAAAGTAAACTGGAAAAACGAATTCAAGCCATGATGGGAAGAGATGGTTAGACATTCCTCATTATACCCTCCACCCTTTGGAATTCAGGCACAACTGACCAGCGTTAGCATTAAAGCAGAGACCCTCAGACTGAAAAAACAGACTGTAGCAATAAGATACTAAATTGCAACCTGACTTGGGTATAAGATCACGTGACAGATAGCAAGTCCTGAAAGAAACTGAAGTATTTTATCCCAATATATATTTCTTTGACGTATTTTTAAATGGCCCTACAAAGGTGTCCCTTGTGGGGGAAATTTACATTCTGTAGAGAATCTCCTTCCCTTACTAGATCCTTTCAGGAAAGTCTAGCACATTTTAAGGTCTGTTAAGACAACATTTGCCATCTATTATCTCTGATGCCTACTACCCAGAGGCTTCACTTGCAGAACAAGAATCTTAAATTCTAGGCCGGGCACGGTGGCTCAAGCCTGTAATCCCAGCACTTTGGGAGGCTGAGACGGGCAGATCACGAGGTCAGGAGATCGAGACCATCCTGGCTAACACGGTGAAACCCCGTCTCTACTAAAAAATACAAAAAACTAGCCGGGCGAGGTGGCGGGCACCTGTAGTCCCAGCTACTCGGGAGGCTGAGGCAGGAGAATGGCATGAACCCGGGAGGCGGAGCTTGCAGTGAGCTGAGATCCGGCCACTGCGCTCCAGCCCCGGCGACAGAGTGAGACTCCGTCTCAAAAAAAAAAAAAAAAAAAAAAAAAAGAATCTTAAATTCCACAGCCCCCTTATCTTAACCCCAAGCATATATTTCTGCTGCCTTCAACTCCTTAGACAAAACTTAACTCTTTCAACCTATTGCCAGTAGGAAATCTTTGAATCCACCTGTGACCTGGAAGGTCTTTCACCCTCTTCTAGATGTCCCATCTTTCCAGACTGAACCAATGTATACCTTACATATAATGATAGATGTCTTCCTAGAACTTTTGTCCCACTAAAATATATGCAATCAAGCTATGACCCAACCACCTCGAGTACACGTTCTCAGGACCTCCTGGAGGCTGTGTCATAGGCATGTCCTTAACCTTGGCAAAATAAACTAAATTAATTGAGATTTGTCTCAGATACTTTCTGGTTTATGTAATATATGTAAAAATAAGAAAAATATGAAATTGCATTTAGGCAGTCAAAAAACTTGGGAGGGGAATAAATACAAATTTTAATATTAATCACTGTGTGGTGAGTTATTATTTTTACATTCTTTCTGCTTTTCTGTATTTCCTAAAATATCAACCAAGTTTAAATACTGTGTTTTAAATAAGAAAGACAGTGATTGATTTTAAGGCCTTTTTCACCTGATTTGCCTTTTTTGTTGTAATTTTTTAACTAGCATGTCGATTTAATCTGTAGGCAGTTTCATTATGATAGGAAATCCAGTTATTTGCCAAAAAATGTCAGAAAATAGCACGTTTTAAAAATAGCATATTTTAATAAATAGTTGTGTTTTTTTCTGTGATTTTTTGTTTGTTTTATTTTGTTTTGTTTTGTTTTGTTTGACACAGGGTTTCTCTCTGTCACCCAGGTTGGAATGCAGTGGTACAAGCATAGCTCACTGCAGCCTCGATCTCCTGGGTTCAAGCAGTTCTCCCACCTCAGCCTCCAGAGTAGCTGGGAATTTTAGGTTCGTGCCTCCAAGCCTGGCTAATTTTTTACTATCTTTTGTAATCACAGGGTCTCACCATGTTGCCAGGCTGGTCCTGAACTCCTGGGTTCAAGTGATCAGCCTGCCTCAGCCTTCCAAAGTGCTGGGATTATAGGCGTGAGCCACCATGCTCAGAGTCATGCGCGTCTGTGTGAAGAGACCACCAAACAGGCTTTGTGTGAGCAATAAAGCTTTTTAATCACCTGGGTGCCAGCGGGCTGAGTCCGAAAAGAGAGTCAGCAAAGGGAGATAAGGGTGGGGCCGTTTTATAGGATTTGGGTAGGTAAAGGAAAATTACAGTCAAAGGGGGGTTGTTCTCCGGTGGGCAGGAGTGGAGGTCACAAGGTGCTCAGTGGGGGAGCTTTTTGAGCCAGGATGAGCCAGGAAAAGGAATTTCACAAGGTAATGTTATCACTTAAGGCAAGGACTGGCCATTTTCACTTATTTCGTGGTGGAATGTCATCAGCTAAGGCGGAGCAGGGCATTTTCACTTCTTTTGTGATTCTTCAGTTACTTCAGGCCATCAGGGCATATATGTGCAAGTCACAGGGGACGTGATGGCTTGGCTTGGGCTCAGAGGCCTGACAGCCCTGATAGATGTATTTTGGAGCAACTTAGATGTGGTTATAAGAGCGGAATGTCTTTTAGAGAAACAACTATGTAACATCTTTCAGGCTAAATACCTTTATTCTGGATTAATGCTGTAGGGCTTCTTCAGCTCTTACCTGTGTTTTATCCCAGAACACAAACCCTTAACCTCTTCTTGAGTGATAAAATGAAACTTACAGAAAGAGGAATTCTGTTTAACATAGGCATTCCTTCACACTTGGGGCCAAAGAAGTTTCATTCTGCTGGCAAAATGTGGACTTCTGGTTTCAATTTTGAAAATATGAAGGATTTAGAGAACTATTCTCAGAAATCTGGAATGGGCTTAGGAGGGAGTGAACACTGGGAGCACTGTGCCTGTGAGACAGCAAGCTCTAACATGGAATTCCTGAGTGGAAAATTCAGTTAAGGAAGGGCACTAAACAGCAGCCAATTTGGTAAATAAAGTTTTATTGGAACACAGCCATGTTCATTCCTTCATGGATCATCTATGACTGTTCCTTTATTGGAAGAGCAGAGTTGAGTGGTTGCAACAGCAACCTTATGGCCTTAAAAGCCTACAACGCTTACTATCCAGCCCTTTGTATTTATATTGCTAGTTCTGTGCTAGCCAGTTTCCCCAGGTGCCTCTCTTTAACTTGATGATGTTTTTACTTTTTACTCTTACTGGCAACTTTTGTTTTTGACAACAATAAAAACAAAAGTAAAGACTTCACTAACACTTTTGTTCTACCAGGTTTATAACCAGCCCAGAAAATTACCTTTGGCAGGAAATGCCATTACTGATAAAAAATTCAGACACCACAAATTTCAGAAAAACAGTACATTTAGCCGTTACAACAGTGCAGCTTTATTTACACAGACATTGGTAGGCTTTTCTGTGAATACACTGTGTATAGGAAACAAGAACATGATTTCCAAGATACAGGAATCCATCCACACAAACCACGTAAATTTATGGTCAGAGAAATGATCTCTCTAGGAAGTCAATATTATGAAACAGGTTGGAGATCAACAACAACATGCATGCTGCCAGATTTCTTTGTTTTGTCCAGTGTTTTCATCCAAGAAGGTCAAAGCAACCTTAAGAATTTCAAGATTTCCAAACACCTCCAGAAAGTAAAGAGCAAAAGAAGCAGCTGTGAGTTGGATAAATGCAACCTCCAGGAGAATGAACATAGTGGGAGCCCTCTCGGGCTTTGCAGACACTCACTCTACAGCTCAGGTTTCCTTGTATATGTCCCAGGCTTATTATGGAACTGCTCTCTGGTTTCACAGCAGCTTTTTCAGGTTACCAGGGCATATGTTAACATCACTATGACTTTTTAGTGATGATAGAATTCATCCTTCATGTTATCATTTATCGAATAATTACAAAGCTGAATATAACTTGGAGAGATCCAACTCTCTCAAGCTCTGCAGTGGCTGAGGGGTTGGGTCCAATGGCTACATGCTGCTTCTTTCCTTTATCACTTCCTAGCTGTGTGAGCCCGGGTAGATAATAATCCATCTGTTCCACTATGTCCTCACCTGTGAAATGGGAATTATCAAGAATTTAATGTTTCATATGCTTAGTGTGTGTCAGGCTTAGCAGAATGCCTGGCACACAGCAAGTCTTCAAGATACATTAGACTTGGCTCACATCTGGACAGCAAGCTGTCTTTTAATATTTAGTCAATCAATTCTGAAAACTCTGAGCCATCTGTAAGAATTGCTTGTTCTTCATCAAGTTGAATTGACTTGTCTCCATAAGAATTTTGATTGTGAATAGGTGATTATGTAAAGTTATATGCACTTCTCCTAACAATTAGAGATTCAATTGCAAAGTAGAGCATCACAGAAAATTATTTTGGGGATTGAATCATGCTCCATGTGTGCAAGCAAGAAATAATGTTCAGCTTCATAGGAGAAGGAGCACTAAAGTTTGAGTGAGAAGGTTCCACTTGTTAATTCTGAGGAAGCTATTTCTCTAGTCTCATTTTTGCAATTGATAAAATAGACATGATCCAAGATGCCTGTCATTAATTCTTCCCACTAAATTAATGGAGCCACTGCATCTCAAAGACCATTAGCGAGCAGAGACAAGGGTTTTGGCTGGAAAAGTAAGTAAATATTTGACTTCTTTTTTTTTAACTTGATCTGAGAAATTGGTTGGAATTGGCCATCAAATGGATTCTCTGGCAAACATTTTAGATTATCTGTGTTTAAGGCAGGCCAAATAAGGAGATAATTCTATCAGGTATGAGGCGATATTTCACTGTGGTATTATAAAAAAGCAAGAGATAAGAAGTATTGGCGAGGATGTGGAGCAAGGGCAATTCCTGCACACTTTTGGTGGGAGTGTAAATTGGTGCAGCCACTTTGGAAAACTGTGGAAGTCCCTCAAAAAGTTAAAAATAGAACTATCATATGATCTGGCAGTCTCACTTCTGGGTATATATCCAATAAAGATAAAAATGAAATCAATATCTCAAAGAGATACACCCACATCATTGTAGCATCATTCACAATAACCAAGATATGGAAACTAAGTGCCCATTTGTGAGTGAATGAATAAAGAAATTATAGTGTATTTATATAAAATGAAATATTATTCCGCCATAAGAAAAGAAGAAAATCCTTCTATTTGCTATAATATGGATGAACCTGGAGGAAACTATACTAAATAAAATTATTTCACGTGTATGTGAATACACATACAATGACAAATACTGTGTGTTCTCACTTATATGTGGAATAGAAAAAGTTGATCTCAGAAGCAAAGGGTAAAACAATGGCTGACAGGAGCTGGAATGGGGGAGTGAATGGGGAGATGTTGATCGAAGGGCTGAAACTTTCAATTATAAGATGAATAAGTTCTAGTGATCTAATGTAACATGATGACTATAGTTAATAATACTGCATTGTTTATTTGAAGTTTAATTATAGAGGAGATGTTAAGTGTCCTCACTTCCCTATACACACACATACACACAGTGTTGACAATGGGTGGTGATAGATGTGTTAATTAGACTGAGGTAATCAGTACACAATGTATATCAAATCACTTTGAAAATATACAATTTTTGTCAATTAAATATTTTAAAATGAGAAAAGACATTTCTTAGCTGACTGTATCATACTTGACTCATGGAATAGAATATGAGTGAAAATTTTTTAAAGAGTTATGTTTAGTGCCTGCCTAGTTTTTCTAGAGTGTTGTGTCACCCCTGGTGCACAGTAAGTGCTCACTGTTTGCTTAACTAAAATATTGACTTAAACGGGATGTTTTATCACCTTCATTATTAATGTGCCTCTTGATAACACTTGGTATATTGTATTAGTCCATTTTCATGCTGTTGATAAAGACATACCAAGATTGGGAAGACAAAGAGTAATGGGACTTACAGTTCCACATGGCTGGGGAGACCTCAGGATCATCGTGGGAAGTGAAAGGCACTTCTTACATGGTGGTGGCAAGAGAAAATGAAGAAGATGCAAAGGTGGAATCCCCTGATAAAATCATCAGATCTCATGAGACTCATTCACCACCATGAGAACAGTATGGAGGAATCCACTCCCATGATTCAAATTACCTCCTACTGGGTCCCTCCCACAATATGTGAGAATTATGGGACAACAATTCAAGATGAGATGTGGGTGGGGACACAAAACCAACCCTTATCATATGCCTTGACTCTAAATTAACCAAAATTAAAGTCAAATAAAGTTATGTTTTCCTCTTTAAATTATAAGTTCTCCTCAACAATAATTGAATTGTTTCAAGATAGTGTTGGGACAAAACTTTTAAATAAGAAATTAATCTTCCTATCAGAATTACAGAATGTCACCTCTAAAGGGAGCCCCAGAAATCACCCTCTTTCCACAAAGTGGGAAATTTGGCCTGGGAACAGGGAGAGACAGGCCTAGGCCTCCCAGTGGACACTGATTAGGACAAGGAAAAAACTAGAATTTCAGAAGTCTGCCCCCTTCAGCCTTCAGTATTATTTATTGCAAGGTCATGCCCTTTCTCCATTCCCTTTAATTATTGGGCCTCATTTTCACTGTAAGCAAGTAGTCCTTTTATGACAACATGGCCTAATATTTGGTCCAGAAAAAATGTCCATTGTAGTAGTAATTGCAAGGAAAGAAAAACAAATTATCTCCTTATTTGGCCTGCCTTAAACATAGGTATTCTAAAATGTTTGCCAGAAAATCCATTAGATGGGCAATTCTGACCAATTTCTCAGATGAAGTTGAAAAAAAGAAGTCAAATATTTACTTACTTCTCTAGCCAAAACTCTTGTCTCGGCTCTGCTAATGGTCTTCGAGATGCAGTGACTCCATTAATTTAGTGGGAAAAAATTAATAAACGGCGTCTTGGTTTCTTCTGTTAAGATTAGAAATGACTAAAACTGAATAAGTTATGAATATCCCTAAGGTCATTCCAGCACTAACTACCCAATTCTTCCAAATCTGTCCTCCAAAGAAAGGTTATTTTATCAGATGGCAATTAACAGTTTTTTATAGGTAGAAAAAATAAAATAACAAAACAAAACAAAAAGTATGGTTACGGAGTGCCTTCTGGAAGCTTCTGGACACTGGTGTTCAAGTGCAGGGGAAACTTGTCTTTAAGAGCCCACAAAATGGCAAAGATTGCAGGCAAACTTATTTTATTGCACGTCCAGCTATGAAAACCTCTTAAATGATGTTGCCCCTTCCCTTGCACCCACTCTCTGACCATGAATCAGACAATCCCCAGTGCCACACAACCCTGAGATTGGCCAGCCTGGAAGCCTGTACATCTTCCTTGGAGAAACACAGACTCTATCCTGCAAAGAAAGGTTTAGATCCATAAATGCATAGAAGAGCAAGGTTGTCACTTCTCAGTGGTATTTGAAAAAGTGTTGCCATTGAAAAAGTCAGAAAACTGAATAGGACTGAAATCACATGCCATTCCCATCAGCTCAAAGGGATCAACAGTGTGAATAGCTGGCCCCTTTGTGTTATGGCTAAAGAAAGCTTGGGTGGGCTTCATCTTTATGGAAAATTCTCCTGGCTCCCACTCCTCCCTCTACTGACAGGCATTCCCTGCTCCCCAGTCCTTTGTGGCCTTTTAAAAGACCTCCAGACACGTCTTTCCCCACGGTTCCTGTGCTGTGCTCTGTGTGTCATGTGGGACCCTGTACAAGTCTCCTGCAGCACGATTGACCTGAGCACATACTGTTCTATAGTACATAACAATTATGAAAACCCACAACAGAAGAAGAAAGAGGAGAAATTGCCATGGAAAGGCTTCTCCTTTGTTATATGCCAATTCTCCTCCCCTAGAGCCATGCCACCTTGGACTGGGAGTCCATCCACCCTTGAACTTCAAAGTTCAGCTATTTCACAAATGGTCAACTCTTGCCTGGGAAAATCCCAAACAACCCCAGAGGGGACAGATACATGGAGTTTGTTTTCCGTGGGTCATGTGGTTTCCTCGGAGTCTGTCTTTGATTTATTTAATGATTGAAAAGATACCTTAAGTCTAACTTGCTGTGGAGAGATATTTATTTCTCTTTCTCCCTCCCTCATCTACAAAAAACCCAATTTGTACCTTCCTCAGCAGAAACCCATACATTCTGATAACTGAGCATTTTCTTGAAAACTTACCATGTTATATACAGTTTTTATTTCTCAGTTACACCTCAATAGAGCCAGGGAAAATAAATTTTTAAAGTAATTTTTAAAAATATAGCCTGATGTTATAAAGACAGTAGCATGTGCAAAATAAATACTGTAAAAGTAGATTCTAGTTAATAATATTTAGAAATGATTCTTTGAAACTGAAACCATTAACAATAAAGTAATAAACTTAAAAAAAATGAAACCTGCTGACCTAAACAAGTAGATGCATGGTAGTCACTCTTTTCTTGGTGGCAGTGTTGCAGGGCCTGTGTCAGCACTGCGTGGGAGAGAGCCTTGTCTTTCTTCTGCAGCAGGTGGAGCAGGCAGGGCTCTGAGGCGGTACTAAACCCTGAATCCTGTGGGACCCACTCAGAAGTGCCATTTGGAGATGGCTGGTTTGGGGGTGAGACAAAGGAAGTGGGAGCAGGGAAGGGTGGGTCAGATAACTTGTGAAAGGGAAGATGACTGAGATTTGGGGGAAGCAGCAGCTGCAGGATCGTATCAAGCACCCTAGTACTGGGAGTTGGTGGTGCCAGCCATCAAAACTGTTGTGTGGGTGAGTCTTTGCTGGGCACATGGGATGTACCACACACCAATAATTAGAATCACTTAGAAGGAGGCCTGGGGTGGAGGTAGTGCAAGTCCACCCTGAAGTTGTTCCCTAGAGAAAGTGTCACATGTGTGTGCCCAGAGACACGTGAAGGCTGCCTCCAACTGCATGGCCTGTGTTCGCAAAATGGGAACCACCCCAGTGCCCATTGCCCATTGACAGTAGAGAGGATAAGACATTAATGCACGCATATATAATTGCATAGTGTGTTACTGAAAACTAAATGAAACCGTGAAAAAAAAACCTACTACTTGCATCACCATAGGTAAATCTAAAACCCTGAATATTAAAGGGTGGAAGCAGGCAGCAAATAAAACATGCAATGAGATTATTTATCTAACAGTAGAAAACAGACAAAATGAAACAATATATTATTTAAAAATGCATGCAAATGGGAAATGTTTTAAAACATAAAAATAATTAACACAAAATCTAAGAGAGCAGCTAACTCTAGGGGGAGAGGTACCCAGAGAGCTTTGAAGATGCCATCAGTGGATAAAGGGATGTCACTAGTCTCTTAACTATGCATACAAGCTACATATTCTATTTTATATGCATTATATATTTCATTTTTGGCTGGGTGTGGTGGCTCCTGCTTGTAATCCTAGCACTTTGGGAGGCCAAGGTAGGCGGATCACCTGAGTTAGGAGTTTGAGACCACCCTGGGCAACATGGTGAAGCCCAATCACCACTAAGATACAAAAAATTAGCCAGGTGTGGTGGCGCACGCCTATTGTCCCAGCTACTCAGGAGGCTGTGGCACGAGAATCGCTTGAATGCTGGAGGTGGAGGTTGCAGTGAGCCAAGATCGCACCACTGCACTTCAGCTTGGGCTACAGAGTGAGACTCCATCTCAAAAAAAAAAAAAGAAAAGAAAAGAAAAAAGAAAAGAGAAAAAATATAGATATATGTATATATTTCACTGTAACAAAGAAAAAGAGGAAAAGATTATTAAAAAAAAAACAAAAACTGGGATCATATAGCTCTTCCTAGCACTCACACTTAGTGTTAGGGAACTGAGAACATTCAACTCCTCTAGTCCTTTATGTGTCACAAATAAAAACAAATAATACAAACAAAAGAAATATTAGTTTTAAGAAGAAAAATATCTAGGAGTGAGTATGCAGTAGAAGCCTGTGACTGACACCTCTCCCCTGTAGGTGGACTTTTTCAGCCAGGGATGACTCCTCCCGTTCCCCCATCTCCCAGTCAGCGTTTATTGAATACATTATGCAATAGTAAAGACAGTCTTTTATTCTTTCCATAGATGGAATTTTCCCCGAAGAGGTAGAACTGATTCTTCCTGGGATGATTCTGGAGTAGAGAACTGCAGGACCAGAGGGCGTGTGGACAGCAGGATACAGAAGAGGAGGGCATGGAGCTACAGGAGCTGTGTGCACAGCTATGAGATGGATGCTTCCTGGCCAGCACTGCCCTGGACCAGCTCCCTGGCTTCATCTCCATCACTCATGAGTGAGAAATTGTTAACTCTGGAAGGACAAACTCTGCAAGCACCAAAGCAAGGGCTGGCACAGGAGCAGAGGCAGGACGGAGAAGGATGTTCTCTAGCCAGGATAATGATGGTGAGCATCTAGGGAAAATGAAGTGTCTAATGCCAGACATGCCCCATGGCAATGTGAGGGCCAGCGAGGAAGTGTGGGTTCCTACCACCTACTCAGCTCTGACATGCCCCTACTGGCCAGAGTCTGCACCTTCTCGGAGTACCTTCGCTCTTGCATAGCATAGAGACGCACCATTCCTAGGACATGTGATTGCATTCATCCATTGAACCCAGATTTCCTTGTAAGATGGGCAATTTGGGCACAGAGCACAAACTCTGGGGACAGATGGGTGCCATGTCTGTGAGACAGACATAGCTTCCAAGCTCGCTACAACGAGTAGTTTCTATACCAGCCTCGGTTATTCTCTCTCCTTCCCTTAGCTTGTAAAATGTTTATTTATTGGAAAGAGGAAAAAAAATTATATCTTATATTCTTCAAAACTTTACATGTATCAAGACCCTTCAGTATAAATTCCTAAAATCTGTTCCATCTGCCCTCTTATTTGTGATGACTCTTTCCCCCCTCAAGGAATTATCCCTCGTGTCTGGTTAGGGGAAGGGCTCTACTGTACAAGGAAAGAAACTTACTGAAGTGTGCAAAGTCAGAAAAATAACATTTTAAATAGTACTACTTGCAAAAGTGAGAAAGACTACTAGCCTGAGCCCAAATTAGAGCTTGGACCCATAGATGACTCATGGTTTGAACTTGCTGTTTTGCAGCCTAATGGGTGCTGGCCTTTTGTCTTAAAGAGCGCGAATGCCTGCCAGACTGACCGTGGCTTTTATTTTCTCATGAGATTCATGCATCTAGAAATCAGAGACTATCAGAGCAAGAAGGTCCCTCTGAGGATGTCCAGTCCTTCTGAGCTTTGCTCTGAGTGATCTTGCATTTTGGTGCTCCAACAGTCTCCCTGGGGCCTGTGTCATGAGGAGACGCCAGGGCCAAGCAGAGACAGGATAGGGGAGAGCTGGGGCCACACACGCCTGAGGGGTTGTATTCATCACTTCTGTTGTGGTCACATAGCAACATGCAATTTAGCTTGAATAAATAATTCTGCCACTAAAGATGGTGTTGAAAACCATGGATCTCACAGATACTCTCAGATGGAAACAAAAACCCAGTGATTTGAATGGATTCCCCCAAATTCAAAACTTATGTGCTTTATCTGAGTGTTAGTAGCAGATGGTCATAGCTTCCCCAAACTGCAGACCAGAGCTCTTTGACCACATCACACTACCCTAGGTTACCCATTAGCCACAGACTTTCTACTCAGCCCAACAAATGCTAGGGACCAGATATAGGTAAGTATGCCTAAGCTCGCCTCTCTGAGAAAAGGATAAGGAGTTTGGTTCAGCAGCATGATATTTTGGTATTGGGATTTTCTGGGATCTGGAAAATTCATTTCCAAAATCTCCCCTATAGAACTTTGAAGATGTGTCAGACCATGTCTTTGTCATAAGCACTGACTCCTCCTGGATGCTCCTGGAACAAGCATCCTAACAGCCTACGAACTTCAGGATGCTATGACCAGGCTTGGAATATCTTCCCTGTGATGTGGGATGCAGTTGTTCCCTTCATTTCCTCACAAGTCGCATGGAGTGGAGGCCAACAGTTCCTGTGATGCAAAACACAAGCCTGTTTGCATCATAGCTGAGGAGTCCCAAGCTCGGGGAACCCCACTTTCAAAAATGGGCTAGAAACAAACTTACCCCCAGTGCTGGGATAAGACATTATGCTTACTATCCTGGACAGTAAGCAAACCAGCCCTTTGCTTCAGAAAGATACTCTGTGTCTATCTTCAGAGGCTGTCGCCTATACAACCCTCTGTGAGAAGGCAGTCTAGAATCAAAGCTATCGATGCTCACAAGATGAGCAGAAATATGAATGACCCTGGAGAATCATCTCCCAAGAACTCTGCCTGGCTTTTCCGAGGTTTAGCTTTAATAGTTTTAACATGTGTTTCCTCTGCATCTAAACGTTATCAAATCATGTCAGGACTTCCAGTATATTAGCATCTCAATTACACTTGCCTCTTTTAACCAGAATTATCACTAAAGTACTTTCTCAGAGCATGTGTCCTGGTTTTGATTTGAGAGGGAGAAAAAAGAAGTCACTTCAGAAACATCTAATTAGTCTCAAGTCTTATAGACTCAGCCACATACTTCATATATTCACTAAAATAGTCAAGTTCACCCTGAACTCAATCATCCCAATAATCACATGCCCAGTGTTCAAAAATATCCTTGGGGAATGCAAATGCTCCTAAACACAGATCAACTTCAAAATTGCTATTGTCAGTCATTTGATGTTAGTAAAATGCTCCAACATGCTTGATCACTTCAAGATTTTTCAGTAAAGCCTGTCTGAAAATCACTTATCTGTCCGGCTTTCAATTTGGGTATGAACACCCCAAAGCTCTACTATTCCAGTGTTCTCAAAATTGCTAAAGGTTGTTTTTGTGTTGTAATTTAAATATTAAAACAGAATGGGACAATTTTATTTCCTTTCTTCTTTCTCTTCTCCATTTAAAAAAGTTGGCAGGGTAGGTTGGAAGGATGGGGGTACAAGCATTTGTAAATACTGTGTGCCAGGCTGGGACATGATCAGATAATTCTGTTGTAGTTGATTTTTTTCAGCTTGTTATAGAAAACAAACAAAAAAATTAAAACAGATTTTGTGCTGTCTTTTTTTGAAATGTAAAAATAGTTTCTTTTTTTCATTGTATGGAAGCATGCCATAGTCATGCATGTTAGGAAAATGTGTTGCTTGTTATAATTTCCCAGGCTACATTAAAGAGAGAAAAACATGATTAAGTTAAAGAAAGACTGAAAATGTTGTAGCCCTTGGACCTGCATAAGGTACTATTTCATTAACTTAAACAGGATAATTTCTTGTAATCAGAGCCAGTCATGGAGCTTGAGATGGATCAGGATCTACCCGTGTGATTAATCTAAGAAGATAATGCTGTACAAAGTCTCTCCTAGGACTTGGTCATGCCCACCTGGATGGGGACTAATATAGCCTCATCTCTTCCCAAAGCGTGGATGTCTTTAGGGGGCAGCAGTTTTCTGCCCACACACCTCAAGCAAAATATTTGTAAAGGAAGGGTCCAATCTTTTGCCCCCAGGTGTAACCTAGAATTTTCTGAATGGTCTGAACTACCACTCTCATGTAAATTTATAAAATTGCATTTTCTGCAGATGTTTTTCTCCAATCTTCCAACATAATCCATTCCCTGACTTTTTACTGTGATATTACAGGTAGTGTTGCAAAGTTGATCTGCTTTGAACAACCTGATAACTGCAGCAGCCAGCACAGAGCCTTGACCATAGTAGAAATTTAGTAGCAGTTTTTTAAATAATTGAATAGTATTATTCATTCTTCTATTTTAAAATTTAAAGTGAACTTTAATATGTCTAGCTATGCTATATAGTCCTCTTGAAACACTTTTAGAAACAGGAAAAATGACACATTTGAAGTTTAAGTGAATCTTTTTGGAAATAATGCCTTTAAATACATTTGTGGTTTTTAAAATAATCATTTAACACTACAAGAAAAGAAAACCACAGGTTAATATCCATCATGAACATAGATGCAAAAATTTTCAACAAAATATGAGCACATGAATTCAACATATTGAAAATATCATATACCATTACCTAGTAAGATTTACTTCTGGGATGCAAGGATGGTTCAACATGTGCAAATCAATTAATGTGATATACCACATTAACAGAATGAAGGATACAAATCACATAATCAATCATCTCAATATATACATAAAATGCACTTGACAAAATTTAATACACTTTCACAATAAAAACTCAATGAACTAGGTCTAGAAGAAATTTACTGCAATATAATAAAGGCCATATATGAGAATCCTGCAGCTAACATTATATTTAATGCTGAAAAACAGAAAAACATTTTATTTAACATAGAACAAGACAAAGATGCCCACTCTTGCTATTTCTATTCAACATAGTATTAGAAGTCCTAGCCAGGGAAATTAGATAAGAAAAATAAATAAGAGGCATCCAAATCAGGAAAGAAAAAGTAAAATTATCTGTTGAGAAATGAAAAAATAAAATTATCTTACATGTAGGCAACCCTAATGACACCACTAAAAATCTGTTAATTATAAACAAATTGAGTAAAGTGGCAAGATTTAAGATCAACATACAAAAATCATTTGAGTTTTTATACACTAACAATAAACTATCCAAAAAGGAAATTAAGAAAACAATCCCATTTGCAATAGCACCAAAAAGAATAAAATATCTAGGGATAAACTTAACTAAGAAGATGAAGGATGTATATTGAAAACAATAAAACATTTATAAAAATATATATTTTATATATATATATATACACACATTAAAGACTTAATATTGTTAAAGTGTCTCTACTGCCCAAAGTGTTCTACAGAATTATTGCTATCCCCATCAAAATTCCAAAAACATTTTCTATAGAAAAAGAACAAAAGCAATTCTAAAATTCATGTGGGACCACAAAAGACCACAAATAGCCAAATCAATCTTGATAAAAAAGAATAATGAAATATTATCTCACACCTATTAAAATGGTTATCAAAAAAATAGATAAGTGTTGGCAAGGATATGGAGAAATTGGAAACCTTGTACACTATTGGTGGGAATGCAAAATGGTACAGCCATTATGGAAAACAATATGGAAGCTCCTCAAAAAATTAAAAATAGAACTACTGCAGGGTGTGGTGGCTTACGCCTATAATCCCAGCACTTTGGGAGGCTAAGACAGGTCAGGAGTTCGAGACCAGCCTGGCCAACATGGTGAAACACTGTCTCTACTAAAAATACAAAAATTAGCCGGATGTGGTGGCAGATGCCTGTAATCCCAGCTACTTGGGAGACTGAGGCAGGAGAATCGCTTGAACCCAGGAGGTGGAGGTTGCACTGAGCAGAGATCGTGCCATTGCACTCCAGCCTGGGTGACAAGAGCAAAACTCCATCTCTCTCTCTCTCTCTCTCTCTCTCTCTCTCTCTCTCTCTCTCTCTCTCTCTCTATATATATATATATATATATATATATATATAAACTACTGTATAATCTAAGAATTCTGCTGTTGGGTATATATCCAAAATAATTAAAATAAATACATTGCAGAGATATCTGCCCTTCCATGTTTATTGTAGCTTTATTCACAATAGGAAAATATGGAAACAACCTAAATGTTTGACTGATGAATGGAAAAAGAAAATGTGGTATATACATGTGATGCAATAATATTCAGCCTTAAACAAAGAATGTTTTGTTATCTATAAAAAAAACCTGGAGGAAATTATGCTAAATGGAAAAAGCCACAGGCTGAAGAGATGGGGAAATGAGGATTTGTTCAGTGAGTATAAAGATTCAATTATTCAAGATGAATGCATTCTAGAGATCTTCTGTACAACATAGTGCCTACATTTAACATTGTGCACTTTAAAATGTTACTAAGAGGGAAGATCTCATATAGTATTCTTGCCACATGAACACAAACACACACATATATGCATGAACACACATACATGCACACACACACAAACAATTATAAGGACATGGGGAAATTTTTGGAGATACTGGATAGGTTTTTTTCCTTGATTTTGATGATAGCTTCACAGGTCTATGCATATGTCCAAACTCATCAAATTGTATACATTAATTATGTACAGTTTTGTTCTATATCATCTATATTAGTCTGTTTTCATGCTGCAATAAAGAACTATCTGATACCGGGTATCTATGAATTAAAAAAGTTTTAATTGATTCACGGTTCCACGGGCTTAACAGGAAGCATGACTAGGAAGCCTCAGGAAACTTACAATCATGGTGGAAGGCAAAGGAGAAGCAAGCACATATTACCATGGTGGAGGAGAAGAGAGAGAGCAAGCAAGCGGGGAACTGCCACACACTTTTAAACCATCAGATATCGTGAGAACTCACTCACTATCATGAGAACAGCATGGAGGAAATCCACTCCCACAATCTAATCTCCTCCCTTCAGGTCCCTCCCCTGACACATGGGGATTACAATTTAACATGAGATTTGGATAGGGACACAGAGCCAAATCATATCATCCCACTCCTTGCCCTTCACAAATCTCATGCCCTTCTCACATTTCAAAACCAATCATGCCTTCCCAACAGTCCCTCAAAGTCTTAACTCATTCCAGCATCAACTGAAAAGTCCAAGTCCCAAGTCTCATCTGAGATAAGGAATGTCCTTTCTGCCTATGATTCTGTAAAATCAAAAACAAGTTAATTACTTCCAAGATACAAAGGGGATACAGGCATTGGGTAAATGTTCCCATTCCAAATGTGAGAAATTGGCCAAAACAAAGGGGCTATGGGCTCCATGCAAGTCCGAAACTCAGCAGGGCAGTCATTAAGTCTTAAAGCTCCAAAACAATCTCCTTTGACTCCAGGTCTCATATCCAGGAATGCTGATGCAACAGTATGGGGAGAGGTGGTCCCAAGGTCTTGGGCAGCCACCAGAGAGGCTGGGACTACAGGTATGAGTCATCACACCAGGCCTACCTAAAGATTAATAATCGGTCTATGCCCTAAGCAATCCCACCCATAAGCAGTATCTGCAGATTAGGTAAAGGCGCAATGTGCCTGCAGATGGACCCTAAGTCCATTTCTGCTACTTCAAAAGTTATTGCAGTGAGCTTCAGTTCTAGCCGGTGCTTTCCACACAAATCTGCAAATATGTCTTTTTTCTGAATTTTAGGTCTATGGAGAAAAGATAGAAAGGCCCAAAATGACTGCCGAACATGATATATAATGACAGCTGGTACTTAAAGACTCTGTTAGCCCCCTGGTATTAGGAAATCCAGGTGAAATAAAGGCCCTAATTATGCTAAGGGTTGCAAGGATGTCCAATAATATTTGAATTTCAAATAAACAACAAATAAGTTTAACATAACTATGTTATAAATATTGCATGGAACCCACTTTCACTAGAAAAATATATCTTTAACTGAAATTCGAATTTAACTAGGTATCTTGTATTTTTATTTGTTAATTCTGGTAACCAATATATCTTACATGAACTCTTGCAAAAGTATCCAAAATGCATTTCTGATCACATGTTTCAAGGGCTGCTTCTTGCTTAAGAAAAGACCTCTGGTTGTCCTGGAATTTGAGGTGCTTGTAGATCTGCTGTCAGCTCAACTTTGCATCTTCTTTCTCCAGGATGCTCCTCCCACACCATTTTTAGTCATGCAAAATCTCTTGTACTTCTGAGCAGGTCATATGTTTCTATGCTTCTCCATCTTCTCGAAGACTGTCTTCTCACCTGAGTGGCCATTGCTCACTTTTCTCTTTGTAGAAACTGTCTTCAAAATCTAGGTCAAATATCATACATCCATGATTCCTTGGCTGGCTCTCCAAAGGTCAAATAGTAATTTTTAAAAAATTAATAACCTCTGTCTTCTTGTCTATGAACAGAAATGCATTATCAGTGCTGAGTCAGAAGGACTAAAAGATTTAAGGTTTCAGAAGCCCTGGAATATCTGGGAATGGGAAGGCCAGAAGAGTACCCATCAAAAGTTAGGGAGGCTGACCTGAGGGCCTCAGACTGAAAGCACCAAGGCAATTGGCTCTCATGAGCTCTCTGGGGATGGGGACTGTGAGAATCCCCATAACTGGTGGGAGCTCCTACCAGCTCACTCAAGCTACAGCCTCAGGCACATGACCCTCAGAGCCATGCTGGCCAGCCACACAGCCCTGCATATTGTTCCTGAGAATGACTGCTCTTTTCACACCTGGGGGAGTGCCTCTCATTGGTCCACTCAAATGTGGAACTGCAGGTAGAAGGGATATTGGGCAATGCAGTTCCCAACTTGTTTTTGGCATACAGAAAGGGTCGTGGCAGGGCCGGTCTACAGAATGCATTTTAGCACATCACCTTTGCTTCAAAGACATCATCTCGACTTTTGTAATTTTATTAACTGGATTTGTAGATTTACCTTGGATGGGGATGGCATCTTATGTATTCTTTGATTTGAAATTCCCAGCATAGTGCTTAGCAAATCTTCAATAAATGAACAAATAAATCAAACTTAAAAGTATAGCAGAAGGCCTAGAGTCTATCCTCAGCTCCACATATTATCCTTGTTATTTTGCCAAAATCACTAATTACAAGCCTTCATATTTGCATCATTAAAACTACGTAAACATCTCCATCCCACACAAGCATACTTTTTTTAAATTAACAGTTGTGAGTGCTATCACTCTGTAAGTGATGGAGATAGCTCTGTAGGCTGAAACAGCTGTTTACAAAAATAAGATCTCTTTCAAAAAAGATGTTAATAATTTTAATTATACCACATTTAAGCAGCAGAAAGGGGATTTATTTTGCCCTCTGCATTATGGTTTCCTTTTGTATGATGTTACAGCCATTTCTTAGTAAATAAATGAATTAATTCAAAATTATTGCTTCAAAATTATGATTTATTGCTGTCGTAGACAATTAGAAAAGCCATGTACCCATGCTTCAAAGAGTAAACACAAGAGGAGTTTTCTCCTACTGTGACAATATGCCACATCTGGAAAAATCAAGATGAACAACTTAATAAACCTTTGAAAACTGTTGCCATCACTTTTGGTCACCGTCACTGTACAGAATTATTTGCAGGGCTTCTGAGGTACACTACTTATTTTCCTCTACTTTCGTGCCATCGGTTACCTTAGTTTGCCTTCATTTACTGAGTAAGGTAAAATGCTGTCAGAAACGTTTCTTATGATCTATGTTATACGCCACTGGTATAGTTGGCAGAGGACATTACCTCACAAGGGAGGTGGCCTGGGTATTAACATCATTATCGGCTCAAAGAAGATGCTTTACCTTCCTTCCAGTTCTTAGGTGCTTTTTCATCTTGAAAATAACTTCATTCAGATAATAAGGATTCTAATATTCTGTTCTGCTCAAACTTTTTATTAATATATAAATTATAACTTTACATATTTTGTACCACTTGATAGAAAGATATAAAATGTGTTTTAATAGGGTCTGGAAAATCACAATTACTGTTATTTCATAATTTAGATTAATTGCAGAATCAGATTTCCCAGCAATAAACTAGTAGTTGAAAGTGAATGAGGAGGTAACTTCATGGAAATGATGAAATAAGAAGCCCCATCAATTGATTTCTCCATGGAAACAATCTTGAAGCTGCCAAGAAACTGACCATATCAGCTTTTTCAAAATTCTCAGATCTCATGGAAACCTCACAATACCAAGGGAGTGTTTAGTAAAGAACGAGGCTTCAAAGTCTCATTAAGATATAGTTATGTCCGTTTTGTTTACCTATCTAACTTTCCCTAATCCCTAGGCTCATGGCAGCGCCCCTCAGTCTGGAGGCTTTCTGGGAAGCATCTGATTAAAGAATTTAAGACATATAGTAGCTACTTATAGAGCTTTGGGGCATGGGATCATAGATGAGGCAAGCAACAGAGATTACCACAAGCCTGGGAAGAAGGAGGCTGAGAAGGAAGCTTCTTTGGGGAAACATACTTTGAAGGGTTTCCAGATACAACAGGAAATATGAAGTATACTATTTATGCTCAGGACTGGTCATACAGTCAGAAAAAATATGAGAGGACCCTAGTATTGTAAGTCTAATATTGGGCTTCATGTAAACAGAAAGTAAAGGCTAAGGCAGAGTCACACCTGGCTTGACCTAAAGGATTACCTCAGCTCAGAGCCTGTCTTCAAAGATTGGGAGACTTTTTTGCTTTCCTTTTAGACTCCAAGCATTTCATCAGCTCTCTCTCAGGTAATTGGCTAACTGATGAGATAATAGAATAGAAACTGTGGTGGCAATATATGAGAAGAAATATAGTATTTGCAAAAGTAGTTTGGAAAAGTCACTGAACAAATAGATGACTGCAAACCTCAACAATACACAATAGCAAATTCTGAAGTGGAGGAAAGACTAATTTCTAGTATTACTACATTCAAAGTGCCACATTTCAACCAAAAATTATAAGACATATAAAAAAAAATTGGAGGCTAGACATGGTGGCTCATGCCTGTAATCCCAGCACTTTGGGAGACTGAGGCAGGTGGATCACTTGAGGTCAGTAGTTCAAGATCAGCCTGGCCAACATGGTGAAACCCCACCTCTACCAAAAATACAAAAATTAGCCAGGTGTGGTGGCACATACCTATAGTACCAGCTACTCAGGAGGCTGAGGCAGGAGAATCGCTTGAACCCAGGAGGCAGAAGTTGCAGTGAGTCAAGATTGTGCCACTGCACTCCAACTTGGGCAACAGAGCGAGACTCCATCTCAAAAAAATAAAAATAAAAATAAAAATTATGGCTCATTCACAAGAAAAAAAAAAGAAAAGAAATTTACAGAAACTGTATCCAAGGAAACTCAGGCATTTAACTTACTAGACACTTTAAATCAACCATCTGAAATACTTGCAAACACCAAGAAAAACCAATTAATAAAGAACTGAAGAAAACCAGGAGAATGATATGTAAACAAGTCAAGGATATCAATAAAGACATAGTATAAAAACAAACAAAATTGAAATTTGGATACTAAAAAGTATAATGACTGAAATGAAAAATTCACCAGAAGGGTTCAACAGCAGATTTGAGTAGACAGAAGAAATAATCAGTAAACTTAAAAATAGGACAATAGAGATAACTCACTGTGAAAAGAGGAAGCAAAGCAAGCAAGTCTCTGTAGGATAATTCATTGGTTCTTTTGGTCTCAGGCCACCATTTTGTAACTTGCTCTTTTATACACTGCCTTCATGACTTGAAAGAATTAATGCATCTCAAAATTCTGCTCTGTACCTTACAGCAGAATCTGAAAACATAAGAATTATAGCATGCTTCCTCTTTTTGTCTCTCTAAAGCCCTTCTATGAAGTAAATAGGTCAAATCTTTTCCATCAAAGTTGAAATGGCTTGCCATGGGTCTAGATAAGACTAGAAACTGGACTACTCAAATTTCTATTATAAACTCAAAATCTAAGTATTGCTTTAGACCTATCCACAGCAGCTTTGTGTTCAGAAGTAGAAACAACTTTGTCAAAGTGTTCTAGCAAGTAAGATTGTTTTAAATAGAAAAGAATGCATTCTAATGCATCATGATAAAGTGATTAAAAATTTACATTTTAATATATTTCTGCCAAATTTGACTCTCTATGATTAACTTGTCTTTCTTATACAGCTTTGGGAATTTTACAAAATATAAGATTGTCAGTCCAGTTCTTTACAGAAAAAAAGTTTGATGGCTAATTTCCATTCTCTTCTTTATTATCAGAAAGACATGATAATTATTATCATGCTTCTTTTAGCAACTTTAATAATAAGACAAATATTTTCAGTATTTAGTATGAGCTACTTACTGTACCAATTCCAGGCAGGCATGGTTTTCTGTAATTCTAGTGGGAACATAGGGAGGAAAGTTAACTGAATTTATATATGAGGAAATTAAGGTGAATAACTTAAGAAATTAGCTCAAATATACACAGCCAGAAAAATGACTGGTCCAAAACGTGAAATTAGACCACCAAATCCCTAGGTCATGTTCTTTCTGTTAGGCTTAATAACTGCCAAAATGCAAGCCCTTAGTTTGCAGTCTTTAATGCAGATTTTCTTCACTATATTTAAACCTTATAGACGTTACTGACATCAGATGAAATTCTGTCTTCTCCCTGGGCAGAGAAACACTTTTAAGATATTCCCTAAATAATAGATGAGCACAAGGCTAGATGCACAGCACTCAGACAGAAAGAGGAGACAAAAAACATTGCGGGCCAACTCTGTAATTGCACCTAAGTCATCTCATCAACTCCTCACAGTACATGACATTACTGCTGAGGAGACTAGGCTAGAGTTCCCCCAGAGCCTACTAAAACCTCTAAGTTCATGCCTGTGTGTCCTCTTGCATGTGTGTAGCTTGGGGACAAAGGTGTCCAGGGCAGGTGGTCAAAGCAGGAGGAATCACTTTTAATTCTAATCTTTTTCTACTATGCTTTTTTAATTTGCTGCGATGAACAAATTAGAATTACTTTTAGAAAACAATGCATTTTCTATTCTACCTCATTTCAAATTGATTAGTAAAGAGGAAGATCAGCCGTCACGTGATCTCTTTGAAGGGTCAAAAGAACTGAACTGAACACAAATAAGCAGCACAGTTATTTCAATAATTTCTCAAACACACTGGGCAAGGTTTGGGGTCTTTCATTCTAGTGTTTATTAACTGGTCATTAAAACAACAGAAAATACAAATGAATTAGACCAAATATCTCAAACAAGCTCATGGAGAAAAGTTCTGTGTCATTGTATTAAAACCTTACATTTTAGTTTTTTGATACAAGTTTTAAGAAGCAAGGAAATATTTAGAGAGAAATTTAACATGTTTAACAACAATTTGTGGAAATGTAGCAATATCAAACACCTAACTTAGCACTAGAAACTTGTGATTATTTTCCTGACCATTAATTTCCACACTAACAACAGATAGTAAAAGTAAAAGACAGATACTCACCAGCAAGCAGCTCAAGGTAGAATGGGAAGGGATGCACCAGAAATGGTGAATAATAATAGGAGAGAATTTTTAGATAAGTGAAGTAAATTGTGCCTCTTTCAACCTTCTCAAACTTTGTTGTGTTTTTAATGAAATTCTACGTATCAACCCCTTCAATCATATTTCCATATAGTAATGTAATAAATGTTTTTAAAATTTACAAAGCTTCTTCCCAAACTGCATTTCCAATTAGTAATTAAAATCAAATTATTTTATCTCTCCTAATACTTTACCTTCAACATGACTTAAAATGAAATATGAAAAATAAAAGCATAAAAATCTTATTTTTAAAAAGGAAAAATATTCTATAGATATTGAATATTTTCAATAGAAAAAGATCTTTACATTAAAAAATAGAAGAAATCACAAAAGATAATTCTATACTTTAACATAAAACTTAAAAAGTAATATATAAACTTTCAGTTTCTAGTCTAATGAGAAAGGAGCTTAGAAGCCACCACTCATACCCACACAACTAGAACAAAGCTGAACAAACTGAAAATCAATAATGTTTTTTAGATCCATCAGATAATAGAGGCCATAGGGCACACTGCCTGAAAAACTGGAGAGGCAGGTACCAAGAGTCACAGAGCTGGGGCAGAGGCTCACAGCTGAGCTAATACTTGAACTGCAATTAGCAAATACTGGCGACCCAAAGTGGAATAGCTTGAAAGTTAAAAACACCAGGGGACCGAATATTAGAGGAATCCACACACTTTCTTGCGTTTTACCTCCAGGAGCCCCACCAAGTTCTCAGAATTATTACAGAAAAATTCCCCCAAGCTTCCAGTAGAGGGGAGGAAAAGTAACCATTTTGAAATATGCTCAAAGAATTCTTTTTTCCTTAACAAAGTCCAGCCCACAGGCAAACTATTTCACTCAAGACCAACACTGACTTGGGTCTTACTAGCCTTACAATTATGGGGAAATAAAAATATCCAACTCAACCCCTGCTAGCTTTTGACTTGGGGAAAGGAAAATACCAAAATCTAGTCATTTCTAGCCTTCTTTTCTTACCTAAATGGAAATGGGAGGGAACTAGGAAGTAATTCTAAAGGTCACAGCCTAGAGGCACGGTCTCACTAAGAGAGTAAGATTGAATGATGGTATTACAGGAGACATCCCCCTCACAGCCTCCACATCAGTTAGCCTTTTGTATAATAACAGGGAATTACAGATAAAATGACCACAAGGTTCGGCTGGCCGGGTAATCCCAGCACTTTGGGAGGCCGAGGCGGGCAGATCACAAGGTCAGGAGATCGAGACCATCCTGGCTAACACAGGTGAAACCCCATCTCTGCTAAAAATATTAAAAAAAAAAAAAAATTAGCTGGGCATGGCGGCGGGCACCTGTAGTCCCAGCTACTCAGGAGGTTGAGGCAGGAGAATGGCACGAACCCGGGAGTTGGAGCTTGCAGTGAGCCGAGATCACCCCACTGAACTCCAGCCCAGGAGACAGAGCGAGACTCTGTCTCAAAAAAAAAAAAAAAATGACCACAAGGTTCAAACCCTATATAAGGAGGAGTCTCCAAGACAATGGAAAAGATAATCCAAAATACTAGAGAAACTGTTAGCTTCTGGCACCTAGAACAAGAGAAAACAGTATACACACCTACAATTGAGCCAGCTAAATGTAAACCTCATACGAAAGCCCTATTTATTTCAGTTCCTTTTACCTGATACATTAGGTCTGACTCTCAAAATAAAGTTACAAGGCGTGAAAAAGGCAAAAAACAAATTAAAAAGCAAAACAAACTAAGCAAAAACAAAACAGAACCAAAAATAAAAACAAAAAACCTTAAAGACATAAAATATCAGAATCAGACTCAGATACACCAGGGATTATAAAACTATCAGTCCAGGAATGTAAGTTAACCATGATGAAAATATGCTAAGGATGATATTGGAAAAGTGATCAACAAACAATAACAGATAGAAAAAGTAAGCAGAGAGATGGAAACTGTAAGAAAAAATAAAAAAGAAAGGCTAGAGATTGAAAAAAAGAAAAAAAAAGGTAACGCAGACATGAAGAAAGCCTTTGATGGGATCATCAGTAGATGGGACACAACTGGAGAAAAAAATAGTGAGCTTGAAACATGTCAACAGACATTTCTCAAACTGAATAAGCAAAAGAAAGACAGACAAAAAGTAAGGAACAATAAGAAAACAGAGAACAGACTATCCAATAAGCGCTGGAAAAGTACAGAAGGTATAATAGATCCATAATGGGAATAGCAAAAGAAGAAAGAGAAAAAGAAACAGAAAAAATTAGTAGAATTAATAATGACTTCAGTAATGAAGAATTTTCCAAAATTAATGACAGATACCAAGCTACACATCTAGGAAGCTCAAGGAAAACCAAGCAAGATAAAGCCTTTAAAAAAAAAAAAAAAAAAAAAAAAAAAATCATCTAAGCATATCATATTCAAACTTCAGAAAAATCAAAGAGAAAGAGAAAATTTTGAAAGAAGCCACAGATGGGAAAATGCCTTACCCAGAGGGGAACAAGGAAATGTATTATGTTAGAATTCTTTTTGGAAATCATGCGAGCAGAAAGAGGAGTGGAGTGAAATATTTACATTATTGAAAGAAAAGACACCCACTTGAAATTCCATATCCAGTAAAATTATCCTTCAGAAATGAAGAAATAAAGATGTTTTCAGAAAAAAATTGACAGAATTTGTCACCAGGAGGCCTGCCTTTCATGATACGTTAAAATAATGTCTTCAGAGGAGGAAAATGATACAGGTAAGAAACTTGTATCTACATTAATAAAGAAAGAGCAATTCCCACCCCAATACTGCACTTTAAGCAAATGGACACACCAGGAGATTATACCCACACCTGGTCGGGAGGGTCCCATGGCCACAGAGCCTCCCTCATTGCTAGCACAGCACTCTGCGATCTAACCTCAAGGCAGCAGCAAGGCTGGGGGAGGGGTAACCGCCATTGCTGAGGCTTAAGTAGGTAAACAAAGCCGCTGGGAAGCTCGAACTGGGTGGAGCTCACAGCAGCTCAAGGAAACCTGCCTGTCTCTGTAGTCTCCACCTCTGGGGACAGGACATAGCTAAACAACAACAGGGGAAGCAGCAGAGGCCTGTACAGACGCGAACGACTCTAGTCTGACACCCTTGAAGAGAGCAGTGGATCTCCCAACACCGAGGTTGAGATCTGAGAATGGACAGACTGCCTGCTCAAGTGGGTCCCTGACCCCTGAGTAGCCTAACTGGGAGACATCCCCCACTAGGGGCAGTCTGACACCCCACACCTCATAGGGTAGAGTACACCCCTGAGAGGAAGCTTCCAAAGTAAAAATCAGACAGGTACACTCGCTGTTCAGCAATATTCTATCTTCTGCAACCTCTGCTGCTGATACCCAGGCAAACAGGGTCTGGAGTGGACCTCAAGCAATCTCCAACAGACCTACAGCTGAGGGTCCTGACTATTAGAAGGAAAACTATCAAACAGGAAGAACACCTATACCAAAACCCCATCAGTACGTCACCATCATCAAAGACCAGAGGCAGATAAAACCACAAAGATGGGGAAGAAGCAGGGCAGAAAAGCTGGAAATTCAAAAAATAAGAGCGCATCTCCCCCTGCAAAGGAGTGCAGCTCATCGCCAGCAACAGATCAAAGCTGGTCAGAGAATGACTTTGACGAGATGAGAGAAGAAGGCTTCAGTCCATCAAACTTCTCAGAGCTAAAGGAGGAATTACGTACCCAGCGCAAAGAAACTAAAAATCTTGAAATAAGAGTGGAAGAATTGACAGCTAGAATAATTAATGCACAGAAGGTCATAAATGAAATGACAGAGATGAAAACCATGACACGAGAAATACGTGACAAACACACAAGCTTCAGTAACCGACTCGATCAACTGGAAGAAAGAGTATCAGCGATTGAGGATCAAATGAATGAAATGAAGTGAGAAGAGAAATCTAAAGAAAAAAGAAGAAAAAGAAATGAACAAAGCCTGCAAGAAGTATGGGATTATGTAAAAAGACCAAATCTACATCTGATTGGGGTGCCTGAAAGTGAGGGGGAAAATGGAAATAAGTTGGAAAACACTCTGCAGGATATCATCCAGGAGAACTTCCCCAACCTAGCAGGGCAGGCCAACATTCAAATTCAGGAAATACAGAGAACTCCACAAAGATACTCCTCGAGAAGAGCAACTCCAAGACACATAATTGCCAGATTCACCAAAGTTGAAATGAAGGAAGAAATCTTAAGGGCAGCCAGAGAGAAAGGTCGGGTTACTCACAAAGGGAAGCCCATCAGACTAACAGCAGACCTCTCAGCAGAAACTCTACAAGCCAGAAGAGAGTGGGGGCCAATATTCAACACTCTTAAAGAAAAGAATTTTCAACCCAGAATTTCATATCCAGCCAAACTAAGTTTCATAAGTGAAGGAGAAATAAAATCCATTACAGATAAGCAAATGCTTAGAGATTTTGTCACCACCAGGCCTGCCTTACAAGAGACCCTGAAGGAAGCCCTAAACATGGAAAGGAACAACTGGTACCAGCCATTGCAAAAACATGCCAAAATGTAAAGACCATCGAGGCTAGGAAAAAACTGCATCAACTAACGAGCAAAATAACCAGTTAATTTCATAATGGCAAGATCAAGTTCACACATAACAATATTAACCTTAAATGATAATGGACTAAATGCTCCAATTAAAAGACACAGACTGGCAAACTGGATAAAGAATCAAGACCCATCAGTCTGCTGAATTCAGGAGACCCATCTCACATGCAGAGACATATATAGGCTCAAAATAAAGGGATGGACGACTATCTACCAAGCAAATGGAGAACAAAAAAAAGCAGGGGTTGCAATCCTAGTCTCTGATAAAATAGACTTTAAACCATCAAAGATCAAAAGAGACAAAGAACCCATTACATAATGGTAAAGGGATCAATTCAACAGGAAGAGCTAACTATCCTAAATATTTATGCGCCCAATACAGGAGCACCCAAATTCGTAAAGCAAGTCCTTAGAGACTTACAAAGAGACTTAGACTCCCATACAATAATAATGGGAGACTTCAACACTCCACTGTCAACATTAGACAGATCAATGAGACAGAAAGTTAACAAGGACATCCAGGAATTGAACTCATCTCTGCACCAAGTGGACCTAATAGACATCTACAGAACTCTCCACCCCAAATCAACAGAATATACATTCTTCTCAGCACCACATTGCACTTATTCCAAAATTGACCACATAATTGGAAGTAAAGCACTCCTTAGCAAATGTAAAAGAACAGAAATTATAACAAACTGTCTCTCAGACCACAGTGCAATCAAACTAGAACTCAGGACTAAGAAATTCAATCAAAACCGCTCAACTACATGGAAACTGAACAACCTGCTCCTGAATGACTACTGGGTACATAACGAAATGAAGGCAGAAATAAAGATGTTCTTTGAAACCAATGAGAACAAAGATACAACATACCAGACTCTCTGGGACACATTTAAAGCAGTGTGTAGAGGGAAATTTATAGCACTAAATGCCCACAAGAGAAAGCTGGAAAGATCTAAAATTGACACTCTAACATCACAATTAAAAGAACTGGAGAAGCAAGAGCAAACACATTCAAAAGCTAGCAGAAGGCAGGAAATAACTAAGATCAGAGCAGAACTGAAGGAGATAGAGACACAAAAAACCCTCCAAAAAAATCAATGAATCCAGGAGTTGGTTTTTTGAAAAAATCAACAAAATTGACAGACCGCTAGCAAGATTAATAAAGAAGAAAAGAGAGAAGAATCAAATAGACGCAATAAAAAATGATAAAGGGGATATCACCACGGACCCCACAGAAATACAAACTACCATCAGAGAATACTATAAACACCTCTACTCAAATAAACTAGAAAATCTAGAAGAAATGGATAATTTCCTGGACACTTACACTCTTCCAAGACTAAACCAGGAAGAAGTTGAATCCCTGAATAGACCAATAGCAGGCTCTGAAATTGAGGCAACAATTAATAGCCTACCCACCAAAAAAAGTCCAGGACCAGATGGATTCACAGCTGAATTCTACCAGAGGTACAAGGAGGAGCTGGTACCATTCCTTCCGAACTATTCCAATCAATAGAAAAAGAGGGAATCCTCCCTAACTCATTTTATGAGGCCAACATCATCCTGATACCAAAGCCTGGCAGAGACACAACAAAAAAAGAGAATTTTAGACCAATATCCCTGATGAACATCAATGCAAAAATCCTCAATAAAATACTGGCAAACCGGATTCAGCAGCACATCAAAAAGCTTATCCACCATGATCAAGTGGGCTTCATCCCTGGGATGCAAGGCTGGTTCAACATTCACAAATCAATAAACGTAATCCAGCATATAAACAGAACCAAAGACAAGAACCACATGATTATCTCAATAGATGCAGAAAAGGCTTTTGACAAAATTCAACAGCCCTTCATGCTAAAAACGCTCAATAAATTCGGTATTGATGGAACGTACCTCAAAATAGTAAGAGCTATTTATGACAAACCCACAGCCAATATCATACTGAATGAGCAAAAACTGGAAAAATTCCCTTTGAAAACTGGCACAAGACAGGGATGCCCTCTCTCACCACTCCTATTCAACATAGTGTTGGAAGTTCTGGCTAGGGCAATCAGGCAAGAGAAAGAAATCAAGGGTATCCAGTTAGGAAAAGAAGAAGTCAAATTGTCCCTGTTTGCAGATGACATGATTGTATAATTAGAAAACCCCATTGTCTCAGCCCAAAATCTCCTTAAGCTGATAAGCAACTTCAGCAAAGTCTCAGGATACAAAATTAATGTGCAAAAATTATACACCATTCTTATACACCAGTAACAGACATACAAACAGACAAACAGAGAGCCAAATCATGACTGAACTTCCATTCACAATTGCTTCAAAGAGAATAAAATACCTAGGAATCCAACTTACAAGGGATGTAAAGGACCTCTTCAAGGAGAACTACAAACCACTGCTCAGTGAAATAAAAGAGGACACTAACAAATGGAAGAACATACCATGCTCATGGATAGGAAGAATCAATATCGTGAAAATGGCCATACTGCCCAAGGTTATTTATAGATTCTATGCCATCCCCATCAAGCTACCAATGACTTTCTTCACAGAATTGGAAAAAACTGCTTTAAAGTTCATATGGAACCAAAAAGAGCCCGCATTGCCAAGACAATCCTAAGTCAAAAGAACAAAGCTGGAGGCATCATGCTACCTGACTTCAAACTATACTACAAGGCTACAGTAACCAAAACAGCATGATACTGGTACCAAAACAGACATATAGACCAATGGAACAGAACAGAGTCCTCAGAAATAATACCACACATCTACAGCCATCTGATCTTTGACAAACCTGAGAGAAACAAGAAATGGGGAAAGGATTCCCTATTTAATAAATGGTGCTGGGAAAATTGGCTAGCCATAAGTAGAAAGCTGAAACTGGATCCTTTCCTTACTCCTTATACGAAGATTAATTCAAGATGGATTAGAGACTTAAATGTTAGACCTAATACCATGAAAACCCTAGAAGAAAATCTAGGTAGTACCATTCAGGACATAGGCATGGGCAAGGACTTCATGTCTAAAACACCAAAAGCAATGGCAACAAAAGCCAAAATTGACAAATGAGATCTAATTAAACTAAAGAGCTTCTGCACAGCAAAAGAAACTACCATCAGAGTGAACAGGCAACCTACAGAATGGGAGAAAATTTTTGCAATCTGCTCATCTGACAAAGGGCTAATATCCAGAATCTACAAAGAACTCAAACATATTTACAAGAAAAAAACAAACAACCCCATCAAAAAGTGGGCAAAGGATATGAACAGACATTTCTCAAAAGAAGACATTCATACAGCCAACAGACACATGAAAAAATGTTCATCATCACTGGCCATCAGATAAATGCAAATCAAAAGCACAATAAGATACCATCTCACACCGGTTAGAATGGCAATCATTAAAAAGTCAGGAAACAACAGGTGCTAGAGAGGACGTGGAGAAATAGGAACACTTTTACACTGTTGGTGGGATTGTAAACTAGTTCAACCATTATGGAAAACAGTATGGCGATTCCTCAAGGATCTAGAACTAGATGTACCATATGACCCAGCCATCCCACTACTGGGTATATACCCAAAGGATTATAAATCATGCTGCTATAAAGACACCTGCACACGTATGTTTATTGTGGCCCTATTCACAATAGCAAAGACTTGGAATCAACCCAAATGTCCATCTGTGACAGACTGGATTAAGAAAATGTGGCACATATACACCATGGAATACTATGCAGCCATAAAAAAGGATGAGTTTGCGTCCTTTGTAGGGACATGGATGCAGCTGGAAACCATCATTCTTAGCAAACTATCACAAGAACAGAAAACCGGCCAGGCTTGGTGGCTCAAGCCTGTAATCCCAGCACTTTGGGAGGCCGAGACGGGCGGATCACGAGGTCAGGAGATCGAGACCATCCTGGCTAACACGGTGAAACCCCGTCTCTACTAAAAAAATACAAAAAACTAGCCAGGCGAGGTGGCGGGCGCCTGTAGTCCCAGCTACTTGGGAGGCTGAGGCAGGAGAATGGCGTAAACTCGGGAGGCGGAGCTTGCAGTGAGCTGAGATCCGGCCACTGCACTCCAGCCCGGGCGACAGAGCGAGACTCCGTTTCAAAAAAAAAAAAAAAAAAAAAAAAAAAGAACAGAAAACCAAACACCGCATGTTCTCACTCATAGGTGGGAACTGAACAATGACATCACTTGGACTCGGGAAGGGGAACATCACACATCGGGGCATATCATGGGGAGGAGGGAAGGGGGAGGGATTGCATTGGGAGTTATACCTGATATAAATGACGAATTGATGGGTGCTGACGAGTTGATGGGTGCAGCACACCAACATGGCACAAGTGTACATATGTAACAAACCTGCACGTTAGTCACATGTACCCTAGAACTTAAAGTATAATTTAAAAAAATTAAAAAAAAAAAGAATTTGTTAGATCTCAAAAGCAAGATTGGAAATCATAGTGATCATTGTATATTCTAATATAGAATGAAAATAAATTTGACTTTGAGGTATAGTTGAAATGGAAATAAATCAGATATGAAATTAGATTGAATAAGTTCGAAGTGGTAATGAAAATAAGCCTTGTATGTATAAATTCAATAAAAGTATTTGTCTCCATACAGGCATAGCCAACATAGGTAGGAAGATTTTACAAAGGTATTATGGGGACAAGAGTTACTTTATTTTAAAGGCAAATCTGCCATGTAACTTCTAATTAACCCTGAGTTTGGGAATGCTTCCAAAATGGCTAGCTGATGTATTACTCTTTATGTAGAAACATCTACTTATTGTAGGTTTCCTCCAAAACAACACTTGCTGTCACAGAAGTCACAGGCTGTGACGCCGAAAACTGGCTTCCAGAGCATGCATTCCTTCTAGAGCATGTATGCTTTCTTCTCAAAATATAAGCCCTGGGTCTGGGGCTTAAAGTACAGAGATCTACCTAACTTGGGTATGCCCAAAACTACACTTCTGTCTGTAAGCTCCCCATAATAAATTACCCAAAACCAAAAAAAAAAAAAAAAAAAAAAAAAAAAAAATCAAGACAAACTGAAATCTTTTATTTTTCTTATTCTTAATTAGAGTAACAGAAAATATATTTTTTCAAAATAGTATTAGCAACAATGTACTATCTAGTTATCACATAGATAAATAAAATGAGTGATGGAAATACTGTAAGGAACAGGAGAAAAATTTAGGAATATGCAGTTGCAGGTTAGCTGCATTATCTAAACATCAGTAGATAATGCAGTATTAATTATCAGTACATAATGCATGCTCTCAAATTATAGCATTATCTGAGAGTGGAGTTAGACTGATTATAAATGTATATTGCAAATGCTAAGGCAACAAGTAAAATGAAATACAAAGTAAACAAAATAAAATAATAAATTACATTAAATTATAATTAGTATGGTAAAAGAGAATCGATACTGGAATCATATGAAACACTCAAGTAAAACCAAAAAAGGCAGAAGAAAAGAGTAGAAAACCAAAAAATAAGAAACAAAGAACAACAGCAACAAATAGAAAACAATTACAGGTAATGTAGCTACTAATCCAACTATATCATTAATCACAGTAAATATGAATGGTCTAATATATCAACTAAATATGCCAACTCAAAGGCAGAAACTTTCAAAGTGAATAGAAAAACAAAAGCCAGCTATGTGTTGTCCATAAGTATATAAAACCACAAAAGAGTTAAAAGTAAAGGCATAAGGAAAAACATACTATGATGACAATAATCAAAAGAAATCATAAGTAGCTCTGTAAGTCTCAAACAAAGCAGACTTCAGAGTAAGGAAAATTATCAGAAATGAAGAGGGACATTACATAGTGATAAAGTAGTTGACATGGTTTGGCTCTGTGTCCCTACAAAAATCTCGTCTTGAACTGTAATATCCACTTGTAGGGGGTCACGGGGATCTGGTGGGAGGTGATTGGATCATGGGGGCAGTTTACTCCATGCTGTTCTCATGATAGTGAGTTCTTACGAGATTTGATGGTTTAAAAGTGTGTGGCAGTTCCCATCTCACTCTCTCTCTCTCCTGCTCCACCATGGTAAGATGTGCTTGTTTCCTTTTCACCTTCCACCATGATTGTAAGTCTCCTGAGGCCTTCCAGTCATGTTTCCTGTTAAGCCTGTGGAACTGTGAGTCAATTAAATCTCTTTTCTTAATAAATTACCCAGTCTCAGGTAGTTTTTTTATAGCAGTGTGAAAACAAATATAGTGGCCAATTTCCCAACAAGTCATAACAATCCTCAATGTGTATGCACCTAAGAATATAGCCTCAAAATATTTTAAGTGTAAACAGAACTGCAAGGAGATATAGACAACTCTACTGTTATGGTTAAATATTCGATGACCCTCCATTTATAATTAACAGACCCAGCAAGCTGAAAATATGTAAGGACAGAGTTTAAATGAACACCACCACCAATCAATTGAATCTAATTGATATCTATAGAACACTTCTTTCAACAACAGCATAGTACAGACTCTTCTCAATCTCACATGAAATACTCACCAATAAATTATACCAATACTATTCAATCTCTTTTTAAAAATATGAGAGTAATTTTCTTAGTAACTAATTCTATGAAGACTGCATTCGTCTGGAAACAAAATCAAGCGTCTGAGACATTACAGAAAAGGAAAGCTATAAGCCAGTATTTCTCATGAACATAAATATAAAAACCCATAAATTGATAGAACTTAAATAACAAAACATTAGCAAATTGAATGCAACAGTTTATATACCATAACCAAGTGGAATTTATCCTAGGTTTGAAAAGCCCTTTGAACATTAGGAAATCAGTCAATTTAATCAATAACATCAATATACTAAATAATAAGACATATATTCATTATAAAAATAATGCAAAAAAAGCATTTGACAAAATCCAGTATTAATCCATGATAAAAAACTTAGTAAGGTAGAAATAGAGGTAAATTGCCTCAACTTCATAAAGAACATTCATAAAAACTTACAACTAACATCATACTTAATGGTGAGACACCAGATGTTTTCCTCATAAGATCAGGCTAAAGCAAGGATGTATCCTTTCATTGATCTTAGTCAACATCATACTGGAAATCCTACTTAGTGAAACAAGAAATAAAAATAAATCGAGGGTATATAGAACAGGAAAGAAAAAAATAATATCATCTTTGTTTGCAGATGACACTAATTGTTTATGTACAAAATCTCAAAAAATGAAAAATCAACCTAGAACTAATAAGTAATTATAGTAAATTTGCAGGTACAATATTAATATACAAAAGTCAATTCATTTCAAAGATAATTGATACATAAAATTTTAAGTTACAACAGAATTTACACTAGCACAAATAAATGAAATCCCTGAGTATTAAAGAACTATCTGTAATATCCATATGAGGATACTACAAAGCTCTGATGAAAGAAATCAAAACTCTAAATAAATGGAGAGATAGTCCATTTTGAGAGACAGAAAAACTTAATATTGTCAAGATATAAGCTCTTGCCAACTTGATCTATATATTCATTGTAATTTCAACCAAATTTAAAAGGTTTTTTGTATCTATTAACAAAGTGATTCTAAAGCTTATACGAAAAGCCAAAAGACTCAGAATCGCCAATAAAATGCTGAAGAAGTACAAAATTGGAAGCCTGACACTCCCCAACTTTAAGACTAACTATAAACAACGATAATCAAGGCAGTGTGATATTGGTGAAATAGTAAACAAATAGATCAATGTAACAGAATGCAGTGCTCAGGAACTGACTTATACAAATACATTCAACTAATCTTTTACAAAAGAGTAAAGGTAATTCAATGCGGAGAGGATTCAACAAATGGAACAAATGGTGCTGGAAAAACTAGGTATCTATATACAAAAAAAAAAATAAACGTAGATGCAGACTGCACCTTTTTCAAAATTAACTCAAAATGTATCATAGATCTGAATGTAAAATGCGAAATTATAGAACTTCTAGAACATCATGTAGGAAAAATCCAGGTACCCTTGGATTTGGTGACAGTTTTTTAGATACAACACTACAATTCATGAAGGAAAAAAAATGGCAAGGTGGACTTCGTTCGAGTTAAAAATCTCTACTCTATGAAAGATAATGTCAATAGAATGAGAAGACAAGCCACAGACTGAGAGAAAATATTTGTAAAACACTTATTAATAAAGAATTTGCATCCAAAATATATGAAAAGTTCTTAAAACTCAAGAGTAAGAAAGCAAACAAGCCAATAAAAAATGAAAAAAAAAAAAAAGAACAGAAACCAAAGAGGGTATGCTGATGGCAATTAAGCATATAAAAAGATGTCAAACATCATGTATCATTATAGAATTGCAAACCAAAACTATGATGAGAAACCATCACACACCTATGAGAATGGCAAAAACCCAAATAACAGCAAACACCAAATACCGGCAAGGTTGTAAAGGAACAGGAACTCTCATTCATTGCTGGTGGAAATGAAGGATGGTCCAGCCACTTCAGAAAACAGTTTGACCTTTTCTTAAAAGCCAAACATATTCTTATCACACAATGCAGCAATTACACTCCTTGGTATTTGTCCAAATGAGGTGAAAAACCTGCAGTCCACAGAGAAACCTTACATGGATATTCATAATTGCCCAAACATGAAAGCAACCAAGATGTTCTTCAGTAGGTGAATGAATAATCTGTGTTACATCTGTATATTGAATATTACTCAGTGATGAGAATAAATAAGCTAACAAGTCATGAAAAAATAAGAAGTAACTTAAATGGCTATTACTAGGTGAAATAAGTCAGTCTGAAAAGTCTACATACTATATGATTCCATTTTAGGGCAGTAAAATTATCGTGTATGATACTACAGTGGTAGGTACATGTCATTATAATTTTGCCAAAACTTTTAGGACTGCACAATAGGAAGACTAAACCCTAATATAAATTATAAACCCAAGTTAATAACAAACTTAAGTTAATAGCAATGTATTGATATTGGTTCATTAATTTTAACAAATGTTAAACTATCATAGTTGTGGTGGTCAATTTTGTGTCAACCTGACTGAGACACTGGGTGTCCAGTTATTTGGTCAAATGTTGTTCTGGGTGTATATCTGAAGGTGCTCTAGATGAGAACATATGTGTTGGTAGACTGAATAAAGCACATTGCCCTCCCCTCTGGGGATGACCCGCATCCAATCAACTGAAGATCTGAATAGAACAGAAAGACTGAGCAAGAAGAGATTCCTCCTGCCTGGCTGCCTTAACCAGGACATTGGTCTTTTCCTGACTTAAACTGAAACATGGGTTCCTTTTAGGTTTGAGTCATAGGCTTTTGGACTACAACTTACACCCTCACCCTCCTCTGGTTCTCAGGCCTTTGGACTTGGGCTAGAACCACATTGGCTCTCCTGGTTCAGGCTGCCAGATTCAGACTAGAATTACACCATCACTTTTCTTTGTCTCCAACTTGCCTGGTATATATCTTGGGACTTCTTTACCTCCATAATCATCATAATCACTTAAACCAATTTCTTTCTTTCTTTTTTTTTTTCCTTTTGTTGAGACAGAGCCTTGCTCTGTCACTCAGGCTGAAGTGCAGTGGCATGGTATCAGCTCACTGTAATCTCTCCCTCCCAGGTTCAAGTGATTCTCCTGTCTCAGGCTCCAGAGTAACTGGGATTAGAGGCACAAGCCACCATGCCTGACTAATTTTTTTATTTATTTTTATTTGTTAGTAGAGATGGGGTTTCCCTTTCTTGGCCACGCTGGTCTGAAACTCCTGATCTTAGGTGATCCACCCACCTTGACCTCCCAAAGTGCTAGGATTACAGGCATAAGCCACCGTACCTGGCTGCCAATTTCTTACCATAAATCTCTATCTATACATATATACATCTTATAGGTGCTGTTTCTCTGGGGAACCCTAATACACCAATGCAAAATGTTATTAATAGAGAAATTTTGTGTGCAGGAGGGAGAGCTATGGGAACTCTATAAGCTTTCTGCTCATTTTTTTTGTAAAACTCTTCTACCAAATGATATGATTAATATTTTTTAAATGTAACATACTTTTTTAAATAAAGGAGACACAAACAGAAAAATATGTTAATATCTACTATTTATAAAGTTTTTTTAATTTTTAATTTTTTTTTTAGACAGAATCTTGCTCTGTTGCTCAGACTGGAGTGCAACGGCACAATCTTGGCTCATTGCAACCTCTGCCTCCTGGGTTCAAGCAATTCTCCTGCCTCAGCCTCCTGAGTGGCTGGGATTACAGACGTGGCTGCCATGCCCTGCTAATTTTTGTATTTTTACTATAGACAGAGATTTGCTGTATTGGCCAGGCTAGTCTCAAACTGCTGACCTCAAGTCATCTGCCCACTTTGGCTTCCCAAAGTGCTGTGATTACAGTGTGAGCCACTACACCCACCCAAGTGTCTTTAATATAGAAAAAAAAAATCACAACATTTGAAAATAATAAATGAGCAAGGTATACATATCTGAGAACTTGGAGCAACAGAGTGAGCTAAGCTAATGGGGAATGGCTTGTCTCAGTAGGGCACACAGAAATGCTTCCCACATTAGAGCCAGACATCAATTTATAACTGAGCCTAAAATAAGTCAAAATGAAAACTCAGGTATAGGAGAGAGAAAGAAAGAGGGATGAGAATCAGGAGGTGAGCATGCATTCATCATTCATGCAGGAGTTCACAGAGAGGGCCTTCTCTGAGACAGGCCTGCACGGGATCTACTCCTTCTTTCAGGGAAGAGAATATTGCCAAGGGCTACAGATGTGGGGAAAACACACCCGAGGCAGGCTTAACCTGCTTTCTCTCAGTGAGAAGTGGAACAGAGTTACTCTCACAGAACAAAGAAAGTACAAGAAGTCTAAACTTCTTTACAGTCTCAGGAAGTAAAAAAAAATAAGTAATCAGACATTAGAAGCAGAAATTCAAGGCCTGTGCCACCACCTGGACAGGAATTCAAATTTACACAAACTCTCCTGGAATATAACCATTAAGCCAAAGAATTAACAAATAATCTCATCCAGGATGTGAAAACTGCTCGGTGGCATGAAGTAGCAAAGGCAGGTTTGCTCCACAGAACATTTTAAACAGCCCGGGGCCCAAAGACTTCTTGCAAACAAACTGTACCTCCAACCATGCATTCATAATCCAAAATGATAAAAACGCATGAAGAAACAGAACATTGCAAAGAAGACTTGGGGGCTGGAACAAACATGTGGGTCGTAACTCCAAGAATAGAACATTTAAGAGTAATCAGACGAAAAACTGTGTGTGTATGAGATCACAATAAATATAATCCAAATTAAAGAAAAAGATGTTTTTAAATCAATGCTATAGATATAAAAGGCTGTAATGTTGAGAATGTAGACATTCTTCCAAGAGTACTTAGACCAAATCCTGTAGTGACTGTTCACTGGCTGTGTGAACTTGGGCATGCTACTTAGCCTCTCTATGCTTCAGGTTCCTGAGCTGTAAATAGAGATGATAGAAACTATTTCACAGGGTTGATGAGATTGCTAAAGCAATGAAAAACATGATAATGAGGCAGGGCGAGATGGCTCATGTCTGTAATCTCAACACTTTGGGAGGCCGAGACAGGTGAATCACCTGAGGTTAGGAGTTCGAGACCAGCCAAGCCCACATGACAAAACTCCATCTCTACTAAAAATACTAAAAATAACCGGGCATGTGGTGGGCACCTGTAATCTCAGCTACTCAGGAGGTTGAGGCAGTAAAATTGCTTGAATCTGGGAGGCGGAGATTGCAGTGAGCCAAGATTGCACCACTGCACTCCAGCCTGGGCAACAGAGCAAGACTGTTTCCAAGAAAAAGAAAAAAACACACAAAACCACTATAATGTGTAACATACAATATATCACTTGGAAAAGTGCACAGTTGGTGTTTAATAAATGATAGCTACTACTATTAAAGAACAAGGTTTGTGTACGTATAAAAGGAGAAGTAGTAGGAGACATGAGAAAGAATGAGGAGAAGAGAAAATAAAGAACATTTTTGAGAATTTTGCCTATTCAAATATATGTGTTTCTAAATTAATAAACACATGGTATAGCAAATAGAATCTGGCACATGTTAGATGATCAAAAAATATCTGAATGAATGAATAAGACATGATCAGAATAAATAATAAAAAACATAAACCTAAATAAAAGTGTATATACACGCAGGTATACATACGCATATATATACATGCATGTGCATCGTATATGTGTGTGCTATGTGTGTGTGCTTATTTCTGTATGCCTGCACATATGTGTACATTTGTGCATGAATGTGCATGTTGGTGTAAACTGCAGAATATCAGAGCCAGAGCAATAACTCAAAAAGCAGTACAGAGAAAAAGCAGATAATCTCCTCCTCCCCAAAGATAATGATTAGGATGACAGCAGATTTCTCTTTAAGCAAAAATAAATTTTAGAAGACAACAAAACATTTATTTCAAAGTGCTGGGAGGAAACAGCTGGTGACAACTAAATAATCATTCCAGGATAAGTACGAAATAAATGCTTTCCTTTAAAAAAAAAAAAAAAAAAAAGAACTGAGCAAGTGTAACATTGTTGATAGGCAGTTTTACAAGATGATATACTTCAGCTAGATGGAAATTTGTCCTAAAGTGAAAAAGCAGAATGCAAAAACAGCTAGCAAGGAAATAAATCTTGGAATATATTGGTAAAACTAAAAACTGTTGATGAAAAATATGCATTTATGTGTGTAAAACTGTAATACAGAGTGTGTTTAAAGCCAGAGTCTTTCTGTCATGGGTGATACTGCTTTCCCAGGGTTGCTGCGGTGGTGGCCATCATTCACTTTTGCTTTCTAGGAACCTGGGGACATTTCTCTGACCCCAACAACCATGGATGTCTGGCATTATTTTCTGCCCTAATGATGAAACTTAAATGACATTTAATTTTGCAATTATTATCAAATAACATACGATATATTAGAGCAGTGCCTCATGGAAAACCTGTTCCCTGAGGATGAGTTTAAGAATAACTTATTTTGAGTTTAAATATGAGTTTAAGAATAACTTATTTTGTGTTCATTAAGCATTTGGGGCAGTTCCAGGGGATTTTGAGGCACAGCTTGTGACCAGCAGTAAATCAGTTTCTAGGTCAAATGAAAGAGTTTAAAGAAATCCAACTAATTTATAAGAAGATACCAATTTGAGTAAAATGATGGTATTTAATTTTAAATTTTCTTTAAAAGTTATAGGAGAAAACAAAGCTAATGGTAATTATAACTATAAATAAATGTTCATCAGCACTCTGCTTAAATTTATTTGGATTTACTTTAGGAAACTTCTGGTTTCACTCCAAAGCTACTGTAATGTCAGGCATTTACAGAAAATCTTCACAGAAGCAGCTTACAGATGTGGGTTCTCAGCTCGTTGCCTGCATATCCCATTGAAAATGGATACAGGTACTGGAAACCAAACATCCAAAAAGAATAAAAATGAGCAGAAACAAGTGTTATCCAGGCAGTATTGCGTAAGGCTTTGAGTTAAATCAATTGGTACACATCAATAACCTCCACTTTTACCTTTAACATTACTACAAAATACAAAATGAATTTATATACTCATTACACATTGCCGAAATGTGTGAAAATCTGCTGTTCAAAGATAAGTAAAGTGCATCCTAGATGAACTGTAGCTTCAAGCTTAACTCTGACCTCTAATTTGGAAGATATAAGGAGACAGTAAGAATGGGACCACCAGTTACACTGCCCAAATGAGTCACTGGTGTGAAGTGAAAGGGCTCATCTTTCTTTACAAAAAAAGCACTATAAAACCTGCGATTTGGCAATGTCATAGGTCCTTGGACACACGCCTCTCCTCCAGTCAACTCTGCGAGGGGGATGACCAATATCATTTTAATCTCTATTCCCACGTGCTAATTTTCTGTGACCATTAGGACAGACTTCAGTATGCATGGTGTGAACATCACTAGCATGTTATAAATACAGGCTAGTAACTCTGAAAAAGCAAAAACGATGTTTTCTTTCATTTAGTCATTCACATCAACAGTCTTCATTAAAAATCTACACTATGGAAGTAACTGCTCTTAATGTTGTCGATACAGAAGTATATGAAACAGTATCTTTGATCTCATAGAGATTTTATGATTTATTTTTATATTTATATATTAAATTTAATTTGCATTCCAATGGGTGATGATAAATACAATGGGGGAAAGACACTTACAGAAACAGAATGAGCAGGGAGTAATAATTAAGTAGACTGACTAGGTAAGGCCTCTCTAAATGTGACATATGGAGAGGAGAAATTAATGAAAAGAGGAAGCAGCAAAGATGTCTTAGACATCTTTCATAAAATACAGAATTTCATAAAATACAGAAAATAGAACAAATAAACCCTTGAATAATGCCATAAGACTTAACAGAAATAAAAGATGGAGAGGAAAGAACAATTTTAAAAGTAAAAGAAAAAAATTCAAAAAGAAAGGAGGACTACTGATTATGGCTACATGAGACTGACGATTTCTCTAGCATCAAAAACTCAACCTGAAAACATTTTAAAAATAAATAAATAAAACCTTTCAGTATTATTCTGGATATTAACCAAAGACAAATTCTAAAATTTTGGTAACTACAGAAATCTTTTCTGGTAAACACTTTCCAAAATTTTGATACAAAATTCAAGTCCACTAATTTGTTAGAATGACTCACAAAACTCAGAAAAGTGCTATAATTGTGCTTATTATTTTACTTAAAGAATACAATTCAGAAACAGCAAAAAGAGAAATTCATTGGGGAAGGTCTTAGGGGGACAGAGACAGGGTACAGAACTTGTTTGTCCTCTCCTCATGGAGTCCAGGTGCATCACCCTCCCAGCATATCAATGGATTCACCAACCAGGAAGCTCCTCCAAACCTCAGTGTCCAGATATATTACTGGGGTTTCACTAGGTAGCCATGATTGCTTAAATTATTGGTCATGTAATTCAACTCAAACTCCAGTCTCATTCTTGTCTATAGGAAATTGGGGTAGCTCAAAATTCCAGTCCTCTAATGATATGGTTGATTTTTCTGGTGTGCGGCCACATCCTGAAGCTTTTCAGGGCTAAGTCACTTCATTAGCATAACAAAGACACTTCTGTGACTTGGGAATTCCAAGGACTTTTGGTGATATGTGTCAGGAATCAGGGACAAAGGCCAGATATATTCTCCATAATATCACAAATATATATAATAATACCACAAAGGAAGATACAAAACTGGAACTATATTAAAATTTCTATATTCTATCAGAATTAGGTTAGTATTAATTTTAGGTCAATTATAAGATGTTTGGATTCATATTGTTATGCCAGAGCTACCTCTAAGAAAATAATTGAAACGTGGAAATACAGTTTTAAAGAGAAAAGATTAAAATTGTACATTAAAAATTATATAACACAAAAGAAGCCTGAAGAAGGAGAAACAGAGAAACAAATGTAGACACAGAAAACAAATAGTAAAATGGAAAATGTAAATTCAATCATTTACATTGAATGTGAACATTTACATTGAATGTGAATAATCTAACAACCACAGGGAATGCGCAGAGATTTTCAGACTCAGTGAAAAAAATGAGAACATTCAACTCTATACTGTTTCCAAGAGACAGACCATATAAGCAAGAATGCAAGTTTGAAAGTAAAAAGATGGAAATACATTGAGACAGACCATAGATGCAAGAATGAAAGTTTGAGAGTAAAAAGATGGAAATACATTGAGACAGACCATAGATGCAAGAATGAAAGTTTGAAAGTAAAAAGTTAAAAAAATGGCCAGCCAACAAAATTAAGTAGTGATCCCTGGAACCTATAGATATTACCTTATAAGGAAAAGAGTCTTTGCAGGCGTGATCAAATTAAGGAACTTCAGGTTATCCTGGATTTTCCAATGGGTACTAAATTCAATCATGAATGCCCTTACAAGACAGACATAATCTTCTGTGTATAATCTGTGTATGGTATACATGTATTCCATGTATAAATTCTTTCTACATATAAGAGATATGCAGAGAAAGATTATGCAAAGAAGAAGAGGAGCAATGTGACCAAGAAGGCAGAGATTTGACTGATATGGCCACAGAGATGCATCATTGTAAAACAGGGATGATGGATGATTTGAGGTGTCAACTTGACCTGATTAAGGGATACTAAGATAGCTGGCAAAGCATTATTTATTTTTAATTATTGTATTAATTATTATCAATGTTTCAGTAGCCACTGAGCCCATCTGTCTTCCGTTGAAGGGGATGTCCAGGTGGTTTGGCATTTGATTAGAATGATTGGGCTGCCTCATCTCAGGGGACATTTGTCACACACGGATTTGTCCAAGGGTTTTCTTGGGGAAGCAGAATCCTATAGATGTGTGGCTACGGAAATGTTGTTGAGGTATTAGTGTCAAGTTTTGGAGGTTGAGAACTGCATCCAACATGACATGACAATGAGAACTGCATCTGACCTGACAACTGCATCTAACATGACTCTTTTCCTTCCTCAAGTTGCACTTTGATGATGTCATGTTAGCAGAATTAAATGTATATGGTGAAATAAACTGCAATTATAATGATGGATTATGGACTGTCAGGATAATTTCTGGCCACAGTTACATACACACTTATACATTCTCTCTCTCTCACTCTCTCTCATACACACACACATTGCATTAGTTACAGGCAAATGATTTAATCTCTTTTGGGATCAGGCCCCCAAAATCTGGCCATAAACTGGCCCCAAAACTGGCCATAAACAAAATCTCCGCAGCACTGTGACAGGTTTATGATGGCCATGATGCCCACACTGGAAGGTTGAGGGTTTACTGGAATGAGGGCAAGGAACACCCGGCCCACCCAGGGCAGAAAACCACTTAAAGGCACTCCTAAACCACAAACAATAGCATGAGTGATCTGTGCCTTAAGGACATGCTCCTGCTGCAGATAACTAGCCAAATCCATCGCTTTATTTCAGCCCATCCCTTTGTTTCCCATAAGGAATACTTCTAGTTAATCTGTAGTCTATAGAAACAATGCTTATCACTGGCTTGCTGTTAATAAATATGTGGGCAAATCTCTGTTCGAGGCTTTCAGCTCTGAAGGCTGTGAGACCCCAGATTTCCCACTCCACACTTCTATATTTCCATGTATGTGTCTTTAATTCCTCTAGTGCTGCTGGGTTAGGGTCTCCCCGACTGAGTTGGTCTCAGCAAGTGGCACCCATATGTGGGGGCTCAAATCCAGGTCGAAGGGTCGCCGGAGCAGTGGTTGGAGAATGTGGAACTAAGCTGGAGAACACCTGAGTAGTCTTATAGCAATCCCTGTGGTGAGTAAGAAGGGGAGCTTAGAAGCATCAGGGTAACAATGGGACAAGTGTGGGCTCTGGTTTGTTCCACCTTTGAGTCTTTTCACACTGATGATGAGGAGGAAGGAGAGTATAACGAAGTAACAGAAGAGGTTACAGAGCAGGTTTGTTTGCCAGCTAAAGCCAAAGCGGCAAAGGAGGGAGAGTTTCATCTGTACCCTTCTGCACCCGCTCATTGTTATTTTGAAGAAAAAGAGTGGACTGACCCTCCAGATCTTTCTTTTCTGGAGGACACTGGGCAAAAAGTAGTTGCTCCAGTAACTATTCAAACAGTACCTAGAGCGACCGCTCTTAGTTCTATTCAGGCAGAAATTCAGCAAGCTAGATGAGAGGGTGACATAGAGGCTTGCTGTTCCCTGTTAGGGTACGCCCCCCAGATCAACAGGGAAACACCAAAGCTATATTTGAGCCTTTTCCTTTTAAATTATTCAAAGAATTTAAACAAGCTATTCATACTAAAAAAGAATGTAGAAAAAATCAGTGAGTGTGGCCGCCTGATAGGGGATAAAAGAAAACTACTGAGTCTGAAATATGTCCAAAATGTAAAAAAGGAAAACATTGGGCTAATCAGTGTCACTTGAAGTTTGATAAAGATGGGAACCTGATTTTGGGAAATGCCATGAGGGGCCCGTCCTGGGCCCCATTCCAAACCAGGGCATTTCCAGCTCAGGCCATTTCCTCACCCCCATACAATGTCTGTCCCCTGCCACAGCTGGTAGTGCCACAGTAGATTTATGCTGTGCAAAAGCTGTGAGCCTTCTGCCTGGGGAACCCCTGCAGAACGTCCCAACAGGAGTCTGTGGACCCTTGCCAGTGGGGACGATAGGATTACTTCTAGGAAGGTCTAGTTTAAATTTAAAAAGTGTACACACACAGGAGTCATTGATTCAGATTACAATGGGGGAACTCAAATTGTTGTATCTACTTCTGTTCCCTGGAAAGCGGAGCCAGGAGAGTGCATAGCACAGCTCCTGATTGTACTATATGTGGAAATGGGAAAAGTGAAATTAAACTAACAGGAGGATTTGGAAGCACAAATAAACAAGGCAAAGCAGCTTATTGGGTGAATCAAATTACCGACAAATGTCGTACCTGTGAAATAACTATTCAGGGAAAGAAATTTAAAGGTTTTGTAGATACAGGAATGGACATTTCAATCATTTCTCTACAGCACTGGCCGTCTGCGTGGCCAATTCAACCCACTCAATTTAACAAGTTGGAGTTGGTAAAGCCCTTGAGTATATCAAAGTTGCTCTAGTTTACATTGTGAAGGGCCCAATGGGCAACCTGGGACTATTCAACCAATTATAACTTCTGTACCTATAAATTTATGGGGCGGAGATTTACAGCAACAATGGGGAAAACAAGTTCTCATTCCAGAACAATTATATAGCTCTCAAAGTCAACATATGATGCTTGAAATGGTGTATGTCCCTGGTATGGGACTAGGAAAAAATTTGCAAGGTTTAAAGGAACTGCTTCAAGCAGAAAGAAAAGTGGAAAGACAAAGTTCCCACCAAAGATTAGGATATCATTTTTGGTGGTAGCCATTGTTAAGCCTCCAAAACCTATACCTTTAAAATGGTTAACAGATAAGCCAATTTGGATAGAACAATGGCTGCTAAGTAAAGAGAAACTGGAGGCTTTGAAGGAATTAGTTACTGAACAATTAGAAAATGGGCACATAGCTCCAACATTTTCCCCTTGGAATTCTCCAGTTTTCATAATTAAGAAAAAACATCAGGTAAATGGAGAATGTTAACTGACTTAAGAGCCATCAATTCAGTTATACAACCTATGGGAGCATTACAGCCAGGATTGCCTTCTCCTGCTATAATTCCAAAAATCTGGCCTTTAATAGTTATAGATTTAAAAGACTGTTTCTTTACTATCCCCTTAGCTGAGCAAGATGGCGAACAATTTGCATTTACAATTCCTGTGGTAAACAATCTGCAGCCTGCTAAGTGTTTTCATTGTTTCACAGATGGGTCTAGTCATGGTAAAGCTTCTTATTCTGGATCAAAAGGTAAAGTTTTCCAGACACCCTATACTTCAGCTCAAAAAGTGGAGGTTGTAGCTGTAATTGAGGCATTGACTGCTTTTGATATGCCTATTAATGTGATTTCTGATTCTTCATACATGGTTCATTCCACACAGTTAATTGAAAATGCTCAGATATGATTTCATACAGATGAACAACTGATGACAAAAACACAAAAGGGGGAGAAATAGGGATTATGGGACAGCCCATACACAATTGAATCTAGCATTATTAACTTTAAATTTTTTGAGCCTGCCCAAAGGCCAGATGTCATCAGCAGCTGAACAGCATCTACAAAGGCCAGCTGCAAAGACAAAAGCAGAACAACTGATTTGACAGAGAGATCCAATAACAAAAAGTTGGAAAATAGGTAAAATAATAACTTGGGGTAGAGGTTATGCTTGTGTTTCTCCAGGACCGAATCAACAGACGATTTGGATACCATCAAGACACGTGAAACCTTATCGTGAGCCAGATGCTGAGGAAGAGATTCTGGGAAGATCCTGATGACCCCCAGTTGCAGCCATGTCAAGACTGACGCTGAGGAGGACCCCAGCTGTCACGAGCAACACCTATCAAACACAGTCACCCACCTGGGGACAGATTAAGAAGCTGTCACAGATGGCGGAAGAAAACCTGAGGAAAGCAGGACAACTAGTTGCAATGAGTAATCGAATGGTAGCTATGATAGCAGTGCTCACCATTGCCCTGAGTATTCCTTTAAGAAGGGCTGACACAGAGAAAAATTACACTTGTTTGGCATGTTTATGAATCCTAGCTGGCAATAATGCCTGGATGTAATCACTCTATGACACAGTTACACATGCTTTCTGATCTCTATATGTACCATAATAAATCTGCTCCTATAATTGAGGCATACCGCCCTAAAAAATCTATTTGTAAACAAAATTAAACCTGGCCAGAAAAAATGAACGTACCCGTTTAGGAAGATTGCATTGCAGAACAGGCAGTGCTGTGCAACGATTCCTATGGAATCATTATTGACTGGTCCCCTAAGGGGATGTTTAGCTTGAATTGCACCTCTCAGTCTGCGTGTCATGGCCACACTATGTTCAGCTGGTCTGAACAAAGCGGTCATATGGTAGAAATAGTAAGAAGTATGACAAGAGTTCCTATTATCTGGAGCCATGGTGGCGGTATAGTGGCACCTCAACCTCAAATGATATGGCCCTTCATAGGAGCTAAACATAAGGATTTGTGGAAATTAATAACTCTTAATAAGATCAAAATTTGGGAAAGAATAAAAAAGCATCTAGAGGGACACTCTACAAACTTGTCTTTGGATATTGCAAAATTAAAAGAACAAATATTTAAAGCATCCCAGGCACACCTGACCTTCATGCCAGGAACTGGAGTGCTTGAAGGAGCTGCAGACAGATTAGCAACTTGTAACCCATTAAAATAGATAAAAACACTTGGAAGCTCTGTGATTTCAATGATGATTGTGCTTTTAATCTGTAATGTTTGTCTTTGTATAGTCTGCAGATGCAGATCCTGACTCCTGCAAGAAATAGCTCACCGTGACAAAACTGCCTTTGCTTTTATCGCTTTGCAAATCAAAGAAGGGGGACATGGGCCCCCCCAATCTGGCCATAAACTGACCCCCAAACTGGCCACAAACAAAATCTCTGCAGCACTGTGACAGGTTCGTGATGGCCATGATGCCCACACTGGAAGGTTGTGGGTTTACTGGAATGAGGGCAAGGAACACCTGGCCTACCCAGGGCGGAAAACCGCTTAAAGGCATTCTTAAACCACAAACAATAGTATAAGCGATCTGTGCCTTAAGGACATGCTCCCACTGCAGGAGTCAAACCCATCCCTTTATTTCGGCACATCCCTTCGTTTCCCATAAGGAATACTTTTAGTTAATCCGTAATCCATAGAAACAATGCTTATCATTGGCTTGCTGCTAATAAATACATGGGTAAATCTCTGTTCGAGGCTGTCAGCTCTGAAGGCTACGAGACCCCTGATTTCCCACTCCACACCTCCATATTTCTGTGTGTGTGTCTTTAATTCGTCTAGCGCTGCTGGGTTAGGGTCTCCCCGACCGAGCTGGTCTCGGTAAATCTCAATAAGCAATAGATTAGATATATTATCCTCTTAGAGAAAAAAATATGCTAAAAAAAAGTCCTGTGGGTCAGGGTTAGGCAGACTGCATTTGTGGGAGGTCACACATTGGATGTTCATTGCTTCTAAGTTCCTTTGCATAGCTCAAAATGTTATTCATGGATCAATATAAAGCAGTGGAAAGCTATGGGGGCAACAGCATGTTAGTTTGTCCAGACCACCCTATGTCAGCCCCCAAAATCACCTTCTCATTTCTACAGTTTATGAAGTCTTAGGTTTTAATCATGAATTAAAGGAAACAGATAGATTTGCAGAACATCTCTGCATTTTCTATAAAAGCTGCTGATACAGGTATATTCTATTGACAGCTCCTTCTCCTGTAAATTCAACTAAACACCAAGAACAACATAACTTCTATTTCTTCTGCTTTGGGCTGTCTACTTGAATTGTCAACACTTCTATATTTAGTCTCAAAGGCTTTCCTTAGCTTGCATTTTTAAATCATAATCACAGAAGAAAAATGGCAGCACAGTGAGAGCCCACATTTGTTGAGTGTTCAATTTGTACCAGGCATTGCCCATATCTAATCCTTTCACCAATCTTTGGAGATATGTGCTGGTGTTATCACCACTGTATGGGTATAGAAACTCACACTGAGGGTAGATAAGCAATTTGTCAAAAACCACACAGCGAGTAGGTTGGTAAGTCTGTATTTAAATCTGCATTCTCAAGTTCCAGTGTACCACCTCCTGCTCATTTGCAACATGCAATAACTATTCGGGTTTTATTACATATACTTTTTTGTAAAGGTAATGTGTAAAGCAACTGGAAAAATCATATCTCACATTCTCATGTTTTGACCGTTCTTTGTATTTATCCTTATAATCCAGCAGAAGAAGCAATGACCTTATAATGAGGCCACACAGAAGCAAGACAACCATACAGTGAATGAAGGTGACACTATCTGTGGACCAGCTCCCAGAGCATGGCCTTGATCCTATGGACCAGGTCAGCCTTGGGGCTTTTTTCATTACAGGAAGGAATGGTCAGATTTACAATTTGCATACATTTCTTCAGCTGCTTAGTATGGGGTGGATGTATGGGTGTGAGCTTGAAAGCAGGAAGCCTAGTTTAGAGGCTCCTCAAATGGTACAATTAGAAGAAATCTGAGCTGGAGTTAGCATCCTAAGAAGGCTTTGAATGTGGGAGGTAGAGAATATATACACTCATTCCAAGCTAAAATGTTCATAAATTTGTGTCACTGAGAAAGACCTTGAGAAGTGTTGAAACTCGCAGAGACTTCTTGTTCAAATCTCTCATTTATGGATGACATTCAGTGACAGGAAGATAATTTCCACGATGTGTGAGTTCCCTTTGGAAATGAAGCCTCAAGGAAAGAAGCTCATTGTGCAACTTGGATAATATAATGAGGACCATGAATTTATAATTGAGCAACAAAGCAGAATCAGGAAATAACATCATGTTTCTAAATTAAAAGGTCTGTTTGGAAAAAATTTAAGTGTTGGTCCTGACAACTTCTGTAATTGTGCTAAAACCTTCTTAGGCATTTGCGATTCAGCATTCTTTTAGTTACAGTTGAACATCAAAATAATAATAATGATAATAAAAGTCCCCCTAATATATTTTAGGCAGTTATTTCTTTCAGATGACACTGTGACGGACATTTTTAAACTCTGTGTATTGTACAATAAATGCTTGGCAGATTAGCAATTTGCTGTAAATAAGAATGTTTAGAGAGCAGTTTAATAATATTAAACTTTGTGAACTTTATTTTGTTTACTGATCACTCATGTTAACAGACTAAAACATGCAACCATCAGGCACTATTAAAACGCTGGACACAAGTTGTTTGATACATATTTTTAAGCATACGTGACCGTTCCTTTGACAGAGTTTTATAATATTTTTGCTGCAGCATCAAATTTTTTTGAGAAAGACCACCCCTGGCACAGGAAAACATGAAACTATTTCAAAGTATATTAAATGTCCTGCTTGTTTCCTTCCTATTGTTTTAAATGTCACTATGAAGATGATAGTTACACTGAATTTTAAGGGAAGAAAAGCAACCAATTAACCAAAAATAAGTGCAAAACTATTTCAGCAAGGAGAAACAGCTTGCCTTTTTTCTGACATGGATACTGCTTTAAAACTTTCTTAATGGCAATCCTTGGATCCACAGAATCAGAGTCTCAGAATGGAAAATGAACTTCAGAAGATATTTAACGTTGTTTTTTGTAACCTTCCTAATATAAAATCTCCCATCTGTTTAAATAGTTCCATTAATCATCACAACTTTGTCATTTAGTATAGATGTGACTAAGAAGCTTCTAGAGAATTGTCTTAGGTAGCACGTGAAATTATACCTGCCATTCATGACTAAAAATGAAATAATCTTAACATTGAAGGGATATTAATGAGGATTACCCCCCATGCATCTTAGTCATTAGAACTTACTTCCACAACATCCCTTGTAGATTTGTTGAGAGCTACTATCTGTGTATACCACTCAGTCTTCCCCAAACCATGGAAGCGCTTCCCATAATTTCTATTTCAAAGATAATTTTCTTTTAGTTACAGCTGAACATCAAAGAAATAATTCCTCTAATATGTTTCAGGCATACTAAGAAACTTGCCTCAAAATACAAAGGCAAATGGTGGTACAGCCAGATTGCAAATGCTGGCCTTTCACCCCTAAAGTCTGCACTGGTTTCTCCCACGTAGCCAGGTCACTGGAACACATATCTGCCTGCACTGGGAGACTGTGTATTTCCCACCATTGGAGAGGTGCCCACTGAGATGAACACTACCTTGTTCAAAGGATGTTGTGGTAAGAGACTGCACTTCAGAGTGGTAGATGAAATGGATGGCTACATAGTTACTGCTTTCTTTTCAGAATCTGAGACTCCATGATCCTTTTAATCTAAGGGTGTGTGTGAAGGGACAGAGGATCACAGACCTATTGCCAATTGTTCCTCTATTTCTTCATTGAGTACATTGTACCTCAGCCAGGTGCCAGACCCTCTCATGCATGAGGGCCAGTTCCTATCTTGGTGCATCTGTCTCATGTGCTAATGTGAAAACAATTTGGCAAATGATTTATCAGAGAAATGTATGACTTCAGGTGCCTCTGTTTCTTCAAATATAAACCAAAGGAAGGAGCGGGCTGAAATTTGATGATGTGTTTGCCTTCTGAGAACTGGGTACAGTTTATACATCAATTTCATCCAGTTTGCCTTGGTGGCTTTGTAGTCAGACAGGTCTGATTTTAAATCACCTAAACTGCTATCCCGAGCCACAAAAAAAGTGGAAGGAGGATAATACTACTTTCTTCTCAAATTCATTATCAGACTTAAATAGGATATTGAATATATGTAAATTTCCTAGTGGAGTACCCATTACAAAGTAAATTTCCAAAGATGTTACAGTTATTCTTTTTACCACTCTACATTTTTGGGCAAGACTGATGTAATCTTAGATGCCTCTGTAGCTCATAGAGAATGGTGTTTCCGACTGTGTGCCCTGTGGAACACTGCTACAAGGTATTAGAAGATGTTCTACTACAACAAAAATAATTTTCCCATGGAAATTATGCAATAAACAAATTCCACCAGGGTTCCATACACAGTGTGCAATATGAGTCTCTAAGAGGGTGATATAATTAAACAGTGTTATTCCAGGACGTAGCACCAGGATTATGTTCTCTCCCCGCTCCAGAGGATATGAGGACATGGCATGGCATGTAGAATTACACAGTAGACAGTCCAGGACACACTGACAGAGACAGAAGATTCTGCACTTTGGCAATACAATTGGGGGGCACTTAAGCACCTCAGAAAGAATGTGAGCAAGAATCAAGACATTCACCTTGAATTTGTTTCAATAGATTGAAATACTTGTAATTTGAGCTTTACTCTTTATCGATTATTGGTCACGATTTATTTAGGACATACCTGAAGACAAAGGACAGAAAACTCTTGTCCTAGTGGGCAGAGTTGTCCATCCACAGTGGGCCAGGAGATGCCGTTTAATTCAGCACCACCTCTAAGCAAAGACTAAAAGTGCTTTGAGGACAGAGAGAGAGAAGAGCAAACCAAAGTATCTAAACACAGGACAAAGGAATTTCTTCTTAAAAGGAGGGATCACTCAACCCTCAGTACCCCTGATTCCAAGTTAAAGACCAGCTAATGCAGGTGAATGAACCCTAGTTTGTTTTAGCCTCTCAGTGCTCAGGGGCTGCTTTGCTATTTTCCCACAAACTGCAACTGCCCAGCTCAGAGCTAAAGGTTGGTGAGCTTTGGCCAGCAGCCATTTTTTAGCAGCTAAATCAGAAGTGTCTAGAAAACTTATCTTGCTCTGTATTTGTTTCCCACAGGCCCCAGGGAATCTGACCCCAAGGTCAAACATGACAAAGTCAATCCTGCAGCTGGTTTCCTTGACCCTAAGGAAATCTTTATATCCTCAAAATATGGACTAGGAACTCTGAACTGACAAACCAGACTTCTAACCCCATCCGTGACCCCATTAGTAGTGGCACAGGCCAAGTGGCCTCCCCCAAAGTGCTGTGGGCCCTGGTCTTCAGCTGCTGATAGCAGTTACATGGTGATAAGCTCAGTCTCCTTGTTACATATCCCACAATGCATGCTCATGTTGCTGTATGTGCATACCTCACTACTCATGGACTTGCTTTCACTGTGATGCATGGAAGCTCAAAACGCTTAAGTGCAAAGGTCACAGATGACTAGATAAATGATAAGCAAACAATGTGGTTCCAATTTTAATTTCTACAAATACTCACAGATGTACCCTCAAATTAAATTTACTATAAGTGCTGAAGTAGATTTCCTAGAAACCAAGCTTAAAAGTCTATATAAAATTAATGTTATTTTAAATACTATTTTAGTTCTTCCTTTTCTTTTTAAAATATCAAACATATATGATTTGGCAGGCCTCCCTGTGAGGATATCTCATTTTGAGATATAGCTGAAAAAAATCTGATTTTCAGATGTTCACACTAGTAAATACCCAGAGATGGCTGTCCAACGTCACCTCCCTATTCAGACCTGGCTTTCCTGCAGCTTGATTGTCTCCA